>NW_027117369.1:1200000-2400000 GCF_038363865.1 Apiospora hydei
CCGACAGTGACAGTAGGTTTGATCCCCCAAGATTGTAGCAGCTGCACGACTGCGATCTGAACGGCAGTACACAGCGGCTGCGAGAATTCCGCCTGGTCGATCGGCGATGTTTCGACATGTTCGAGCAGCACATCCTCAATAGACCAGTCAGGCCCATCGTGCAGCTCCTCGAGAACAAGATCGAGCGATCGAATTGAGTGAAGGAATGTGGAGGAAAGGGCCAACAGATCTGCACCCATGCGAGCCCACTGGGCTCCCTGGCCAGTGAACACGAACCCAATGGAGCGTATCTGCTTCTTATCAGCAAAACTGAAGTTCTCGTTGACCTCGTCAAATGTTTTGGCCAGCGTATCGTAGTTCGCTACGGCGAATCCCTTGTTCTGCAGAACGGTACGTCGCGTACCAAGCGTATAAGACAGATCGGCCAAGTTGTATTTGTGGGCAATCACGCCATGCGCGCAAATGTTGCGGCGGAGCGTGGGCTTGTCATGAGCCGAGAAGACCAACAAGAAGGGACGCTGGCGTTCCAGAGCCCTACGACGACCGGCGAATCTGCGCTGCGAGGCCCAACTGTTTCTATATATATGAGGGCGCGTGCTTGGTCATGGATTCTGTCCCCTCGACGACAACGTGGGCGTTGGTGCCACCGTATCCGAAGCTGTTGATGGACACGCGGCGCACTGGAAGTCGAGGAAACGGGACTGCCTCGTCAGGCACTCTGACCTGCCAGTCGTCCCATTTGATTGCCGGGCTAGGGTTCACGACCCCGCGTGTTGGTGGAACGATACCGCGCTCGACAATCATGATGGCCTTGATCAGCGCCGAGATGCCACTGGCAGCTTCAGAGTGTCCAATGTTGGTCTTGACTGCGCCAATCCACAGCGCGTCCTCTTCCTTCTGGCGGTGCTTATTCATAGCCATCGAAACCGCATGCACTTCGAGCGGGTCACCGACGGGGGTACCGGTTCCATGGCACTCAAAGTAACCTGTGAGGCGCGGGTCGAGATCACCGCCACGCTTGTAAGCGGCAGAGATGACTTGGGTCTGGCCATCGCGATTAGGGTGAGTTATACCCGCTGCATGGACCTTGCCGTTCGAATTGGTAGCGCTGGTGCGGATCACACCGCGGATCGGATCACCGTCACGCACGGCATCCGACATGCGCTTCAGGTAAACAGCGCCAACGGCGTCCGCACGGCCGTATCCATCCGCACTCGCGTCGAACGTGTGACACGTCGAGGTGTCAGATAAGACCCCGAGCTTGGCAGTATTCATATGCTGGTCCACGGTGATGATGAGATTGACGCCACCGACAATGGCCCCCTCGGCCTCGCCGTTCCGCAGCGCATTGCAAGCGTTATGCAATGCATAGATCGACGACGAGCACGCCGTATTGCACATGATACTAGGGCCTTTGAGGTTAAACACATGGCTGATGCGGTTGCTGATAATGCCGGGATCGACACCGGTAGCAGCCAGGCTGTGTCGAAACGAATGCTCCTTGAAGGCCATCTGCTGCCAATCGGCCGTGAAGCTCGCAGCGAATACGGCAGTGCGGGTCCCGTTGATCTTGCTCAGCGGGATGCCGCCCGACTCGAGGGCTTCGTATACCACCTCGAGCAGTTTCCGCTGTTGGGGGTCCATCCACATGGCCTCGACAGGTGTCATCCCGAAGAGACCCGGGTCAAAATCGGCAAGGTCCTCGTTAAGGAAGTATCCTCCCATGACGCCAAAGCTGCCGGGGCGATCATTGTTCTTGTGGAAGTGGGCGTCGATATTGAATCGAGATGAGGGGACCTTGGGTGTTTGGCCAGTGCCCTTACTCATCATCAGATCCCAGAAATCGGCGGTGGACTTGACGTCGCCAGGCAGCCGACAACCTGGATGGCTCTTGTTAACCGAGTGCCTCATGGTCATACTTCTCCATAGGTCAAAGCTTACCCATTCCAACGACAGCGATAGGCTCCAACTGTTCGTCAAGGGGCTTCTCTGCATACCCAGGGAACGACAGAGCAGGATAGTCATCGTCAGATCCGACCGAGGAGACAGAGTCAGACGGAAGAGTGTCAGGAGAGGGAATTTCTTCGTACGAAGATTGCGAAGAGGAGCTACTGCTTCTGACGTTGGCCATGGTTGGGGACGCCTGGTCTTTGACGAGTGTCTATGAAGTGATGTATTGATACGATGGGGCAGGTACTGGTTTCGGAAGTGCTTGGATTCCTTATTTGAAAAGGTCGCCTCCGTAGCTGGTACCCAACCGTCCTTATAGATCGGTGAGCCATCTCTGCGGATGGCGGCTATCATCCGCAGCATATTGGCAACGATAGGTAAAGTAGGTACCGATGGACCTCCGAGATGGCATGAGGGAGAAGTGGTCGCAGTTCCGTGCGCGCATGATGCATTTCGCACTTTCAGAAACACAGCCTTGGGCTGTTGAGGGTTGGAGATGGCAAAGGGAGTTGGTACTACCGGGGTCACCATTACCCCAACTGGTATAGTGGCCAATGTCAGCATCCGAAGCCGACGGAGCTGACAGCACCGAGTGTTGCGACCAAACACCCCAGCACCATGGGAAAAGCACACTGTTCCCTTCCACAAGGAAAGAGAGTACCGGCGGAGATACAGGACCGAGCACCGAATCCCAAGGCTGGAGGGGGTTTGGCGGTATACTGGTGTGGTACTCACGGTCTCTTTCGAGGCTTGGGTTCAAAAGCTGACACCTCGGAAACTACTGTGTAGGTAGTTTTACAGGGTTCAAGTCCACGACGCTTCTATCTGATGGAGAGGCAGCTGGATAGACGCTGGAGTAGACTTGCAATGGTAGCATCATCTGTAGACTTGCAGTATGTATGCCACTTTTTCAATCAAATTACAACCGATGGCCACAACCTTTCATCTTAGATGCATGATTCATGATGGATTGGACTTGCTCCAGAGTTCCCATGCCCCCGACAAGTCTCTTTTGCGTCCTCCGATAATCGGTTTTAAGAACGAACCTACACACTACTAAGTAGCTGAACACGGGGTAATGGCGCTTTAGAAGCTTTATGATCAAAGCATGTATGAAACCTCTTTGAACTCAATTTCCCACTCCTGCTAGCAGTCTCTAGTTTCCGTATGCCAACGCTGTTCGTACCGTGACATTCCCCTCCGACCCATCGTGGAACGGACGATATATCGTTACTTTATGTACAGTTCTTGACAGCCACTTTCGCATCCTTCACCGTCTCCCGCTCCCGGGAAAGTAGCCAAGCTAAAGCTGATCCAGGCCCGGCGATTGCAGTAATTGCCACAAGAGTCAGCATGGGATAGCCGACCATCGTTTTCCGGCTGCGCGGTTTGCTGACTGTGGCATGGTTGAACCTGAGTATATACACCCCTAGGGCCAGAACGCAGAGGTAAATGACTATGTGGTCATATTGCATGAAAAGCATGGCACCTTCTGTCATAAAACTCCGGTGGTCGGGCTGAGGGGCTCTGTGATTCGGCCAGTAAATCCTGCTCCATGTCACTTCTGGACCGCAAAGATAGGGTGCCAGAGCTACACTGATATGGACCATGGCACTGAATCCACCAACTATGCTGTAGGCGGCTTTGATAGGATGACCAACACCGACATATCCAGTGCTGGAACCGAGGAAGCTGCACAAGTCCTGAAAGGGGCCCAGAGTAAGGGGCGCGAAAAACCAAACAACCACCCCGAACTGGACCTGGACTGGGGAAGCACCGAGAACAGATGGCAGAATAATTGGAAGAGATATCAATATGCTCCAGATAGAAGTGAATACCAAGGCCTGTTGCTGTTCTGCTGGTACATATGAAGCACTGGCGGGTCGTTTGGTAAGATACAGGTGCGAGTAGACAGGAAGAACCGAGGCCGCGCCGCACCAGTTCCAAAGGAATTGCCAAACTGCAGGGCTTTTGTGGTATCAGTTAAATGTCCGTTGTGTACGATGGGGATGGCCCGGGGAAACCGGTGTTGTTCTTACTAGCGTAACGGCCCTGACTTTCTGTTGCGGCGGTCCTCAACAAGGGTCATTATGTTGAAGACGACGAGTGTAAATACAAGGTCAACCAGCATAAGAAATGGTCCAAGGTCGGCCAAATCTGCTATATTGTTGACGGCGCCGAAGAAGACGACCAAAAGGCCTAAGACGAAGTCGATGGGCCAAATCCCGATCCACGTCGTCTTGACTGGTGTGCCAGTTGGGAAAACGCCTTTCCAAGTCGTCATCACCATGGCAACGAAAGAACCGTTGAGGACCATTACAATCCATTGTGTACAAAATCCGAAGCCAGTGAGTATACAAAAAATGCAATAGTGGTCTGGCACCATCGCAGCTGCGGTGGCTTTTCGGGTTGTAATCGTCATTTTGGGTTCAATTGGTAGAAGGCTTCAAGTTCATGGGCAAATCATAGGTTGAAACTGTCCACGGGTTGGAGCTTTTAGTTACCATGAGAAAGATAAAGTTTATTTTTACAACTGCATTGCTGGGGGAAAACCTCTCTGGTCGGGCTCGGAGACCGCATTTGCCGAGCGATATGCATCGATACTGCTCGGCTTATTTCCTATCACGTCTGGTGACTTCGGCAAGTAAACGCCGCCACGCGCGCTGTGCATTCTATGTTCCAAGGGCTGAGATGCGGTATTACACAGCCCTTGTACCAAAGTGCGGGTAGCACGACGGAGGCCGAATCCGTAAATACCGAACCGGGGGCACTTGGTCCGACGGCTGGCCGGTGCTCGTCGGCACTGGCTCCTTTCGCAGTCGCCATCACAGAACAGACATATATACAAGCTCGCAGTATCTTGGTATTCGTAAGGCTCTAGGTGTAGAAATAGTATGTGTCCGTGGTCACCATCTCTACGCATCGGAGCTCACCAAGTCGTACTACCGCACACTCATCCCCAATAATATATTTCCGTATCGAACAATGGAATATACATCAGACTCAGATGTAGAGCGAGTAGATGTCGTGGTCGTGGGAGCCGGTAAGCCAGCTGTTCTCTTTTAACCAACCCAGGGATTTGATCGGTTATAATAACACGGACAACCAGGATGGAACGGCTTGATTTCCGCCAAGACATATCTCGACTTCAAGCCATCTGCTAGTCTGGTCATCATCGATGATAACGCCACTTTTGGCGGTGTTTGGAGTGCCGAGAAGATCTACCCGAGCCTTTACGCGCAGATAAAGCATGGCCTTTTCGAATACTCGTTCTATCCCATGCGTAACGAGGGGATAACCGAGGACGGCTACATCTCGGGACAGACCATTCACCAGTACCTGAACGATTTCGCTTGGGACTTCGATCTTGTACGACGGTCGCGCTTGCAAACTATCGTCACCCACGTCTCCCGGACTGTCTGGGGTGGTTGGCGCCTCGATCTTGGCGGGAAAGCGCCGATTGAATGTACGAAGCTTATCTACGCCTCAGGCGCTACTTCGCATCCCGTCATCCCCGGTTGGCCGAACAAGGGCTTCCGCTCTCCCATTATTCACTCGACCGAGATTGGGACGCATTTGAAAGCTCTAGAGAACATAGAGTCGGCAACTATCGTGGGAGGAGCCAAATCCTCTTACGATACAGTATTTCTACTGCTTAAGGCCGGGAAGAAGGTGGACTGGATCATTCGCGAGGACGGATCAGGACCGCTGGCCATCATGCCACCCACCCTGCTTGGCATGGCCAATACAATGGATGTTGTTACCACACGGTTCGTTGCCCTGATGGGATGCAGCATTATGAATACGGACGGAGCCGCTCAGGACTTCATACAGAGGACATATCTGGGCCAGTGTATTGCTTGGCTCTTTTGGGCCGCTGTGAACTGGATAGCTGAACGGCACGCCGGATACTCACAGTCGGAGAATGCCGAGAAGCTGAGGCCAGAGCCACACGGAAATGGGTAGGTTCGGTCTGGTTTCGGCACAAAACGTTCCCTGTTCCCTAGCTAACGCCATTACTAGGATCTTCTGGGCGAATGCTGGTCTTGGTGCTGCCAGTGTGCCACTCTTCTGGAAGACTTTCCATGAGGGCAACTGCAGAGTGCACCGCACAGATATCCACTCTCTTGACGACCGTGACACGGTTACTTTGAAGAATGGCACTTCTTATCAAACCGATTACATGGTGCTCTGTACGGGATTCGATAAGTCCTTCCATGTCTTTAGTGAACAGATGCAGGAAGACTGCGGATTCATCGCCAACCCTGCTGAGGGGACCAAATGGTCCAAGCTGGAACGGGATGCCGAGAAGGTGGTGGACGAACTACTGCCAGCTATCAAGACTTCCCCTTTCGGATTATCTAATACCTTCACCCGCGAAGAGACGGCCGATGGACGCAAGCTACTCCATGGCCCCAGCCGACACTATCGCAGACTGGTAGTCCCCTCACTAGCTGCACAGGGTGACCGATCCGTGTTCTTTCCAGGATTCATCCATACGATATATACGCCAATTGTCTCCGAGGTCCAGGCTCTCTGGGGCGTTGCCTTCCTGTTGGGTCTTCACGATACACCCCCGCTCGAAGAAATGGAGCGAGAAGTAGCCGGATGGACGGTGTGGTCGCGCAAGCGTTACGTGTCTCAAGGCAAGAAGCATGCTTATGCTATTTACGACTTTCTGCCGGTAAGCTATGCAGAGAACAACTTGTGGCGCCGCTCCTAACAGTATACTCTATCTTTGGCAGTACATTGATACATTGCTCAGAGATCTTGGCGTCAACCCTCAGCGGAAGAAGTCGTACCTAGCCAGTCTTTTCTCGCCAGCTTACCCGCGGGAGTACAAAGGCATAGCCGATGAGTTCCGTCGCGCCGTCGCGAAGGAACGCAGCCTGATCCTCGCGGCTAGAGGCACCCCTGGAACGGCAACAGCCGAGCTCATGGGAAAGGGTGAAGCTTCCGGCGCACCCGATGGACGCCTCCATGAACCCGCCTCTGCCAAAAAGGTCGGGGTTCCCGGGGCTATATGCTGTCTCAGAAACCCTCGGCGCCGCCCACATATGATGTATGTTTTCTTATTTTTTTCCCCTCGGGAATCACCCGTTCTGCTCCACGCGAGTCAAATACTCACATAGTGCAGGTGACCATCAGCTCACGCATACCTCCCTACTTGATGTGGAGTCATCGCGGTGAATCCATGAGGGGGTGGAGGTAACACACACGTTACGAGACAAATTCGGAGCTTGTTTACTTTGTAAGGCTCCGAGCTTCGTAGAGTATGCATGTAGGTAAGATAGAGGCTGGTAAGGCTGAACAAGTACATGGGCCAAATATTGATGCGATAGGTTCACTATTGTGCTTTTTTTATATTACAACTTGTACCACCCCATACTGTTAGAGAGGAAGGCTTGCCGGATCTTAGCTTATCTTCCATGAAGATGTAGATCAATATCAGCCCTTGGGGCTGACTGGGGCTGGGGAGGTGTGGCCCCTTTCGACGCTGATTGGATTGATGGACGGGACTATCTCCATTCATATAACCTCACACGACTTCATAGCATCTCCGTAGAATCTCCGTAGGACTATGTTGGCTGGTGTACTTTGTTTCTGGTTGAGTGCCTCTGGATACCTCTGGATGCCTCTTCCTTCGGGCTTCTGTGGCTTTGGTACTTGCGATATGAGCCTTCAGCCGTCCCACCTACACTGCGAAATCACACTGCTGCATTTGTAGCGCTTACCCCTCGACGCCCTTCAGTGTCCAGACCTTGGCCAAATACGCCACGTCGTACACAAAAGAATAATCCACCACTGATAAGAGTACCACCTACTGCATATAAGCCAAATAGGTTTCATGTGACCAGTCCTGCGCGCCCGCTGTACCCCCATAAGCCCCCGAACGCCGTCGCATCCCGGAGCCGATAGTTCTTGAGACAACCACAACGCATGCCAAGGGGTCCAGACTCTTTTTGTCTGTCCCATGAAAGACGTAGGGATAGAATGATGAGAGGAAAATCAACACGATGCTCTCATACAATAAGCAGGCCGGTTTCCCCACGGAGGCAGAACTTGGTGCCGCCATCAGATTGCCTCGACCGTTTTGGTTCTTGCCCCGATACTATACTAAACCGACCATAGGAATCTAGATACTATGGAAACGGTTTACCCACCGGATGAAACTTCGAACTCGGCTCCGGGTGACCCTGCCGCCACCAGCAAGAACGAAGGGCAGCAAGCACCTACAATCTCTAGCAGATCTGTTTCCGGTGAACCGAAGAGCTCGTCAACCAAACGTCTCTCCTGCGATGCATGTCGCAGCAGGAAGGTCAAGTGCAAGAGAGAATACCCGTCGTGTAGCCGTTGCGCGAAAGTAGGCAATACATGCCGATACTCGTCCCGTGCAAAAGCATCATCAACCAAGACGGACCTGTCTCAGTTCCTCCACACATTAAACAGTCGTCTCGGTGAGTGTATGGCTAGATGCGCAAGTGTTTCCTTACTGCCATTTCTCCAGCTAATACTTGGCTGGGGTGTAACCTTCGTAGAGCAGGCAGAGGCTCAGCTGGCTTTCAATCCATTCTCCCACAATGTTCAGCCCCCCTACGAGTGTTTCCGAGGACAGGGATACAGAGATGGATTCATTGACGTCGCCATCGCCTACAACACCGTCTACCGCGATGGCAGAAGCCCCGAACCTAAGTGGCCCGCAGCCAAGTGACCAGATATCGGGAACGCAACATGCTGGCCCCTTTCCTGGCGAAACCATTGCCACCGAGTCTACCAGTGAATGGTATGGGTACCGAACTCGAAACTCAAGTGTACTTCTTGCTAATACAAAGTCGAATGGGGAAGGCCGAATACGACAAGAATTTCCGACTTGCCACTTGACCATCCCTCATTCTCAATGAATATGGATTTGGAACTGCCTCAGTCGCTTCCGGATGGCAACCAAAGCGGTTTTGAGTTCGACCCAATGCTCCTTTTCACACCATCGTCGTTCATTACGAACGAGACTGATGGAACACCAGTGTCGCCTGGTATGATGCAAGTATAGTATGTAAACTGAAACTTGGCACCCAACCCCCCTAGACAATTATGTATTATGAATACTGACACAAAAAGCCATGACCGCTTTTTTTCCATCTTCCATCCCATCATGCCTTTTATCAACCGGACACGCTTCCAAAGTGAGATGACCGAGTTTCTGCCTTCGATTGAGGCGCAAGCTCTGTCGTATGCCATTGCGGTGCTGGGCACGCTGTCGATGCTTGACCAGCGCTCCAGCACCGATCATTGCTATGAACGGGCCCGCAGCCTTCTTGACGTGTGCGAGAGGCAGGAGCATGGTGGCTCCCTGACAAACATCAACATGCTCCAGGCGTGTATTTTGCTGACGCTGTTTGAGTTCAAACGGCCCAACTTCGCCAGGGCTTGGATGTCACTGGGACGGGCCATCAGGCTGGTCAAGATTATGGGCCTTGACCAGGTGGGCATTAAACCCCTGTCCGAGAATTGGGGCCTAGCGCAGGACAACCCCCTAGCATCGGAAACTGCGCCCTACGCGGAAGAGAAACGTCGTACGTTTTGGGTGCTTTACATCTTTGACTCGTTCGCCAGCGTCAGGACAAATCTGGCTTCTGCCTTCGACGAAAGCGTACGTGTCTTAGGTATATCCCATCAGAATTCCCCCCCTGTAGTCGAGAGCTTTATTACCGACTCGACTCGGAATTTTCACTGATCGCATGCCAGGTATCTGTTCCTCTACCTAGTCCCCGGGAGTATCCGGATTTCAGTACGTCCAAGGAGCAGATGCCGTCGCTGCAACAGCTTTTCGAGATGCCAGCCGACGTCCCACTGTCGTCATTTGCCGCTACCAATGTTGTCATTTATCTTTACCAGCGCTGTTCCCGGCACGTGAATTCCTCGCAACTGGAATCCTCGTACGCGTTCTGGGAAAACCACCATGGCATCGAGAAGGCCATCCACCAATGCAGGACAAGCGCCATAGCGCAACACCTTGGTTACTACTCGAACGAGGATCCCCTCTCCTTGGCCTTGCGCATCAACCTAGACACGGTCGATATTCTGCTGCACAAGGCCGCCTTTTCCAGGGTGGAAAGGGATCAGCTGTTGACGGAACTGAGCGTGAGTGCTGGCTCCAAGTGCGTCATGGGAGCGAAAGATGTAGTCGAAGCGTTGCAGCTGGCCAAGCGCTCGTGGGCAATAAACTAGAAATGTTCCGCCAGCTGGGCCAGTTCCTCATATGGCCCATAACCACTTCCATCCAGGTCTTCTTCCGCATGTTGTCCCACGGCGAAGCGGATATCAAGCCATGCATCAACTCGATTCGCACCCTTTCTGGTGCTCTAAGAGATCTCAGCGACCCAAAGCATGCAGCTCCAGGTCTCATCGAGAGGGCGGACGAGATTGTCGCCGAGGCGGAGGCCAGAGCCTCAAAATAGACCGTTCAGACCTAGCTGGGAGTACGCATAATGTACAGTGATTTTGGCATCAATTCTCTTTTCAAGATTTCAAGATAGATAATATATAGATCTCTTCCAGAGTCTAGTTAAAAATTTCACCGTTATATGTATTCATATATAGCACTATATAGTGAAAAGGAAAAATATCAGATGGTTGAAAGATAAGAAATAACTCTGGGAACGTGAAAGTCTGACCCTACGCATACATCCATATTGCTGCAGATAATCGCCTCCCCCTTATTGCCTCTTTCCTTGGACTTATTTCCAGATACGTACCTATCAATTAACCCATCTCCATTATCATGCTACTAGGCCTTGCAGAGCCGCATTGATCCATCCTCGAACCATTTCTCACTACCGACCGCTGTGTGGGCGTATAAAAGACCCTCTGGGTCGTACTTGTTCTTCACAGCAAGAAGCTTGGGGTAGTTGCGGCCGTAAAACTCCTGCTGCCAGTTCTTCTGCTTCCAGTTGGCCTCGTTCAGGTAGACGCCACCACCTGGGGTGGCCGCGTCGATCCGGGGCTGCAGTACATTCGCAGCAAAGTCTTGTCGGGCCGCCATTTGCGTCGGTGTGGCGGAAGGGTCCCAGTTGCCGGGGAAAAGGCAGATGCCGATGGCGTCGCGCCAGGCCGGCAGTACGGCATTGTCTGAGACCGCCTTCTTGCTTACATTCAAGGCCTGGCAGGCGAGCGGGGAATAGCCCTCGGCCCGCGTGGTCTCGCGGATGGCCTGAATAACACCTGATCTCTTGGCAGGATCAACGAACAGCGCACGAGGCAAGATGCGGCTGCCAGTGAAGGGTGCGTAATCGGCAAAGCCCTCGGGCAGAGGCCCGAGGTAGTGGCTGAAATGCTCATAGTAGCTGCCCGATACGTGGGGCTCGTATTGGTACTCAATGCCGCGGGCTTTGAGGTCATCAAGGAACGGCTTCATCCGAACGTTGACCTGGTCCAGAGTGGAAGCGCCTGGCATCGTGATACCCCACGACAAGAACTGGTGGTTGGTTAAAGTGTAGGTGTAGGAATTACCAGCGTCGACAAAGATAGGGAGTAGGCCGTGGAACGCTCCGACAGCGTTCCAAAACGCATCGTTTCCAATCCTGGAGTCGTTGAATATGACATAGGCGCCGCCAAATCGTTCGTCTGGGTGAAGTCGACTGGTCATGGAGAGAACGACGGCGTACGTTCCTCCCCCGCCTCCGCTGATGGCCCAGTAGAGGTCTGAATTTTCCTCGGGGCTTGCCACCATATGCTTGCCGTCCATAGTCACTACCTCCCACTCTAGAACATTGTCTGCGCCCAGGCCGTATTTGCTAGAGAGCATAGAGTGGCCACCGCCTTGACTATAACCCCCTGAGATGCCCACAGTAGGACAGGAACCCCCTACTATGCTGTGTCCGGCGGCATTTGCGGCGGCATATGCTTCGAACCCTTCAACGCCAGCTCCCAGTTTCATTGCCGGGCCCTTGTAGTATGACTTGGAGTACTTTGGGATGTACTTGGTTGATTTCAGGTTGTGTGTCCATAGAGAAAGGCCACCTTTGCCAGTAGACTTGCCAAGATAACTGTGGATGCCGTATTCAAATCAGCTTGTCAATCCAGCGGCTTCAACTTGGCCCCCAACTCCGGGGCTACTTACTCATGTCCAGTGTTCTTGATCACCAGTCTGACGTTGTATTTCTTGGAAAATTCAATGGCCTTCTGGACGTCCGACGGACCTGCGACATTGACCACGTAGCTGGCAAAGTTGCCCAATTCGCAAGGCTGCGACCTGGGTGTAAATGGATCACACGTATAGTTGTTGAAATACATGCTCAGAAACTCGGCAGGCTGGTCAATACTGCACCCAATGTTGATTAACAAATGCTGCTCCCAGTCAATCATAATCTAAGAAACATACTGGGACAGCTTCGTTTGGTTCCAGCCTTGTTGCACTGTGGCGCACATGCCTGCGTTGTAGGCATTGAAAGGGGCATCATGACAGACACTGGCGAGGGGGACGGAAGCAATCAAGCGCCCCTTGATAGTCTCGTTGAGCGTTGCCCACGCTTCTTGCTTCGGCCAGGCTGGATCTCCTGGGAGCACTTTGCATGAGGGCTTGGGGCCTGGGCGTGATGTCAGATCGTCGGCATCTCGAGGCGGAACAGCCATAGAAACTGCAACGGCGGCAAGACCGAGCGTGAAGAGTTTTTGGAGAGACATTGGTGGTTATTGGCAGGTGATTCTTCAAGAGATGTAAGGCAACGAACAATACAAACTTGTGTGATGTATCGAGAACTGACATTTGCTAAAGGAGGACGTTGGCCATCTTTATATAGTTCTCAAGTGACGAGCATTACAATCCCTCACCAAATGAGGACGGTAGGACTCCATATTCACATAATAGACTCGCTGGTCCTCCCTTTTTTCCACATCCGAGTTGACTGATCCTTCGACACAAAATCAATCATTAGCGCAGTTCAGCTGATCCTTCAGCTATCATGTGGTGGCCCAGCCTCACGTCGCTCATACTTTGCCCCCGAAGTGGCAATGAACTTATTTTTACACTACATAAACTCGTAATAGCAGGTAATCATTATAGCTGACGAGGACCTGGGACATTTTCGGAGCCGAACTGGCCAAAGGTCCAATATCGACCGTCAAATGTGCGTATCCGTTCTTCCCCAACAAGTCAACTAAACTCATAATGGGAAAGACACACGAATCTTCCTGAGATATGATCGTGAGTGTTTTCGCCATTGATTCCTGTCTTGATGTTATCAAATGCAGTGAGACCATGGCTGCAGGTATTGTTGCATGGCAATGCATATGAACGCAGGAACGAACGTCTAGAAGACCTTGGTACTAATTTGTGTGCGCGCCATATGCGTTCAGCGTGGATGTTAACAGGCCTCGAGAAACTAGACCCAGAAGAGGAAGCAGGCGGCATCGTGGCTGGCCAGCTTGGAGAAACTCGGTGATGTCGGATACCATTGTCCGAGATGGCTGACCGAAATCTCGGTGTTTGAGGTTTGACAGTACTACTCAACAGCCAAAGTCTCTACCACATTACTGACATTGTTCATCTACCGGGGGTTTGGCTCTCTTTGGTTGATCAAACTACCAGAGAACCACCGCGGGCCTTGTCGGAGTTTGTCCGCGGCCCCTGAACTTCAACTCACAAATGCATGGAGCCCGCGGCATTTGAAACCCGCGGGTTTGGCGTCAAGGACAAAAGTTCACGAACTACACACACTCATATCTTCTGACCCTTCGATCAATCGGCCTCGTGTTCCTGCTATCATAACCTTGTGTACCCAATTCCGGGTTTTCTAGATCCACAGCAATGGCTCCAATCACCCGAGCTGAGCATCGCTTTCGCATTATTGTTGTCGGTGCTGGCGTGGCTGGCCTGACGGCTTCTCACTGCCTCCAGAAGCTTGGAATTGATCACGTCGTCCTTGAAAAACAGGCAAAAGTTGCGCCGCCTCTCGGTGCCAGTATCTCCATGTGGCCGCATGGCCTTCGAATCCTGAACCAGCTCGGGTGCTTACAGGACATCAAGACGTCGGCTGTTCCCCTCAATCGCTTCTTATGCCGAGATCCAGATGGGCGACTGATCCACGACAATACTCTCTACACCCATGTCCAAGAAAAGTGAGCCGATTACCTCTGTCGATCTTCACCCGATGCTTAGAAGTAGAGGCAGCAAGAGACAGACAGGTAGACTAATGAGTTGCAGCCATGGAATTGGATTTTTCCCGCTCGAGAGACAAAGGTTTCTCCAGATCCTGTACGACGGCCTGCCAGACAAATCGCCCATCAGGACTGGGCAAGCCGTCGGAGATGTAAAGCAATTTTCCGACAGGGTGGAAGTGAGGCTTTCCACTGGCGAGATCGAGGTTGGCGACATGGTCCTTGGCTGCGATGGGGTGCACAGCCTGGTGCGCGGTGTAATGTGGGATTACGCCACCAAAACTTCGCCGGGCCTTATCCAGGCAAAGGAGAAAGCTTCGCTCAAGACTTCATGGAAGACGCTCATATTCATTACACCGGGCATACCGGCACTAGGCGAACGCGACCTCACTGTCACGTATAACGACGGATTCACCTTTCTGGTCACATCACAGCCCGACGCCGTCTATTTCTTCGTCATCTTCCGCCGCGAAAAGCCATTGACGTGGCCGAAACGAGAGTACCACACCGAAGCGGATGTCGAGAAGCTCGCCGCTCAGGTCATTGATAAGCCCGTGACGGACCAGCTCATGTTCGGGGAGGTGTGGAAGCGGCGGACGCGGGCATCGGTCGTATCGCTCGAGGAGTACGTTCTGGAGCACTGGCACCACGGACGCATTGTGCTGGCTGGTGACGCGGTCCACAAGGTGCACCCGAACATGGGGCTGGGGGCAACTCGGCCATCGAGGGCATCGCGTCGCTCATGAACCACATCCACCGCGTCTTGCCGCTGGAGCAGAAGCAGACCCGGACGCGTTTGGACATCAGCAGTATGCGCAACCATAAACCCAGCGGCACCGCTCTGAACATGGCCTTCGCCGCCTACCAAAGCGAGCGCCAGCATCGCATGCGCGAGCTCATGGACCTTAGCACCATGGTGGCCAAGATGCACACTTACGCCACGCCGCTGCACCGCTTCATGGCCAATTGGATGATGCCTCTTCTGGACGACCGCAAGTTTGCTGACCGCGTCGGCGCCTACATCGCCGCGGCACCTAAGCTTGATTTCCTGCCCGACGTCAGTTTCACCTCTGGACGTTTGCCTTGGAAGAGCAGCACTGATGGGAGGGAGGAAGAGGAGGAGGTGTTATTGGACGATATCCTTGAAGGGAAATCAGTAGCAGTTAGCGGATAGAGCTTCTTCCTCTTTTCAAACTGGCCATTCACAACTTTCGAATGAACATATCATACACCATGAATGATGTGTAATTTGTGCCCAAGATTCAAAATCATAAGCTGAGTTGACTGCCCATTGCATTGGAATTCATGTCAGATTTGGGAATTGGGCCGTGTTCAGCCACTTGGGCCCGCCCAGCAACCCTTGGCTCCCTTAGGTACACATTCTTCATTGGGTGACTACATGTAATGTTGGTGGGTACAAGTCAAGATGGCCAAACTTGCACAACATCGAAGAGGCCAGATTGGAAGCCTGCCAAGGCCGCTGTGCTGGGTCGGGTCAAGCTATTTCGTTGTCCTGTCAAGTCAGTTTTCCATGAGTCCTCCAACATTTATTCGGTCTTCGTTGGCGGATTGGCGGGGTTCCACCTTCAAGGAACCCGGCCTAGCGTGTCCATACATATCAACATCACTGTCACGGATTGCTGTGGAATGAGCCACCAGCTCCATGCCCCAGCCGAATTAGGATTATTCATGCCTGTTTTGGATGCCCTCGTGGCCGACGGGTGTTTGCGTGCGATGCATGTCGGAAAACTATCCGTCACTTCAAGTGCCCAGTTTGATACGTTCACCCCACTTCCTATCTCAATCCCGCTGGATTCAGACGAAACCCGCGGGGTTCTGTACAAAGGAGGCCGAGAAGTCCGGGCGGTACACGTATGGGAGATGATCTAGACAAGATGATAGGAATGCGACTTATATAAGTCATGCTTGGGCAGCTCCAGATGATAAATTGCAAGCCCAGAGAGCATTCTTGGATAGAGAATAACAAGTGGAATACACACCAACATTGAGCAGCCCTTAACATATTCTCTGTCTCCTGGTTCCCAACAGTAACACTTTATCTCAACCCTGTAACTTCAAAAAACAAAAACAACCGACATCATGCCTGGCACTATCAGTTTCATGAAGCAGTCCTTCCCAGGAAATCCAACTTTTACCGATAAGGATGTTCCCGATCTGGCCGGCAAGGTCATCATTGTGACTGGCTCCAACACTGGTCTCGGCAAAGAAGTAGCACGAATCGTCTACTCGAAAAACGCAAAGGTGTACATGATGGCACGCTCCGAGGAGAAGACACTGAGGGCCATAGAGAACATCAAGATGGCCGTCCCCAAGTCTGGAGGAGAACTCATCTTCCTCCCTCTGGACCTCTCGGACCTTACCAAAGTCAAGAAATCGGCAACCGAGTTCCTCGGTCGGGAACAGCAGCTACACCTTCTCTTCAACAATGCCGGCGTTGGGTATCCCGAGAAGGGGTCCAAGACCAAACAGGGCTATGAGCTGCAGCTGGGCGTTAACTGCATTGGTGCTTTCGCCTTCACGAAGCTTATTACGCCCACGCTGGTTTCCACCGCCAAGGTATCGCCCACCAACTCGGTCCGTGTCATTTGGGTTGCGTCCTCGGCGGCCGAGGCCATCAGCCCCAAGGGTTTCGTTGAGAATCTGCCCAAGATTGACAAGATGGGAGGTTTCGAGCAGTACAGCGTCAGCAAGCTCGGCAACTACTTTCATGCAACCGAGTTCGCAGCCCGGCACAGGGCCGACGGCGTCCTGTCGCTGCCGCTGAATCCGGGCAACCTGGATTCCGAGTTCTGGCGCACTCAAGGGTCGCTCATGACATGCATTCTTCGGAAGACGCTCCTCCACCCGCCGGTGTTCGGGGCGTACACCAACCTGTTTGCCGCTTTCTCGCCCCAGGTCACACTGGAGAAGTCGGGCACGTTCAGTAAGTCCCTAGTGAACCTTCCATATCTGCAAGATGCATAAGCTGATGGTAATAAACCAGTCGCTCCATGGGGTCAATTTTGGGACGTATCGCCACAAATGCTCGCAGGCGCGAAGACCAAGGCTGAGGGCGGTACCAACATTGCGGGAGACTTCTGGGGCTGGACTGAGGCCCAAGTCAAGCCTTACCTGTAGGAGTTTATATGTGCCTTACACTGCCCTCTTTGCTTACGTGGTGTTTCTGTAATAATGGGTGTTCTTCTTCTTCCTTTTTTCGACGGATTTCTCGGGTTTCTTTACAATAGCTTCTGTGCGCATGTTTATAAAGGTATCAAAGATTTCGGTGTTGTGTTGCATTTGATATTGATTGTCTGTGAGAACTGTTGATCTAATTGAGAGGGTTCGTTTTTCCGCGACAAGTAAAGGCCAACCAACCGAGGCCTCCAAGCCTAATAGAATTAGGTAGTTGAGGTGCTAGGTAAATCATGCCCAGTGCTTGTACAGTAAGTACTGTCTGTACCTACATCAATGTACTTGAGGCTTGTGCTTTTCCATTAGGAGGGGTTGCACAAGCCTAGAACGTGCTGCAGGGGACATTAGACCTGTATTTTAACGATTGATCTGAGTCCCCAAGTCCCCCAGTGCCCCCGCCCAAGAATTTCCGGTCATTATCGGCTCACTACTCACCTCTTTCTCCTTTGTTGCCCCAGGGCAATGAATGCTTGCTCATTTGATCGGCTGTACGCGAATGGGATTTCCCCTCTCCATGCTCTTTTACCCTCGGTCCTGATGAAATGGCATCTAATGCTGGCGATTCCCTCAGTCCAGCACCTTACGGACATGCATGTGTAGGGTGCTCGCGGGCCAAATGCAAATGCTTTTTAGGCTCGATGGGTCTGAATGCGAGCGGTAAGTGGACTCAATTCATCCCCGCTACAGGAATAGATACTTCGAACCCGGGGTTGATATGAGAATCCATGTAAGAACAGGCAATAGGTGCCAGTAACTGTCTTATACCCAAGCTACGGAATTGGGCTGGCTGACTGATCGCGTTGCTCTTCAAGATGCCATCGCCTTGGGAAAGAGTGCGTGCCAGCACGAGTTGCCCGAAAACGAAAGGCTGACTCACCTCCACAACAACATCAACAACAGCCGCAACCACCACCGTACGTGTCGGGGCGGCTGGAAGAGAAGCTTGACAGCCTGTTGTCCATTCTGCGATCTCATAGTGCTGAGAAGCAGACGCAGGCTCTGGCCCAAGATGCGCATCTGCAAACACACACACCAAATTCACAGTCTGAAAGCACCCCGACATCCCAAGCCGATGGCACTTTGCGATCCCGCGCAGACTGCACACCTGTAGGCGATCCCGATCTCGTCTTAGATACTGTGAACTCAATCATACATGCTCTGAGGCCAAGCAGCCCAGAGCATTCGCTGTCGCCCATTCACAATGATGTATCTGTACATTACATTCCCGAGCAAAGGGCAACAGATCAGTTGGAGATGTTCCGGCGTTCTTTTATCCCAATGTTCCCCTTCGTCCATATTCAGGACACCATGAGCGCATCCGACCTTCTTCGAGAGAAGCCCTTTCTCTGGCTCGTCATGATGTGCTTGGCAACTACCAATGTTGCGGAGCAATTCGCCATGGAGGACACCATCTGGCATATCATATCACGGAGAATAGTGACTCAGCACCTCGCCAGTTTGGATCTGCTTCTTGGAGTTATATGCTATGGCGCCTGGTCAGCACATTCCCCGAAAATGAGACTACATGCCTCGCAGGTTAACTTGTCTCCAGGTCTCACTACTTTAAAAAGGATAAGCCTTTTATGACCATGATTGCACAACTGGCTGTGTCGCTCGCTTTCGAAATGGGCCTCCATCATGACCCACCCATTAGCAAGCACCGTATCGGATCCAATCGGATTATCGTCAGGGATGCGCCGAGTCAAGAGAAACGAACGTTGGAAGAGCGCCGGACCATACTCGGTGTTTTCCATCTTACATCTGCGTAAGTATGCAGCCTTTTCGCTTGGTCTACTCCATCTTCTCACTTCTAAGCAAATATTTGTTTTATGTCTCCTGGACATTGCTGACCATTTGATCTAGAGCATGGTCGTCCCACAGGAAAATACAAGTTCTCAGCTGGACTCCGTACATGGCAAACTCCCTACGAATACTTGGTGAATCGGGTGAGAGCGATTGGGACTACCTTCTGGCTACCCAGGTGAAGTGCCAGATTATCACAAATCAACTGACCTGCTCCCCTAAGGACCACCCCGTAGAGAGTGCGGAAAGCTCAAAGTCGGCTTCGACCATGCTTGTTACATACTTACTACAGCAGCTCAATGAAATACGGCAAACCCTGCCGCCTCGACTACATACAAACAGTAAGTTTCGGTTTTTACCAGATCATATCGGCCGGCAAATTGGTGGCAAGCTTGACTGAATACGCATAGGGTGTGCAAAGTATTACCTTTACAATGCGGAACTGAAAGTCCGTGAATCCATCCTCGCACGGCTCAATCATCAACAAGAACCCGGTCCCACGCAATTCCGGACGCTTCAGGACCTTGACTCACTCCTGACATGCGCCGAGAGCTGGCTGAAAGTCTGGCTCGAGATGCCACTGATGGACTGGTTGGGTATCACAGTTGATACATTCGCACAGTTTACACACTTTGTCATTGTGTTGTTCAAGCTCACGATCCTCGACGAACCTGGTTGGGACATGGAGGAAGTACGGCGGCGGGCCGATGTGTTCGCGATACTGGATCGATCTTGCGAAATAGTCGACAACATACCTACCGCAGTAGGCATGAAAGACATAGAGGAAGGATCGCGAAGAGGGCTATTCTTCAAGACAGCCGACCTGTTTCGTGCGATAAAGGCTTTGATCATGGCCGAGATGGGGCCAGATGTGTTGGGCAACGCCGGACTGCTACAGCCGCCCCATAGCAACGCTGCGAAAGACTATGGTATCGCCGGGAGTATCGAGTTTGACCAGGAATACCCTTCGTGGGACGGTGCAATGTTGAACATTTCGGATGATCCTTGGTTACTAGATATATGGGGCTCGTCATGGGATTCCCTGCCGGAGGACAGTTTCAATCTTTCATTTCCTGATATATGAATAACGAATAGTATAGACCTTCGACCTAAGTCACTGCATGCCATATCTGCATACTAAATGCTAAAGCGTGTGCTGCGCAGCCCCAAGCAAACATGGATATCGGTCGTCCTTTTACTCATAACCAGAACCCGGGACGATTCGCGAGACGCGGATCTCGGCCATAGGCACACCTGTCTCTTCATCCTTGGCGAATCGTTGGCTGCAAGCAAACATCATGCCCTCCAATGGCTTGTAGGCCTCGTGGCCGGCTTCGAACCTCATCTGCTCGACTGTGTTGGGTGATGGTTCAGTATACGCTATGACGATGGAAGGCAACCCCCAAGAAGAAGAAACATGGCGAAAGAACATAAGCAGCTTTGTGGTGTAATATCACGCTTTTTGGATTGTGGCTCACCTCCGAACCCGAACGGGTTGGTCTTGGCCTCAGGGTCGCCCATTATCAGAGGCATGGTGAACTCGTTGAGCTCGGTGACACCATCGGCGATCAAACGGACAGATCGGCCCTCGGCATCAGTGGCGATAGCTGAGACGCTCAGGCGGCCGTGGCGCTTATCGGCATCGATGCGGAACCAGTCGTGTCCGCTGCTTAACTTGAAGTCGAGCTTGGGTTCAAAGTCGCCGACGGACTCGAGGGTTCCAAAGCCGAGAGGCTGTTTTCAGTAGTCAACGTGAGTAATGTGTAATTAGCTGCGATACATGTTTCTGTTGATGAAATCAGAAATGAAAAGAGAGCAAGCATGGACTTACAACGCCAACCAGGGTCGATCCAGTATGAATGTCGCCGCAAGGGAACTGACCGCTCAGGCTGCACTAGCACACTCTGTCAACTAGGAAAGGAGCATGGGGTATTCAGATGGTATCTTCGAACCTTGATCCGCATGGCCGGCACGGTCGTCGGAAAGCTCTCCAGGCCTGCCACGGCAGCCTTATCCTGTTCTGCAACGCTGGGCATTGTGACTACGGTGCAAGATGGAGCGAAGAGGTACAAAGAGAAAGTATTGTCTAGTGAAGAAGTGAAGTCTCGAGACTAGGTGGTGAATGGATGTCATAGAGAACGAGTATTCTGACCTTGAATGGTTTCCACTACTGCCTTGATATACTGACGGGCTGCTCACATACTCTTGAAGCTTTGAAGCCTCCAGTAAGATACCATCCGTACGCACGACTCCAAGCGTAGCGGTGGTGCGGCGATGCCAAAGTCCGAGGCGGCTAATTGCATGTCGATGGTCTCGGTAATCTGCATCTCATGCCTGCTCAGCACGGTAATCTCGGGGTTACGGAGTGCGCTCTTTGCCGAACCTTCAGCCCCGCCCGCCTCCGTATGCGAAACGATATCAAGTGATCCAGCTCTCCATCAATCACTAATTCCTAACAAGGCAACCAGAACCGCTGAAAAAAATAGATAGCAAAATTGTCAATTCAATACTACTTATGATCTTACAAGAACTACCATCTGTCAAGATCACACGACGAGGGGGCTTCAGGAGTCTGTCGCACTTTATGCCAACACCAATCAACTGAAACTGTTGTTAATGGCCATTCGGCTACACAGCTTTTGAACGTAAATTCTAATGGGCAGTGACCGTGCTGGCTTCGTTCGAAACAAGAAGCCGACGAGCTGCTGGATCGCGAACACGAAACACATCCACAGTACTGTAGCACCGGATCGACTCGGCCACCCGGCGATGGCGACATTTATATCAATGAGACCAAGAGGCAGGAAGACTTAGGGCCTGACAGTTGAAGCTTCCGGCTCGGAAGGTCTGTTACATGTTCACACTGCAATTGACAACCAGGGAGGGTTCGAGGATGAGTTGATGAAGAGGCTTCATCTGGCCTAGGCGTAATCGGGTGACCATTATAAGCACCATACTGGGACCCCACCGCTACGCCGGCCGGCGCCGACGGAGACCCGCCTCCACTGTAAATAGGCACTGAGGCCCCGGGTTGACACGGCCTCCCACCGGTGGTGACAGCGTCTATCTGAACGAGACAGCTGGCCGCAAACTGATAGCCAGACAGTTGGATTTCCATTTTTTTTTCATGCCATGTGGCGGTCGACTGTGAGAAGGTGTCCAAGGATAAGTCGACGAGGCTTCGTGATGCCAGAACGTAGGTAGTGGGTGGCCATGGTGTGCTAGCACCATGTGCATGCAGGTATCTAGAGATTGATAAGGCCGTGGAAGATGGTGGGGGAAAAGGGCCAGTGGAACTGGCAGAGCTGCCTAGGGTCATGTATCCAAATTAACAGCTTTTCTTCCAAGGTGGTCGACTGGTTGTTGTAGGGCACATCCCTTGTGGTGCACCCTCGGGATAATGAATTATCCTGAGCCTACTGCCCACGGGTTCGAATCCCCCTCGGGGCATTCGATCCAACCCCGGTGTGTGGATACATGTCCCCGAGTGTTGGCGTTTCAGGTACTTACCCCTGATCCTACCCTTCACATTGAAAGGCTGGCATGTAGACACACATCCCCGTGTAGGCATTCCCCAAGGTTCTCTTGGGGATTTACCCTACACAACCAGGTGTGTTCGCCAGCATCCCTCTTGCACCCAAATTTTTGTTTCCTTTTTATTTGATTTCCACTCTTGCTGATAGGAGCAAATATCGTGCCTCTCATCACTCTCACATATGGAAACGTTATCCTCGGAAATAAATAATAATCTTACACCTAACTACGTTGAGTTCTTGCTCGCAATTGGGCTTATTAAGCTGCCAAGTCAAGATTTGCACACATTATTGCGCTTTCGGCGTTGGCTTGGTTTCCAAGGCTATGGGTGTTTTAAGGCAAGTCGCAGCAATTCTCATGTTTGGAGTTGCTGAAACATCTGTATGTATAGCCATGCTGTTACAAACAATGGCAATTTTGAGAACATCTTGAGAACTCGTGATCAGCCAGGACAATACTTTTTATCCTTGCCGAATGATACATCAATGCTTGTTAAAATCCATGTACCTCGTGGCCCATTTGTTAGGGGGTTTTATCCGGGTCAGGTGCGTTCGCCTTGACTGACTTTATCCAGAAAAGGGGTTAGTACAAGCATGATACGGTAACATTACACACATAGTTATTTACGGGGATCCATGAGCTGTCGGTAATCTCTGGCTACATATATGCTTTGGTCTGGAATCCAACACACCTGATGTACGGAGGGGACAAAATTGTACGCACACTCCCAGAAAGCACTGGCTATCCTAATATCGAAACTCGGCTCCAACGGCCCTTCTACCATGAGACCTTTGGACATAAGCATGCGTGGCAGTATCTATAGGGGGTCCAGGATTGGAAAGAACGTTGTCTACTTACCAATCTGTCGAGGCCGGATGGGCAGTCGGTTCTATAAATGGAACCACGCCAAATGCCGGGAAAATCCAATTTGGGTAATTGGCATGGTGTTCATGTCGGTTGTACAGATCCGGCCCGTGACTGGCTGTCCCAACTGAACCTGACAGGCATACGACCAATCATCGTCTTCCTCCAGGTCAAATTATGATCCAGACGCCGACCGAGACTGCAAGATTTTTGAAGTGTCTGTGTTAGGAGATCGGCAATTGATAGGAGTCCATAGTGGATAGGCTTGTACGGAAGTAATAAACCATGACTGCGTCCTTGTTCAGAGCTTCGCCCTGGTAGAGTCTAACCCTGGACATCTGGTACCTGCCATCTGAACCTCCAAGGCTTTTGCAGTTCTGCTAGTAGCTCACTCTTGTCTCGTCATCAGTATTGCAAGATGCGATTCTCCCTGTTGGCTGCTGCGGCCATTGCGCCGGCTGTCAATGCAGCTGCAACTTTGCGTTTCTCCTGCTCCGAGCTGGTAGTTGAACGACTTGACCCGTGAGACATCACATTTTCGAAGACATTGCATGTACCAGTTTTTAAAGAACTAACTAACCAGCCCCTTGCCCTTACAGTCTTGTCAACTCGGGCATGTCGCCCTCGCCTCATTTGCACCAAATCGTCGGAGGCAACACTTTCAACGCCTCCATGTTAGAGGACATTCCATCATTGGCAACGTGCACTAGTTGCACTCCGACTGAGGATTTCTCGAACTATTGGACAGCTACACTATTCTTCCGGTACGTCGTCTCTACGATGAGACCTATCAGCTTTGTGATGGACCCACCAAGACTTACCCCTTTGTTCCAAACAGTGCCCGCAACGGGACCTTCCACCGTGTGAACACCTTCGGCAACGAGCTTGGCTTCAACTCGGCGCACGGGGGCCAGACAGTCTACTACTTATCCTCGGGCAAAGTGACAGCCTTCAAGCCCGGGTTCCGCATGACGGTGGGCGACCCGACCTTCCGGACCGCGAAGCAGCTGCAGGCCAAGTACAAGTACATGGACTTCACGTGCCTGGCCTCGTCGATGACCCGCGGCGGCCAGACGCTCAACTTCCCCAACAGGCCCTGCGCCGCGGGCATCATGGTCTCGATCCGGTTCCCGACGTGCTGGGACGGCAAGAACGTCGACAGCCCGGACCACCAGAGCCACGTGGCGTACCCGACGGGCAACCGGTGCCCCTCGACGCACCCCGTGACCGTGCCGCAGGTCTTCTACGAGACGTACTGGGACACGCGCCCGTTCAACGACCGCTCGCAGTGGCCCGCGGACGGGTCCCAGCCGTTCGTCTGGTCGTTTGGCGACGCCACGGGCTACGGCATCCACGGCGACTACGTGTTTGGGTGGAAGGGCGATGCGCTGCAGCGCGCCATGGATACCAATTGCAACAGCGACCTCTTCGCTAACCGCATCAACTGCCCCACCCTCAAGACGCAGTCGCTTGACCAGGCCAACAAGTGCACCATGAAGCCCACTGTCACAGAGACCTTGGACGGCTGGCTGACGGAGTTGCCGGGTGGCATGCCCGTGATGTGAGAGGGCTATGAGCATGGGCTGGCAGTCAAGAAAAGGGGCAGCCTGTCTGCTCATTGAGATAAAGCAACGAAAACTGCCACAGCCACGCAGGCTCGGTCCCATTCTAGGATATAGATGCTATATAGGGGTACAATTAGTTGAAGCGGATATACTTTCCTAAATACCTACCTACAATCCCCAACGACACGTATCTATTTGATCCAAACTGCAAGCATGGTCCGCGCGATTACTTATTGTGGTGTCGGCTTTGAAAAGGTATTAGTAACTTGAAATTATGTAATCGGCAACAGATTCGGGCACGCTGCTGCGTGCATGTATCATTAGTGATCAAGTTTGGTCATTTTCAGGTATTTGGGTAGGCACATGTCGTAGCTTTTTCGATCAAGCGCCAACGTCCTATGGATTGCCCGACATTGCTAGCTAATGGAACATTGACCGTGCAGATTGGTAACCACATGCAGGCAAGTAAGCACTTGCCACCTGCCGTTACCATTTGAAGTTGGCACTCACGTCTAATGTTGACGCATGTGTAAGTACTCGCTGCTTCCTTGAATATGTCTGTAACTCTACAATGCGCAGCAGCCCCAGCCAAGACTTGCAATGGATTCCTTCGAAGAGCCCCGAATGCTCAACTCTTGCATTCTTCACAACACCAACCTTTCTGGCATCTCTTGCTCCCCTCACCTTTCTTGTTTCTTCAGTTCCTGCTCTCTTCACATACTTTTGATATCATCGTCTCAGCTATCAGGCTGAGATCGTACCTACAAAGCATCTAAACCTTCGTTTTGGATCAACATCCTTTCCCAGTAGGGTTCTCGCGCATTCTCCCAGCTTCCGGATTTCCTCTACCCATCAACATGGCTGATGCGACAACACCACTCCTTCCGGGCCCATCAAATACGGGTTCATCGGACAGCCATGTGAGACTTGCTGTTGGTCTTTTTGGACGATGATGGCACTCTGCTAACTGATCTGGACCGGCGCAGCCAATCTTCCTCCGAGCCTGTCACTCGCCATGGCGATTCATCAACCAGAGCGTCCTGACTTTGTTCCGTTTCGTCATTTCGGCATACCTCCTCACTGTGATGGGCATCTCCCTCAAGTACAAGCTCGAAACGGAGGATGACCACACCCGATGGCGTATTCCTTTCCAGTTCTCCTCTGTCTCCTTCATCCTCTTGCTGCTGTACAACCTCCAAGTCACTGTCAGTTTCAGCCACGACTCTGGGTTGACACCTGGACTATGGACCCTTGCTAATCCTGAATACAGGTATGGACATTCATGCACTTGCTGCTACCCAAAGAACTACCCGAAGAACCTGCCGAGTGCCATGGCCACCAGTTCCGCAACAAAATTATCAATCTCTTGTTGCCTCCGAGCCGTAATCGATATGGAAACCACACCCACCCGTTCTGGTTCTCCATGTTCTACACGGTTTCGCATGTCTTCACCTTCATGAACACCATTATATACTGGGCCGTTCTTGTACCGGCAGGACACGGTGGCTTTGAGCCACCCAATGCCCTCATCGTCACCCCCATGCGCCTGATAACTCAACGGTTGCTGGGTATGATCCTCGTAAGTACCCAACGCAGAGACGCCCAAGGGTTACCATGGTGTTATACTAACACCCCCTTGAAGACAAGGGTCTCTTCGAGGAAGGTCACCTCAAGGCGTTCAGCATCATCAATGTTTGGTCAATCACATCTGCGATTGCCGTTCTAGAGATACTCGTGTTCAACAGTATCAGACGCCAGACGGTAAGCGATGCCTCGACTGATGCCTGACACAGACCCAAGCTAACGTATAGCACTCGACAGCCGATTGTTGGACATGTTGCCGGCACGATGTTTGCCAGCATCGGCTACATTGCTTGGGCCTAGTTGGGCAAGCTTGTCACCGGTCACGCGGGCCTCTTCTTCCTGGACCCCGAGCTTATGGGAGACGCACACGGAGCAGCACTTGCCGCCAGCGTCCTGTTTGTCTCGCTCTCTCCCGGAAGTAGGTCTCCACCTTGATATGTGATAAGAGTATACTTGATCGGGCGTGTACTGACGTGTTGGGTAGTCTTTTCCTACATGTACGGCCTGATTGCTATGCGTGAGAGCATGTCGGCTATCCACGAGACGCCGCAATAGGCGCGCCCAGCTGTACATGCATGCGAATCATATGTGCCTGACATGACATGATGTTGGGCAAGGCCAAGGAAGCAGCCGTGCGAGCCTGATGGTATGTTCTAGAAATTGGTAATCCCGAAATAGGATCGAGTAGGCAAGACACGGGATTGGGAGAACTATGACCCTGCCAAGAGGCGGTGTCGAGTATTCTGATACAGGGACAAGAAATAACGCAGGGGGAGGAGACTTGAGACTTGAGACTTGAAGCTTGTACCTAGGTATCAATGACCAGTATCGTGGTCGAACTGGATGGGGGGAGAGGGGGTACGGAAGCATTATTAAGCCGGCGGGAAGAGGAGTATAGCAGAGCAGACAGCTGATCAGAATGAATAACAGCATTATGCAATAGGAGCTAGCACAGTGCCGGTCATAATATCGCGCATTCGGCAAGCAGATGGTTACTTTGACAGCACAGCTGGCCAGGGGTAAAGCCGGAGATGAGAAGTATGCGCTGTTGTAAGTCTACTACTAGCAGCATCTAGATGCAGTTTTTGGCGAGAGGTGAGAGGAGGTGTTTGGGGAGTCCCACCATTTGCTGCTTGCAGTTAGGCACAATTGACCGCTGAAAGCAGCCCAGGGCGCCCCCCACTTGTCCAGTAAGGTGACGTCTAATTTTGGTGGGATGGCCTGAGGACAACTGCGGACACAACCAAGGCACCAAGGCACCAAGCAGCCAAGGCCCATCGCCCGGAGGTCGGGGGAGGGAGTCATTCCGATCAGAAGTCACGTTTGGACATTACCTAACAGAACCTAAGGCAGTGAAAAGCTGCATGCAAGCGTACAGGAATAGCTCCGATTGTATGGAGTACCGCCTCACTCCTGGCTCTATCCCTTATCTCTGAGCTGGCTGTTCTCGGTGATACCCAATTGAGAAAGGCACGCTCTGTGGATGAACTGGAACTGCCCATCAAATGATCCTGTCCAGAAGCTGTCTGCTCCGTCTTGGTGAGAGGCCTCTGAGCAGTGTGAGAGGCAGAGGCCCCCTCAGTTGACCGATACCTGGGTACCTACGTACTTTGGAGGGGAAATGCACTGCCTCCTGTTCATGTTCACGTCTTGCCGTACCGCTGTACCACACAGCGCTTGACACGAATACAGTCAGCAGCCTTCCTGACGACCTGATTCGCCAATCAATATGCGCTGGGAGCGTTGACTGTCCTCTCTCGAGCACCCTCTCCCCTCACTATCGTTATCGCTGCCTTATCGCCTTGTCGCCCAGAAACTGGCCAGTGACCAGCCGGGCGTGCAATTGATGGGCAGCATTTCACGTTGCAGCCTGTTTCGCACAGCAACGCAACCTCACGTGCTGGTTGCCCAGTTGCAGCTGCAGTCGCGCTGGGTGGTCGGGTTTTTTGTTTTCTCTCGAAGCCTGGGCGGCTACACTGCGAAACTGCCCGAGGTACCAAGCACGGGTAGGCACGGTAGGTATGTAGGACTATCATTCATGACCTGATCGATTGAGCGAGCGCTCAACCGATTGATCAGATTTCGTGGTTAGGTCGCATTGAGGCCATCCCAACCCGGGTTACGCGCAAGCAGGGCCCATGCCTGTGTCTCTCTTTCTCC
Source organism: Apiospora hydei (assembly GCF_038363865.1). NCBI lineage: Eukaryota > Fungi > Ascomycota > Sordariomycetes > Amphisphaeriales > Apiosporaceae > Apiospora > Apiospora hydei. The sequence continues at coordinate 1,228,809 of NW_027117369.1, forward strand.
TCTTCGAGAATCAGGCCGAGCGAGTGAGGTTCACAAGTATTCACGGTACAAGCGGTACCACCACGCTGCGATGGGTGACGATGGCGTGGCTGGGGGGGCGTGGGAGATGGACGAATCAACAGCCGTCTCGTCGCCATACCAGCCCCAATATAGCGGCACGTACGGGGGCGTCCGAGGGTGCAAAGGCGCCAACCACGGCCGCCAGCGCATTTCCGTATAAATATATTGTGCACCCCCCTCCATCTACCCCCTTCCTTTCGTTCTCCCCTCCCCACACACAAATCCTACAGGGTGTCGCAAAGCTTCAGGATATCTCCAGATTCATTCGTTTACCTCCGAATCGTTCTCTGGGGATAGACCGCCCCGGACCCCTCTCAATCTCTATTTTTGTGCGTCAACTCACTTCCACTCTCTAGTCGCGTCCGGTATCCTCTTCCCGGGACAACACATCACACTCATTTCGTCATTCCCTAAGCCAATTATAAAGAGGAACCAATTACCCTTCGAGAAGTCGGATAGAAGAACCGTATTCACTTACGCTCTTCCGGTGCCGCCTTCTTGTTGCCCGGTTTCTTGTCATCTCGAATCACTGCTACCCCCTCGACTTCCTCCTTCTTTTCCCTCTTGATCTATCACCTATCACCACCGCCATCATGTTTAAGTCGTTCCGGTCTCAAGACCGCGTCGAAAAGGCGTCGAGGTTGAAGAAGTCCACCCCTGTTCCGAAGTCGAACAACATTCGAAGTGACGCCCAGAAGGTGTCGAAATTGCAGCAGTCGCTCGAAGAGAGCACCCCCAACAAGAGGAATCTCAACTCGCCCATTGTCACACTGGCCGTGGGCCGTGAGGGGCGGCTGTTTGCGGCGCACGAGGAGGTCCTGGCGCAGTCGCCGTTCTTTGAGCGCGCCTGCCGGGACCAGTACCTCCGTTCGCAGAGTAAGAGGATATCACTACCAGACGAAGAACCGGAGATCTTCTCGGCCGTGCTCGAGTACCTCTACAAGGGTGACTACTACCCCCGCTTGTTGCACAACAAGCACCGCAACACTTGGGAGCTCGAGGACACCAACACGGCCGCGGGACGATCTCCCAACCCATCATCCGAAAACGGAGGTGGTCGCGGAGCCGCCGAGGCCACAATCTACATTTCCAGCGTGGGCCAGCCCCTCCTGAGGGACACCGTCGTGTACTGCGCCGCGGACCGGTACGGGCTCGAGGAGCTCAAGCGCCTGTCTCTGCGCAAGCAGGGCCTGCAGAGCGGCATCGACGTCGCGACCATCCTGCGGTCGGCGCAGTACGCCTACGACAACACGCCGGATTCGGACTCGCGCTTGCGCGCTCACTACCTCGCCCTGATCATCCGGTGTCGCAAGACATTCAAGAGGAGCGGGACCATGCAGGCTGAAATGGAGAAGGGCGGTAAGCTTTTCTTTGACCTGTTCGTGGCCATGTGCAACCACCTCGACGACGTCGTGGACATGAGCAATGCTCGGACCCCCAAGACGGTCTGAAGAGGCTTGGCAGCAGACGACATGGACTACCATTGAACACATTTTGTCAACTCAACTCGGGGTCCAACTGTTTGATTTTTCTGGCGTTCGGCTCGGGCGAAGAACCACGGGATTTGCTACGAGGCTTACACGATGATTTTCTTGCATGTCTTTTCTCCGCCACTCACACTTCTCTCCCAGTCGGACACATCAGATTGGACATCCATTTGGGAGAAACAAAAAACTCCACTTCTTGCAAGGTTGGCCCCCGGTTTGATGCTTCTCGGGAGAGTTGGGGCACGATTAGCTCATGAAGTTCTTCTTCGCCCCTCTGTCTTCCCGTTGTTCTAATGAACCCAGACGCAACACCATGATTTCTACATTATACCCACCCCTTTGAGGAATCTGGAACATCTGGGTCGATTTTTTTGTCTTTTTTTCAACAGTACGCGGCAATGCGGCGGCTTGTACAGGATACAAACGAAACAGGAAAAAAATTCCAAACCCATCAAAAAGGTCGACAGATTGGGAAAAGCTTACGACCGAAGAAAGTTTTGTCTTTTGAACTGCGTTGCTTTTATTTAACCCGTTGGCGCGCTCTCAATGCACCGTCCTTCTCCCAGGTTGAGAGGGCGGCTCGCTCGCGCCGCGGCTGGAGGCAGGCGGGGAGGACGATTGGACCAACAGGTTGGCGCGACCTCTTCGCTGCCTAACAAACCATCTCCTATCTCATCAAGGAAATCGGAAATTTGTCAAGGAGCCGGAAGTCTGACCTCTGGGGTAAGAGGGCAGGCGGAAGGCGAGAGAAGGAAGCAGCCTGCATTCTTGTTGAGGTCCCGCTATCGCGAGAGCGGGATGATTTTGGGGGAAAACTGAAGTAGCTAGTTAGTCTCGATGGCTGTCTGAGCCGATTCGATTCCCCCTGCTTGGGAACCGTTCACCGTCCCTAGTGGATGGTGATGGTCTTCCCGGCTTGAGCCCTCGTCAGGGCGAGGTCAATGAGAAATTCGGCCACCTCAAACCAAACACCAGACTACTTGTGCCTTGACTATTTGATGCGTGTGATCTTGTGCATGCTTGCTTGCTCTCTTGAATCTGATGCGTAGAATGCTGTTCGCATTGCCTTGTGCTGATTCTGCATCGCAAGGCGATGATGATACGGTATGTTATCCTACAGGCTAAGGGCCTTGAATGGCTTCCATCCTCTCCCACACATTTCTGTGTCTACCCCTTGTTCGTTACTCGTACATAGACCACCGCGATCGAATGCATCATCTGCTCAGGACTTGCTTGGCTGGTACAACTTGGCGTCCTTGGAGGTACCTAGGGGCTAATTGCCCAAGTTCGCAGCTTCAACAGTCCCTTGCGGCCTGAGCTTGGGTCTTTTGCTCCACTTCCCAGTCGTGAGGTTTGCGCGCGTAGACGACATAGCTGTGTTTTCGGAGCGAGAAGTCAGTCATCGTCAGAATCATCAGTCTTCCGATCCAGGAACCAAGCAAAGACTCATCCCTCAACCCGTTCCTGTCATTTCCCCAGCGGTGGGGCATGGTTCAGATCTGCCCCTCTCGTTCTGACCTTCTTTCCCCTCTTCTCGTGTTCTTCTCTGCTTCTTCTTTTCTCGTTTCCCCCTGCCACGTCACTTATCGGCTTATCGCTTTCGGCTCTATTTTTGGAGGGGGGGATGGAATGGGGCTAGGAACAACAAGGACGGAACACGGAACCCCAAGAACGACAAACATGACATGACCACCAGCAAACTACGGAGTAGGTACATAGCACATAGCAACTCACACTGGATGGAAGATCTCGAGCGAGGGGTCCCCGGCGTCCCGACGCAGCTCCGCGATCAGGTTTTCCTTTTCGTCGGCGCTTAGGCCTGCGAAGCCTAGCGCCTTCCAGCTGAAGCCGCGGGCGCCCTCGGTCAGGTTCACGAGGGCGTACTGGCCCAAGCGCTTTCGGGCGGGGTCCGACGGCCAGTCGGCGAGGGGACAGCGGTGGATTTGTTCTTGGATGTCGACGACTTTTTCATTCATCACCCCCTCTCATGTTAGTAGTAGTAGTGTAAAGTAGTAGTCAATTGAAGCAGGGAAAGAGGGGGGTGTGAGAAGAGTGACAACATCTGGGCTGGGAAAGTCGGTCAGGAATGAAGAAGATGCGCACACTTACAGCCGACTTCTGCTAGCCAGGTCTTGTAGTTGCGCGGGCAGAGCATATCGCGGCCGATCTTGGACATGCCTTTGCGGAAGGTGGCCCAGAATTTCTGGACGGTTGAACCTGAGGTCGCACATTGTCAACATTCCTTTTCTTTTCTGCAACACAATGCATGCATGAACACTTTCCGGGGCCAGAACAGTCATGTTTGACTAGATTGCTTCACTCACCCTCATGTCGCCCTGTCCGCGACAGCGGATCAATGTACAAATCGCAATACTCGATCCATCCCCCGGGTCGCATGTTGTCGAAGGCATGCCGCATGACGACCAGGTTGTCGGGGAAGCAGGTGAAGACCATGCGCAGGTGCACGTAGTCGAAGAGCATCTTCTCGGTGCCCGTCTCGGGCGTGCGGTAGAGCCACTCCTCCTCGGCGTCGTCCTTGACGAACTCGCAGTTCTGCACCATGGGCAGCGCCGGCTGGATCTTGCTGAGATCGGTGCCGATTACGTGGGAGCCGGGGTGTTCCTGTGCTGCAACGTTGTTGGACGGGCAAGTTGTTAGTACCCGGTTCAATTGATGACTGTTCAACCTTTTGTTTGCTACACCCGTCGTCGAACCAATGCGGATCTGAGATAGAGCAGTAGTAGGGGCCAGCGTACCGAATTGGATCGCCCAGATCCCCGTCCCCGTCGCGACGTCCATCACGTACTCCGGGTCGTGGTCCATGGGCGCGTGCGCGAGCTTGCCACCCGTCGCCATCATGAGCATCGCATGCTGCAAGTCCAGGCGGTCTTGCTCGGCCTGCAATGGTTTATCGCATCAGCTTCAATCGCCCCCTCCCCCTCAAAGGGGCAAATGTCTGTGAATAAAATGTGCATCCAACAACAGCAGCGGCAGCGGCAACACTCACAGCGTCATTGGGTAAGAAATACTTCCCCTCCTTGTACCCGTGGAACGACCGACCCGAGTCGTCAAACACGGAATCGGGCTCGATGATGGTCGAGCCCGTCGGTTCGCGCGGGACCTCGGCCGGCATCAGGATGCTCGTGGGCTGCGAATGGAGGCTGCCGCTGGCCGAGCTCGTGGAATGACGGTTCTTGGAACGGTCCGGGTCCGGGTCGTCGCCGGTGGCTGCGCTGTCGCCGTCGGTTGCACGCTCGGACGCTGCTTTGTCAGTGTCGTTGGGCGGCGACAATAATGGGGCCTCTTTGGCACCATCGCCGGGCTGGTCGATGGTGTTGGTGTCGGTGGTGGAGCCCATGTGCGGCACGGAAAGAAGAGGAAGACAACACGGTTCAACTGCCAATTAATAGGAGACGCAATATAGCAATTAGAAGTAGTGTGAATGTTTGCTCCAGAGGTAGTGAAGTTATAAATTTGGTAATCCTGCATCGGGTATGCTGGGAGGCCACAGCAGGCCGGCGACTTGCTGCTTGCTGCTTGCTGTGGTGCTAAGAGTTGCTCCGGCGCCAGATATGATGCACCGAGTCTCCCACTCAGCATACACACCATCGCATTGTCGTCACACTCATTCCCGAGGGGAAGGATCGATCCCTCCTTTCGATTTTTTTCATGAGCCACTCCAGTCAATCCAGGGTCGTTCTGCAGAGAACGGGATGTGCCCTGTCAAGCTGACAAGGCCCGTGATTGGCAAAGCACACAAGTAAGCAGTTGTATCCACGTAATCTGTACAGCTACATGTACGGATACGCATACTTCGCGATTAGAAACCCCCGTGAACTCCGGTGGATTTTATGTCATCCAGTAGACAGATGAAGAAGGTGCCTCCTCCCCCCTCCCCATATCCTCCATGTTCCTTCGTTTGGTTCGCGCAAGCGCTTTGGTCTGGTTGGTTCGGTTGCTCGACTTACGTACGCCTATGTCTTCCCCCAAAGGGATTCGACAGGGGTCGGACATTCTAGTCCTCAGCCAATGAGGTTTCTCTGTATGTATATCTGTGTATGGGTAAGAACTAAAGATGAGTGCCGTATCCCCACGGCCCCATGCTCACTGTACGCGGGGGCGGGACCCCTTTTTCTTCTTTCTTTCCGGTATTGTACACTATGCCGAGGCACCTGACAGTATGTATCTCCCTTTTGGTTCCAGTATGCAGTTCAGGTGGATACGATATACATATTCCCTGGCCTGCATATGCTTACTATCCCACGTTGTCCTTGGCCACCCGGGGCTCTCCGCGGAGACAGGTATATAGCCGGTGATGGAATACGTTTCAAATACGGGTCCTCCTAGATGAGTTTGGATTTTCGGTCTTTGCTTCTACGGCGTTATTGAGTAGTGTAAAGAACCTCCTTCGTGACCTAAGGGGCAGTCCACGAGTAGGGCCCCGATTTCTTGCACCAGCCCGACGTCGCCGAAAGGGCCGATCATCCCTCACGGCCCACTACGGATCAAACATCTCATCTATTCACTACCTGTATGAGTGTCCTCTGATATCTGATACCTCCTCTGGTGTACTCCTTTGCGATCATAATGGAAAAGGGTGTATTCGGGCTCTCTGGCAGCTCGGTTCGACCTTCATCACGCTCCGTCACCAAAATGTAAGTCATGAAGGCGTGATATTAGCTGGTATATGAACTAGATATTGTAATTGTATTTATATTTGACGTCTGGGGAGTAGCTTGGTCGGTTTAACCTCCCGGTGGGTAAGTAACGTGATACCTATCTATCTGTCTAATCCATAATAGTGTACACATGATCCCGGGATCAGAGGAGCATTTGTACATGACTTAAGGTGGACATGAACTCCCGAGAAACACGCTCGGTATAAACCCCAAAGCCAGGAGATCCCAGGAATTCTTAGTTGTACTCATCGCCCTTACCGTTATTGAGCTGGTTATCAAAACAATCATCTCTATATGCAAACTGCCTTGATAAACCCGTACATAATAATCAGTAAGATAGTGCCAGCTTAACAGGACACGCGCCCCTGGTCATAATACGATGGCTGTGAGTCATTAAGTTTCCTTCGGTGTAGACCCCTTTACGAACAGTCTCTAGATATAGCTGAAGGAGGATGTAGGATACCATATAAGGCTTGATCCAGTTCAAGTCTATTACAGCTAACTGTGGATAAATATTTGAATGCATCCGCACAATGTTCATAGATGCTATCGTGGGTGTGTCTGTTCACGCAGTTACATGAAACGGTGTTCCTGATCCGGTAACGCTGCTTAGCCTGCGGTATCTGCTCATTGGTCTATGTATATATAGACCAAACCTGCTCCCACAAGTCTCCAGGAACAGTACGCGAGAGTGCCGTCATTTCTCAGTGGTTATCCCAGGCCCCTATATCATTCCTAATTTTCCGCCTGGTAAAGGCCCCGGGCGAGTGGTAACTAGTGTCCAGTGGCTTTCCTTTATATTTACTTCTGACCGTCTAACGCTGAAGTGTATCATGCTCACGCCCGACGACGTGCTTACTCGAACGCGTGGTTCGTCATGTCTTGTTACACGAATGTGAAGCCAGCTGTAGTGACCTAGCTATCAACATGGTTGATCAGGGAAGACGTCTCCTAGGCTTTCTCTGCCCAGCTTATGTGGTCATCCACCGATCAGCCATGTTGAGAACGGGAAAGTGACTAGATCAATATCACTTTCATCTCGTGCATGTACAGTCTTGCATTCAATGGTTGGCCGCTTCCGATTCAATGGGTAAGGAGAATACAGACGGGGCACACCAACCCTATGGCATCATTCTATACACCATATGAGCCGTCATTATACTCGAGACCTACATGAATGGCATCATATCCCACCATACCAGCTTACAGGGATATTGTGCTACATCAACCGGGTATCCTGTCTTGGAAAAGAAACAAACCTCTGTAATAACCGAAAAGGGTAAAAAGAAGGGATGATTTCGGGGAGTGTGGTGTGTGTGGCAGAGCGACACGTCACGGGGGGGTGGGAAAGACCAAGACACCCGAAGTAGGTAATGAATACAGTGATCCAGCCAATGGCCCCTTAGGCGAAGCGACCGATGCGCTCCGATTCGTCGCATGCGCCATACCCAGGCTAGGCCCCCTTACTATAGACTTGGGACTCGCCCCGGCCTGGCCAGGCAGGCCAGAAAGTCACACACACAAGTCAGGGATGGGGAAATGTGGGACCCCTAGACCCCCTAGGCCCAGGTACTAGACCCGAGGGATTGAGTGTGTATGCTTATGTTGACCTCGGAAGCCGCGCCGCTAGCCAGTGTTTAGAGCGGAAAAGAAAAATTGAATGGTTCGAAGTTCGATCAAAGAGTCAGGCAAGGGAGCTAGCTAGTGAGGTTCCTTGGGTGGGAAGCTGGGCCAGGTTCGAGAAGAAAAAGTTATGGGGGTCGGGGAGAGGACCCTTTTTCTCGCCGCGCGCCGTTTGCGTGGACTTAGGTGGTATCAAAATCTACGGGATGGCGCAATATGCTCATGCACTGGTGAGATGCGCGAAGCTCGGACAAAGGAAAAGGCAGTTAGTTGCAGCAGCAGCAGCAGCCGATGCCCTCTCGTGCATGATCCAGCTCCTTGTGGCACTGTACAGATCTTCGGATCTGCTCTCGCAATCCCGCCTATATATAACGACATGCGCCTTGTCATACACTCTGGCGGTGAACCTAGGTCGACTTTCTCCTTGAATCCACGCCATATAAGACCGTCAGCCCCGAATCCAGTTTTGCCCATTGCGAGTCAGTCAGTCACTTCCATTGAATGCACTTGTTCCAGCGCACCTTTAGGCCAGAGTACATAACCGCCCACACCATCTTACTCGCAAGGCACAACTTGCTCTCTCAAGCTCTCGACTACACCACCAAGCCAACAGACCAAAAACACTCGGAGACATCGCAGCTTGTCGTTTCCCCGACCTCTTCTACGTTGCGCGCATATATCTTTCATACGATGGCTGTCTCCGAGGTACACCCGGGCCAAACCATAGCCCCCAACGTATCGCTTGACGAGAAGACACAGCTGGTGACTTCTGCGCAAGAAATCACCCCTGCCGAGCTTGGAGCTGGCGGCGACGATGGCTCGTTCTTGATCACGTCGCCTTACACGGAGAGAGAACATCGTCTGGACCTGAGAACGGTGGACACGGAGAACGCACTACTGGCGAGAGCCCTGGTTCACATGAAGAATCTGCGACCAGACTATGCGACGGCTCCCTACACGGAAACCTTTAATTGGTCCGACGTTATGAGCGAATTGAGAGGTCTCCTCCACGAGACGGGCCACAAGTGGAAAGAGACATCATTCTACATTGTCGCATTCCGGTCGCAGATCCCACCCTCGACGGTGTATTCGGAACTGGGAGAGTTGGATAAAGCGGCGCATGCTGAAGCGGTCGCAAGTGGCGGATTCCTAAAGTGAGTATTCCCTTGGCGCTAGTGTAGCGAGAAGAGCACTGAGAGCCAAACCTTCTTACTAACTGGAACCAGGTACTGGTTCGGCACGCCTGATAAGGATGGCAGGAACCTTGCTACCTGCGTATGGAGGTCGCAGCATGATGCAAGAGCGGGCGGTGTTGGCCCAGCACATCGTAAAGCAGCGGGTGCGGCCAGGCACCTGTACACCGATTGGCGGATTGACCGACATCGACTCATTATCCGGGAGGAGCTGAGCAGTTGGGAGATTGTCGACTGGGTGGACTAAGTCTGCCCAGGGCGACAGGTCACAAGGGTGCCGACATGGCAATGGCAGCGTAGCAGCGTTGCCGCAGGAAAAAGGCGATAGCGCGCAGCGGAACGGGATCCGGTTTGCCGGGGCATATGGGAATGCAAAGCGTATCTGCTTTCGGGCTTGATTTGGAAACTTTGGTTTGAGCGTGGCGTTGATAGGCTTTCGATGTTCTAATCAACGAATTAAGACAATAGACCTGCGAGATAGATTAGACGGGTAAACAGTCAAGAAGATCTTCAGCTGCAAGCAACCAGAGCCTGGACCATGACTGCTACCCGTACTGAGGAGAAGTTGACAGGTCGATGTCGTATCAGGCTTGTCGCGGGATCTCTTTAATGTTCTCTGCATGCCTACTGCGCTCTGCAGCAGGTTGGCCAACCGAGACTGTCGGATGGCACCTTCCTTGCGCTCACCGAGTCCTTCGACCAACCAATGGCGCCGTTGTTGATAACCCTGTGGCGGTTATCTCGCAACGCGTGGACGGGTATAGATCCGTGGAAGAAGAACAAGAGGTGCAAACATGAGGGGATAAGGTATGCATCCTTGCCTGTTTAAGGAAAGATAGGCCCCTCAAGTTTGGTAGATTCATCGGCCGTGCTGTAGACTGTCATTGGTGGATGCGACCGGCTTGTAGGCAGTGAAATGTTTGGCAGGGCATCTTGTTTTTGGTCTGGGAAGAAAGCAGCAAAGAGCATCGTCGTCAAACACGCCAAATCATCATCTGAAGTCCAATGCGGCTCTGAGAGATGTCGTTGGAACTGAAATACGAACGGCAACATTAAAGACGTGGGGGGGCCATACGGCTCGAGAGTGGGATGAATTCTATGTTTCATACCTGTGAGTGGGCATCACGACACCTCGAAAACGCGGGGGGTGGATTCAAACGGCAGGTACTTCTTAATCAGCAGCAAACCATCAAATCAATCAATCAGGCGTAGGTTGTCTGTGCTGTCTGGACTCTGGTGTCACTGCTCTGCCAGGCCAAAAGCTCCGACCTCCCGATTTGGACCTGTCTTTTTTTGGAGGGGTCAAGCATTGAGCACTCACTGGGTGAAGCCTATCAAGCTTGCAAGCCTCCAAAGCGTCACCCCACTTCCCACAGCTGCAAAAGAGCACAGCACAGCGTCCGGGTGGTTATTGCCCAATTACTCCGCTTTCTGCCCACAGTCAGATTTAGCAAAACTTGCCCGCTACGACATCCAAACGGCACGCCCATCGACACGCGAAAAGACAGCCGCCAGCGCATCACCGAACTCTCGATCGCCAAGGGATTCGCATTTACCAATCCTACGAATTCACATCGCAATCATGGCGGACGCTCAGAAGGAGGTGCCGTTCAAGACGGTCCAGGTGGAGGCTTTGGTACGTCTGGCTTGATTTTCTTCTTGGCCGTGTGTCGAATATGCCCCTCATTTTTGCGCTCGCTGCATTTTTGGCAGCGTCGACGATGATTTTGGGGAAGACACCAGGCACGGGTGGTGAGGATGATTATGTGCTATGAAAGGGTCGCTGACCAATGGATGTATAACAACAGGTGGTCATGAAGATCGTCAAGCACTGCGCCAACCAGTTCCCTACTGCCGCCACCGGATCTATCGTCGGCATGGACCAGTCTGGTGTTCTCGAGATCACCAACACCTTCCCTTTCCCGATCGCCGACGTTGCTGGTCTCGACGGCAGCCACCAGAACGATGCTTCGGCCCTCGCCGCGGCCGCCCCGCGGGCCAAGGCCAACGTCGTCTACCAGTCCGAGATGATCCGCCACCTGAAGGAAGTCAACGTGGATGCCAACAACGTTGGTTGGTACACCAGCGCAACCATGGGCAACTTCCTCAACTCCAGCTTCATCGAGAACCAGTTCCACTACCAGAAGGAGAACGACAAGACGATTGCGCTCGTGCACGATGTCAGCCGCAGCGTACAGGGCGCCCTGAACATCCGGGCTTTCAAGCTGTCGGAGAAGTTCATGGCCGCATACAAGGAGGGCAAATTCACAACGGAGAGGTCAGATCTTCCCCTTCCTCCCACTTTGGTCATTTTAGCCGTCTAACATACAACAGCCTCCAAAAGTCGAAGCTTAGCTTCAAGGAAATCCTCGTCGAGTTCCCCGTTAACGTTCACAACTCGCATCTCCTCACCTCGTTCCTCCACCAGCTGCCCGGCGTGCCTTCCAAGGCCGAGGCCACCATGCCCACATCTCTCGCCGATATCCGCCGAGCCGACCAAAAGACACCTCTGTACCCCTCGGTCGACACTCTGGAGCTCTCGATAGATCCCTTCCTCGAGAAGTCGTGCGATCTGTTGCTCGACAGCATCGAGTCTCACTACACCGAGCTCAACAACCACCAATACTACCAGCGCCAGATGGCCCGTGAGCAGACCAAGATCACAGCATGGCAGACGAAGCGCAAGGCGGAGAACGCCGCTCGTGTTGCTTCGAAGCAACAGCCCCTGCCCGAGGATGAGTGGCAGCGAATCTTCAAGCTGCCTCAGGAGCCCAGCCGCCTCGAGGGCATGCTGAACGCGAAGCAGGTGGAGCAGTACAGCAAGCAGATTGACGGGTTCACAGCAAACGTCAGCGCCAAGATGTTTGCGGTTCGCGGCAACCTCCTCCCCGAATAGAGGAGTGGGCGCTAGCATAGATAGATCAGAGAGGTACAGAGACAAGGCCAGCCCTTTCTGGCGGTGGGAGGGGAAAGGGGTTGATGAAACCAAAAATCTAGGGATGATGCATCTGGCCCGGCGTTGGGGGTTTCTTATGGCTTGTCGGCCTGGCAATGATTCAGGCTTGTTTACACGACGTTCAATGTATTCAGCTCTAGACACTATAGCACTCGGGTAGAGTTTGCTCGAGACTTATGACAGGGCTCCGCGCTGCCGGAGCTTTTAATAGCCATGGAGATCTCGGCGTCGTCTTAGCTGGAACGGGACAAGATGAAGAACCATGTCCCGGTGAGCGGCGTTTTTTTGCGAGCTGCAAGGGTTACCTTGGCTGATGGAGCGCCGAATCAGGAGTGGATGTTCGGCGACATTTGTACCTGCGAGCGAGAGACATGCGTACATCCCATGCCGTCAATAGTTGGGCAGTCCCTAGGTTACCCGTCCCCCTCTTGTCAGCAACAGGCGGTGACTTTTGGTGGCGAGGGAACCGTCCATAGATGCATACCAAGACCATGGAAATAGCCAATATCCCTACGGCATTCTACACTCAACTCTATGAACATGATGGCATGATATGTGAGTTGTGTATGTCATATTCTGCTGCCAGAAATCAGGGGACCATCCCTTCGGCCCATTCTATTGATCGATAAAGCTGATAAAAAATTAATTGACCCGTGTCTCCCTGCTGGGTTCCCATCCAAGAATGCCGAACATATCTGGTGGTGGGGCAGAGATTGCAGGTTCCTCGCAGCCCTTGGAGTGTTGGAGGGGTTTTTCCAGACGGCTAGTGCCCACGTTTCGCCTGAGCAACCGGCCAACGGACCAGTCAGAGCCCGGGCTTCTGCACACGATCACGAATACAGGTAGTCCGAAGGCCCCGCGCTTGGAGGGGTACTTCAGATGTGGCCCTGTGCTAGGCTGGTTCCATGATGGGTGCAGCAGAGATTGGCCGGGAGAGAGAGGCTGGCAGCAGTAGTCGCGTTGGAAGGGGGGCCTGGGGGGCTGCTACATGCAAATTTCTGTCTGGGATTTGGTTGGGATCAATCGCATTTGGATTGGTCCTGCTCGAGTCGGGCTCGGGTTCCTGTCCTGCCAGTCCTGCCAGTCCCTCATAAAGTCCACCAAGGGTCCTCATCCCACTTTCGCTTTCTGAATCTTCTCTCTCTCTCTTCCTCTCCCATCATCTTCTCTCCATCACACCTCATCTTCCCAAATCTCCGGTAAGTCAATCACCTCTGTACACTCCCTTCGCAGTCCAGGCAACCAGCCCCCAGCTGTCTCCCGGTTTCCATCGCAATTGACCGTTCTGTCGTTGCTCACCGAATCAACCCATCATCAGTGCAGAAGTTCTGCCAGTCCACCCCGCACTTCCCTCGTCTGCTTACATTTTCCCACCCTGTAAGCCTTTTCACTTGGCATTACTTTACTTTTCTGTGCCCTTCAGAACCTCAAACGGGGACAATTACTTACTCTTCTGCCTTCCAATCCAGATTCTACCAAGATGTCTGCTCCCGCCTCCAAGTTCAAGGTCGCCGACCTGTCCCTTGCCGCCTTTGGCCGCAAGGAGATCGAGATGGCCGAGGTCGAGATGCCCGGTCTAATGTCGATCCGCCAGAAGTACGCTGCGGACCAGCCCCTCGCTGGTGCCCGTATCGCCGGTTGCCTGCACATGACCATCCAGACCGCTGTCCTCATCGAGACCCTCACTGCTCTCGGTGCTGAGGTCACCTGGACTTCTTGCAACATCTTCTCCACCCAGGACCACGCCGCCGCCGCCATTGCCGCTGCCGGTGTCCCCGTCTTCGCCTGGAAGGGCGAGACCGACGAGGAGTACAACTGGTGCCTCGAGCAGCAGCTCGTCGCCTTCAAGGACGGCAAGAAGCTGAACCTCATCCTCGATGATGGTGGTGACCTGACCCACCTCGTCCACGACAAGTACCCCGAGATGCTCAAGGACTGCTACGGTGTCTCCGAGGAGACCACCACCGGTGTCCACCACCTGTACCGCATGCTCAAGAACAAGTCTCTCCTTGTCCCCGCCATCAACGTCAACGACAGCGTCACCAAGAGCAAGTTCGACAACCTGTACGGTTGCCGTGAGTCCCTGGTCGACGGTATCAAGCGTGCCACCGATGTCATGATTGCTGGCAAGATCGCCGTTGTCGGTGGTTTCGGTGATGTCGGTAAGGGTTGCGCCCAGGCCCTGCACGGCATGGGTGCTCGCGTCCTCGTTACCGAGGTCGACCCCATCAACGCCCTCCAGGCCGCCATGGCCGGCTACGAGGTCACCACCATGGAGAAGGCCTGCAAGGTCGGTCAGATCTACGTCACCACCACTGGCTGCCGTGACATCATTGTCGGCAAGCACTTCTCTGAGATGCCCAACGACGCCATTGTCTGCAACATTGGTCACTTCGACTGCGAGATTGACGTCGCCTGGTTGAAGAAGAACGCCAGCAGCGTTCAGAACATCAAGCCCCAGGTTGACCGCTTCCTGATGCCCAGCGGCCGCCACATCATCCTCCTCGCTGAGGGTCGTCTCGTCAACTTGGGCTGCGCCACTGGCCACTCCTCGTTCGTCATGTCGTGCTCCTTCGCCAACCAGGTCCTTGCCCAGATCATGCTGTACAAGGCTGAGGACAAGGCTTTCGGCGAGAAGTACGTCGCTTTCGCCAAGGCTGGCAAGCTCGACGTCGGTGTCTACGTCCTGCCCAAGATCCTCGACGAGGAGGTCGCCCGTCTTCACTTGTCTCATTGCAACGTCGAGCTCACCAAGCTCACCTCGGAGCAGAGCGAGTACCTCGGTCTCGAGGTCGAGGGTCCCTACAAGGCCGACCACTACCGATACTAAGTTATCTCTGTTCCGCTGTATTCCTCCAACCCACTTCTCTGTGATTGATCGGATGGGCCACCTTCCGGCAGTTTTCAACACGCATTTACGGCATATAATGACACGGGGCTGGGACATCTATTCTTGATTGTTTTCGGGAATCCAAAAAGGGTCATAGCGGGCACCATTTTTTCAACAAAAGGCGTTGGCACAGAACTGATATGATGCATGATTCCCCTCATGGCGTTTTTATTTTTATTTTGACGGCTTCGTCACTTGACGAAAGGCGGGTATGGGATGGGTACCTGGGGTCTACCGGTGTAGACCAGAATCGTCGGCCTCCACGAGAAGCTAAGACGTAGCAAAGTAGATGACAGTCACTCAAAAAGTGACGGGATGACCCTTCAACCGGGTCTGTGGCTTCAACCAATAGAGAAGCAATGATGAGCAAACCTCTCGTCCCTCTCCTTTTGTGACATGCCTGCAACGTTGATTTGACGTCCCGATGCTTCTTCGAGCCGTACCTCGATCGGACGGTTGCTTGCCCCCAACTCCGTAAACAATTGCGGTATAGCACCATCGACGCGGACCCTGATTTTGGCATAGAAATAGATCTAATTCCTCTATAATATGTTCTCTACGGAACCAGAATCCAGTCGTCTATCTTTGCTTCGTAAACCGAAAAGCTCGGCCAGTCTACTCACAATATCAGGGCGATTTCGACCGATGAAGTCAGAATGAATGTGAATTCAATCCCTTCTGAGCCCCCTCCGTGGTCAACCAACTTTTGACCTATTACACCAGTCGCCCGTGATGGATTCTCTCATCATGTTGGGCCGTCGAAGAAAAGACAGTATCCCGAAGCCCTACCCTTAGCCTCAAAACGGAAATGGTAACCTCTGCTTCCGACCTCTTTCCCTGCCGTACTTCTCGCTATCTGGCGTTTATTTCCATGCTGGGGTTTGGTCGCTATGTACTTCCCTTTGTTCTCCAACTCTGTCTCTCTCCCCGCGAGACTCCCCCTCCCTCCTCCCCTCCTCAGAAGGTCAGCCCCCGCTGCTCCGGCACGCCGCTCGTGAGGCCCGTGCCGGCGAGGGCGCCGCGGAGGTTGGCCATGGTGGCCTCCTCCATGGCGCGCTCCGTCTCGACGGTCCAGGTGCCCATGTGGGGCACGAGCAGGGCGCGCGGGTGGCGGGCGAGAGCCGGGTGGACCTGGGGCTCGTGCTCGTAGACGTCGAGGCCGACGGCGGCGACGTGGCCGCGGTCCAGGAAGGCGGCCAGGGCGGCCTCGTCGACGACGGCGCCGCGGGCCGTATTGACGATGACGACGCCGGGTTTGGTCTGGGCGAGTTGGGGGTGGGAGATGGTGTGGCGGGTGGAGGGCTGGTTAGATGGGGGGTTAGTGGTACGGTTCGCGGGTGCGGTTTCAGATAGGGGTTGGTTGGTGGGTATTAATTAGGTCGGTAGAACTTACATTCAGGGGTAGGTTCAGACTCAAGACGTCGCTCTCGCGGAGAAGCTCCTCGAACCCGACATACCGCGCCTCCCCGGCCTCGCGCTCGTCCTCGGGGGCGAGGCGCGTGCGGTTGTGGTAGATGATCTTCATGCCGAACGCGAGCGCGGCCTTGCGCGCCATGTTGCGGCCGATGCCGCCCATGCCCAAGATCCCCAACGTCTTCCCGCGCGGGTCATGGCCCTTGTCCGGCAGGGTCCCCGCCGCGTCGACGCTGCGCCAGCGCCCCGCGCGCAGGCTGCCCAGCCCCGGCGCCAGGTTCCGCAGCGCGCCCAGCAGGAGCCAGAGGCCCAGGTCCGCGGTCGCGTCGTCGACGGCGTGCGGGGTGTGGCTGACGCCGATGCCGCGCGCCGTGCAGGCCGCGACGTCGATGCTGTCGTAGCCGGCGCCGTTGTGGCAGACGTAGCGGAGCGATTCGGGTAAGAGGGGCACGGCTTCGGCGTCGAGGTGGCCCGTCGCCGCGTTGGAGGCGAAGGTGCGGTACGCGGCCACGACGCCGTCGAGGGCGCCGGAGCGGCACTCGGCTAGGAAGGCGGCGCGGTCGGCGGATTGGGGGTGACGATGTCGGCTTGGCGGGCGATGGCGGACCAGGTCTCGTGCGCGCTGTGGGGGATGGGTTAGCAGGTTAGCAGGTGGAGGAAGTTCGTATAAGTTAAGTGGATAGATAGGCTGCTTACTGCTTAACTTCGCCGAGAAGAAGGACCTTTGGCCGGCTCATTTTTGGAGGATATGAGCGAGTGTAGGTATTATGGGTTTCGTAAGATGTGGTGCTCGAGGGGGATGGGTTTGCCAGGGGGCGCTCTTCTATACCCCAGGACTATCGCCTCGGCTCGGATTTCTGCGATCTGGTTTCGGAAACAAGTCCGGATCTGCTTGATGGTGTTGTGGGGGGACTGGAACCAGATGTGAAATGGGAAAGGCAGGGGGTATTGTTTATATATAGAAGGGAAAGAATCGAATTTTCAATAGAATTAGAAAGATGAAGGGCAATCAATGACAGAAGCCAATACACACAGCCTTTAAGAATCAAGATGTGTCAAGAGGCTTCCCGTTATGAAGCAACGCAACTGACTAGGTTACTACCTTGAGCTGGCCTGAATACCCCAATACACGGGAATAGCCGAAAGACAGCCAGTGTAGATCACTGCGGAGGCGGGGGTTTAATGGGTGTGGGTAGGGGGGATGATGCATGGAGAGAAAGAGTGCGGGGTGGTAACTCCTATTTTCGTGTCGGAGCAATCCTATGACTTTATATATGTCTGTGGGCGAGTCCATTCCTTCTCTTCTCGGGACCGGGAAGGAACTTTTGAAGTAATGGTTTGCTCATACGAAGGAAAGGATGAATGAGTGCAGTTCCCATTGCCAATTCCAAACTCCGCAGGGGAGAAAGACCCTGGATGCAGAGGAATGAATGCAAATACAGGGATTGGGCAGACGGACTACTATATGGAGGTATCATATCATATCATGGCAACTAGGTTAGGCATGGTATGTATGTGAAGGATGAGGCGATGGGACCCGATCGTCTGGAACCCAAGACGGGAAGTCGTCATGACGGAATGAGTAACGAGAAGAAAGTTTGAAACGGCGATTATTCTTCTTGTGACCCAACCCAAAACGTATCGCGATATGCAGCTACGACTTTATTCCGTCGTTGGATTACCTTCCCTTCTTATTCTTCTTCTGCGCTTCTTTACAGCTGCCACGACTTACTCGCTACTCCTGACGATTTGATGATAACTTATAAGTGTGCCACCCTCCACAACCCGACCTTATCGCAGCTGTTGTATAACCGGTGAGACGCCACCCCTTTTCGTGCTTGCTGACCCGTGCGTTGCATGTGTGCGGTGCGGTGCGAGTGCATCATCATAACCTAAGTCGTGATAGTATGCATTACCTTGCTTACCTACATGCCTACATACAGCACCCTCTCCCCTTCTGCATTACGTGGGGGTCTTGTGTTGCCTGCCAGAGGTCGATCCGGGGGGCCAGTCAGCCAGACCTGTCTGTTATGGAACGAGCATCCGGATATTCCGTGTAGCCGTGGTTGGCTTGCTCTCGACCTATCACTACATTCAGTGAGCCGCCACTGACCACATCGATAAGTGCTCCCACTAAGAAGACGCGGCGCAAGAGTAGGTATCGGTGACTGCCGCCGGCTGCTTGAGTCGTCGTCGTCGCATTGCCTGCCAGAGTGGCCGTACCGTCCATGAGTACTAGACAGCGACACCGCACATAAGCCAGAGGACGTAGGCGGTTCTCAACTGCATGTTAACACACGTATCCTGTCCAGAAAACGGCAAGCTGCCTTGCCGGCGTCGCATGGTGAGAGAGCTTGGTCCCCGCATACGTCTGACGCAGGCAGGTAGAGAGGTAGGGTGGTACTGAACTCCACGTCCCACCACCCCCACGATATCGAAGCGCGCGAATCCCTGGCCATCCGCGTGCCGGCCGGAAATTCGTACTTGGCTGGATGGGTGCAAGCAAATGCGCATTGGGTCCTTTTTCGTTTCGTCGATCGCCACGTCAACCAATACCTGGAGCTCAGGGTGGGAAAGGACAAAGTGCTTTCCTTTCTCTTTCGGTTTCTCTTTCTTTCATATCTATCAGCATCGGACAAGTAAGTTGGTCTGGGTTCATGCTGTACGTGTGTGTATGCTTGAGGTAGAAGGTAGTGCAAGTTGCCCCGAAAACAAATGTCTTTCCGCATCCAAAATATTGCCAAACCGTGTCCCAAATCCGCCCTTTGCAATTATCCCTAGCATTAACCAACCTCCTTGACCCTCAATCCTATTCTTTTCAATTGAAATTTCTCTAGCGCGGTCTCTTCTCTATCGCCAATTTTTGGTTCTCTGTCGTTCCATTGGAACACATAGTCATACATCATATTCAAACATGTCGATCCGAACGCTCGTGTCTAGGGCGAAGCCGCTGATTGGCATAGCAGCTCATGGTTTGTTGTTCAACCAAGATAGTGTCGGTTTCTCCCTTCATCCTTGGCAACATCGTGCTGGCGGTCCAGCGATACCCTTGGCAGCTTCTTCTTCTTCACGGGCCTGCCCTAAACACCGCAGCAACAACGCAAACCGAGCCCCAGTATGAACGACCAACGGGCCTTCATGGTATATGCAGGCATGCAGTTATCCACCAGCGCCTAAGCTCAAAGCAAGAACAACGCTGAATAGAAAAGGAAGAAAAAAAGAAATAGACGTGTTAATACAGTTATCTCCCGTATCGTCATGACGCATCATATAGTGGTACGGCGAGAACCGGCGCGCGTAACGAAAGCCCTTGCCGCAATCTCAGAAAAGCAGCGGACCACATTCGTCGTTCCACCGGTAACCTTGGCCTCATCCTGGATGAATTTTCGAGCTACCGCCAACTTACTTACGGGCATCGATTCATCCAGGTGTGCCGGTAGCGTGCGTTCGAAATCGGCCGGAAATTCGGAGGTATATGCTCGCATAATGGCAATGGCGTAGAGGACATCTCGATTTTCGCGGCCATCAAGAACAGTGCGCATTTTGGCCAGGATTCCCTCTCGGTTTGGCGGCATAGGGTAGTTTGGGTCGCTCTTGATGGTTAGGAACTCGCCGAGGTAGAACCAGAACTCGAACTCTCTAAGACGATGGAAGTCGCCCTCGGACAGCATTGGCTGCAGTGGGTTTTGGCCCAGGACATCACCGCTGATTAATGCATCGAGAATAGTCAAGCGATTGCGAGCCTCCACTATGTCATCTGGCGGGGGCAGTGACCGCCCTGCGTTCATCTGCTGATTTGACGGGTCCGCGAAGTAGGCCAGAGTCGCCTTCCACACGACGAGTGGCTCCAGTGTGGCAGGATAATCAAGAGAGGGTGGCTCATTTGCGCCGACTGAACTGATGGTATTCAAAAACGCCGCCAGAACATCGGTGGTTGACTTATCGGCCATGAGCATATCCAGTGTCTGCTCTCTTGTGAACCATGCAGACTCGAAGAATCTTTCCAGGCCTGGTCCGTAGATTTCGGCGAGCAGTCCTCTCACATCGTTCAATAAAGCGGCCGATGGAGAAGCCTGGAGCTTGGGCAACGAGACCCCACTCATCACCACCAGTTGGTTGATAGGCATTTTCGGGGTTCTTGGTGGGAGTGCTACCAGATGAGGCTGTTGTTGTTGTTGTTGCTGAGGTAGGGGTGGTAGGGGTGGTGATTGAGATGCGGAATGATGCATAGAAACCAATGCCGGCCCTCCGCCTCGAAGATGGGGTGTTACGGAGCTCATCGGCCTCTGATCTATGTTGGTGGTCATTGAATGCATTCCTGGTATGGTGGTGCCGGATGTGGTGGTGGCCATACCCAGACTCGGATCAAGAGTGGGCGCAGGAGCTAGGTCGATACCCTCAGTCCTCAGGATGCCGTCCTTGGCCATAGAATTGGAGCTGATCGTGTTAGCGGGTGTGGCAGACATGACCGCAGGATTGTATACCGGGGGAGGAGCCGTCGGTGGCGGTAAGGGCGGGCCGTTGGACGGAACAGAGGCCGATGGGGGTACGGGGTGGTTGTTAGGAGCCGGCTGGATGCTGGTTGGATGTTGCTGCTGCTGCTGTTGCTTGAAGATGGGATCATAACCCATGCAATCACGTTTGGACTTCTGGCAGTTCTTGCAGACGGGATGTTGCTCGTCGCACTGGACACAAACCAAGCTTTCGTCAGTAAAAGGGAAAAGATGCAGGTGGGGTGACGATTGGGCAAAAGGCGGGACAAAACGCCTTGGTCGAGATGAGTTGGACTAGTGCGGGCTCGGCAGCTGGGGAACCATGGAAACGAAACAGCAGCTCTGCAGTGCTTTGTACGCCACGGCTTCAATTTGGTCCGATGCTGCTCGGAAGGAGACAAGAAATAGGAAATAAAAGGCCCTTTGGCAATATGGAAACACACTCTAGTATTGGCAGGCTACTGCATGGACTTCCAATTCAGTGAGTGCCATGTTTAGATCAATAGACGTCTTCTCCATCCCGCCTTTTGGCGTTTCGGCTGGCGTTTAGACACCCGCCGCTGCCGCTAACTGGCGGCTCCCAGGCACTGGGCACTGGGAAGTTGGCAGCGCAGGAAGATCCGATGGGGCGCGACAGGGGAAAGCTGCCACGGCATCCCCAATGATCATGTCGGTGGCGCCAATGCGCTACTCTCATGCAATGTTTTGGGTGGGCAGTCATCGTCCCAGCTCGTCACTATGCCTTTAGAGTTCTGGAGATTCCCGTGCTAAAAATATAGAACGGAAAGGGCGGCTTGAATGGCGGTCTCGCTCGCGCCTCCAAAGTCAAGCCAAGCCGGGAGTCCACTTCAACTTCAAAGCGTCAAGTCACTTTTGCTCACGATCTTTTCTTCCTTCCTTCTTCCCACTTCCAATTCCATACCGCTGCACACTTGCGCAGCCCTTTCCACCTCGTACTTGCGCTCATGCCGCAAGGAAGATATGGCCTGGCCAACAAAACAACAACAGCAAAAGGGAACACGCATAAATGATACAGCAAAAAAATGTCCTCAACATACCTTTATCCTGCGCTTGCGACAGGTCAAGCAACCGGTCTTGGTGCGGCGTTTGATCTCCTAAGCGACGACCAAATCCCCAATCAGTATACGCGGATATACGTCAACTGGACACTTGTGCCGTTTTATTCTGGTGGTTGAATGGTTCTATAGGTACCTTTTTATGTCGCCCGCTCGCAAGCACCGTCCGGGGGTCGCTAGGCGGTATTGCGTATCGCGGGATGCCGTCGGCGGGGAACGCTGTAAAAGACCCCGGCAGCTGTAGGGGCGGTGGTGGGTAATATGACATGCCCTGTAGCATCTGCCCCATGGGCGCAGCCATGGCGATCTGCTGTTGCTGCTGCTGCTGCTGTTGATGATGTTGTTGTTGTTGAAGGTGTTGTTGCTGCTGCTGCTGCTGCTGTTGGTGTTGGAGAGGATCGATTGTCCGCATGCTGGGTAACGACATGGCATGGCTCGCCGCCGTTGGACTGCCTCGATATACATCGGCACTTGACCCTGCCGATGCTGGATATGCGTACTGCATTGGAGACGCATACGTCGGGGCTGGGTAAGGTATGTGCTGTCGCGGCGGCCCGGACTGATGAGGCGGAGGCGGGTTGGACATGGCTCGCGACGTCGGCGTAGGAGGACGTGAGGATGCAGCGCCGTTTGCAATGCGTTGAGTATCCGCCGAAGCAGAGGCGTGGGCAACAGATGATAGGGTCGGGGGCGGATCGGTAGCGACAGTCGTGTTAGCTATAGCAGCAGTTATTGTGCCTGTCGTGGTGCCGGTGGGAGCAGAGGGTGAGTTTGCGGTGGTAGGCGTCGTGGTCCTGACATTAGCAGTGGCTGCGGTGTTTGGCGTCGAAAGAAGCTCTGACGACGTGCGCTCCCTGCCCTTGATAGACTGCTCCTCCTTGATTTCTACAATTACTCCTTGCAGAGGCCGTGTAGCCGTCGGTGCCTCTGCAACTGGCTCTGGCTGTGGCTGCAGCTGCAGCCTCGTTTCGCACTGTAAGTCCGGGTGTCGTCGTCTGCGCTAGGCCGCGATTCTGCCTGCAAGTGCAAACGGGGGCCAGCAGGAACACCAAAGAATGTTGTCTGGGGAGTGGTGGTGGTGGTGGTGGTGGCAGTGGTGGTGGTGGTTATGTTGTTGGTGGTGTTGGTAGTTGTAGCTTGTGACCGTGACGAGGATCTGGCCAGTGAAGTGTCACGGCGCAATCCACCAACATTATTACGACTACTATTATCGGTCACAAAGGCAGAGGAAAGGCCATGACGGTTAGCTCGAATTGGAGCATGGGCATCTTCTTGCGCAGCAGCGGAGATGGCGGGAGGGAAGGCGACAGTTCCCCGTCCGGGTGCAGGTCGAGGCTCGTCTTGGTCTTGGGCCTGCCCAGGCCGTGGATGGCCTGGCTGAGGTGGCTGCTCCTGTGCCTCTGACATTTTTATTTGGTTTTTAATTTGCAATTTTTATGGGGCCGGCGACGAGAGGGAAACCAGGGGGGGTTTGGCCATTCATCCATACAGTTCGTGTCCTTCACCGTGCCAAGGGGGATTGATGGGTGGCCGGGGGAAGGAAACGCGGGCAGCATAGGCGGCGGTTCCTGGTCGGGTAGGTAGTAGTATGGGTAGGTATGGATGGATATGGATCTGTATGGGTACAGCGTAGTGTAGGCCGGCCCTGTAGGCACGTATCGATGGTCTGATTGCAAAGCAGATGGCAGATAGGCGGGAAACAAGGGGTGACAGCCAAGATAGGCCGCGGCAGGATGGGGGCATGGACATGGGCATGGACAAAAACAGAACAGACGAGAACCAGATAGCCTTGGGGGGGCAGCAAACATTGCAGCCCAGCAAGCTCGCTGTTTGGTCTGTTGTGACTTCGACTTCAGCACTGGGCGAGCTGGCCCGGCCGAAAGAGTGAGAAAGAGAGAGCGCGCGAGAGAGTGAATTGGGAAGAAAAAAGGTGTGGTGAAGCGTTTCGAACACGCGCTACCCTGGGCCGAGATTCCTGTTGGTATCTGCAGTATTACCATACCTGCCTCCTCCCATGCAGGCATACCTACCTACATACATACGGCAGCAAGTACTTTGATACACATACGTACCTACCTTGCCAGACATACATGTCTGAGAAGGAATTGAGAGAGAGAGAGAAAAGTAGAATGCGACGTACCTACAGATGTCACCGAGACCGCATGTATCATGGAATATTGAACTGATGCAGGCCTGGCTACACAAAACACCGTGGCATAACTCAGCCGAGCCCGTCACAACATTGACAGCCTCTGGTAGGCAGGTACAGCGATAATCACGGTCGTAATCGGCCGTGATCGAGGTTTCAATCCCCCGGGACACCTTGCGAATGCGACATGAATGCAGATTCCACATCGGCTGGCTTGGGGGATCCAGGTCTAATGCAAGCATGGAATAATTGGGAAAGACCTCCTGTTTGTCGCCTGGCCTCTTGCTCTTGCTGCCTTGCAATCTGTCTTCCTCCGGCCCGCGGGCGATGGTCCTTCTAGTGAATGAACTGGCTGCTCGTGGGAAGTTGGGAGACTGGAGAATTGGGAAATCCATTGACTTTTGAGATGTCTCTTACCCGTTCGGGGCTAGGCCGGACGCACCCTGCAGCAAGCCCAATTTGGAGGAGCAATAAATTGGAGCCATCTCTCGCATCTACTACGACTGAGCTAGGTACATCGAGGTGGATTTCGGCGTCAATTAGTTTTAAAGCACAGTTCATACCTAACTGTCGGATATTATTGACTGGATACATCGAGATCAAGGGAGGGCGTTCCGGTGAGTCGAAAACAAGTCCCTCGCTGGGTACGGAGTACTACATAACATACCACTACGACCCGATACCAGATACCAGATAGGCACTTGAGAAGATAGAAAAGTGTGAGGCGGCAATATGCTCAGGCGGAGTTGCATGTAGTTATGGACATTCATTCTGAGAGAGAACATGACATATGTACATGTATCAATATAATAATCTGTTTTTTTTTTTGTTTTTTTTTTTTTTCATTTACTAGTTTGTCGGGTATCTGACGTGTTACATATCAAGACCTTTTCTGCGTTGGTTCGTTTCTTGCGATCAATAATAGCACAACGCCAGCTGCTTCAATCAATCAATGAACAAACGAAACCAAAGACGACGCCCTGCTCAAGTAGGCATGGCGTCCGTTCGTTTGGGCTTGGTTGGTCTGGTCGCTTCGATCAAACCCATGCAAGCGAAACCCCTGGTTGCGTGCTTTCCCTGTTCTTCCCTAGCCTCGTTCAGGGAGCCCCCAATGGTTGTAGGCCCGGATTCTGCCCGGAGAACTTGGGAAGAGATGAGAAAAAAACAAAATGCGACCAGAAACCTGACGGGAATGGCAGCTCGGTTAAGGGACCCGGCGGCTGGTAGGGGTCAACCCTGGACCTCATCATGTCTCTCCGTCTCTGTCGCCCCCCAGCAGACCCAGCAACTTTACGAGCTTGGGCTCCAGTTGTCTGGGCTGCTAGGGAGCTAGGGAGCTTGGGAGCTAGACTCCAGCCAGCCAGTCCTGGACCTGGAGGGGTTGCGGTCCTGACTGGAGCGCGTCTGGGGGGACGACGGAGCTTGCCACGAATCCCGCCGACGCGCATCAAATCGCTGTGCATTGGCACAGGTATTGATTCCATCATCGCCAATCTGCCATCCAATATCTGGTAGGTAATTCACGTCAAGTTAGGCTTGAAAAGTGGCTTCTTGGTCGTGGGTACTCCGTGCTTGCAGAGAGGTATTGCTCAATAGACGCGATGAAACGACGATCTTGCGTCGTTGCGCCCCGATGTGAATTCCCAAGTTGGAAATTTGGGCCCCATCAATCCCATCCATGCCTTACCATAGGGATCAGACGGCCCTATTCCACCCCCTACGACCTACATACATACATACATCTCATGCACCTGCCTACATATTGGCATTTCGTTGGGTTGGATGCTGCTGACCTCTTCTCTCTGATTTGATATCCGTTCTGCCGTATCTGCCCTCTGGTGCTGATGCCAATGTCAGTACGGGCGGGTAGGTAGCCAGGCAGATTATCTTAACCTTAGGTACTGTCCTGCACGGTAGGCAAGGAAGGAACGCTCCTTAATTAGTCGACAAATGGAAATAGCGGCTAATAAGCAGCATGCCCAGAAATACGTGCGTACCTGCGATTATTGATGCATCCAATCGATTGGTCTACTTACATAAGATTACATACATTGGAGGCAAGGTAAGAGCTGACATTGGAACTTTGGACACGGGCGCCCTTCACAAGCACTGGAACAGCACGGAGGGAAAATTCTGATCTTACCAGGTTGCACAGCTATCCCTTGGATCCTTCAGCAGCATTCGGCGCCGTCGCTATCATGCCTGCCCACCCCCTTTCCTATCAAAATAATGCAATGCTGCAGTTGGCTGAGATGCACTGCAACCACGAATGCAGGACTTTGAAACATTGCATCACCACGACTCACCGGAACTTGGATCCTTCCAGCCTACCCGAATACCACTGCACCGCACAGCAGCAACCCGTCATGAACTACGAGGTGAACACCTGCGTGCGCAGCACTGGGCGTCTGTCTCCTAGGGCCTGCCCTGTCCAACCGGTGTCGTCTCTGGCATGTGTCAGCTCGTCCGTCCGTCCATCCATCCATCCATCATCCACTCTCGGGCACAAGCACGTGCTAGCTTCTGCCTCTTCTCGTCTTCTCCCAGCTGCGCTGCCTGGCCCGCCCCCGCAGACCCGACTCCGACCCTGACTAACCACATGCCTCAAACATAATCTGAGCCGCTGAAAGCCTGAAAGGCAGAGTCGAGACTTTGCTCGTTGCGATTACTCCTTTCTATCCGTTTCATCTGCTTGAAACACTCACTTGTTTGACCCTCGAACAGCTCTCATGCGGCTTGCTGCATTGGGTACTGCTTACCCTTCAGCTGAACCGAAGCCGAACAAAATACACACACTCTCTCGGGGTGACAAGTCTTGGCAGAGACGGGTCGCGCTTCGAATACCCGACTAACCTCGTGTGTGGTGGGCACGACGACTTTGGTTGAGGGTTGCATGTAAGTCAGGCCCGCGGCGCAGGTGATGTGGTGATCCCCAGTCACATGACGGAATCCAGAAGGTCTTCAGGTTTCGAGGCCAATTTATCCGTCAATCAAACGGCTATGGAGTACTGCGTTCTTTTTCTCGAGCTCTGCAGGTCCCCGGAGTATTTCATGTGTTCTGCAGCTCGCTTCGTGAGATCCCGGTTTGTCACTCGGTTGATAATCGATCGCTTGGTGTGCCACTGTGGGTGGCCACACCTGCTGAGCGAGCCTATCCGCTGTGCTTTCGTTACGCTGCCTGCGCTAAACCATAGCTTATTCGAACCGCAGCAAGCCCTTGCTCGTGCCGAGGGGTCCTGCCGAACCATCGCAACACACCAAGCTCTTCATCTAGTTTGTATATCCCACAATCTATATTGAATATCTCGACGGGTACCGGAGGATTGGATATGGACTCGGCCATCAAGTGGGATGCCTCCTTTATGACATTGCAACGTTGGCAGCCGCCATGTGGCCTTGCTGATCATCTCCCTCGTAACGAGAACGTGTGCCGACAGGTGCCTCCGTCAGCCCCTGAACTCTCTCTATATATATACACACTTGGTCCTTATTTGTGCCTATCGTCGGCACAGCACCCTTGGTTTCGTCGAGATACGATCTGCTAACCCGCGGCGGGACGATCTCGGCTGATTTCGTTCTGTCATTAGGCTCTTTCTAAATGCACAACAGCATCACTGCGTGGCTGCCGGGAAGCAATGAGGTCATGGCATGCAGGCCGTTCATTAGTACTGGAATTTCATCAATCGATCAGGCTTTCCCTCTCTAAATCGCTGGTTCCCTTGCATTGAGGAGATGCGGCTGGCTTGATCGTGTTGCGGGCCGCCAGGTGAAGAGGGCAGCGGCGTAGGATATACGGCCCGGCTCTCCACAGACCTGTTATGGAGACCACAGCCAGTTGCAACGCAGGCCAGGTTGGTCAACCATTCTCCACGAGGGTCGAAACAACACCCGGAATTGTTCAACGCTGCGTCCGGATCAACGGAATAATTCGTTAGAGGTGCGTGGTTCATTGCTGCTACGATATGTCGCATTGCTTCACCGTTTATGGCGCCACGCAACCTCGGCGGCGCAACAAGATCTTTCCGTCCGTAATCCAGCCCGTTGAGTCGTACAGGCCGCTGCCGCCCATATTGCGAATTGTTGGCTGCAGCAACTTGGGAGCGTGGTGGCTGCGTCTGACGACTCTCACATCATTCGGATCTCCTGCAGCCACATCATCCCCGGCCGCCATGCGTCAATTACATCAACCGCGGCCAATCACGAAGTGCGGTGAAATGTATTGCGCAACGGGCGATGAAGGGGTTATATGGTACTGCCGAGAGGGACAAGTCATTCTGCTCGCCCGGCATCTTATCCATTGCGGCTTTTAATAAGTTGATTAATGTGATATCTGGCCACAACTCGTTTGACATCATTGCCAACTAACTCACGATACTGGACTTGCTGGCTTCACCACAAACCTCCTTATTTTAGTCGGGCGGTGCTCTGCCGACGCTTCAGGGCCGCTTGACGCATTCATGGCCCGTGTGGGTTGCTGAACGGTTGACACAAAGCATCCCATTTACATTCGCCTCTGGTCTTCAGTCACATCGATGAAGAAATTGCCAGTCCCCCATAGATGGCTGATGGAAGATGAACTGTGGGGGTCTCGGTATCTGGAGCGTAGGCTGATGCAAAGAAGTATAGCTTAAGCGTATGAAGCCATGTACACTGGAACCAAATGATTTTGGGGATGATGGCCAAATAACTCCTACTGTCCGTTTCCTTCCTGGGCTCGAACGAATCGACAAGCCGAGTGGCAGAAACCCTGATACTGATGTTCCTGGTCCCCCTATCTTGGCAACAGGTTCCGCATAGGCAAAGCCACGAATCTTGATTGGCAAGCCAGATTTCCGAACTTGAGAAATGATGCATCCACACGAATGTCTGGGTTCATTCCCCGGCAACAGAACACGGCCTTGGCATATGTGACCGAGACGAAGACTATGCCTTTGCAACCTTCATTCAGACTTGCAATAAGGTTTGACTGCGCTCCTGAAATTGTCAAGCCAAGATGGTGGCTAGTTTGCAGTGAAAAAATCCGTAGCTATTTTCTCACGGCAAACTGATTATGACTCCAGGAAGTTAAGCATCTATCCTAACTGGTCTAGGATATAACAGTAAGCTTGGCGTATTCTTTCCCAGTTACGAGACGTGGCATTGCTTTTCTTGTTGGTATGCTTGCTAATGTTCAGCATGGTACCTACTGGAGATACTCTGTGTTAGGTATTGTATTGACCCTAGTTGTCGACTACGTTGGTAAAGAGTAATTCAGTTGATTCACCATAAAAGCAGCATGATATATTGGGTACTGCGGACGACAATGACCAGAGTTCAAGGTACAACGAAGCATAGCAGGTTACAATCATGCACTCTTTCCAAGGGATAAAAATGCCAGGGTCATACCCATGGTGCGCCGTCTGTCAATGTTGGTTTAGGAGAGCCAGTCGGGTGCTGCAAGCACTATCCGGCAGGATTTAGCGAGGCCGGCTCCAAACAACAATCTTTCCAGGGTCGCAAGGGAAAGACTGTGTTTAGCCGTGAATGACAGGAACTTCAGCGTCCCCGTCCCCCAAGCATTTCTTATCTTGGGAATGCCACCCTACTACATTGGATATTGCCCCTTTGCCTTTATCGTGAGTACAGTGTTGGTCGCTTTGCATACGTCCATCTTGCCCAACACTTGGCTTCATGGTATAACCAAGCCGTACACCCCCATAGGAGATATGCGGAATAATGACCAAGTAGCTTCATTTGTCTTCATGTGGAATTCATATACCCAAGTACCAAGAATTGGTTTATTACTACCCAGTACCAGCAGTGTATAGAAGCAGAGTTCATACTGAATCATACTGTACTATATGAAGCCGGCTCTTAGATTTGCACCAACTGCTATCAAAGAGGGTAATACCCTATATAGAAATGGAGAATGTGCGGCTGTGACCTCGTTGCCTAAGAGGAACTTGGATAGTGTTTTTCTTACCCGGCGCCCTTGGATACGGGCTCACTGGGTGATCCAACATTGCTAAGCATTGGCTTGTTTATACATACTATCATGGGAAATGCTGATAACAGATCCAAGAAGTGAATGGCAAAAGGAGAGTTGCCCCTGAAGAGACGATGGTGAAAGCCTGTTCTCCCTATGTTATCTTTTGTTCCTGTATGCATACCTATGTAACCATCTTCACACATGGAATGGGGTCATGCAAGGTCCAAGAAGATCTGGCCATCATGATTCGACGCCCACCCCCGAAGCCTCGACGAAATGCCCCCATAACGGCCAGTCTTTCAACAAGTTTTGTCTCTACCCCTTAGGCACGAGTGGTTTAGTGGTAAAATCCATCGTTGCCATTTAATTAAAACGAATTCTCGATGGGTTTTCTACTTGCAGTGTGTAATACGCGAGGCCCCTCGTGGTGGAAAGTGAAGCCAAAAATGAAGCCAAAAGATGCCATCGTGGGATCTCTTGGTGGATATTCCCTTTTGACCCCTGAGACTGGCACGGGCCAGTTGCAGGGTTTGGAGCTGGCGCTAGTGGAGTCTAGCCCTAACCCAAAGTTTGACAGACAGCGTTGGACAGACTACAGTTGCTCCAACCCACCACTAGAATAACATGGGCCATATACTACCATAAGATGTCTCATTTTCAACAAATCAGGGGATGTGGTCTAGTGGTATGACGTTTCCTTAGCATGGTTAAACACGCATGGAAAAGGTTCTGGGTTCGATTCCCAGCCTCTCCAACTGATTTATTTTTGCCGCTCTCACGAAGAGATGGTGAAAGTCTTCTTTGCTTTTTGGGCATGTCTTCCCGGTTTTTGCTGCTGTTCGTAGACGGAATCCCTCCAGTTCTCTTGCGTCGCGACCCAATTTCAGTGTTGTCTCAAGACTTGAACCAGGTTTTCAGTTTTGCTTTTGCTGAATGTGGTCGGTCGGGCTACATATCACAGAGAGCCTGGAACAGTGCAATGAATTATGCGCTCGTAGTATTGATTGCGTGTCAACGGTAAACCCAGCATATATACTTGTCTGCATTTCGCTTCAGCTCATTCAATCCGTATACTATGGAATTGCAGCATACCACTCCCTCAAGAAGTGCCCGATATTAATCCACCGGGCACTGGTATTCATCGCGAGGAGGGGGACGAAGAGCAGTCATTCCACTCCTACCAGAGCCATGCCCGAACGTGTCGCGAGGCTAGTCGCATGCACATTGATAACAGTCCTGGCTCTCTGGGTTGCATACCTTGTTCCGTGCTTCACTATAGCAAGAACCAAGCAGTCGACTTCTTCGGGCCCCCAGCAGCAATCGACGAGACTTGAAACTGGCCGTGGCCCGATCATGATGAAGCAGCAAAAGATAGTCAAACGACGAGTGATCAGATTTGTATCATGCGTCGGCCTGAATAATGATGAGGAGTGGGTCGTGCTGTTGAGTAACATATATGTAGTCCGAAAAGCCGGAGCTGCATCACCAACAAACAAGCGTCTCAGCTTGTGTAGTGTAGTGGCTATCACTCCAGATTCTGACTAATCATCAAAATTCTGGCAACCCCTGTTCGATCCAGGGCACGAGCTCAATATTTTGCTTTTTGTTTTCCTCCCGTCTTTTTCCCCTTCTTGGTCCTGATTCAATCTGCATGATATGAACGAAGGCTTGGGCTTGGGCAGTGTGATTCAAGCAATTCATTGCGGCTTTTTTCAAGAATACTATGCTGAAGCAAGTTTCGCGATCGTCCAACCCGATCTTGCTTATTCGCCTCTTCTCATTTGTCTTCCATACCACGACCTTCCCACCAAATGAGCATATCCTTGAATGGGCGTGTCTGATATGACTGTTCGTCGCCCTCCTCCACATCTGGGTCCATGGCAACACTTGCCATGGCCCGCTGATGTCTGGTGCCTCCCATCGTACTTTGTCTCCTATGATGAGGAGGCATTTGATATGACGTGAGAGCGCAACATTGAGGCGGTGACGGTCTGACAGAATCTGCGCCGAACTTTTGCAGCCTACCAAGTCAAGAACAACGATTGATTCTCGCGCGACTGAGTCGCATCAATAGATGGTATGTCAATATCCTGTAGACCCTCGCGCATGATTGATGGTATCGCGTGTTGCAATGCAGCGTTGCATGGCAAGACCAAGGTGATATTTTGCGGGCGTGCCCGTTTGGCCACGCATAGATGGCGCGGGCATCGAAGTGTGAACTCCCACATTGTGGGTTGTACTTCGACTTGGCAGATGGTTCAATCTCGCACTTCGTGTTACCGGCGTTGAAGAAGATTGGCCAAGTGCGCCCGCAAGGGGATTCACGTGCTTTTAGTCGTTCTGCAAAGCTCTTCCACATTTCGGTGTAAATGCCAGGCTCTTTATGAGACTCAGGAACGCCCGCAGACTGGTAACTTATGTGGCCAACGAGATCGGGATCCGCCCTTCGCCATGCGTCGTTGCTGCCTCATCTGCACGCGTAGGTATCCGCGGCTCTCAAGACGTGACTGCAGAGTGCTACGCCGCCACCTGGCAGTCTCATGTGTTGACGGGCCCGTCGGGGCCCAGGTTGCAGGCCGATGCCGTCGATTGATACCTTCTGTAGCATAGGGTCTGTTGGGTGTCACCTTCCCTCTCATCGTTCGAGCCTCCTGGTGACTTGCCCATCCTCGTTACAGCGTCGAACTGGCGCTTGGCAACGTGTTCAAACTCGCACAGCTTGCTGTAGATGTCTTCCGAGGCTACATTGGGACTGTACGACCCTTCCGGGTACTGCATGGCGCGTGGCCGGTACTCTAACCAACCAAGCCAGCGTCTTGACAGTCTACTAGAGCTTATCACCAACCCTTACAGGTACGCCACCTTACGACCCGCGACCCAACAGTGCCAGCTGGGGCTTCGAGTGATAAGGGTCAAGGAATGTGGGTGGTCAAAAACAGAGATGGCTTCAGGTTTGGCGATGACGACGGAGAACCAGAAATTGTTCTCGCCGGAAGATTTACCCAACTTCCTTCGACCGATGAAGCGCACCGGCGTGCCAGGTTTGGATACCCCTTAATGTTAAGATTGACACAAAAAGCTTTTCGCGCATTCTGGCTGCATTTGCTTCTGCGGCAAATTCTTCATCGGTCACTGCGGCTGCTGCCTCTTGTGCTTAGACAGCATTGACGAGTGCCTGGTCCACTGCACCAGCATCACTTGCTGAGGGGGCAGTATGTACGGTTTAGACCATTGATGCACGTGTGGTGATCGCTGATGCTTCATCACCATCGTCATCCTCGCCATCCTTGCCATCATCTCCTAGATCAGGCTCTTCTGCCGGCGCCAACGAATGTGAGACGACGGGCATGTCGTTTAAAGCGGATGATGCTGTGTCTTGTTTCTGAAGGCTGCGACCTCGGAACAAGCAGAAGACTGTGCCAACGGCTCCAAAGCTGATCAGGCTCCCAACCGTCGTACTCCAGAGGGCGGGTGTTGAAGACCGCCTTCGGGCGACTCAGGCGACTCCCTTTGCCGAGGAGACCGGCGAAGGTGTTGGCATCCCAGCTCATAGGCAGACTTATGGAAATTTGCCCCCAAGACGTGAATCCCAGTATCGACTGTTCTGCTAGCCGGTAGGCGTTCAGGCTTGCTCAAGATGGGCCTCGC
This sequence comes from Apiospora hydei, assembly GCF_038363865.1. Classification (NCBI taxonomy): domain Eukaryota; kingdom Fungi; phylum Ascomycota; class Sordariomycetes; order Amphisphaeriales; family Apiosporaceae; genus Apiospora; species Apiospora hydei. The sequence goes on from NW_027117369.1 coordinate 1,262,444, forward strand.
CGCTGAGTGTCCATCTTGGCGCCCTGAAGGGCATGTACTTGAAGGGTTCACTCCTAATGGCAGTCACGTTAGCTAATTGATCTACATGAGAAAAGAACGCGTGTCAACTTACTTGTACACATCAATTGCCCAAGTGCGGCCTTCGAAAGGTCAGTCGCCACGGACAAGCAAATGATGCAGCGAATCATTAACCATCTCTAATTGTGGCCATTTATGTATTATTGTCACATGGTCGGCCGGAGGCGTGGATGAGCCGCTGTGGCCCAAGACAACGGTCTTGGTTGCGTTCATAGGGCACCGGGTTGGTAGTAACACGGTAAGGTCCTCAGGAAGCGCAGAATGGCCGTCGTGAACTCGGAGACGACATGGTGTGGCATGATCGGGGTCACGAAGTCGTTGAGGCGGACATCTACATCCTTCCTAAGGCCTTGTTTGATTGACCCAGTCAATGCGGGCGTGTCGAATCCGTTAACTACCAAGACGCATCGACCGGTCGTCCACCCGTCCCATGTCCGGCGGATCACGGGGTCAATGACGGAGAGGCAGTCCATTCAAGCCCTCGGAACGGTACCGATGAGGGGGAAAAATGAAGACATTCGAACCCTGCCATGGACTCGGAGCAGGCCCCATCTCCGCTGAAGCCCTCGTGGTTGGGCGGCAAGGGTGATGCAGCAAGAGTGATGCCAGGATGCTAGGCTGGCCGAGCGAACACCTCAGTAGAGGTATCCGGGTAATCGTAATCAACTCCGCCTTGCGTGGGATGAGGAATCAGAATTATTGACTTTTAACGAGGAAACTCTAGTAAGCGCACGTTATCAGAATGCGCTGATCATGTCCCTGTCCTCTGAAGACATCGCCCGCCGCTACCACTGATCGAATGCGTAATGCCGCTTCTCCTTCTGCAGCTTGATGCCGCTTCTTAGCCATAGCGTGTTGGCCAGTATGGCGCGGTACACCACGAAGCGCTTGCCGATGCCACCAATCTCACAACCGAAAGAGGTCTATCGAGGGTGAAGGGCGTTTGATCGGATTGTGACGCCTCTGTACAACGTGTAGAGCAGACGGCAATGGTTGCGACGATGTTGCTTCGGCCGGAACCCAGGCCGTCACAGTAGCATCCCGTATTCGACCAGGATCAAGAAATTGGCTGTTCGTTCAGACCCCACTCCCAGTAGGGAATGAACCTGGATTGGTATAAGTTGTTTCCTTGCACTATATCTGATGGTCAGCATAGCAGTCCCACGAATCGCTCGTTCACACAAATCGTTCACATCGCTCAAGGCTCAAAACAAAACAGACCATACCGGAATTTAGCGAATGCATCGCGGCCATTCCCGTCATGCCGCCCATCGTGCGACCAGAATGAGCACATAGGTAGCGGATATCGAAGCCAGGGTATCGAAAGTTAGGTGGTGCCATCAGATCAGCTTGATGCGGGTTGGTTACACAACAGACCAAGGATGTAAAATACTGTAAAAGGAAAGGACTGCCGAGCCATCTCGCTCAACAGCCGGGATGTATTTCTGTCAATAGTCGGGGTATGTTTTGTTCAAGAATCAACCAATTCATTAGCTGGGTTGGTGTTGACTGTCGGAAATCGTTCTATCCAGGTCGATGTTGATGGAATGCCGCTATACAATCAACGTAGCGCTTTGGTGGATGCATGCAGGGAGTTAATTCATCAGCAAGGTCTCCCTTCCCCCTCTCTTTCCTTGACCACGTCCACGTTCACGAGTCTTGGTCTCTCCTCAGTATGGGTCGGGCCCATACTTCTCGTTATCAGTGCCATCGGTTTGACCAAGACGGCCCTTGGTCGTTCTCAAGCTCAGCTTGCTGGCATCGAAGATGGGTCGCGTCCAGCCGCCCTCACATCTTACCGGCATACTCATACCGGCTGTATACCATAACATCAGATCAGCTCTCTCCCTTTCGAGCCTGCAAAGGTGGATGGGCGGGGTGGTGAAGAGAAAGAAAAGGACTTACCTATGCCCGTCGGAGGGCTGTTGACAAAGACATTCTCCCAGCGGCCCGGGGGCACGTCGTAGAGCTCGTGCCGGATGCTCAGATGCGGGTGCGATTTGGTGATCTCGTACCACCACGTCCACGCCTCGCGGTGGAGGGGGCCGTGCGCGAAGGCGTGGGCGTCGTCGGCGGACCGAAAGTAGCACAGCATCATCAGCTGGCTTCCAGTGTAGGTCTCGTTGGCGGTGAGAAACGTGGTCTGGCAGAGAACTAGGGAGATGGTGACGACCCGTGTGAGCTCAGATGCAATATGTATATGTGAGTCTCAGGGTCGAGACTTACAGCCATTGTCGTCCTTGCCTTCCTCGAGGGCAGCACGCATACGCTCCAGCTCAGCTCCTACTCTTTGAAGGCCGGGCGAAAATGTACCCAGAGGACTGTTGTTTTTCAACCCAAAGTCAGCAAAAGAACATCTCAAGTTCTACAATCTTGGAGGGGTTCAGAAAGCTTAGAGGCGAAGATGAGCGAGGAAAGGCATACGTACTGGGTAGATCGCGCAGCCAGCATGACCAAACAGACACCGTTTTGGGAGGGCGAAGTCGGCAAGGCGCCGTCGGGGCCGGGGATCTGCGCCGTCCACTTGCCTCGGATGACACCATCGGCCAGATCATTTTTGACCAGGCCTGCAGTCATAAGGAGGGTCTTGAGCAGGCGGCAGAGCAGCAGCGTTGGTGCCGGCAAGAGGGCGAACCGGAGCGGCAGACAGACTGCGAGCAGGCATTGGACCAGGGCACCCATGGCCAGCCATGTTGAGATGGTGAAGTTGTTATGCATAAACTGGATGAATAGATGTCAGTTGATAAACCACCACGATCGGCTGGAATGAATAACATACCCGGTAGCTGAGGATTTTAGTTCCTTCGTAGTCGCGTTGATCCTTGGAGGGCCAGGCATAAGCCTTGACCATTGGTGAGAACTTCATCTTCCTTTCAGATGGTTGCGTTAGGTAATCAGCAAAGCTTCAAGCGAGATGCAAGTAGAATGCTACTGAAATTGATATGAGAGAGGGTGTGTGCGGGTCGACAAGAAAGCGGTTGTGAGTATAGCAAATAGCGTAGCAATGTTGTGTTGTGTACTTTATTCCTGTACGGTCATTTGACCTGGTTGGCATTGAATTCGATTGAAGTAGACAGAATTCAACGGGAGCACCGTTTCATGGCAGGCACTTCCATCCAAATGAGGTCGTCCCCAGAAGGTGAGCTTGTTGTCAGGTCAAAGTGAGCCAAGGCCGTTTTGTCTCACGGGTTCTCGCAGCCTTGACGGACTTGGCCTTTTGCATATCAGAACCGGGCGGTCAAAGACGCGGGGAAGTAAATACTTCCTATTTTATGTGCACGTTGCCAATTGTCAGCTGGTATCAGTGAGAGCTCTCTTGAGTGTTTGCTGTTGTCGCTATCCCCAGCTGAGCTCAGTGTTGGTTGAGTTCAAGACTCGCAATCCCGAAGAGCAACGTCAATCACGACAATGAGAAGGGCTGAATCAAGATGCAAGTTGATGGTAGCGATGGAGACTGATGGATTGATGCATCGTGTTTGATTGATACCGTTGCGCAGCGGAATACCACTGCTTACTTGCTGCATCGCATCAGGCGCAATTCACACACACACACACACACATCTATCACCAATGATAAATGCAAGCGAAGTTGATGACATTGGTGGCTGATGATCTTCAGCCGGGCCACCCGATCGGGCTGGATGTAAGCTTGTCCAGGTGGTTTCAACGGTTTCCCCCATTAGGAAGGAGGGGGCATTCTGCCTTTTTTGGTGCAGCTTGCTACGCGGGTCGACTTCCGCGACAGTGCTTCCTGCAACTCACTTCCAGATCAGATGTTAGCTCTACTTGTAGAGATCAGATCAGCGGACTGGGCAGTTCTCCGGTGATCAATCAATTGACAGCAAGAAACAACACCATACCTCACGACAAGTCTTTTCAGAAACAGGAGAGATCATGTTGAAAAATCCGAATTGACATTCGATTCCAGAGGCTGGTTGTTCATCTATGTAATACCCTAAATTCTTTTTCCGATCGCCGCGTTGTCCAGTACCTAAGATGATGTACTCCAACGGTCGAAAAAAACGCCATCATAATTTCCTCCACGAAATTTGTGTAGATGCCCAGCCCAGATTTGTTGTGTCCCTTCTAGAATCTATGTATCCTCCAAGCAATAACATCTGAAGCGCTGGTATGTCAAAATCAAGCGCTGAGGGGATATCGCTGAAAACCAAAAATTTCAAGACCGCCCGAAAAACGCCGAGGCCGTTAAGATGTCCCTTCCCAATGGGCAAACCAAGTTGTCCGCCCAAATATCCCGTAATAGCAAAAATGTCCGTAGGTAACTTTTTTTCGTATGCGTGCGTGTCATGCGCCCGAGGGGTAGTTTTCCCATGCAGTAAGCAACAAGTCATGTTGTTGCTTGTCGCTGTTCCGAATGGAGGAAAAGAGGTAGAAAGTTTGGGCCAGCCAGTTTGACTTCCCCGACTTCAACTTCCCCTCATTTTCATTTCCTCGGTCCGGTGGTCTCGTAGTGTTTCACCGCGGCCTCGAGCTCCGCCAAGCTCGAGCGGTCGCCGTAGGCGTTCATGAGGTTCTCCGCATGGTGCTTGGCCGAGTCGGGCGCTGAGGGTGTGGTGAACTGAGAGGCAGCTTGCTGCTCAGTGTGGAATTGCTTGAACTTGACGACTCCGTAGCCTGTAAAAAGAATCGGTGTTAGCCTCGGGTATTTCTGCTTGTTATTTTGGCCCCAGACCAGAGCTAGGCGGCTGGAGAGGGTGGAAGTGGCCGGGAGACCCCTCCTTTTTGCCTGTTCAGGCAATTGGGCGGGAGGAATAAGCAAGGAGGGAGGTACTAACCAATGCCCACAGTTGCGACTGCGACGGGAACCCTTTTCATGGTCAGCATCTTGTTGGATTTGTTGGCGCACATTGTGAGGTTGGTGATTTTTCCTCTTGTTCTAAATTTTTTTCTTCCGTTTGCAAAAATCGTACGATAATTGTAGCCGGCCGAAAAAAAAGTAGAAAGGAGGAAAGAGAAATGGGACGGGGTTTTAGTCTGAACATACAGCTTCTTTTCAACGCGACTGGCCCTATGCAGTTGGGGGAGGTATGCTGGGTACACACCAGTGGTGGTGGAGAACGGCCGGGTCGAACGTGGCAGCGACATGATTGATGGGAAGAATACGGTACTGTATTTGCTCGGGGGTGGTGTGGCGCTAGTAGTACGAGGGGGATTGATCGTCCGTGGAAAGTTTAGGTAATTTGAAGTTAGAATATCGTATGAGTAGGTGTGTATGTATGTATGTATGTATGCAGTAGGTGGTAGTAGCAGCAGTCTAGGTATTGTGTGCAAAACTACTCAGGGTGTGGTCATGTGTGTTGTATGCTTCTGTCTCCTTTGGGATGAGTGTGGTGGTGTGGGAGGCGCAGGGGGATATATCGAGGTTTAAATGACCTGAGAGTGTGTGTCCTCTGGCTGGCCTGTTCCGTCAGGAGAATATTCGAGTGGTTGTGCAGTGCAGCGCTGGAAATCTTTGCTTTGCGCCACTGTAACTTTCTGATACGAAGAGCTTCGAAGTCCGGCGGAAGCGTCCGAAAATCGAACGAGGGACATGCGAGAGTTATTATTTGTATAGGACGACAAAGCAGCTCATTATGCTGAACAAGTGGAAATGTCCAGGTCTCGCAGAGTTGAGAGCTCGGTCACATTGTGGAGCGGTCCCGGCGGTGGTGAGTTGCGAGGCAGCGAAGCTCGATGCGAATAATTGGAGCCGCTCTCGCTGGCGAGTCGCGACTCAATCAAGTCATCTCAGAAGCGACGCCAAAATAACAGGAGACGGAGCCCGTCTAGCAGCTGTCGCGGGCGGTGTGGTGGATACCGGCGGTCTTCACAAGCAGAGAGAGGCAGGGGGCGAGTTGCTAAAACTGGAGGGGAGTCTAGAAGAACTTGGCGGCCAGCAAGGGCATGTGTCAATGTTTAAATAGAATCGCAGCTAAGGAAGGGTTTCAAGAAACGCTGTCGACAAGGGCGCGTCGTCGGGATATTTAAGTGTGTATTCTTGAACAGATGTACATCAATAGGCAAAACCGCCAAGCGGCCAAGTTCAGTGTTCGGTTCGTGGGTGTTTGGTCTGAACCGCGGCAATGGGAAAGGTAGAAGGAAAATCTGCCTACGAAACGGGCAGAAGGATCGACGACGAAAGCCTTGGGCACGGCAGCGGTTGAATGCCCTGCTGCCCTGCTGCGCATCTTACCGTGCTTGCATCTTGCAGTTGCAGTTCGCCCATCCATCTGCTGCCATCTCGGGCCAATTCTGGCGAGGATCCCTCCCAAACCGACAAGCCGACAGGTGGGGTTGGGCCATCTCGTGCATGCATAAGAAAAACCAAGCAACTTGCTGCAAGTTCCGCCAGTCATACAACATAGCAGGTCTCGTCTGACACGCCATTGTAATGTTCTGCCGAGCGCCACTAACGGGAAAGAAGCAAACAAACAAACAATAATACAGTCCGTATTCTGCCACTGCCGTGGGTGGGCTTGTTGATGCAGGTATCAGGAGAATTAATGCAAGCGTGTTTTTTGAAGCGGTTTCTTTTCGATCGATTTGGGCAGCTTCCACGCTTCTTGGTTGCTTGGGCGGCTTCTTCCCTACAGCAGCTCCCTAAACCTCCTAGAGCCTAGGAGGGACCCGCCCGAACGTCTAGCTCCCGCCGGCCCGTTATATCCAGCAGGGGGGGCCGGGGGCACTGCTGCTTGTTTGAAGACGCAACGCAACGGGGTGTCCACCCGTGGGAAAACGGGCCCCCTAGAGAATGGAACAGCTCACCAACTTGGAGCCAGTCGGAGCCAGTCGTCTTGCACGGAAATCATATGCATTGTCAGATGTAAGATGTGGGATTCGCGTACTAATGCTTGCTTCCAGACCGCCGCCCGGCGACAGCCTGGCCAAGGCAGGGAATGATACCTGCTCCTGCTGCTGCTGCCCTACCCTAGCACCGCAGTATGCCTACGGGGGCAGCACCAGCACCAGCACCAGGCCGCTCTCCACCCATCTCTTGGCCGTGGACCCCTTCGATGGAGCTTCTTGGCCTGCACCCAGATCGACCCTAACCTGCCTGCCTTCTGAGTTCCAGCCAGGTCTCGAAACAGGAAACGGCCATACCATATCGACGCTAACTGCCGAAGATGCTTCTTGGGCAACCAGGTGTCGAAACAACAAACGCATACGATCAGATCCATCACAGGCTCGCCAAGCTACAAGCAGCAGAGCTGAACAGACTAGCCAACAGAGCCTTGTCGCTCTATGGGTGGCATTTCCCGCCAGTCAACACCATGTACCACTGCATGCAGATCGCACCTATCTTCCATACCAAGAGATTTTGATGCTATTTCCATCCATTTCAAGCAACCCGAAACCCAACATGCGGCAGTTGACATGCTGTGCTCAGAACGCCAAGAGGATATTGACGGCACAAACAGAACTTGATTCGCGGACCCAATAAGACTTCATTTTCCCAGCCCCTGAACGCCCCAAGCCAAGGAAAAGGAAAGGAAGCTAAGTGCGAGCGAGAGGGCCGTGTTGTATAGTAGCAGTCACCCAACTCGCCTCTTGGTTTGGGTAAAAGAGAGCGAGACAGCGAGATGATGCCAGCCAATAGCGTCACCAGGAGGCCCAACCGGACCCTCCATATAGCTGTGTAACCAATGATAAGAGGCATGCAATAAGTGTATCAGGTTGACTATCTACCGATGACAATACGGCCATACACCCGCCAGCCCGCCTGCCCCTCCGAGTGGGCGACAGCAACAAGCCTCGGCATTTCTAGTTCATGTACTGTCAGTATGTGCATTCACATTCATGAGTTCGACCAAGGCAGTGTAAGCTTGCAGAAACGACCCAGACAGGCAATCAGAACAGTAGACGGCGACACGCGGAAGCACAAGCATCAACGTCTTGCATATGTAGTGGAACCACCGGCATAGTAGTACAGTACGCTACAGAGGCCCAACCCGACACGACAGCACAACACGCAATGCAAAACATTAGAATACATGTTCGGAGAGTGTTCCGTATCCCCGTTATGACCATTACTATGTGTCGCTACTGAGCGAAGAGGACGAAAATAATAAGGGCCGCGGCAGTTATCGTTGCTAACTATCATATATCATTGCCGACAGAGAGCAACAGGTAATGAGGATGGGCAGTCTAATAATTCACAGACCACCAAAAAACCGAAATTCCCCGAGAAACGCCTTGGATCCATACCCTCAAGAGCCCTCAAACACCGAACAATAGCCGGGCGCCAAACTTGACCAAACAAACATGTGAAGAGTGTGCGATGGATGCAGTCGCAGCCAGGAACAGGCAATGCCTTCAGTGCTGCGCCATGGGACCTCCGACAACGACGGCCTCGATAGTATCGCCCGTTTCACTCTCGGCCGACTCCTCCTCTAGCTCTTCGTCCTCGTCTTCATCGCCCTCCTCGTCTTCTTCCTCTTCCTCCTCGAGGTCTTCGTCGGCGGCCTGGTCTGGGTCGTCGTGCCCCTCTCCCATTTCTTCATCCTCGTCCTCTTCGTCCCGCATGGTGTGGTCCGCCCCATCGCCTTCTCCGCCTTCGTCGGCTTCCTCTTCCTCTTCCTCTTCCTCTTCCTCTTCGGCGCCGTGGTCGTGGTCGTGATCGTGACCGTGACCGTGTTGATCCTCGTCACCGTCACCATCGTGCACCATAGTCTCGTCGACCTCTTCCTCACCATCTTCATGCTCCTCGTGCTCTTCTTCCTCATCATCGGCATCCCCGTCGCCCTCCTCCTCATCTTCCTCGTCTTCCTCCTCAGCCTCCTGTGTGTTTCGTCTGATAAGGCCAGGGAATAAGAGAGCGGCTTCCTCATCGTCAAGTATATCATCCGGCACGTCGCTGAGGTCGCTCTCATCATCGGCCGAGTCGTGCAGACTTCTCGACGGACTGCTCTCGTGACCCTCGTGCGCATCATCGTCCTTCATTTCCACGTCGCCATCTCCTTGCCCGGGAGCCTCTCCAGTTGGCGTGCGGCTGTTGTTGCGTGACTTGCTGCTTGATACTGAGGTCCGTGACTTCTCCCTCGCAGGCTTGGCGGGGCCATCGATAGCACGCATGACGGCTTGTTCGGCCTTGCGTAGAAGATCCGGCCGTCGCACGCCAGCACGACGTGGTCGGGCAATGGCTTCTTGAGTTGCTGCCGCAGGCCCGCTGCGTCGGTGCCGGAATTCTCGACGGACTGAGGATTGAGTAGAGCAGTAAAGGGGTTGGCGGGTTTCTTCTCCTTTTCTAGTTCCCCCTTCTTGGCCTTATTGGCTTCGGCGCGCTCTTTGATGAGCGTCTCCAGCGGCGGGCCGGGTAAGTTCTTGCCGACCTCGAAGTAGAAGGCCGTGTAACTATCGTAGATAAGGTCATCCACGGCACCGGCCTTCATCAGAGCGCTGTTTAGTTTCTTGAGCTCGACGGCTTCTTTGAGGGCCTCGAACGCCGAGTGGTCCGACGTGTTCGCGTCCGTCGACCATTCCGTGATGCGCTCCGCGATGATCTCGAACTCTTCCTGTGAAACGTTCTTATACACGTCATCGATGATGGGCTGGATCTTGTAGTGGCTGCGGATCATGCGCAGGTAAGCAACGCAGCACCTCTGCCACAGGTCGTTAAAGTGGTAGAAGTCGCCTCCCTTCTTGCGGATGCGGCGCAACAAGGCCTCGAAGTTGGTACGGTCCTTGAGCGTGACCAGGAGATTGACCATAAAACGCACATACTGCTCGGTATAGACGTGGTGACGGCCGGGTCGCTCGGCGTCGCATTTCCAGACGTTCATAACCATGGTTTTGGTGAACATAGTCTTCTGAAGTACCTGGAACGCGGACAGAGCCTGGAGCACTTCGGGGTTCTCAGCTTTGTCGTCGAAGAGCAGCCTGGCATGGCGCATGATGATGCGATGTTGCCAGTTGGACTTGTCCTTATCCTTGAGATGTGTAAGGGTCTCAATGACGAATGGTTCCCATTCCTCCGTGTCATTGATCTCTACCTTCGCTCCCTTCTTGATGGCAAATGGCTGACGTTGTAGGATGTCGGCTGCCTCTTGAGGCTCGAGGTCTCCACGCGCCACAAGTTTATATACGACCGACACGATCTTGTAGTGAGGCTCAAGAATAGGATCTGTCCCGGATCGAGGTTTGGGCAGGGCCCAGACAGCCTCAACTGACTCCTCTAGGGCCCTGATGAGTTGCTCCACAGTGGGTCGGCTTTGGCGGTCGTAATGGTCCAAAGTGGTGTAAGGCTTCTGATACATCTTCCAGATGCACTTGGCACGCATGTAGGAGTTCCTGACATGGTTAGCATAAATTCTAGATAAGCAAGGCGGACATGTTGTACTTACTTCCATTCCTTTGGCTTAACCCCCATAGCTTTGCGGAAGAGCCGGGCAGCGTACTTCCACACTTTGTAATCGTCCATCTGCTCATGTATGATACGCTTATATGTGCCTCCACCCATGCTATTCTGGATGAAGAATCGCTCGTGATCCGAGTGCTGGAAAGGCTCCATGGCGAAAGGCTCGCGGCTAGAGGCATACATGCGCATACCAAATTTGTGGTACAGCTCATGGATGGCCTCGATCCCCTCGGTGTCGCCCGGTTCAGGTAAGGCTTTCCAGGAGTGAGATAGCGCAAGGGTGTAACAGTGGATAGCGTTGCGCTGGTATTTAACAAGCTCGGCGCGCTCCTTATTCATCTTTTCAGCAGTCCAAAGAACCGACTCGTCCAGCTCGTAATCGAAGCACTCGGCAAGCCGGAACCACGCGTCCCATTGGTCAGGGGTGAACTGGAGCTGCTGTCGAAGGAATGTTGCGCCGATCCGAAGGTCATCCGTTGCGCCTGGGGTTTGTCTGCGGTTGAGATCCACCCCCTTGAACTTGCTGAAAGCGATCATGCCAAGCAAGAAGAACCACCCGTGGCGCGCGAGTGAGCTGTCCGGGGTGTTAACCGCTACAGCATCAATGGTGAGACCACCCTTGAGAGCTTGATACAGTCGTAGCGGGTGCACTGGTCTCTTGAGGAATTCAGTAAAGTTTCGCAGGTTGTGTATCGTCTGTTGATTCGACTTCGTTTGGCCAATGGCTTGCTGCATGTGCTCAATGGTACCCTTCAAGTCTGATTTCAGGAGGTCCTTCATCGACATATGGTTTGCCAGAACAATAATCTTCTCGACAAGTGCAGAAGCATTGCGCCTCTCAAGTTTCTCTGGTGGGCAGTTGTGGTCCTCCACCTCCCAAGTACCAATGCCTTTGAGGCCGTATAGATCGAATAGTACCTGGCCGAGGTAGTCTTCCCAGTTATCTACTAGATTCTGTTTCAGGAGCTCGACGCGCATCATCTTGAGGAAGATCTTGTTTGATGACTTGCAGAATTTCCTGAGGCCTAGGACTTGATGAACAGCGGCAAGGTATTCTGCCAGGTCCGTTTCTGGCGTTGTGAACTCCGATCGGTTTTGATTTACACCAGCCTTCAGAATAGTGTAAAGAAGCGACCAATTTCGCACCTGCATTTCGCGAAGCTTGTTCAAGAAGGGCGAAAACTGGCATTGCTCGTAGGAGCAGTAAGCATGCCAACCCGGACCTCATCTTCGTACACGGAAGAGGTGTGGAGAAGGCAGCACAGCTTGACCAGTGCAGCAACGCTTGACCTCAGATGCCTGTCATCAATAATGTCGAAAGCCGTTGGATCGTTGAGTGCGAGCGCGAGGGAGTTGACAAGAAGATCGTCGACAAACTTGAGCATCTTGAAGAAAAGACCGCGCCGATCCTCAAGGGGCATACTGAGATAGGGGTCTCGTTCAAAGTCATTGACTACCATCTCGATGGCTTTCAACTTGCAGGAAAACTCCTTGGTCGTATACTTGATAGCCTGATATGCTTCATCCAAGCGGTTCCACAAGAATAACCGCATCTCAGTACTGGCGCCCAGTAAGAACTTCCACAGATCCCGGAGCCCTTGACTGGCGGTCTCGGAAATGGGCTGCTGTTTCGCTTCCTCTGGCTGCGGCGTACTGGGCTGCTCATCCGGGATCGGCGAGCCTGAAGATGACTCGGGGGTCTCCACCGTGTATACTGATTCGGGGTTGAGGACGGGTTCTAGACTGTCAATGACGGAGACCGGATCGCTTAGGTCGTTCTGGAACAGCCCCAAGAAGAAATCCATGGTTGTCAGTTTAGATATCTCCTTGTCCGCTGCGAATATCGATATCTCTGGCATGATCGCATTGTTCGGCAACCGCGGACTTATACCTTCAAAGTCGCTGGCCAAAGACTCGCGCAGGCTTTGCCAGCATTGGAGAATATGTTCCCGCGACACACCCTCGGTGAGAGTGACCAGGAAGACGGATGCCCATAAGAAACGCACCGAAAGTGCTTGGCTGCGGTCTGCCGGCCTCCTCTGACTCAGTTCCGCAGCAAATGAAAACCAGCGGCCAAGTCTCCCCTTGGTCTCGACACGAATACCAAAGTCCACGGCGCTATTAGGGTTCGTGATCCTCTCGTAAACGTCCAAGTGCAGCTCAAAAAGCATCTGGGCCATCCCGTCAACACTGTCAAATGCCTGTGGGTCTTCCGAGTTTGCGGCCTCTTCAAACTCATGTTGCATGCGATTGTAAATGTCCTCGTCCAGATGGCTGATAACCTGTACCACAGAGGTCTTCATGGAATCCGACCACTTTGAGGTGACGTAGGTTTCAGATATGACCCTGACCCATTCAAAGGCAATATCGCCTATGCCCATTCCGAGCTGCTTGGCTTTGGCGGCGAAGGCCTTGAGGTTCTTTGTCTCGTCAAACTCCGTCGTTTCAGCCTTGGACTGAGAGCCGGGCTTAGAGTGCTCAAGGAACAGGCTGAAGCCCACGGCGGAGGTCGCTTCCTTCTTGCTCAACAACACTCTGGCAATGTCCTCGTCGAATGCAGTAAGAGAATCCCGGAGATCAACCATAGCCGGTTTTGTCACCTTGGCAGTCCGTTTTTCGAAATCCGACAATTCCAAAATCTCCGCGAGACGGTCGAGCATGCCGCGATCCGTAACACCCAGGTTCTCTGCGATATTTCGCACATTCTGAAACAGGTTCTTGTCGGCGGCTTGGTAGGGTTCCAGTTGTGCGGAAAAGGGGTTCTGAGCTTCGACTGGTTCGTCCGCTACCGTCTCCCGTCTCCGAGTCCGCTTGCTTCGCTTCTCGACGACTTCTTCTGTTTCTCCGTCAGGCTGCAAGCCAGCAGCCGATTGTGACCGTTTCCTCGACGTTACGGAGCCGCTGCGTTCTTTCCGGGACCCACCGACAGTGATTGTGCTTTCGATTTTGCCATCTTTGGGCGACTCCACTGCGTCTTCGAGCGCGATATCCTGACTTGTACTATCTCCAGCTTCTTCTGTGGCTGTCCTATCCGCCGTCTCTCCTGCAGGCTTGGGCCGTTCGACTAACGACTTCTCGGTGGGCTCTGGCGTATCGGGCAATTCTGGCAGCTCGATAGTCGTAATCCTTCCGGGAACACCGTGTGTGGCCACGAAATGGACCAGAGTCATTCCTAAATCGGCCCACGATGCGGTTGGCACGGTCAGGATAAGCGGTGACAGATTTTGCAACTCATCATCCTTGGCGCCTTTCGGCGTTGCAAGTGTTTTGGTCGGATCTGGCAAGAACGGTATCGGGTCGAGATATCGTTTTAGGGCAGCAGGCATAAACTTCTTGGTGTAGGGTGCCATGATAGGATGTGACAGCGCCATGTCATCTGACAGAACGTGCAGCTGCTCTTTGAGTTGCTCTCCCGCAAAGCCTTCGGCGAGAGACGGAGGTTCGACCTCGTCAACTGCTGGATCATCGTCCAGCTCGATTGCCGCCTCCAAGCAGTACCTGCTGGCCCGAGCGCTTTTCAAGAACGCAGCGACTCGAGCCGCTTTCCTCCATAGTTCGGCATCTGACGGGTCGTGATCAAGGGCCGTGGCGTAGTCGCACAGAGCCTTATGGGCGCTTCGGAGTGTTTCTTCCTGGTTAAAGACCGTAGTTCTATCTTTGCCGGCAGATTTGGCCTTGTACTTGATACCGTCCAGCTCGAACTGACCATGGTTCTTGTAGGCCAGGTACAAGGCCTGGGGCAAACTGCTTCCGGTGCCATCGATATCCGCCTGCGCTACTTCGAGCGATTGTGCAAATGAGATGTCGAGAGGGAGGTTGTGAGCCTCGGTATGGCGCTCGGCGCGATCGAATTCAGTCTGCGCTTCGGTGTACTGGAATATCTCGGACTTGAACAGGTCATCGTATGCGTCGGCAGCTTCGGCGTATTGCTGGGGTCCCTGAGCATGGAGCTTCAGGGCGGTTTGGTAGCGTCTCAGGGCCTCTTCGATATGGAGCTCCCGAGTAATGTCGACCTCGTCATCGATGTTTTCCTCGGGCTCGACATTGATGGGGTTGAAGGCCGGCTGCAGATACTGGATCAGTCATGCTCACAAGTCGGAGGGTTTGGTTCACACGAGGCGTACCATGGTGTTTTGCGGTTATGGGTAGATATTGATTACGCTAATCGGAGAATTGGCCGTTCGCATCACAATTGATGTATAATACACTTTCAGGTCCATCGCATAACTGCTGCTAGGTACTCGGTAGCAATGCGAGCCAATCAGCTCGGTGTCGCCGGCAGTTTGCAATCCTCAGTCGCTTCGTAGGTTATGTTGTGGAGGTGGAATCGTGGTGGTTACAGGGGGGTTGATGATGCAGCGGATCGCATTTCGTAGTCGCGCCTGGAGTTGGGAGAGGACGCGCCGTGCGGTTCGGAATTGCCCATTAATAAATTGAATTGGAGATGGATGGATTGGCTGCACCAGCCAGCCAGCCAGCAGCAGCTCCAGACGGACAAAAAGATGACGGAACTCGTTAAAGCGGGATGTGGGCCAGGTACCGTGTGGCGCGAGCTCCCCATCCCTGCTGGAGACTGTGGCTGAAGCGCCGATTGAGTGCGCTGGAGGGCGATTGTTTAGATTGCTAGAAGCTTTCCAGGGCGTTTTAGATTGATCAATGAATCCCCGGCGCCCGGCGTGGCTTGGGAGGATGGCGCGTTCCTTGATTGGAGAGACAACTCTGGCCAAATCACCAATGCCAAGCTGGAGCCTGTGGTGCGCAATCGTGTTCCCAGTCCTGCCCAGTCCACTCCCGTCGCATGCCACCAACACCAGCCTCTCCCGACCCTCGATCCTGCTCGATCCTTCCCGCCCACCAGTCCACCAGTCTCCCAGCGTCGTCTGTACCGGAAGTTGAAGTTGCACATCTCTAGCCGTCAATCCACGATTCAAGGTGCCCGGCACCATTGACGCCCTTCCTCCGTCTACTGCCCCATGACTCGGGCGCATTGAGTTGCATCATACCCTTTCCAACCCAAGGATAACATCGACCTCGTGGACCTGCATTTGCGCTTTCCCATCTGCAAACTCCTACAAGCGCCTTCACAATGCCTTCGCCCGCGGTGCCAGAGTAAGAGCCCCAAACCTTTCCTCCAATGGCGGAAAAATATATAGACAAGCAGCTCTGCTAACGCAAGCCCTTGGTAGGATATCCGAAGAAGTACTTCACGAGTCCATTGAGGCTCGAACCGAGTCGCTTCAGTCGTTGCGCGAACTTGGGCCCCCGACTTGGTCCACCTCCTTAAGCAGAACCTCCGAACCGCTACGCGACAGACGGGCGTATACCATCATGTCACCGGTGTAGACGCCTCGTCTTCTGCCAGCTTAGCTGCGTATATTAACACCCTCACCTACAACAACAAGGAGCACGGCCAGCAAGCCACCAACAAGATCGTCGAAGGTCTTTACTGCTGCTACAATGCCTTCTCCCGCCTAGACATGCGCGTCCATGTCACCATCCCCGGAACAGTCGACAGTTACTGCATTGACGAGCGGGGGAGAGAAGCGCCCCGCGACCGACGACCTATGGCTGGAGACATATCTCTGCAGTGTGCTGCGTGCATACTCGTACGCGGATGATGGCAGCGGCGACACAATTAGGAAGATCATGGGCGTCCGCCGTTTCAACCCCGTCATGAACACCGAAACCGAACACCGTTTTCTCAGCGCTGCCGAGCAACTGTTCTTCCGCGGCTGGCAGCTGGGCTCCGACTCGGTCGTGCAGGTCCCCAACAACGTCTCGAACCACCTCACTTCTGGCCTGCTGAAATACTTCCACACTACCGGCCGCTTTGCTTCTGCTATCAACCTTTTCGAGAAATTGCGCTCCCATAACGTCGAGGTCTCCTCGCTCTTGGCCAAGGTCTTGTTCATGGGCAATGAAGAAGTACAGGGTGTGCGCGTTCTGTATCAGGCACTCAAGGATACACCCATGGATTATGTTATGCTCGACACACAGGCGGATTTTCTCATGAAGAAGGCATTGTCCGCCCCTAGTGCTCAGCTGAAAGAAGAGAGGCTCAAGATGGCCCGGGGCTGCGCTGATCGGAGCACCATTGCCGCTCCCAGTGAGTTTGGCACATGGGCCCGATTAGCACAAGTCTACGTTACCATGGAAGATTGGGAAAATGCTCTGACTATTCTCAATTCGTGCCCCATGTTTACCTACCAGGATAAGGATGCGCCCCTTATGCCCGAGCCGAAAGACGTCTATCTCCCCACTTTACCCGAGACCCGGCTGGAGGAAATCGACAGCGAGCCTGAATCACGATACAACGAACAGGTAGATCCCAGCTTACTGAACCTGAGGGCGGCCGCCTACCGTGGAACCTTCAAGCAGGCGTACAGCATCCTAACGGAAATGACGGCCAAGATCGGCTGGGACCAGCTGCTCAAGATTCGCAGCAATGTATTTGTGATGGAGGACGAGTACAGGACTGAGCGCCAGGACACATCCTCTCTTGCACCCCCAGCACAGCGCAACGCTAGTCTCGACGGCCTCCGCGGGACTCCTGAGCCCCCTGTCAATGGCGACGAGGAAACGGAAAAGGAGAAGGACAAAGAAAGCGACAAGGACGACGACGAAAAGAGCAACATTGAAGATGACGAAAAGAACGACAAGGATGATAACGAAGATGAGAAGAACGGCGACGATAAGTCCAACGCTGGGGATGCTGATTCGACTGCGCCAACCCTGACGAATGGCAAGAATGTCCCGAATTCGGTAGAAAAGCCTGAGCACACTATTGACCCGGGCAAGGTCAAGGCCGATGCCATAAAATCAGACTCGGATAACGTAAGTTGCTCCCTTGGTAGAGGTATTCGGGCTACGTATACTAACAAGAGTGGCCAGTCTGCAACTACGGAAGAGCATCTGTCGCGCTTGAATAACAAGCGACTGTGCGAGCGCTGGTTGGATAGTCTCTTCATGGTTCTCTATGAAGATCTGCGAGTCTACACAATCTGGCGCACCCAGATGGCGCAGTACCGAGCCCAGTCGATGCAGTACAAGAAGTCGGCCGAAGAGTGGGAGATCCTCGGCTGCCTGGCCGAGCGCCTGCAGCACCACGACGAGGCCGTTGAGGCGTACCGCGCGTGCCTGGCGCAGCGCTTCAGCCCCAAGGCACTGTCGGGCATCCTGCGCGTGTACGAGAAGACCAAGAACACGCGCGAGATAGTCGCGTCCCTGATACGGCTGGTGACGTGGCAGTACCGCTGGTACAGCGAGTTCTCGCCCGACCTGCTGTACACGATCCGCACCCTCATCGAGGACGAGGGCGCCGTCAAGGTGCGCAGCATCATCCAGGCCACCAGCCTGCCGCAAAACGTCCTGGACCTGACGCACCACTACGCGGCCCTGTGTCACTCGTTCCGGAGTACCGGAACCGATGGTTAGACGTGGAGGCTAGCTAGTGACGACGGGCGGTGAATGGAGGAAAAGGAGAACGTCGATTTGAAATTCGACGCACGGGTTATACCTCTTTGGAAGGGACGAGGCGGAACCAGGTTACGAGGATTTTTCATTCTAGGCAAGTGTGTGCAGTCAGATTATGTGATATCCACGTCGGTACTACTTTGGTAAGGGGGGGTAGGAAGGAAGGGATGTTGCCAGTCCGTCAGCATGTGGTATTAATAGACAAAAGTCCCACGCAGCCGTTTGCTTTCAGAGTCGATCGACCGGTCCGTGCTCAACCGATCTTTTGGTTTGTTTTTCTCTGCACGTGTGACATCTAACGACATCCGTCCTTCTCCTCACTATAAACACTACACGGTTTGCTCTTTCCCTTGCTTCATCAGCCCCGGCAGCAGATCGCCGTAAACGGCCCGCTCGAGCTCGTCCCACATGCGGTTCACGACGTCGTTGCCGTGCGGGAGGACCATTGTGAACATGGCGGCCGCGATGCCCGTCGCCGGGTCCACCCACCACCGCCCGTTGCTCATGCCGCTCCACGTCATGCTGCCGGCGCGCCGCTTCCCCGGCAGGTCGTCCAGGTTGATGACGCCGCCCAGGCCGTGGTCGAGCCGTACACTCCCGTCCAGGGGCATCTCGGGCGCGAAGCCGGTGTGGAACGCGGATACGGTGCTCGTCAGCTGGGCTCGTTGGGGCGGTGTGAGCTGGGGGTTAGGAGTTGCGTCAGGGTCTGGGGTTTCAGGAGGGGTTCTTGGTCCTGGTGGTTGAAGGAGGAAGATGAGGAGGAGGATGACCGAAGCAGGCTGGAGAGGAAGAGGCCGTAGTCGTGCGGCGTGGAGAACAGACCGGCCCCGCCCGATTCCATCTCGTGCTCCGTGCGCAGAATGCTCGTGCCCGGCCGCAGCTCGGCGTCGGGGTACGGCCGGGCGCCTGTGATGCCGTCTTCGGCGCTGAACGCGAACTCGAGCAGTCGGTCTTCTTTCTCCCGTTCTTTTCCGTCGCTGCTGGTTCTGTTGCTCAAGATCCGCTCTGGCCAGAACCCGGTCCGCTCCATGCCCAGCGGCGCGAAGATGTGGCGCTGCATCCACTCCCCAGCGACTGCTTGGTCAGGGTTTCCAGTACTGAGCCCGCCCAGTCGTACGCCATGCCGTACATCCACCCCTCACCCGGCGCGAGCGAGAGCGGCGTCGTCATGCCCTCCCGGGTCCAGTCGAGGTTGACGGCGGTGCGGCCGACGGAGCGGCTCCAGCGCATCAGGTCCGGAACGGGTAGGTCCATGGCCAGGCCGAGCGTGTGGGCGAGTAGGTGGTGCAGGGTGATGGGTCGTGTGTTGGGCTCGAGAATGGGCTTTCCTTCCCCTGCGTGCCCGTCGTCGTCAAACCCGCGCAAGATCTCCATGGCTGCGAGCTCGGGCTCCAGTGATCGCAGGTCTTGGTCCATGGTCAGCAGGCCCCGGTCCACGAGCTGCAGCGCCGCGACGGCCGTGAGCAGCTTCGTCATGGACGCGAGCCAGACGAGGGAGCGGGTGGTGAAGGGCGCTGAGCCGGGCGCGAAGGCGAGGCGACCCGAGGCGCCCTCGTAAATGATGCCTGTTCATGGTTGTCGGCAATGGGAAAGTGAGGGCGCTGACGTGAAAAGGCAGGAAGATTGTGGGACATAACATGGGCAGGTACGTACCATTCCTGTCCACGACTATGAAACCGGCGCCTAGCAGCTTGCCATTTGCCAATAGCTCATCGGAAGAAGCCGTATACGATTCCAAGATCCCATCGAGTTTCTCCATGGTGCACTGAAATATCGACAGCCTGAACCTGGAATTGATACGTGCCGAAAGTTGCTATTCCGGCTTAGCGACCTATCATTCAGCAGCCCCGCCTTTTCGGCGGCCCCTGTTACTTGATCCGACAGCTCCTTGCAATCACCTGCAGTATTCATTTCCTTGGTCCATTGGACAGCTTAGCGCTCTGTAATTACACTCAGCGGGATGCACAACAGCTCTGTACATCATCATCATCATCATCATACGTGGCAGAACATGATGCGAGTCCAAGAAACCTTGGGCGCCCTCTTCTCTACCTACACGACACCAGCCCGACTGAGCAAGTCGTGGTCCCAGGCTTGTCTTCCAAGTGAGGCTTAGAAACTGGCAGACCGATTAGGCTGACATCCTAGGAGGTATGTACTTAGCCAGGCTGACGAGGTATGGGATGGGTGCCCAGCATGGTTTGCACCAGACAGATAAGGCAACTTGAACTTATGACATTAGGTTGCAACGACCTACCCAACGCCCTCGGACGCAATAACGTTATTAGTCTTATCGTTCGCCGACTGAATTCTGAAGTAGCCTAGAAGCCCCGAGCTATGAATGAACTGAAATGCCTTCGGCACCTCAAGTACTACCTAAGCTGCTGGCTCAGGGCTGCAGGGCAACCTGCACAAGTGCCCCAGTGCCCCTCTTCAGGGAATGATGAGCAGCTTCTAATGATTTGCACCACGACATCGACTTGGTCAGTTCCTGGCCAAAACGGGTTGCTACTAATGACTTAGGAAATAATGAGACAGATATCTGCGCATTACACTTATGTATGTATGATCCAGCTCCATTCAATCCAGTCATAGTAATTATTTTCACCCGTTGTCAAGATAAAGTATCAAGGTCACGATACCCCTGCTTGTCAGCTTGGGCAGTGGAGTTGCGACGGGCTTAGCTCTGCTCTAGGTACTTGGACAATGGGTAGCGGATCTGTCTGCTGTACCATTCTTTTAACGTCAGGTAACTCTAGGTCTACAACGCGACCCGAACACAGATGTTTTATCTATGCACAATATATAGCTAATGGCCCCCCTATATCAGCGATCGAAAAGGAAAGTAGGCAGTATTGAGTTAAAAGGAAGCCGAAAGAAATGGACCAGTGGCTTTTCTGGTGATGAAACCATTACACCAGTTCCAGTGGAGGGAGGACAGCCACTATAGCATCACTGTCATCCATCGCCCACTTGTACAGGCTCCACCCAGGCCTTATAAGCAATCCAAGTCTGGATACTCGCTAGCACAAGGGACAGGACGCCGACGATGATGGATATGAGCAAAGCAAGGAGGGCGATGGCGAAGGCGTTGCTCTCGGACGTCTGCCACTTGATCCAGCGTTCAAAACCGTTGCGCGGAGGGCGCTCGAGCACGAACGCGTGCAGCGCCGCAAGCCGATCGGCCCAGTATATATACTCGAGACTTTGCGGGTCGTCGAAGATCTTGTAGCCTTCAGGGTGAGACAGTCGTCGTCGAAGCCTCTGGCAACTAGTCGCTCAAGGACGTAGCGCGACTTGTGGTCGTCAAATTGGAAAAGGATGTCTTGTATAGAATGGAGTGTTTCGGCAAGGAGGTAGGGCGGGAGGCAACCCCTGGGAACTAGGGTTAGAGTTGAGCATCTTGAAAACGTCACTGGCTGAACTGGAAATCTAGAAGGAAATAACCGAAATTTATATAGTCATAATTGGTATAAGTGATAGAATGACGACATGCCTCTTTAAATAGAAGAGCAAGTCTTCCTCTTTGGCGAAGCCAAGCTCATTTAGACGGTCCAGGTGTGCGTTCAGAAAGGACGTGTGATGGAAAATGAAGAGGGTCGGACCGTCGGGATGTGAGAGATCCAAATGCAAGTGGTCGGCGATGTTGTTGGTGCCCTGGAAGGATAAATGGCATTTGCTCTTGAGCTTCCAGGCCTTGAGTGACTTCTTGCTTTCCAGGGCTCTCTTTGTAGCACTGGGCACACTCAAAGCCTTCGGGAAGCACTTGAAGATGTAGTCGACGAATCGCTCGTTCGGCTTCCAGGAACCCTCACAACCGAGCATGAACATGACCCGGACAGATACGAGAATAGCTTTTTTGAGCTGCTGCCTCAGATAATATCGAGGAACCAAGGCCTTTTCGAGAACATCGCAAGCTTTATCTAGTGTCAGTGTGGGGTCATCGCGGAGGACGTGGGTAGCCACGAGGATGTCTTCGTGTGTAAGGGGGCTTGGGTTCTTCGAGCTGGGATTTTCAATCTGAAGGATATAGGCATCATCACTGTAAGCTAACAAGGTGTCGTAGACTTTGAAATAGGACTTGAAAGACCGGTGGTTAGTACCAAGAAGCTCGACAGCAATCCGGGCCCGATGTGATGGCTGGCTGCTCATGTTGCATCTCAAGAAGCTTGATTAAACAGTATCTTTCGCAAGTATCCAAGTGAAAACGAAGGTCTATCAGAACAGGAATCGACATGTTGTGCAGTTCTGTATGCACTTGAACCCCGGCTTCCTTAGGTACTCTACCCGAAGCTGAACCACCCCCTACCTTCCCTGCTTCTGTTCTCAGCACAATCTACAAGATGGAGGCCCAATACGGAGGCTGAGTCGGCCGTTCAACAGCAATGCCTCCAAAGCGGGGTAATTCGTTGTCAGTGGCAATATGCAGGCCAGTATGCAGGCCAGTATGCAGGCCAGTATGCAGTCAGCGGCGGCCCGGAGGACGCTCTCTTCAAAGCAATGTAGGTACTCGAGGAACTGGGGAATTTCTGGTTCAATCTCGAAACCTTCTTGTCCAGCACCTACCATAAGCGCCAAACGGAGGTCGTCTCCTCTCATCCATCGGTCTGTCAATTTACCCAGGCTCGAGCAGGACCTCGGTCATGAGCAACGCAGCTGCTATCGCTTTTAATGCATCAAGATTGATTGATTCCGCCGATGTTGATGCCAAACCCAAGGCCAGGCCCAGCGCCAGAAGGGAGGCGATGACGACTGCGACAGCGACGGCGACAGCGACGGCGAAAACGGCAGCGATGGCGTCAGCGACCAGACCCGAGGTCCTTTCTCATCACAGACGAACTCGAACGCTTCTGCAAGTACACCGGCCACTAGCATGTCGGAAACCCTATGGGATTACACCATTCCAGTGCCCAAGAGCAAAAGTGGCAACTTTATCTACCCCAAGGTCTCTGTTGAGCTGAGCCCGTGGTCGAAAAAGGAGTTGCACAGTCGTTTCAAATACGTTAAGAGCCAGCTCGAGAGACTGGTCGAGAAGTTGCGGCTGGACCTGGAGCACCGCCCAGTCTACGACTTCCGTATGGTTGGGACGTGTCCTGAGAACGCGCGACCCACCATCGTGGTAACTTGCCGCAAGGAAGATCTGAAAAGACTGCAGTGCCAGTTTCGAGGCATTGCCGAGAAGCCACTACTTCTCAGCCAGGAACAGAATTCGATCTCTTCATCGGCTAGGGCCTTTTTGAGTGGCCTCCGGAAAAGAGAATCTACAAGTGAATCTACCCCAAACCGAAGTTGCAACTGGTTTACTACCTAGTCGACAATGTTCCCCTGTTGGTATATCCAGCCTCGGATGAACAACTCGAAGCATCCTTCGACGAAAACGGCACCATATGCGGTGCAACCATTCAATTGGGCGGCGCCTGCGCAACCCCTGGGAGTTGCCTTTGACTTAGGACCGGAATACTCGTCACTAGCCTTTATGACGGTCAACCACCTATTTGCTCGTCAAACACCTGAATCATCGTACTCCCCCGAGGAGTTCGATCGTTCAGCCAACACCAACGACACCAACAGTTGTTTCTACCACACACAAGCCCATCACGGCAGCCCAAACACACTGTGGGATGATGATGACGAGTATGAAGTTGACTCGGATGCGGAGGATGGAATGCAACTTGATGATATACCAGCAGCTGGAGCATCCGACCATATGAAATCAGAAAAAGACCCAGATGCGAAAGATACGATACAACTCGATAATATATCAACAACTGGAGCGACCGCCTATGCGAAGCCAGGCCAAGCCGCAGGTCCGTCTTTCAGTACCTCCAGAGAATCACTACTGAACCAAAGCGACCGCAATGAGCTATGGGAGCTGATAGAACCTCCTATCTCACTCAGCACTCAATCACCGCATCTTGACTGGGCTTTGACACGACCTCAATCGACACAAGTAGAGATGCCCCCTTATTCCATTAATGTCTTTTTTCCCCGAGCCCGAGGACACAACAGAGGGGATGCTTCATCCCTCGATACATTCGAAAACTGTCCTTCCAATCATCTGGCGCCAGTCCATATGCTATCTCGCCGAGGCATCAAACATGGCCAAATCATAACCACGCCTAGCTTTATCCCATCGAAACTCCTGGGCCAAGAGTCCTGTGAGGTCTGGACAGTAATCCTTGACAACAGAGACAGTGAGTGACACATGCCAAGATCATCCCACCTTACCAAAGTGGGATTCACCTTATCCAGCGCGCGGCAATAACTAATGTTTGGTTTCGTAGCCATTGAAGCTGGTGAGAGCGGCTCACTGGTGGTTGATAGGATAACCAACAAGATATACGGTCATGTTGTTGCAATCAACACTCTTGGCCACGCCTACGTGGTTCCCTTAGCGCACGTAATTGACCAGATCAATGCTTCTTTCAGCAATACCGCCGCACCCGTCCGCCTTGCAACCCCATGGGTCAGAGGAAATTCTTTCGCTACGGCTGACGAAGTCCCAGGGCTCTTCGGGACCTCAACCACGATGGGGCAGAGCGGTTCTGCCTTCGGGCGGAACGAATTGAATACCTCACGTCATGATCCAGACTACTTTCCAGAGAACAATGAGCCACAGGTTCTCGACAGCTGGGGCTACGGCGGCTATGACTTTAATGACGACTACATCAACGTTGGCCAGCAACCCTTGCATTGCACCCCAGACGACGATGCAGCGTCTGCCTTCTCTGCAACCTCTGCCGGTGGCTCAAATTTTTTGGGGGTTCGTTCCAACTTCAACAGTGCTCCTGGAACTGTGTACAGCAGTGCCCCTAGCATTGCGTACAGCAGGGGTCCTAGCTCCGTGTACAGTGATGATCCCCCGATTACAGAATTCGGGCCCATCGCGGGCAGTCCCTTCGGATTGGCTCCTGGTGATGGCTCTGACCAACCCTTCCCCTCAGATCGATCTCGAGAGGTCTACCGATCGTTTCTAGGTATTCCAGACGAGACCGGACAGGAGGGCTATCATCCGCACTCGTCTGATTCGTTTTACTATCAAGGGTCGTCGTTGAATTTGGGTAACGCTGGGGGTTTTCTGGGTCAGGATTATCTGACCACGCTATCTCCCGACTCCATGACCCAAGAAAACAGCAGCGGCAGTTCAAGAGCGAGGCGCCCGCGACAGCCCCCAGACGTGGTAAAGAAGTACTCATGCACCCACCCTGACT
Organism: Apiospora hydei; assembly: GCF_038363865.1. Taxonomy (NCBI): domain Eukaryota; kingdom Fungi; phylum Ascomycota; class Sordariomycetes; order Amphisphaeriales; family Apiosporaceae; genus Apiospora; species Apiospora hydei. Next base: position 1,287,560 of record NW_027117369.1, read on the forward strand.
GTGTCTGGTCCTTCGACCAGCCCAAAGGGCTCAGGCGGCATGAAGAAACTCAACACAGCACTGCATTCTACACTTGTAAATGCAACCATCAGACTGCCGTCAAGAGCAACTATCGGCGACACCTTAGTAGCAGAGGTGATAACTGCAAGGGTCGCGATGACATTCAAGACTCTTTTACTTGCAGATGTGGTCGCGCAGGATTTAGCGACTTGGCCGACATAAAAGAACACCTTGATGTTTGTGATTTGGTCAAGGGAGAAGCCTGGGCGATCGCGTAAAAAGGACTGAAACGCCAGGGAACGCTTGATACGCCTTTTCCTCTACTCCTCCCGTGTTCAATTCACGATATTGCTAGTATGTTAGAATAATTGGCATGCTGAACTTCACTTAACCGCTTCATGGCAAGAAGGGGTGTGGTGTGCATATTCGTGGTACTGAGATTCTATTTCAGGCCTTGTAGATCGTAGTGGGCCAATGCGCCAAAGCCACCCCGCCATCACCCCTTTCGGGGCCAGCAATTGAATTATTGGGCAATGGTAAACCCCGCAGCCCCGAGTCTAGCCAGACTTGGTTTTTGGGACTTTCTCAGTTTTGAACCACGCTACCCGATGATAGATAGCATTGGCTCTCTCTGCAATTCGAGTTGATGTCGGAAGTTGCTTTTTTCGGTGTATCGGTGCTTACACAGCCACTTTGTGGACATGCCAGCTCAGTCCCGCATGGTCTCCCCCGTCTGTTCGGGATTCCATCCGGGCCCGTGTAAGCAAAACTGCAGCTCCTTCCACCAGACACATTCTCGCTCTCCCCTAATCAACTGGATAGCCCAGCGCTTCACTATTCCATAACGAGGGAGCTGCATTAGCCGTTCTACGCGTCAGCATCGTACGTGTGACAGAGACATGTTGCAAGATCATCGCTAACACGCTGCAGCACAAAATGCAGGCTGGAGGTCCAATACAACATGAAGATAGAGTCCGTCCTCTTTCGTCGGGCCACAAGGCCGTTCACCAAGTGAGGCTTGGTCGCCCACCGTTATTCAGGCGACCAGCCTAGTGGGCTTGAAGACCATTATGCTGACGCCATGACGATACCATTGGCCCGGTAATATACAATCCGCTGCTGGGCCCTTCATTGTGGGTTCCTCGCCGGTTCGACTGCAGGACAAGTCGGGGACACGCGACCAATGCCATTCTAACAACGAAGCAAGCCAAGGGTTGAAGACACGGCGCTCAATCGCCACACAGCCTCTCTAACATATTCCCCCGTCGTCGTCGGGCCATGGTCCAAATTTGCGTTTCGCGTTCCTTGCGCGTTCCATTCATCAGACATTGTGCCTGTCCCCGTCGAAAGGGTTTGTTGGTGGGTTATCCCCATGCTCTCGATCGTTCATCCGGGGTAAATATTGATGACAGTGGCGAGTTTCGTACACCGCTTCCGCACACCCCGATCAGGCTCTGGGATATAGACGCGGCGCCTCCGCATGTGTTATGCAGAATACTCTACTTCACATAGACAGCGTTACAGCAGATGGCAGACAGCAGACAGCTTGAAACGGAACCTACATAGACCATGAGCTGCTCGTATGTTTATATATTTAAGAAATCCTGAAGGAATCTCGACGATGTGGTCGACTGCGTCCTTCGTATTCCGGCATAATCGCTGCTTCGTGATAGGCCTGATCTGTTGACTTACAGTGTGCGTTCGCACGTCAACCCAAACTGACTTCAAGAGAAGGCGCAGGCATGGCACGAAATGGGCTTCATCACCACATAGTCCTTCACAGGCCCCCTAACACTTCCCCGGATTACTCTGGTCAAAAAACTCTCATGGTATGAACCTCTGTGAAGACGCGGAGGGGTATTTTGTGCATTTCGAAAGCAGATCCAAAGCTTTTTTACCCACTCGAGTATTAATGTATGTTGAGTTGCAGTAGCATCGTGTCCATGGCGAAAATGCATGCTGACCCGGATTTGCAGAGTTCTGGTTCATTGGTTTGCCCTTTCGGCAGGCCGGTGAATGGCCTGAGATAGGCCTCTGATATGGCTTCCACCGGGTCGCGCAGCTCCAAGAAGCTCCCAGCCCAGCGTGGCTTTGCCTACGACCAAAACGCGACACAGCAATTCCTCCAGTACCCCGAGTATTCTTCAGCAAACAACGAGCCGCCAGCCTACAACGGCTCGGACTTCTACAGCTACGACGGCTACGGCTACAGCAGCAGTGTATGCAGCCACCAACCCCCACAGCAGGCTTTGGGGGACATCGATGAGGGGTCGGCATTTACTTATTCGGCCGGCGACCCCTGTCTGGCCGGCATTGGCTCTAATTTCGGCGGCGACCCCAGCTTTCTGCTTAACGATGCTCTCCCAGACCCAGACCCTCTAGCAGGCGAATCCTCTACTGCCGCCAGCCACATTGGCTTCGAGACATTGCCAGGCTTTACTCTGGGTGCTGGCCTAGGCCAATCCCTTCCCGTAGATCGATCGCGAGACGTCTACCGAGCATTTCTGGGGATCCCCGTTACGAGCGGACAGGACAGCTTCTACGATCCGCACTCACTCGATTCCTCGGTCTACCATGGCTCGTCGTCGAATTTGGGTGGCGGCGGTGGTGGGGGGAACGCTGGACCTGGACTGCCTGACCACACTCTCCCCCAATTCCGCCCAGGAGCCGAGCAGCAGCGGCTCCAGAGCGAGGCGCCCGCGAAAGCCCCCCAGATCCGCCCTACAAATACAAATGCGACCTTTGTGTCTGGTCATTCGACCGGCCACGGGGACTGAGGCGACACACGGAAAGCCAGCACGCCGATGAAAACACCGCGCTGTACATTTGCAAATGCAGCTACCAGACCCCCACCAAGAGCAACTACCAGCGACATCTCGGCAGCAGACGCTCGCGTTCGCACTCGCACTGCGGGGGTCGGGAGGACCTTTGGGACTCATTCAAGTGCAAATGTGGTAGCGCCGCCTTTGTCGACTTGGATGGACTTCTCAATCATCTTGGCATATGCGACTCTGTAAACAGGCCGGTTGGGCGACCGCCGAATAGGTCTCGATGACCCTTTCCCATCATTCATTTTTTCATTGGAGGTTAAATAGGACAGTCGTTACTAGGCGTTAGAAGGAAGACGATTGTTGCACACGAATAGATAATTCCTTTCATTCCATTTCCCCTCATGCTTGTAAGTCCCTAGAATTCTTCCTGTACCGTCTATGCACTGAACATAGCGAAGAGGATTACAGGGGGAACACTGAGATTTGCTTTGATGGAGGGGAGGGGTAAAAGCTGACTGTGGCATTTCTGCCCCGCAACCAACTGGACGACTCTAAACAATACCGATACACCTTTCCCTCTTCCAATTACTTTTTCAAATGCAACATGATTGTGGTACTTAAGCCAATACGACAATTAGATCTTGTAATCTGTTCCTCGAAGTAACAGCAGAAACGAGGCAGCATTGGCACAGATAAAAAGTCAGTAGGCAATGAGGGGAGCAGGACAAGTGAAGAAGCCTTATGGCGATTTGAGGACCAACCTGCTACATACAGAACCCGAACACCTATTTGCAGTCCAACCTCAATTGATTGCAGCAAATGCTGCCCTACTACAGCCAACACATCATTACTACAAAGTTGAACCACACTAATGTGATTCTTGTGCAGATCACATGTATAAAAATGGTATTAATGACGAAAAATGAAGGCTTTGTTATGCAGCTTACAAGACCTTTGCTGACTGCGTAGGGGAGTCTGACACACTGCGGTTGCGGAGTAGGCCTTGTAGGGCTGGCTTATTGCCCTTGTCGCCCCACCATTTGCGATTCTGCCCCCTGTGGTTTAGTTAGACAGCAGCCCGGGAAGGATGCCGCCCTCGAGAGTTGGGGACCCCAAAACTTACCGAATTTTGAAGCCCATTTCGACTGTCGCAATTGCACACCAGATTGGACCAGCTTACACTTCAACCGAAACCGGCAAGATCACATATGCTGCCCTCACGCCTCGGTGAATAAAGGCGGGTGTTAGTCAATTGAAAACTGGAAAGTATATATAAATCGTGACAGTACGGTTCTTTGGATGGTCTTGGTTAGATGGACTATCCAGTTCTTTGAGCTTTGCAGTTGCCAATTGCTTCTTCTCTGTTCCAGCGATTCATTCTTCCCGTAGCTTTTCTCGTAACACACCTAACACCGGACTCTACTTGCAGCACCCATTTTCATACCATACAGATTCGATGAGGGGCACTTCAATCAATGCATGCATCATACATGATGGAGGTGAGAAGAGGATGGCCTTGGGTTTATCCAACCACTAACATCATTTATCGACGCAGCGTTTATGTCAAGCCCAATGCATGGACTCGCCATGCCCATTCCTAAGGCAGTCAGCCACGAATGAGCGTGGCCTGTCTTACGAACGCATCATCGAAGAGATCCTCCAGAAGTGCTCCCGCGGCTACCAAGTGGTATCCCGTGCCTGGGACACGGGCGATCTCGTCGTCCTCTCGGTGGCCGTTCTGGATGCGCACCCAGAGTACGCGAATCTCCGTAACCGCCCGCTCGAGGCCCAAGCCTTCTGGAAGCATCGGGAGCTGCCACCTAAGCTGTACGAGTCGAGGAAGAGGAGGATCAGGCGCTTGAGGAACTCGCGGAATTTCGTGGACGACTTCGAGAACGAAGGATTGCTGGTCGTCGTGTGCCGATCGCCGAGCGAAGGCATCGAAAGGCACTGCAAGCAGCAAGAAGAACCAGCACTCGAGTTTCAGGATACAGACTTCCCAGCGCTTGGGCGAGATCGAACCCGAATATGTGCCAGTATGCACGACACTAGTAGAAGCGGCATCCCGAGTTACGCAAAAGTCGCGGAGACGTCCTGCCAGCAAACACATGGTGCTTCTTGCGGGCTTCCCGATCCGCCCAAAGTAGACAAGCTGTTCACACGACGCAGGGACGCCAGTAAAAGTATGAGGGGTTAGAGCCAGGGTTTTACTTGCTCAAACGAACACATAATATCCATAGATTTCAGTAGACATCATATGATCGTTCATTCCACCGGTGCTTATTGACCCCTATAGTGAATCTGATCGGTATACATGTATTTTCTTTTCTTAAAGTCGAGCAGCTTAATCCGGATCTCCAGTGATAGATGAATTCCATCGCCCCAGGAATATAGCATTTCATTTTACAAGATGCTAAATTATAATACGTTTACCTCTTATCTATAGCCCTAGGACAATCACGTTATATAGAAAATCCGGTGTCCCTGTCTCCCAGAGAGCTTTCTCCGCTCTTGAAACGACCTGGGAGGCCTTGAGAGTAGGGTTTTATAAGTGAAAGCTACTATGTTCAGCATACTCCAAAGTCCCGGGCGACAGCAAAGGATCCCCCCGAGATCTAGCCAGTTCACTGAAGTAACACTCACCAACAATCAAAGAAGTAGGAGATCTTAGCCACAGTACGTGCTGTGTGGTACCTCAAGCAGGACGCCAGCTCACTGTACTGATCCAAGATTGGATACAATGGCATTGACGTTGAAATGATTTAAGATAAACATCAAGTCAAATCGATATATAGTTGAAATGAATGTTTTGTGCTGCTTCTTTACTTGACTTCGATCCAAAGCCAAGCAAGTTGAGTAGAATTGAAACCCGCAAGGACGAAACAATGTGAAATACGAGGGGTCGAGAAAATGTCATGAACGAATGTCCCTTAACGTATTCAACCTTTAGGCGTAAACCCCAGACCCCAGGCACCCCTTGTCCCTTGTAACCCCCAATCCGATCCAACGGCTCAGCCAAGTGCTCTATACAGATAACCCTGAAGAGTACATCATTCTTTGATAGTTTCCTGGTCGTCAGCGTCGTCTGGATTGATTCGAATAACCTTGACTCCGTCGGGAATATGTGGCCACTCGAAGTCAGTCCACACCGTGTTGGGATGGAAATCCGTGCCCTCGGTATCCGAGGGTAGCATTACGTAGGCGGTTCCCTCGGCCTTCTCAGCAAGGGCTTGGGAGCAGATATTGAAGAAGTCCTTGCTGGCCTGCTCGTCGTTCTGCCACTGATTCTGCCAGTTGGAGTCCTTCCACTTCTGCGCCAGGATTTCGTATCCCTCGAGGTAGTCGCGTGACTTGATAGCCTGTCGGGCCTTGGACGCGTAACCACTTGGCCCGGAGTAGAACAGAGTATCTCCGTCCTTTAATTGGTCCTTGCACTCATCGACGGTAGGAAGCGGAGGAGTGTCGCGGACCTCGATCTCGGCGAGCCCTTTGTTTATGGGGCTGGCGAGGGTAGTAAAGGCCAGTGATGCCAGCAAGGCAGTCTTGAAGAGTGACTGTAGGAAATACATTTCGAAAAGGGGGTTGCAATGAGCTTTGGGCACTATGATACGGTGTTATGGCGTCGAGGTGTTTGATACTATGAAATGAACCCGATGACTACAATATTTCTTGTAAACAACATGGAGATCTTGATAACCTTTATATATCAAGTTGGGATTTGGGTGTATGCTCTTCGTAGCTCCTACAGCTCTCAAGGAGATAATTGTCAGAAGCATGCCTAGAAACAATACCACATCATCCACCTTCGAGGAGGGATCACGATGAACTTGGCGTGGGGATCATTCCAGCCCGATTTCATAGTGCTCAATATATTAAAAGACATCATGAGCAGAGACATTCGGACTATGCTTGCCATTATTAGCTAGTGACCAGGTACAACATGTTGCTCTCCAAAGGCACTATTTGAACCATGGTGAGAACTTGCTGACCTAGTCCTACATGAAAGAGCGGTAAAGCATTACGCTATGGCATGGATGTCTCAGTAATTGAAGTCGGATTGATGGAGTCTTTAGTAGTTGGGTCAGCTCGTGAGCCTAAGATGACAAACAGAATGATATTTTGATTATAGGGGCGTCAGAGTAAGACACCCTGCGCGTACAGGACCCGGCTGACCTTCTTTTTTGTTGACACAGAACCAGGCTACCTATCCAACAAATCGATTATGGACAGTTACATAAGTAGGTGTATTTACTTAATGAAGTGAGACCCATATGCAATTACCATATGTTGGCTTAACGAGAACCTATAAAGATTGGGAAATAAACAGCAGATAAAACAAACAAAATCTTTCCATCACAGCCTCCTTCAAGAAGCCGACGCGACACAAAAATCTCGAAACCCATACAAGTGCAGAGCTGAAAATGGCCATGGCTCCATCTAAAGTCGCAAATGATGAAGTCACTGCTGCCAGTACTGCCTGTAATGAGCAATCAAACTGGGACACGAGCGCCTTCGAGAAACTCCTCGAGAAGAATTGGGACATCAACAGCTATCTTGGTTATTCGGGAGATGCACTATCGTAGGTAAACCCATTTCTTCTGACCATTTTCTTACTTCTACCCCCGGGTATCTCAGTTGTTCTCATCCGTTAAACCACCTAATACACAGTTTGGCTGTAGGCGCCAACAAACTGCCGCTGGTGAAGTATCTCCTCGACCATGGCGCCGACCCGAACCGCAACCTGCGCGGGGACACGCACTCGGCCATCGAGCTCGCAGCCATCGTCAATGCGCAGCTGGGCATCTTCACAGCGCTTGTGGACCACGGTGCCAAGGTGAAGGGCCGCAGCGTGATGCTGATAGCCGCTCGCACGGGGCGGGTGGACGTGCTGGAGCACCTTCATCGTAAGGTGGATGGTCCTTCTTTGATCAACGCAGTTCCGAATAACGATAACGTATACGATAATGCTCGAGAGCAGACAGACTTTGGAACCCCTTTACATGGTGCGGCGGGGAATGGTCAGACGGAGACGGTCGAGTGGTTGCTCAAACAGGGGGCATCCAGTAATATCAAGAATGATAGCGGGCTGACACCCAAGGAGGTGGCTGCTAAGGAAGGTCATGTAGAATGTGAAAAGCTCCTTTAAGATGTGGGACACGCCATGTATGCTAAGAGACAACCCCTCAAACGTGTATCGACAGCGATAGAATCATGACCAAAGACCCGAAGCTCGATCAGCGTGTTCCTTGGTGCCGCGGTGTCCCATGTGTATACTGGTATTACTCTTCACTCGTTTACGTGGGCTAGAGCATATGGCTAATGTACCCCACTACGTAGTTGCATCAATCCAACACTCCTCAGGTCTTTTTTCTCTGGAATAGGGGCTTTTGCAACGAAAGGAGGAAGTTGGATCCGTACCGTCGTGGAGTTGCCAGGGCTCAAACCGACTGGGCTCATGTCCAACTGTCTCATCGTGTTGGCTTCCTACTTTTCATGGAACCCATGGTAATGGAACCGAATCCGTGAATTTTGAAACTTGACATGCAAGATTACTTGCTCGCTATAATCCGGCATTCCTCTAATCACACTTGGCCGCAAAGTCTTTTCCAGAATACTGACGCCATGCCACAACATATAAAATGATACTTCTCGGGAGCCACAAGGGCACGGCATCAGCTAAACAGAGAGATGACGGGCTCCACTGTGAGCAGCAGTAGGCTTGTCTGTATTGAGGTTCGAAAACAATCTTCCGGCCTCGGCGGTTGCCGCGCCGGCTGGCCTAATCCGGCAATGCAAACGACAACGCCAGCACCACGGTTCTCGCCAATGGAATACCCCCATTAGTGGAAATCACCAAAATTGTAAGCTTCCAACCCACCTGCATCGTGAGTTCCCACTAATCTCAATATGAACTTCCGCCTATCAGAGCCTATGCCACCTTGGCATCGCGATCAAGGCATGGCTGACCAACATCTTGAGACAACCTATAACTGCTGGACACTCACACATTTTGAGAGAGTTCTGCCAACCCTCGAATGCAGCGCTACCCAGAAACATAAACCGGATTCCAAAGCACAAGACTCAGGATGAAGAGCTCCGTATCCCTCCTCGGCGCGCTCGCTAGCGTGGCTATGGGCCACGGCCTGGTGACCGACTTCTGGATCAACGGCCAGCACGAGCAGGGCTTCCTGCTCGACTACTACTACGCCAAGAAGAACGGCGGTTCCGTGCCGGACATTGCGGCCTGGTACGCCGAGAACCTCGACATCGGCTTCGTCGCGCCCAACGAGTACGGCACCGCGGCCATCAACTGCCACAAGAACGCCGCGCCCGGCAAGCTGACCAAGACCGTCTCCGCGGGCGGCTCCATGTCCTTCTACTGGGAGGCGGCCAACAAGCAGCCGTGGCCGCACGCGCAGGGGCCCATCCTCAGCTACCTCGCGCCCTGCAACGGCGACTGCAGTAAAGCCGACCCGACCAAGCTGGCGTGGGTCAAGATCGACGCCGCGGGCATCGACTACTCCACCCAGCGCTGGGCGTCCGAGGACCTGATCGCCAACAACAACACCTGGACGAGCAAGATCCCCGCCAGCATCGCGCCCGGCAACTACGTCTTCCGCCACGAGATCATCGCGCTGCACGCCGCCGGGTCCGCCAACGGGGCCCAGAACTACCCACAGTGCTTCAACATCCAGATCACCGGGTCGGGCAGCGCCAAGCCTTCCGGCACGTTGGGCACGGCGCTCTACAAGGCTGATCACCCGGGCATCCTGTTTAACCCTTACCGGACTATCACGAGCTACGAGATGCCCGGCCCCACTCTGTTCAAGGGCTAGATCCGGAAGCGTCGGAAGAAGGACTTACTTGGATGAGGGTGGAAGTGTAGTTGCTAGGTTTTCGCAGGCAGTGGTCAACTCAAGGGTTGGCATGGTGAGCGTGGCTAAAGACATCATGACCTACTAGCATGTATAGAGACACGACAGTGAGACTATTGCTATGAAATAGTAGTCGAGAAAGCGTTGTCGCACCTCCAGGGTTTAGCCCCTCGTCCTAATTAGGTATCGCGTAGCCGTGCCCCCTATTGGTACCACTTATATATATTAAATATTCGTATAGCGAGCATTATGGTCTGCCTATCGTCGATCCCCTTCTTCCGTCGCCGCCCTCGGTCCGCTCGGAGCCACAAACACCGGCAGGCCCGCCATCTCAGCGCGCAATCGAGTTCAGCGCGGATACGGAGCTGGACAGCCATGGCAACATACCAGTGGACCGAGAGTCGCCCTTTCTTTGGTACCGTTACCATAGGAGGATGCCAGGTCCGATTTCGATCTGCCAACGGCGGAAATTGTGACGAAGTCGGAATTTACAATCACGGCTCCCGATATGGGCCACAATTTGGTCCCAAAACTAAAACAGCGGCCCACATCCAAGACAACAGGAGGTGGGTGACAAAAATCAGGCTACCGCAAAACTAAAGCACCAACTTCGACGCAGCATAGTACGACCATATCGAGATCGGAAAAAAAGAACAAAAGTATTGGCAAGTATTCCTCCTAAAGGAGACTAATACGGCTATTTTTATATTTTTTCCCGTTGCCTTATTCCTGTTAAATAGCTCGTTGAAATAAAGGCGAATTCTAAGGGGTACTTCTGTTTTGGCGCAGTTGCGGTAGGCTGATTTTGTCACCCACCTGAACGGTCTCTAGTCTGGCAAGAGGGAGACTATTGCCGCCCACAAAGCAAGCGCTGAAGAGGAGCGTAGAGGGCAGTGCTTCCTTACAAGGTGGCTCAAAGCGCACCCGAGTGGCGAACACGAGGGATGGTCTACAGGGGGACGATAACTCGGCGCGTAATGACTCTAGCCACCTTGCCAATCACGTAAGTCGCCCCTAGAGCATTCGAACTCACGCCTTGTGTCTTGCTTTCAACAGCTTGCTCCCTCATGATGGCCACCCATGGCGCGATCGCATAAACGGAAGCAGCCAATCGACATGCCTCCAAACAAACCAAGTCCCTTCCAAGGGGGCGAGACCAAGCGGTGCGAAATCCTCGAAAACACGAAATCGAGTTCGAGCAGACGATACTCCGCAAAATCAAGGCCCACCCAAGTTGTCTATTTTTGACCGAGACCCCTCGCGCGCAAGTAGCAAAGATTATGTCAGCTTGCCTCCCTACCGCTGCTACAATATTCAAGTGTGATTAGAGGGCTTAAACCCCTTCTATATTTAGCCAGCCTATAGTAGTCCTTAGTTAAAACAATACCTAAAGAGTCAGTAGCTTAGGCCGAGGCATTGCTGCCTAACAGCAGTCCGCACCCTCCCCCGACCATTTATACTTTTTAAACAACTTTTGAGTGAACATAGACAATTCATGTTTTCGATACTACTATCTCGCCCAGTTATGGAGAATCTACCGTCCGTCTCGATTCAGAATCCATCCCACCATGCGACGTGTGCCAGGGATGGGGTGTAACGACTGCTTCATTCCCAGATCTGGTCCAGAGTACTGAGTCGGGTTGCTGTGTTTGCAACCTTCGCTACCCAGTTATATCCACAGTACGCGAAGAGCTGAGGTAGAGAAAGTTGAAACCCAATGTGTCTTTGGATGTGTCTTTCCAGTTTCGTGGACCGGTCATCAATATACACAAAGAGCGGAGAAGTGGGCGAATGAGGCTAAGGGACGCAACGACCGACTGCAATTCTAATGTCTTTCTCTACACAACCCGACTCAGCCATCCCAAGTCCTTCAGTCCCTTCATAGGTGTGGGCCGCGAGGTCGGCTATCGAGCAAGCAGCTATGTCCCTGTGCTTACTAGATGGCTTGGAACATGCCATAAGAACCACCCACCTGCCTGCCAAATATCGATGTAGCGCTGCCTACTCGTGTTCTGTATGTTGGCGATAAGGATTTGGAGAAGGTACGACTTATTGAGGTAGTTTCAGGCCAGCGAGGGCGCTATACCGCGCTCAGCCACTGTTGGGGGGCGGGATCGAAACAAAAACGACCACTAAGAACATCGCGGCGCGGAAGAACGGATTCCATTATTCCGACCTTCCCCTATCATTTCAGCACGCAGTCATCGTGACAAGAGGGCTTGGCTTGGACTATCTGTGGATAGATGCTTTATGCATTATCCAAGACAGCAAAGACGATTGGGAAACCGAGTCAGGGAAAATGGCGGCGATATACCAATATGCATATCTTGTCCTCGGCGCAGATATGTCACCCAACTCACATGGAGGGTTTCTCGATGTCGGAGAAGGCGGTTATAATGGAGCTGGATGGCCAATAGCTACCATCGAAAACAACAAAAGCATCATATACGCGCGATCAGAGCATAACCGCAACAACGATTACCTTGGTACTCACCCACTGAGCTCCGAACCATTATCTCGCAGAGCTTGGACCCTACAAGAGCAAATCTTGGCGTCAAAGATGGTACATTTCGCCTCAAAGGAGATGGTTTGGGAGTGCAAGTCGATCATTTCCTGCGCATGCATGCAAATCGATCGGGTGGGGCGTCCATTCAACCCGCCACTCTCCCTTCGCAGTTTGATGAACTGTTCGTTTCCTGCAAAGTTCAAAACGTGGTATACATTGGTAAACCAAGTCACGTGTCGGAGCATCACAAAGCCTGAAGATATTCTGCCTTGTCTATCAGGGATAGCCCAGCATTTCCAGCATAGCGGCGCCGGGGTATACCTCGCAGGTCTTTGGCATACAGACTTGCCACTGGGCCTCCTATGGTATGGAGGAGGCACAAGAGCTTCTCGAGCTGTTCCGTACTGAGGGCCATCTTGGTCTTGGATTTCCCTTGACCGAGTCTGTAGCCCGTACGATAATTCCGAAGGGTTTACGGATAACGACAATGAACTCAAAAAGGTCTATGCCAGGATCATCGAAGCGAAGTGCTTTCCAAGTGGGAAGGATCCACTGGGGACTGTTTCGGGCGGCTATCTAAAAGTTGCTGCACCTTTATTGGTACTAGAAAAGAAGTTGGGTGTTAAAACCAGGTATGACTTCGGCGAAGACACTCCCAGAAAGGAATTGTTTTGCTTATTAATCGGGGAAGTTACCTGCGGGGCAAATGGCTACACCGTGAGGGGACTGATCCTCCAAAAGCGGCGAGGTTTTGAGAATCCCACGTTTGAAAGAGTGGGTTGTTTTTATTTAGGCTCTGGAGAGGAAATTCCACTGATCAAAGATAAAGAAGATAGTATAGTCACTATTATCTAATTCCCGTAGTGCCTCTTGACACCCAAAACATACCTTCTGACCTCCTCAGTCGTGATGTGCATATCACCTCCAATTTATTATTGTGAAGCTACCGTGGTGTAGATCGTTCTCAAGGCCTCGTCAAGACAACTTCATCCGACATAGTTGGAGTGACTAACTAACCCCTACAACCGACCCTTCAGGACAGAAGTACCAAAAAGATATGGTGGGCTGAAACGGTGACAGCTGCTGAAAATAGGCTGGATGAGAAGTATCTAATCCTATAGTGACAGTTTCTGGGTGCTCTTCTTGGCCCCGTTCGCTGATATGTGTAGTATGGGGTTGTTGCACTGCACTCGCATCGGCATTTTCTCAAAGCTAAGTGTACGATCGGGTGTGGACGAATATGCAGAGAGAATTAGCAAACGTAAGAAAAGCCATCCGATTTGGCGTCGACTAAATGTTCACATATTCTCAACTCCAGCATCTCAAGTGATGAAACCGCAATCTACGTGATCTAACGTGGCAATTTATTTGATATATCGTATGCAATGGTTTACCGACAATATTGACTCACAGCTAGTCCACCAAATAAGCCGCTTATGTAGGCCAATGGATGCATCGTTGGGTGGCTTCTCGTAAACGAACCAGCGGCAAACACCGTTGGGACTCTTTCTGTGGAGAGTGGAATAACCATATGTTTCTCGGACTTTCCCAGAACATTGAGAACCACTGGCCCTGAGCATGCGACCTTGAACATTGCCCATGAAACTTGAAGGTGCGTCTTCATAGCCTCGGGAACGCGGCGGCACAGGTGGGCAGGAGCAACCTACAGAAATTTCCCAACCTGAGCATAACGCGCAATCGGTCTTGGGCCAACCCATAATTCTAGCCACATCTTCCTTTCACCTACAACGAGAACTCACCCAATCCAGCCATTCTTCCATACCATATTTCGGGGCCCATCTCTACACGACAGGTTTCATTTGTGTAAACGACCGCTGCTTCATTCACGCCCGAAGAAATTGCAAGTCCAACCCGACCACAGTTGGTGCAACAGAAATCACAACCTCATCAACATGACGACCACGGACTTCCCTCAATTTGCCCGAATGCCACCTGAGGTTCGACGCCTTATTTGGCAAGAGGCTGCTCTTGAGGCCTACAAAGATCGGCACCTGGTCTTAGGGGACTCTCAATATCGACCGTTGACCAGGGAAGACGTTGGAGCAGAATTCTTGACAAAATCGATTCACGTCAGCGACCGCATGAAACCTAGCGCCATCTTCCTGGTCAACAGAGAGAGCCGCAAAGCTGCCCGCAGTATCTACAACGTTTCTCTTCACGTCTACGAGACTTTTGCCGCCATTCTCTGTCCAAACGCATGTGAGGGCCCTCAAGACCCAAATGGAGAGGCTCGTGGCGTGGTCTACAAGGGCGAGGTCTACATCAATCTCGTGCATGATATCTTTGTCACATTGGATGATACACATCTCAGGATCAATCCACCGATGGACTGGGTGGACGATGATGACCACGCTTACTGGATTCAATACCCGATCACTGGCAGACTGAGCGAAGAGCAAACCGGTTCCATTGAACGGGTTATGACTGTCCACTGGACCAACCTATCGGGATACACCTCGGTTTACGCATGGCCCCGAACCCGAAATCGCATTCCAGAGTCACTGATCGATGAGGTTTTTTCTTTGTAGACCAAGATGACGTTCTAGCCAAGTTTCCTGGATCGCTTTCAGGCTGTGACTTGTTCCTGGACTTTGAACTTCTCACTTGGAGCGCGATGAATCGTATTGTCAATGCGTCCATGGGAAGTCTCCTGAAATGCTACCCCGGGCGTTCCCGATTCACCAACTTCTCTGAGTACAAGGGGCCCAACTCGGATGAGCCAGAAGATGACTCGGAGGGTCTCAATGTATAAGGCACTACTCGTATGTCATTTACCAGAGGTCTTCTAGATATCTACTTCGCTTTCCGACCAGTCTGCATCTAGGAATCGGTCTTCTTTTCGCCAAAGAAATGAGGGTCTCAAAAACGCAAGTCAACAAGAGCTACAGAAACGAACAGTTGAGAAACACCCAGATCGCAGCAATGATAGCGTTCGTTGGTGGTCGTTCCGACTGAATGACAGGCATAGGGTAGAAGGCCCTGCCAATCGGCCCGTTCAAGCCGAAATCGCGTTGTCTTTGCAGGGAAATTCACTTCGATATTAGGGAGTCAATGAATAATGGATGATAGACCCACAAGACATTGGTCCAATCCTCTTCGTGCACCCTGTGGCTCTTCTCGCTCCTAGTTCGTCTGACATAGTGCGAACCCAATTCATGAAGTTAGAGACATAAATAAATACATACTTCGTCTGCATGCTGAACACTACGTCTTGCCAAAGTATCTTTGCAGAGCCGATGACAGGTCCAACCGGAAGTAAAAGAGATCACGACAGTCTATCCGTGACCCTTTTCAATACGAGGCGTGGCAGATGTCCCCATATCCCATGAGGTCACATCTTATCACCGCACTTTGACTTGTGTCATGTCTCAAAAGGCGCCCCGTCCTGGCAGCGGGTCGTTTTTGGCCGGACAATGGCTGTCGTACGTGCTCGGCACCACGAAACTCGGCTCAGGACTGTTTTGGTAGCCCAGTCGAACTAGAGTGTCACCTATAGATACATGATATAGTGATAGTGAGCAAGAATCTTCCCGTGGTCAAGATCAAATAGGGTCTGGGAACGAACTGCTTACCGGTTGGGTCATATAAGGGCCATCCGTATGTAGTCAAGCCTCGCGTCGGATCCCTAGCAAACGCGGCCCAGGCCCCCATCATGTACTGTGACGTGGCGTCTTCCTCGCAACTGCTCTCCAAACCGGACACGTCCCGAGCCGTCCCGAAGACCATCTCGATCTCGGACCCGTGGTACGCGCCACTGCCCCGGGGGCCCAGCCCCGCGGGAGCCGTTGTACAACCGAAGATTGTCCCAGTCCCCGAAGTACCGGTACCGCCACGTCGGCACCCCGTGCCGCACGCGATACCCGGCCGTATACGCGCTGGGGCACGTGAACGCGCGCTCGTCGTACAGGTCCCACTGCGCCTCGGTCAGGTTAATCCGCGCCGCCCAGGCCGACAGCTTGTACCACCCGGCCTCGAAGTCGTTGTTGCCGACCAGCAGCGGGATCCGCGCGAAGCGGCCCGCGGCCGCGCGCGCCTCGTAGTCGGCGAAGACGGTCGCGTTGTCGATGGTGGGGTGGAAGGTCGCCTGAGCGAGGGCCTGGGTCGGGAGGGCTGGGACTTTGGCGGCGGCGGCCAGGATGGTGGTGACGTCGGCGGTGCGGATGCAGCTGAGGATCTCCTTGGGGTCGTCGGAAGGGCCGCCGCAGCCGAGGGTTTGGGTGACGTTGTACCAGAGGCTTTCGGCGTATTCCTTAGTGTTAGGGAGGAAGCTGAGGGAGGTGCCGGACTGGGGGATTAGGCCGGCGACGATGGGGTCTTTGGTCCAGGCGAAGGAGTAGTAGTCGACCGAGGCGCCGCCGGCGCTTTGTCCGAAGATGGTGATGCGGGAAGGATCGCCTCCGAAGCCCTCTATGTTGTCTCGGACCCATTCCACGGCCGAGCGCTGGTCCAGGAGGGCTACATTCTGCATCAAGCCTGGGGCGCCGGAGAAACCGAAGATGCCGAGTCGGTAACTGAGTTGAGCGTCAGCGGGGTAAGCATGGAAGCCGGGGGAAATAGGGGGTTATCATGATATAACTGACTTGACCGTGACCACGACCACGTCCTCAGCATCCGCTAGATACTGCCCGTTAAAGAACGGACTATGCGGACCGGGAATAGTAAAGCCTGTGGAGAACCCGTTCATCAGCAGGGGTCCGACCGACCAGGACAGGGGTCAAGTGGCTTGGCAGCATACGTCCCCCATGAAACCAGACCAGGACCGGCTTCTTGGCCGAGGTGCCCGGGTTCTTGGTCCAGATGTTGAGAGCTAGACAGTCCTCGGATGAGGGGGTTGTCGTTCTGGGCGGCGAAATTCTTCCAGACCCGCAGACCCGACGGTTCGGTGAAGTTTGGGAACTTGGACACGGGCGGCTTGTTAGAGGGGCAGTCGCTGAAATTCCCGTCCAGCCCATTGTTAGTATGCATGCAAGTGGTGATAATATAGTATCACAGCAACGTACGGTGACTGTGTATGGGGTTCGAGTTAGTGTCATTCAACCATGCTGGAATGCCATGATGCGCACTCAGTCACTCACCCATTCGGAAGCCTCGTAGAACGTCCCCGGCGGCGCTGCGAACCTGTTGGGCGGTTCGAATCGTAGCTCGCCAATCGGGGCTGCTGCGTACTTGATGCCGAGGAACTCTGCGACGGACGTCCGGTTCGGCGCTAGGTGGCCGCCAATCAGTCCGCTGGTGGTCTTGACGCGAAGCGATGTTGCAATCGGGGTCGTCGTCGCCGCAAGGGCCGATGCGAGAAACGAGACGGTAATGATATAGATGAAAGATGACAACATGGCGACCTTATGGCTTTTGTGAACATGCAGGAATGAGCAAAAGGGAAAACTGGTGTGGCTACAACTTCCCCGGAAGATATGAGCTCTGGAATAGCGTCCAAGACACTTCTGTGCGACCCGAGCTCGGAGATCATTTACAATAAAGTATACACACACATATATATATACCGCCAAGAAAACAAGTGCGCGGGATATTGTGTGGACGCCATTGGTCCCCCTTTTGATTGCCAAAGCGTAGCGTGACGTATAAATGTTAGGGGGAACGGTCGACAATGACGTACAGAACGGTAATGGGTTAGTATACCTAATCAAAAAGCTTGGCCTACCCAAAAACGGCAAAGGAAAGCAACGTCAACCGTATTAAACCAGACCAGCCCGCTTTGGCCTTCAACGGGCATACGAGGCGTGCATCGGGATAGCGCCATCGTCTCTTGGCAGAATGCCATTAATTGGCCCAGTTACCGCAATTGCATCCCAAATTTGGATGGCTCAAATGCACTCGATCCTCTAGCTGCATTTTCTACTGCAACCACTCGCCGTCCATCACTCTGAAACGTACGACAGGTTCGTTCCTGCACCATGCACTTGGCCATTTTTCATCAAGTGTACTGTCAATGGCCATGCCTCGAGTTCAGTTCAACACACTTGGACCCTCATAGAAGGCTGGGATATTGAACACAAACTAATGTTTTAGAAATCGAGGTAGAAATAAATCCAAGAACTAAAAGATAGTTGGGTACAGAGAACGAACTGAAAAAATTATGTATGAGCCAGCTCCCTGTTGTATGGGGAGACGGGGAGGGGTGGCCATAAACGATTCAGGAGCTACCCCTATTTAATGTCCAACACCAGCCGCCACAAGGCACACTCACAGTATAATGTGCCAACTGACAAGCTCATAGTAACAGAAGGAGAGTAATCACATTTATATCTAGTCTACATCGACGTCGTTAGGACCCCAATAGAATATTAACAACGAGAACAGGAACTAGCAGTCTCTTTGAGATGCATTGCTGTGACAAAGAACTTGTGTCCCACACAACATCTATTCTCTGGCACAACATCTGCCTTTGGCCAGGACGATGAAAGATATTGTTCAGAACGGCTGCAAGGAATAAAATAGTCCTCCTCGTTCCCTCGAGAGCTTCACTTTCTTCTCTTCTCTCCTCAAACCACCACACTCGAGGACTCCGTCAATACTTCGTCTTTATTCATACTGATCAAGTAACCTTACAGGTAACCGTAACTAACCTTTGGCTTAGATTTACTCACCGTCGATACCGACTCGCTACTACTGACTATTCCCCACTTAGGTACTTTAACAGGAAGATACCCCAGACTAACACCATGCAGGTCGCGACCATTCGTGGCAGCCAAAGCGGCAACCGCGGCGCGTTGGAGCCGACAGGACTCCAGATCTTTCACAAGTTCTCGGAGCTCCCCAGGAGTTAAGAGATCACATCTGGGATTTCGCAATTTTTGCGGATAACAAGGACCGACAGGCCGTCGTTCTCAGCGGCCCGGACCTTGACCCTCTTGATGCTGGAACGGCCCACGCCCCGGGTCGGCTACTTGCCCTGCAGAACATGACTATTCGGCTGGGATGGCACATGCGGCCCACCGTCTTCTATCGGGTTTCCCGAGAGAGCTTTGCGGCCGTATGTCGAATCTACAACGTTAGACTAACCCTACATGGCTCGCTCTCGCGCGACCCCAAACTTGGGGTAGCCCTGAGCAACGCGTCCCGGACCCTAAGAGCAGACTACGAGGGTCCCGCCCCGACCGCCTACCTTCGGGTAAGCCCGGAGCACGACCTGTTCGTGTTCCACGACGACCAGAACGTTCCTGAGAACGTTTATGGCCACTGGGGCCCGCGAGTGTCCTTCCTGCGTAGACGGTTTACCGCCCGCGCGGGTCGGCTCACTTCCGCCCAGACGGCCGCTATCCGGCACGTGCTGGTCGTCCACTGGGGCAACTTCCTGAGTCCTTCTGACCCAGACTTTCTCGACGATGCGGCGGCCAAGTGTGTCGATCCCTCCATTGACGACCTCTTCGGTCAGGTCCGCACCCGCGTTGATCTATACGTCCATGAAAATCAGTACCACGGCTGCCAGCACGCCGAGTCCAAGGGGGCTCTACCCACACAGCTCCTCGAGCAACACTCGGATCAGAGTGTCCGGAGCATTCCTGCACCCGTCCAGCAGGTTGCGTCTGAGGAGGCCGATCTGTAATTTATTACAGACAACGGCGAACCTCACCAAGGACACCATTCTGTTCCCATGGTGTGTGTGACCATGAACCACCTAAGGACCACCAAAGAACCCAAAGTGAGTCGGTGGGTAGCGATGCTTGATATGACTGTTATGTATGCTTAGCTCTATTCGGTCCGTTACGGACTTTTGATTGAGACCTTGACTGTTGCGTCGGTCTAATCATCTGCATTGGGGGCTCCGTTGGCTGGGGGTTTATTTTCTTCCCTTGCCGTGGCTGGGGGCTACCATACCTCCGTGCCGTGGCTGGGAAGTCAATTTACTCCCGTGCCGTCGTCGAGCGCTATGCATCCTTATGGGCTCTCGTCCCGGCTCTTTACGAGTTGGTGACGATCGAGCCTCGTAATGACTTAACAATGGCAATGATTTACCAAAACCTCCTTCTTGTTTTGTCCCGGGTTTGTGACCTCTTTGTGATGTAGTGCTCGTTGAGTCTGACAAGTGCTTTGTGTTGGAGGGACAAGCCCCTTTTGTGAATATGTGAAAGACATGAATGTACAAAGACCATTTTCCAAGGTCGCGAGGATATAACTACCACGGAATGTCCCCAATAGTAGCCGATGAGTGTCAGCAAACGCCAACGACCAATCATCAGCGATTGGTACAAGGTAGGTTTCATTCGCCAATATCGTCAAATAACCGTACTACTCCCAAGCCGAGTACCCAGAACTCACTCTAACAATGGCGCCCCCTCACCTCGCCGGCCCCTATGCCGACAACCGGTCCTACTACTACGCGGCCCGGGACCCGACCCGCTCGCGCCGCGTGTCCAACTACCACCCCTTCATCTCGACCAAGCGGATCCACAGCTACGTCCAGCTCGGGCTGGGCTGCTTCGTCGCGCTCGACGAGGTCGGCCTGCCCGCGAGCCCGCACATCGAGCACGGCTACGGCTGTGTCTGCGCCGGGTTCCGCGACGCCCACCTCCTGAACCTGCTGTGGAAGTGGGTCAAGATCGACTCCCAGATCCTGCAGGTCGAGCCCGACGCCGCCAACGAGGTGGCGGCGCGGCTGCTGCAGGAGTGGCACTTGGGCTTCATGTCGGCCGAGGAGGTGTTCGAGGTGCTGGGGCACTGGAAGTGGCGGGTGGGGCAGTTTGAGATGGCGCCCAGTTTGGAGGCGGCGGCGCATCCGATGATGTAGAAAGGGAGAAGGTTCACGGAGGAGGGTAATCCTGAATGTGGGTAAGTTTCATGGAATTGCAGTAGTTTTAGATGTTTTATCAAGCAATTGTTTACCACACTGTCCAGCCTCATATCGCAACAAGGAATGCCATAAGGCAAAACCCAGCCATCCCGCTTATGAACTGAAGCCCTCCTTCAAACCTGCTGCCAGCCGAGCAGCGGCCATTATTGTTGCCCTTCGTTGCCCCGGGTGTTCCCGCACTACCTCCTTCCGCGCCGTTACCTGTAGTCCCATCGCCTCCGCCAGAACCCCCTGTCCCCGAGCCAACACCAGACTTCCTCTTCTCCAAAGCTACATCTCTCTTACACGCCTCATTACTGTCGCCGCTTGCCGTGGATGTCGTAGCCGTGGTAGGTGTTTGCGACGATGCTGAGGTAGTGGTAGTTGTCTTCTTCTTGCGCGTTCCTGCGTCGCCGATCACGGTGACGGGGGTCATCCACGCGCCAGCAGCCGTCAGCGTGGTTGTTGTAGTAGTGACAGCAGCTCCTGCGGCGGCGCCGTTGTTGATGAGGCATGTGAGACTGCCGATGCTGCTGCTACCACCCGCTAGGGCGCGCGTGCAGTCGTAAATACTGCCGCCACCCCCGAGTTCAAGATGCATGGTGGACGGGCCTGACGTGAGAGTGCGCCGGGGCCGGAAGGCGCCCGTGCAGGTCGGCGACGCGGTGCCGACGTCGGGCTGGCACCCTAGCGCCCAGAGGGTGGTGGCGTCATCCTCTTTGATGAGCGTCGCGTAGATGTGCTCCGAGGCAGACGTAGCGATGGAAGGTAGCAGGAAGGTGCTGGTGCTGGATTTGGTCGTGGAGGATGCTCCTTGTGCCACGGAGGATACGGCAGTAATAAGCAGCAGCACAGAGCCCGTACGGCGCAGCATCGCTGCTACGAGGCTTTTCGGCGGCATTCGTATTGGCCGATCCAGACTTGTATAAGTGATATCGGGAGGATCTAGTTGATGGGATGATGTGCAATGCGGGTGTTTCGCGCGTGTACCCGAACTCTGATGGTATTTATATGACTGGAATTATGTCACTTGGGCATGGGATTGGCAGACCTTCGCAATCTATTTACTTTTATGTGAGGCCTCTCTATTGCCAAGCTCGAAGTAATTTACAAGGACGGCGCAGCTGTCTTTTATCCAGTAGAATATGGCCTGACGTGGTACTGCATGGGATGGGATGATGCCAAGATATGGGAAATAGCCAACCAACAAACCGCTGTAGCCTAGATTTGCCAATCCTAGAAACCTTCCTGTTAGGGCAGTTGATGGCAAACCCAAAGGGGAATGCACCTGATTTTACGACATACGAAATGGGCATAGCTCTCCGCAAATGAGATGACATACCATGTCAGCACTAGTAGGTGCATTCAGTAAGCCACAACCACGCTCTAGCTGCATGCACACCATTTATCAGTTGTCCATGATAGGTGAAATCACAACCCAATCTTTGATAAGTGCACAAGTCTCGCTAGTTACTACGGCATTACGTTTGTTCCCGAAATCCAGATGTTTTTCTCACAAGGTTGGCGGATAGTCATGAACACTCTTCAAGCTGAACCTGATCCATTCCCTAGGCATTATTATTCCATCATGGCCGGTTTTATGCTAAAGAAACCGTGGTTCCTGGTGGGATCATCAACCTTCTAGGCTACCTCCTCCCTCTGACAGGACCATTAATCAACCTCTTCTATGATCGGAGATGTGGTGAATGGATTACCCGAGGGGACGTCGTACCCGAACTGACCCAGCCATTTCACCATATTGTGGTAATCACCCGCATCCTGACGGCCCCACAAATGGCACGCAACGAGGAGCCTCTTCACCCAAGTGTCCTGTTCCGTTGCCAACCGAGCAATCTCTGCGTTCTCCGGTGTCTCAAAGGCCTGAGCAAAAGACTCAAGGTTGAGTCTGTAAGTGTCGGCATCGATATCGCCCAGAACACCCTCTGCCTCTAGCAGGCAGGGCATCATGAGATAATAAATATATCTCGATGAGTGGGGGATCTCAAACCCGACCGCGGCCCGGTAGAGATCATCGTCGGGGATGACGGGGCGGAGGGCGGGATCGGCATGGTCTTCCGGTTCTCCCCCGATTCCGAAGTTTGTCAGGTGATCCAGGCCTCGGAGCAACGTCCGTCTCAGATCGCTTAGGTAGAGGCCGTGCGCGTCGTCGTAGGTGCACGCCTCGCACTGGCAGTCGAACCCGAGGGCGCGGCGCCGATCGGCCCGGGTCAGGAAGTTAACCACGCCCTGGTAGCTGAACGTGATCTCCGTGCCCGCGGAGATGTCCTTGTTGGCGACCAGGTACGAGGCCTCCTTGTCTACGCCGTCGCCGAAGACGTAGGTGGATGGGACCACGGCGTTCGGGACACAAGAGTGGTTGATGCGAGGCATTAGGAGGAGCATGGCTTCGTCATCTGGGTGGTCGGTGCCTTCCTGTGTGAACTTGTTGAACAGAAAGGCGGCTTCCAAGGTCGCAAAGGACTCAAAACTGTTGTGCCGTAACGAGAAGAATTGCGCCTTGGCTTCGGGCGTTAGCTGTTCCACAGCAGCGCGGACTTTGCGCTTTAGAGATCGTTTAGGGCCGCGATTGGTGATGACAAAAAGCGGCTTCTCCATCAGGATGACATCGTTGCGTTGAATGTCTTCAGTCGCAAACATGCCCCATCCCTTCTCCGCGGTCGGTCGAAGCTCAAAGGACGCGCCGTCTGGGATTCGCAGGTTGCGATACGCTGGAAAAGTAAATGTCAGTCAGATGCCTACAGGCGATGCTGCAGGGTCTAGAGAAGAGGAAATACATACGGTGCGAAGCAGCCATCATGAGAAAAGTCTTTACTTAATGAGCACGAAATGCTTCTGTTGATGTTTGTGGATTGCTCTTGTGGCCACCTTAACGTGGTTGGTTGACGTTGACCCAATAAATCAAGTGGCCTTGTAAAAAAGTGCAAGAGAAATTTGACCCAGTGCGAAAGGTTCTACAGATTGTACCTAGGATGCTATTTTATAGATAAGAATAATAGATAACATTAAATGTAAAGGACATTGAATGCAAAGGGGAAAATGACACCTGATGGTTACTTAGATATCACTGAGCAGTGACATGCGCTCTACTAGTACTCCGCATACTGGATACTCCACAGGCAGGAATGGTGACACATGATACTGGGGTTTAGGGAATCCCTATGGTTTCTCAGGCGATCGGCGACGAAGACCCTATAGTGCAAACAGAAGAACTCATCTTCGTCTTCTTATTCCAGCTCCTTGACTCTAGGCGACGTTGCGGTGATAGTTGCTGACATCTATGTCACTTACAGCACCATGAGTTCTTGACTTGAGAGACATAAACTCCTAATTTACACTCGAATCGGTACTGTACTATCTGAAACATGCGTTATAGGAAGAAGTGACAGGGTCGCTGAGGTTAAGAACAACTAAATACCTATAAACCTCAGGCCAAAGGATCCTAATTATATAACCATTATCACCGCGAAGGTTTAGCCAACATCCAATGAGTAATTATCAATGACTCCCAAGTCCTCATATCGGTCATCGCAAAAGCATTCTTCAACCTGGGCGTAACAGGGCTCATCACTATATTCCACTTCCATGGCAAACAGCTTGCACAGGTCAGATATCATCAAGCACTAGCGACAGTCAGCCCGACCCCAAAGCTGCCAACCGACGTCCAGCTTCGCGACCCAAGTCTGTTGCAAAGTATCCGAGGTCGGCGTGGTAAGAGTCCACGGCGAAGCCATCCATCCATGAGTCCCTTAGCCTCCAGGAAACATGAAATTATTAGGAGGTGATTAAAGAGGGAAGTGATAAGGATCTCTTAGTTCCCTGCAGCTTTGTGAAGGTCTGAGACTGCGATGAGTCATGAACAGGAGATAATGAATGTAAATCTGTTCCTCAAGTTGACTCATAGGATGTTGTGTGTCAAGGTCGGTTCGAAAGAAATGTTGGTGTTTGGGAAATTTGTGAGGAATGTGATGCCGCTCAGTAACCCATAAAAGTAGCACGCTCACCTCTTGCAGTCATTAGTAGTCGTGTTCCAAGCTTTCTAGTCCTCAGATTTGGTTTGAAGGCCAAGCCCTTTCTGGAAGACAAGGATCGAATGCGATTCCATATTTGGCTTGCTTGCGTCTTGTATTTCAGTACTTCTGTATATCTCAACTCATTGCTGCTTCGCCATCCGCTCCCGTTCCTCCTTGTAACGTCCCGAGATCTGCCATGCGATGGCCTTCTCCTTAACGAACTCTGGAAGGAGCCCCATGAGGCCCATCTGCAGTGCGTGTGGCACGTAGGCGCCAATGACCATCCTGCCGCACCCGACCCTAGCGAGCGCCGACTTGACAAAGTCATCAGCGTGAGGCTCGAATAAGCTAGGCTTCTTCTTGTTCAGATTGGTGCCGCTGACGAGCCCCACCCGGAGGCCGAGGATCTCCACATCGCGGCCCTCGCACTGGACCTCGCGCGCGAGCTCCTTGGACGAGGTCATCATGAACGCCTTGGTGGGCCCGTACGTGGGCAGGTAGGGCACGCCCTCGTCGGCGAAGGAGCCGATGTTGATGACGAGCCCGGGCCCGTTGCGCAGCAGCGCGGGAAAGAGCGCGCCCGTCAGCAGCGTGGGGAACGTGGCCATGACGTTGATGTGCTCCGTCAGCTCGGCGGGCGTGTAGTAGTCGATGGTGCCGAACTCGGCGCGCGGCATGGCGCCGCCCAGGTTGTTGACCAGGACGTTGAGGGTGATGTCCTCGACCTGCTTCGCGATGTCCGGGAACGAGACCTTGTGCGGGTCGGTGCACTGGCCCGGCAGCGTGACGATGGTGCGGAACTTGCGGCTCGGGTGCTTGGCTTTCAGCTCCGCTTTCGCCGCTCTCAGCTTCTCCTTGCTCCGGCCCAGCAGCACGATGTTGAAGCCGCGCGCGGCCAGCTCGTCGGCGAAGGACTTGCCGATCCCGCTGTTGCTGCCGGTGACGAGCGCCCAGGGCGTTTTGCCGTCCTTGGTCTCGAGGTATCTGTCCAGCTTCGAGGGCCGCAGGTACGGTATCACGGCGTGGAGGAGATCATATGTGATATGGAGGCCATAGAGAGCGCCGAGTATGGCGAGAGGCTTGACCACCTTGTTCACGTTGATGCTGGCCATAGTTCAAATCTGGTTGTTGTGAATGGATGAGGAGACGACGTCGAGATTAGCACCGGCGCAGATCAGGCTAAAGAGTCTTTAAATATTAGCGGTGTGGTTGAGAACCTCCGCGCCACGGGGGGTTTCAGAAATCTCGGGGATGGAACATTTGATAGGCCAATCCCGAAACCAAGGAACGTAACCAGGTACTGTAATGTTACGCAAACTGACGGACGGCGAACCCGAAGCGGGGGATACGATAATGCAGCCGCATGCTCGTATTTCATAGTGCTTCTTAGCATGCGTTGATCTACTCATATCTGACTCGTATGCACTTGCTAGAATGGGAAGATGATTGTATGCAACCCTGGATGGCCTCGGTTGGTTCGGTGCTTGCTCCTGTCTTATGTATTTCAATGCGCATCGCAGCATATGTCGACTGCGCCGTCAGCTAATATTGCAGACGAAAATATGGAGGTACAACAATTCCCTACAGGGACAACAGCTCTCATGGAGTACATACTCGTACCATGGCTATGATTTACGGTGGAAGCACATGCGTGCATGTCATCGCATCTAGCCACAGCATGTCGCTATTGGCTTTCGCGTATCTCCAGCAATCGCCCCCAGAAGCTACCCCACCAACATCGCGCGGATCTTCCTCAGTGAGCCCCGCAATAATTTTCATCTACCAGAAGACCCCGCCATCCTCTGTAGCCCGGAAGAGCAACGACACTTACCGCAACCTCCGACACAACTCGCATATCTGGATGCTCATCTACCGTCTGACATAT
This sequence comes from Apiospora hydei, assembly GCF_038363865.1. Taxonomy (NCBI): domain Eukaryota; kingdom Fungi; phylum Ascomycota; class Sordariomycetes; order Amphisphaeriales; family Apiosporaceae; genus Apiospora; species Apiospora hydei. The sequence continues at coordinate 1,314,437 of NW_027117369.1, forward strand.
CACTATTGAAATCGAATTCTTCGACATGGCAGAGTTAGCATCAGCTGCTGCGGCGGCCCCAGCCCCAGCGACGGGCCCCAAGCCCACCGCCATCGTCTGCGTCGGCATGGCGGGATCCGGCAAGACGACCTTCATGCAGCGCATCAACGCCCACCTGCACGGCCAAAAGGAGCCGCCATATGTTATCAACCTAGACCCCGCCGTCCTGAACGTGCCGTTCGAGGCTAATATCGATATCCGCGACTCGGTCAACTACAAGGAGGTCATGAAGCAGTACAACTTGGGGCCCAACGGCGGTATCCTGACCAGTCTGAACCTGTTCTCGACCAAGGTTGATCAGATCGTGGGGCTGTTGGAGAAGCGCGCGGCGCCGTCGGAGGCAAATAAGGCACCGATCAAGAACATCTTGGTTGATACGCGTAAGAATCCTAACAAAACCCGAGGAAAGCAATAATGCGACTAACCAGATCTGCTGCAGCCGGTCAAATCGAAGTTTTCGTCTGGTCAGCATCCGGTCAGATCCTTCTCGAATCTCTGGCGTCATCTTTCCCGACTGTCATCGCCTACGTTATCGATACCCCCAGGACCGCTTCGACCAGCACATTCATGTCCAATATGCTCTACGCCTGCTCCATCCTCTACAAGACGAAGCTTCCCATGATATTAGTTTTCAACAAGGCCGACGTGAAGGATCCTTCCTTTGCCAAGGAGTGGATGACGGACTACGAGGCCTTCCAGGAGGCCCTGCAAGAAGACGAGAGCGGCAACGCGTTCGGCGGTGTCGAGGGTGAAGGCGGCGGCAGCGGTTACATGAGCAGTCTCCTCAACTCGATGAGCCTCATGCTCGAGGAGTTCTACGCCCACTTGAGCGTGGTGGGGGTCTCGTCCATGACCGGCCAGGGCGTCGACGACTTCTTCGCCGCCGTCAAGGAGAAGTCGGAGGAGTTCAACCGGGACTACCAGCCCGAGCTGGAGCGCAAGCGCAACGAGCGCGAGGAGAATAAGCGCGTCGCGCGCGAGAAGGAACTGGACAAGATGATGAAGGGCATGTCCATGGCCACAGGAAGCAGCTCCACGCCGGGTGTGAAGCCGCCAAATGACGACGACGATCTCGACGTGATCAGCGACGGAGAGGATGTTGACGATTTCGCGGATGATGATGAGATGGACCGCGAGGGCCTCCAGGCGCGTTACGAGGCAGCCATGCAAGGAGAGGAGGAATCCACCATGGCCGATGCTAGTTTCGCAAAGTATATTCACACGCAACGAAAGGGGTAACCTTCAGAGTCTCTGCATAAGAGAGATCTTTCGTTTCAAAGATGATGTACGCATACGCATAGATACGCAATTGGGGGCATTTTTACAGGTAGGAAACCGGCGCAAAGGAATACCAAATCTGATTTCAGAGGGCACTGATGAATAATGTCCCTAATGAACTCCTAAAACTCCCAAGACCGCCCAAGATCCTGTGCTTGCATCTGCCCATGGATCCAGTCTTTTGCCACAATTACTGCCTACTCTATTGCAGCAGCTCCTTCCATCTATCATATCATCGTCGCGCGTAGACGCCGAGTACCGTGTCGGTCAATTTGGAGTTGCATATCGCAGTGGTTGTCTTTCTCTATCGTGCCTCGAACTGGACCATTCTGCAACAAAGAAGTCAGTAAATCTCGGATTGTAAACACGCACGCCCAACCGTCATGGGAGAGTCATGCTGCTTCTCAGGAGACATGGCCAGGAGAGACGTACCTCTTGGTGCGCTCCTTGTACAGGACGCGGCAGCCGCACTCGACGCAGCGGATGGTGTCGGCGCGCTTGAGCGGGAAGGTGGTGCCGCAGTCGCCGCAGATGTAGCGCATGGGCAGGCCCTCGTCGTTGGCCGCGCTCGAGGTGTTGACGACGCTGCGCATGGCCATGCCGGCGGCGGGCGACTGCTGGCCGGTGGGGATCTGGTAGGCTTCGCGTTGGCTCGACATTTTGGATGTGGTTTTGTGTGTTTTATTGTTTGGGTTTGTGAGGGTGCGGCAGGTCGTCAAGAGAATGTCGGCGGCGGCGGTTTGGATGTCTTTTTTCCTTTCTTTTCGATGAGTCGAGAGTCGAATTGCTAGAATGGGAATGCCGACCGTCTTTAGCGTAGCGGATGGCGGAAAGGCGGGATTGAGAGGCTCAAAGAAAAAGGCGGTGCACGGTGGCACAACTGGCGAAGCAGTCTGGCAGGCAGTGGAACATAGGTATGCAGGTCACTGGTTTGGTCAATTACAGTTACGTCAGCAAATGGAACGGTACCTCGGCATAGGCATATCGATAGCGCCCGTCCACTGTAAAGTGCAATAGACGCGACCGTTAACGGCTTGGAAGCTTCGCATTCCCAGACACGGGCGTGCAATGTTCCACCATTATTCAAATCAATAAGTCTCGTCTAGTCATTTGTAGTTTCCTGTCATACCGTTGGTGCTGGTGTTCTAGTATTTATTTCATGTATTCAAGCCCGTTTGCCGATCCAATCTCTGCCACTTTGCTCTCCAAACAAGCTTTCCTACCGTGCAGCGCCCCTTACACCACATCCATCTGAGCTGTGTGTCTAACCAGATCTCTGGGCCGCCAAAAACGTACCAACCATGGGCGATCCAAACCAGTCCTTCGACCCGACGGTCCTCCCAGCATCTGATCCGTGTCCCTTCTGCACAATAGCGAATACATATCCCACGTACGACCCGGCCACACCCCCAGGCCCCGACGAACCCTCCCTCGACCCCAGCAAAGCCGCGCCCGCCTCCTTCGTCGTCCTCTCGACCCCGACCCTCCTCGCCTTCCTCGACATCCTCCCGCTCTCCCACGGGCACCTGCTTCTCTGCCCGCGCCGCCACGCCCCCAAACTGACCGACGTCGACGCGCGCGAGGCCGCGGAGCTCGGCCGGTATTTAAGGCTGCTGTCCCGGGCCCTGGTCCGCACGACGGGCGTCAACGACTGGAACGTCGTGCAGAACAACGGCGCCGCCGCCGCGCAGGTCGTCAACCACGTCCACTACCACCTCATCCCACGGCCCGAGATCCGCGCGAGCGGCAAGCTGCGCGAGAGCTTCACCATGTTTGGGCGCGGCGTCCGGAGCGAGCTGGACGATGATGAGGGCGCGGCGCTAGCGGCCAAGTTGAGGGAGGCTATCAGGGAGGTTTTGGAGGAAGAGGGCAGGAAGAGCAAATTATGAGAACCATATTGTTTTTGTAAGATTACTTTCGCATGCACCGCCAAATTGGGACGGGACGTGGTAGCAGCAATGCGTTCACTTGCTTGTCACTGAGGGAAGGCGATTGATCAGATGAGGTGAAGCAGGTACAAGTCTATTTTGGGCCGTCTAGTATGTCTATATGCATTCCAAAACGCCCCCTCTATACCATTGCTCCCTCTAACATTATTTTACTTTGCTTTGGCAATAGATTCTTACTCGTGGTCGCCGTGGAAGATCTTGATGGGCAACCAGTCGTCACCGCAGACCTTGAAGCGGTCCTTGAGGTTGTCGAGCTGGTCGACCTCCTCGTCGGTGAGCCACCAGCCGTCGAGGTCGAAGTTGGCCTCGATGCGCTCCTTGGTGACGCTCTTGGGGATGACGTCCCAGCCGTTCTGGATGCCCCACTGGAGCAGGCACTGCTGCGGCGTCTTGCCCTTGGCCTCGGCCAGCTTGAGCAGGGTCGGGTCCTTGTACAGGGGCGAGTCGGTGCTGCCCAGGCACGAGTAGCCGGTGCAGTGGATGCCTTTCTCGCCGCAGTAGCGGACGAGCGACTTGGAGGGGTTGTTGGGGTGCAGCTCGATCTGGTTGACGGCCGGCTTGATCTGTTTGGTTACAAGGGTCAGTATATGATTGATTACACAGGAGCGACGTGGTTCTTACCTTGCAGCTGGGGTCCTTCAGGAGCTTCTCGAGGTTGGTAATGTCGAAGTTGGAGACACCAATGTTCCTCACCTTGCCGGTGCCGACCAGCTTCTGCATCTCGCGCCAGGTGTCGATGAAGGTCCAGTCGTCGTAGACCTTGGAGGTGTCGTCGGCGTCGAGGGGGCAGGGCCAGTGCATGAGGTAGAGGTCGACGTAGTCCATGCCGAGGTTCTTGAGGGAGGTGTCGATGCCCTCCTGGACCTTCTTGTGCCAGGGGTTGTCGAGCTTGGTGGTGATCCAGAGCTGCTCGCGGGGCACGCCCGAGGCCTTGACGCCCTCGCCCACCTCGGCCTCGTTGCCGTAGGCCAGCGCGGTGTCGATGTAGCGGTAGCCGGCGCCGATGGCGGCCTTGACGGCCTCGCCGACCTGGCCCTTGCCGGATTGCCAGGTGCCCAGGCCGATGGCGGGCATCTTGTCACCCGAGGCCAGGGTGTAGGTCTTCTTGGTGTGGGCGTTGTGTTGCGACATTTTGAGATGTGTTTTTTTCAAAGACGACGACTTTGAGGGGTATCAAGTTAATTGGGAATAGAAGGAGGAAAGGAGACAGGCCAGAGGGCGACGTGGAATCTATTTATCTAGACAGGCTGCCCACTTGATTACATCAAGATAGCATGACGCAGTGGTGCCAATGAGGGGGATGCCATGTGGGCCTGGAATACCTCATTGCCCCTACGAGTGACGATCGCTCTTGTTCGCTTCCTCAGGTTCCAGTTTGGCTCCACCCATTACAGCTGTTTCGCCTTCCCAATGCGAGATCGAGCCTGGGAAATCGAGCCAGAATCCATTGGAAGCTTTCGCCCAGGCAAGCCAGGCTGACCATTGGCATGCCGCGTTGACAGCCAGCTGCGGAGCGTATCCGGGTTAGTGGGACCTTTGGACGTGCAAAAGCTGCCGACTCGCCTGGCAACGAATCGGGTGGGTAGGAGTGCTATTTACCCGCGCCAATCATAGTAACAAATTCGAGACAGTTGGCTGCCATAATCGACGCTATGAGATCAGTTCCGAAGACGGATTCAAAGCTAGCAATGGGCATTGGCGACTTTTTTTTTGGTTTGCTTGCTCGTAGGCGCGGGATTAATCGCACAAAACGCATTGTGTATGGGGTTGGTTGTAGGACCGGAGCTTGTCAAAGTGAAGGCTGGCAGGCTGGACGAGTGGTTGTCGGCCGCCCGCCGCTTGCTTTTTAACCGTAGTTAGCATACCCCACCGCCTAAAGCCAGCGAAATCCCCCACTGAATGACGGCGCTGCGCCAACGCCTACAATTGTCGTTGATAGGTCTAGCGGCACGGCGCTGTCGCGGGTCCGAATATGTTAATGTCCACTTCTTGATCCTTCGTGGCATGCGTATCTCGATTGGTCTTGAGGGAGGACGGCGGAGGGAACGTGTCTTCTTGGGCAAGTGGGATTAATCATGCTTGGCTCCTATGCGTTGCGAATCAGTGACGGCAAACCGGGTAACTTGATCCCGTCGCCTTGAACTTGGCATCAGTTAGGACAAGCAGAGAGCCGGTAGCACATGATGACATTGGTCGGTGATTGACGCATCCGGCACGACACGGGAATACGACAGCTGAGCTTTTTTCGAATATCCAATCATCACCCTCGTCATCCTTCTTCGCGTCACTATCAGTATTCTCTCCATCGCCGGAATCACATTGACCTCTCAAGCCATGACCGTGCTGTCAGTCATTTTGGTAATGCCCAAGATTGTCTTCTAGTCTCTATGACTATATCACAACGATACTCTCCGCAACCTCCGGTCCCAGGATGAGTCTCAATGTTGTCGCTGCCCCGTTCTGTAGCGATGGTGGTACCATGCGCGAAAAGGATTCGACCTGGATCTTCGTGACGAGCGAGTCCTGGTCCCCGACCTCTTCGCTGTACAGGCGGGCCTCGTGCCGCAGCAGGCACGGCGCCACCGCCGCGCTATTGTGAACCGTCGCTCGGAGCAAAGTCGTCCGCTTGTGCTTGTCGGGGATCTCGCTGCCGGGCTTGGCCCCCGAGGAGTAGGAGCAGGTACGCCGGGCCGTCGTGTTACGCCGTCGCCTAGCACATGGGGCTGTTGTACCGCTCGTCCCTAGGCCTTCACGAAAGTCCGGACCAAATCGGGACCTTGCGGCGCGCACCGCATGGTGCAGCGCGCTGCCAGCATGCGCGCACGTTGAGGCCGGCGCCCGACTTCAGCAGATGGCGGGCCTAGGCCGTGTCGTCCAGACTCAACGACCGCATCATCGCGGTCTGACCCACGTAGTCAAGGCTTGTTAAGATTGACCGTCTTCGCGTCCAGTATGATCTGAGAGCCAGGTCCGCTATCTTCGGCACTCTTTTGTAAAGGGCCACTAGATGCAGCTCATCCAGGTATGTCTTGATTGGTCGTAGTCACCTTTAAGCGTGCTTGGTATCGCAGCTTTGATAGTCATGAATGCATTGTCGTCAGGACTTGAACCCAATAAAGGCCTACTCTTTCCCCAAAACAATACGACCGCATTACCATAGATCAGAAGATCAAAGAATATTATTCATCTGCTTGTCCGGATGCATCTGAGCAACTATAGGACTTGCAAGCGTTCGGGGTACTCTCTGTCCTCCTATTACCCCGATCTTTGACCTTCTGCTACAGCCACTTCCCTACAGAGCCCCTCAGCTCAGTTGCACCATCTCACCTTCCGGAGGTAAAGATATTAGAGACAGGTAAGTAAATAGTGTTACGAATCTTCGTCAATTCTGTCAGGGGCACATACCTCACTAGAATAAACTAAGACATCCATCCTAATATATTTCATTAGAAACTTAAATCACTGGACAGACGCCCGGATGGCAAGGCCCATTGTCTATTGGAGGCTATATGTTGTTTTTGGGAGCTATTGAAGAATATCCAGGTCGGTACGCAAGACCCTGCATGTGATCGGACAAATCGAAAGAAGGCAAGGCCAATGTCGCTCTGATTGTCCGAGCCGGGCCAACTCAACAGAGACGTTACGGGCGCCTTATCTACTGTTTCTAGCTATGATAGGTTCGGGATGGGAGACTGTTGGAGGGGCATTGTTGTGAGCTGGGCTGAGCCTGCAGCTATTGTTATCTGCCGTTAGATTTCGTTAACGGCTACGGTCGGCTCGGGATAAGATATGAATAAAAGCACTGTTATAGATTAAGCCGAGACCACCATCTATCATTTAGGATGAACTTGATAGCCCTCTGTCGTTAACACTGCTCTAAGGCGTGTTTCTATGCTTAGAACGTTGGATTTAGCTAACATGGACCCCTGCTATGTAACACTGCTTATATGAGGAAATCCTCTTAAGGTACGCCTCTTTTAGAGATTACACGGAAAGAAGGGAAATCTCGGCGCTTAAACGAAGGCTCCTTTATAAGGTGACCCGGGAATTTTAAGGTAAGTTAACTTCGTAAATAAAAGTAATTTAAGTTAATAAAGGCCGTTATAACTCTTAAGTTCTATAAATTTATTAATATTTAATAAACGTATTAAAAGTGTGTACTTTAAAATAAAGTGGGTATTATAATTTATACGCGTAATTATACTTATAAAATCTTTTTCTTTTATTTCTATTAAATTAACTTAATATTAAATCGAAATAAATAAAAGGGTAAGAAATTACCTTTATTAATAAACGGTTATCGAGGTTTAAAAGAAACCTCGTAAACGCGCTAAGGTTTATATTAATTAAGACGAGAGAGTACTTAAACGTATAAATAAGTGCGTTTATTTAATATAATAAATAATATCTTAGAATTAATCGTAAAACTTAATTAAAGGTATAATAGGTTTATTAAAGTAATATACCTTATTAATAGTTAAGATTAATACTTAAATTAATTATTAAAGTAAAAAGTGTTTATATAAAATATATAACGTGGTTTATTATTTAATAAATTATATTATTTAATAAATCACTTTCTCGGCTAACTATATTAATTAAACTTCGACGCGTTTTATTTTTATAATAATAATGTTTAACTTTTACTAAGAAAATTAAGTCGCTTTAACGATTTAAGCGACGCGAAATCCTATAAATCGTATTAGCTAACGAGCTACTACGAAAGCCTTTTAAGTCTCACAAGCTTTTATAAATAACCGACTCCACGGCCGAACCCCACGACGCGAAAGCGGACTCGAACGACGGAAATTAAATCTAATTAAAAAAGAGGTGCTTCGTAATTATATTATTAATTTAAATACCCGAGGGATGCCTCTTAATATCGTTAGTGTGGAAGATATGGCCAATCTTCTTACCGCGTCGCGTGGCGGCGACCGCGTCGGTAAGCACTGGGTTAAGCGCTTTATCGACCGCAACTCGGACCTTAAGACCCGAATGAATCGTCGATACGATTACTAGAGAGCCCTTTGCGAGGATCCGAAGGTTATTTCCGGCTGGTTTACGCTGGTTACGAATATTAAGGCTAAATACGGCATCGTCGATGAGGATATATAGAATTTCGACGAGACCGGCTTTATAATAAGTATAATCGGGTTAATACTCGTCGTAACACACGCCGATTAGCGTGGGAAGGCGAAGTCGGTTTAGCTTAGTAATCGGGAATAGTCGACGGCTATTAAATGCATTAATTCCTAAGGTTAATGTATCTCGCCGTTTTTAATCGTTTAAGGTTAATACTACCTTACGAATTAAGCTCGCGAATACGATTTACCGGGCGACTAAGTAATTAAACCGACTTTTAACGGCTAGACTAATAACGATATAAGCTTAGATTAAATTAAATACTTTAATAAGTATATTAAGTCGCGAATAAAAGGTCGCTATCGCCTCTTAATCCTTAACGGCTATAAGAGTTATATTTTAACGTAGTTTAAAGTATATTATAAAGATAACGACATTATTACGCTTAATATACCTCTTTATTTTTTTACCTGCTTTAATTATTAAATATAGCACTTTATTCGCCGTTAAAGCGCGCGTATTCGAAAGAAATTAAGTTATTTATTAAAGCGTCGATAAATTACATTACGAAACTAAAGTTTTTTATCGCCTTTAAAGCTGCGTATTTTATTATTTTTACGAAAAATAACATTAAATTTAAATTTAGCGTATTTAATTTAATACCTTATAACCCGAACGAGGTAATTAATAAGTTAAATATATATCTCCGAACGTTTACACTTAACTCGTCGCGTTCGGGGACGGTTAATACTTATAACCCTTAAACGTCGTTTAACTTTTAATAAACGATTAAACACTTTATTTTTATTAAAAATAAAGTCTTTACTTATTAAAAAAGCTCCTCGACGTTAATTTTAAATATTATAAATTAAATAACGAAAAATATAAATAAAATAACCTATAAAATAACCCTTATACGCGATCGGATGTATATATTAAAAGAGGCCACTTTAATATTTTCAAAACGCCGGAGAGCTAAAAAATCACGTGTCCAGCTTAGAGGGGCCCTTATTATACAGGAATTATAAGAGCTATAAGACAAAAAGGTAAAAGGGAAGCGTCGAGCGACTAATAAGGGTGAAACAGGGGGTCCGTCGAAGCGGAGGGCGACCGGTGAAAGGCGCTGCGGTGTCTGCGGCGAAACAGGTTATAATGCGCGAACATGTGAAAAGGACGTAGAATTAAGTAGCGATTCCGATAGCGAGTAATTTTAATTAATTTAAAACGTTATAATTAAATTATCTTATATAAAAGTAATAAGGTATAAAAAAAATAGCCCGCTTAATAATATAGCTCGTTTAATAATAAACCACGTTATATATTTTCTTTATATTATTTATAATCGTAATAAGCTTTACTTAACGTTACTTATATTTTCCTTTAATTTTAATTTAAATAAAAAGAACCGAGATAATTAAGCGTTTATTTTTAATACTATCGTTATATAAAGTTCGTATATATAGCTTAGCGGTTTTTAAGAGCTTATAATGCTATGTTCGTATTGTGAGTAAGGATGACAAAGTACTTTACTTACCTACTTCTTACCTAGCCCTATTAACGGGTCTCTAAGGTGATACTAACCAGTAAATACCCGAAGTTCGATGCTTACGCAATCACACCTCGCAGCAGACCTGTTGTCAGCCTTGGGGTACTTGACTTCCCATGTGCAAATCTCGATACCCGGCGCTTTTGCAAGCCCGGTCAGACTCGGCTTAGTCGGCTCAAGCCATCTTCTTAAGTCGCCACATCGATGGCTGTTCAAAAAGGATGTGCCCTCTCAGATGGAAAACCTCACTCCTCCGGATATCTCGAATCGAAAAGATTCGATTTACTGACGTGGCCCTCCTGAAGCTCCTGGAGGAGGAATTTAAGTCGCAATGGCCCCTGGGTAACGCTAGACACGGGTTGACCGTTTTACTTTCATTCATTTCATGTATACCAACCAATCCATCATTCTTCTTGCACCTTTGCCGTTTTGAATCGCCGCCGTGTTTCGCTGCATCCTTTGGCCCATCGGATCGATCAACTATTTGGTGCTGATGGTCTCCTTCATAAACGCCAATGTCTACCCTACCAAGCCTATCCAGCCAGGACTCTGCCTGTGGGTCCCGACAGCCGAGATTGCATTTCGTCTCTTTCAATGGCACCTGGGCCGGTGGCGTACTCGGCTGCCGCAAGACAGTGGTGTCTGAATTCGTGAAGCTGATTTCCGCCCATGAGAATGTCTTTGAGACGCCGATCAACGGTGTTGGTTCGGACATCGGTTTCATTGACCGCATTGTTGGAGGTAAACCTCTTACTCATATCCCCAAATATATTCCAGTTCTTACACTAACCGTTAGTGCAGGCCTTGGCGGCTGGGGGACTTTGCGGAATGTCATCACGGCTTTTAGTAAGACAACCCATGTTTGAATCCATTGTTTGATATTAAACATTGTTAGGGAACCTCGCTAAGCACTATACTGCTAAAGATAGGATTATCTTGGTTGGGTATTCTCGAGGTATATATTTTCCTCCAATTGTCGTGCAATCGATGGACAGTTGCTAATTTATTTGCAGGAGCTTGGGCAGCCCGCTACCTTGCCATGCTGATTGACGTCCTTGGATTACCAAGGGACGGGGACGAGAGATTGTATAATACACTCTATAAGGCATGTCACAGGAATACGATCATCACCCAGGAGGCCGCGCGGCAGATGCTTCAAGGCTACGAACGTAGGTATAGCTATTGTTACCACTTTCTTCCACTATTTCTTTTGCTCTACATCTGACTCATTCGTGTAGGGTGGACGGGCGTCAAGATTGAGGCCCTCTGTTGCTTCGACACCGTGGGCTCGCTGGGGTTACCTCTGACTGGCCTGGCGAAACCACTCGCGATCCTCGGTGCCAGGAAGAGGAACAACGTTGATGTCGTCTCCGATGTTGCGTCCAGTAAGACTTATTCCATTCCCTATTGCATTTTGAAACTTGCTTCCCTCGCACTCCTTTCGTTCTCTCGAAGCTACGGCACCAAATGTCGCGGGCTTCCATCGCAATGCTCATTGCTTTTGAACTTCGGCTAACTGAATCCGTGGCAGACGTCAAATACGCTTTTCACTGTCTTTCATTGCATGAAACGAGAGAACAGTTCAGTCCAACTCTCATGTGCGGACCTGGCGTCCACCAAGTCTCGTTTCCTGGGAGTCATGGCAATCTCGGCTGGATCGAAGAGAATGAAGGTCTCGTCCACGCACCGTTTGCTTGGATGATCCAGCAGCTCCATACACACTTGAATATCAGTTTTGATAAAGCTCAGCTGGCAAAACACTTTCCCGGCTACGCCGCAGCGGCCACCCCTGTGTTAGCCTCGGCCAGAAGCCTCACGTTTTCAAGTCTCACCGGGCAACAAAGAATGCATGGAGCAGCTACGAGATCATCGTCAACAGAAACTCTGATTTCTGCGCCCTATGCGGGTCGCCTATGGTCTCATGGGGACATCATGCGGGCCAATACCGGACTCTTAGCCATCATCGGCAAGAAAGGCCGGAACCCTGGTCATATCACCTCCGCTGGGAAGGGAGCAAGCCTCAAAGTCCACATCGGCGCTCGCCTGCGCAACGCGCTCGATGATCACAATGCTGTCCCCGGCTACACTCTGATGGCGCCCGTGACGGGGCGTCCGTACTGGTTGCGCCGCTACCGCACCCAGCCACAATGGAGTTGGGCGCACCGCGGGAGTAGCGAGCGAGACGTGGGAGCAGCAACGGCAACAAGCCCCGGCAGAGTGCTGCCGAAGTCGGCTACTAGGAGCCGTGAATCTAGCTCTGGGTCCAAAGCTACCGAACGCATTGAGGAAGCTGAGGTTGGTGCCTTGGAGGCCGAGCTCTTGGGTCTGCTCCTCGAGGCGGTGAGTGAGCATTGCTGTCACCCAAACTGCGTGCCACGCTAGGACTTTAAGATGAAAAGGGGCAGTGTGCTCAGAGGTTGACCGACATTTGCAAGTCGCACAACTTCCAACAATTTGGGCGTCAAGGATTTCACACCCATTATACTTTTTGCTTTTACCTTTCTTTCCTTCTTTATAGCGGTTTGGCTCTACGATGTTTAGGATACCCCCTTTAGATATACAATACACTTGTGTTCCGACTTGGGTTGCTGCGAAACGCTAGTGGACTGCGGGGAATGGCGGTATGGGCACATGCTTTAATCGGATTGAGGAAAAAGTTATTTCTTCGGAGAATGTCTCAATTGCGATTCACCTTTAGCAGATTCAGAAGCTGTCCGACCATGTTTTGATTGATGCTTAACCCCTATGATGTTACCCTTTATGTATTTCAAACAAACTTAATAGGCGTGTTCTTTCTATATCTACACTCGGGTAACACACTGTAAGCCCTCAGGTACCCTCACCATGGGAGCTGTAGATGACGCCTTTGATGGTGCCTACAGTGTTCTTGGTGCAGCCTGAGCTGGACATCCGCCCCGCCTTTTGAAGCAGACCGGAGACCCTACCGCTACCAACGTCATCCGAAGCTTTACTCTCGGAGGAAGTTTCACACCCTCGATCCCATGCTTTGACTAGGATACATCCTAACCTCACTTCATCTATAGGGGGTCAAGCCATGACAGTCGTACCCTACAATATCTCCTGCCATTGCGGCGCCGCCGCGCAGACCGTCATCTCGGCTCCACGGTCGCCCGGAGAGGATGGGGACTCGCACCCACTGAACCTGTGCTATTGCAAGTCATGCCGACACACCACGGGCCTCGCCTGCGTATCCTACATGGGCCTGTCCTTGGCACCGTCTTTGGATGGTTTGCGGGCCTACGGGCCTACCCAGCATTCCACACGCTACTTCTGCGCGACATGCGGATGCCACATCTTCTGGCGCCAAGGGGATCCGGAAGACCTAGGGCCGGGAAAGGAGACGTTCGCAGTCGCTACTGGTACTATTATTGGGAGGGCAGACGAGGGAGAAGATGATGAGGGAGGCATCGCCGGTGGTGACGGTGGCAGCAAGAACGACAGGGCCGCTGCACCGGAGCCGCAGTACGACAGACACGTCAACGTGACCGGGGCGAAAGATGGCGGGCTCTCACGCTGGATGTCGCAAGTAAACGGCAGGACAATGGAGATGCATGGTCACTGGGGCGATCATCCGAAAGAAGAAACGCAAGCGGCGGTTCCCGGCGACTTCAACGACAACGCAGATATCCTCCATGGGTTCTGCCACTGCGGCAAAGTCCAACTCTGCATTACGAGACCTGACGACGGTAGTCTGCTACCGCGCTCAAACTACCCCGACCTGATTGTCCCATACCACACAGGCTCGCCGCGCATCAACAATCCCGACGACGAGAAGTGGTGGTTGCGGCCGTCACAGAATTCTTCAGCTCTGACCAGATATCTCGCCGGGACCTGCGCGTGTCGCTCGTGTCGCCTGACCTCGGGCTTCGAGATCCAGGCATGGGCCTTCATCCCACGATCCAACATATCTTTGCGTTGGTGCCCCCACCGCCACGGACCCGGACAGCATCAAAGACGAGTACCAACCGCTCGACTTCGCGTCGTTGGCAACGGCGGCGACGGCGGCGGAAGGAAAAAGGACGGCACTCCAGAGTTACGAGAGCTCGCCAGGGGTTCTGCGCGAGTTCTGCGCCCAGTGCGGCGCCACCGTCTTTTGGCACGACAAGTGGCGGCCCGACTTGATTGATGTCAGTGTGGGCCTACTTGACGCGCCCGAGGGTGTCAGGGCCGAGGGTTGTCTGGACTGGTGGACGGCGCGGGTCAGTTTCGCAGAAGAGGCCGGGAATGGACGACACGGCGAGGTCGAGAAGCGAACGATCGGGTTGATCAAGAGCCTTGGGGACGGAATGAAACTGGGTCATTAAAACACATGTGTAATAAAGCAGCTAACTAAGGGGTATGGACAAAAGCTCGTGCTAGATTTGAAGCAACCTTAAGTACCGACCAAACTTGGATCTCGCCGAAGGGAAAAGGGGTATATCATCTCCATGTCCTCATCCACATTATAACATTGACGTCTCGTTATTTCCACACTCGAACTGCCCATCCTTTTTACTGCGCATGCCCAGCATTCTGGATCCGATCGTCATGGAACTGAGGCCCCGACGGCTGGGTAGAGCCAGTGTGTTGGGGCTGCACCTCCTTAAGCTGGCCGTAGTTGGTCGACATGTGCGCCTGCTGGGGCGACATCGGGTGCACGGGCTGTTGCGGCGGCGGCGGCTGCATCGGATAACCCGAATAGTAGGCATTCACCGGGACGAAGACAGGTTGCGGCCCCTTGTTCCGGCGGGCAGTCTCGACGCATGCGCGCACGAAAAGGGTGAAATGAGTAATGCTAGTAAATCGCATGTCAGCAACTTGATTCGTCTTCTTGGGTATGGCTTGATTTGGTGAAACCTACATGAGGAGAATCAAAAACGCGAGTTCCGCCTGCAGCGACCGAATGTAGAATTTGATGGCCGAGTAGCGGCTGTAGCGGTAACTCGAGGAGTAGTAGTAGTCGTACTCGACGTTCAGAGCCACGACGTACGCCGTCAAACCGGCCGCCACGACAAAGGCGAGCCAGAGGAGCAGGTGCAGCGCGACGTGGGCGCCGGGGTGGATGCCGCGCTGGTTCTTGCGCGCGCAGAGGGTGACGAACTCGGCGACGGACCAGATGATGGCGACGGCGGCCTCGGGGGCGACCCAGACGACTTGCAGGCTCAGGACGGTGGGGTTCACGGCGAGCGCGATGGAGATGCCGATGACAACGATGCTGAAGACCACCGACATCGATAGGAGGACGATCTTCGCGTTGTGCCATGGCCGGCTCACGGCTGGTGCTGCTTGCTGCGCTGGCGCGCCGGCAGTGTAGGGTTGATATGGCTGGTATTGCTGAGGCTGCTGGGCTTGATGTGCCTGTTGCGGCTGCTGAGGCTGTATGGGCTGTTGGTTGGAATCCATCTTGACTAATAGTTTTTGAGACTATTTTTCACTTCCAGGTAGTAGTTCTCGACTCTTCCTCTTAAGTACGTGATCAGTCCCCGTGGTTGCGTGACCGGAACACTGTCTCCAAAAAGTATGCTCACGGAGAACAAGTCAGATGTGAGACACGAGCGTTGGATGATAATGAAGAAGCAGAACATACGACTCGCGACAACAGAAAGAAAAAGCCCAACGCATCCTCAGGAATGGATGAATGGCTCCTTGGCGCCATCATCTGCAATCCAGGGCGACTGAAACAGAAAACAAGCGAAGCGAAGCTGCCTATTTCAGCTCCTGCTAGCTCATAGAGCTCTAACTGTAGACGGACTAGGTGCCCAGATTTGAAGACGGCTAACGCTGCGCCAACGTGATAGCTTATTCAGCTAAGTGGGTCTGTCCACCCCTGAAGAAGAAACAAAGTATATAATTAGCAGCGACCAGGTCTTTCCTGGGGGCTAGTGTGTCAAACGACGGCACGATTTCCCCTCCCAGATCATCCTTCTTTTCGTATGATCTTTCTGTCGGTGAATGAAGAAGAGGGGACATGGATCCCAAGGGAATATGATGTTTCTAACCTCACTTCAACTACCTCAATGTTTACAGCAGAGTGAACAGTATATCAGCCATATCAGCCCATGCCACTCAGCCCTACAATCGTCGCCACAGTAGCTGACATTACCTTGAAAGCCACTAATTTCGGGTCGGCATGCCAAGTGTCGCCCTTCGAGGCCAAGCCACGGCTCGTATCACGGCTGGTCCAATAAAGCGGTGTCGGCACTGCGCGTTTGGGACACAGAAATGGCCAGCTTTCGTCGGTATTGTTGCACTCGACTCCATAGTATTGAGAGAGTAGTTGGGCGAATAAAAACCCGACATTTGCTGGTGTCGAGGGTGCATCTGACACAATTACTATGAAGCCAACTGTATTGTATGGTGGCATAGAGAGGATCGTCGATGTCAGGATACAGTCGAATAAATGTCAAGAGTCTACCAGCGCATGAAGATCATCATTTCTAACAAGTACTTCATAACTCCCGTTGGGTGTATCCGCGCTTGTCAGATTTAGACTCAAGTCGGGACCGGGTGACTCGACTTAGTGGATTCATACATCTGCCGGCGCTTCACTAGTAGACAAGGAAAGCATGGCAGGTGTTGTGTTCCCTCTTTTCCAGTCGCCTTCCGCAGCGGACAATGTGGCCTCCCCACATTCCACTCTCTGGACGCCGCCCGAGCAATGCGGTTTCGGCGACTGATCAGACCCAGTGTCTCCGGAAGCCGGGCCGGTCCGTATCCCGGATAATGTGATGCATTGGGGTTGGTTTGAACCCTACGTAAGCAAACAAACCACTAATAAACTGATCCAAGCGAAATTGACATCCATTAAATGATAACCCCTTACATGGTAGCTTGCTGTCTTGCGCGCGCGGTTCTACAAACATGTTCGCTACCAGGCCTCGGCGAAGCCGCAAGGGCTATTGTTGCATGGGAATATATTACACTTCTCCGTTCAAATTATCGGGGGCCCGACTGCACAAGTCCTTTTGGCCTGTGCCTGGCCGCGAGGAAGGTTTGCCCTGGCCGGGATTTGCCGCGGTCGCATGGATACCCTGCCTTCTCGTATATGACTGCTTACGAACCCAACGATGGGCATCTTTGAAGCTGCGGCCCGAAGCTGACAGTACCTTGAATGATGTGCAAATAAACTATTTGGGTTCCGGCCTACTGCTTAGAGTTCATCCCGAGTAAAGGGCTCGAAGTTAGTCGTGATGACGGGTAGATCGCGCCCAAATTTGGAAGGGATGGGCGATGCACGAGTCATGCAAAGTCAAACAAAATGAGCAATCGAAATGCCGCCAAGGGACCCGGGGAAAACATGCAATTTTCTCGCTATTTCAGCGTTCCATTCACGATGTTTGACTCTCAATCTTATCTCGCATCTTCTCTATTGCTTTGGGTGACGAAGCTGACTGGGTTGTTTTCGTGTCGCAATATGGCTCTTCAACAATTACCCCTTTTGGGAGGAACTCTGTAAGCACCGCGTCCTTTGCGTTGGCATTCACGCGAGAGAAAATGTCTTCTAACATTTGTCGGCTAGACCCTGGAACGCTTCGCTCTGGGAAGCCGTCGATGACTCCGTCCGCGGCGGCAATAGCTCTTCGCACCTGTCCATCGCCGCGACCAAGAACGAGGCCACCTTCTCCGGCTACCTCGACGACATCACGCTTGGTGGCGCCGGCTTCGCCTCGCAGCAGACCGTTGGATCCCTAGACTGGAACCTGACCGGCTACGACGGACTGCTCGTCTCCATCGCTCTGTCCGACGGCAAGCTGTACACGCTCAACCTGAAGGACGTACTGCCCGCGAGCGACCGCGAGAGCAGCTTGCTGTACGAGACCAACTTCACAGTCCCCGCCGGCAGCGACTTAGCAAGCGCCCAGGAGGTCTTCCTGCCTTGGGTCAACTTCACTGCGACGTATAGAGGGAGAGCTCAGCCCGATGCTAAGCCTCTGAACACCAGTAGCATCAAGACGATTAGTTTCATGATGAGAAGGTACGTAACAGTGTCGGACCATCGACGCCGAGTTAGTTTCGATTTGGAGCATGAGCACGTTAACTAACTTTCTTCTAGCTATTTCGGAAAGCAAGAAGGCGCTTTTAGCCTGACGATCAAATCCATCTCTGCTTTTTGCAAGAGCTGCTTGCAATAGTGAGGTCCAGGTAGAGAATTGGATCGATTTATGATGGAGGAATCGACCTCTTTTGCATGGAGGTACTGGAAATACAACATCCATTCCATGGGCTCAGTGAACACAGATGATGCGGCGTGTAAATGAATAGTGATTTTTGGTTCCGTACGTCTCCCGGGCGGACGGAGGCACTGAGCTAGCAGTATCAGTACAATAGTAGTAAAGGTGCCATGGATATTCGCTTCACATAATATTTCTGGAAATTATAACATTGTTCTATACATTTCCATTTACTAGCAATACCTATGATCGCAACCATCTTGACATCCTCATATTCAAAGTAGTATTAGCTAAGCCCCTGAGGGCTTCGGGTGCCCGGCACGAATAAAAATACCGACAAATAACCCACAATATTCCAGTTTTCTTTTTGTCCCGTTTCGGAGCCTTATGCGGACTCTTGTAGCCTTGTCCAAGGTCGTGTAAAAGACGAGTCGGTCCCGCCTCACTTGTCAGCTTCCATGATACTAGTCATCCTTTGTCAGCACATGGAGTTATAACGAGTCCAAGCCTGTTTGTTTGTTTGTTTGTGAGATTTAACGTCTCTTTCTTCCTGCGTAGCAGGTAAGGAAGCGCTTCATCTGGGAAGCGTAGACGTGCCCGCTACTGGCTACTCTGTAGCTGGTAGATCTAAATAGAGTATCCCATTGGTCGTATATTACACGTTGTATGCAGATGTCCCCTCATCCCACTCCTTCCCCCTGCCCCTGAAATGACACAAAGCAGGAGGCCACTGGAAAACAAAATACTGTACAGTCGATGCTTATTCATTCAGTGCTACCAAATTATAGCATACCCTGTATGTGTAGGTTATTTGTATAGATTAGAATCATCGCCTTTGCACTGACCAGCTGACCAGGCTAAAGGTGTGTTGTCCAAGGTCCGGCTTTACGGAGATACGGGATAATCTGATAAGATTTTACCACGGCAATTCGCCTTGCAAATCTGCAACCCCTTTCCGGGTACGGTTACCATCGAGTTGCAGGAGTCCATCTCGGCTGCGACCACAGAACCAACAGTCCACCATGAGCAGCCTGAATGAGTAATCTCCTCGGGCTGAATCCATTTCCCATGGGCTAGGACATAGATGGCAAGGCTGTCATGGAGGTTGCAATAGGAATGGCCTCAGTCAAATGCCGCATGCGACTCTCGCGGCTATCACAACCTACTTTTCATGAGATGGCATGCTACGGTCGCATAGCTCTAGTGGCCTCTGCACTTTCAGTACAACATGCTGGACAGGGGCTTTTCCACATATGACACTGCCACAGGTGGAGTATCGTGTATTTTCGAGAGTTATGTAAGCCCCTTTTACTCTATAGCCCGCCGCCGGATCCGCAGTCCCCATTGGGGAATAAGCGCGTTAGGAGCGAATATATGTAAGGGGGCCAGCCAGTAACATCGTCATCATTAGTAAGGCATCGCACAGATCGCAACGGCAGACGAGAGCGCATACTACGACATGGGTAAAACGAAAATCGCTCCACCTCTTTTCCTTTCCCCTGGGCAGAGACTGGAGCCGTCCGAAACCAGGTCCGGTCCACTTTGCGGGGGCCCAATGTTGTGCATCTCGAGACGGTTGGTAGATCTCCGAAAAAGAAATGGGCGATCCACCGCGCAGGTGGGGGCCAGCGCACGACGCATCTTGGTTCGGATCTTCCTCGGCAGTAGGCAGGTAGGGGGTGATGGCATTTTCCAGAACTTCCCGAGCCCTCCTCCTGCACGCTTGGGCTTCTTGGGCGGTGCAGGGTAGAGATAGACTTTCGAGGCACAGCAAACGTTCGGAGGAATTGTGTCTCGTAGAGAACACTGCGGGGGGTTCACGCATGCAGAGAAGCGGGCTTACCCGAATTTCTGTATCCATACGTACTCAATGCACTCGTCGCGAAAGGAGAGTCGAAGCATCTGCTTCTGTTTGGACTCCTTTTCGGGTCCGCGGGCTTGTCGGGCTTTGCTAGAGGCCCGGCTCCGTGACTTGAGGGATTTACGTTACTTCCACAGAGGCGAAGAGATACGATCAATACAACAAAGCAAACAGGTATGAATTGCCGGAGAACGATCGTGCCATTGTTGAACTTGGCGCCAGGGTATGGCTTACATGAGTCCAACCCGAGCCGACGAGATCGACAAGAGAAACAAATGATCGGCTAGTGTATGTCAATCACTCACGCCGATGTGTTGATGTGTTCTAGGGTAATCTGCGGGCGAATTGGTGATCGTGTGTGTGGATTGTTCTTGCGCGGGAATCGGGAGGCAAAATGCCCGACGTCCCTAGGGAGGTTGCATATCATATTGGGACACAGGCCTCAACTAACCATTCACATATGCATAATACAAGGTTGAATACAAGGTTGAACTAACCCTCGTCGATACTGGACCGGGTTATTATGCAGGGGACGTTTTGGGAGTCCCAGAAATACTGCAAGTTGTGGAGACCGGATACCAGAATACGGGACCCAAACCACCCACAGCCGTGGTCTGAGCTCGAAGCATATGTGCAAGGTCTCATTGGAGTGGGTGTTGGCTGCGATGCGGCTCTTTGCAACGGGGGGGGTTCTAGGGGTAGCTCGGCCGGCAGATCGACGTCATTGTGCAGCCTGAACTACCCTCCTGGTATGGAATTCGTCGTTGCATTGAGTTGGCGCTGCTGCATTTCCTTTGTGGCATGTGACGGGAAAGCCGCCACAGGGTGGCATATGCGCGTAAAATGAGCAAATGGTCAGTCGGAAGATGCACTGTCAATACGAAGACGAGGTCACCGGTCACCGGTCACCAAAGTAAACGCTCAACGGTGAAGAAATGGGTGCAGGTAGGAGGACGATGGTCTTCACAGAAGGCCTGTAGATTCTTGACGCTGAAATACAAAAGTAGAAACAAAAAGTAAAAAGAAAAGAAAATGAAGATGCAACTTGAGTATTCAATGTGATAGTAGTAATCGTCACTGGTGAAAAGGTGTATTCAAATAACGCCAAGATAGTTACCTTTCACGAAGTCAAAAATCAGCAAAATTCAGAGGCAAGGAAGAGAGTAAGTTTCGGTATCGGCATCAATAAATAAACTAAATACAGAGTACTGTTTTATCCCAACTAGTAATACAAGAATCATAATGCCAAACAAGTAGAAAAAAGTCATTAGAACCCATCGTTGACATCAGTGCCAAACATCGTAGCAAGACCCGAATGAATGCCAGTCTCGCATGGAAACCCATTTCATTTCAGTCACAAAGGAAAGGATGAAAGCAAAAAAAAAAGCCATCATCAGATTAGATGCCGGAGTCGGGCTGCACCATGGCAACCGCGTCCTCGTGCGAGTTCCAGGCGGAGCAGGTGTCCTCGAGCCGCTGGGTGTCGAGGATGCCGGGGATCTCGGCCTGGCGCTCGACGAACTGGAGGGCGAAGCCCTCGCTCGTGTGCCAGCCGATGTGGCAGTGCATGAGCCAGGCGCCCGGGTTGTCCGTCTTGAAGGCGAGCACGAGGTGGCCGGCGGCGGGCAGCATGGCGGTGTCGCGGCGGACCGGGTTGTTGAGGTTCAGGGCCGTGGTGCCCTCCTCGTAGGCGCCCTCGCCCGCGGACAGGACGTGGAAGTCGTGGCCGTGCAGGTGGACGGGGTGGGTGACGGCGAGGTCAGACTGGACGATGACGTAGACCCAGTCCTCGCTCGAGGGCTGTTCGGCGGTCGCGAGCTGCAGCACGGCGTTGGAGGTGGCGAAGGTGGTCTCGTCGTTGTGCACCTGCAGCACCGTCGGGTTGCCCCAGTGCACAATCATGGTGGTCGAGTTGATGAACCAGCGGAACATGTTGTCGTCGTTGGTGCCGACCTCGACGTTGTTGGTCGACTGCCAGGCGTTGGGGCCGACGGTGGCCTTGATGTGGGGGACGAGCAGGGACGAGTCCATGTCGTCGCAGTTGTCCTCAAAGGTGTGGGCCAGGGTCGTGGGCTCGCCGTCCGTCTTGTCGCCGTAGTACACGATGCCCTTGATGTTGCTGGGGTCCGCGATGTCGCTGCAGGCGGACTGGGGCGTGGCGCGCAGCCAGAACTTGTCCGCGATGGCGCCCTGGTCGGCCGTGACGATGACGTCGTAGCGCTGCGCGATACCAATGCTGATCACGTCGGCGGTGAAGGGCTCGATGGGGACCAGGTCCATGGCGATGACGGTCATGGTGTGGTTGTCGATGGAAAACTTGAAGTGCGTGTCGATGGCGGTGTTGACGAGGCGGATGCGATGCGACTTGCCCTCCTCGAGCGACAGGCTGTAGCGCTCGCCGGTCACGGTGCCATCCGAGTTGTTGAAGGTGTTGGTGCCGTTGAGCATGCAGTTGTCCAGTTGTGGCGGGCCGTCGGCCTGGGCCGTGTCCCAGAGCTCGTCGACGGTCTGGTGGCTCCAGTCGTTCATGAAGAGCAGGCCGAGGTCCTTGTCGTAGTTGGCGGTCGCCGGCCCGTTGATGACGATGCCGCCGAAGACGCCCTGCCAGGCCTGCAGAGAGAAGTGCGAGTGGTACCAGGTAGAGCCGTACTGGGTGGCCCTCCACCGGTAGGTGAAGGTGTTGCCCGGGGCGGTAGGACACTGGGTGATGGAGGCAACGCCGTCATTGTCGTTGGTGTAGTTCTGGCGGATGCCGTGGAAGTGCAGACTGGTGCCGTTGGTCGACGTCTTGAGGTTGTTGGTCAGGTGCACAACGACGTTGTCACCCCAGTCAGCGTGCAGAGTCGGGCCCGGGATGGTCCCGTTGATGGCCATGGCGTAGCGGCTGATCCCGTCGGGTGCCACCTCGACCTCTGTCAGGTCGAGATAGTACTCGCGGGTGACTCCCGTGTCTGGGACCTCGTTGGCGTAGTCGGTGTTGATGCTGTAGTCGCACCACTGCGACCGGGTGTCGGCAGTGTTGCCCTCGCAGGCGCTGCGAGGCGTGATTTGTTGGAAGGGGTTGATGGCGTAGCCGGCAACGAGAGGAGCTGCCACAAGGGGCAAGAAGAACGAGGGGATCATGGTGAGGGAGGTATAACGAATGGACAGGATGATGACTATGATAGAACAACCAACTGGGACGAGGAGTGCCGACTTGACTTGAGCGAGGGTGGCCAGTGACTTAGTGAGTGAAGTCTGGGATGGTGTCTCTTCTTTCTTCCTTCGAGTGCGAACTCTAAGCAGCATCTTATACTAGATGGCTCTCAACGTCCAGGCACTATCATCACGATGGACTTTGTCGTAGCACATGCCCAAAGCCTCACTCAAACGCCCAAGGCCCAGAGCCGAGGAGGCGTATGGTCTGACGATTCTTGAAAATGCAACCATGGTGCATCCCCGAATGCTAAGCACGTTGCATCACTGGATACAATGCAACCGTGCAGCACCGGGTCTCGGTCGACCACCCCCGCCGGCCAATGGCATTAGACCTTTTCTCAGCAACGAGCGAGTAGTGTGTTAGCGCGAGTCTTGCTCGAGCAGAGTATACTAGAGTCTCAGTGCAAACGATCTGCTTGCTTAGTCTCCGATACGACGTTGGAGTTTCAGGGTGGGGAGGGAAGGGAGCTAACACGGTCCTTCCAAGGGCAGGGGTCTTTTCCCTATGCTCCAGTCCGATGCGATAGCCGGCGTCGGACTTTATCCACCGCGTAGATGAGATGCACCAAGCGCCCGTTGGGATCCTTTCCACAGAACTTCAGGTGCGGCTTTTCTCTATCGCCGGTTCTTGCCCCCGGTCCTGGCCCCGGCGCGCTCAGCTTTGGCCCCGGCGCGGATACCCGCTGCATATACGAACTCACCCGAAAGTCCTCCACCCAATAGGAGTACATGGCGCAGCGAGCAAGATACCCAAAACGGTCACGCCCACACGGAGTGGTTGGCCTGCGAGCATCTGCCGGACGTGATTGTGCAACACAGCGTGCCTATACGCTGTCAATGTTTGCTTTTGAGTCGACCCATTTCTAGGACGACAACGGTGATGATACCCTTCTTTTAAGCTGGCTTAATCGGGATGACATGAATCGATTTCGTTGCTTTTTCTCTCACCGGGATCTGCTGGTTGCTGTTTCCGGCATACTGGTCGTTGTGAATCCGTCTCGTGCATGCTGTGCCGGCTTGGCATGGGATCGAGGTTCGAAGAATAAAGACCGAGCAATCGACAGGGCTCTTAGGTCCTCTGCATTAGTTCACAAACAAGGGGTCGTCGGCTCTGCATACTCTGCAGCGCGCACAGAAGCCACGCAGCCACGCGGCATTTTGCAGGGAATCTGCTTTTCTGGCCCTTCGAGAATAATTGGATTAAGAGGACCTACACTGGTTACCCCTGTAAATGGATGATGAATGAGACCCAGGCTCGTATTCCATATCCAATATAACCAATATATGCACCTAGAGGCGTACACGTAACCAAAACTGGGATCTTACACCAGCCTCTTTTCAGTACGCTTTTAATAAATTAACACCTAAATGCATCGGTCAGATGGAGCGGCTGGTGATATGGCTAGTGTAAGGCTGGTATCAGACCCAGACGGTCTACTGGGGGCAAAGCACCTGTACATACTTGATGTCCGCTTGGGTCGGGCCGATCTCGTGGGCATTCTCCAGTCTCCATGGCCTTTGGTTGATCCCAATTGCCGGCCTGCAACGTTGAGATCTGTGGTCTCAGGGGTAAAGAATTGTAGTGCGACAGGGGTAGCTTGTTATATGGGGTCGAAAAGTAGATCCGCAGTTATAAAACCGGCACCCCTGTCTATAGTCGCACTCGAAAAAAAACGTCTGTTCGTTCGAGAAGGACGAGTCAGTTGTGATAGAAAACAAAAAGGAACTCGAGTCGCGAGGCTTGAACACGGTCTCCTGAATTGCAACCTCACAACCCACCGGCAGGACCAGCATGTCCTCAACCACTGCTACCATTGCACCAAGGGCTGCAAGGGCAAAACCCGTAAATACCCGGTTCACTCCGCATGGCTGTTGCCTGGGCGCAGATTGGTAATTAATTACTCGCCATCCTAGACTGTCGGGTAGGTGCAGGCAGCGCTCACAGCCCTCAAAATTGGAATATGTTATGCAGGAGTACTCACCGCAGCACAACGTAGCATTGACAATATCTAAACACTCCTCGGAATCCGGCTCGGAATCGTCATTGGCCTGTCTGCACTCGGACGCCGATGGAAATTTCCTAAAAGAGTCTCCCTCCCTCGCCACGCTCGACAATGCCATACCTACCGCCCGACCGATAAGTAGCACGGATCTGCCCGTCCATCTTCTTTCTACCCACAAGCATCCCACGGCAATACCTAACTCACATCACACTCGTTACCTACCTGCCCGCCCAACACTCTTTTCAAGATGCTCTTCAACACCTTCACCATCCTGGCCGCCGCCTTTGGCGCCGCGGCCAAGCCGTTGGGACGCCCCGTCGTCACCGACGCACACTTGTATGCCTACGGAAAGGACATCGGTGGCCTGCCCATCCTTAGACTCAAAGGTATGTCACCAAACGGAGACAATATTCTTGGTGAACTGCACGCTGACAGCATTGGATATTTAGATAACGCATACTTGATGAACACCACCGTTTCCACGAACCCTGCTGTCCACAACGTGACCTGTACGTCGACCTCCCGCCCCGCCCCTCCCCTGGGATTTTTTGAACCTCGGGGATTCTAAACCAAACTGACACTTCTTTTTATAGTCTCCTGCACTACCCAGAACCGCACTCTGCAGACGTCGGGCCCGGCGGAGGAAAGCGGCGCCGCCACCAACCTGTTCGCCTTCAAGAAGGACACGGGCCTGGCCATGTTCACCGACCTGGCGGACACCTCGGCCACCACCACGGGCTTCATCTTCTTCGGCTCCATGCTCTTCGTCGACGTGGACCACCACATGCAGGCCAAATGGGTCGCGCGGCCCGTCGAGGTCGACGGCCAGGCCCTGTTCCAGATCGGCTGGGACTCCAAGGAGAAGGACGCGATCCCGATCCAGCTGAACACGAGGGCTCCCATGCACCAGTAGGATGTCACATCACTGTCGGTTCATTGGTTGTAGAAGAGGAGGCGGGGGGGGTAGAGGGGTTGCTTTCATGATTTGCGGCTGTGAAATCACGAGCAGAGAAGATTGATAGCTCGTAACGACGGACGAAATGACATTTGACTTCGTTGTAAACTTGGAACATTTCTTAGATTCCCTTCTGGACTTTGTTATTATTTACCTTATTTAACTTCCATTCGTATTTCAAGCTTTATCTGCTATCTATGTCCCGCTTTCACGTTGCCGTTTCGCCTCTCCCAGATAAAGATGACGATGGGGCCAATAGCATGTACACATTACCCCCTGAAAGTTTGTTACATACTGGATACCGTCTTAGACTTCGGATGAAGTATCGGCAGGCCTTAGTTGCGTGGGAGGTACATCGACGCCCATTTGAAACATAAAAATAAGGGATTCCGGTAGAAATGATGCGATCGTGAAAATACGTTTCACACGATGAAATACCTGCAACGCATAAGGTAATCTTTTTTTTTCTTCTTGTTTTGCTTTTCGACTCATACCAGCGCAAGCCAACAGAAGCAAGTGATTCGTACAGGACTCTCAAACGGTGTCCATTAAATAAGAAACTTGCAGGGGGAACCTGTAGATTGATGTACGAGAGACGGCGATGGTGTCTGTAGTCTAAGGAAACGAAGGCTAATTCCTGGTGCTAGGTTCACCCTGCGGGGTAGAGAGGCTAGGCCCCTCGCTCTCCCCCTTGGATTTGACATTGTTCTATTGTAGTTTACTTCATTGTCCGAACGTTGTCCGAAAACTTTAGACTTCGACCCAGTGCCGTGGTATTGTGCTAGAAGTCTAGAACTCCATGAGTCGTTCGAAGCTTGTGCGACCTGACGTGAACCTTGTACTTAGAGTTCGCTGTCACTCTAGGCCGCGCGGCCCGTAGTGGGAGTTGCCGACATCTACGATAAGCTTTTCGTTTCTGTTTCGATCCATACCAGGTTAACCTAGCAAAGCTAAATAGAACTTTCGAAGGGCAACCCCAAGTAGATTTTCACTTTGTGGATCGTGGTACGTGGCCCTGGGAAGATCATTTGCGATCCCGCGTGCCTTGAATACAACTATACGTAAACTTAAAAAAAGTATTATGCCCAGTACGTTTCAGGACTGTGAAAAGGAGCTAGTGCAGCATAGTCTGTACTGATCTGAGGTTCAGCAATGCGTATGCTGTTTTTATTTTTCTCGTATTACTTACCCCTATATCCATGTCCGGTTTCCTTTCCACGTAATCATGAACTGTATCAGACAACCCGTATCGGTACTCTTTTATCTGCTGGCGAAACTTCGTGATGCCTACAGACTGTTGCATCACCGTAACGACAACATGTGATACAAATAGGTCTCGTGACTCCTAGTTGTCCACTACGTCAAGACCAAAACAAGACTATCTTTGACGTGTATCCTAGTCGGCTTCCTGTTCGACTGCGTGTGGAAATAAATCTTACCACACACAATTAAAGGAGGGATGACAGCTCAGTAGGGGGGAGTATAAGCATTGCAATGAAGATAGGGGCATGCAGCGCTAAATACATGACAAAAGCTGACAAACAGTTATACCTTTTGTTACTACCGCTTATCCCTCCAATCCATCGAGGTTTTGATGAGTAGACACCATCTTCAACCAGGCCCCATCATCTGGTGACATAGTCAAGCCAACATGATACTTAACTTCACTCACCCAATCATCATTGAGTGTCTTGAGTTGGCCACCAGACTCTGCGGCTTGGATACTAGAGAATTGCTGAAGAACCCGGCAAACCATGTATTTGGCCTCGTCAATCGCGAAAGATTCTGCTCATTCAGTCAATCAGCACTGCCGTAGGGAGAGGCGACGAAAGCGGGTTAAAAAGTATATAGGGTTGGGTGCTCACCGCCCAGGCACTTTCGCGGACCACCGATGAAAGGCTGGTAGGTCCAGTCCGTGATCCGGTCCGTCAGCGACCTCTCCGTGCTCCATCGCGCGACGTCGAATTTGTCCGCATTGTCCCACAGGCTCTTGTCAGTCTGCACCGCGTAGGCCGAGAAGCAGATTAGCGTGCCCTTGGGACACAGGATCGGCGAGTCGCCGGTAGGACCCCCGCCCCGGGGCAACGTCGTATCCGCGTTGCAGAGGCGGCCGTTGATGGGCACCGGTGGGAAGAGGCGAAGGACTGGCCCGCTGTCAGCAAAGATATCTCATCATATCGGTAAGTGGGCAACATGTATACGTACCTTCGCAGACAAACTGGCCAAGCAGTTTCATCTTGCCAAAATCCTCTTTCGTCGGCAGTCGACCGTCAAGGATCTCACCAACCTCAGCCCGCAATCTCCCAAGCAGACTCCTCTCGTGTGCCAGCACATACATGCACCAACAGAGCAGACTCCCACTCGTATCCCTGCCGGCGAGCAGCAAGTTCATGAACTGGTCCCGTATCTCGCCGATATCATTATCATCCTTCATCAGCCGGAACAGCGCAATCCTATCCTCCATGCTGCCCGAATCGTCAATGAACTGCTGCGTGCGCCGTATGATCCCCTCGACCAGCCCGCGCGCCCGCCGGCACGAGGCCCGGAACTCCCAGCCGTCGATGAGCCAGTAGAAGGCCTTGAGGCGCTCGCGCTTGGAGATCCACTTGAACGCCGTGTTGAAGAACTCGGCGAACGCTTTGCCCTCAGCAGACGAGGTCGATGCGGCGGGGCCGAGCAGGAACTCGGTGATCACGGAGAAGGTGAGGTCGAAAGGGGGTCTTTGAGATTGACCAGGATCGCAGCGTCTTCTCCTGCTCGGCCTTCGAGATCGGAGGCGAAGGCTTGGAAATGCTTCTCGAAGATTTCGAACGGTGACAGAGTTGGTCGTCTGATAAGGGGCGCAAGCAGCTTCCTAGAATGATCCCATGGTTTCCCGTCTTGGGTGAATATGCTGTCCCCAATCAGCGGCCTCACGCAGCCAGCCCGGGCCGAACCAACGTCAAAGTCTGCGTAATATAGTTAGCAAGACCCTTAAATATTGAAGTTATCATGCCCCAGAACCGGGGATCAGTTATTTAACGCAAGAATAGAAGGAGGGGGAAGTTGTTTCGTTGCATACATTTGAACTGCCGGGCCAGCACCTCCCTTATCACCACGGGATCCCTCGTGATAATCGTGTACAGACCACCGCCATACTGCGCGTACGTATCCCCGTGCCGCTCGTGCTCTTCCAGCATCAGCAGCGGGTATCTGCTCTTTTTCTCCGCTTCTACCACTTTGCCTAGCTTATCTAGCCCGAACGGGCGCAGCCATTGGTTGGGGAGAATCTTGGGAGCTTGGCAGCCTGACGCAGCGGCCAGAGCCTGAAGTCGTTGGGACTCCCACTGTCGCCAAATGAGATAGTAAGCAGCGAGGCAGCCGCTAGCAATGGCGACGAGGGTTGCGAGCATCATGCATGTGAGTGTCGTATCTCGGCGGAAACTGAGGGAAAAAGATGGAGGATTTGGTCAGCATTGTGAAACGTGCCTGGACTTGGGGAGCTGAAAAACTCCAACCGTGGGGGCGGAAAGTCTCCCAAAGCGGCTGGAGCGACCCCTGTTCGATCTGACCGACACAAGACTAGTGATGGAAGAGCATGCTGATTGCCCGGCGCCTAATGCCAGTTGAGGAAACCTGTTGCGCGGTGTCACAGGGTTCAGTGCGCTCATCAGAATTACAGAAAGAGGCAATACAAATAAGAGAAACCATATTGGAGGAGTACTTTTTCTATCCCCTGGGCATGACAAGCTTCAGTAATACTGTCTTCGCAACCTGTACTCTGCTACCCAAAGGTGCAATTGGATGGCTGTCTACTAAGCATTATTATGTATGTGCTATCTAAAGTGGTTTTTTGCTTGATCAATACGCATTCCTTAAACCTGGCGTGACCGGTCGTTGCATCATGAACAATACTTCCGGAGAACATGTTCCTCCCACCGACTCCCCTCCCCGAAAATCCTCCGCGTGCCCTCGAGCAGCCTCTCCATGAGCGGCGCGGCCTCCTCCGTCTTACCTAGTTTCCGGTAGCAGTCGATCAAGTACGCCATCGAGACCATCTGGTCCGCGTGCCCGGCGCATGACGCCTCGTACGCCGCGTTAACCTCGTGCAGTATGGCCTCGGCCTCCGCGAGCCTCCGCCATTCAAGGGATTCCGACCCGGTCTCTGCCGCCTGCGACCTCATCAAGACCCTGGCGAGCTGGGCCTTGCAGTACAATATGCCCAGGTGCGTCTCCCCGAGGTTCCGCGTGGCGATCTTCAACCCATCCCGCATCATCTTCTCCGCCGCCGCCAGGTCGCCGCGCTCGCCCCGCGTCGCCTTGACGCGCGCCAGGTTCAGGATCGACCACAGCGTGAAGGCGTGCTCTTTCCCGAGCTTGACCCGGCGGGCCTGCACCACTTCGAGCAGCAGTTCGTGCGCCTTGTCGAGGTCAGCGCGAGGGTCACCGTCTGCTCCTTCTCCTTCCTCGGTTTCTTCTCCATCTCCGCCGGTCGCAGTGCTTCCACGCCTGTCGCTATCGCCGTAGAGGTAGTAGTACCGATCAAAGTGAGCCATGGCCAGGCTATCAAGTACAGTGAGGGTATCGGTATGCGAGCGCTGGAACGCCGCGTCCTTCTCGAGGCCCGCGAGCGCCTCGCGGTGCAGCTGCAGCGCCCGATCGAACTCGAAGAACTTGCCGACAGCGCGACCGAGCCCCGACTTCGCGCGCAGGGTATCCGGGTGTTCCGGCCCGTGAAGCCGCGTCAGCCTATCGACGACGTCCTCGAGGAGATCACGCGCCTCGGCGAAGCGCGACTGCTGCCAGCGCGTATTGCCGAGCTTATCGAGCACGCGGATCGTGTCCTCGTGGTCCGCGCCGAGACTCAAAACACAGTGGCCGCGCAAGTCCTCGAGCACGTCGCTGGCCCGGTCACCCTCGCTCAGTGCCCAGTAGATGTCGGACATGAAGAGCAGCAGCCGGACGGTGACGGGGTTGTCCTTGCCTAGCCGCGTGCATAGAAAGTCGGCGACGATCTGCTGCTGCGCCAGGGCCTCGCGGTACAGGCCGTTGTGCGCGTAGACCAGACTGAATTTGGCGCGCTGCGCGATCTGCGACCGCGTCGTGCCGCCCGCGACGACGGGCCAGAACCGCCACCAGCGCGCGCTCAGGTGCCGATTGCGGTCGCTCTGCTCGCGGATCCGCGCTTCTTGCGCTTGGACGTGGTGCACGTGCGGCAGGATGTCGCGACGCAGGTCCTCGTCTGACTCGCGGGTACCGAGCGGCGGTAGGATGACGGCCTGGGAGAGCACGGTGCCTGCGGCTTGGCACCACACGGCCTGCTCGGCGAGGCTCATCTGCGGCCGCTCGCGGACCCAGACGTGGATCAGCGAATGCATCGAGTAGCTGTCGTCTGCGGCGTCGTAATCGAGGAGCGACATCTGGTGAAGTTGCTTGAGGGCTTCGCGGAGCCGGTCCTCGTCGAATTCGCCGTGGGGGTCGACGTCGCGAAGGACCTTAGGGAGGACGGGCACCTCGCCCATTCGCGTGACCGCCATGACGAAGCTCACTGCGAGTTCCTTCGCCGCTTTAGCAAGTGGCTTGCGTGCTGCTGCCGCCTTGCGCTGCGCTGTGAGCGCTTGCTGCTTTTTCGCCTCTGCCCCTTCGAGGATCGGGTTCGTGGCGGCCTGGATCAGCGTGCTGACGCGGACGCCGCGGCAGTGCAGGAACGCCAACGTCTTGAGGAGCTCCACGGCATCCTCGCACATCTGGCTCTCGTTCTTCAGCAGGCCCTGGAAGGCCAGCTCGTAGCTCGAGAAGACGGTGATGTTCGTCTCCGAGAGCCGTCGTTTCCGCCGAGCCTGGCGTACGCGTGCCCAGCTCTGTTCGAAGTACTCTATGTAGGTCTTGAGGGAGCAGACATGCGAGAAGATGGCCTTGCCAGCGTGGATGATGGCGAGCGGGAGGAAACCTAGCTTCTGACAGATCTTGCCTGCGAGGCAGAGTGATGTGGTGCTCCATGGGGCCACCTCGCCCGCCGTTCGTAGCAGCAAGTCTTTTGACGCCTTGCCTAGAGGGCATATTTAGTGAAAGAGTCTTAACGGGACCACGGAGAAATGTGGCAATGATGGGTTGGCTTACAGTCCAGTTCCGTAAAATGAAAGAATCCCAACCCGACCGTCCCATGCGTCCTCAACTGGTAATTCCGCGTCGTGATCAAAATGACGCCCCTCTCTCCCTCGGGGAAGTACTGCTCCACCGCGATCGTCGGATCGTCCGAGTTATCGATAATGAGCAGCCACGGCCGGTCCTTGCTCGAGAGCCACGCCTTGGCCGCGCGCTCGTTGGCGTCGACTTTGCCGAGCCGCGCGATCTCGGCAAACGACTTGTGCGCGCTCTGCACCGACGTTGCGTCGACCCAGAACACGCCCCAAAAGCGGTGCCGGTTGTTCTGCGCCCACTTGCAGCAGAACTGGCTCTTGCCCGCGCCACCGAGGCCGTACACCACGAAGCGCTTCTGCTGCTTCGGCTTGGGCGAGCTTCCCCCTCCTCCGTCTTCTTCTTCTTGTCGGAAGACGCCCTTCTTGAGCGTGCTAAGTTCATCGTCGCGGCCGATGAAGACGCTGCTCACCGCCTGCGGCAGGCTGAAATGCTCGTTGACGTAGGCCAAGGGCATGACCGCCCGCGCGGACTCGAGGACGGGGCTCGGCTTTTCGATCCGGGCGCTGATATCTTTCTGCACCGCCTCAATACCCCTGCGCAGCTCAGCGCGGAGCGTGCGGATCTGCTCGATCGACTCCTTCGAGTTGGACTGCGCTCTGCGTGTATATATGATGTTGGCGGCTGTGAGGAGCAACTGCAGCCCGTCCTGGTGACTCTTGATCCTTTGCCGGAACTTGGCAAGTTGATCCTCTTTCAGATACTTTCTCAACCACCGTTTGGTACGCTTTATGAACTCTGGTGTGTTTGCTTTGCTCTTGGAGCTGTCGCCGCTGCCGTCGTGGATTTTGGCGCAGATCACCTCCAACTCCTCGAGAGTCGCGCCACATTCCGCCAATTTCGCGTCAAATGCCGTCCACAAGTTGCCAACAGCCCCCTCATCGCGTCCATCTTCAGCAATTTTCTTCTCGGTAGACGCGCTGATATCGTCTTCGAAATGTTTGCGGATTGCATCGTTTGTGTTCTGTAAAGAGACGATCTCCCGGGACAAGTGTATCAGGTCCCCGTCGACCGCCTTGATCCCGGCCGCGGCCTCGTACAGAAACTGGGCGAGCTTGACGCATACCCCGGCGAGCTCGAAGCTGGTCGCGATGATCGAAAGTGGTTCGGCCATGCTCGGGCGGGTGTTTGCGGACTCGGGTTAGGCATGGTTTGTGGGTGTTGGGCGGTTTGCTCTGGAGTGAAATCGTTTGGGGGAGGCGCACACAGCCTGAAGTGGTCGATATTCGGCACCAGGAAAAGAGGCGCTCGGTTTGCCTACCTGTTCTGCTGCGGGTGGGGTTTGGTTAGTGACTCTGCCGTATCAGCTGCGGACGGGATGCTACACAAGTGCTGACATTATGTGCCGAGGTTTGGGGGCGGAAAGCAGGGGTGTGCATGATAGGCGCCGAGAGTCTTTTCGCCCCCAATAGTGGGCTGGGGTATATGCCACCAACGCCATGAAATCTTCGAGGACAGTAAATAAAGGGTGTCAGTATCGCGAGAAGCCCTGAGATGTTCTGATGGACGATACGCACTTTCTCCCTTTGATGGCATTCGCGGTTGGGGAATTGTTGCGTTTAGTTCCCAATAGCATTTCTCTGGCTTATTATGGTTACGACCAGTATCTCCGCCCACATTGAAGAGCTGTCTTCCCAGAGCGTGAGCTTTGGGGAGGGGAGTAAATTCGAACTCGGTGTCTACTTACGAGGAATTTGGACCTACTGTTTCCTCCCCTCTCCTCTCAACAGCCTGTTCCAATCCAGCCATGACCCTAAGGTACACCCTCCTCGGCATCAGACAACAGCTATACCCCGTACGGAGCCGGTCCTCGCCATCGGGTTCCTCCCAGACCGGCTGGTGCAGATCAATATTAACGCTGTAGTCGAGGAGCAAGTCCACTATCTCGTCGTGCCCCAGCTCCATGGCCAACTGCACCGCCCGCCCACTGTGCAAGTGAATCCAATACGGCGCCGGATCCGGATCCTCTTCATATTGGCCGGCGGTGGGGTACAGACCATGGTAGCCCCGATTCGGGTCAGCCCCGTGGCCGAGCAGCAAGCGCACCAGCGCCACGTCGCCAACCATCACCGCCAAGGCCAGCGGCACCACAAAGTCGCCCGCCGCCAGCTCCGAGATGTGCGCGTACCCAAGCGTGCAGTCCGAATCCCACTTATCCTCGGGCAAGTGCCGGTCGGCTTCCTCGAAATCGCACAGAGTGGCGCCGTCACCCTCGAGTAGGGCCATGGCGATGGCCGCGAGGCCCAGGGCGCGGGTGCGAGTGACGCGTTCGCTCTCGGGCACGAGCATCTCGACGAGCTCCCGGTTCCGTTTGCGGACGGCTTTGGTGAGCGTGGAACCCTCGACTTTCCAGACAGTGTGGTTCGCGTACGCGCCCGCGTCCAGGAAGAGGCGGGCGAAGTCGGGCCGGTCGTGCTCGACGGCCCACTCGAGCGGCGTGACCTGTATGCCGGGCGCCGGGAAGGGCACGAACGTGGTGTTGGCGATTTCTCTGTGGTCTAGGGTCGCGTAGTCGAGGTTCGCATTGCCGAGCGCGAGGATCTGCGAAACGATACGGGGACGGCGGTATCCCAACGCCAGCGCCGCCGCGAGCGCCTCGCGCGATTGAGCCTCGCTTGGGCCGCAGTCGTCATCGGCGTAACCGGCTTGGTCTTTATTATCCGAAGGGTAGAATGCTGTGGCCCCGGGCAGACTCGCGAACCACAGCCTCGAGCCCCAGCGGCCGGCAGGACGCTCTTCCTGGGCCACGCGGTTCTTGAAGCAGAGAATTCGCGACGCCGGCTGCCACGCCACGTCCCATTCGTCTCCTTCCACGTCGGGTCCCGTCGCCTCGGCAAGCGCTTCGATTGCAAGTTCGCGGGTCTGGGCAAGCTCTATCCGTGGCTTGTCTTGCGAGTTAAACCAAAGGTCGATTTCGTCGTGCAGAACCCCGAGAGATAGCCAGCGCACCGGCCCCGGCCACCGCCTCCTGCTCCTGGGCAAGGTCAATCGCGCCTGGTTCAGCGCTGGCATGTTCAGGCAAGCGCAGGCTGGACCGACGCCGCAGCCCAGGTCCAGTAGCGTATTGCAAGTTAACGCTCAAAACTTTCATCTTTTCCTTGCCAGGAAGATGTACCAGATTTGTCCGAGTATCAATACTGGATTGAGATACGTCGGATGCTGAACGTCTGGGTCAGCTGATGACCGATCAAAGGAGAAGAGTGTCTCGAGGTACTTTTCTTCATACTAGCAGATGGTCTCGCGGATTTCGCGTTCGTCGCTTAGAAGTGAGTGTAACAAGAGGAAACTCAAATGGTGATACGATTTTCGGTATGGGCCCAGAAGGGAGTTGTTGCCTGTGTTGGTGCGGGGGTTGAAATGGATCCCAACATTCGCCGGCTTCGACTCAATGTTGGACGGCAGGGGTGAAGGTCCGCCCGAAAGAGCTTGCTTTCGCCGATGCAAGCGGTCAAAGGGGGACAAAACACAATATCAGATAGTTTCAACGCTTTTTGCATTTCATTTTGTCTAGAAAACCGAGGCCACTATTTCGTCATACCTGACATTCCTCGAGGGGATCTCAGCATCAAGCGGGATGCCTGAGGAACCCTCCGTTTAAAGTAAGGATGCTTGCTGTCTTTGATCTAAAGGGGCGGCCGAGCCCCTTCTGCTTTTTAGCTGCCGCGTAACATCTAAAATCGTTATCTTGGCCCATTTCGTTATGCCAGTAGCTTCATTAGGTACACACCACCAAAAGCCCGCCTTCTTCGTGGTCTCTCAAGACCCTCAAGCGACGGCAGTGCCGATCTTGTTCAGTCCCTTGAGACTGCCCAGGCTCAAGGCGAGACCTTGAGATCGACTTCTTATCCTAACGAAGCCGGTAACAGGGCCATCGTCACCCTCCTTCTCAATACTCAAGTTCGCAAGAGCATCCTCGCCTACATCCATGTCAGTTTATGATAAAACATTATACAAAAAGGCAAGGTACTTACCGAAAACGCTTCTTGCGTATAGATTTGCGCTCAAGAATTGACAGTCACCCTTCAGGCTGGCTTCGGGTGTCAGGCAGCTCATGTTGGTGCAGGCCATTAATTGCTCCAAGAAGTCGCGCAGAGTCTTCGCCTTGCTGTTGATGTTGACCTT
This sequence comes from Apiospora hydei, assembly GCF_038363865.1. Classification (NCBI taxonomy): domain Eukaryota; kingdom Fungi; phylum Ascomycota; class Sordariomycetes; order Amphisphaeriales; family Apiosporaceae; genus Apiospora; species Apiospora hydei. The sequence continues at coordinate 1,350,818 of NW_027117369.1, forward strand.
ATTCTCCCACTCGAATTCGGTCCACATGGTTCGGAACTGGGTCTCGGTGCAGGTAGCCGGCTGAATGTAGTCCATTATGTCGACGTGCAAGTCGTTGAGGATGACCACATTGGTGTCGGTGCTGTGTGCGCCATCGTACACGACGTTACCGAAAATGACGCCAGTGTCTGTTGATGACACCTTAATCGTGCACTGCACATTGTGGAAGTCGTGGGGGCCGAGGTTCTGTGTTGTTGGCCGCTCAACGACCTTCAGGTCGCCAAGCGTCGCGAACTCGACCGAAAGGTTCTGCAACGTCTCGGTAGTTTGGTTGACCAGTAGCACATCGAGGACGATATCGAATTGGTGCACCTTGACGTACGCTTCGGCGTAGACGGGATCCGAGAAACCAGTAAGCTGCACAACTCGGCTCAGCTTAGATGAAAGATCCTCGGCAGGCGCATCGCCGCCAGTAGCCTTCTCCAAGTCAAGCTCAATCTCATCTGCCCCATCCACCGTGTTCTTCTTGGAGAGTTGTCGGATTTGCACAACATCGTCCACTTGAATGGCAGTCTTGGCCTTCTCAAAGGCCTCCTTCGCGGCTCGCTTCTTCTCCTCAACCTGCACCATCGCACGGAAAGCCTTGCGAGTGTCGTCCAAGAAGACGTTTCCGAGTTCCTTCTTCTGGGAGAATTCAGCCAGGGATCGAACACAAGACATGACACGATCGACCGAGTCCTCATCGATAGGGGCCTTGACAAAGTGAGACTGGCCGACACGGATGATGGAAATCATGATCAACATGGCTTCGGCCTTCAGGGCGTTTGTGCGTGCGTGGTCGGCGGAGATATCGGCATGGCGCATGACCAACTTCGTAAGCGTTGCCGAAAGTACAGTCGCCAGGTAGTAGTCGCCATCCAGGATAAGCTGTCGCAATGGCGGCTTCTGTGCAGCCTTGACAGCCTCCAACTTCGCAGCAGCCGCAGCAGAGCTGGTCAGAGCAGTCTCGGTAGCGTAAGTGCCGTCAGCCAAAACCTTGCGCGATCCGGAGGGGGCAGCGGGCTTGAGGTGGCCGTTGACTTGCTCATCCTTCTCCTTCTCGTCATCGCCCTGGTCCAGAAGTCGCTGTTCGGAGGCCAGGATCGGGATCTCGCCCAGGCTGGCACGGATGCCCCTCCAGGCATCCCGGATATCCTTCTCCTCAAGGGAGTACTCGCCAATAATCCAGATGATACCACGGTAGACCTTACCTGCGCGAACCTCGCTCAGGGTGGCCACCAGACGCTCAACAATCGAGGGCCGCAGCTTGGGGAACTTCTCGACGACCTCCTTGACGAAGTTGATGACATCGACGGCAGACGTGTTGCTGAAGTCAGCAATGAAGTCCATAAGGAGGTCCACGACACTGGCTGCAACCTCGGAGAACTTGATGGCGCACTGGTGGATCGATTGAATAAGCAATTGGCGGTACTCGGCGTTCTTCTCGTACTCTTGGTCGACCGTCTTGGAGAGCTCCTTCTTCAGCAGCAACACGACCTCTTCCACGTTCTTGCTGGCAACCATCTCCAAGGCAATGCTGAGGGCCTTTCTTCGCACGTCGATGTCGGGGCTGGACAGGACTCTGAGGATCTCCATAATAAGGTCATCCAAGATGCCCTCGTTCTTCTGGCGCAACTGATCGACGCGGTCGAGCACGATAAGCTTGACATTGTTGTCCGCCTCCTTGATGCTCAACTCAATGAACTTGGCGGCAGCAGCCTTGACGGCCACCGGGTTGGATGTCAATGCTGTAAGCGACGAGGCCGCCTCGTAGACGACAGTCGAGGCGCCAGCCTCGAGAAGATCGAAGATGAGTCGCAGATAACGGGCCTTGTTCTGCGAGTTCTGAACAGCATCCTTGCGGATGAACTCCAACTCCACCAATTGCAACAGCTCTTCCGCGTTGGGGATGCCCTCGAAGACGTTGCTGAGATAGGCAAGCGCCTTGTCGTGATCTATGCTGGCCAGGGCGGCAAAGGCATTGCGCTTGCAGGTGGCGTCGCTTTCGGACTCGAGGAAAGTGGCGATGAGATCTGAAGCGTCGGGGATGAGAGACTGCGAGTGTGTGAAGATAGAAGAGATGGCGTATACGGCGTTCTTTCGGACGTATGCGTGTCTATGCTCGAGGCATTGGCGCGCTGAGGACAGTAGGGGCTCGATCAGCTCGGGTTCTCGCAGCTTGCAGAGGAAGCGTAGTGTGTTGCCGCGGATGTACTCGTTGGGGTGCTGAAGGTCGTTTCGGATGCCGTTGCAGACCAGAATCATCTCCTGCTTGAGCTTGCCCTGGGCGTCCAGCTTGGGACATATCTCGTAATAGAAGTACAAGAGCTTCTTCAAGGGCTTGTACTTGGAGGGCATGACGAAGCGGATGATGTGCATGAGAAGCTGGGGCATGGGGTCGCCATTGAGCATGACGGTCAGGATGCGCTTCATGGTCTCGACCTTGCTCTCGTCGGTTCCCTTCTCCAGCTGCGTGCGCAGCTCTGACATGCTGGGAACATCGGCAGTGTTGTCCTGGTGGACTAAACTGTAGGCATTCTCCAGAAACGACGACATGATGGGCGGAGGGTGCGGTTCGCGACCGCAGTATCGGGGATTCGGTCTTGCGGTAGAGCTACACTGAGCAGGGTCAGTTCAGTACACGGTCGCCGGCGTGGTTGTTGGAGGAATCGTGGGGGAGTGATTCAATGGGCCCAATTGCAAGCGGTGGTCGAGGCTCTGGGTAGGTAGGTAGGTACACGTACACGTATTCAATTTGGGGAGACGGGCGTGGATGGGCCAATTGCGCCGGAATGGCCAGGCTAGAGAGCTAGAGGGCGATCAGATGTTGACTAACAGACGGGTAGATGTCTGTTGGTGGTTCATGCAATTGTGCATGTCAGATCTCGAGGTCGACCGATCTGAATTGGCGGTGGTATGAATTATGTGTCGTCAAATGCTCCCTAAACACCTCCCTAATGGCCAGCTTCGAATTGTCCAGATTGGCTTCCTTGGATAGCACCAGCTGTCAGCCTGGCCATCTGTCCCTCCCCTGATCCTGAGCTACTCGGGTGTGCCCCACCAGCCCAGTTAAATTCCGACCTGGTTGTTCCGACTCCGATAATCCAGCTGTAGGGTCGGTAGATACGTATCTCTCAAATAGAGCCACAAGCGCCACAAAGCCAGCATCAGCCTCATTCAAGCTCGCCGCCGACCGTCTCCGCTTGCTGCCAGTTTCTATTAGTCAAACTGTGCCTACTCAGCTTTGGCTGGCTGCCCACACGAGAACAGTTTCTCTTCATATTCTGGGTTAACAATGAAAAACACCATCAGCACATGACGTCAGTGCTTCAAAGGTGACATAGTATAGTGGTCAGTACAACACGTTGTGGTCTAGCATCATAACTGTTCCGTGTAGACCCCGGTTCGATTCCGGGTGTCGCCATTGCTTTTTGACTTTTTCACAAATTTCGCTTTTGTTGTTTCTTCCGCAGACCCAGCAGCTGAATGCCTCTCTAAATGATTACTTTGCGCCTAATTTTGTGAAGAAATATCAATCCGGGTATGTTTCCTCGCCGTTCCCGAATATTCCTATTTGCTCTCTCGACGATGCATTCTGCATTAGAGAATCCATGAGCAGAGAGAATACCGGAGGCAGGGAATTGCAATATCATTCAACTACATGCAATCCCATATCGCGTGGCCTTTATTGAATCAAATATCTTGCATCGTACCAACAATGGCAAAGTTGATGTTAGCTATACCCATGTGTAACTATCGTCAAGTATCAAGTGCGGTGTCATACCACAAACGTAGGGCTATGTACTTAGACGCACCAAGCTTGATGGTTGTAGAATTATCTTGTATTGGCCACTGAATTAGACTTTGCGCATACCGGGAAAACCAGCGAGTCAAATCTCAGTAACGAGAAATGGAACGGAGAAACTGCTCAAGTACCTACGTATATATTATAATAATATATTCTAAGACCATGGGCGTGGATTCCTCGTTATATATGAGCTACACTTTTCAATAGCATCGTGCAAAACACCATTGATGAAACTCGTTCGTTGAGTCTAATCTACTTTCTCTGTCATATCACCCACCCTTCATCAACTGGCTGTGGACAAAGTTGGCGCTGAACCAAGTCCAACGAGCACCTGATCGACTCTCGGAGGTTCATATTTCCCTCCCAAGGATACGCAGGGTGTCTAAAAAGCGAACAAACGAAGCTTTTTGAAGAAGAAGAAACAACCCATTGATTACTCCTACGACACTGGAATAATAAGGAACGACTACTGGGAGAAGAAGGAATATACACCGACAGTCGTTTACCCGAGTATTTCCCCCAGACCAGCACATCACGCACACCACCCAACGCCATGTACACGATCCTGACAGACCCACTCGACCCCTTTTGGCCCCTGGTCATCTTTGGGGGTATCCTCGGGGTTTTCTACCTCATAATCGTCGCCGGAGTCACGCGCCAATGCTACAACCAAGCGCGGGAGACCTGGCCTGCCTTCCGCAACGACGGCTGCCTCATCGTCCTCCTGCCCTTCCTCTCGCTCCTCTTTGGCATCCTCTGGCCGGTCGATCTAATCCTCTACGGCGTCTTCCGGGCCCTTGCCTACGTTGCGGACAGGGCATGCGCGGAAACCGGCAGCTGCTGCGGCTTCAACTTTACCGCGTATAGGGCCCGGAGAGCGGCGCGCCGGGTCCAGAAAGAGCAGGCGAGGGAGAATCTGCGACGGCAGACGAACCCACGACAAGAGGTTATCAGGCCAGTTCCCACGCCGCCACCTGCGTATACTGCTCAGCCATCTCCATCAGACTTGGAAGCAGGGTTTGAGCGTATACATCTATGAACAACGGCCGGCTTGCTGTACCTAATTGTGCAATAGACCAGTATCGTCTCAAATGGGACTGGAGCGTCTGTACTCGGTGCATATACAAAGCTAGCTCGTATATTCGAGTCGTGTTTCCCACTGCTTGCGAGTCTTTAATTCGTGCAGGGCTTAGTGGGCATTGTCTTAAAGTTGAAGGGCAAAATACGAAAGAAAAGATCCCAAATTCATTGGGTCAGTGTGGTGTTGTCAGAAGCCAAGGGGGCTTTAATGGGTGTCTGCCTGTTTCCCCTTGCTGGGAGCCATCTGTTGGTACCGGTACAAATCGGCTTTGGTGAGATTGACATGGCGTCTATGCAGAACGGCCTTGCGTATGGCGGAGAACCAGTCCTTGCAAAACGTCGCGCATGGAAATGGTACTGTCTGTACAGTCTTTCCCTCAAGGGGATACAATTCAATACAATAATAGCAGACTGGGATTAATAATGGAATAAAGCGTTTAACTACGAATAATTAGTATGCAGTCCCAAGACTACCTTGTAAGACAAGGCTTCTTCATGACCACAGATGTCATGCAGAGAAGATGATGATGCATCATATTATGGAGGTCCATACGTCTCTTCGTCAGAGCTATCTTCAGCGGACTCTGACTCCGAACCCGAGGTCAGCCACTCGTGTCGAGGAGACAAAGGCTTTGGCAACGAGGCTCAGGCCAATGAACTGAAATCTGGTCCCGAACTGGCTCTCGGAGGATCTCACGCAGATCCATATACTTGCCAGTGATATCAACTATCTGTCTTATTGAGGAAATGGCAAATCAGTGTTGGGCGGCTTGGCTGAGCAGTGATTCAGTATCAAGAGATGTGTATGCACCTGTACCACCCTCAATAACGCGCGCATATCCTCGTGCAAGCTTTCCTCCCGGTATGGAAGGTTTCTGTGAGTGACTGATGGTCGTTAGTCCACGCCTCCACCATCGCCAAATCACCACCTTCTTGCCTCGAATATGGGTTTGCTTCGACTTCCCAGCACAGTCGGAGGTCTGGGGTTTGGGCTCAAATGATAAACCCAGCAATCCGACTCATCCGTCACAGGTTGTCGCCGCGCCGACCCAGCTGCGGGGAAATATTTGCGAAAAGGAAATATTGTGCCCACTGTCTAGCCGGGTGGCGGGATAGCAGGCCAGATGGATAACGGGTTGAAGAAGCAGCATGCTCACTGCGCTTATCGGCCAATTGCTCACTCAATCCTGCAGCGGAGTCGTCGTTCGTAACAGCGCGTGCCACTGCGTTCATTCATTTCCTGCGCGGATCTCTCCCTCGACATTCGATATTGAGCACGCCAAGACGTGAAGGCAAACGTATTTCGAGAACACTGTGTTCGCAATCCTCAGCTTGCGTAAAGTTGTTTGACGTTCTGCTTGATCAACTGTCAAATCACCAATTGCGGGCCTTAGGGGTCCAAGGGCCTCCAAGGGCCCCCAATGCTTGCAGGGGTTCGCCTAGCCGATGAACCGGTTTTCACTGGCCTGGCATGGCATGTCTGGGCTGAGCGCCCGCGTCTTTTTAGGCCAGGGCAGACGCGCTTTTTGCGACAAGCCAATGAAGCTGTCAAAGAAGGGCGTCGGGGCGTCGAATGATGCACACGTATCGCCGGCCTGCGTCGATCAGGGAAAGACGCAACACAGGAGTTCGTTTCATCCCAGAACCTTTTTCAGCCCCTTCCTACTTTGGTCCCCGCTCCCAGCAATGTACATGTGGTTTGTGGGCGCTGATGCCAGCATGGCAATCAACGTCCCCACTTCCGGCGAGGGTAGGATTTCGGGACGGGTATTTATTTCATGCAGCACGCCGCACGCCTGGCCGCCGTAGTTCTCGACCAGAGAGTTTCCAAGTTCATCGTTCCTTTTTACCGTTCTTCTGCAATCCTTCTAGAAGCCAGAGACTGCATCATCTGATCTTTTGCCTTGCCGTCGCCCGCCCGCTATCTTAATCCAAAATCTTTAATCGTCTAATCTTCCGACTAGACTCGTCAATATGGTGGGTCCCCGTCACGTCAACCCCTCTTGCAGCAAACGAATCAGGGGGTAAATATCGACCAGATTGAATAAACTAACGACACAACTTTCAATAGGCCAGAATTCTGTCCCAAGAGGAGATTGCCGTCTTCAAGGAGCTGTTCGATTCCTACGTGAGTCTCATCGTGAATTCATTCATATGCCAAAGTTGCACTGACTCTAACCTCTCAATAGGATGACGATAAGGGTGGTAAGTGCAAGGCCTAGGAATGGAATACCCATCGGGAGGCTCGCCACTAAGACAACAAACAGGAAACATCACTGTCCAGGAGTTTGCCAAGGTCATGTCCAACAGCCCCGGGCAGCAGCCCACGGAGGCCGAGGTGCAGCAGATCATCAAGGAGGTTGACCTCGACGGCGATGGCACCATCAACTTCAACGGTATGTTGCAACGCCACTTCTGCGACTGCCACACATGTGGGTACTGACTATGATCTCAGAGTTCATCACCATGATGACCGGTCAGCCCTACCCCCGGTGGCGGACCCGGCCGATGAGTACGCCAAGGCCTGGAAGGAGTTCGAGCCCTCGCTCAAGGGCTCCATCACACAGGCCCAGTTCCGCCAGCTCATGGCCAACCTGGCGGAGCCAGTCAGCGACGTCGAGGTAGACAAGCTGGTCAACAACGTGGATGGCGAGGGAAAGATCAGCTGTAAGTGAACCAATCACCCTCCCCCATGTGGGGAAAAGGGGGAAAGAAAGGGCCGGACGAAAACTAATCTGCGAAACTCTACAGACAAGGATTTCGACCACTTCATGAAGCACCGGAATACGGAGAGCGATATCCTCCAGGAATACGAGCAGTAGTAGGCCTTATCGGAGGCTGATATCCAGGAAGTAAAAGACATTAGATCGCATCAACACATAGTGTACAGAAGGAATAGAGATGCATTCTGAATATAGAAACAATTTATTATTACATGCTGCAGATGCCACTGACAGGCGCAACTATTCATGTTTGAAATATCAAAAGCAATATCTTAACAACACGGAGACTAATAACTGTGTTATTGAAGGGATAACTGACCGTTTCTGTCGGGGCTGATTTTGCTCTCATGGACCTACCGCCAAACTCCCCAAACGCCCGATGATCATTGCGGCAACTTGAACCCGCCAGGTACTTGCCGTTGAAAAGCGGCGCTGGGGTCATATTTTCTGCACCATCCGCAGTCTCCGAACGTTGGTCTTGCTGTAGCTAGCAATGACGTCCGGGGACCAGCTTGCATCGTTCATGAACGTGTAGCGCAGGCGGCTCTGAGCCGAGGCAGCAGCCGCTTCGAACTCGCTTCGGATCTCGTCCCCGGCCGCATGGGCGATCGCATCATCCTCCGGGCGTAGCCAAGACACAGCCGTGGCCAGCCAGGTTTGCGCCGCCGGTTCCACGCCCAAGCTGTTCCCGCACCGATGCCGGCGACCTCTTGGGAGATCGGCTGCAGGATGATTCCTAGGAATCACCCGGGGACTGGTTTCATGCGGTCGATAGCGGCTGACGTGCCGAGTATGGCACCGACTGTCTCGAGCAGGGAACCCTGCATGCAGGAGTGTCATGTGCCAGTAGAGTTAGGTAACATCCTTTCTTAGGAACGGGGGCTGAATGGATGTTAACCAATGTTCAACTCTAAGGGCTTCGTAGTCAGTGTCGTGTTGGGCGACTATGACCTCACCCAGCATAGGCTGGTCCAAATGCTCGCAAATCTCTCTGGCCTTCCAATCTTGGGGAACCGCGATAGGGGTGACCGCAAAGGGGGCAATGAAGCAGGGCACCAATATGTGAAGCTGGTATATCCACGGCGCCATAGTCTCTGTAGAATGGCATAACACAAAACGTGAGTTATGCGATCAAGCTTGGCACTTGCCTTTGCCTGATTCAGCTATGCTTTCCCTTGAAAGTAGCATCAATGATACTTGGCTGCCTATGCCCCCAATCCACGGAGGAACTTCCGGAGGTTTTGCATATGCGGAGATTTCACTCAAAGGTGGCATTTTCTCCCGTTACTCAACCTATCACCACATTTGCATTCAGTACTATATCCCATTTTGTAGACGTGATGGGTGGTGAATGCGTGTGACCAATGTCATGGCTGTACCCGTGTGCCCATTAATTTATAAGAGTAACGATCAGCACATTCGGCATGGCTTTGAATGTAACCACGGCTATTTAGGTACTTTATCCAACCGCAAGTGGCTGTGCCGCAGTTGGAGTTGGTTGCTGTCCTTGATAACGCCACCAACCAAATACACTGCACTGCGTCTCCTGTTTCTTGCATATGCAGAGACGGCGCAGCGCCATGTTTTCGTTCTCGGCAAACTTTCTATTGATCTTTTCGGCGTCGCATGCACTCTCTTGATGTGGGATACCAATTAACCGAGGCTACGTTGGTTGTGCGAATGCACCGGCCAACCTGGTGGCTGCAAGGGTGCACTACTTGTTACACAAAACCGGGAGTGTCTATGTACCACAGAGCCATGCACATGCTTGGCTAGCAAAACGATCCTAGGCGTCTGGGTTTGCAGGTTTTGCAAACCGCCGTTGGAAGATGGAGCTTCGCATCTGCTGACAAGCGAGGTCCCAGTCCGAGGACCATTCGCGATAGAAGGGTTGATATCCCAGAAGACCTCCCAGCCATCTGCCACAAACAATACCCAGGGCCTGGGATATCCTCCGTCCAAACGGTACCCAGGCTGGGAATGGCAGATAAGTACCTCCGGCGTCGAATGTCTGCCAAGGTAAGTAGATCAGCGCCTGTCTGTGCTAGCCGGATATCGTTCCTGGCGAGCCACGTACGCTGAGGATTTGAATAAGCGAGAATGTTTTCCCCGTCGTCAGAACACTCTCCTGGTACCTATACCAGTTTTCAAAGAAAGGTGTGCTAAGCTGCAATCTCTCGGGTGTTTTCGCCCCCGACAGCCAGAATTTGACCTGGCTTGTCTGTCCCGCCTGCAAAGACAACGGAAGAGGGTATGATCGGTGGTTGGCCCAAGCCGGGATCCGATACTCCTGCGAACCGGGTGAGAGGACAATCTCTCTCCCTTCCAGCTCCAGCACGATGTCTCCTTGACACGCCTGTATGTACTCATCCTGGTTGGCATGGAAATGCATCGGGGGCTTTTGTTTGAAGAGCTCCGCACCCTTGGTCAAGTCAAGCGTAACCTCGAAAGCGAAGGATCTCTGCGCATGGCGAATAACCAGAGTGCTCACCGCACCATCGAAGCTTGAGACAGATTAATCCTCTTTTTCGAGGCAAGTGTTGGGTGAAGCAGGGTAAACTCACACCTCGATCACCTTGTCCGACTCGCTGTACTCCATCCTGCAGAAGTACACTGGCACGGTTTGTGATATGTGTTTAGGAGATTGTGCAAGACAGTAAAAGGATAGAGGACACCGTCAGAAGCCGGGACGGCGGCGATGGGGGCGTCGTGTATAATAATGGATGCTTTGGATACGTGAGAAGTCAGGCGCTTCATAGTCGTCAAGATCGATCACCGGATATTATGCTCCACCCCGGGCTTGATGCAATACGGCACGAACTGCAGTCATCCAAGTTGCACCAGGTAGGGATGTGGAAGCTTACCAGACCGACCCTCCGACGTGGTACATGATCAGGCTTACTGCATGGGCATCCGGTACGTCACATTCAAAGTAGGCTTCGGAGGATCACGGGGGCGGGAAGGGCCGGTAGGTAAGTGGTTATGCGTGTACGTGCACTTGCTCGGCAGGGGGGAGTTGATTCGATACTAAAAATAGGCCCCAGCTGCTTCTGCTCTGCTCATCTTGGCTAGCATTATAAGACTTAAATGCCTTCCGTGGCCGATCGATATCGCCTCCAGTCGTGTTAAAACCTATCTTTCCTACAGCATCTTTTCTTTGCCAATCTAATCAAGTATAACGGCCAGGTATAATGACGACCAACACCCCGATACAAGATGAAATAGAGGCTCTCCTGAACGGCCCAGCTCTAGCTCCGCCTCCGGGCGTCGAGCCCAATTTTGAGAACCCGCCCAATCATAATGGCACGGGCTATGGTTTGATCTCTGCAATGTTGGCAATAGCAGCCATTGCCATGGCATGTCGGATCTATACCAAAATCATCCACCCCAAGAGGATTCGAATCGAGGATGGTATGTGGAAGAAAAGAAACGTGGGGGAAAAGGCCAACGGGCTCTAGCTAACTTGCGTCAACAGGGCTGGGTATTTCTTCATTTGTAACAAGCCCAAGACGTTTCCTCGGCATTCTCGCTTGGCTTACAGTCGCTCCAACAGATACTCTTCGTGGCATACCTCGGTTGCACATACAAGGTTCTCCAATTCCCAGGTTTCTACGTTCACCAGTGGAACGTCCGAGTTCGAGACATGCCAAGGATATTATATGTGCGTTTCTCCCAACGGTGCACGGTACAGCAGCTAACGAGTTCCGCGGCAGCCGTTCAACATTGCCTCTAATTGCTACAACGGCATGATCGGGGCCCTGAAAGCCGCCATTCTCCTGGAATGGCTCCAGCTGTTCAACCCATCAAGCTATCGCAGCCCCTTCTTTGGACGTGCCACATTGTCCTATGGATCAACATCCTGTTCTACAGCGCCTCGGCGTTCGCCATCAATCTTGCCTGCATCCCCCGCCAGCGAATATGGGACAAGACCATCACGGAGGGCCATTGCTTCAACGAGAACGATCTCTATCTCGCCGGCACAATTGTCAATCTCGTCTCCGACATTGCCATTTTCGCAACCCCGCAGCAGGTGATCTGGTCTCTCCATATGAGCTTCCAGAAAAAGGTGCGGGTTTCGTGCGTCTTTGCGATAGGTCTACTGTGAGTCTTGATCTCCTCCCAATCCTCGAAAGGGGGCAGCTGGAGAGTGATGTTGACGCCCGCGGGCCACGGAATCCAGGTGCATCGGCCTTGCTTGTGCACGAATTTCCACCACGATTGAGAACCCCAAGCTGCCCGATTCTGTGTACAACCTGCCCAAGTTGGCCTTCCTGGGCGCCGCCGAGATGGTATGCGCGCTTCTGGTCTTCTGCGCCCCGGCGTTCCCTCAAACCATGTCCAACCTTGGGGCGCTTCCCATCTTCTCGCAGATTTCCTTACTTGTACGAGGGTCAACCACGACCAACAACAGATCCTTGACATCTTCTGGCAAGAGATCATGGATCCGAAGAGGAGGTAATTCGAGGAAACAGTCAGCATCACGCAAGGAGCACAAGCTCGAAGGACTGCACAAAACTACGCCCGAGGACGAGGCAGCCATTATCCACACCACAGAGTTTGAAATGAGGGAATCGTATGCCGCAAGGGATTCTGCAAGCAGAGGGGGGCCAGTCAGGACCCATGGCATCAGACTCGTGGGTAGAACAGGGGCAAGACAAGGGACCGCTGTAATCCTAACATCGATGGGCACAGCGCGGTCACTTTAGGTGATCAGGCTAGCATATCGACAGATGGGCAGACCCATGGGGTTCTCTGTGTAACAATAAATATGTAGCCAAGACGTTTATTGCTGAATACTGCACCAACCCGCCAACCCCGCCCACCTTGAGGCAGGCAACCACAAGTGGTACCATTCCTGACCGGCGTCAACCTGCGTGTCACAATGTCACCCTCGAAATTATCCGAAAAAGTTGGAGGCAACCAACGTGATCGGATGCTACCTTCGTCCACGGATGATGGGTAGGGGCTGCAAGGCAGAACCAATCGGGCCCCGGCTCTTTCTGCATCAAGGCTAGCGATGCAGATGGGACCACCCGTCGACACATCAAGCCACATTGGATAGCGGATAGGTACGATATGTACTTAGTTCAAGTTCAGGGTACACGCGAGATACTCGGAGGTTTCGTCGTTAAGAACGACCTGTCATTCACCAGCACACGCACACATCAATCGAGACATGGGTAAAGACAGGCTTGCCTGGTAAGCTGACATGTAGTTTTCGTCCTCTGTTGTGTTTCCCCAGGTCCTTCCTTCCCAGCTTGTCTAGAGTCGTACAACAGACCCAACAGCGTCCAATTTTGTTATTTCATGACATACATGTACTCCTAAAGCGCAACGAAGTTGGCGCGCTACATGCCATATCTTGGGTTAACCACTCACGACGAGTTCATATAGCAACCCACCCATAATGGAAACCCCCGTCGGCCAGAATTGGTAGGTGAACCAGCCCCAGCAGTCTCGCTTGTCTCCAAGCTTCACCTCTGCGATCATGCGACCCAGGGAGAGGACGCATCCACCGAGCGTAATAACATGGTAGCCAGCCCCCAACGCCGCCAGCTGTCCGTAGGCAATGATACAAACGCCCAAAAGCGCCAGCGACAGCCACAAGAAGGGCTTCGCCCGGCCGCCTCGGAACCGCACGGCGGTGCTCTTGACGCCCGCCCGCAGGTCGTCTTCCAGGTCCTGGTGCGCGTAGACGGTGTCGTAGATGACGGTCCAGAGGGCCGAGACGAGGACGAGGGCGAGCGGGGCCGCGTCGAACCAGGGCCGGGGCGTCCCCGCGGCGGCACAGCCGACGATGACGCCCCAGGCGAGACAGAAGCCGAGGACGGCCTGGGGGAAGTACGTGTACCTCTTGGCCCAAGGGTAGCCGGCGGTGGCGATGATGGTGGGGATCACCGCTTTCGTGGTCGGGCCGGGAAGCCACAACAGGAAGGTGGCAGCCAACAGGGCCTGGCTCGATATGAAGACGAGGGCCCTGCTGGGTGTGACGGCACCCCTGGCAATGGGCCGCGTCTTGGTGCGGGTGACGCGCCTGTCGATGGGTGCGTCGACCAGGTCGTTCCACGCGTGCGCGGCGTTGGAGAAGAAGAAGGAGCCGCCCAAGAGGAGCGTAGCCGTCCCCAGGACTTCAAGTCCAGGCTTAGAATGCACCCTGGCAGCATGCAAGACGCCAAAGACGTGGGGTAGGTAGACCAGGAGCAGGGCTATGGGCGGATTCAGCCGGCAGAGTTGCACGTAGGGAATCCACGACGGGGGTAGGGTGTTCACCCACCCACCTCCCGCATGCCCTCCCCCCATATTGCTGGGAGATATTAGAGATAGAAACGGTCGGCCTTTTCAGGTTGCTGCTCATCCTGGGGTTGGGCGACGACAACAACGACTTGGCTATGGTAGAAAAAAATTGTTCTCGGGTTATTGGGGCCAAATTGGAAATTTGGTGACTTGGCCCCTTGAGCAGGCTCTCATGCATTTGCCGCTTTTATAGGAGTTGGCAGTTGTCCGTGTTACCTTTGGTGTAATTATGCACGGCGCTATTCCAGGAAGGAGATAGACATGCGAGTGAGTTCCCTGCAGTGTAAATTCGGCGGCACAGCAGCCTGCACCAACGCCAAGTCCTGCCACTCATACTCTTTACCACAGTCTCCGCCAACGGACTCTCATATCCCTATCTGGAGGCATGGCGACAGCTCCCGCATAACGCCCATCGTTCATGGCCGGCCCCTCCATAAGCGACCCGTCAGCTGCAACCCACCCGACGAGCTCGATATCGAACTTGGCAACGATGATGGCTGTAGCCATCATGATTTCGCGCTTGGCAAAGTGTCGGCCAGGGCAAAGCGCATACCCGCCCCCTGCCAGAACAAAACCAAAGTCAACCTATCGGGCCTGATCTGGGTAAGAGAGGACTGGGGACTGGGGGACCGTGTGCACGTACCAAATGGGAAAAAGGACGTTGGCCGTGCCTTGACCGAGAAATGTGGCCTCAAGACTCCGCCGTCGTCACGCTGGTATTGCAAGTGACGCTCGGCCCAGAACGCTGTGGCCGGGTGTCCGTTCTCTCCCCATGCCGACTCGTCGTAGTGGGCAATCTGCGATGGCGACTGTATCAATGAGTTCTTTGCCACGCGGTAGCCGTCTATCGTGATATCGTTTTGCACCTCGCGAGTGATGTTGAAGGAGATATGCATGCGCATGACCTCGGTGTAGACAGAAAGCAATCGAGGTAGCGATAGCAGTTTGTGTACGTCAATGGACGGTTTACCACTGACTTCATCAAACGTGAAAGCCTGCTTCACCTCTTCCCGAATTGTTCGCATTAGTTCTTGATCTTGGATGAGCTCCATCAAGATCCATGCTGTTATGGGCAGCGTGTTTCCGTTCAGTCTAAGTCGGTAATCGCCTTGTAAGCCCCATAAAATCCTCTCGTGATCCGAGGGGAAGAAAAGAATATGCAAAGACGAATGGAGCTTGCGTACCCAAAAAGTGCACCTGTAGTATGTCCACTAGCAGTCCGGTTAGAAAAGCCGGACTCCCGTAGCCACTTAGCTATCTCACGAGAGAACCGTGAGCCCCAAAACGGGTCCCAGTCTGACCCGGCCTCGGGGCCATTCCAGTCGAACTTCTCCCAAGCCTCCTCCACTTGCTTATGAACCATGTCGTGGAGGCGCTCCTGGGCGTTATACGGCCCGGGCTTGATCCATCTGGGCAGGCCCCAGACAAGGACGCCGGCGGCCTCGTCAAACTTCCAGTAGCTTTTCACCAAGTCGGGATTCAACTCCAGTATCCGCGAGCCAAACATGGATTCCACCGCACTCTCGACCATGTCCAACTTCAAGAAGTCGAAAAGCTCGATCGTCGTCCATTCGGCCGAGGACTGCCGGTCAAGTCGTTCGGAGAAGAGCCGGAGGAAGGTATCCGCCAGTATTTCGGTGTACTTTGCGCTGCTCAAGAACTTTGCGTATATTTGATGGTGATTGTACCAGTGCCTGTCCTGCGGCAGGATATCCTCGGTCCCCGGGCATGGGACTTGGAGCCGGCCGGACGTGTCGTTCCGGAACATGTCGATTTCGTCTCTGGGCATACCCCACTGCTTCTCCATAAGTAGGATGTGGAACATATGAGGGTCGACGATATGCGGCGGCCCGAAGATAACCTGCGTGTTCTTCTCGCCCGATACGAAATAGACAATTTTAGGTCCGAGCCTGAACTGCACGATACGGCTCTGAGCCAAGGCCTCTCTGATGCAGCGGCATTAGAAAGCAGCATTCAGTAAACAGGGAGCGGGACTCTCACGTGGCTCGGACTAAAAACCTGTCCATATTGGTCAAATACTGGTAGGCATTTGAGAAGAAGGGGATAGTTTCTTCTAGCTGGGGTGCTTGCTCTTGCCCGCTGCGACGCCAGCCTCGATAACGTATCGAGAGAAAGATGAGTGCTAGAAAGATTGCAAACACCTGTTGGCCCAGAGGCACAGCTGCGACGAAGGAAATGAAGCTCATTGCGGGTTCGAGTTCATGCGAAACTGCTAAAATGGTAGATGCAGTGGTTGGAGGAGTTCATTGGGGGATGAATCTAAACCCTCCCTTCTCCCCCTTTTAAACCCGGTATTCGGCTTTACTGTGGAGACCATCTTTCTTGAGTACGTAGGTACTTGTCCGACTGATAAGCGTACATTCATAGGAAGATGTGCATAGACCAGCAGGGCTGTGCAGCAACTAGATGGTTCAGCAGAGAATGGGAGAGGAAGTTGGGAGAAGAATATGTTCCATAGATTATTAACCTAACGACGTGCCCATTGCACGGCAAGTCCAGGGGTGAGCATAGTGATAAAAGCTGTTATAAGACCCGTAGAAATGACCTTAGATGATAGTGGTAGGTTGCGATGGAATCTCCGACGATATGAACTCATTAGGGCATGTCGCCTCGTCATTTATCCTTCCATACCCCCTTGGAGGCCAGTATCATCCTTCGTGATCTTGGCCCACTCAAAACTCTTTCTCCAGACGATGTCTTGGATTCCCTTTTCCATTGTAACAGGGTCGCTGTCATCTTTTTGAAGCATGGTGAAATAGCCACGCTCGCCAGGGTGGGCATTACCGACCGCAAGTTCGATGACGTCTATCGCCGCCGCTGCAGACGACCGGAATGTTGGATCGGCCAGGCGTATCAAGGGCATGAGTGGTATAAGGACGAATGTTTGCATTAGTTGAACGAAGCGCGGTGTCCTGGTGGTAAACACTCGAGAGTCGCTAAGCCCGCCTGGGTTGATGGCCACGACCGTGATACTCTTGAGCCTTGGGTCCTTTACACGACCATGTCAACTGCTGCCGTCGACCCCAGCAACACGGGGCCCACTTACCTGTTGCAGGTGGTCATTGAGGGGTACATCCAAGTCGTCAGTAACAGCTTCGATGTTGCGTAACGCTGGAAACCCTGTGCTTTCTTATCCGGCCCCGGACCTGGATGAAGGATACTGTCGGTGCCATCGGGAATGACGGGCAAGAGGGATGTCATGGCATTTGGCTTCCTATAATGGCCGATACTAGAGAAGAGGACGATACGACCAGCCTCGGCGAAGCTGTCTAGTAGGCGAAGAACAAGGGCCGCGTGAGCGATGAAACTGACTTGGATGGTTTTGTCATAGCCATCGACCGTTAGCTCCGAATCGTGAGTCAAATCCCAGTACGCGGCATTGCAGATGATGGACTGGACCCGAGGGTATTGTCCGGCGGCCACGGAAGACGAGATGGCACGAGCGAACTCATGCACAGCAGAAAGGTCGGCAAGGTCAACCTGATGGATGGAAGCCTTAGCTTTGGCCTGTGGGTAGTTGGAGATGATGCTTCGCAGCTTCCGGGTATTGAGATCCGTGTCAGCGGCGTCTCTCACCGTAAATACAGCATGGTACTGAGGATACGATTTGAGCAAGTGTTCAGCGGCAGCAAGACCCACCGAGCCGTTGGCTCCTGTCAAGACGACGGTGCCACCTTGTCCTGACCCTGGATCCTGGAAAAGCATGGCGATGACGACGAAGGCACTGTCGAATAATGTTAGAACTAGTATGAGCGGGTGTTGGATACCTAGGTAGGTAAGTAGTCGAATGATCAAGTGGAGGAGTTGGTGTTGTTGATGCAAAGAGTCCCCGCAGAACGGTCATATGAGAAGGTGTTGATTGACGCGACCTGTGTCTTTGCAGGTCGGGGGTGTGAATTGGCGGAACGAAATCGATTCAGCAGAGCAGCATACCCTACAGTCAATCAAATACCATATAGCAGGTGAGTTTGGGCCCTTGAGTGTGGCAGTCATCCCTCTGCTTATCCTTGGTGCATGTATTGATGTCCCTTGCCTCAGTCAATTCCCACGCCGACTTGCATATGTATGGTTGACGGAACCTAGGCCTAGGGCGTACTTGGGCCAAAACGGCAATGTGTACCCCAAAGGTCCCAACTACCGCCAAGCTCGTACTCTCCCGCAGCAAGTCCAGCACCCGGCTAATGCCCCTCCTCCCCGTGTAACCCAAACCGCACATTCTGCTTTTTTTAGCCGACCTTGACGCCTATGGTTCTCGTAGTACCACATGGACGAGAAAATCGGCTATGGACCAAATTCGGCCGCTTTGGTTTTCCAAGGGCGTCCGGGGCTGGCGAGGAGAAATCGAACAGGCGAAAGAGCTTGGCGCATGTACCCCAGCACGCGAGGCCCTTTCCGATGCACTCCCACCTACTAGGCCGCCCCCAAAGACGATCCTCCAAGTTTCGTCCATCAATTTGAGCGACAGCCTGGACTCCTTGCATCCAAGTTAATTTTTTAATGGTTGGTTGGAACACGTCCGCATCCGGCCCGTAGATGGATTTGTCTCGTATGGTGCTTTGGATCGAAATATCGACGCTTCCGCCTGCGGGCACTCGCATCCCGCACAACTCGGCGTCCGTCCTGGACGACTTTGGAATTGGTCCGAG
This sequence comes from Apiospora hydei, assembly GCF_038363865.1. Classification (NCBI taxonomy): domain Eukaryota; kingdom Fungi; phylum Ascomycota; class Sordariomycetes; order Amphisphaeriales; family Apiosporaceae; genus Apiospora; species Apiospora hydei. The sequence continues at coordinate 1,369,408 of NW_027117369.1, forward strand.
GAAGGCCTTTCCCGCTATAAACTGGCTCCAATTTCGAGCTGAGGTGACGATGGTACTGTCTCTCAGCTGTGGTTGACATCGAGTCTACACCGGGTGAAGTTCGAAAGCCGTGGTAGACATGACTTCGCTCCCACGACGATTGGTTGTGTTGGATGCGCCGGATCTCGCCTGGGTCGCTGAGAGATACCCAATCAGGACCTGTACGGACAAGTGGGCCATATTCCGCATGCAATGCCATTAGCCCGTCAATATAGGTCCCGAGATAGAGATTATTGACCATCAAGAGAATACTATGTACCCTTTGAATCTCCAAAAGGGGCCGCGGGCACGACTGTATCCGTACCCTTCCCAACCTGCATTAGCTTGTGATCACAGGTGCAGGAGTTAAACGAGTGGGACACCATTCTTCCTGCTGGCTTGTCCTGGTGTCCTTCCGCTGACTGGCGAATTTGGAAAAGAAACATCAATCTTACATCCATCCTCACGTACCGTACCTGCCAAATATCTCGAGCTGGGAAATCACCATTGCTCGAAAATGACTGACTCCCGATCTCTGACGGAACTCGGTCGCATTATCCAATCCCGTTCCACTACCATCGCGGCCTGGCTTGGCGCAGCAGAGATTCCGCAACCTTCACTGTCTGCGACCTATCCTTGGCAAGAGATAGACTATCCGCGAGATATAGAACAAGACAGAGCAGAAATTCTCGAGGCCTTGGATGAGCTGCGAACGCTTTTACTGGGCCCAACCTCGTACCTCTTCCATACCTCAATCACCAGTGTAAGTTACCGCGCTTTGGGGCGCCGTCTTCGAATGACACATGGACACCACGAGTTGACAGACCGCGTACAGCCGGTGTGGGTGGCAGTATTCACCACACTGTACAGATTTCAGATCGCTCAAAACGTCCCACGGCAAGGCTCAATCTCCTACACCGACCTAGCGGCACAATGCGACCTGGGTGAGCTAGACTTGAGGCGTGTTATCCGCGCGGCAGTTTCCATACGGATCTTCGAGGAAGGCGATGGGCACGTGAGACACAACGCGATCTCGGCCGCTCTGGCAAGCCCATTGTCTCATGATGCGGTGGGCTTCTTTGCCGAGGAGTTTCATCCGGCAGCCATGAAGTTTTCCGAGGCGCTTCGACAATTTCCCGGTTCGAAGATGGCGGGCGAGTCAGCTCTGGCACTTGTCAACGGACTTTCCGGCGACATGGATATATTCTCCCACGTCTCTAAAGACCCCGTTCGCTTTGAGAGATTTGCCAACGCCATGTCCTGGATGGCCATGATGCCCGGAACCGCTTCTAGCCACTTCGTCAACAATGTCCCGTGGGGGCGAGGGGAGGGCCAGGCCGTCCCAGCATGTCCCAGGACCATTGTCGATATTGGGGGCTCTCACGGCGACCTATGCAAAGCCTTATTGAGAGGTTACCCGGGCATCGAGAGGGCCATCGTTCAAGACCTTCCTAGAGTCACCCAAATCAGCCTGGAGGAAACGTTCGAAGCCGAATATTCCAACCGTATCGAGTACCAAGCCTACGACTTTTTCACGGAGCAGCCGGTCAAAGAAGCTGATGTATACATTTTCAGGACGGTTCTTCACGACTGGCCTGACTCCTATGCTATCAAAATCCTCCGGAATCAAGTGCCAGCAATGAAACCAGGAGCCCGAATCTTGATCAACGACATCTGCCTGGAGAGTGGGCAACATACAGACCCGCTTACACAGCAAGCCCAGTGGTAAGGCCCCCGTCCGGTCCACTCCAAACCTTCCTATCAGAGCTTCTATAGACCCTCTTGGTATGAGCTTGGCTGACCGGTATACTCAGTACCCATGATATGATGGTGAAAATGGGGGTAAATGCCCAGGAACGAACGACCCAGGAATGGGCTAACCTCTTGTCAGAGGCCAATAGGGGATACAAGATCAACTCCATTGTTTCTCCCCAGTCCTCCGTGCACTCCATTATCGAGGTCGTTTGGGAGGAAAACCCTTAGTGCTGTGGCGCATGGTCCAGGCTATGTGCTGTGCCTGTTTCGCGATTAATGAAGCACCAGGGAGATTCAACATCTTCTATCTCTTCGCTCAAGGGACGAGGGGCAGATCCATCACTCGCCAGGAGCATCATTTGGACAGGGGTAAAGAACTAGGATCCCGCCCTTGCCATTTTCAGCTCTCAGAATAACGCTTTCTCTCTGTAATGGATAGATTGCCTAACTAAATAAATACCATAAACAGTGTCCTGATCAGAGGCATGCTTAATTTGTCCTTTCGATCTGATGATTGATGGCTCCCTGATTGGTGACAAGTTTAGTGGTGCCTATGTCCACCGTATTATGCCAAGGCCACTCCGCACAAAACCATGTCCCGATTCGACGTAATGGATAATGCAATAAACAGTTCGGCGTGACTGTGCCGCACCCCTCTACACCAATGGTCTGCGGCGTGCGGCACAGTTACGCCGAAACAGTTCTGCCGTCTTCGCAAACTGATGTATGTTTCCTGGATCGAATCCTTCTTGTAGCCTTGAACCACTCCCGCCTCGATTAGTAGAGTAATCAACAAATGACGATAAAAGTCATGACCCCTGAGGATTCTAAAAGGTCTAAGTTCCGCGGGTTCTGGCGTTCGCTGAAAGGATCTCACTCAGAAACCCCGCCGCAGGCCGTCAACCAATCGGCGCCGGCACCAGTTGGGAAACTGCCAAAAGATTCATTGGTAGCATCACCATCATCGGCAGAGGCAACAACGGAAGTAACAGCGGGTGACCTAGGCTCCCCACGCAGCCTGATATCATCCGACACAGCAGTGTCGTTATGGACCGACGCTTACGACAACATCGCCGACCAAGAGCTGGTCTCTGCTTACGAAATCGTCCTAACGGAACAAGCCGGTGTCAAGTATGCCGCACAGGGCATTGCCAATGCGTTCACGGGCAGTTCAGGCCAGGGGCGCATGAGGATAATGGCGTCAGTGGCCGGCGAGATGACAGAGAAGGCGAGTAGCGAGCTGGCCGAGGGAGTGGCCACTACTGCCGAGTCGATCGCGAAGGTGGCCAGCGGCCTCGGCAAGCTACTCGCATCGTACCCTCCCGCGGCCATGGCGCTGTCCGGTGTCGCTGCTGCACTGCCGATCCTGGCGAAGCCCCTGAACGTACGGAAATCTATGGTGTCTGTTTTAAAGCACGTCATGGAACGCATCGAGTGGTAAGCTAAACGACTTACGGTGTTTAATTTATTTCGCTTTTTCTCTTCTTTTTGAAAAAGAAATACTAATAGCGCCCATAGGTACATGAGCCTTTCAAATGCGTTATTGCAGGAAAACTGGCGGGATAATGACGATTTTGCTCGCTGGCGAGCGTCCCTGAGAACAAGCCTTGTAGATCTGTACAAAGCACTCCTCACGCTTGAGATGCGGTGCATATGTCGATACTATGGTTCCGGTTCGCTCAAAGCCCATCTCAAAGAGATGCTGTCGCTCGTGGACTGGGATGCTGACCTGGCGTCGCTCAAGGCCCGGGAAGGCGACGTCGAAACGCAGATCAGCCAGTACAACACGCAAGCGGTCGTTGAGCATCTTCGAAGCCTCCGTGACCAAGGAGCCGAGAGCGCGGTCAGCTTGAGAGATGCTGCCGGGGCCCTTGATAGCCTTGCCCAGCTAAGCAGTGACTGGAGAGAAGAGCAAGCGCAGCGACATCGGGAGAAGGCACGCAAGGAGCTTTCTGCCCTCATCGGCAAGTTCTACACTCATTACAAAGAGTGCATGAAGAGGAACAACGAGAGAGTGGAGGGGACATGCGAGTGGTTCACGGGCCACAAAACGTTCTTGCACTGGCTTGAGCCCGGGTCGGATCCGGTCCTCGTTGTTTCGGCAGACCCAGGTTGCGGCAAATCTACGCTGGCGCGGTACCTCGTTGAGCATACCCTGCGACAGGAATTACCGGGCTCGGCCATATGCTACTACTTCTTCAAAGACAGCGAGGAGCAGCGCTATACCTTCAGGGCCATTACCGCCCTGCTGCACCAGCTGTTCGACCAGCAGCCCGAACGGGCCGAAGCCTGCCAGAACCAGATCTACAAGCTGGGGAATAAACTGGATCCTGGCCCCGAGGATCTCTGGGATATCTTTCGCCATGCACTGCATACCGACACTTCACCCGTGGAAGGCATGTACGGGGATGTCGTCTGCGTTTTGGACGCCCTCGACGAATGTAATCCAGCGGACCTCAAACCTTTGCTAAAGAATATCAACACTCTGGTCTCCACAGGTCATTCACGTCCCAATGTTGCCCGTGTCAGGTTTCTCTTGACTACCCGTGGACATCCAGCAATCATGGAGCAAATCAACGCAATGGGCTCTCGTGTGCTGCGGCTGGCCGGCGAGGGCAAAGCTGAAATAGACAGTATCCAAGAGGAAATCATGATCGTGGCCAACCATCGCCTTGGGGAATTAGTCAAACGCAAAAGGCTTGACGATGAGACCAAGGGAGTTATAGCAAGATCTCTGGAGGAAAAGGGATCAGAGCAGCGAACATACTTATGGGTCACACTGATCTTCAAAGCTCTCGAATCCAATTTCGATGATCGGCCAGCTGCGTGGGAAAAGCTCATCCACGATCTCCCACAGGGGGTCTCGGAGGCCTACGAAAGCCTGTTGCGCCAAGTTAAGGACGAAGAGTTCGTGAGACTTCTGATCTCGCTCGTCGTTGTGGCTAAGCAACCGTTATCACTACGCCAAATGAGTATGGCAATCGAGGCACGAAATTGCATCGGGGCCGTGGACTTGCCGCGGCTTCCTTCGGAGGAGTCCTTCCGGAACCGGGTCATTGATGCCTGCGGCTTTTTTCATAACCGTTTATGATCACCATCTCTTCTTCATCCATCAAACAGCGAGAGAGTTCCTGCAAGAAAGCTCACCGTCTGGTGCCTCTCTGGGGTCTCACTGGGCACGGAATGTAACCGAGCAGTCTGGCCATAAGGCTATGGCCGAGAGTTGCGTGGCTTATCTATCTATAGAAAGCGTACGCAAGATCTTCGCTGATGATGATCACTATCGAAACGAGGTTGAACGGCAATCTTCTTCTCTTAATTCAAGTTATGAGTTTTTGCAATACGTGGGACCACAGTGGGCACAGCACTTTTGTCTCAGTCAAGTAATTACTGACGGCCAATGGACTGGCGACATCGATGAGAGATACCATCATGCCTATCTCTCACTATTTCGTTTGCCACAGACGCTCAAGCAAACCTGGGCCCGCTCAGCCCTGAATTCCACACCCTACAACCGAGACCTACAGTTCCCGGACACTCTTCCCTTGCGTGATCTCGGCCCATACCTCGCTGCCACATTTGGCCACATCCGTCCATTGGTGGAGTTCTATGCTCGGGGTCAGAAGTTCCCCTATATCTGTGCTCCGGGTCAGGAGGTTTCCGGTACCCCTGAGGCTGTTCCCCGTCGAGGCACCCTTGCCGATATTGCCGGATGTTTGCTTGGCTATGCGGTGGCAGGGAGCTCGGAAACCACCGCGAGCTATCTCCGGCACACCTTTCCGCACACAAAGCACGAGTGCGTGAATTACTTATGGCTAGCCTGCCTCGACGGGAATCTCAATCTGCCACTGATCAAAGCACTGTTGGGAGGCACCGAGGCCGTCAATCGGGCTCCGGAAGGACCCATGTCGTCTTGGAAAAACGAGCAATATCCGACTCTTCTCTTGACGGCCGCTGGGTCCAGCAGCTATCAGTCGCAACAACTTCTACTTGTCAAACTGCTAGTCGATAATGGGGCCGACGTTCTCGCGAGGAATGACTCAGAACAAACAGTGATGCACATCGTTGCCAACATGAAGTCGTCTAGTACGGGGCAGCTCTTGACGGTTTTCATGGAACATGGCGCAGACATCGATACCCAAGACGACAGAGGCCGTACTCCGCTATCAAGCATGCTAATTGAAGCGGACTACAGCAGTGAAATGACTTCGTACGACTCGCTCCGACTGCTCCTCAGTTTCGGGGCAGATCCTGCACTGCCGGACTTCAACGAATACCGCCCTCTTCATTACACCGCTTACCAGGGGCCAGCACCGCCCGTCGATGCGCTGCTGGGTGTAGGAGTCCATGCCGAGCCGAAAACGGTCCTTGGCCACACGCCACTTCACTTATCCTGCATGACTATCCGGAGGTACTTGCTAGATGTCGGACCAGCTGGCTTCACAGGGTCACGGTGCTACCTACCCTCGTCCGACGTCTCCCCCTTCTGGTTCTCGCAAGAGTCGAGACACTACAAGCTGTCCGAGCTCTGCACCCCAGCAAGCAGCAGCAGCAGCAGCAGCGGGGCGCTGCCCGAGGAGGGACCGCTATGGTGGCTCCATCCCGGCGACGGCGTGGACTTCCTGGCCGACCCCCTCAAGCGAGGCGACGTCGTCGAGCTGCTGGTCGCCGCGGGGACGACGGTCGACGTCCGGGACCACGAAGGCTGCACACCGCTCCACTACGCGGCCCTGGCGGGCGACCTGGTCCTGGTCGCGCTGCTGATCCGGCGGCTCGGCGCCGACCCCGCCGCCGCCAACGCCAAAGGCCAGACGACTCTGCACCTCGCCTGTTCCGGGTTCGAGCTCGCGCCCCGCTGGCTCAAGTCCGGCGACCGCGAGTTCGTCGTGGCCCTGAGGCGGGTATCATCGGACTGCTTGTCGACGGGTGCGGCGTCGATGCGGCGGTGGAGGATAGGGAGGGGCGCACGGCAATGGAGTACGCTTTGCAGCACCCAGGCGACAAGATTCACGTGTTCCTGCGGGAATGTATGGATAAGCGACCTGCTTACTCGGCCAGTGGAGACGGTAACGCAGCGGCAGAGGATGTGGCTTCGTCTGCTTCTGAGCGGGTAAGACGCAGCATCATGTGGCAGGCTTAGTAGAGATGATGAGAATGAGTAATATATAAAAACAACCTACGGAGTACATTAGACATGGATGTGTTCTTCAAGTCGTATAGCCATTATGGCTTTCTTTCGAGCTTCGACTCCACGGGAGGGAGCCATCTCAGTGCTGTAGTAGGATAGCTTCTTTGTCCACACCAAAAACCAGGTTCCGAATCCGGCAGCTATATAATAGACAAGTAAAATACAAGGTTCTTCTTGTTCTCTCGTTATTGCGAACTACAAGTCCATATGATTTCAAACCAAAGTTCTTTCCTTGAGTCACGAATGCACTGGTCCCCTCGCGCGTCCCCTTTTCGGTATCTACCTTACCGTACCTTTTCAGCCAGCTAGCTCTAGCATAACCTACCTACCTAATTGCCCATCTGCCACAAAGAAGAAACGGTCTGCCGAGAGCAGGATGTGGCAGCTCGTAGCCAGCACCTTCCCCCTCTTCTGGCTCGTCACCCTCGCGCGCCACATCGACCGGCCCACCCTCCTGCTCATCACGCAGCGCGCCCTCCACACCTACCTGCTGGCCGTCGGCCTGCTGCTCGGCGCCGCGCTGGCCGCGGGCGCGCGCAGCGTGCCGTACCGCTACGTCCACGGCCGGAAGGCGGCGCTCAATGCAGGCACATCAGACACGAGCGACACCTACGTCTTCACGGACGAGCGCGCCGTCGCCGCCGTGCTCATGGGCTGGGTCTGCTGGTACGGCGGGCTCGTGCGCAGCTACCAGCACAGCTACGACCTGCTCGGCCGCATCACGTTCCGCCACCGCCGCGGCGGCCGCGATGGCGGCGGCGGCAGAACCATCCATCTACGGCAGCGGGAGCGGGACGCGCGCCTGGTGCTGGGCCTCGCCGTCGCCGTGCTGGCCATCGCGCTGGGACACCCCGGGTTCAGGGCGCTGGCGGGCGCGGGGTCCCGGCAGCTCGGGCTCACGGACGGGGCGGTGGGCCGGTTCGGGGCGTGGGCGCTGCAGCGGCTGTTTGCGGCGAGGAGGCGCACGGGCAAGGTCGAGGCTGCGTGGAGGCCCAGGAGCCGGTGGGATCAGGTTGCATCCGGGGTGAGGAGGCAATGGTGGTGGCTCAAGTTCATGGCGTTAAGGCGGCGATGAAGAAAGAAAAGAAAAGAAAACCTTGGCTGCGAGACAGACGAACTCTGAGGTCTCGAAAGCTACGTACGCAGTTTGAGGCGAACGAACTCGCGGCGGCCATGCAGATGCGGGCAGGCGGCTGGGGGGAATAAACAACGAATTCTTACATAGTCATGCAGGGGACAAAAAAAAGTTTCAATAGATGTGGATGTGATGTGCCGAGTTACACACCATTCGGTGATAGGATGACGAGATATGGAGATAATCTGGAAATCTTATTTCGACACCAGCCGCCCCCTGGCAGCCAATTGAGTCGGTGAACGTCGGTATGATGCTAAATTTGGTAACACCCGTCTGTCTCAGTTGACGAACATCCTTTTTCGAAGAGAGAGAGAGAGAGAGTTGAGAGTTGTTGTGGGTTGGAGACTGCCTAAGGTTTGCTTTTTGGAGAACAGTGCTGCTGCAGCTGCAGCTGTTGCTGCGTTCAAATGTCTCTTCCTACCAGCCTGGCTGTTTGTTGGTGAACCCTATGCCAAAAAAGTATGTCGGTGGAGAGAGTGTCTGATGCGGACAGCATTACGTGCATACACTTGCATATCCCTTTTCCGTATTTCCTGATTGCTCCGATAAGTTGGAGATTGGAAAGAGTTGGGTCGAGCGAGGATCGGCAGGCGGGCATGGGGTTGGTCAGTGATGGGAAATGATTTCCTGGTCATGGGATAACTCGTGTCTTTCATATTAATACAGAGGAAACACGGCAGATTTACGGGTGCATGTATGTGAAATGGCATGTTCGACGTTCCAAATGCAGGGTCGCTGACAATCGGACAGACAGCCGAGCAAAATAGACGTCCACGAACGGGATGTAACCTATCACGAGCTGCCGTTCCTGAATTGCAAGGACCAGCGGTTCAATGCGAAACACCAACGCCTCTTTCTCTTTCTCGCTTTTCCAGAAGGGTGAAGGGTCAATTGACCCAGTGGAGCGCCAGGCGGGTAGCGGCGTACGGGGGCTCGGGGGGGCGTTTTAGAGGGTGCCCTCCAGCCTAGGCGCCAATCAGCACGTCGGGATGGACCCCCCAGGATTCAGAGACAGGGCCCCGTCAGGGACCTTGGGACCAAAAGACGACCAAAAAGCGACCAAAAGACAGGGGCTGTGTTCCAGGGATGAGCGTCTTAATGCGCGCCGCAAATTCCGTGTGTGCCTCCCCTGGTATTATGTATTATTAACCCAGTACATACGTCCATGGATCATTCAATGTCCCATCTCTCACGACTCGGCTGCTGACCGACGCTCATCTCCTGTTCTGTGCCCATCCTGCCCATCCCCATCCCTTCCTCTTCCCCTCTCCTCTTCCTTTAACTTTCCGTTCCCGACAAGCGAGAAGAAACTCATTACTGAAAAAAGAGAAGAAGGGAGGCGATTTCTAGGTCAGGTACATACACTCGCTTGCTCGGTCTCTTTCCAACTTTCCATCCTCTCTCCTTCGTTTCCTTCTTCTACTGTATCTTGCCCGGTCGCTCGTTTCTTCGCTCGCCTCGGCTCGTCGGCTCGTCTTTTAGTCGATCTATTTCCTGCTTGGCAAAAGCCGCCAATTCCCCACCGCACCGTCGAAGCCGTCATCGTGCATTCTTCCCAGTCAAGAGGCAGGATCCCTCTGTTGTGTGTGCCTTGGTAGCAACAAACGAAACTTGAACAACCAACAATACCCATCCATTTGTCGCAACTGCACATATATTACCGAAGAACCTCGAATACTTCTCTCTCTCCGTCACGCGCCGACCTCAGCTACTACACTACTGTACATACACTCGAAGCCGAAGGAAGCCGAGAAAGACGAGAATAGCGATCCAACGATCAACAACACCCACTTTAATTTCGCCGAGATGCCATCCATCCTTTTTCCTCGCGTCGACTGCGACGCCAACCCTGGCGACGCCGCCTGCGAGAAGCCGTCGAGCGGCGACAAGGCAACCCCCATTGTTATCGGAACCGTCATGTAAGTTTACCTACTATATTCAATTACCTTTGCTCTTGCTTCTTTCCGGGGGTTTATTCGGCCCCCCTTTGTTAAGGGTCGCTTGGTTTGCTGACCCTCTCGCTCGACTACAGAGGCACCGCTTTCGTCGCCCTATTGGTTGTCCTGTGGCTCTTCCACCTGCGAAGAAAGCGTAACGACCAGAAGGAGTGGGGTAAGGATCCGCAAGAACTAGAAGACTACGGCTTCGACGACGGCTCCTCCCGGCCCTCCAAGGGCGCCAAGAAAGACAACCGGATGTCCAACCTACCCATGGCAGGAGGCAGACCGCAAGACAATCCCTTCGGAAATCAGGCGGAGGTGGTGGCAGGAGGACGGTAACCCAACATGCACACGTCGCATTTGGAGAAAAAGGACATGGGAAAAGGGGAAAGCAGAAAGAGGGAAGGGAGGGACAGGGAGTGGCAGACAGACAGGATTTGAGGCAGTGCCGTCACGAACCATACGATAGGTGTTACCGGAGTTCTTTTGTTTCGCATCTTGGCATGGGCTTTTTGGGTGTTAATGTACGACTAATTGTATATTGCACACGCAGCAGCGACGATCTGCTGGAAGTGCTGCCTCCTATGGAGAGCTAATCACACGATTCGGCTGCATTTCTCTTCTTCAATTCGGATCTGGTTCATTGAAACGATACCAGGTAGTGACGGGGAAATTACGTCTTGGTCTCGTCTCAGCCTGCATGCCTACCTCGTGCCAGTTTCGCAGCCAACTGTTCAGGACAAAGTGATAGCGCTGGGACTAGCGAGGGCTTATCCGGCGGCAGTTCTCAAAAGTTACGCTTGTTATATCCGAAGTGATACTAAAGTGAATGCGGGTCTACGGGGAGAGGAAAGAAAAATCAAGGTAGAGAAAGCTCACCAAGACCAGATACCCGAGGAATGGCACGGCTTCAAAACAAACAACATGCAATTTCACGTGTGGAGTGTGTCAGTCACTGTGTGCGCGAGCTATCATCTGAGTCGCGCCATTCAAGTCATGCATAAATTCGCAGTTCCATTTCCCCTAACCTACGGCGAGTTTATGTCCAGGACGTAAAGTGATGAAGACTCCTCCTTCCTCCTTCCTAATCACCCCAAGACGACGATGACGCCGCCTTCAATGGCGAGCGTTCTGTCTCTCCTTGCTGCTACCCAACGCCCAGGAACTGAAAGAACTGTGGCCGAAGAAACCGAAATGTAGGGGGAGGGCCAAACCCCAGTCGAATCCGTCCAAAGGAGTCTCGAAGCATGCTGAGGGGGAGGACTTAAACGTAGTCATCGGAGTCCTCGGAGTCCGGCTCGACGCGAGCACGCTTGCTGGACTGAAGAACAACAGCTTCATCGTCGCCGTCGCCGTCATCCTCGTCGACGTCGCTAAAGCCATCGTCGGGACTGTCGCCGTCGGCGGGCTCCTTCTTGATGCCGCCGTCGTCGGAGCCGTCGCTGTCGCTGGACTCCTGCTTCTTCTTGATGAGGGTGTTCTTGAGCGGCAGCTTGCGCTTCAGGCCGGGGCGGACAGGGGCGGCCTTGCGGGGGCGCTGGGGCCGGCGCCGGCGCCAGAGCCGGAGCCGGAGCCCATGGCCTTCTCGATGTTGGCCAGCTTCAGGCAGATGAAGGCAAATGCGTCCTTGGCGGCCTTTTCGTTGTTGAAGCCGAACAGCTTGTGGTGAGCGGTCCAGTTCATGGCGCTGATGGCGTCCTTCTGTTTCACGAAATCGGTTAGTTTCTCGGGGTTTCTTCGAAGAAGTTTCCTGTTTCCTCGGCAAGTTTCTGCATTTTTTCTGCGTTTCTTCGGAAAAACGACGAGTCACCGGATAAGTGCGGCCGGAGGAGGGCAGCGAGACTGGGGGGGAGGGGCGGGTAGTGCTTGACAATATGAAATAATACGATAACTTACGTGCTTCTCCTTGAGGTTCTTCATGAAGACGGCGATGATCTTGATGTCACGCTCGGACAAGTTGGTGGAATCGGTCTTGGGCATCGTGAAGGTGGTGAGCGGTGGTCTGGGGACGATGATGGTAGGTAATGATCAGACGGAAGACCTTCTGCTTTAGTTGTAGCGTGAGAGAAAGAGGTGTATGATGTAGTGAAGTCTCGTCTGAATGAGACTTGCGACTGGACGTTATGGTAAATAGAAAAGATGTTGCGGAAGTGGCAGTTCGGGGGGAGTGACAATTCCGTAGATGTAGGAGATATGAATGTCTGACGGAGGAAGGTGACGTGCAAGTTGCAAGTCCGGGTGCTTGGATGTGACTTGTGAACAAATATTGTGTCAGGTGGGACAAAGGGTTGTGGGAGTGGCAGGTCTGGGGGAGTGAAAATTCCGCAGAAGTAGGAAGCATGAAAGGCGAGGGAATGCAAGCAGGAGTGATTGTCACGGAGGGCTCACCGGCGCAGGCAAGCGCCAGTGAGACCCACAGGCGCCGACGTGAGGTCGAGGAGTAGTTTGACTGCGATCTCCGTAAACCGGCAGGAGTATAGTCGCCGACGTGGGGTCGAGGGGTGGTACGCTGGCGACCTCCGTTTCCAGGCAGACATGACAGTCGCCGACGAGGTTCGACTCTTGTCCCAAGGGATGTGTGTATGCTACTCGTGGATGAGCGCCAGCCACTATTTACTCGATATATGTATATGTGTGTATATATATCGACTATCGGCACATATTATTATACTCATCGAGCATTCAGGGGTTGGCCAGGCTATACGATAGTCGAGCGTTGCTGGAGTGAAGACTAGCGGATAGTCGTGAGCCCAAATGACCACAACTCCCTAAACTGGAAGGAGGCGTAATATTGTTCACGGGGTGTAGTCGCCCCGTAGTGTCCATCGTGAGAGGTACACATTCAGTCCGTCAAGCTTCACTTTGGACAGTCATGCAGGATGTCTCAGGTAACCCCAAAGGAGGACCGAAAGGTCTTTCACAAATGGTGTCGAATCGAAGTTAATGGGGCGAAAAGATCATGTTTTACAAAATTCCAGGGGACAACTGAGCGCTTGCAAGGCAGTCCATCCTCCGCATAAAAGCATCCTCTGCATGAAAGGGTCGGAAGCAGGCCTTGTATCTAGTCTCAATGTCTATCATACAGTCGTCAAGTGGCAATAACAAAGAAAATGAAACATTGGTGCTTACAGTTAATTAGCAAGAATATGGTACCAAGCGTTTATTTATGCTCCCGCTGGATATTATCATGCAAAACTTCGGCTGGCCTAGAACCTTTGGTCTCCATATTATCTCACAGGAAACTTGGAGGCCCATCTAGTTTTGTGTGCTTCAGATGCATTTCTACAACTTCTATGACTTGGAGTAAATGAAAAGCAACAACATCCTGTCCGGTGAACTCGCTTCGGGGGATTTCAACATATGCTTCACCATGATGGAGTAGGCTCATTTCTGGGGTTGATGTAGGCAGAAACCAGATTATTACGAGGATTAAAGCTGTAATGTTTGAAGCGATATCTGAAAAGGAGCCACTCACAGGCAGCGAGGTCACGACTAGGTGCCATACGATCTATCGTGGGTACAAGAGGCGAAGGCCAGTATCCGTGCCCGAGTACGAGTCTCAGAGGGCCCACCGCAATTCTTGATTATGCAGTTATTTGTATTGACAACGTAGGAGCTATGGACATTTACCAGTAAGTGAGCTCTCATACTTCATACCAGCAGTGCCGCGGGCTCACCAAATGCTTTCCGGCTCCATTCACCCAGGAGCTATCATGATGGGCTCGTCCGTGGATGTAGAAAGATTGCTTGCTACTCAGCTACCGCCAACAGCTGGACCCCTGGCTTGAAAGCTTCATATGTTTCTTGGTGTTAACGATAAGAGAACAATTTATGACATGCGTAAATGAGCAGAAGAGAACCAGGGCCAATTTGACAAAGCGGAAATATAATGAAGGCTGAGTTTTCTGAGGCAAGGAAGGAAACTGCAGTCTAATAACTTGGTTGGAAATTACATAAGGATATCAGATACTAGTGAAGACCAGCTAAGTCACCGATGGTGTCGAAAAAGGTTCAAGTCACTGTTGGAATACCCAATCTTAGTCTCGTCTCTGGCTCAATGGTAAAGGACTCATATTTGCTGAGTAGGGCAATAACTCACCAGTGAAGATCGTATATGCAATGAACTTTGGCTAAAGATGTCATGGCAAAGGAGTCCAGGCCTATCAACATATGTTCATAAAGTTTAACGTATCGGTCATGCAGGTTTTGGCCAGATTACTATGGATATCAAGCCCAATGGAAGGCAGCATGGCGCAAATGGGCATCAGGCAGGCAGATAGAAAGAACATGCATTTAAGGTTCTGGTTTGCATAATCAACAGAATTAGGTTGCTCAAGTCCTGTAAAGGAGGGAGGACTGACAAGCAGATACCCGAATGACTGAATGCCGTCACAAACAAACTTGGTTGAAACACAACTATCTGAACAATTCAAAATGGGATTATGTATTTCTAGGAGCGAAGCCCGCAGTAATGAATAATTTTCTTTTCATGATTTTTGAGATAGGCATAGTGTCGGGTTTCCAGCCTCCAGAATGAAGCTGGTTGATGAAGATGGTGTTGATGGAATGTATGTTCATTGTAGGTTATTTGCCTGTTATTTCACCGCCTTCCCTCTGGAGAATCTCTGAGAGGTCTCTTATCTTAGCACCTTGATAGATGCATATCAGGATCCCGGGCTAAGCAACGTACCTGGAAGGATGCTAATGGCAAGTTTGCCCCACAGCCAGCTCGTCACTGGAACTAGCAGCAAGTATCACCCGAGGCTTCACTTTATTTCTGGTGATAATCGCGACCCGACCAGCAACCCACGTACAGCGAACCCCCATTTTCACGAGAGACGACAACGACCATGGCCAATTCAGCATCCAGCGGCGAGCCGTTCTACATCCGGTACTAGTACGTCAATCCTCTCTTCCCCGCCTCTGTCAATTCCCATGCGCGCGTGCGCTCCTCCAACCCAGCTCCATCGCGGGCGCCTACAAGCACCACTCGCTTTGCTCACCTCGCTAACCTTGCGACAACACCACAGCTCCGGACACAGCGGCCGCTTCGGCCACGAGTTCCTCGAGTTCGACATCCGGGTGGTCGGGGACGGGCGCTCGGCGGTGGCGCGGTACGCCAACAACAGCAACTACCGCAACGACAGCCTGATCCGCAAGGAGATGTGCGTCTCGAGCCTCGTTGTGGACGAGATCAAGCGCATCGTCCGCTCCTCCGAGATCATGAAGGAGGACGACGGCAAGTGGCCCCAGAAGAACAAGGACGGCCGCCAGGAGCTCGAGATCCGCTTCGGCGGCGAGCACATCAGCTTCGAGGTACGTTTGGACTGGGAAGCCTGAGAGTGGACGGGTGAGAGAGACAAAATTGCGGCTGCACAAGAAGAATAAGCGAGGGTGTTGCGCGAGAGCAAGCCCTAGCTGTTGGATTAGAGGCCGGAAGGCTGCTTGGATGACCTGGAGCACATGCTGACCCGACGATTGATACAGACAGCAAAGATCGGTTCGCTCATTGACGTGACCGAGTCCGCCGACCCGGAAGGCCTGCGCGTCTTCTACTACCTCGTCCAAGATCTCAAGGCGCTGGTCTTCAGTCTCACGTCCCTGCACTTCAAGATCAAGCCCATCTCATGAGCTGCGTAGCGCTCTACACTACGTTTTCTTCGTCAGACATCCGAGTCGCTCCGGTACCGATGCCGAAGGCGCGCCGGGTAGCATTTCGACAACAATGAATGGGATTGGAAGGGAGGGGCAACAAAATGAGTGGAGAGGGAAGCTGCAAAGGTCACAAAAGCCAAGAGGGGCGAGCATCAGCGCGAGTGTTTCGGCACGAGGATTTGGAACGAGAAGAGATGACGATGATGATGCACAGTAAAATGTGCGTGACTTTCATGAATCATGTACACCGAGTCTTCGACTGATTCGGTTCTGTCAGTAGTGTTTATGCGGTCGGTGGTCCCCTTCGCCTACCTACCCAACTGGCCGAGGCTGAAAGAAAGGGATTCCCAAGAATCAATATACCCCCCTAATGCCGCGCGACGATTTACGAAAAAGTAAATAATTCGTACGCCGCCGTATGCTAGATAACAAAGTCCAAAACCCCTCCGTCGCCGTTCGCTGATGCTATGTATGTATAATATGTGTATCTTTGATAAGTGGCATGGATGGTAATCCCGAGGTTCTGTCCCAATCTTCAAATATGGACCAGCCAGCTCGGTTTCCCAATCCGCTGCCAGCCCAAAAGCATTTCAACTCCTGCCTCATCAAGCAGACCCTCGAACATTTCGACTTGGCCACCCCTGTTCCATGATGTCGTTGGCCATGACAAACGTATTCGCGTAAAAAAAGATATAGCACGCCGCCCTCTGTAGTTGTATCTCTGCCCTGCTCACAGTTCCGAGGGAAGATAGTAAAATGTACCTCCCCAACACTCTTGGAAGTTTGTTCGCGGTCCCCCGAGAACCACCATCCGGCAAAAGAAGAAAAAAAGACCACCGCTTTCTGCCTTGAAACCCGTACGAGTTTCACGCCGTATCGAGACTTACTCAACACGAGTCCCACCCAGCACGAGCCCTAGGGAGATAGGGATCTCGCCCTCCCTGGTCTCTCAACCAGTGGTGTGAGGATCAAGAAGGTTCTTATCTGAACTCCATGGCTCCGAAGCAGCCCCTATCCTCGACATGCTTCAGCTCCAGTTGTTGGAATCTGGATCGCAAGAAAGTCAGTCAATGGTTTCTAGACCAATGTTTTTTCCCCTTCCTAGAATGTGGATTACTCACTTCTCGCTCCTGCTGTGGAAGTAAATGCCGCTGATGCCCCCTTCCCGCTGGTTGAAGCAGATATAGTAGAACCCCTCGAAGCTGGCGCCGTTGATGGTGCGGACGCGGTGGTCGGGCACGAGGAAGTGCTCCTTCCAGCGCATGAAGATGCTCTCCTTGTTGTGCAGGTCCGGGATGTGCACGGGGCCCTTGCGGGCGTGCTTCGAGTACGGGCGGAAGGCCGTGAACTTGTTCCAGTGGTTCAGGTCGATCTTCTCGGTCGCGCCCCAGCTGGCGTGCTTCGTGATGAAGTGGTACTTGGACCCGATGATCTCGCCCTCGAAGTAGGTCGTTAGGGTCGGGTTGTCTTCCGTGAGGCCTGTTTTGTTCCGTTTGAGTCAGCAATTTTGCTCATGTTCTGAGGTTCGGTTTCTGGATCCAAAGGCGGGCGAGCAAACGGTCGCCAAACGAAGGTGGCTCCGAGAGCTTGCCCTGCGCCTCGACTGAATCGCAAACAAACGAGGGTCAGTTCGTTTGATTCAGATGCTGAACTGACCTTGTATCTTCAAGTACCCGCAGAGGAAGGATTCCTTCAGGTCGACGTACTTGATCTCGACCTGTACGTCGTAGATCTGGCGCTCGGACTGCTGCGTCCCATGGAACTTGCTGCCCGGTCGCAGGAACGACGAGTATGACGTAGGCGTTATCTGTATATGCGAGATTGTCAGCGGCCACAACAAGCTTTCAGAGACATGGACATATCCAAAAGCAAAAGCGTCTCGAGACAATTTGCGCTTGGCGCTTCCTTCCGAGAGAAACGCGGGATGGATTTTGACAGAGTGGATATAGATAGGATGTAGGGTATTATGTGAGCGCGAAGGATGCGTACCCTAGCATTGGAGAAGTCGTAGCCCATTGGCGGGTTGCAATACTCATGCTGTATTCTCCTAGACATGACGCTGCTGCTGCCGGCTTCCGCCTTGTCGCAGTCTGGCAGCGTCGACGGTGCTACGCCTTCGAATGACGTCGTGGCACTGTGACTTGTTTGCGCATCGCGAACCTGGTCCCTGCTGCGGCGATTCCGTCTCGGCGTCCCATTGTCGTCTTCTTCGGGTTCGTCGTCTGCAGTCTTAGTGGATGACGATGGCGGCAATGCGTCGCTATTGAGGTGGTGTTGGTGGTGATGGTGGTGATCAGGCCCGGGCGTGGTTTCCGCCGTGCCGAGGCCGCTCCTCGAGTCGGGTCGGGGCGATTCCGTATTGGATCGCGAATCAAGGTCGTCGTCTATCGTGGACTGGTGGTGGTGTGGTGTTGACGAGGTCGAGGCGGGCGACATCATCGTGTCTTCGCCGCCGCTGGCACCGTGCATGCTGGTTTCCTGTTCGTCGGAGTCATCCCCGTTGTCGGCGGCGGCCACTGCTGGTGTTTGCCACGAAGACGAGGGAGTGGCGGATGCACGCCATTCGTCGGGGCAGGCAGAGCTATGAGACCGTGGCGGCAACTCTGGCGGCGGATTACTCGACGGCGTAGGCATGATTACGGCTTCCAGCAAACAAGGCTGCTGATGGGATTGGGGAAAAGGTAGTTATGTAGTTATGCAAGTGGAAGCAAAGGGTCGCCGTTGCTTGCGGTCGAAGGTAGTAGCTTCAGGACCGGCACGTAATACCCCAAAAGCCTAAATAGAGGCGGCCGATGATATGCAATAATTAGATATTTTCACAACAAAAGACGAAGGGAAGAATACAGGTGATAAGAAGGGTTTCCGATGGCAAGAAGCGGATAAAAAGAAGCAGCAGCAGTCTGGTCTGGAGCAGCCAGCTACTGCTACCTACGCAATACTGCAGGTTTGAGCACGAAATGTGCCACAAGCTTCTTTTCGTCCGATTCGCCAGCCGATGGATGATGTGAAGACGGCGTAGGGACCAGGGCGGGAATTGGGTGACGAAACCACCCCGGGCCGGTTAGGATGGGATGATGCTGTGTGGTCGTGTTGAACGTGGAAATAGAAAAGCCAAATGGCGGCGATCGTACAGTTACAGTCCTGATCAGGATTGGGGGCAGATTGGTATCATATGCAAAGACAGACCGTCAACGGAGTTGGAGGTGTCAGTCAAAGGTGTCGTTGTATGTAAGTAAGATTGGAGGCAAAAGTTGAAGGGTCTCTCTTTCTGGCACATAGCATGGGGGTTGCAGGCTAGTGAACCAGTCTTAGACGGGCGACAACTATGAGAACGAACCCCCAGAAGAGCGTAGTGGGCAGGGGTAGGGGGTAAAGCGGTGCCGGTGGTGGTGCATTTCCCATCCATTCCTTTGCTCCTCAGCCCACTTTCCGCCCACCTCGGGCTATCCTCCTGACTGGAAGCCGGGGGATCTGCCTCTCAATCAAGATAGGCGTCTATTGTACGTAAGTGGTGTACAATGTTATGCCAGAGGACCCGGCCCCATCGCAATGCAAGTTGGCAACGGACAGCTGACGATGAAGTGCGCCTGGAAAAGTGCATAGCAGAATCAGGTGTGAGCGGAGCAGGCGGGTGGGTTTTTGTTTGGCAAGTAAGTAAGGTTATCGATGCACAATCCAGACCATTGCGTAGACCGCGTAACCCCAAGAGGAGAGAGCACCACTGAGGAAAGTCCCCTACGCCCGACAGGATGTCTCGATAGGGTAATCGCACGAGCATTCTTCCCATCTAATAGACCGCCTTGTCCATGCAAGTATCGTACGTTCTTTTTTTGTGCATACATATACTCAGGCACACAAGTATTCTGCTATAAACACCAGCACGGAGATATTGCATCGCATCCGACAACTTTCATCTTTTGTCGGAGGTGAGGTGTCAGGTGAGAGCTGTTGCCATCGTCAGTTCATTGTCGAAACCGCATGATGCTGAGGCGCCAATACAATAGTTCCAGAGGGCAGCTCCGACAATGACGCCGAAAGTTCGACATGGAATGCGTGCTTTTTCTTGCTGAAGAATGGGTCGGTTTTTTTGCTGCTGGAGTTCCAAGCTCGACAGGCGACTGCGGGACCCTCCTCTAGCGCCCTCGACACCGATGATCAGATTGGCTGTTGGGCTGGAATGGGGGGGGCCTTGGGGGCCCAGGCGTACCCCGGGATTTGTCCGTTGAACCAGGCGTTACGGTTACAGGGTGGTTCAGGCGGGATGGTACCTAAAGGCTAAAGCTCCACTGACGAACGTGCGTACCAAGCACTCTTCCGCTGCCACATGCAGCCCTGAGCTGTGAGGTGCGGTCACCCAAGCAAGCGCCATGCGCCATCCTCTTACCTACCTGATCATTGTCTCTGATACTGCATAGAGGTTCGCGATAACAGTTCTATTCGTAACGCAGCTATATATATGTAGCTTCTCCGTCGTGTTATCATGGGCTCTGTTCCTGATATTCGTGGCCAAGCTCTTTGAGCTTGGGTATCCTTAAGTCTAGGCTGATTGACTGGTGACGTGCTTGCGGCTAACCCAGATTCCATGCTAGAAATTGTCTCATCCCCTGCTGGTTGGCCACTCACCAACAAGAGTTGTCCAAATGCAAGACGTACAACCAAAAGTGTTGCTAGTCGAGCACCCACTTCACATACAGGTTGTCATGAGAAGCGGCAATGGAGAAGCAACCCCATACTTAAAGATCCTGGGTATGGTGCAGTTCCCTATGTCATTGACCAATACGGCAACAAGGCTGCATGCAGAAAAAGCCAAAGCTATGTCATACGGCATACGGCGAAAATGCTTCCTCATTGACGTGCGCCGGGAAGTCTGGATGGACAGCCAACGAGGTTTCGAGCATGCAGCTCCGAACTCTGATGCTGCTCACGATGCCGGTATGAAAGTCTGATGGGACCTTGACGTTCCCGGCTGCCTGGTGAGGTGTGCCGCTGTCACTTTATAGCCGACGCTGCCGCGGCCGATTCTCTATTGTTGGCGGGGCAGAATCCGGCCCAAACCGTATTCTAATTTGGAGCAACGTCGATTGCGGACTCGACCGCCTCTTGAGTTCGGAAGCCGTTGAAGTAGTGCCGTCGGAAGGGATTTAACTCGTCAGCTGTAATACCGTCGCTGGTTTGCTCTCTCGACTGATACTCGAGGAGAGCTTTCTGATCCACCTCCGAGTCTGGCAGGCGCCGGTAGGTTATCAGCCTCCTTGACCATTTGTTAAAAACCTGCGTACAGACCACCACGATCTCCATGCAGGGGTGTTTCGGTACGCCTATTTCTTGGTTTTCGTCGTTGGCGGTAGGCATCCAGAAAGACAAGCGACCGTTGTCTACCAACGTATCAGTCGCAAACTGAAGGATATCATCGAGCATGGCGACAAAGCTGTAGGGCTTCTTGGGCGGGACATATTCGGGCAGGTTCCACATCACTCTGGACTTCTCCACGACCCACGGCTGGTTCACAGGATCTCTTGCGCCCAACACCTTGAGGCCTTCTCTGACTCCGTACGGGGGATCGCAAAGGATGCCGTCCAGGATTCTGGCTTTTCGCACCGGGCTGTTCGTCAGGTCGCAGACGAAGCAATCTCCCAGAAGATTCTTGAGACCATACTGCTCGAAGTTGCCCTTCATGCTTTTCTGTTCGCCGTCGCCCCTCACACTGCGCCCGTCTATGTCGCTTCCGAAGCCGAGGGCACCCCACTGCGCACAGGCGACCGGAAAGCTCCCAGTCCCCGCAAATGGGTCGTAGAATATCTTGCCAGGCGCTGCGAGGGCGATGTTGGCCGTTATGAGAGCCAGCTCACTGTCCATAGACGTGGTCGATATGTAACCCCTCTTTTTGAGATCGAAGGTCTGGATGATATCCCTGGCAGATATCGCAATGAACCTACCAAAGTGCACTTTCATCGGGGCAGGCAATTTCCGAGGGACGGCCCCGAACTCCCACTGCTCAAAGATCGTGAAATCTTCCTCGGGGTTGACCATCTTGATCTCCCCATCGAACGGTAGGTATCCGAACGAGTTGATGAGCGCAAGTCTCTGCTTGTTGGATCTTGAGCCATTGAAGGCATCCAGAGAGAACTTGAAGCTGGGGTCCTTATACTTGGGCCACCACTGCGAAGTCTTGCGCTTCACTTCGTCATGCAGTTCGTCTAGGGTGTTGCCCGTGCCCCAGTGCTCATGTATGCTCTGTGCCAAGATTGACCGCTTGACGATTGCTTTCGCAGCATCATCGGAAGGGAGCTTGACAACACAGAACGGTGACTGAAATTTCCCAGAATCAGCGGCAAACCTTTTAAGAAAAGTGAAACGGGAGAGCCGTGAGTTGAACAAACCTCGAGATCATAATGCAATATTTGCATATCAACTCCCACCACCACTGCGAGAGCCTGTATTTCCGGGATCCGGAACGTCTCGTGAGACTGGCTGAAGCGAATGAGATACTCCATTATGCACAGACAAAATTCTTGGTATCACTTGCGGTTGATACGAAGACGAAGTCACTCCAACCTGACAGTTGGTTCAATGATAGGACGCACACTTGGATTGTCATGCATTCGTGGACATGCGCCTATACGATACCTCATGCCTTTCCACTGTTGCCCTGATTTGAGCCCAAAATGGTTTTTTGTGGTGGAATAGGATGTGGCATGAAATCTGAGGGGGGTGTGAGTCAATCAACAAAATGGCCAAGTGCTAAGGATGGCGGCAGTCCTAGTTGGTGCATAAGCCCTGCTAATTGCATGACACAGTTCAGCCGTTTAATGATATGCTCACCTGCGGATACCGATTTTCGCAGCAAACCTTGAGCACAGTGCGATTGCCAGGGAAAGCCGAAATCTTCGTAAGAGGAAATCGCGTTTTCGTCAAAATACGCGCCTTGGTGTCGTTGTATCAGCTCTGCAAAACCCGACCGTCTAAACGATTCAGTCGCCAAACCTGGAGTTCTGAGCTGAGAGATCTAGTGACGTCTCCCAAGCACGCCAATCCTGGACGAAGATGTTGTCACTACCCGAGCCGACTGTGTATCAGTCGTCGAAATGCTTCACCACCTATGGCACCATGAGCTACCCTGATCCGAAGCAGTTGCCTAGTAAGGGTAAGCCATGGAGTGTATTGCTTTCGCAAGATTTCATCCATAAGGTATGTCATGTGGGAAGGCATTTCAGTTGTTTTGGTGTCCATGGCTGATGCCGCAGATTGATTTGACTAGGTCGACGTGATCGTCCCTGCAGAGTCGGTGGATAGGATCAAGGAGAAACTCAGCAACGGCACATTCGCCCCAAAATACAGTCGTGTAATCATGACTCTTGGAGAAATTCTCAATGGGGAGTTCTTCACACAGTATATCAAGATCGGTATGGATTATCTTATTGTCACAACTGCTGTTCCTTCTGCTAATCAATGGGTATGAGTGTAGGGAACATTATGATGCTCTCGGAATGCAAAATAGGAGTTGCCAATGTCTTCACATTGAAGAATGGTAATGGGTGATATTCTTTCACGTGGAAACCGAACTAATATTGGTGTAGGTCAGCTCAAGATGTATCTTGATAAGGAAACATACGAGAGAGCCGGGCTTGTCGGCCAACCTCACGGAGTCAAGGGGAAACGTGGGCTCAAGCCAAGATGGGGTATGCTTCCAGCCAATCCTCACGAATTCCATCAAGCTGATCACTGGATTTAGTCGTCGAGTACGATCTTCGAAGTCCCGCAAGCTTTCCAGGCAAAAAGGGCTTCGACAGACTGGTATATGCGTGCAAAAAGGTTTTCAATCAGCCGCTTACTTGGCTGTTTCTCAATCTATCCCAGAGTAAGTACCCTGGGCTTGTGCTGGTGGTTGAAACTAACCAAGCTGCTATCTAGCCCCGACCCAGATCCTCTCGCAAGCTTTGCGCCGGTCAAGTATACCTCATCGCCATTCGTCACGGAGGACCGTCATACACTGATACCAGTGATCACGCCGCCGCAGTCTTGTTTGGGCAAGGGCGGCAAACTCGACCTCGAAGAGTTCGCAACGGATATATATGAGTGGTTGTCACTCGTCCGACTCGACAGTCCCAGGATAACTGCTGGTGACAAAATCGACCCGTACCTTTCGCGATACTCTGTTCCAAACGCTCAGGGCGACCCTAAGCCAGTCACTCTCTGCAAGGTCAGCTGGCAAGGCTTTATTGATCCCAACTGGGCCAGACAGGTCTTGGTGGACTTGATTATTTCCACATCATCCCGCTCCTGGTTTGCAATGAGCACAAGCTCATTCGAGAAGGGGGTAGCCGGAAAGGGAGGCGATTGCATGGTTTTGCGACCAGCTAACTCCCCGGCGAATATGTGATGTGGGACGTCCATGGACACGAATGAAGTTGCTAGTGGCAAACTTCACTCCTGTCTCTGGCGGACATTGCGGTCATCCAGGTTTTGTTCGCCTATGGCGTCCTGGACAAGGCGACGCAATGCAGCCTGGCCCTCTTCTGTATGGAAGTCGTCGCGACCTGCCAGCTCCTCAATCCTCCTGCGGAACTCGGGATCAATATCAAGCTCTTGCTCCTCTGCTGGTGTCATTGTGCCAACGGTAACCGCCATACCCCCGGGCGCAGGGGGAAGCTGGGTGGTGGCAGTTGCTCCCTCGCCAGGAGCAACCGATCCATTGGATAGGGCTTGACCCCCAGCTTCTCTCAGGTATTCGGCGACCTGGGGAAACTCATCCTCTTCGGTAATCTTCTCCAGCGCTGTTTGGCCTTCTGCGTTCTTGGCATTCACATCGATGTTCAATTCTTCCACCAGGACCCTTGCCGCGGCGACGCTCTCAACGACGAAGAGAGCTGTTTCGTTG
This sequence comes from Apiospora hydei, assembly GCF_038363865.1. NCBI lineage: Eukaryota > Fungi > Ascomycota > Sordariomycetes > Amphisphaeriales > Apiosporaceae > Apiospora > Apiospora hydei. Next base: position 1,393,977 of record NW_027117369.1, read on the forward strand.
TCTTCGTCGCGCAAATTGACATCGACGTTGAACTCCCGGATCAGGGTACGGAGGAGGTCTAGGTGCTCATAGCTGGCTGCGGCGTGTACGAGGGAGTAGCCGTGCTCGTCCTGCCCCGATGCCAAGGTGGGATCTTCGTGAAGGAGGGGCAGAAGCGCCGGGCTGTTGTCGGCGGCGAGGAGGAATGGATTGCGTGACATGGTGTTTACTTGGTGGATAGTACGGATCCTAAATTTCAGGTATCCTGCGTTTCAACTTTGGTTCGTCGTGGTGTGACTTGCGTTGTATCGTCTTGGAATTCGCTCTCGTGGTTTTGAAAATTTGGGATCTGAAAATCGATCAAATTGGCGGAAGTTCGGTATGACGCATCGCTGGAGGCCCGGCGAGGTCCCTTTGCCCCGCCACAAAATTAGGTGCCCAGGCAGCCAGGTGCCCTAAAAATGGAGGGGTAGCTAAGCGAAATACTGGCTTGCATCTAGCCCGCAGCTTCGCCCTCTTCTCTGTATGCGCCGCACTGTGTCGCTGTTTACTTATCTGGAGACGCAAGGAACCAACAGCGGCTGTCAACCAAATCGGAATAACATCCTTGCTACAGGGCTGAGCATCAGAGTAGGTGAGATCTAAGCCGCAATCCCACGAAAGACATCGATGCTTTCGCTGGCAACCTTCGTCCACTTCACCGTGCTGGAATCCATCCTACCCCACCCTGCCACTAACATTTGGGCAAAGGCAAACAAACCTACTGCACGTCTACAAACGACGGTCCTGGTCACATCACACGAGGATTTTGTGAGGCGCTTCCCGACTACTCAACTCTAGGCACCTTCCCTCCGAGGCTGACTTGAAACCCATAAGTCGATTTGGTCTGGGACTTTCCTCCCAAGCTTTCCATTAGGTTGAGTGAACTCATCTGGAATCATTCTTGGTGTGACTCATCCGGGGTCTAGTTGCTGCTTGGGCCAAAACGCTCACTTGGCCGTCACCTTTCTCGACGCCCGTGGACCTTTGTCAAAGAGTACAAAAGCATACCCAAATTGCCCATTTCTGGCATACCCATACTCCATACTGCCAAAATACCAGTCTTGACGCGTATATGAGCTTGCAAGTGCTCAGACGAGCCATCTTTCCTTCTGTCGTCTACCACAAGATCTGTCTCCTTGCAACGGCTTCGACGTCGTTCAAACGATCGTCTCTTTACCCATACCCTTACACCATTCCCACTCAACACCCCAGGACCTTCTGCCATTCCACACATCTAAGGATGGAGGCTTCTATCAAGGTCCCATATGTGGACCAAGACCCCCAGGAGATCGGCACACTTGTTTCTGGCCTCAATAACAAGTCGGCAAAGAAGGGCTACAAGGCCAAGAAGACGAGCTTCAAGGTCCAAGATTCCCCAGATGGAATTACTGTCGACTCGTGGCGCTTCCAGGAGTGGGATTACAAGAAGCAAGACTTGCCAATCTTTGCCCGAGGTTTGTTCACCACAAAGGATCGACGTGGCCGGGATGAGATTTGCATCAGAGGCTACGACAAGTTCTTCAACATCAGTGAAGTCAACGAGACGAGGTGGCCGAAGATCGAGAAGAACACACAGGGACCGTACGAGCTTACGCTGAAGGAGAATGGCTGCATCATTTTTATTGGTGGCCTAGAGGACGAGACCTTGCTCGTGTGCAGCAAACACTCGACGGGACCTCGATCGGATACTGAACTCAGCCACTCAGTGGCCGGTGAGAAATGGGTGGACCGACAGCTGGCTGCTATCGGAAAGACCAGAGCAGATTTGGCAAGGGAGTTGCGCAAAAGAAATGCAACAGCCGTTGCAGAGCTCTGCGACGACGAGTTCGAGGAGCACATTCTCGCATACGGCCCTGAGAAAGCCGGTCTTTACCTGCATGGTATTAATATCAACGTCCCCTCTTTCACCACATACCCTAGCAACCTTGTTCAGCAGTTTGCAGACGAATGGGGTTTCCGCAAGATTGCCGTACAGGTGTTCGACGACATCGAGACGACAAGAACGTTTCTCGAAAAGGTCGCCGAGACCGGTGCACACGAGGGCCAGGACGTGGAGGGTTTCGTTATTCGATGCCGCATGTCGCCAAGCCCTACCGTGACTCCGTACAGCGACTGGTTCTTCAAGTACAAGTTCGAGGAACCATACTTGATGTACCGACAGTGGCGTGAATGCACCAAAGCCTTGATCGCCGGCAGGCCTCCAAAGTTCAAGAAGCACCTCAAGATTACCGAAGAGTACCTGCTGTATGCCCGCAAGAGACTGGCCCAGGATCCCCACCTTGGAAAGCTCTACAACCAAAACCACGGCATCATCCAGCTGCGAGACGACTTCTTGGCATTCAAGCAACTCAAGGGCTCCGAGGCCGCCAATTGGGAGATAGAGATGGGCGAGGATACTTCTGCACTCATCACCAATGATGTGGTGATTGTGCCAATTGCCACAATCGGCTGCGGCAAGACCACTGTCGCAGTTGCCCTAACCCATTTGTTTGGCTGGGGTCACGTCCAGAACGACAACATCACTGGAAAGAACCGCCCGAAACAGATGACACAGGCTGTGGTAGATCAACTCGCATACCATCCTGTGGTTATCTCGGATAGAAACAACTCGGAACGTCGCGAAAGAGAACAAATCATCAAGGATATCAAGATGGCACATACAGGTGCACGCCTCATTGCCATGAACTTTGCCCACAACGACCTCGATGAAGTTCGACGAGTCACCCGAGAGCGTGTGCTCGAGAGAGGTGATAACCACCAGACTATTCAAGCCCATTCGGAGAAATCCAAGGTCATTGGCATCATGGAGAACTTCATCCAGAGATACCAGCCCTGCGATCCGGAGCAAATGCCTGATGCAGGCTTCGATTTTGTTGTCGACCTCGACGGTGCCAAAGACAGCCGTGCCAATCTGGAGACAATGGTCCAAGAGCTGCACAAGAAGTATCCTCGTCTGATACCCGAAGTCCCTTCAGCGGAAACCATGGACGAGGCAATCGAGTCTGCCATAAACAACTACACGCCCAACCTCCGCCACAAGATCCCCGACCGCAAGGACAACAAGAAGGGCAAGAACACCCAGGTCCAGCAACAGGCCAAGGCCCAGAAGCCGAAGGCTTTGGAGTACATGTCGGTTTCTGTCCCGTCCAAGAACATTAACTCCGCTTTGGAAGATGCATTCAAGGGCGCGGGTGCCGAGACGTCCAAGTTCTACAAGCAGCTCCAACTCACCCGCCGCGTTCAGCCCAATTTCCACGTGACATTGATGCACAGAGCCGTCTCCAAGGAGCACCCCGATCTGTGGGCCAACTATGCCAAGATGCACTCGGAGAACACGGACCCTGACGGAAAGTTGGGGGAGTGCGAGATAGAGCTCGAACGTGTAAGCCTCCTTTCCCTACCACTTTTGTATTTTCATGGTTGACTAATATTTCTATAAGGTTGTTTTCGACTCCCGCATCATGGCCATCGTGGTCCGCCTGGTAGACCCCGAAGACCGCTGGAAGTGCGTCAATGATGTCGCTCACATCACGGTCGGCACGCGCGACGACGGTGTCAAGCCCAAGGAGAGCAACGATCTGCTGGCCAAGTGGATCAAGCAAGGAAGTGGCGAAGAGACAGGTATTGGCGAGCGCGTCTTCAAGCCGAAGGTCGTGCTCACGGGCGTGGTCAAGGGTGTGCTTTCGCGATAGGTGGACGAAACTGCTCCTATTCCTATCAGAGAACGTCGCGTTGTAGGCGGCTCCGTCAGTGGAGATGGGCAATCGTCTAAACGAACCAGATATTTTAAGCGAGGCAAGTATGGCGGTCGAAGCCAAGATGCCGGGCGTGCCGGATACCGCGGACGTGGATCCCACGGGCAGCCATATCGCGGACGTGGATCTCGTGGCCGTGGTAGCGCAGCACGTGGAGGAAACGCAGTCAGTAGTGCTCTCATCTAGGACCTCGAGAAGATCATCGATATTGATTTGCCTGGATGACAAAGATATCAGTTCACCTAGTACGAGCCTCCCTTGAAAGAAAAAGAAGAATAAAAGAAGGAAATGTTGCGACATCGACAACCGATTTTTGGGAGAGCAGAAAGAACAACAGTTAGCAAGATAGTATCGTCTTCTTAGCTGACATGTATGGTATTTTCTGCTCCAACACGATCGACCAGTACATGTGATTATTCACTCGCGTGTGTATAGTAAAAATTCACCGTATGATGTGGACTCGGGTCTCTCGCCGTGATTCTTTCAGTGTGTTTGCCTGTGGCATATCATTCCGACATACGTTGCCCGTGTAAACCTATCGTAAACCAGACTCGTCCTCGGGTCTTATTCCGGTTTGCCCATCCAAACGCCATATTGGGTTGTTCCTATTCCAACATTCGAATGCTACTACCCCTAGTTTTAATTGCCTTCCAGCTCGTTGGTCACCTCCACAAACCTCTCCCACATATTCCACGCCGCACCGCTCTTGATGGCCCAGCGCGCACGGCGGACGCCCTCCTTCCAGCGGCGGCCGCCGGGCCCGCGCTCGGTAATGACCTTGCCGCCGTCCGCGGTGGTCTCGGCCTCGGTCTCACAGATGCCCGAGACGACGAACAGAGCGGCCGTGTTGAGGAGGACGAACTCGAGGATGGGGTCGTCGTCGGCCATCTCGCCGCTCAGGATCTTGCGGAGGATCTCGGCGTTCTGGATGGGCTCCTTGCCGGGGCTGACGGTGCTGAGGGGGTGGCGCGACAGGCCGAAGTCCTCGGGCGTCAGGGTGAAGTGCTCGACGCTGACGCCGGTGCCGTCGCTGGCGGGGTCGTCGTCGCCCGGGCGCGGGATCAGTTGCCAGCACAGCGTCGGGCCCGCGCACGAGACCTCGTCGAGCTGCTCGACGCCGCACACGACCAGGCCCTTGCGGGTGCCGCCGAGGCGCAGGGCCTCGGCGAAGACGGGGCCGAGGTCGTCGCGGGCGACGCCGATCATGCGGGCCTCGATGGCGGCGTCGCAGGGGTTGGCGAGGGGGCCGAGCAGGTTGAAGATGGTGCGCCAGCCGAGCTCCTTGCGGATGGGCGCGACGTACTTCATGCCCGGGTGGAAGACGGGGGCGAAGAGGAAGGCGTAGTTGGTGCGCTCGTAGACCTGCGCGATGGTCCGCGGCGTGATGCGCGACAGCGGCGGCGCGCGCGGCGACATGGACATGAGCAGGTCGGCCGAGCCGGACTTGGAGGTCGAGGCGCGGTTGCCGTGCTTGGCCATCAGGAGCAGCGAGGAGGCGAGGATCGAGGAGGTCGTGCTGATGTTGAAGGTGTTGTGGCTGTCGCCGCCGGTGCCGACTATGTCGCACTACCCGACATGGTGGTGGTCAGTACAGGGAAAACCGGAAGAGATATCTTGGGACCGGAACAATGCTCTCAAATACTTACAAGTCCGCCCAGGTATTGCCCCTCAGGCTTACCCTTACGGGCGACCACATCACTGAGCTCGGCGAGGTCGATCTCGGCGGCGGCGGCGCGCATGGCGGACGAGGACTCGGCCAGGACGTCAGCACGGCGGTCCCATCCCGTGAAGTGGAGGCAGGTGAGCAGGGAACCGGTCTGTACGGGGCTCAGGCTGTTGGGGAAGATGAGCGCGAGGGCCTCGGCGATCTCCTTTGCGGTGACATTCTGCTGCTCCGGGTCGGGCCAGAGGCGCTGGAGCAGCGGGCGGATGTCGACAATGGCCGGCTGGTCTGCCTGCGCCGCAATGGACGCGGGCTGTTGTGTGCTGCTCATCGTGTGGGTTGTTGGGTTTCGGGTGGTTCCGCGTCGCTCGTTGGCGGCGACGGGCTCAAAGGCTTCGTTTCGTCACAGCTCGCGATGGCGGGGTAGTAAAGCTGCGAGGTCAACTGCACCTCTTTGGAGTGGAATTTCGACAAATCAACAGTCGCCAAGCTTTTTCAGACCGTATTATATGTCCCGAGTCACCGAGGTCTTCAATGGCAAGGAAGTATTGCGAAAAGTATCATGTAAGGGAGACGGAGAACGTGGTATTATTTAGTTGACAGGTCCGCAGTGACTCAAAAAAGCATGATCGCAGCAAAGTATGTAAGTACGTAAGTAACGATCCACCAGCGGCATCGGGACGAATTGATGAGACACAGGCAATTAAAACGCCCTTCATGCAATGGAATCCCAGTGCCATTGACACCATGTCCATCAAAGCAGAGGAAGAATGACCTCTGTCGTTTTTATGAATGCATCTCGACAGCAACATGATAGCTTCAGCTACTCAGCTACCGCGATACCGATGACGAGGGGCAGATAGTGTCGCAATTGCCCAATTAAGGCACTTTGGGATCGAGCTGTCGCTGTGGAGCTCAGCAGCTTGGATCCTTGCAAGGGCGCCAGAAGCCATAAGGGCGCTCTCAATTGGCATCTGCAGCAGCTGGTAAAGGGTCGGAGAGGATTTACCCCAGCGCCGGTCACCAGCAAAGCACAGACCTCTCCAGCGAATTTGGGCCCGGCAAAGAAAGCCTCACGCGATCGTCGGAAGCAGAAACGTTTTCTCGACGAGCAGTGGTAGGACAGGTGGCTGGCATAACACTCAATTACCTTCCCAATATGTCTGCCCGGCTCAATTGCTCGTCGGCGCGCTGCGTCGGCCGAGTCATCAAGTCCCAGACGGCCAGCCCGCTTTCTAGAGCTGCGCCCGCTGCAGTGACGCTCTCCCAGACCTCGATATCTTCAACGAGGCACTATGCCGTGGCTTCTCGAGCCTTGCCCACGGCCCTGGGTAAACTCCAATTGCCCCAGGACTACGTCTCCCCGACCAAGCCGCCGACTGCTCGCCGGCCCGAGACCCGCAAATCGCAAATGATCCGCGCCTACACAGCTCTTCTCCGATCGACCCCGTTAATGCTCCTCTTCCAACACAACAACTTGACAGCCGTCGAATGGTCTGCGGTCCGCCGAGAGCTGCGCAGGGCGTTGCGCGAGGTGCCTGCGCCAATTGCTGGCCCCGACGGAAATGTCCCGGTCGACATCACAGAATCGATCCACTTTCAGGTCTTGCGGACTCGCATGTTTGACGTCGCATTCAAGGTTGTTGAGTTCTTCGATGCCGAGGAGGCCGCCAAGCAGTCCAACGGCTACACCCACGATCTGTCCCAGACGGCATACGAAGCCATCCAGGCAGCCGATACGACCAACCCCAACACAGCCTACGCTCAGATCAGCCCTCTGCTCGAGGGACCTGTTGCGGCGCTGACTTTCCCGACGGTATCTCCTGCCCACCTGGCCGCTGCACTGAAGGTTCTGGCCCCTAGCGCCCCCGATTTCCCTGCCCCCACCAGGAGGAAGAACCCCGGATACTACGAGCTGGCAGCCCAGAGCGGTCTGCAGAAGCTGCTGCTCGTTGGTGGCCGTGTCGAAGGCAAGGCGTTTGACTACCAGGGCGTCCGATGGGTTGGCGGTATTGAGGGCGGTCTGGATGGCCTGCGCAGCCAGCTTGTGTACATGCTCCAGAGCGCTGGTCTGGGTGTCACTACGGCTCTCGAGGGCCACTCCAAGGGTCTGTGGCTTGCTCTCGAGTCCAGGAGGTCGCAGTTGGACGAGGAGCAGAACCCCAAGAAGGAGGAGGGAGAAGCCCCCAGCAGCTAAAGCGTGGATGCTGTATGAGAAAGATACCAAGGTGTATAAATGTACAATACAAAATGTACCAAATAGAGGCCCAAGCCCAGAAGACCTGAGTTCTGGTCTCGTTACAATGCCAAAAACTTGAACCAGTACATCTTGCGTTGCTCAGCAGATCTCTAAACCAACGCCTTGCCAAGGCGTGTTCAATGGCGGACCTTTGGCATCAGTCTGAAAAATGCAATTGGGTTCGACTTGCGAATGCTAGGCTAGGTCAATGTTCAGTAGAAACATTCTGACATCCTTGTAGCTTGGGGGCTTCAGGAACAGCGATTAGCCTTCAGTCGTGAGCGCCGTCCGTTAGTGGCTGAAGGATAGGAGCAACCGAGAATGCTGCATACATGGAACAAATTCAATGAATCCTGATTTAGAAGGGACATTTACTTCGTATCAATTGATGAAAAGGACGTACGACATTCGATATCCGTAAATGGATACATGCAGAACACGAGCCATTACCGCCGATGCACCGAAATAGATCAGTGATGAATGAGCTACAGGAACTGGTTCGCGCTAAGAGAGGACCCTGCAGGTCATTGAGTGAGATGTGGGCGGAATCTGCCGTTGCCGATCCCCAGGCCAGACAGGGCAGCTTTGAACTTGGCGTTGCGTTGCGTTGCGTTGCGTTGCGTTAGACAGACAGATCCGGCGCAAGCGCTATCTATGCGCATGCATTCCTCCAAAGTAAACTTCAGCTTAAGCGTCATTCCCTCTCACCGTCACTCTTCTTGACTGTCCGTATTACGGCACACACCGACTTCTGTTTCTTCTTTTCCTATTCTTTTTGCAATTCGGCCAGCCCGCCGGAGGAGAACACACATTGGGTACAACATTGGAGTGCGCTGCCGTGAATTTGAAACTGGAGGACCCCGAAAGCTTGGACTGGAATAACTTAGCGAGGCAACACCGACAAGAAGCCGAGCTAAGCAAGTTGGGCAATTGCGACGACCTGCTATCTCCGAACCTCGAGATTTACCGACGCACGACGAAGCGACAGTCTCTCTCACATACGAAAGCTTCTCTGCAAAGAAGAAAGTGACGCACACAATACCAGCCCGACCCGAAATTCCAAGATCCTACAACACGACATCACCGAGTGATCCAAGAGCACAGACAAAGCCACCAACATGGACTTCGCACCCTATCAGTCCTCCCCGCCGGAGCACAACCGCCCCTGGTCCCCTCCCCGAACGACGGCGTCCCCTCTAGCCTCCCCGCGCGGCTCCTACGATTACCCGCGCCGGCCCAACAACATGGCCTCGCCGCCGCCGCTGCAGCATCCCCAGCCGCAGCGCCAGTGGTCCTCAAGCCTGCCGACGGCGGATCGGTATAACAACACGAGCCGGGGGCTGGAGGCCGGGTTCGGGAACAGCCCGGCTACGGTAGCCACAAGTGGAGGTGGAGGGTATATGAGTGCGGGCGCGGGCGTGAGCGAATTCGATACGAGTTTGGGGCTAAGGCTCGACTACGAGGCGGCGGCGGCGTATTTGGCGGGTCCGCCTGTGGGCGCGATCTTGTTGTTGATATTGGAGAGGAGCAGTGACTATGTTCGGTGAGTGAGAATTTCCGTACCTGCATCAATTGATACAGGATGGAGGGCTGGAGCCAGCACTGCTGGTCTTCTAATCTCTGGGCCGGAGCTTCGCCTCGAGTTGGATCAGCAAAACCTGGCGCCGGTGCTGTTCAGGGAAGATTTCTGAGGACTGCCAAACGTTTTAGCATGTTATGGGCATGGCTAACAAATCTCGAACAGATTCCACGCATGGCAGTCCAGTCTGATGTTCACAGCCATCTTCATCATCCACCTCATCTTCTCTTGGTCGACGTTCCTGAGCTGGGTCCTCATTCTGGCCGATTTGGCCCTGATGGCGTTCATGGCTCTGAAAGCATACAGGGATGCAGATACTCTCGATAGGTAAGTCGAGGTCATACCATTCCGAGATTTGGCGTACGGACAGCTGACCCTTCATCAGATATGAGGTGCCCATTTTCGGACAACTCGCAAGCCGAATACTAGATGACGAATAGCCGGAGGAGGGTGGTCAGACGGAATTCTGACAGATGACGATTAATGAGAGCAGTGCAGCAAGGCTGTCTATGAACTTGCATTGGTAGCGTTTAGCCTGCCAGGGGTTGTTGATCAGGAGATGAGGAAGCTTCTTTCGCTGTACGTCTTTAAGCAAGTGTTGTACATATACCCCAAGCTGCCTCGACTGAGACATAATACATACCTATTCGATAAAGCCTTTGCCGTAAAGATGGATGATATTTTCATATTTTCCTTTAAGGTTAAGCTGCTCTGTAGGATCATCTTGGTGATTGTGTACTGGGTAAGGTCCTGGCAGTGATAGCACCACAGGAATTCGAGTTTACAGAAAGTGTTTCCTCACAATCTTGCCAGGAATATGAGGTCCTTCACACTGTCTAGTCTGGCTGGCAAGATAATGGATCACTGTCATCCAAGGCGATGCCGTTCACAGACCTAGGGTTTGGAAACAAGAGCCAACTGTTTCCATGAGTTCGCCAATTGTCTCTTGGGTTGGAAGGGCCCGTCGATGAATTGTAATTTTCCTGTCTGATCACGTTGAATTTTTCTGCACAGCGCGATCACACTCTGAAGATGGCACTTGATCGGCGACGACTACCTGCAAGCGACCTATGAAAGCCTTCTTACGGGCAACAACTTGTCTTTCGCACGAGATATCAGTAGGAGATCGGTGAGCGGCATGGTTTCGCTGCTGGGTACTGGTCTACTTCACTGCTCTCAACGTCGCCAACATCAAGAACCATCTGTCGCGCCTTCCCGAAAGGAGCGACGATATCGACGACCCCTTCTTTCGGCACCTCCAATTTACTCACCTACATACTACCTGTTCGTTTGGACCCGAACTTACCCGGGAAGCTACCGCTGCATTCAACGGATTTGAACACCATTGATCATTAGGTTCCATCGTGTACCTCCCGAAAGGGGCGCCATATCGACGACCCCTTTATCTAGACAATATCGCCGACCCCTTTATTTTGTTACATTCACTTTGCGCCCCTGCATACTACTTGTTCATTTAAACCCGAACTTACACGGGAACGTATCGCTATATTCAACGGCTTTGAACACCCTTGATAATATAGCTTCCATCGTATCCCTCCGGAAAAGTGTGACAATATCGCCGACCCCTTTATCTTGGCACCTTCACTTTCCAGCCCTACACACTACCTGTTCGTTTGGGTCCGCAATTACTCGGGCAGCTACGGCTGCATTCAACGGCCTTGATCACCATTAATAATCTCGGTTCCGTCGTGTGCCTCGAATATTTCAACCTTTCCTCTACTTCATCATCAAGATCCCGGATCCTCTCAGACTCCTTTCATCTGCCCGCAACACCCTCACTCACGCCGTGACCCTCTGGACATTTCTCAAGGACTCTGATCTCGACAAGCAACCTGAACACATACCGTCACAAATTCCTTGTTGCCAGTACCAAATAATTATTCCGTCCGTTCTCGACATCTTCCGTCCGGTCTCGACGATATCTTCCATCTGGACTCGACGATATCTACCGTCCAATCTCGACATCTTCCAGCAAGCAATTTCTAGCTGCCACCACAATACATCATCATGTCTTCGGTAAGTAGATCCTCCAATTGGGACGGAATCTTGGAAACATTCGGATATTGACTCACGCGTGTACGTCAGGCTTCGATCGTACAGTCGCCCAAGGTGCAGCTTCTCGAGAAGGTCGGAAATCTCCAAGGCGCAGCAGCCAAGTCCGCCACTGAGAGGACCTGGACCGAGAACACCGTCAAGTTTCTTTACCAACGCAACGTTCAGCCTCTGATCTCCCAGGCTCACGCAGACCGTCTGATGGCCGAGGAGCAGTGGTACGAGGCTTGTAAGTAATCCTCATCAAGTTCCGTTCTCATCAGCCGAGGATCTAATCTTGGACTTCACAGGTCTCAACAACAACTACTCATGGTCAGGCCAGCTCACCACTAACGACACGTCCGAGCCACGACATCCGCAGTACTTCCACTACTGGTTCGAGAGAAAGCGCCTTGATGAACAGGCCAACCTCCCCATCGAAGAGGGCGACGATGAGGGCGAAGAGGGTCAAGCCAATCCCCTCTCCATCACCGACAAGCACGGCATCGCGTGGGAGAAGGTGGTAGCCCAAGAGAAAGGTGTCCTTTCCAAGACCACCAAGAAGCAACTCCTCGTTCTGCATGAGGGAGTGAAGCAGCAGAATGTCGAAGCCGAGCGTCTGGCCTGGGAGTACAAGAAGACCGCCGCCGCCAATAAGGAGCGAGGTGCCCGCAAGCTCACCGAAGAGCGTAATCGCTCCATCGGCGTCAAACAGAAGTACAAGAAGCTCAAGCGCAACCTCAAACACGGAAGCCAGGGTCATTGGGGAGATCAAGTTGCCAAGTCGGAGGCCGATGAACAGCAGCGCCTGATCCAGGCGAACCATATCCAGGATCTTGAGGGCAAGTTCGACATGAAAGCCGATGACATTAGCGAGAAGTTGGACGAAAACCGCGATCTCAAGATGAAGCTGAGCCATGCCGAAGGAAAGATCCTTGCTCTGGAGCTTGAGAACGACGCACTGAGAGAGAAGGCGGGAAAGGGCGTGCAGGTCAAGAAGGAGGAGCTCTCGATGAAGTTGGAGGACATCCAACCCGCTGAGGTTAAACAGGAAGGAGAATCTCAAAGCGAAAGTACGAGGAGTTGAGCTCTGAGCACGAGAGTTCTGATGATGAGCTCTTGAGCCTTGATGGCGAGGTCTAACGTACCACAAGCAGGTGGTCTCTGGAAACGGAGACTGAACTTGTTCATGTTATTGATCAGTGTGAATCTCGCGGTTGATTTCTCGGGTTGCCAATCATGGAATTATGAGCAAAGGCTTGAAGGATGGTGGTCAACAACTTGCCAGGGTGTGAGGGAATATGAAAGCTCGAGGACTGGGAAGTGAAACCGGCGTATTGCCCCAGGTTGATATTCGCATTGCGGCTGAGTTATATCTTTAGTTCATGACCTTCGTTCACCTGCATCATATTGCGGTCAATTCATCTCTGTTATTGCAAATTCGCATCTAAAGTAGCTGCATGCTTCTCTCGGAACTGCTGTATTAAGTGGCGGCATAAGTAGGCAAGTAAGTCTGTGTGGTCAAGCGATACTACAATGACAGGAATAGTCATCATAGCGAAATAGTTAGTAAATCAGGTCATGGGAACAATCGATGGGAGTCAATATTTCCAGTAATGTGTAAGGACAAGCTAGGGAGCAACCGGTTGTTGCTATAGGGAAGATGCAGCAGAGAGGGTAGGTACTTAATTCCTAATAACTGATCTTTTCAGCAACCACCAACAATGATAGCTCAGCTTGCGAAGTAGGGCCCCTGTGCGAGCTGCAGCTTAGTTGGTTGCAGAGGTAAACACCTGCGTAGAAGTGGCCAGAAACAATCCCCGGTTGGCGGTTGGCTTGAAGTATTCAAGGGGGTTTTTCGTATGGTTCGATTCCGTCACGGAGCAACCTAGCTTTTTTGCCAATTGTTTCTTTGAATTCAGGATCAAATTTCTGTTTTCATTATTCGAACCATTGCTCTTGTGTCTCTCCCATTCTATCTTACTACTTCATACCCACCAGTACGCTCATGCCTTCAGATCATCCAATTCGCACAACACGCTTGTCATCCCGCCTTCTTGGTTTCCCTTGGAATGGGGTGTGTAACACTTGGCTAAACCCTTAATTTTATGTGATCCCGAGATGCTCGAACCCGAGGTGTTCGGTAGAAGTAGTCTAACAAACGTACCTTGATAAGGCCAACGTGTTCTGACAAGGCCACAGCTGTTTTCATTGTAGGCGCCTGCATTCCCAGCAGCTACCTCAAGAAGGGGCCAACGAGCAGTTATCCTTTTAGAAGCATTGGGATCCGGCCGAGAATTTTTTCAACCGTACGGTAGTTGCCTTGAAATCTTGTGAATTTGAACAATAACTTGACGTACCTGACTACTGACCATGTTAGTACAGGAACAAGCGAGATACGATATAGACGCTTGTCTAGCAACGCATAAAACAAAGCAATGAGTTCCAAATAAAAGAATATTTTGCTTTGTATTTTGGTACATTTAGGCATCGACAATGCTAGCTGCCGCAGCGCTCCGGGGGAAATCAGCTATTGCTATCTGGAGCTCATAAAGAAAGGGGTAGGGGAGCTCCACAAAATATTTTCGCCTACCAAAAGCACAATTCGATCCTCTTCTTTCTAGCTGGAGATCTTTTGGACTTGGTCAAAGTGATGAGACATAACGGGCGGAATTCGACGTATTGCATCGACATTGCCCTGTCCCTTGACGCTGCTCGATTTCATATGTTGTCCGAGTTCGTGGAGAGTAGTGACGATGGCGAGCGCCGAACGCTTGCTAGCAGTGGCACATGAAGCAACCTATGAAATGGTAATTGACGCAAAGCGTCGATAAGATCAACTGTCACTGTTATCCAATGGACCCATCACAATTGTGTAGAGCCTCAATACGATGTCACAGCCCGCTTACTTGATCACCACAGTTCTGTCCCTACCAGGGCCAAGCGGAAGATGGCCGAGGAAATTCTCAAAGATAGCAGAAGCAGAGTGGGACGAAGAAAATCAAAATTGTAAATTGATAATTGACTTTGTGCTGCCAGCTCAGTGGGACCTAATGGTGATGCTCTCCATGTCTGGATTGGAGAGGATCGAGAGTCAATGGAAGGTGCTAATGGTGGCAGCGGGCCTCGAGATAGAAGGATTTTACCAACCACCCGAGGATGGGCAAGGTATCATCATTGCCAACTTGAAACAAGCGAACTGTGTGGCCCTTTGACCGAATGCAATGCCCCGACATGAACAAAACAAATGATTGGGCAGCATGATTAGCCCATTCAACTGGACCTTCCGAAGTATCGAATGAGAAGCAAGTGGTAAAAAGATAGATAGCAAAAAGAGAAGTAACTGCACTGTCCGAGAGTCGAACTCGGGTCCTACGTTGTCACACATTGGATGATGGGAAACGTAGATGATAACCGTTACACTAACAGTGCCTTGTGGAAGAAGTTGGTGGGAGATGGTGAAATTGCTCGTTGTAAATGTTAATGTAGGCTCGCCGAGGTTGTTGGTGGAAGCCGCTTACCGCGTGCGTTTGTGACTTCCTCCTTTGTTCTCACAAAACTGGGTCCAGGGGGTTGCATCAGTTGACAGTACTTGGGTACTGACCTTGGCTTTATGTGGAACATTAAACAATCCCAACTCTGTGGTGGCTCAATTGGATCTACCAGATCAGTCTTATATAAATGAAGCTCAGAGTATGTAGGATCAGTGTCTCATGAAAGGGAGGTAGGTTGGCAACCAAAACCTTTACCCGTGTTTACAGCCTTGTCCGTCAAAGCCGCCCTCCTTGGTTCTCCCTGATTCCCATAAAGACCACGTGCCCGTACTCCGTCCAGCCCTCATGCCCAATCCTGAGAATGACCGAGTGCTTCTTGAAGTGATCAGTGTGATGGTAGTCGTCATGGTTCTTAACGGTCTGCCACCCCACATACACACAGTAGCTGCCTCCCATGTCGTCCACGGGCTCCGAAACCTGACCTCCTGCGATACCCAGGCATCCGGGTACATGGCGGACCACATGCGTCCACAGGGGCCAAGCCCCTTCGTGCCAGGCGTCGTTGCATGACTTGTAGATGGCTGTGCCGATGGGATAGCCCAGCAGGGATTTGGAAAAGGGGTTGGCGAGGACTTGGTGGGCTAGAGACATGTGCCGGATCGAAATTGGAGAGCCGGGAACTGCGAGGCCCTTCAGTACAGGTAGAACCTCGTCAACGTAGGACGAAATGGAAATAAAGCTATGATGATGGGCGAGAGTCTTCTTGACTAGGCGTACATGGCATTTCAATTAGTCCTTATCAGCAAAGGCACTTGGGTTTGAGCTCGAGGACAGATAGCTAAATACCGATATGAAGTTGTACTTTCTCCGGCTCTTCCAGGCGCCTTCCCCAATACAGGCGCACGAAGCCCGGGGAACAGGCGATGGTATCGAGGAGCTTGGCCCATTTCAGCCCTGGCTCAGTCGATTCGTTTGTCAAATCCGACGAAGGTGGAATATCAACATAGAGAACCTGGGTGATAGGGGTATTGGAAGCAGATGTCGCATGTGCCATGGTTGGTGAGCAGGCGGCCAGGATTACAAGTTGAAGCGTTTAGGACAGCGACATTCTCCACTGTGGCAGCTGTGGTATGAAGCACAGTAACCTTCATCAGAGGAACATTTTAGATACATGTCGTCGGTCTGTCATAGTGGTCTTGGCTTGAAGCAAGATTGGTCTGTGAGCTGACATCAGTTAGTAAAGCACGTTAGTTGCATATTGAAGGGTGTTTCCCCGCAGATTGGCGGTACTCGGCCCAGTGTCGTGCGATTCCTCGGGGCCTCGTCCCCAATACATTAACTTTGCGGGGTTCCCACCATCACACAACGATCTTCCACCCAACTGCTAAAACGAGGTGCTGTTTTGCGAAGGCCTCCAGTTGAACGCCTTTGGGTCTATGTTACTGGTCACATTGCCAATTCCGCCTGCCTGCGAGTTGTTGGCGCAAGAGATCTCCAACCCGGGCAAGCTGCGAGGATACGTAAATTGGGGTCACATCCTCAATGTCGTTTTGCCTCGGCATGCTGCCCAAGTCTGGGACCAACACGATAGCCGACATTCAATATCCTTTAGATCGTACGGCCGCGAGTCTCATCTATCTTGCTTCGGGTCTGGCTTG
Organism: Apiospora hydei; assembly: GCF_038363865.1. Lineage (NCBI taxonomy): Eukaryota > Fungi > Ascomycota > Sordariomycetes > Amphisphaeriales > Apiosporaceae > Apiospora > Apiospora hydei. Next base: position 1,410,438 of record NW_027117369.1, read on the forward strand.
ATCGGGTCCCGACTCCATCGCGGCCAAAAGAACCCAAGAATGCATTCCTGGCTGCTTGGAGGGAATGAGAAGTATGAGCTACAGTCCCCTAAAGGCCAACAGCACTCTCCAGCAGAGCTTTTGGCTTGAAGCAAATCATAATCGGACATATTCCTACCTAGACATTGAAGCGGATCGTGAAGATGGCCCCCATGACCAGATTCGCGGTCGAGGACCCGTACCAATACCTGGACGGCTTGGGCAACTATCATTCGTAAGCTCCTCTGGTTATCGAATCATCTCTGGTCGAAAGCCAGCTAACTTCGGGCTTAGGTCAGAGGCTCTCCAAGGAGCGATCCCGCAAGTAAACAACACGCCACAGAAGCCACCACTGGGCCTGCACGCCGAGAGAATCAGCGGCAGCGCCTTCACCTCGCCGCGCGACCAATACCTGCAGACCTTCCTGTACCGGTCGCAGTCCTCCATGCTGCATGGCGACTTCGTGCCTCTGGAGATAAGGTCGGGCTACGGCCCGCAGACGTCAGCGGCGCCGACCCAGATCAACCCCAATTCGTACTTCTGGCCCTCCTTCCCCGTCCCCGACCAGGCGCACTGGATTACGGGCCAGGCCCTACTGGGAAGCAACGGCGACCCTGTCAAAAGGAAGGCACCGCCATCTGGGCCTTCAGCATTACTGAGGACATGCCGGCCCGCCACGTCTTTTCCAGCCTCGACGGGGAGATGCTCATCATTCCGCAGTCCGGGGCCCTCGACATCCAGACCGAGCTGGGCTTCCTCATGGTGCGCCAGAACGAGATCGTCGTTATCTCGCGCGGCGTTCGGTACCGCGTCACCCTGCCCGGCGGAAAGCCGTGTCGCGGCTTCGTCTGCGAGCTATTCCAGGGCCACTTCCGGCTGCCGGACCTCGGTATCATAGGTACGACGGGCTTGGCCAATGTGCGCGACTTCCAGGTTCCCAAGGCGTTCTTCGACGGCACAACTGTGGACGGTGTCGCCAAGGCCAACAATCGTGACGGGGAGAAATGGACCATCGTGTCGCGACTGGCGGGCAAGCCGTGGCACTGCATCCAGACACACACCCCTTCGACGTCGCGGGCTGGCATGGGACTTGCTACCCCTACAAGTTCGACCTGGGCCGTTTCTGCCCGCTGGGCAATACACTCTTCGACGAGCACGATCCGAGCCTGTACACAGTCCTGTCAGCGCGACACCACGGCGCCGAACCGGGGACCGCGGTGGTAGACTTCGTCATCGTCCCGCCGCGCTGGAGCGTGTCCGAGGACACGCTCTGGCTGCCCTACTACCACCGCAACACGATGCAGGAGTTCTTCAGCGCCATCGTCAGCAACCAGGACCCGGAGTTCCCCTCCAACGATGTCAATAAAGTGGCGAACCGGTTCGCGCCGTTCGGGGCGGGGCTGCACGGCGCCATGAGCACGCACGGTGCGTCGGATTCCGAGATGCGGGCGGTGCGGGAGATCGATACGTCTAGGCCGCAGAAGCTGCAGATGAACGGTATTACAGCTTTTGTGCTGGAGACGGAACGGCCGCTGGTGCTGAGCGAGTGGGCGTTTACTTGCGCGCAGAAGAACCCGCAGGCCAAGGGGCGATTGGCCAAGATGTAGCCTCCAGGGTGAAGGACCAAGATTGAACTTCTCAATCGGGAGTTTGCATGGTTCTCTATGGTGTACATTGTATCCTGGACCTGTCTATGAAACGCGAGTTGGCTTTCTTCTATGTATATAAAAGATTGAGGGCAGAATGAAACCTACTTATGGAAAGCTGCTGTCTTCTTCATCGCTCGCCCTCCCTCTTGTTAACCATACTTTAGAGACTTCGTACATGCCCAAGTACAAGCCGCTGCCGACAGCCGTCCACGCCGCCCTGAGCACCGCGCCGCGGAACAGACCCGGCACGCCCCTTTCGCGCAGCACCTGCCTCGCGACCGCGAGCCCACCCCGCGCGTTCTTGGCCTTCGCGGCCTGCTTGGTCTCCGCCGGCACCCCCTCCTTGCTCTCTTTACGCTTTTGTTCGTCGTCCCCGCCGGCCATCAGCATCATCCGCGTCTTCACCACATCCATCGGCGTCGTGACCACGGCCGCGAAACTGCCCGCCAACCCCGCGCTCGTCCCCGTGACCCAGCCCGTCCGCCACAGGCTGCTCTCTTCCTTCTTGGTGTTCTTCCACATGAGCTCCCGCACGTGCTCAAAGATGGGGAACTGGATCGCCGTGAAGGGCAGGTTCCGCGCCACCATGGCCGTGTACCCGGACAGCAGCTTCCGGCCCGCGCCCGCGCCGCCGGCTAGCTGCCGCAGCGCTTTCACGGAGGAGGAACCGCTGATGCCACCGCTGCTTGCCGTGCCTTGCTGCTGCCGCTGCACCATCTGCGCGTTCTGCTTGATCACCTCGGCGGGCGTCAGGACGACGCAGCTGGCCATCTCGGCGAAGGCGCTGGCGGCGGAGTGCACGAGCGGCTGGGGCAGGTTGACCAGCTTCTTGCGACCACCACCGGCGGCGGCGGCGGCATGGTCAGCGGGGCCGACGTGACGGCCCAGGAAGGTCTTGGCGGCTTCGTAGGTAGTGAAGAAGGTCCCGGCCGCGGGCAGGGTTGCGACGATGACGATGCCGATGCCCTGGTAGAGGCCCCGAAACAGCTGCCGCGAGGGCGCTTTGGTTTTGGTGGCCGGGTCCGCGAAGGTCTGCAGGAAGTCTTGCGACTGCTGCCGCGTCTTCAGGGTGTCTAGGGGTAGATGAGCAGGTCGACGGTGAAGGCTGCGGCGGCGCCGGCCTGGGGGTGGTTGGATGCATTAGCAAGATGCGCGGGTAAGGGAAAGAAGAAGGTGAGATGACGATGCAGGATCAAGGCTCGAGACAAATTGGCTTGGGTAGAAGTGGTTACTCACAAGCATCACATCTCGGTTCGTGCTCCCACTCATGGTGGTACCTTACTACCTATTCAGGGGGGCTCTTCTGACATCTATGCACAGTAATGCGTGTATCTTTAGAACAAAAGGAAGTGCACGTGGTTTGGTGAACTCGGGAATCGTTGGATGGCTATGACGACATTGTTGATCTGGTTCAATTGGGCCAATTAGAATCGTATCGCAGGTGGGGATGCGATTACCACCAGCAGCAACCCAAGCACTGGAAATTGTTCTATGCAATCAACTCAATTGCTAATCATGAAGCCACTTAGACTGTAAGGAGAATACCAATAATGAGAGTAGCTTTTCATTTGCCTGCTTTTTTCTACGTCGATTGAACCCGTTTGGGGACTCAAAATCAGTCCCTCATTGCGTTCTTGTGGGTCGGCATGTGTGTGTGCGCCCGGATGTTGGTCCGACTTCAGGGATGAAAGCAACATCAAGGGCCTGCGTCAAACGATTATCGCGATTCCAACGGCTGCCACTCTTAACCTCTGCAGTAAGCAGAAAACCAAGAACTGATGAGTGTTGGTGTGCACCATGCCATGGTCATGCAACTTGCATGCTGCCGTGTTGCTGACTGTTTTTTCTTGGAGCCTGGACGCCAGCGACAGGTCGTCTTAGATAAGCCCGGCATCTTAGCTCAGGACCACAACTGACTCTTACCTCAGCTTGACTCACCCAGTCGTCCGCAATTCATATGTAAAAATCCTTTTCTGCTCTAATTGACCAAGCAGGCCCATCATTTAGCCTCGTAAGGCTGGTAGCGCCCGCGACAAGGGGGCAGTACAAGGGGGCGGAGCCGCCGTTTAGGGCGCGAACCGAAAATTCCTCCCGTGATACAGGGCCGGGCTGTGGGCGCCTTCACGTATGTCAGCCTTGTAACCAATCAACATGGCCGCTGCAACTTAAGGCTGACATCAGCCTAGAGATCACACCAATAGGGAGCGCGATATGCAATGTTGGCACTGCAGAATTATTGACTGCAGAATGGCAGCCTGCGAGTGAGCGTTCATGCCGACTCTACTTCGCCTCTGCCGGCCGGGCTGCCCCCAAGCTCTCACAGTAAGACCAACAGCAAGTCCTATGAGGATTGAATACATACTCCAGGCACCCACTTCTCCGGGGGACTCTTACATGAAAACCGTTTTTCTCATCTCACATATTCTGGAGGAAGTCGCTTCTAGACTTTTCACTTATTACCATCCTATTGCTGTGTGACGACCTCATATCAATCTCATACATCATTCCTATAACAGTCTCACACAACATCCCTATAGTAATCGCTCAGAGCGGCGATAATCCCCGAGAGACAACGATGGAGTACCAAAGCCTCAATACCGACCCCGAAGCAGCCGAGCGAACCGACTTTACGCCCGAGAAGCCAGGAGCAAAACCCAAGCTCTGGCAAAAGGCCAAGACACAGGATTGGGGTCTGAGCAAGACATTAATAGCTACTGCTGTCGTGCTATTGGCAGCCTGGGGCGCCATAGATACGTCCATTCGGGCCCTGCAATTAGCTCAGTCCGTTCTGAGAAAAGAGTACCGCTCGCCCTGCTGGTGCGGCACATCGGACGCCGAGGCCGTCGCCATGGGCTGCACCTGGGACCACATCGCCGTCGACTGGCTGCCGCCGCACTGCGTCGACCACAAACTCATGACCGAGTTCGACGCCGCCGGGTCGGGGCCCAACGGCGCTTGGCCCTACTATATCTCGGACGCGCGCAACGTCGCGCTGATCACGGAAGCCCAGCGGTCCCCCGTCAACCTCACCGACATCGATGAGCTGGCGCGCGAGGGCCGGGAATACTGGACCACGGTGGAGTGGCACATCTCGCACTGCCTGTTCACCTGGCGGAAGCAGGTGCGGTCGGCCGCGAGCGGCGGCGCCGTGTCGGTCGAGCCCTGGAACGATAAAGAGGCGCACGCGTCGCATTGCAGTATGTATATTTGGGACGTGCTGAGGACGGGGGAGGCCGTTGGATGAGGTCAGCACTGTTATTTTGGGCAAGGACCGGCATACGGGCGAGTAAATACACGAAGGATATGGCATGTTCATGATAGAGACCTAGAATATTGGATATCGGTTAGCTAGTGGCCACACGGCGTGTAATGATATGAGAAGCATACTTAATTGCCGTCAGACACTTGTTTGAGTATGCGACGTTCCGTGAAGTCTCTTGCAACGCAGGAATGCCAATATATGGCTTCTGCTATGGAGGGTGACTCCTGGGCCGACGCTGCTAAGATTAAGGTGGTTTTGATCATAACAGGGCCGATATATCCAGTTATGAACATTAGTTTTTGTAGTTGGCCTGTACATCGTGCCAAAACAATTCAGTCCGAGTTCGGGGCTCTACTTAGTCGCAAGCAACCCTTCTTTCTCAGCCCGGGTCATGACAGGACAAACAATGGCGGGTTCTGACAAATCAAATTTGGAACTAAGGATAGGGACTGCAATACAAGCAGTTCTCGACATCAAGAAGGTCTTGTCAGTTACAATGGCTTGGTGGTGTAGTTGGTTATCACGTCAGTCTAACACACTGAAGGTCCTGGGATCGAGCCCCAGCCGAGTCACGAAACATCTATTTTTGCTGGCCTCACTTGGCCGAGGGGAATTGACTGGAGGGAAGATGATCGGCGGCGCACTGTGAGTCCATGAGCCTATTATAGAAGATACTGCATGTCGCATTGTTTTGTGTGATATCTAACTAAGAGTGATGAACGGTTCGTGGCCAGCCATCTAACTTCGACATCCATCGTCTCCTAATTTTTTCACCATGGCCCCGCCCAATTGGGACTAGGATATAAAGCGCTATTCCCCAGCGCGTATCCAAAGATAGTATAGGCGGATACCGTTTACTGGAAACTTGAAGCTGTCCTTGTCCGTGAGCAAACTTAGCGACAGCACCTGGGGACGCCAGCATCCTGGACAAGGTCGCGGCCGTCCCCGTGGCTATGGCCGGCGCGTTTGCCGGGGTACCGTTGACCTCGGACTTGTTGACCGCCGCCGACCACATAATCGACGGTATTGTTTCGGGTTAAAACAAGTCGTCGCGGGTGTTCGTCCTCCTCCGTCCTGGGATGGCAAGCCCTACGCTGGTGTGGCAAGCTATTTGACACTCACACCCTTCATCCATAAGCCCATTTCTGGCCGCGGAGCCGCGAAGGAGTATCTAAGGTTAAGGCCACCGTGTTCACCGACGATGGCAAGTTCGCGGCTCATGGGTCATATTTCAAACCCGGCAGTTGCTATTTCTATTTCCATTTCTCGTGGCATGGATACCGACGGCCCTGCTACCAGAGGTCACACTTGTTACGACCAGTCAAGGGTCACATAATGATCTCAATCTTGGATGGAGACCAGTTATAAGATGGATAAAATGGTTATTCAGTGCTCTGTCTAACGCTCACTGGACTAATGTCTATAGCGATTTACACAGTTGTAAGCTTGGCATTTCTTCGACCGATGATGCCTGCTTCTATGCTGACAGTCCGTCCCATAGGCAGTGTGGAGGGCGGACAGTTAGATCAACTCCCTTCAGTCAGGAAATCGCCCACTAGTTTTAAAACTTTGTCGCGACGTCCCTCGCCTTCTACATGACACATGTGGCCACCCCCTGCAATTTGAACCCAGCGAACCCGAGGGATGATGTTAAAGAAGGGAGCTTGTGCAATGTCATGAGACGTGTCGTATTCTCCGTTGATAACAAGGGTCGGTGCAGTGATGTTAGACAGACGCGGCACAACGGTCCAGTCTTTCAGCGAACCCCCTCGCAGAAGATAAGTCGGCCCCATCCTGTAACAGATTAGAAAGAAGATCGACCTGAACGTGACAAGTAAATAAGGTGTGTACTTACATAGAAGAATAGACGGTGTTGTCGTCTTTGATGTTTTGAAACGCCTGAAGTAGGTCATCTGGCAGAGGCTTCGTACGGCACACGTGTGTCTTCTGGAGGTATTCATTCCCGACCTTGAAGCCGACGCCGTCCAAATCTCTGGTTTGCAAGGCGCTACCCAGCGCTTGACTTAGCAGTGGTGGCATCTGGTCTCTGAGCAGGTCGGTGCCGCGGACGGCGAGCTCGGTGCTTGCCAGTGCGCCGGCGAGTATCAGCTTCCGCAGACCTGGAGGCCGACGGGAGGCAAAGGCTGAGCCCAGCATGCCGCCCCAGCTCTGACCAAGCAGATGGAATCCGGGACCGCTGCGTAGACCGATGTGATCGATGAGGTTGTCCAGCTCGTCCTGAAACAGCTGCTCTTGCCAAAACGTCTCGTCGCCGGCCTTTTGGCGGAGGTGGGTAGACGACGCACAGCCTATCTGGTCATAGAATATGACTGGAAGCCCATACTTAGGCCAAAGGTCCGAGAAAGTCAGAAGATACTCGTGGCCAGCGCCAGGTCCCCATGTAATACAAGTAGTGGGGTGGTGCCAGAGGAGAGATCACCAACGATCTTGTAGTAAGTAAAGCAAGACTCGTCAATTGACGGGATCTCAAAAGGTGCCTTGCCCTCTTCGCAGACTGGATTGGTGGCCATGACTTGACAACGATAGGGCACAATATCAATTGCGGAAACAGGTTGGAGTGTTGTTTACCTTTTGGGGTGGTGATAACCTTGTTGATGTGTTGGAAGTTAAGGCGTGGGCAGGGAGGGGTTACTGAACACCAAGATGTTGGGCCGACAGCTTCAACTGACCCGAAACAGCAATGCACTCTGGAATATCTCGGTGACTTATTGCTTTTGATAGCATATGCCGTCTGCCCGCATCGCCCCCACCCACCGGAATATGGGCATGCGTCGCAATCACAGTGGAGTGTGGATCGGGTCAAGCTGCTAAGAAGATCAGTTGGTGATACACTATGTATCTCAGGGGCGCAGTGCAGGGGTCCAACTGTGCTGCAAGCCCGGTCTTCTATTGCTGAATGTCGTGGAAGCGAAGGGTACTCTCTCTCTCTTTGCATCTCTGTCTCTCCTACGAACACAAATACTCTCTACTCTCTTTGAATTACTTACTGTCCAGCGCCGTCATCGACGGCAGCGCCATCATGTCTTCTGATTACACGCTTGTCCCATAAGGCGCACCAGAGGTGGAAGAAAAAGATCTTTCACGAGTCACCAAGCCAGCACATGTGTCCAAGCGATGGAGACATGCATCTATCACTCTTTCAATCATTCTTGTGGCCTCGGTGTGCTCCAACATGTTCCTGGTCTACAGAATATTTATAAGACCATGGGATCTCTCCCCTGAGCTACCAACCCAGTTCGGTACGTCCAGCAAAGACTCCGTCTGATCTGATACGCCTGAATGACTTACATGTAATGCTACTAAGCTGGCCTGACGCGCAACATACCAACAGAGGTTGTTTCCAGCAGCAGTTTTGGTAGCTTGAACCGGACGATTCAAGATGCTGCATGGGGTCATGTTGACATAGAGCCGTGGAACGGCTTTGTGGCACTTGGAAGAGAACTATGCCATATCACAAGGTCTACCCCACTCACAGCGTTGGCCGTGGGACCTATCCAAAGACGTATATATCATGACCAGTTCGCATGAGCTTCACTGCGTAGTAAGTGCTTTTATTCTCTCTGGACTCTTTCCCGTTCCGCCGCCATTCGGTAAAGAGCCCTACGTTGACATCAATGCGCTCTCCCGAAAGCATGTCCTTCGAGGGGTTGTCAATGAAGACCATGATGGCGTTCCTGAAGCTGAGCGAGCATGGAATTACCCGCATGTTATGAACTGCCTCAACGTGTTGCGCGAGTCGGTCATGTGCAACGCCAACGACACCCCTCTGTACATTGGGCGGCTACACAAGAACATCCACGAGAACTCACCACGAGCCGGTACCGGGACGATCAAGATGTGTCGTGACTGGACCAAGTTATTGGAGTGGTCACGTGCTCGCAGCGCATGCCACAAGCCGGTAGAATGGACAAAGCCAGGCTTCAGTGAGATTGATCGTTACAAAACCTGTCCAGACGGCTCAAGACCTTGGGAGAATGTGGAAGATGGATCGGATTAATATAGAAACCTATATATATATGCATTTTACTCGTGCTTAGATAGATATTTGAAACATCCTGTTTTACACAATACCAATCCACCCAGCCCCCTTTTCGCCAAGATTCATCTTCGGAAATTCGATTCATTATTGATATTTACACCCGTTATATTTCGCTATAAGTAGGTATCCAGAGTGCATTTTACCCCTGTGTAGTGCGCGAGGGTCTGTGGGATACCTATTCTATTTCTAATGATATACAGTTAGTCGCATCAAAGGCAGTCACAGCATTCGGGAAAATAGTCATGAGGAATAATGGTTGTGGTTGAGTTTAGCTCAGGTCTATTCTGGAAGTAGCAACCAAATATGCACTGTATATAAAACCACCGCGCTGCATCCCTCGCTGCATCTCGCTGCATCTCGCTGATCAATATGTTTCTAAGGGTTGGCTTTGCAAGGCGGACCGACGAAGCGTTGCTCCAACATAATACCCTTTTCTTAGAAGTTGCAGGCGATGATCGCACCTGGAGTATCGTCACCCAACGCATCCTCATCCTCGATACCCCGTTTGTAGTCTGCAGATGCTGCCTCGGTGGACTTGCTCGCTGGGCATGGGACCCTCTTGACGATGCCGTTGATACCTTCTATGTGATGGATTGTCAGGTATTTCTGTTGGAACAAGGGAGAGAAGAGACTGATAATTACCATTATTGCCGACGAAGACTGGCATGGCGCTGGCTAGGACGGCTAGAGAAGCCAAGACAGCAACTGCAGATGCGTCAAATAGCATGATAGTAGCTATCAAGCCGGGAGGAGAAGGTAAGGTGATGATACGGACAGGTTTGCGGTGACTGAAACTTTGCAATAGCAGTGATTTGGTAAAGTGCTACTACAGAAGAACCATACAGACTGTCCATAGGAATTCTCCCCAGATTAAGTAATTCTTGGATTGTCCGATTCGTCTAAAAATGGCGTCCTGGCTCTTTGCGGCTCGATGACTGGCCTTTCCATCATCGCCGTCGGCCTTCGGTTTTGGGCGCGCAAACAACACAAAGTGCCCCTCATGGCGGATGACTGGACCGCTACCTTTGCACTTGTATGTCTATCTCACCAAGCCCGTCCCTGGGCGCTGTTGATCGGTGCCCGCTAACAACGTCACCAATAATGGCTTCAGTTATCTTATATTGGTGCATCGACGTGCGTGTTCATAAGTAAGTAACATGGAACAGAGCAGTCTGTATTAGTCAATCTCAAGGAACAATATACCGATGTAATGAGGTAGAAAGTGAGTTTAGCTAACTCTTGCTTTTGCTTAGTGGTACACAACAAGGGATTGGGCTACTCCAGTTCGGATTTGACCCCTGAGGAGATAGCTGCCAAGCTACAAACCCAACAGGAAGTGAGTCTCACGTCTTGCCTTTCCTCGATTATTTTCAAGAATGTAATATATGTGCTCAGTCTGAGATTGCTCTCGATATCCTGACCAACTGCACCCTCGGATTTGTGAAACTCAGCGCTCTTTTTTCTACCGTCGGATATTCTGCACCATTGAGAAACGAGGCATTTTCAACATCATCATATGGGTATCGGTGGTTATAGTCATTATATGGCTCTTCGTTTTCAGTTTCTTGCCGGCTTCCAATGTGGTACGCACTTTTCGGCGCTTTACGATGGTACTTATGACCAATACTACACAATCTCATTCCCTTTTGCCTACGGCCTTGCTACTTCCGACTTCCTCCTGGATGTGTGGATTCTGGTTCTTCCAATACCTCGCGTACGTTATATCATATCAACCCAAGCTCTCTCAGAGTACCTATCCCCTCAAGCTACCGATAATAACACCGATATTAGATTCTGCAACTGCAAACAACTTTGCGAAGGAAACTATCCATCATGGCGGTGTTCCTTCTAGCGTTGGTGTAAGAGAGTCCCCTCCGGCTACCGATTCCATGATTAAATTGCAATATAGTGGTCTCGGTGCATCAATTGCCCGAATGGTGTCCTATGTCGAAGTCGAGATCGGAGGTCCATATTACCTTTTCAATACCGACTATAACCGTAAGTTTGATTCACTTGCCCAGGACGCAATGCCGAGTCCGCAATTGCTGATTTCCTTCTATTTGGTATTTGGTTCTTCAGGTCTCATCACACAGACATTCTTTTACACCATATTGGAGTCTGGGATGGCCCTCGTTGCCGTAAACCTGCCATCACTTCGAGTCTTGGCCATCTCGCTCAAGACCTCGGATTTGATAAACAGCATGAGAAGCATATTCGAGTTTTCGTTTCTGCGTGGCAGCAGCTTCCAGATTGAACGTCATGACTTGGAGGCGTCTCGAGCTCATGATGGCATGAAGAGATCGCTCAGTACTGGTCCGAGCGAAGGAACAGAAAAAGCAGGCACCCAATCGGACCAGATCCCCCTTCATGCCATGGGACATCCCAAGTGCGTGCGACTTTAGGTTCCACACACCGCGAAAGACGCCGTCTGCGCCAACTCAAGTAGGGCAACCATTGCCTTTCTGTCCGCGACAACTTCTCACTAGCTCCTGGAGTTGTAAGCAGGGGAAAAGTCATAAGACACGACTTGTTACTAACCAATGAGCTGCCCAGACTGTAGAATGACAGGGGATAGATAGATTGAGCAGGCTAAGGCGTGACAATGTATATTGTATACCACTCTATCCTCCTGCGAGCACCCCAACCACTGTACTTCTACAGTCCTGTGCTCATGGTTTCCATCGTTCAGCTATTGTTTACTTAGTCCAAGTAGTCTAAGTATGAGATCGAGATCTATAACATTTCGGCCTCGATCACACTTTCCACCGCCCGAGGATGCCGGAATATCTCGACAATCGTAAACCCGGCCTCTCCCAGCAGCCTGGCCCAGTGCCCCTCGGTCCGCTCCAGGCCCGAGACGCAGTTCATCAGCTGCAAGTCCAGCGTGGTCATGAGACTCGTCGCGCCCCGCGCCGGCAACACAACCTCGTAGATCAACAACTTCGAGTACCCGGGTTTCATGGCGGCTTTGATGCTGGCAAAGATGCGCAGGCAGTCCGCGTCGGGCCAGTCGTGCGGCACCGCGTGCAGGAAGTACGCCCGGCTGTTGAGGATAGGCTGGGGCGTGAAGAAATCGTACGGAACCCGCTTAATACGCGGGTCCAGCTCCTCATGCGCATGCGTCGACACGACCTTGGGCAGGTCTTCGACAAACAGTACATCCTTTGGTATCTCTTCCGGGTGCCGGGAAATGAGGTGTTGCGTGTCGAGGCCGTGCGCGCCGCCGATATCGACGAAGAGCGGTGTCTTGCCGTCTCCTTCCAAGTTGGCCCGCTCGAGGAGCCGCCGGGTGTCGTAGACGTCGGTCCAGACCATCTTGTGGTTCCGGAGCGCCGTCATAAGGCCAATGAAGCTGCCGCCCGCGCCGGGGTTCTTCTGGCAGAAGGCAAAGAAGTCGTCACCAAATAGGGCACGGTAGTTATCAAACTTGTCCTTGTCCAGGGGCTCGTGGTAGCCGTTCTTTTTCAGGAACTTGGCGAGGTTGACGCCGCAGGGGATGGTGTGGTCCAGGCTTTTGGAATATTGTTAGTTTGATGATCACTGGGAACTGATCATCGAAAAACTGAGAAACAGTCTTACCCGCAACGGACACCCTGGTCTATGTAGGATACACCATCACCAATAACCAGCGAAAATGCCGTGGGCTTCCAAGTGTTGGGCCCGATTTCTTCAAGAACATTGAGGGCCGCCATATGGTTCAAGAAGCGATCTAGTCAGCATGCGTTAGTTGGTGCCAGACCGACAGGCTCGCGCCAAAACATACATAGCAGGTTCGGCTCGACGGGGGTATTGCAAAAACCAAGAAGGCTATCCAAGGTCTGAATTCTTCCATCCTCCCCTTTGCTCGCAGCCTCGGTCCATTTGGCCCAGACACCAAGATCCTGACACAACTGTAAACCTGCGATTAGGACCGGATTCTCAAAGGCCAGGGCCCAGATCCTCTCGAAGGGCGTCTCGATGCGGGCAAGGAGCCTGCGTGCGGCCTCCTTTGCCGCATATCTCTCGGTGTCGTTCTTGAACGAGTCGATACCAATGGAGTCAAGGAGCTCGATAGGGCTCGTCATCATGTTGACTTGAGGGCGGTATCCGATTTCGCCCATGATCTTACTCGAGGCCCGAGGTTTGGTAATCGCTCAGAAGTAAGTGTGTTGAAGTTCGGGGTACCATACGATGACAAGATGAGGAGAAAGAAAGATCGCTCCTTGGCAGGATCCAATATCGTGGCAAGAATACGCCGAAAGTCTTCAAGTGAGGCCCAGCAACTGCAATATGCCTTAGCGCTATGCAGCCGTGAGGCGCAGGCTGACACAGCGCAATGGTGTAGACGAAAACATAAAGAACCGTCATTAAAGGTTTGCATGTGAAATGACGAATTGATATGGAGCCAAGTTCGTGTAACCAAAATATATCGAGTCAGGATCTACTTGCCCCTATTCCCCGAAACTACAGATAGACCACATAACAAGCTTCCGTCCGCTGCCCGAAGTAGAGTGTAGCATATCCCAAGTGCACTTGACGTTCGGCCTCGCCAAGCGACATCATGTAGCATTGAAAGCAAATGATCGTACGATGATCTTAACGACTTAGGCAATGCTCACGCTCCGACCCCCACTTAGTCAACCACAGGAAGCTCGACATGCTCCTGCTTCTTTGATGTGCTAGATACAAATGGAGCCATGACCCCCCCCCGCTAACTATTCGATAGTCTACCCAGCCTTAGACAACGACTGTATCCCCGTCTTGGTCTCCCTATGCTCCTTATTGAGCTTGCGGTGCTTGATGAATGCACTAGAGACCAGGGCGACCCCGGACAAGCAAGTGTACATGATAAACATGTTCCGCAAGCTCCACGAGAACGCCTCCAAGACCACGTGGCGCTGGACGACGTCCCGGATCGTCTGCGTGATCCCGACATTGGCCGCGGCCTGACTGCCCGAAAGCGCCTCGCGGACGGAAGCGCCGAGGCCCGCGGCCGCGAGGGTTGACTGCCGCGCCTCCATGCTGTTCTGGAACACGACACCGCCGAGCACGACGGACAGGGACATGGCCAGGTTCCGGATGAAGCCGAGGCACGCCGTCGCCGACGCCGTCTCATCCTGGCTCACGGTGTTTTGAATCGACACCATGGGTCCCTGGAACAGGAGAGCGGGGCCGAGGGCGCCGAGGATCTCCAGCCCGACGACCATAGCCACCGACGTATCGGGCCCGAACGTGATATACAGTCCCGTCCCGAGCGTCATGAGCACCGCGCCGGCCCAAATGAGCTCCTGGTACCGACCCGTGCGATGAATCACAACTCCAGCGAGGATCTCCACGACAGCCTGCGTGCCGATGAGCGGCAGCATCAGGATGCCGCTGCGGAGGGGGTGAGGCCTGCAGGACGCTCTGCAGGAAGAGGGGAGGTAGTACTCGATGCCGATCAGGACCATGCCGTGAGCGAAAGCCACGACGAAGGTCGCGTTATTCGAACCGTTCCGGAAGACCGTCAGCGGGATGAGGGGGTACTTGGACAGGCGCTGCTCGCTGAAGACGAAGAAGCCGATCATGAGGCTGCCGACCACGATCAGGCAGATGACTTTGGGGCTGGTCCAGGGGAAGATGGCGCCGCCGAAGTCGAGGCCGAGGAGGAGTAGGAGGGTTACGGCGAGGATGGAGATGGTGCCGATCCAGTCGATAGCCTTGACGCCCTCCCTAATACGCGTGCGGGGGTTGTGGACGTCCAGGAAGAGTATTAGTAGAAGGAAGGTGAGTCCTCCAATTGGTAGATTAATCCAGAAACACCAACGCCAGTCAAACTGCGTAAACGCGCCACCGATCAAGGGCCCTGAAGACCCGGCCAGCGCCCAGACGAACCCCACGTAGCCCAAGTAGAGCGACCGCTTACGCACGCTAAAGAGGTCCGAGATGACGATGGTGACCAACTGCATGAGCCCGCCGCTCGCGACGCCCTGCAGCGCGCGGCCGGCGATGAGCATGGTCATGCTGGTGCTGAGCGCTGCGAGCAGGCTGGCCCCGGTGAAGAGCGCGACGGCGGCGAGGAGCAGGGGCTTGCGGCCCCAGATGTCGCTGCATTTGGCCCAGATGGGCCCCGTGGCGGCATTGGCCAGCAGGTAGGCGCCGCCGATCCAGACGTAGCCCTGGGCGGAGTGCAGGTCCGACGTGATGGTGGGGATGGCGATGGAGACGATGGTCTGGTCGAGCGCGGCCACGAAGAGGGCGAGCTGGGAGACATGGTCAGCTAGGTAGTTTCAATGGACGGAAGTGTGTTGCTCACATAGAGGCCGGACAAGATCGCGTAGAGACGCAGCTTTGTGCGGACCTTGGGGCCTTCGATGAGATCGAGCGGCTCGGTCGGGATGCCGGTGTTAGCAGGAACCGCGACTGCGGGAGGCCCTGTTAGCACACCAGCGGGTGGTTTAGCGTCTGGCGTTATGGCATCCATTTATATCAATTGCTATGATGTTGTTTCTCACTGAAAAGCGAATGGTATAAAGCATCGGGAATTTGCTAGTATCCTTTAAGTATCCAAAGGTTTGGTATATATGTAGGATCTTACTCCGGCGTGACTCACTGAATGACTGACTGACTGACTGTTCGGGAAGTTGGTAATTGTTCCCTTGACTGCTAGGGGACCTGTTTCTGGTAGGCGCACCAATCACCCCGCCATAATGCCCCCTAATCCCGCCAGCGGGGGACGGAATTGGGGTTGAGGCCCCTGCTAGGGCCTGCAAAACCTGGGGGATCTGCAAAGACGGAGTCACCTTGGAACTCCATCACAGAAAAGCAACTAGGCCTTACACCGACGGACAATTTCAATTAGGTAACTGTGGACAGCATTTTGTCAAAGCCTCGGTGCCTTTGGAAGGCCTAAGATGAATGACATATTTTCCTATTGAGAATGTAGAGTGAGCATATTCAACAGCCCTACAACCACTCAACCCAGGCTGACCACGTTGCAAAACGGCGGGCGCATTGCCATTCTCTGTTGCCCGAACGAGAAACTCCAACCACAGAATAGGTTGTCTCATCATCAAACAAACAAAACTTTTCTATCCGGTCACCGCAACTTATTCTTCTTCTTTATCAACCGTGCCTTCGTCGTACCTCCGCCAAGTCGACCTCAGTCCTACTTCATGGACTTCTTCTTCCTGCTTTCGAAGCAGCCGGCTGCTCAAAACTGCCACTCGCCGGCCTCTTCTTCTTCTCCGAGACCTGCAAAGGAGCACTGGGCCACGCGGCGGGTTCCTTGCACGACAAGGGCACGATCTTATCCTTGTCCTCGCCAGGCGGGGGCTTCCGGATCCCGCCAAGCAGCACGAGCTCCTCGTAGAGCTCGTCCCCGAGCGCGGCCCGCACGAACGGGGTCCGGAACGCCAGGAGCCGCTTCTCCAAGTTCGCGATGTCCTTCTTGTGTATATCGAGGTCGAGCGTGTACTCTTTTCCCAGCTTCGTCACGACCAGAGCAGCGGGGGATGCGCCGTCCTTGGACTTGTCGACCTCTTTGCAGCGAAACAGATTCCCCGGCAGCCCGCGCTGGAGGTGACTACGCTCCTCCCAGGGTAGCTCGAAGCGGTGCATCTCTTCGGTCTCGGACACGAGGAAGTCGTGGAGCTCTTTGCAGGGCCCGCTCTCCCTGCAACGTTCGGGTTCTCGGCCGATGAAATTGCCGCTGCTGCCACACTGTCGCACATTGTGCACCCAGCCAACCGGTTTCTTGGGCCAGGGGGAAGTTCGGAGTGGACGTAATGCCGGACCAGACTCTCGAAGAAGGGCTTCAAGCTTGCGGGTGCTGGCCTTCCGGATTGCTGGACAACATCGACAAAGTCGGCCAGGATGTACTCCGCCAATAGGCGCGGGCTCTCATAGACGTGTAGGCCACCCCACATGCCAGTATTCGTTTGGAGTTGCACAGGCTTTGGACGGTGTGCTTCCGCGATACTGCCGCAGCAGTTGTCTATCAACCGGTCTGCCTCGTCCGAAAGCCCGTGCAACCCGAGTTTCTTGGCGAGCGCCATGAAGAGAGACACCTGCGTCTTTCGTAGCTCTCATACTTGCCTCCCCAGTGACGCTTGCCATGTCCCACCTCGTAAGGGTATTTGAAGTGTCGTTCCAAGTCACTTTCGTCGACCTTGAGCTGGTCTATAGTGCCCCAGAAGATCGTCTTGATAATCGCCTCTACATCTGGTATCTCCTTGTGATCCAGCAAATCAGGTATCAGAGCAAGGTGTAGAGACTTTTCGGCGCGGCTCTTCAACGCCGGCAGTAAGCTAAATGCCGAAGGGCTTAGTAAGTATGCGTGTGCTATCAAGAAAATGTACGCCCAGAGCCGCACAGTGGATTACTCACCTCTCATTCACCCAGTCCTGACCTTTCCCTTTCTGCAAGATGGCCATGATAGTAGATGCCTCGTTCCACTCGAGGCAGAATTTGGACCTATTGAACCGATTTTCCGGGATAGAAAGTCGCCATGATTGAAGGGACTGTCTGGCACCCTCGGCATTCAAGCCCTTCAGAAGACCGTCCAGCGCCTCGTTGACATTCTCCAATGTATAAAGGTTGATTGCCATCTCTCCAAGACTGTGGAATGCAGTTAGTGCTCGTGAACGGGATACCTAGTGGGACTTGTCATATCCAACTTACTACTGATCCCAGTCTCCCCTCTAGACGGCCCATACTGCCCTCGTTCAGGTGCCGTGCCAGCCTCGACAGTACAGGTGTCAGACTTCCCATGGCCCATGGGCATTTGTCATCTTCACCGTACTGGGACCTGAGACCGCGGGACCGGTGGTAATCATCACCGTAACGGCGAGAACCCGGGACAAGGCGGTGGAAATCAGTTACAGCAGAAGTAATGACCTCGTCCCACAAGTCGCGATCGCCAGTTTTGATGGCAAATGATAGGATTTTGGGAAGGGTTTTGCCCATTCCCCTCTTGGGCAGCTCCACAAGATGCTTCAATATATCGACAGTGGTATTGGGGGCTTGGTCACGACTACTGTAGAAACGCCCCGTGACCAGTTCAGCCACGTTCGCTGCGAGAGTGTCGTCTGAAAGAGCCCTCAGGTAGAGAAACTTTGATAGGTCGTCTTTGCGAACAATGACAGCAGCCTGGAAGAATAAAGTATGAGCAGGGCCATTTATCCGTTGTAGTTGTGTGAAAGCATCCATGGGGAGCGACAATCTACTTACCGAATCATGATATCTACTCTCTGGTGGCGAGGTTTCATTTCCCAGGTGTTCGTCGCCGTCCAAGCTATCGGCATCACGCTCATATGGATCTGGGCCTATGAAGTTGGGCTGAAAGTCCATCGTGGTTTTACAAACCGGAGCCCCTTCACCTGTCGCCGCGTACGTGAGATGATAGTGATCTTCGATGTAACCTTCATCATAGTGTCCCTCAGCCAGCCCAGTATAGGTTCTGGTGATATTTGCAAGCAATAGAATGTACTCAGACGAAGCACAAGCTTTCTGTAAGGCGTACACCCGCGCTCTATCAACGCCTTTCATGCTATGCAGAGACAGGCCGGTCTCGGAATACTTGTGTGAAAGCGGGTAGAAGAGCCTTGTTGCATCTGGGAGGTGGGCGTGAGCGTCTTTCAGCATGTTCACCGGCACGGTCTGACGTAGAGCAAAGCCATCCGCTGATGGACGGCTAGATGGACCATCTTCCAGTACAATGTTATAGGTGAGCACCAAGCGATGGCCGGAGGTGATTTCCTTGACCTCGTGGGTAACATCAGAAAACCAGGCCAGAGCTGTGACGTCGAACGCGGAGGGCTGGCTCGTTGTGAGGACATATTTCTGCCCGCTGTGAGAGGTGTGGACGTCTCCTCCTTGGTGGATCGATGGAAGGCAGATTACCAATGTGGCGATCATACCAGGGGCCTTTTCCGAGTCTTTGTGCGGCTTGAAGAAGGATCCCGGGTCATACAAAAGAAGCTTGTACGGGTCAGCCCGCACATTCTGTGGCCTGGAACGCAACTGTTAGGGTACCGGAGCTGTGTGGAACGCGTCATGGAGATACTCACATGCCGAGAGCTACTGAAGCATCTTTGACAAGTGCATTGACGAAGTTGGGCCACTGTGGGTTCAGAAGCTGGAAGCCCTCGCGGCCAACCTCCCACGTCTTTCGAACAGATTCATCAACCACTGTCTCATCACCGCGGCCAAAAGGAGCCTGATGGCACGCCTTTCGGATAACTTCGGCATCGCGAGGCGTGGACAGAGGAAGTGGGATCGGTGTGCCTCCGGCTTCAAGGCCTGGGAGGACGAGCTGTTGGTATTGCGCCGACCAAGCGATATCGCCAAATGTTTCGATGGCGTGGAGGTTCCAGTTGAACTGGGACTTCCAGGACGTCCATACGGAATATCCGGACGATTGGTTGTCCTCGTCGCTCTCGGCCACCTCGCTCTCGGTGACGTCGGAGTCCCGCGAATAAGAGGACATCGTCGAAGGATGAAAATCGATTCGTAAGTTTTGGGACGCGCAAAGTCGCAACTGATTAAGTCCACGAAACAAGCAGAAAATGGCTAGTCATTCTAATGACGGACATGAATCGTTTGGATGCCCTTTTTGGAGTGAAACGAGATAAAGAATTTTCGTGACGGTTTGCTCCAAGTCCCTTTGTTGTACAAGGAAAAAACGTGTAGAGGGCTGTTGCCTGGCACAACAACACGAATTCACGTGCCTGTGTCCGGGTAAATACATGTACCAATGTAGAGCCCGAGTAATTGGATAATGTTGTATTGGTACCTTCAACTGGAGAAAATAACAAGGAATAAAAATTGAAAACTAAAACAAATTACGGTTCAGAACTCTGCTGGATGCGAATCATCAAAAGAGAAGCTTCACTCTGTACGAATTATTATTACGCCGGTGGTCTCGATGTTGACAGTTTGCGAGTCTGCAACCACCGACGGGGACAGGAGTGCACTCTCGGCTTTGGACTTACGTCTTTTCTGTCTCGATGGGCCCATTGATGGCCATGCAAGTAATCAGAGTGGCCTGCCGGAACATCGCCGTTGCAGTCAAAGTTGTACATCCACCAGCCAATATCAAGTCTTTGGTGCGGTTCGTCAAGCATTGGGCTAGTAGTGTCAGTCATGCAGTTCTTGGCTCCGGCAGCACACCCGAGATTGAGCCTGTAAACTTCAATCCAGAACTTCTCGACGCCAAGGCGACTGGCAGCATCAATACCAACGAAGCAGACGTGGCCATCCTTCGCCGAGACCAAACCTCGCCTCTGCACCGGCGGGACTGGTAGACGTCCCCGGGCGGGCTTTCGTGGGCTACCAAAGCCTCCGACGTGTTCCGCGCAGACGTCCGTTCCCCCGGTCCGAGTCGGAATCCACCGCGCCCGACACTACGCGCATATGTGACTTGATCAAAGAGGCCCGCCGTCATCGATATCGGCAGCGGCGTCTTTATCTCCGTGCACAGTCAACGGCGTGGATGCCACCAATCATCCTCGCACGGAGGACCCGGAGCGATTGGTGCTTGATCCGATACTCCTACCTGTATGAACTGAGACATCTAGCATAAGACTGTAATTTTTGATAGGTCTTGCGTAAAGAGCCAGAACGATATGCCTGGAAAAGGTTCGTTACTAGAAGCTGAAAATTTCTATATATATCTAGTACAATGCCTTTTGCCCCAGTGCTGAAAGGTTGGTCAATGACCGTGCATCATGCTACAATGTTGCAATGTGTATCAAGGCCGCTCAGATTTCTGGGTAATTATTTGTGTCTGGTGTGTCTGCCGCCAGTTCCGAGAACACACGGGAAAAGCAACGAGTTCTGCAGATCGGTATCTTCAATCTGAATCACGCAAGATAAGAATTCCGTGACAGAAACCAAGACGCGAAGAACACATTACTCTTCAGATGTGTTCTTGGTTTTCATGTGTTTGTGGTTCCCCTTATTAGCTCAATCCCAACCAGGAGTGCATTTGACCATGCTCAAATAGTGCCAAGTTGTGACGACCCGTTGAGCGCCAAGGCCCGCCTGCCGTTACTTTGACAGCGGACGGCTAGATCCTAGGCGGAAGCGAGAAAGGACGAAAAAAGCAAGCTCCGGCGCGAATGTATTTGTTGTGTCTCTGGAGCCGAATCTGGGCCGAATCTTCCGTCGCGTCGATTTCCGCATGACACGACTGCTCGGAATGAGACAGGGATTGTGGGAAGTCTCGATTCTATGTTCGTATCTGATAGTCGGCGATTTGAGAACGTGTTATTTCGCGTGGCGAGCTCTGCTTGGTGAAAGACACACATCCACACCACGCGGTAGTGGTTGCTTCCGCTCGTGGCCACCTAGTGCGAGCTGAAGATGACGGCAAGGCTTCGGCAACCGATCCCGTAACATGACCGGTCTAGATCCTCCCATCGGATCAGGCACGGACTGTCCAGCTACTGCGTCTCGCCATATCCTGTGGCTTATCCCCATGGTCTTAGGGTCATATGAGCCCCCGAAGACTCTCTATCTTGGGGAGACTTCCGGCGTTACACCTATACGCCTCATTCTCGCTCTATTGAGAGACGGCTCATCAAACTCTCTATGCCAGTGTGTGTGGCTCAAGCCAAGACACAACAATATGAACCGGCTTCATTACTCAGCCATAGGCCCAAGACAATGCAGTCTTAGTTCCCTCATCTCCGTGCTCTACATGTGTGAGTTGACGAGACACGATACGTTCAGCAGACCGAGGTCTGAGAGCTTCTCCTGAGTAAACTTGTCACATACAACTGACAGTCCTTACCTATCTCTGCTGATATACATACTCAGCCATGCCGCTCTCTATAATCTGATAGACTTATCCTATCCCATTCATTTCGCATTTGCAATCACATTTCCGGATAGTCACTCGTTCGCTATCTTGGAGCTCACTTTCACTAGCCAACACCAAAGTTCCGGACTCACTACGAAGCAGTCCACGACACTCATTCACTACCGCCGCGACCATGAAGCTACAAACCATCACAATATGCGGCGGCATAACGGCGGCATCCGCAATGACCTTGCCATTGGTCGATCTGGCACTTGATCATACGGTGCGGATATACCAAGCCGCCGCGTCGGCGCCCGCCCTGCCCCTGTCCGCGTTCCCCAAGTTCGAGACCGTGAAGTACCAGGATGCGGTGCAAAACGCGACGTCGTACACCAAAGTCGCCGCTGCCGAGGTTGCCGATGCCAACGCAGAATCCACCTCCGGTAGCGCTCAAAACGCTACCGTCCCTTCATTCAACAATGACCCTGCTCCCCACCGGCAGCCGGCGGCGAAAGCACCTCCGACGCAGCAAACAGCGCCGGCAACCCCCAAGACACTACCCCCACCTCGTTCGAAACTGAGCCTGTCCCCGCCCCTGTGAGCCCGGAAAACAGCAGCGACAGCACCGTCCCCGTCGCCCCCGCCTCCGCCCCCGCCTCCGCCGACAACAACAACACCACCAGCAGCAGCGTCCAAGCCAACCAAGCCGCCTCGTGCGGCACCCTGCGCACGCGCATCGAATGGAGCTCGTACCCGACAGCCGACAAGCGCGCCTTCGTGGACGCGATCGCGTGCCTGCAGTCGAAGCCGGCCTCGGGCCAGTTCCCGCCCGCGACGAGCCGGTACGAGGACTTTGTGCGGCTGCACCAGGCCTGGACGCCGCAGATCCACAACAACGACCTCTTCCTCATCTGGCACCGCTACTTCGTCTGGGCCTTCGAGCAGGCCCTGCGCACCGAGTGCGGCTTCCGCGTCAACGGCCTGCCCTGGTGGGACGAGACGCGTGACGCCGGCCGCTTCGCGAGCGCGCCCGTCTTCACCGCGGAGTACTTTGGCAGCTTGCCGACGCAGAACGGGGGTCGGGGACGTGTATCACCAATGGCGTAAGTACATCCTACTCTCTGAGAGTCGCGGGGCGGGAGCGGTACCATCATATCGAAGAGACGTGTACAGATTGCTGACGTGAGAGGTTATCCGTCCAAACAGAGATTCGCTGGACTAACGCTCCATATCGGCCCCGGAGAAGGCCATCGGGCGCACTGCCTATCCCGCGCCGTCGACGAAACAGGCACAGCCCAAGTGAACAAGGACTACGAGAACCTCTGCCTATCCTACACGAGCTTTACCGACTTCGCCCGATGCTGGGAGCAAGGGTAAGTCCATCCCCCATTCCTCCGACTCAAGATGAGATAAGATGACGACGAGGACCCAGCTAACAAACACACCCCATCTCCAGACCCCACGGCATCAGCCACAACAGCATCGGCAGCGTCATGGCCGACGTGCGGTCGTCCCCCGGCGACCCCATCTTCTGGATGCACCACCTGTACATCGACCGCGTCTTCTCGGCGTGGCAGGACCGGGACGCCAGCGGCGCGCGCAAGCGCACCGTCGACGGCTGCGCCGACGGGAACCGGCCCTGCACCCCGCTGACGATGCAGACCAACATCCCCATGGGCGGCCTGCTTAAGGACGTGACCGTGGGGCAGGTCATGGACACGATGAGCGGGGCCATGTGTTACAAGTTTTAATAGCCACTGGACCGATCATAGAGATAGGGGGAGGGCGAAGAGCGAGATATATATAGAAAGTCGTAGGGAGTTAGTAGTTGTATAATGATGACTTCTTATATATGAAAGATAGATGAGGAGTCAATAACAGACATGTAAATAAGCAACAATTGCTAAAGGTGGGGTGAATGATCTTGATGGATTCGGCCTTGCCAATATGTTGATGGTAGTTATTGTATGCAGTGAGGATCAATTCAAATATGTTATCCAAGAGCAGACCCGTAATATGTTCGCATTGAGTGTTCCAGCTCATTCATCGTGCGCGAGTCCTGTGTACATCTGATTGTGGCTGGCCCTGGCCTTGGCTGTTGGGAACCTCCTCTCAAGGTGGAATGGCACACTTGCGCCAGACTTCTCTTCGGAGAGGATTGGAAACAGGCAGTGAAAGAACTGGATATGAAAGCTTGACGAAAAAGGACATGCGCAGTATAGTATGATGAGGGTCGGCAGTGGTGCCGCCAAAGACTTGAGTTGAAGAGGATGATCCATTGGAGATAGTATACTCTATAACATTTATACCTGCAAATATACACTTTTGTTACAACAAACAGCATCGACCTGTCTGTCCTATGAAGCCGCTGACGGCGAGGGCGGCGACGACGGCGCATCGTCCGCGACCGGCTTGGACCCGGTCTTCTGCTCCAGGGCCTTATCCAACATGCCCATGGTCTTGAGCTTCTCCGCCCGGATGCGCGCCCTGTCGTCCATCTGCCGACGGATCAGGTCGATGCCGAGCGTGCCGGCGAACATGCCGCCCATATGCGACGGCAAGTCGTACACTTTCGCCTTCTTGGAGAACAGGCCTGAGAGGTGGAGACCCACCAACAGGCCGAGGAAGATGACGCCCTCTGGTCCCTTCATCGGGGCCGGCGGGTAGCCGAAGATCTTGAACTCGTCATTCTTGTGCATCCAGAAGTACGCGGCCATGATGCCGTAGATGGCACCCGATGCGCCAAGCGTGGTGGCATGCAAGGTACCGGTAATGACGAGGGTCGACAAGCTGGCCAGGAAGCCCAGGGTACCCGAGGCAAAGTACAAGGCGAGAAAGTTCCCGCGGCCGATTTCATCGTGCAAGCGCACGCCGAAGAACCACAGTGCGACCAGATTTGGTATCATGTGGCCAAGCGCCTGGTGAGAGAAGATGGCACCGACGAGCTGCAAAGCACGGGGTGTGGCGGGGATAACCATCAGATAGCGATTCAGCATGGGCCAAGCAGGGGGAACTTCCACAGCGCAAATACAGCCAGGTTGGCGAGAATGAGCCCCAAACAGGTAGCAGCAGCCGGTGGGATATCGGGCCACAGCCTTTGAGACCGGCTGGGCGGCTTATACATCTGGGTAGCGAGGTAGGCGGCAAACAGCACGAGGGCAGACATGGCGAATGCAGGCATGAGGCGCTCCCATATGCTCTTGCCCGGAGGTGCTTCTAGATCAGACGTGGCACGCATGGCATGCTTCTGCCTCCAGGGACTCATCTGCCGGGGCTGGGCATTCTGAGTTGACAATACGCCAATGTTGCCCAGTTGTTCCTCTTCTTCGCGCTTCACCCTTTCTTCTTCCAGCCGTTTTTCTTCGGTCGCTTGCGCAGCTAGATTTCGCGCGCGGATGCGATCAATTGTACTTTCTCCATATGGCGAGTCACTCTTGGGTTTCCTTGGCAGTTTTCCAATTGGCGGCTGTGTGGGATATTCTGGTTTGGCGACTGGTTTCTCGGATTCATGCTCTGGCTGGGCGGCCTCGTCGTACTGCTCCTGCTCTTCGAGGAGTCGCAGCTCGTCTTCGGCGCGGAGACCGGCATTCACAATTTCGTCCATGGGGATGTGCTTGCGCAGATACTCAAGTGCGACGACCTTGTCCGACGGCGAGTACTCGGCAGTGTTTTGCTGAAGATCGGGGTCGTCTAGTGTACCCGCCACTCTGCGGCCGTGTACTATCCTCAGCAGCCGGTTGGCGTCTGCCGCAGGAATGTGCGTGCCGAAAATCTCCCTGACCTCACGAGGGTTGAGTTCCTCTTTGCGAAAGGGAAGACCGTCGGCATCGGTGTACGAGTCGGATATCTGGTTATAATCGACGATGGCGCGGAACATGAAGGCCGTTCGAACCGACGTTCGCGGCAGTAGACGGCGGTCACATTGTAAGCGGCTTTGTCGGAGAACGCCCGAGGGACTGGGGACTAGCCAAGGGCTGTGATAGCATATTCGAGAAGAGGAGAAGCATCGTGCGGACGAGACAATTCGTGGGAGAGTCGAGGTTCGGGCGAGATTCGCGGGGCGGGTCGACACAGCGCGGAGTCCAACTTGGAAGCTGGATATCGGCGGCGCCAAGGCAGAAAGGACGTTCATGGTCCTCGATTGCAACGCTCTTCACCCGGCGGCTTCGGGTTCAAGGCTCCATGAGCGCACACCTATATATGGAAAGAGGAGAAGGGCAACCGTATTTCTATGCCCCGCAGAGGCATTGGTCGAATTGGAGGCAGCAGGTCGAACAGGACAGGTCCAACGCAAGTCGACGACATCAATTGTGCTCGAGTGCGATCTTACCACACGCACTGCGAATGCTAATTTTGGTGGTGACTGGTGGCAGATTTCGGAACATTTGACCCGCCCCACCATTTAGTACAGCTCCAGCTAACCCGGCCTGCTGGGCTCATTCTGTCTCCGGGGATTCCCACTCAACCTTGCATCAATACTCACCAGTATCATCCATTCATGCAGCCTTCCTGGTATTGCGAGAACATCGTCAATAAGTTGACAGATAATACGAATGGGGCACTGGAAACCAAGTTGTTGCAGTTCACTGTTTTCGAGAATTCTTTTGTCATTGCGACTCCATGTACGTCATAGGTGGCCCGCCAGGCGTGTACCACAGATTGATTGAACCTGCCAGGGCCCGAGAGCTCAATGTCACTTGCAGGCTTGCTTCGAGACTGATGTGTATGCAAATTACTTTCCTGATTCCAGAGATGACTGTCAATATTACATGGATATTACTTCTCCATAGTACTATTACTGGTTCCCGCGGCTTCGGCATCAGACTTGCTTCCATTACCACCACCTGAGTTGCCTAGGTATTTGCTCGGGTGCCATACGCAGAAGACAAGGAGAGCGAAAATCATGAGAAGAGCTTCGAAGACCCAAAACATCCATTCGTGCTGCAGGCTGTAGCCTTCCTGCCCCTCAGCAAACTCTACCATGCGAAAGACACAACGAACCTGAGAAGTTATTATCAGTTTCTCAGGTACGAATGGCAGCCCTCGTCTAGTAAGGTGAGGGGATGGGGGAAACATACCAAGATCAGGATACTGGAAATATACACGGCCTTCAGAACATTGAACCATCCCTCAGGGCTGCCAGGTACTGCCATCGACCGAGACAGATGGTGGAAGCGCACAAGGATGCACAGGTATGTCGAGAAGGCAAAGACCTGAAGGGCCAGGCCAGCCAGCAATATATTCATTCCGATATCAGCGAGCTGGCCTACCCAGCCGACCCCACTGGCCAAAGAAGACCCCGACGATTGGACGCACAGGCAGACGACGTCGAAGCTGACATAGATGTGCGTGAGGCGTTGTGCCGGGACCTTGAAGACCCTGTGTCGGGAAGCGGGCAGAACAGCGCGAATTAGGCGGCCGATCAAGAGGTAGTTGCCCGCAGCGACGAGAATGGGAGCCAGTATAATGAGGGAAGTACTGGTGGCGAAAATACCCTAGCATGGAAACGGGGCTGTCAGTATAGCTGCTCACAGCAGTACCTCCAGGCATCAAAGAGGATCTCGGGAAGAGTGCCGGCCGAATTGATTGACTTACGATGTCCTGATGGTTCTGGGTCGAGTAGGCACGCATCGCATACCCCGTCACCTGGCAAAGTCCACCGATAGGCACGCTGACGAAGTACCACGCCTTGTACCGGTAGCAGGTGAGATACGAAATCCAGATGGTGGCGATGATGTACACGACAGTCGCCACTATTGCCAACGGCAGCGATGGCTCAAAAAGCCAAACGCTCCAGTCCTCGGGCGTCGCGTCCGCCATCGTGTCTTTTGTCAACTGGCTTTCAGTTCGACTACTGACTGCGACGTGGTATCAAACCTCTCAACAGGTGGCAGGCAAATCTCGGGAAACGAGGATGGCAATGACAAAACACACCCCCTTCCAGGCAGCAAATGAATGAAGAGCAGAAGGCCGACGAGATACACCGAATCCCCGCGGCCCTGGTGCGGGAGCTATCTCGCCGTGCCTATTAATACGAGCATCCACGGATGCGTACCGCGTCATCTAGGCAGCAGGGAAATCTCGGTAGGGGCCTTGCCTGCCTAACATCATCTTGGCCGGGCGTTGTTTTCCAATGATACAGCTCGGCAGGATTACCATTTGCCCATTAAGAGGTTCCTCCGGAGCAATCCTAGGTTAGTAGGCGTGCACCCTTTAACAGCTCTTGGCAGTTTATCACCGTCAGTAAGCCAATTGACGTGACGGCTGTTGACGACGCCCTCCTTCTCCCGATCCCATCATGAGCATACCCAATCCAATACCCTCAACGAAAAGGGAGACGGAAAGGCGAGGGGCTCGAGCATAACCATGACCAACCGGCTTTTAACAAGGTAGTTAGAAGGCCCCCCTAACAAAGGCTGCAGCTCAAAGCCACCAGCTTTGTAGAAGGGATTGCTAATTATGGCATCGTCAATAATAGTAACGAACATAGGACTGCGACCTCCAATTGTTGGTAGTAACATTTGTCATTGGTGCTTTACACCTGGGGATTGAAATCGGTGTGAATGCAGTCAAACGACCAGGGCGGCAACGCGACCGGGACGAGCGCGGAGTGTTGCTGTTCAAGAGTTGGTTACTGAGGCGAGTTGCGGAATATGTATAAATCAGTCCCGTTAAATAGGAATCCGGTCCTGCAAGTCCATGGTCGGTCGCCTGCATTTGAACAGCAGCACAGTCATGAGTGGTGGTCTCCGGTACGCCAAGACAGCTTGAACATTTCCAGGTCCAGCTGGCACGAAGAAGAGGCTGGACATGATGGGCTGCGGGGCTGGGGCCAGAAGTCAGGGCGATTTACCCCCGTCTACTAATTAATAGAGAAACCATATAAAAAATTGTGTTCTTAGCTATGATCTGTTCATGGCTTTCCTCAACGCGTTGATTAACATAAAGAATGAAGCATACAGTAAGTAGCGTAAGTTATCCAATCGGTGCACCTCATAGGCCCCGAAGCGACGGCAATACACCGTTGGAGAGTGGGGGGACTTCCATTGGTCATAGGAAACGACTAGCTCAGATCCCCGCTGCAAGATGACTGTCTTCACGTGGTTATTTCGCCCTCTAACTACCTACATATGTAGGCTGTATCGGCTGTCCAAGGTGTGTATCGGATCCCTGGAATATGCACGCACGCCTTCGAGAAGCAGCTCAGCATTCCGGAGCCACCAACAATACCCCGCTAGTGCGAAGCCCCGGATGATCATTTGGCATTTACGAGGGATAAAAGGAGACCAGAAACCCGAAGCTGGACCATTGTTACCTTCTTCCACTCGGGGTTCCGTCTCAGCTCGTATAATTGGCACTCGTAGAGCGTGAGAAGCCGCCATGTCCAAACCAGCTCTACAGGCTCTCGTGAGCATCACCGTCATGGGGTCGGCACTGGGTGGCACCATAGACAGTTCACGGATGGCACCACCAGCCCACTGTAAATGCTTCCCCGGGGACACATGCTGGCCTACTCCAGTTGAATGGGAGGCTTTCAACAAGACAGTCCATGGGAGACTTGTTGCGACTGTTCCCATCGCCAGTGTGTGCCATCATGATTCATTCACTGATTATGATGCGACAAGATGCCAGCACCTTCGCGATGACTGGCTCCAACCCGAGATACACTACACCTCGTCCTCGTCAATCATGGCTCAGTACTTCGCCAACATGAGCTGCGACCCTTTCTCTAAGCCTTCGGCTAAGTGCACACTGGGAAACTATGTCCGTTACGCTGTGAATGCTACCGGGCCGGACGACTACCAGAAGACGATGGAATTTGCCACCCACAGGAACATTCGCTTCGTCATCCGGAATACGGGCCACGATTACTTCGGCAAGTCCACCGGTGCGGGAGCGCTGGCTCTTTGGACCCATCATATGAAGGACATCAGCGTTCTTGACTACAAATCGCAAGGATACAATGGAAAAGCTCTGAAGATGGGCGCTGGCGTGCAGGTCCAGGAGGCCCTGGCAGCTGCCCATGCCGAGGGACTTGTCGTGCCCGGTGGGCAATGCCAAACAGTTGGTATCGTTGGTGGGTACACCCAAGCTGGCGGTCACTCCCTTCTGGCATCAGTAATCGGCCTCAGCGCCGACCTGGTGCTCGAATGGGAGGTCGTCACTCCGGTCGGCGAGTATCTAGTGGCCACCCCGTCGAACCACTCGGACTTGTACTGGGCTCTGTCGGGTGGAGGAGGCGGAGCGTACGCAGCAGTGCTCTCAGTGACGGTGAAGGCTTTCCCAGATGTCCAGACAGCGGCCGGCGTCTTGACATTCACGTTATCTTCGGGTGTTACAAGAGAAAGGTTCTTTCGGGCTGTCAAGGCCTTTCTGCAGAACCTCCCCAACCTCGTCGATGCTGGAGGTGCCGCGCTATGGACATTGGCGGACGGTTACTTCTCTGTATCACCCGTCTTTTGCCAAACGGGACGCTAACGGATCTGCAACTGCTGTTGACGCCAATCACCAAGGAATTGAAACGCAATGATATACCGTACAGTAAGCTTTAAACATACCTACCATATATCTATGCCGGCGCTAACTAGCCAAACAGGTTCGTCTTGGTCTGCGCATTCCACCTTCCTTGACGCATACGTAAGTACTCAAATTTCCGATAATGATCTTGAGCTCAATTCGTCAGATTGCGATGAATGCGAAGCAAAACGTTACCGATGGGAACATGGCGGCGTACCTCTGGCCTAGGGATCCCGTAACATCTGAGGCCAATGCCGCAAAGCTCACAGACACACTCAACAAGCTAGTAACTGGGACAAGGGTAATCACAGGAGGATTGTCTTTCAATGTTGCCCGCCCTCAAAAGACGGTGGAGCCAATTCCCAACTCGGTCAACCCAGCATGGAGGACTAGCATCCACTACAGCGCATTTGGACTGTGAGTTCCCAGCCCAATGCATTTAAATGCCTGGTTGAAAGTCAAAAGACAGACTGACCATTTACACGAAAATGACAGCCCATACAACCGAACCAGCCAGGCAGCCAATGATGCGGCCTGGGACAAGATTACCAATGTCTACGCCCCTAGTCTCGATAGGCTTGTGCCGGGCGGCATGTCCAGCTACATCAATGAAGCAAACCCCTTCGACCCAAACTGGAAAAGGGTATTTTACGGCAATAATTATCACCAACTCCTGGAGATCAAGGACAAATACGACCCGGCCGGCATATTGTATGGATTGACCGTGGTTGGGAGCGATCGCTACCAAGTGCAGAAGGGAGGGCAGCTTTGTAGGGTGCAGCGCTAGAATTGGTGGAAGCTCTACGCGCGTTGGTCGCTAAAATCATCTCGGTTCCGCAAGCTGCAGCGTCGTGTGCGAGGGCCGTAGCACCCGCCTTTCAGGGATGTGCTGCAGTGGAAAATGCAAGGTTGGGTGGCTGGCAGGCTGGGTAGTATTTGTTGGAAGAATGGTGTGGGGGCTCCAAATATGTACGGCAGGAAACGAATGTAGTTGTGGGCAATAGATACTTCCTTCCTACACCCTGAAATGTTGTTGTAGGACATCTGGAACATGATATATAATATAAGTACATGTACATGTAATATATAACCCTCCGTATGTAATAAACGGAAACATTTCGGGGCATTTGTACTTTCCAGTGATCCACTGCAAGTCAAGGCACACATAGGCACATACATACCAATGTAGTACTCAATCATAGTACACTCAAGGCCCCATCCCTTTTTCACTCTGCCCTAGGTAACACCATGTCGCCGCTTTGCTTGCACCCAGCAGCGCCGTCAGTTAAGGGATGCAGCAATTCTCCATCCACTTTGTTTGATATAAACCGATCACATTCTGGTCTTTCGCCACTACCTAAGTAAGTGGATAACTGTACTATCAGCCCAGATCACGAGTCTCAAGCAAAGGCAACCTCGTTCACCTTCTGTAGTCCTACCAAATATGAGTACTGACACAGCAGACCCTGGCGCGGCATTGGCAGGCACCGGTCCTTCAAGTGACCTTGGCGGCCATGCGGGACAGCAGTCTTCTCCTGGCAAAGTCCAAGGTGAAGCACAGTCAAAGGAGGAGTATGCATACAAGCAAGACTACCGGTTCTGGTCCATCATCATCGCACTTTGCACCATGCAAATACTGTGTTCATTGGAGAATACCGTCGTCGTCACATCCCTGCCCACCATTGTCCACCAATTAGGCCTGGGCAGCAGCTACATCTGGGTTACCAACATATTCTTCCTCGCAACGTGAGCTTTTCTTTTCCTTCTCTCATTCGCTGCCTCCTCTTCTTCCAACCTCGTCCATATGCCGAAACTAAAAGTGTGAACGCAGCTCCGTCGTACAGCCTCTCACCGGCCAACTCGCCGGCCTCTTCGGTCGCCGTCACGTTGCCCTCTTCGTCGTGGCCCTGTACACGCTGGGTAGCGGCCTCTGCGGCGGCGCCAACGGGCCGGCTATGCTGATCGCCGGCCGTGCGGTACAGGGCGCTGGGAGCGGTGGCATGACAGCCATTATGGGAATCGTTATCTCCGACCTTGTTCCCCTCCGCCTGCGGAGCGCCTACCAGGCCATCCTCGCCATGACATACGCCATCGGAATGGCCATCGGGCCCGTCGTGGGTGGTGCCATTGTCCAAAACACCACGTGGAGATGGGTACGTGAGAAAGCTACAGTTTCGTGATCTAGATCCCTGTTGACTAACCATATGCCTGACTTTATCTTTAGGTCTTTTACATCAACCTGCCGGTCGGAGGTGTCTCTCTCTCCCTTCTTTGGCTCTTTCTGCGAGTTAAGTGGGACAAGGAGACCAAGACATGGGATAAACTCAAGCGGATTGACTACGCAGGCAATTTTCTCTTGATCACGGCCACGGTGTCTGTGCTCATCGCGCTGACTTGGGCCGGGTCGGTGTACCCATGGTCATCCTACCACATCTTGGCTCCATTTATCATTGGCCTCGCCGGCCTTGTGGGCTTTTTTTGTCCTCGAAGGATCTGCATGGGTGCTGGAGCCTGTAATGTACGTGCCCAAGCCTTTTATCATTCCCTACTCACTTTCCCCTGTCAGCACCGTGCCCCCCTCCCAAGACGGCTGCGCTGATTATCAATATTAATAGGCCGCTTCGACTTTTCTCCAATCGCACTTCGGCCATCATATATGCGAATACTTTCATAGTCTCCATGCTGAACTACTGGATTTTCTTCTTCCTTCCACTGTATTTCCAAGCTGTCCAGTTATCTACACCTACTCGCTCAGGCGTGCAGATTCTCCCTATCACTCTGATAGCCGTGCCCGGTGCCGCCGTCGGCGCGGTTGCCTTGGCCAAGTGGGGCAGGTACAAGGCGTTCCATATCATCGGCTTCGCCTGTCTAGCCGCAGGTATTGGCTCTTTTGCTATACTAGACAAAGCCTCGAGCACTGCGGCATGGGTTTGTCTCCAGATTCTCCCATCCGTCGGCGCTGGCATGGTCCTGGATACCTTGCTGCCTGCCTTCCAAGCAGGCGTGGAGGAGGTGGATTCAGCGGCAGCGGCAGCAAGTTGGTCCTTCGTGCGCAGTTTTGGAAATATCTGGGGCGTCGCTATTCCCGGTGCCGTGCTCAACATATATAGCAGTCGGTACGCTTCCGAGCTCATAGCTGACACGACGGCGAGAGTGTCACTACAAAACGGCGACGCGTACTCGAGCGGCACGCGAGACTTTGTCACGTCTTTTTCCGAGCCTATGCAGAGCCAGATCATCGAGGTATTCACCAGAGCCCTGAGCAAGGTATTTCTTATTGGCATCACGTTTCCGGCGATAGCATTCCTCCTATCTTTCATCGAGCGAGAGGTGAAGCTGCGAAAGACGCTCGAGACCGAATTTGGACTCGAAGAGACTGGCAAAGCGACACAAAATGTAAACGTCTAACAAATTTTGTCTGCATACCAATGGGAGGTGGTTTCCATTCTTCTGGTATAACCTACTCAATTAATGCATGGTGAAGGAATGCCAGGATCAGAGGATTGTCATGCCAGCTGGCACCAATACCTAGGTAATAGCTGGTAGTTGGCATATTATAAACAGCAGCAGGGTGAAGAAAGGTTTCTTTTACATTTATTACACGAGGGGTATCGAGAGTCATAGCTGTTATGCTCTTTCTACAATGTCTATACACTTTGACATAATACTACTTAAGTATGTTTCACCATTCGGCCGACTGAAACCATTGATGCTTCCTCTATAACTGACGGCCGTGTTGAGATCAAAGTTGCAGTCCTTCTACCAGACAGTGCCAACCGCAGCCAAGAAGTCTGGTAACGCTGCGGCGTGTGAGATTGTGTTGAGTACTTTGAATAATCCCTTTCATTGCCACTCATGCAAATTTGTAAATAGTGATCATTCGCTACGGACTTATGCTAAACGTCTACATTGCGTTACCGAAGTCTAGAGGCCTGATTACCCCCCATTTTTCTTCCACACCACTCCGCGTCAAAAGGGGCAAAGCATAAAGGCTGGTCAGCCAGAAGCACCACAGCTTCCATATTCGGGCGTCATCTTGCTTCTCACGCTTCGTAAGGACCCTCTTTGATATCAGGACCGCCAAAAGGCAATACGACGAAGAAGACATGAAGCCCAAATTCCAAAAACCCACATTGACCAACGACCAAAATGGAATTAGGATGGCCAACG
Source organism: Apiospora hydei (assembly GCF_038363865.1). Taxonomy (NCBI): domain Eukaryota; kingdom Fungi; phylum Ascomycota; class Sordariomycetes; order Amphisphaeriales; family Apiosporaceae; genus Apiospora; species Apiospora hydei. The sequence continues at coordinate 1,444,877 of NW_027117369.1, forward strand.
CAATGCGACAAAGACCATCCCCCAGGAAAAGGGGTAGAGTTTTCCGCCGCAACTTTCTGTCACCTCTTTGGTCCTTAAGGTCTTGTATGTGCATGGTAGTAAGGATTATGCCGCTTACTATTGCTGTCCAAGCATGGCCTGACACGCTAACCACATTCTCTGGACCGGTTGCCAGTTTCAAGGACGCTCGGTTGGCAAGACCATAGGAAACGGCGATGATAGCATCACGGAAGAGACCGCCGCCGCCATTGAGCTCATTGTAGTAGTAGCTGAGTACCTGCACCAGAAGACCCTCGTTCCAAAGGCCCAGCATGTAATTGGCGGCCAGGCAGACCGGCGCGGTAAGCAACATGGCCTGGCGGGCCTGTTCTGACGTAACTAGCCCCGAAGGGATGGGCCGCCACGGCTTGTTGACGCGGTCCTCCTCGACGGACTCTGGCGGGTACTGGTTGGCGAGGTCGAAGATGAGGAGGCTGTAGAAGTTGAAGAACAGCACCGCGGGCGACCTCCTTAGAACTTCAACGGGGAGAGGCGGCGGCCCATTAAGAAGCCGGGACCCCGCAAGGGCGCCTAGGAGCCCAAAAGCGCTGTTGGGGACAGCAAATGTGAGGAAGTCGCTCTCAATGAATCCCCACAGGATGCGAAAGGTTTGGCAAACAGATGGGAACATGGGGTGGGCCGGCCTTGACTTTTGGACGCTGCTGCCGTCCCTAGACTGCGGGATCTTCATGTCGGGAGAGGATGATATGTTCTTAGGCAAAAGACTGGAGAGAACGATTTGGTGACACGAGCATGAAAATGGAGACGGACACTGCTTGAAAAATAGCATTGAGTAAGTTGTTATGAAAGTGATAACACAACGCGTAACTTCTGATGTATGATGTGTGTGCGTGTTTGGAGTTGGGCATGTTCACCTCCTGATATTCAACAGCCGTCTTTGGGTAGTCACTTGCCTTTTCTTTTTTCTTTTTTGGTTCGGCAGATCCGAGGAGCAAGGGATAGTACTCAGAGGTTTGGCGAATCCACTTGCTGATGCTGGTTTACTTGGCACCACCTGCCGATGTTGGTTAACTTGATATCACCAACGGGTGTGGCACCACGGTCAACGTTGGGGGCGGGACAGATGTGGTAATCTGCAAATGCACATAAGATGCCACTGGTGCATGCAGAGACATGCAGGCGATTGACCTCACTTGAGGCGGTGTGTGATCTGCAACCATCAAATGCTTTTACCCGCACAACCTGGAATCAAGCACATATTGTGTAGGGAAGCCGGCTTGTCCACCATTTAGGAGAGCTTGGGGGCCAGCCAGTCTCTACGATTCCAATTGCCCTTTCTAACACACCCGTTTGGATTGCATTGCGTTAGGCGCCAGACCCTCCATGATCCCGGGCACTGGTTGCGCTGCCGCCCGCATCTGATTCGGTGACTTAACGTTGCAATTGCTGACCAACATTCACGCACAACAGCATATGAAATCAATATTTCATGCCGGACCTGTTTTTCTTGTCCATGACCTAACTCATATGTTCCATCAGATATTACAAAGCACGTCTCTACTGTTAAAGGTTCAGTCAGTGCTCAAGGGGATAGATAGATATTGCATGAGTGGGCTCGGAATTAGAAATATGCATAATCACCCGTAGACTCACATGTTACTAGGTACTTCAGCACTGGGGGAGTGCAGAGGAGGCGCACATAACTCGTTAGCTTTCTCATCCAAATGAAAGCCTACGTTGCTCCCAGGCCGGCAAACCACTCTGTTCACATTTTCCCTCAAGCCTAAGAAGACCTCCCTTAAGGACAGCATCCCTTATCTTTCTTTATGTGTTTCTTCTGTGCTTACTCTAAACCCACTCCCGGCTCACAATCTTTTCATATATTTTAGAACAATTTCTACTTCCATTAGCTCCCGAGCCTAGCAATTATCCCTGATTGTTCAGAATCCTTCATTTTCTTAGAGTGTATTTCACCTACTGGAAAGTCACGATGATTCGAGGCGCTACGTCTTGGTCCCTCCTAGCTTGGATCATATCCTTTACTATACTTACCACCTTGGTTATCTCGCTGCGGTTTTGGTCGGCCAGAATCCAGAAGCGACGATTTTACCTTGATGATGGTTTCGTCCTCGCGTCATATGTAAGCATCCCTTATTTCCATCCTAGCTTTGGCCTCTAGGGCTTATCCTGCCACGATAGGTTGCCATGCTGGCCCAGATAGGCTTGGGGTTATGGGGCCTTTACCATGGGGCAGGGAACCCGTCCTCGGACTATCTACCTGAAGAACTAATAGTACAGACTAAGGTATGATGGTGGCTCTTCTTCACTTGATAGGTCGCTTATGCATTGGCTGACTTTGCTGAAAGCTCCTTGTTGCTGTTTCCACAACCTGGATCTTCAGCACCACCGTCGTCAAGCTGGCTGTGCTTCAGCTATACATGCGAATCTTCAGTACAGCAGCCTTCAAGCGATGGGCCATTTCTCTCATGGTCGTTGTCGTTTGCTTTGGTATCACATTTCTTGTTGTCTTCATCACCCATTGCCACCCCGTCTCTCAAGAATGGGACCCAGTTCCGTGGGGCTGGTGCCGAGACCTGAAGTATTCTGAGTTGAGCTCCATCTCCATGAACTTGGCACTTGATACGGCAATCGTTGTCCTTCCTATGCCATGGCTCTGGAATCTCCAGATGCCCACGAGCAAGAAGATTGTCGTCATGATTATGTTTGGCTTTGGCTTTGCGTAGGTTTCCATTCCTAATCTCTCAGGTACATGGCTAACCCAAAGAATAGGACCATCGCCATAATGTGCTACCGTATTGACCAAACCGTCCACAGCGATCCTGACCCTATGATTGCCATCGCAAGAGTAGGACTGCTCAGCAACGTCGAGCTCTGGCTTGGCATAATTGTTGCCTGCTTGCCTACCATGGCACCTTTCTTCAGGGAATATATACAGCCTGGTTTGTCGACCCTTTTACAGCAAACTATCCCGCACCACTGTCTCGTCCTCGAAGCAAGGGCCCCCGAGGGTGCCGTTACGAAATGTTGGTGGCTCTGATGTGTCAAATACCAAGGAACATAGCAGCTACACAACACTCACCGAGGCAGGCCCCTATTTGGGCCCATGCCGCGATGGTATGCGTGTTGTGTCAAGCGATACGGCCAAGCTTCGTACCGATATCTCCCCAGCGACCCGCAGGAACGGCCACATGGGGATGGAATCTATGTGCAGAAGGAGTTTCGGACTCACGGAGTGTAATCAAATGGGAGGGTCTCCTGTCCTGTTTTGGTGTAGTTGGACGAAATCTCTGTTTGGGTAGAATAGTAATGAGGTTGCCTTTGGCTTCCAGATATGGCTGCGACTGTCTGCTTGCCTCGTCTCTTTTCCAAATGTTACATCGGGATTACCGGGATGGAGCAACATGGAGGGGGGAGGGGCGATCATATCAATCGTCAAAATATGCCTCAGCCCAAGCGCTTGTACTTCGGAAGGTTGGTAAACTTTGTCTGGTTATGTAGGCAGCATTTAGGATTAATCGTTGTCGACGGATTGTTTAATTCCTTTGGTAGCCCGGTTGAGATGTTGACGATCGGTTGGTTTCGCTATAATGACGGGAGTAGGTCAACTTGATGTCGATCTGTTACCCGCAGCCGGCAAGTGATACGTCATAACAGCCTGGCAATAATAGTAATTTCCGTACCCCAGAGGGACAAGATGCCTGGCTACCACCTACCGAACGTGGCCATTGGAGTCCGTATCTTGACGCTGGGCCGAGACCCACTCGGATAACGTCGGGGACCCATTTTCGCGCCCCCCCTGCTTTCGCGCCCCTGTCAACCAGTTCCTTCAAATCAACGCCTTCAATTTAACGTCGCCTATTTAGCTCGTCTTTACTGTAACAACTATACAAGAGCCAGCCTTACTAATTTCACTATCGCTCTCTTTATTAGAAGTAATTTCAGCTTCTCCAACGGCCATTTGCGTACGCTGTATATCTTCGATTGTAGCGAACCTCGAATTCGGGCTTAAATCCACTTTCTTCCGTTTCCTCGGCCTTGTAGCCTCTAGTTGAGCCTGGAGAGCTTCAACTTGCCTCTCCAGAATAGCCACCTGTACGTCCTTCTCATCGAATGCTTTCCGGACCTTTCGGAACAGTTGCCGTTGTGTAACTGTATTCTTTTCTAACAGGTTGGCAAGCCGGACTTGCTCCTTGAATTCAACCAACTTCCTTGGGGTCGACCAGATAATATCCGAACCACGAATTGTATTCCGGGGCGTACAGAGGACCCTACTGGACCCGTTAGGCTCCGTACGAGCCGGATCGGACGTCGTACAGAGGGTGTTTCCGACTAGAAGCGGGCTTAGTAGTGGTTTTTGCTATACTTACCGGCTAAAGGCCGGCTGCCCTCCAGCCACTTCGGATATTCTGGCCCGAAAGTGCTTCCGAACGGGCCTTCTGGTAGCACTGAAGGAAGTATCGCTTGCCGATTACCGTTGAGTTCGAGAATTGGTTTATATTCCCGAGTACCTTCCGGTATGCCGTCTTTAGAGGGCTGAAGACGGCTAGATCGAGGGGTTGTAGAACGTGGGACGTATGAGGGGGTAAAAAAGAAGATGAATACGATGACGGAAGCATAGGTATATGAAATTAGTTGTCGTATGGCTTCCGTGGCCGTCGACGATGAGTAGGCGGTACTCCGAAGGGTCTTCCGGGGCGGTATTCGGGATGAAGACCTTCTCGAGCCATTCGACGGCTGTTTCATCCGTTATCCATCCATTTTCCGTCGCGGTGAATTGCCAGTCCCTAAAAGGACCTAAATCAAGAGGGAACCATTGCTGTTGGACGGTTTTACCCTTAAAAATAACCAATGGATCGATCGTACGCCCTAGAGCTGATATGCATTCGATAAAAGAGGTCCAAGCCTTCGAACCAGGTTGCTTTTTTCGAATAGACCGGTTTTTAGTACTTCCGAGTACTAAACCATTTGATCCGATACCTTCGAGGACCCCTGCTTCATCCATATTGTAACGGTTAGCTGGCTTGATCCCCCGGATATCGGGTTGTTCGAGCCGCTGGAACCAGGACCGAATTACCTCGACAGAAGCACCATTAACACGCTTTGAATTAATAGCTCGAGCCCTTAGGACCTTAATGACAGGATTCCTTCGTACGAAGGCCTGGAGCCATTTCTTTCCGACTGGGTTGGGGTCCCCTTGGGCTCGAAGGATGCGCTCGGCGAATTCTCGTATTTGGGCGTGGGTTGGAGGAAGCCCTAGAGACTGTTGAGCAATAATCTATGATGCTAAGTGCTTCTCCTGGTCAGGACTGAGCCTCTGAAGATCTGCCGCACCCTCCGATCTGGATTGGTGGCCTTGAAGTCGGCTCCGGAGCGTTGACTCGGGAATACCGTATTCCCGAGCGGCCCGTTTAATTGGAGTACCATTTGCGATACAATCTAAGGCTTCTTGGAGCTCTTTTTCAGTATACTGCTTCATGATTAGTTATCGGTACTGCATATGAAGTTTGAAGGAAAACGATAAGGAATTGGTGGAGGAAATAGAAATAATTGAAGGGGTTGAAAAATCCGGTGGCTGGTTGACAGGGGCGCGAAAGCAGGGGGGCGCGAAAAATGGGTCCCCGACGTTATGTCACCCGAAGTAGTTCCATAGAGCGGCTGCGTAAATGGGCCGTGGAGATCCGAACATCATTGACTGGGGCACAGCCTTATCCCCAAAGCCCATTCACCCTCAATCGACCTGTGGTTGGCTAGTGTTCTGGCCTAGCAACCCCCTTGCTGTATATGCAGTCTTACAGAACAATCACAAACACGTAACTCGACTGAAACATCCCGGCGGTATGTCATTGGCCCCCAAAAACAACCCAAACAGTGGAGAATATGCCTGTTACATGTAATCGAGGGCATGAATTACACTGCAGTTGGTCCTAGAAATTCAAAAGAGAATGCGCGCTGTTGGTTGATGATGCCATCGTGCGAGGGAGAAAAAAGGATCTCCTATCTTTGGGTTGTACCTTGTACTCGAAGGGATCACGGAACAGGGTTACATTGCGCTCTTCATCGCGATGGGGTTCCCTTGCCCCCTGTTTAGCGACAATCCTTCCGAGCCTGCGGTCCGTCCCCGCGGCAGTTGGCTTGGGGTCGCCTCCCTTAGGCTGTGTTCACATTGCCAACTGCATGTTCTCGGCTAATATACTAGCTACCGACGAAAAGGTCTAGCCAGCTCGTTCAAATGAACACCGCCTTATCTATATTTATTAATCATTGTTGCATATGCAATCAGCTGCACACCTCGACGGTGCATTTGGCTAGGGGTGTGATACACCACGACACTCAATACCAATGCTGTCTTACTTTCAGTACAATGCCACACATGGGGGGCGTGGTTGAAACTGACAAGTAGATTCCTTTGCACTTGAGTTATCCCCCAGTGTGTCCTGATGTACCAGGACATCGAGCTACTTTCCATGTGATCCATTGAGCATTGCTTGTAGAGAAGAATAGCGCAACGGTCAGCCCTGTGTTTCCTTGGGTCTTGGTCATCTGCGGTGCGACGGGGCGAATTATAGGTACCTTTTACGCTTTGTTACTCTGACCTTGCTACGGTGGTGCATTCTCACCCGACCTTTGGACCCCCCTTTCTTACAGCGGTTGGTATGCCCTTGAATGCTAAAATGCTAACTTCCGTATAATACGTTTGATGTTGGTTCACGGACTTGTGCGAAACGATGTAATACCAATTCGACCACTCACTGCTCGTTAACAGCATGTTGTGATCATATGGAAGCGCTTTAGTAACCAAGGGGGCATCGAACTCTATATTTAGAGGAAATGTACTTGGTGTGAACGTGGCGTAATACGGTTGGAGGGAAACGTAACGAAAGTCTGGACCTGGCGGATAATGGAAACCAGATAGTTGCTACTGATATAGGATGCATCACCTGTCGATTTTCCTCGTTGTCAATTCACCTGAAGCAACTTGCCCGACTTGACCAATACAGTCTCCATCCTCTTTCAAAATGTCAGCAATCACGGAGCAACTTGGCCCAGTTCTCAATCAAGAGAGCCTATTCTGCCTTGGAGGTGCCCTTTCTGGTGTTTCTCTCCACCATGGAGTCTTCATTCGTGGCGAGTGGCACAATCAAGCACCAATCATATTCCGTATCTACGCAGCTATCTTCGGTTTCGTGGCAACCACCCGAATCTTCTACCGTACGGCGGATCCTGCAGACAGGCAGGCTTCCTGTCTCGTGCTGGCAAGCTTCTTTCATGTCCTCGGCATGTTTGCGAGCATTCTGATATACCGCAGATTCTTCCATCGTTTGAACAAAGCCAACTTCCCTGGTCCCCGCTGGGCAAGGTACACCAAAATTTGGCATATTTGGGAGAACAAGAACTCGAGAAACCATCTCTACCTTCACAGCCTTCACCAAAGGCATGGCGATGTGGTCAGAACAGGTGATATCATACCTACAGCAACCGAATCCTGTACCCAAAGCACTTCACTGACAAGCAACGACCAGGTCCATCCGAAGTAACCGTCTTCCTACCCGAGGCCCATGAAGTACTTGGCGGCCGCCAGTCTGAATGCATCAAGTCTGAGTTCTATGATCTCTTGTGGCCTGAGCGAGCACTCTTCGCCGCTCGGGACAAAGCAGTCCATGCCAAGCGGCGGAAGGATTGGCAATATGGCTTTTCGCCCGGAGGTAGGCTGGCATAGTATCCTCCCTCGATTAGCAGATTTCTAACCATCATACCGTCGTAGCAATGGAACACCACGAGAGAAAGGTACTTCAATGGGTTGATGAACTTGATAGACAGTTGGCGACTAAAGCCAAAGATCGCTCCACTGTGAACGCTACCGATTATTTCCTATGGTTCACATTTGACATAATGGGCAGCTTCACATTCAGCAAGTCCTTCAACATGCTGGAGCGTCAGCGGTGGCACCACATCGTTCTCAAAACCCAGAACGCCCGATCACTACTGGGTCCATTGACCGGAACTCCCTGGCTACTTCATATTGGGGTGAAGATTATGCCTCGCATTCTTTGGGTGAGGGACTGGTATGAATCAGTTGAGTGGTGCCAAGCGCAGATGCTGGAGAGGCTCGAAACTGGATCACTGCCTGGGGTTCCCGATCTCACCTCATTCTTTATGAGGAATAAGAACGGCAAGTCGGACCCCTGGCTTGCGGGCGATAGCTTGTTGGCTATTCTGGCTGGCAGGTGAGTAATTCATCCAACCAAAATATGACGTTGTATACGCCAGACTGAACATCGCTTTCAAGTGAGCCCACGGCACAGACCATGGCAGCAATCTTCCATGAACTCTCGATGCACCCGGCGCACATAGGGAAGATTCGGCAAGAACTGACAGATGATGTGTGTATCACAAGCCACCGGGCACTTGCAGCCTTACCACACCTCACAGCTGTCATTCAAGAGGCGATGCGTCTTCATCCAAACCTTTTGACGGGGGCAGTCGGAAAACCATGGATAACGGAGTCAATATTGGTGATTATTACATCCCTCCACATACCACGGTTATCACGCCACATTACACTATTGCCAGACGTATGTTGTTTCCATTTTATAAGTGGTCACCTAGAATGTTTTGGACTGACTTGTTCGATTTGTGCAGGGGAGGATTGCTTCGTGGAAGGCACCAAATTCATCCCCGAACGATGGACTACCAGACCTCAGATGGTGCTCAACCCTGCGGCACATATCCCATTCAGTATCGGTAAGATCATCCTAATCGTGCATGTGTAAACCACGTATCAAGGCGACTCTGAACTGATACTTTGTTGCAAATCTCAGGCCAATACAACTGTATTGGGCAACAACTGGCTTGGAGAATCATGAGATACACCGTCGCAATGATTGTTCTAAAATATGATTTTTACCTGGCGCCAGGGTATGATGGGAGCAACATGGAGAATGACAAAGTGGACAAGTTCACTGCCTTTCCCGGGATTGTACCATTGCGTTTTGATATCAGAAAGTCATAGATCATAACTAGCACAAGCCGACTCGTTAGGCAATATCCACAGTATGTATGCTGATGTGCGCATATCTTGAAGTAGACGTTCACTGTTGTATTCTTACAGTTAGCCGTTCTGCTTACGATTGTGATTTTCCCAAGTTACCACGTATTGTTTCTCTGTTTTCTCTTTTTGTCTTCTTTTCTTCTTTCCCCGTTTGCTTTTCATTCTGGTTTCGTTGACTCCCAACATTCGTTGCCGTTTTCTTTTGACCGCAGTCAGATACGGAATCAGGTCCGTCGCAGCTGGCCACCTCCCATCCATGCAGATAACACCTAACAATGCAGAATCGGCGCTACTTCTGTCCGATTGCGACAAAACTGGTGATCAGAAAACGACGTCCTGCATTTGCCGGGTAGGCTGGCTTGGCCTACAAGTCAGGCTGGGTCCCAAATGTGATCACCCTTACTTCCGAACACCCCTGCCCATCAAAGCCAACACCAACATTGGATCGGATGTGAAGTCTGGCAGTTGGTGACATCCACTTTTCACTGCACCGCCCCCAAATTTTGAATATGGTTGTTAGTCGCCAAATGCTACACAACGTCACACAACAGCGTTCTATTAATAAATTACGTGATGATATCTCTTGATTGAGAACAACTAATGGCAGCCTGCAGTTATACGTGCAGCGTCTATCTCCAAGGCGTCCATTTCGTTCCCCGCGTGGACCGCCGACCGCACAACAGCCCTCTCGCCTTTGCGTGGTGGCACCAACAGCTGTATCAACCTACACAGTGATCAGTGATGAATATGCAAGCATTGCGCGGTGAGCAATCAATATATGCATCTTGGCCCATAGAAAATTCATCGGCTCGCGGTCGTCACTCCATGTCGCATTTCAGGTTCGTACCCCGCGATTGGTACATCCAGGTTGCGCGTTCCAAGGCTCTGGGTGGTACAACGTGCAAACCAACAGCCACCACGACTAAACATGGTTATGCATCTAAGAGGTATTATCTAGAGACTTAAAACGGTGACGCAGTACCCCTGGTTGGGGTTCATGTTTGATACACCTGACCACCCAGTGAAAATTGAACTTCTTTGAACTTGCCTGCCCTGCAAAACAAACCCAGGTTCTCACACTTTCAAGTCTTGCCATCGGCCCACGAACACCTTAGCTCCCATTTTACCTTCTCCCTTGACAAAAAAGCTCCAATATGTCGTCCAAAACCTACGATGTCATCATTGTGGGCGGCGGCACCTCCGGCCTCGTACTGGCAAACCGTCTCACTGAGAATCCGAACCTTCAGGTTCTGGTTCTCGAGAGCGGTAATGACCGTACTGGAGACCAGAATACCCTGACTCCGGGCGCTTGGCCCTTGTTGACCAACTCTCCCAATGACTGGACATTCCAGACGATCCCGCAAAGTGACCTGGAAAGGCAGATCACCATCCCACAGGGAAAGGCCCTTGGGGGCTCTAGCGCAGTCAACAGCTTCCTCTTCACCAATACGTCCAAGGAGACTGTGGACGGGTGGAAGGATCTTGGCAACGAGGGTTGGGACTATCCTTCGTACGAAAAGGCCCTCAGGAAGTCCTTCACTCTTCACAAGTCATCTGGTGGAACTGAAGGCGACGGACCGCTTCAGCTTACCCTGGGTACGTCCGAGGGGTTTTGGGAGAAAGCCTGGATCCAGGGCCTGGTGTCGGTGGGATTCCCAGAGACCAATCCCATCTCCGGCCACGTCGGCGGAGTAAATATCGCCGCCGAAAGTATCGACCCCAAGACTAAGCAGAGGAGCTACGCTGCCAATGCCTATCTGGATCCCGTTCGAAACAGATCGAATCTGACAGTTCGTACTGAGACGACCGTAACCAAGGTGTTACTTGAAAAGCCATCATCTGGCGGAGATGCTGTCGCCAAAGGAGTCCAATTCATCTCAAAGGGCGGTGACACTCAAACCGCGGAAGCTCGCAAGGAGGTGATCATCACTGCCGGGGCCATCAACTCACCCCGTCTCCTCGAGCTTTCGGGCGTGGGCGGGAGTGAGTTGCTCCAAGGATTGGGCATCGATGTGGTGGTGGACAACCCCCCACGTCGGTGAGAACCTCCAAAACCATATCTTCACGGGCCTGGTGTTTGAGGCCAACGACGATGTGTACACGATCGACGACTTCTTCCGCCAGGATCCCAAGGCCGTCGGCGCCGCCATGGAAGACTACGGCACCAAGGGTACAGGCCCTATGAGCACCAGTAATATGATCACCATGGCTCAGCTTCCCCTGCCTGAATTCCACAGCGAAGATGGACGCAAGGAGGTTGACCAGCTGCTGAGCGCCGCACACGCATCTGCCCCTGCGTCAACTACGCCGGCATTCACCAGAGCGCACGAGATGTTCGTGCGATCCGTCCTAACGAACCCGTCGTCGGCGTTGGGCAATTACGTACTCGGGCCGGCGTACGCACCATTTGACGTACCCGAGAACCCAGCATACCGGGCGCCGGGCAAATGGGTGTCGGTGGCTATCGAGCTGTCGCACCCGCTGTCGCGGGGCTCGTCTCACATCGTCACCGTGGACCCCAGTCAGGTCGGCACCAGCGAGGGTGTCCGTGTCGAGTGCCGCTACTTTTTCTCACCCGCTCGACCTCGAGGTGCTGGCTCGCCAGGTCCGCTTCACCGAAGACGTTGTCAGCCGTGCCGAGCCCATCAACCGCCACCTCAAGCCCTTCACCAAACGCTTTACCGATCTCGGTGCCGCCAAGGACTACGTGCGCCGCTCCGCCAACGGCGCCTACCACTACACCGGGACGTGCGCTATGATGTCGCGTTCTCTGGGCGGTGTGGTCGACAACCGGCTGCGCGTCTATGGCGTCTCGAACCTTCGCGTGTGCGATGCCAGTGTCATTCCTTTGGAGCCCACTGCAAACCCCCAGGCCGTCGTCTATGGTGTGGCCGAGCTGGCTTCTGGTTTCATCAAGGAGGATCTTTCATGAGTTAGGAAGACACCCATGATATCATCTCGAGTCTAGGAGCCCATCGCAAGCCACTGGGAGGTACGATGAGTATGGCGGCTTTCTCATGAACACTGCAGCTTTTTATCCAATCATACTGCTCGCACATTCATTCAAGATCGTTAATGAGCCTGGGAAAGACAGGTACATGTGGAAGAAGACGAAGCTCAAGCACAGATAGAATTCTACATAGCGGACATTTAATAAACCCGCGTTCACTCTTTTCTGTATCAAAACGTATCGCCGTCACCCGTAGAGGCTTGATAGTTCAAGTAGATGTGTAAGCACGCCTTGTTGAGCTGATTATTAGGAAGCGGGTCTTGGTAGAGTCGATGAGCAGCGTTCAGGATACATGACAGGTGACGGGAATCTTGGTTAATCAAGGTTTCCTATGCAGTCTTCATGGTAAAAGCTGGGCTGGTCTCCTCGATTAGAGAGCATGTAAAGTACCTCTTAGACAGCGTTTCGTCACAACCATAGAGTGTGTCGGCAACAACATCGTATCCACGCAAACCGAGGAACAGCTAGAGGGTTTTCTGGGGTTTCTGTGCCTCCGTCGGTCTCAGACCCCAACTCGAGGATCCACTGGTGTATATTGTACCTCACAAGAGAATGATCAGGTCACACGGGAGACTGGTAAGCGAAGTTGTATTGCTGCCCAGACCCCAAGTGATGCCACTTGCATCTCACACACTACTAACTAATGGAATATGCACTTTAGTGACATATCGCTTTCAGGAATACATCGTTTTGATGATTTACTGCTATAAATAACAAATGCTGTCCCTTTCCTTCTGCCCGGCCCCTTCTTCCCTCCACCCCTTATCCACTTTCCATATTTCTTATCAGGCTGTTACATCTCGTTCTTTTTCATCATACAAAGGCAATATCTCATTGCAAACAAATTCCAATGGAAAACATGGCCACCATCTCTGTCAATCAGGTAGATCCCCTGGTGCAAGCCGGGCTCCAAAGCCGAATCCTTCTCCCTGCTTCAGATGGATATATGGCTCGCATCGACTCGTACTTCAACAACAGTGCGAAGTTAAAGCCTGCGGCAATCCTGATGCCACAATCGGCCGCTGAGGTTTCTACCGCTATCAAAGCACTTGTGAATGCCAACGAAAGATTTGACGTACGCTCCGGAGGAAGCAACTTCTGGCCGAGCAACAACATTGCAGGCGGCTTCACTATTGACCTCGGAAACATGAATGCTGTTGAGTATGACCCCAATACCGAAACAGTCAAGCTCGGTGCGGGGGTGTCGCTGGTGAGGTAGGTCTATCAGACAGATCCCGATCTAAGATTTGCATTCTAATTACTGTATCAGATTTACGAGAAGCTTCTGAAGCACGAGAGAGCCGTTGGAGCTGCCAGGGAGGCCAGTGTTGGCATTGCAGGTCTTGCTCTAACCGGAGGTATCACACTATTCACGGCCCGCTACGGCTTCGCATGCGACCAGGTCGTCTCGTATGAGGTTGTGCTAGCCAACGGTCAGGTAGTAACGGCCGCCGCCGCTGGGGAGCACGCGGATTTATTCCTCGCTCTCAAGGGAGGCGGCAACAACTTTGGCATTGTCACGCACTTCACCATGCGTGCCTTTCCCTGCAGCACAATCTGGGGCGGCGGAGCCATGCTGCCACATGCTATCATGCCTAAAGCAGCTGAGGCCATCGTCGACTTTGTCAAGCGGGTTCCCGATGATCCGGATACCAATCTGGTGTGCATGCTGTGCAAGCTCACACCAAAGCCCAATACCATAGTGGCAGCCTTGTACGCCAACATGGCTGGCGTGGTAGAGCCGCCCATTCTGGATAAATGGCTAGCCTTTCCGGAGATTTGGAAATCCCACAAGGAGGACACCATCCTTGGACTTTTGGACACCACCGAACAGGCCAAACAGTATTAGTAAGTAACACCCCTGCCAGTGTCAGTTTGGCGCGAATGATTTCTAATCAGGTATTTCCAGTGGCAACTGGTTCACCATGTGCTTCAAGAATGACGCTGCAATCATCATGAAAGCAGCTGAACTTCATGATTCTCTCGTACTGGATTTACAGGACCACATCGAAGATGGCGACTTCAAGACCCAATGCGTCTTCCAGCCCCTACCTCTCTCGTTCATCCAGAGATCTGCTGATGCTGGCGGCAACATCATGGGCATGGAACAACACAAGAGTGATGGCATCATTTGGGGATTCCATGTCATGGTTAAGACGACGCAGTTGGAGGCTTGGGCCTTGCCTCGATTGCGGAGAGTCTACGAAGCTCTGCGGGAGTATGCCATCTCGGTCGATGGCCTCCTGAACTGGACTACCGCCAACTATGCGCACCCAATACAGGAGGTGTTCCAGAGCTATGGCGAGGCCAACGTCAAGAAAATGAAAGATGTGGCAAAGAAGTACGATCCTAACGGCGTGTTTCAGTACTTGTGCCCAGGCGGTTTCAAGATCTCAGCTGTCAAAGATTAGATTTATCAGATTCCCATCTCCAAAGCCTCCTCTACTCTATGCAAGGAGATGTACGCACGTTGAACCATGCGGAGCGGGCATGATGTCAATCACCTGGCGCGAAGGCGAACATTTGAGCGGGAGTTGACTTGCGCGGATGATATCTAGTCGCAGTATTAGGTGTTACTTGCTTATTCAGACTAAAACCTCTGATGATGACAGTATGATGGTCTTGGATTGAATCTCATTCTGTAAGTCCTTGATATGCTGCAATTTGCTCCCTAATCCATCCACGTTCCAAGACCATTAGTTCCTGCCGACTTAACGACTTTCATGTGCCATATACCCAACTCAAAGTCCTACCTATTCTCAACCACAATGCCAAATGATCAGACCTCAGCAGCGTCAAAGTTCCTAACCAAGTCATAGTAGAATCTCAACGCCTCCATGTGGGCTTGCATGTCGATAGCCTCGTCCACCGTGTGCGCGTTCTGCGTACCGCCCTTGCGCGTCGGGGTCCAGCGATAAACGTGCTTCGACAGGTCTGCAACGTCACATGGTTAACTATCGTCACGGTTGGTTGGTCTGCAGCGATGAGGGGACTTACGCAGATAGTGCCTGGTGTCAGTGTTTCCTGTCATCAGCTCACCCACGGGGACGACCTTGCCATCCTCGAACGCGAAGCTGTGCTGGATGGTGCCCGAGAGCACATCCCAGATATCGCCCGACGACGGCGAGATGGGCGCGACCTTGCTCGACTGGCTCGAGCTAAGCGTCAGGGTGCCGTTGTAATCAACGTCGTACGCAGGCTCGAACTCGCCCAAGTCGTCGGGGTTATTGTCCTCGCCCTTGAAGGCGCTGACGCCGAGGCCGTAGTGCTTGACGATGGGCTTGATGAGGTCGAGGATGCGCCCCTTGACCTCGGGGATGGAGTTTTGGGGCGCGACGCGGTGGTTGACGCCGATGCGGATCTTCTCGGGCATGGCGTTGATCTTGACGCCGCCGTTGAAGTAGTCGACCGACTGCGACGTCTGCAGGCGGTACTGCGTCTTGCGGTCGACGGTGACGAGCTCCTCGGCCAGGGTCTCGAGGTCGCCCTTCTCGATCAGCTTGGTCACGTTGGGCGCGGCCTTGGGCGAGTACCGCGCCTGGCAGACAAGGTGGTTGTGGATGGGCGATCCCTTGATCAGTTTAGGGTCGTAGGGGTGCTTCTCAAGCTTCACCACGATCTCGGACATGATGCCGATGCCGGTGTGGGGGAAAGGAGTCGAGGAGTGGCCGCCGTTGATGCTGAGATCGAGCCAGATGTCGACGTGGCCCTTCTCCATCACGGCCGGTAGGGCATACAGCGTCTTGCCTTCCAGCAGGTCGAGTCCCATTCCGCCTTCGTCTAGGACGATGGCCATGGAGTGCTTGCCGTACTGCTCCTCCAGGTATTTGCCGATCTCGCCGGCGCCACGCCGACCGGAGCATTCCTCGTCGAAGCCAAGAGCGACGACGATGCTTCTCTTGGGGACCCAGGCTGGGTTTGACAGAAGCGTGTCCAGCGCTGACATCAGTGCCGTCAAGCTATTCTTATCATCAGAAGCACCGCGGCCCCAAAGCCACCTGCCATCGAAGTGGGCGGAGAAGGGTGGGTACTTCCATGTCGACTCATCGGCCACGGGCACCACGTCTTGATGGGCTGTGAGCATGAGTGGCTTCAGTGCAGGATTGGTCCCCTTGAGGCTGAAGACCAACCCAAACGTGTTAACTGTGGCACGACCCATGCGGAGGTGACTGTATACGTAAATGTCAGATATTACTACTGAAATTCCAACAGTATTAGCATACTGAGGTTATTTGGAACTTACACATTGGGATACAAGTAGGCCAGAGCGGCGTGGAGCTCGTAGAAGACGTTCCATCGCGGGTCCTTGCCCGGCTCGCCGTTATCGTCGTAGGAGATCGATGGGATCTTGACCAGCTGGCTGTGTCTCTCGACCTGTTTCAACAAGGCTTCACCGTCGCCAAACAGATCTCGTGCTGCCGGCAATCCATCGGCGGATGGATCCAAGACGGGCGGCAAGTCGCAGGTGAACTTGGAGGACGTGGCGGCATCACCACCTCCTCCCAGTATCTGCTGACCACCACCGAACGAATACCGGCCGGCAACTGCCGATTGGGCAATCGGCACGCCGGTCGTCAGGCAGATCAAGTTTGACCAACGCATTTCGCTTCACAGATAGCTGGAGATTTGGTATGATCTGTTTTCAAATGGAGGATTCATAAATGGACTACCTTCCAAACCACACCGTCCTTCGAGGAGTCGAGCGATGCGGGGTGTTTTGTCCCTTTAAGAGTAGAGTTCACCTGCACAGCTCGGCTTTTGAATGAGATCATGGCGCCCTCAAGCTCACCCTACCCCAACCGTCTGGAGCTTCTTCTGGTTTGGGGCCTATCCAAGATAGGAAAGCCCAAAAGGCAAACGGTGCTGCATTTGGGGTGATACACGACGCCCTCGTGTCGTCGCTGGCTATCATCGGACCTTCGCCGATAGTGCGAATGACAGGGGGCTTATCACACCATTGGTAGACTGCCAATCGTATCTGAGGACTCGCAGTCTGTGTAAGTCACTGGCGGCCAATCCACCTCGCTGTTCTCCGTGTTTGGTGTTACCGTCCACGTCCGTTACGGGTCCGAGTATCGGCAGGCACCCCGCCAAACAGTGGGTAGGGGACGTCAAGCTGTTAGGGGCTGGCAAGCTGGAAGCTGCCGATTTTTAGTGCGTTGCTAGAAGACGCGATGGCGCATCGCAATCAACGAGCTACCCCGGCCAAATCCAATGCCCCGCTACGAAATGTCCCCAAGCAGCTTCCAGGCACTTCTGCAGCCAGCTTTTGCATGACGAACAGAGCTGCAGGTCACATCGGTTTGCAACAACCCAAGCCCAATACAGCATCATCTCCAGATCGACCACGCATTACTTCCTGCACCCAATAGCCCAACACAAATTGGATCATCCTTTGTTTCTCGATAATTCGACCAGCTCCTCTACACGCGCGACTACATACCTC
Organism: Apiospora hydei; assembly: GCF_038363865.1. Taxonomy (NCBI): domain Eukaryota; kingdom Fungi; phylum Ascomycota; class Sordariomycetes; order Amphisphaeriales; family Apiosporaceae; genus Apiospora; species Apiospora hydei. The sequence continues at coordinate 1,462,403 of NW_027117369.1, forward strand.
CTTCTTCGTCGCGACCAAGCAACGACTGGTACCCCACGTACATTCAGTCCATCTCTTCCATCGCACGTCGCACACCACACCACAAAATGTCCGCCCAAGCCAGGCCTCCCACAGCGGCCGAGTTCGCCAGCGCCCTCACGGAACTCCCCGCCTCTAGCTTAGCGCTCAAAGTCCTTGAGATGCGCAACCAGATCGCCCACCTCGACTACTCCAACTCGGAGATGAAGCCGTTCGCCGAGGGCGCCGACGGGGCCGAACCCGACCAAATATGCATCGACGGGATCCGCGAGAACGAGGAGATCATCGTCAAGGTCCAGCAGCGCATCGAGCTGGTCCGGCATGAGGTCGAGCGCCGCGGCCTGAGCTGGCCCGAGTTCGACGGCAAGGACGTCGCGACGGGGGCGGTGGCGGTGGCGCCCAGTCTGGAGGGCCAGCACGACGACGACCGCGCGAATGCGTCGCTCTTGTCGTCGCTGGTGGCGGGTCCAATACCGGCGGCCGGCGCCTCTTCATCTACGACCGACGACCCCGCGGCGATCAGGGTGACGACGACGACGACGGATACGAACGGCGCAACAGCGGCTACGAACGGCACGAATGGACACAGTTCACAGAACGCTGGCGCGGATCGGGCGCTGCTGCAGGAAGCTATGGATGCTGGTATCATACAACGCATGTCGGCGCAAGAGTTCGTGGAGTCGGTCATGGCGTCACACGAGAACAACCCCAATGGCGATACGGAGGACGATGGTGGAATGCATCTCTAGTAGACATACACCGTGAAGGGCCTATCAACAGCAAAAGGGGGACCGCAGTACATTTTCATGTTTTATGAGGAAGCAAGAGCATAGAATACGGCGTTTTGGGACGGAAGGGAAAATGGCCATTCTTTTACCAATGATCCGCAAGGACCGGATCTGGCGATTCATTGGAGCTACGATTGGCTATCAGTTTTCAGACACGACACTGCAGTTCTACCGAACCAACAGGCCGGGCATCCTGTCGCCCGCTATGTTCAATCATTATCAGCATGATTCATGATAAAGACTACGAAGCTATGGAACGAATTGGACGCATACGGAGATAGAACTGGTGAATCGAACTCGGATATACCTTGTCTGGTTATTGCTACTATATACAGTAATACAATTTCAGACCCCAAACGCATCATTCCATCAAATATTTCAAGCAGTGTGTCAAGGTGCATACATGAGCAATACACCCAATCAGTCCGACTTGTCCTTTGCGAACCTCCCGGTGAACTGTCGGATCTGCTTGCCCCAGACGTAGATGGGAATGCCCAAAAGCCCAAAGAAGGCCGTCATGGCCCCAAACGCCCCAAACGCGCCGTCCCAACCCGCCGTCTCGATGAAGGGCGTGATGCCATAGCTGACCCCGAACGAGATGATGCCGCGGAACGCGCAGATGATGATCAGCAGCGGCCCCGCGCGCGTCGGGTAGCTGTCGAGCAGGTACGTGATGGCGACGATGTTGGCGCCGACGAAGCAGAAGTAGTACGCGGCCACGCCCCAGACGTACACGAACCAGTGGTACCGCTCCGGGTGCGCGGCGCCCTGGCCGTACAGGACCGCGGTAAACACGCCGACGATCATGGGGAAGATGAGCGGGACGAGCCGCGTCTCGGGCTCGTGCATGCCGCCGCGGCGCCGCGAGAACCACCGGATCAGGCCGTCGGAGCCGTGGCCGAAGAGGGGCAGGGCCAGCAGGGCGGTGGCGATTTGGCCGGTGTTGACGTAGCTCGCGGAGGTTTGGGGGAAGTTGTAGGGGGGCTGGTGACGATATTGCCGTACTGTGGGGGTGGTGGGAGATCGTGTCAGTATCATGTTATCGCGTATCCTTCTTCTCGGGGTGAAAGCCACTTACGGTAGTGCCGATGGCGACGTTGACACCCAGGGTGAGGCCGTTGATGCACAACGCCCAGAAGACGTTGGGATAGAGGACCAGCTCGAACGTCTGGTAGAAGGCCTCCCAGCCCTTTCGCCACTCGATGTCGCCGACCCAGAGGCGCATGTCGGAGCGCCAGGTCCGCGGCGCGAAGTTGACGTAGTCGAGCGGCGGCCGCTCGGTGCACATCGTGTTCGCCGCCCCCATGACACTGCTACCATGGTCATCCGACGACGGTGTCGCGGCGGCATTATCCTTGTTGTTGTTGTCCGTGGAGGTCGACTCTTGAAACGAGCTCATGGGCCGGTAGTACTTGGTCTCGGGCACGAAGAAGACGGCGAGGAGGAACTGCACGCCCGCGAGGATGGCGCCGAGGCCGTACCACCACTGCGGCGTGATGGCGCCCGCGATGGGGCCGGCGAAGACGGTCCAGATGGCGGTCAGGATGACTTGGATGGTTTGTTGGATCATGAGGCCTCGGCTTCGTTCGTGCAGGAAGAAGACTTCCTGTATGTTTCATCAAGGCCACAGTGTCAGTCGCCTGCTATCATCATATGAAGGGCTGGATGAGGAAGTGGGATCACTGAGATGTCTGTGCGACAAACCTGGGTGATCATGGGTACAAGTGCCTCGCTCTGCCCCGCGGCGAGTCCGAGAACCATGCGGGCTGCGAGATGCCATTCGAAGTTCTTCGCGCCGGCGGCGACCCCGGCGGCCAAGATCATGATGACGGTGGAGACGAGGAGAACGGACCGGCGGCCGACCGCGTATGCGAGCGGCATGCCGAAGAGATTTCCAATGCCCCTGTTCAAAGATGCCGAGTCAATCGGCGTCTCACTATGCATGGTACTGGCATTGGGCAAGGCGATGTCTTACATGAAAAGGGTCGGATAGGTCATCAGATGGGTGATGTCGGCATAGCCTTTACCTGCGGCCGAGTAGTCTGGGATGTAGAATCCAAGCAGACCACCAAAACCGCTGATCAAGGACAAGCCCAGACAGGAGACTGTACGTTGAAGGGCGTGTAAGTCATAGCGTGCTTGGGCACAAGATCAAACGTTTGGACAATGTTGATTCTACTTACAGATGGATATCACGATGAGAACCACATATTTCTGCCATAGGCTCATGTTCAGAGGATCTGAATGCCAGTCAGTTCTTGTGGCGAATACCACTATCACCAAAAGTTGAAGGGTCTTCTTACCTTGCGGGTCTGCAGTTGGGGTCGGGATATAGATGGTCTTTCCGTGAGTGAGCTTGACAGTGCCCATGACTTCCACCTCGCCCCGGAGGACATCACTGTCCTTGACCGCATCGAACTCCTCGACATGGTCAGCGGATGGCTTCAGCTTGGTGTCGTCCATGATTATGTGTTTGCTTGCGATGAAGAATGAAAGGTTGCAGGAACTGCAAGGGGGTACTACGGGACGGATCGAAAACGCAATTAATATGAGCAGATGAGGTTATGATCTGGCTACAGCTCGTCTACTGCAACCATAACCATATGCACTCACCCGTTTGTTATATCATATGGTTGCAGGATGTAACGCACATCATATATAAAAAAGCTCCGCCGACCATCACATTCTGGGTGTGTTACCCGACCCGAACTGAGGAGGCGACCCCCTGGGCCGGACCAAGATTTGACACTATTTCCCCCAAGAACCTGGGCCAGACAATATAAGACACGAATCAAGAAACGGCCGCGCTGGCAATTTGATCAGCCCCAGGAAATGGCGCTAGTCCACTGTTATTGTACAGTATTGTACTAAGTAAGCAACAACCAGCGCCCCTTGTCACAGACCCCTAACACCTGGTCACACACCCCAACCCCCAGTACCGTTCGGACCCTGGACAGGGTTCCCCGTGCTTTTCCAACCCCCCATACCGATATCTCTGCTGATGCCAAGGAGAGCGCCAATGCGTGACGCAGCAATGCTACCCCAGTTTCCGGCCGGCACGGGCACGCTTTGGGGAATGCGGGGGAGGGGCCGAAGGATCTTCGGTTTCGATTTTAGCAAGTAGGGGCATGCTTCCCGGATCCGGATGCAACCAAGAGCTACTTACCAAACCTGGCCAACGTGCATGCTTCGTCACTCGGCAGTTACTGGGGACAGACCTAGGCTATCCTGGGCGAGCTGAGGCCGCTAAAGCGCGCGGACAGTGTCGCGATCACCTACTCGGCGCGACCATGGGTAAGTTGTCCCTCGGAATCAGAAAGCCAAGTAAACCTGTATATTGCGAAGAGTGCAAATGGAGCCGTCACAAGTTCTCTTGCATGGACAAGATAATGAATGACTGGCGATATCCAATTGCTCTCGTCGAAACTACCAAGTTCCATCAGTCAAAACCGTACCTGCTTCGTGTCATCTCACCCCTACCATTATATTTATCATCCTACTATTCCTGGGTGTTTGGATTCTGTTGGTACTTAACATCGGGTGAGAGTCCAAGTTAAGTAACTCCGATCCGGACCGGAAAAAAAACAGGTGGTGGTTGCAGCGTGAAATATCACGAGTTTCCATGAGAGGCGTTGGTAACAAAAAGAATCGTCTGAGATAATTCCATATTGTTATTGGTCGTCATATATATGTACATAGTCTTCTTATTTCATGATCGTGACAGCCTCCATCCTCCTTCTCCCTCTCTAGTACGGCTTGATACCAGCAAGTCGCAGCATGTCGTCCGTGACCTCGGGCTTCTCAAACGGCTCTGTCCTGTACTTAGGGCACAGCTCGCCATTACGCATCGGCTTCTCCGCCGCAGACCGGACGTTGCTAGTGATACCATGTCAGCATGCATATCTTGATAGTCATTCTCAGGCGGGGATGTGCAACATCGAGACACTTACCAATGAGGCCAATGCGTTGTGCCGACGTAGTTCTCAAAGCACCACTTCTTGGCCTTGAGGGCTTCCTCGTCGGCGAACTGGCGAGGCGTCATGCAGATGTACTGCACGTTCCTGATCTGGTCGCCTTCGGGGAACTTGGCGTAGTGCATCGTGCGCGAGTCCCAAAGAACAAAGTCGCCAGGTTCCACTGCGAAAAGACTCCAGTCAGCTCGGGTTCTAGTACGGGTCTGTTGGGTAAACTTACTGTTGATCTTGACGAGCTCGCAGCCGCGGTCTTCGAACCACTTGACGTCCTTCTTGCTGAAGAGGAACAGGTCCATGAACTCCAGCTCCGGCGGGGGGCGTCCTCGTGGTCGGCGGAATCGCGCTTCTCGGCAAAGAACTCGTTGAAGAGCTTCGCGGAGCCCTTCATCAGTATGAGACCACCGTCGTTCTCGCCGTTGGGCGAGTAGTTCAGAAGACCCTGGACGGCTTGCATGCTACAATGACGAGTCAGCTTCTTGGGCTCCTCTGCGTTATGCCGGCGGGATTAAAGTGTGGTTGGTAGGTACTTACCCCTTTCGGCGAGGGTTCTGGTCGCAGTGAGGCCAGGGGCTCCACTGGACGTCGGTGCGCTTGGGCATGGAGATGTTCATGCCGTCAAAGGAGCAGATGAGCTCGTTGGTGCCCCAGAGCTTGGCGAAGATGTCGCGGACGGCGGGCTCCATGCGGGCCTCCCAGGACATCTTCTCGTGGGCGGAGCCGTAGAGGAAGTACATGCCGCCCTTGAAGCTGACGGGCAGGTGGTCGGCGGTCCAGGTGCTGGGGTCCTTCTCGTCGAAGCCGAGGTCGAAGTTCTTGAGCCACTGGATCTGCTTGTCGGCGTAGTACTGGGCCTTCTCGGGCGTGATGACGTTCTTGATGACGACGCAGCCGTTCTTGTGGAACTCGTCCCGCCAGTCGCCGTAGACGGCGTTCTCGTCAAAGGTGATGAGGTCCTTGGTCTCGTACCTCTCGCCGAAGGTCTGGGACTTGCCTTCTTCGAAGGTCTTTGCCTTGGTGGTGGTGGCTGTGGTAGACATCTTGAAGGAGTGTAATGGGCTTCAACTATGATAATTGTGCTGGTTGGATGAGAGAATGATAGTCAACCTCTCTGGTGATATAGTGGCACTCTTCTGAATGATGATTGACTGCTCAAGACGGCCTCCTTTTCAAGTAGAGTATACTCGGCGTACTCCTCGGAATCCAAGTTGGTTTCCGACGGTAAGTCTCGGTCACTGGAAACCGTGCCGGTGTTATCTGTTTCACCCCAGAGCACGGGGGTTGCCTGGTTAAAGGTGGGTGGAACCAAGGACGGGAAAGTGGACGAGGTGCTGCATACACATAGATCGGTCTGCTGATCATGACCCCGTGGGGGAAAAGGCGCTATCGTTGGAGCGGCAGTCTTGGCGCCATGCACCTCGAGTATCCACGTATCCACCCACATCAACATACCCGATCCGGAGCAGTTCGGTTCGGTTCGGTTGAGGGACCAGAACATATCCGGATCGCAACACTAGCGTCCCCCTCATTGGACTACCGTTTCTAATCCCCGTCTCGGCTCACGGGTGCTACCCCGCCCAGTGACCCTCGTTAGGGGTTCAACATGTAGTCGTGCGTGAGGCCGACGATATGCCCATTTAAAGTGATAGACACGCGTAACAGTTTATGGTATGGAACTCGGACCACCTCCTTCCAACTTCCAATCAATATCCCACAGCTAGATTCTTCCTATCCCATCATGCCCGACCCAGTTCAAGTCGCCACCAGGCGCATCGAGACCCCCAAGGTCGGCGAGAATGGCTACGTCGGCTTCACCCCCGGCAAGACCGAGGTCCTGAAAGCCGGCGCGATCCCCTTCGACGCGAAGCCCATCACGAGCGACATCCGGATAGACCACGACGTCGAGGTGGTCGTCCGCGACGGCGCGCGCCTCTACATGGACGTGTACCGGCCCGCGGGCAGCAGCAAGACGGAGCCGGTGCCCGCGGTCCTGAGCTGGTCCTTCTACGGGAAAAAGTACAGCGCGCTCGACATGCTGCCCATCTGCACGTGGCACTGCTGCGTGCCGCGCTCGGACCTGAGCGGGCTCGAGAAGTTCGAGGGCCTGGACCCGGCGTACTGGTGCCCCCGCGGCTACGCCATCGTCAGCGTCGACACGCGCGGCGCGGGGCACAGCGACGGGCAGATCTGCGTCATGGGCACGCAGGACGCCGAGGACGGGTACGACGTCGTCGAGGCCGTCGCGCGAATGGACTGGTGCAACGGCCGCGTCGGCATGGCGGGCAACTCGGCCCTCGCTATCGCGCAGTGGTTCATCGCGGCGCAACAGCCGCCGTCGCTCGCGGCCATTGCGCCCTGGGAGGGGATGGGCGATATGTACCGCGAGCAGTTCTGCCGCGGCGGCTGGTTCTCCATGAGCAACTTCGACCTCATCGCGAAGGCCATCGTGCGCGGGCAGCCGGACTCCGGGCTCGAGCACTTCGCCGAGATGTACCGCCGCTCGCCGACGCAGAACGCGTACTGGAAGCAGAAGCGCGTCGACATGACCAAGATAAAATGCCCCGCCTACATCCGCGGCTCCGACGTCAGCAGTATCCATACCATGGGCTGTATCCGCGGCTGGCTCGAGATCCCGCACGATGACAAGTGGATTCACTGGAGCAGCAAACAGGAGTGGTACGAGCTTTACAGCGAGCCGGAGTCAATGGACGAGCTCTCCGTCTTCTTTGACAGGTACCTCCGGGGTATCGAGAACAGGTGGGAGACCAAAACGCCGAAAGTGCGGTGGTCCGCGCTGCAGTTTGGTAACCGGGAGCCCATAGACAACATCGTGATAGATGGTTTCCCAGTCAAGGGGACGGACTATCGTGAACTGTTTTGCCAACCCGATGGTCGGCTCGCCCCGGAAAAGGCTGCATCCGCCACCTCCATCTCGTATAACTCCGAAGACCGGGCGAGCTTTGCCGAGTTCACCTACACGTTTACGGAACCCGCCAGGCTGATCGGTCTACCCAAGGCTATCGTGTATATGTCCTGCGACAGCCGCGATGACTTCACTGCCTTCACAATCCTGCGGAAGAAGGACAAGGATGGCAAAGACCTGATGCACCTCAACTTCCCCATGCACGCGACGCCTGTAAAGGCCATCGAGGAGATCCCCGAGAAGGACCAGGCCAGTCTGAACCTGCACCTGGGTTCCATGGGTATTCTGAGGGCCTCGCAACGAGCCATCGACGAGTCGAAGAGCATCCACCCACAGTTCCCCTTCCACCCCCACGAGAAGCAGGAGAAGATCCCACCGGGAACCATTGTGAAGTTGGAGATCGGCATCTGGGCCATGGGTGTGGACTTCGACGCGGGTGAGAGCATCAGCCTCAGGGTCGGCGGGCAGTTCCCCAGCATCGCCGAGTACACCAGTTTCTCCGGGCCGCGGCCAGAGCACGAACAGAACCGGGGCGAGCATAAGGTGCACTTTGGTGGCGAGTACCCGAGCTCGGTCATATTACCTTTCACTCCTCTGAAGAAATAGTCGGCGCATCATAATCATGCATCCATTTTATGTAGTATGAAATACTAATCGTAGGGTTTGAAACCTGACTAAAGCGTAGCTCTCTACCGTGCTGGGTGTTAAAGATGTTGCAAATAATGCTACCAGTCAGAATCAGTCATGTGGTGAACTGCCGGCTTCCACCCCTCCATTTGTGACGGTTGTCTCCTCAATCCCCTCCCAACTTTCATCCAGACCGCCTGTTATTCAAGGATCGCATCTACGTTTACCACCGCCCATGATCGACGAGAATGAGTTTGGATCCCGCTATTACGGCAGGTATGAACGTTTTCATATTGAACAGATTTTGTATAGCGTTAATACGCTGACCTGTGTCATTTCAGCCCTTCCACAAGGCAAAGTCATATTTGTCACACGACATGGAAGAACAAACGTGCGTATCGAATATTCAGCTTCCCTCTCAACTCTTCATGACGATGTGCCCCTTGCAAAACAGGCGCAGGTTCACATGATTGTGCGATACCACTGCATGACTTCATATGCTGATTCCTGATGCCAGTGGTCCACAGGCTACAAATTCGAGCTTGAAGGAGAGAGCGAGAATGAGGAGTTCTTCGTTAAGGTGCGTTCCACTTGGTCGCTATGCGGCAGGAGCGGAGAGACGTATTTACCAACCCTTTTTGTTGCAACAGATTCTCGATTGCGAACGAGCGGACGAGATGGCTATGGCGGAGTTCGAGTGCCAGAAAACACTGATGCAATACATTCCAGAACATGTAGTTCCCCGATTGCTTGGGGAAGATTTCAAGAAGACCCAACCAAAGCCTTTTATCTCACGCACTTTCAATACCTACATGAGAAGCTGCCTACCGTACAGCAACTCCTACCTATCGCCAAAAAGCTGCACCTGTCCTCGACCTCGCCTACAGGCAAGTTCGGGTTTCCTGTCACGACCTTTTGGGGCCCTCCACCGATGGACAACAGCTGGACGGATAGCTGGGAGGAATACTTTACGAGGAAATTCCGCGCTGCCCTGGAATACGGCCAACAGCGACATGGTAGAGACGACGAGCTCAGCGAGCTTGGCGAACAGTTTATCCAAAAGGTCATCCCAAGGCTACTAAGACCCTTACAGACCGACGGGAGAAGTATCAAGCCAACGCTGTGTCATGGCGACCTCTGGGACGCGAACGTACAAATTGACGCCAGCATCAGAGTGCCCATCATCTTCGACCCCTGCTGCTTCTACGGCCACAACGAAAGTGAGTTTTGCCCTACTACAGATGATTGCGTGCTGTGATTAGCTAGTCGAGGCTAATGCTAAGATCCACCGACTGCAAGTGGATTTCCAAAGCATGAGATCTGCTCGAAACACACTGGGGCAAGAGTTTATGAACACTTACAAGAACGAGGTTGGCGCATCTGAGCCCCAGGAAGACTTTGACGACAGGAACGCTTTGTATTCTATGTGAGCAACACAAGTGACCCCAGACAGGGCCGGCGCTACGTTGATGCTATGGAGCTGACCGTCCACAGGCGCAGTGACTTGGAAACAGTTGGGATGTGGCCACAATGGCATCCGCTCTTGCAACAGTAAGTTGAATCGGGAAGCTTCCTCAAGAAATACCCAGTGGTTCTGAATAGCCTTAGTGTCAAAGACGAGATGCGCCGTTTGCTAGAGAAGCATCCTGATGGTTTTGCTGGTTTCAATGGAGGGGTGGCAAGAGGGGACCAGCCTATATCAAACATGTAATAATCGACGGGTTCAGTCTATCTTACGACGTTCACGGATTTTAGAAACTCTGTCATTGTGGACCGGCATTTTCAGTATTACAAGCATTTCCTCAACTCGCGGAGTTGTCGTAGCTTCTCGATTAATAGGCTTAGAGGTTCCTTTGTGCAGTACTAACATGCACTCAACAAGTGCACTCATTATGGAGTCCCAATGCTAGCATTTGTATAATATCTCAACGTCCACGTCTGGCATGCCCCCGGTATCTTTAAACTTCCTTTCCTCCGCGTGATTAATAGTATTCCCCCTTCTTCCGTATCTCATAAACCGGCGTCGGCTTGCCGACGGTGGGCACCTCGGTCTTGCCGCTGAGCAGGCTGTTGCGGGACATCTCGCTCCAAACGACGCTGGTGCGGACCCCGTACTTCTCGTCCATCCGGTCCCTCTCCATCCGTTCCCGTTCCATCTTGTCCAGGTACGAGACGGGCACGACGCCGTCCGGCAGCGAACGGAACCGCTTCTGCTTCGTCCGCCGCCGGTGCACCCACCAGCACAGCAAGCCCAGAGAAAATAGGAAGGCGAAGCCGCTCACCGACACGGCGATGATGATCATGGTGTTGGTCTGGGCGTTGCTGTTGTTGTCATTCTCCACCAGGCCGTCTTCGTCCTCGTCCGGGGGGCGCACGACCATGGCGGTGTCGAGCATGGGGGCCACCAACAGCTCGGATTTTGCTGCAGATTTCAGGAAGCAGTTCTGTAGCATATATATTAGTAAGACGTAGACATGTGGTTAGTTCCGAGAGGTCCAGGTGGTCACATACCTGAAACCCGAGCGTCTGGTCCGCATTGAAGCTCACCGCTTTACACATGGACGTCTGAGCACACTGCTCCATGCAATCCTGCAGCGACGACGCAAAATGGTTCGAGAGGCTATCGCTGCCCATATTGGTGCCGCACGAGAGGGCGAACTGGACCTCGTTGATAGTCTGCATGGTGGTCGCCTGCGTGACGGCGCGGCAGTTGGACGACGAGCTCGTCGGCAGGCCCACGACGGCGGTGAACTTGGGGTTCGGGTCGGTCGCCACCAGCTTCGAGGGGGCCGAGTCGGTCTCGTTGTGGAAGGCGCACGACTTGCCGTCGAAGGTGGCGGCCGTGCAGCGCGGGTTGGCGCGCGCGCAGGCGTCGGCGCAGTCGGCCAGCGTGGGCGCGTTGACGCTCGTCGTCCGCCGCCCTCGCGCCGTGCTGCTGCAGTGGACCTGGAACTTCTGGATGATGCCTATGGTCGTGCCGTTGACGCACGCGTCGTTTTGTTGGGCACCGCCGCCGGCCGCCATGGCGACGGCGAGGTTGAGAATGAAGAGGATTCCAGTAGGCCGCATTTTTAAGGCAGAATGAACCGGCATCCGTGCTTTCGACCTGCTACTCCGGCAGAGCCAGCTGAACATCTCGCACCTGGGCCAGGCCGCTGTCTAATATGTCTGTTCCCGCCGTGGCGTGCGTGTGTCATGTCGGCCCTCATCCGGGCCCAGGGGTCCCTGACACAATAGCACGGCCCCCCGATCATCGACAACGTTAAAATCGTATGCGAGATCGGTAGACGAGGTCTCCAAGCCAGGGGTTTGGGATCCCCCCACCATGGCTGGAGACGCACGGCCGGAAACGGCTATATTAGAGGCGCCATATAGCCGTGTTTGGATCCACGTCAACGTCTCGGGAGTTTCATGCCGACAGTGATCTGGACCGGTTCATCTAGTCTATCGGCCATATCTTGATTGCTGGAGGCTCCATACTCGAACCCTAACTGCCAACTTCTCCGTCTCGTGTCGCTGGCCATTGGCTCGGCGCACTCGGCTGCTCGGTGCACTCCGGTTTCCAAGCTTTTGCGAGATTCTTTTTGGGGCTTAGAATCCACGATGCCTTGGTGCATTGAGTGCATTGACCTGGAGAACGAGTAGATATCCAGATTGGTAGAAGAATGGACATGCAGCTTATGCATATGACACATGTATCCCTGACACATCAATGGTTTCAGCCGCCTCAAAAGGGACTCTTCCCCAGCCCATATCGATTTTTCCATATCTCCATTCCAAGGCTGACCAAACAGTATCGCTCGGCTTTCGATACATCGTCGTCACCCCAATCACCACAAATTCTTCAGCCCTCCACAGAAGACTCGGCAGGAACTGGGTTTCCGGCTATTTTACTACAGATCTGGTGTGATCACCCGCTGGCGAGTTTAACATAGTTGCATACATCACTACAAGGAATTTGATGAAAGAAAATTCTCCGGCCGAATTCCGAGAGGAAAGTGTTGTTGGGCTTGGCTACTAACCGCAACCCTATCAAACCAAGGAGCGGAGTTTGATGGTGATGACAACGGTCCCTGTCATTTTAACCCCTGGGGCGAGTGCAGATGTCGGCGTGTTCCGAGAAGAGCTGCCGGGTGATTTCCAAGCACGCCATGCAGGCATTGACCTGGCCAGGACGACCAGCCCGTCACTTCGTCCATCATACTCTTAGCTCCTCCTTGAACCTTGGCGTCGACGGATAGCGGCCCACGCGGAAAGTTGACGTCGAACCCCGCAGGTATCTTCACCTGCTCGACAGAACCCAAGCTGATGCCATCTCATCTCCTTCTAGGTTACCACCAGAGCGGTTGTCGTATCTCTAACCGGTTGTTTCGTCTTATGCATTGTTAACTACTACAAGCTGATCCGAACCTAATAGGACTTCTCAGCTAATGGAAATCGTCTAAGCCCCTGCATCTTAATCATGTGGATAATCCCGCCGCGGTTTGTGGTAAGATATACAACCTCGATAAAAAGGAATGGAGTTCGGATGCCATGACTTCTACCAGATCCGATGGGTACCAGTCCTCTCGTTTCGCTCCCTCCCCTTCCTTACCTATGCTGCTTCTACACCTAATCTGATTCTTTGTCTCCCATCCTGCTTGTGTGCTCCCAACCACTTCTAAATCCAAGCCGGTTCCGGTCAGGTAACACCAGACGGATGAAGCTCGTCATCGCGTTTTCGCTATTCTGAACATTCGCCGCCGCTGGCGCTTTCAATAAAATTGTGGCAACTACCTCGGCCAGTAACATCGGTCCCCGGTACTCATTGGCAATGACTTCTCTTGTTGACAGCCAGCTGCGGCTGCCATAACAACACCACCTCTCCGAACCAATCGAGACATCGACAGTGGCGCAGCGTGGCCATCAGCGACGGCACCCAATACTTCCTCGTGTCCGCCTCGCCAGCCATCGTCGACACCGCTGCCATTGACGACAACGACGACAGCAACAGCAACAGAATTGCCACCGCGGCGGCCGGCTGCTTCCGCGTAACGTCGGCGGGCATGTCGCCCTTCGGGCCCTCGTTCGACGTCATCCACAGCCTGCCCTGGCTGCGCGAGAAGTCCCTCGTAGCCGTGGTGTAGGGCCGGTGCGACGGCGCGGGCGTGCTTGAGGCCAAGAAGGGCATCAACATGGACCCTAAGGCCCAGCCGTGGTGCCTGCCCGGCCGCGGCCGCAACTTCGCCATCACCGAAAGCCACTTCGACCTCTACGCCGACGAGGGCGTCGTGGCCATTGGCGACTACACGAACGTGGGGTGGGACCGGGTGCCCTGCGGCCCGCCCGCGGCGGAGCTGGTCTCGGGGTTCTGCGCGGAGCCCGGGATGTAAACTGCGGAAAGGCGGCGTAGGTCCATTGATACTAGATGGCATTGCTCCTGATAGGGACAGGAAGCTATGGGAGATATTCATTGTGTTTGTTTTGTATCACGAGCTCGGTCTAAGCATACACGCATGGAAAGGGGGGGTTTGAGATCAACGGCCGGGAACATCAAATACACTAATAACATAAAGACATACAAAGCTATATAGTCCAAACCAACCCAGCTACCCTACCCAATACAAGCACCTTGCTTCTACATCCCCGCGATGGGAATCTGCACATCCTCCCGAATGTACGGGATCCCCGTCAACTTGAACACGCGCTCACTCAGCACCGCGTCGTTGAGCGGCCTGGTCCGGACCACATAGTCCGGCTTCCCGTCGCGCTTGGCCTCGTTCCAGCCCGTGTGGCGCGCGTTGGGCCAGTGCGTCGTGCCGACGCGGCGCTCGTACGCGTCCTTCTTGCGGAGCAGGTCCTCCTGGGTCGCGCACGCGACCGGCATGTAGCACGTGTAGATGGCGAGCCGGTCCTGCTTCGTCCGGGTCGGCACGTTGTAGTGCGGCGTCCGGCTGTCCCACACGATCAGGTCGCCCGGGTCCGCGGTCGGCTTGATCCATTCCAAACCGGCGTCGGCCAGGTACTTCATCCCCCGCTCGGTGAAGCCGTACCACTCCGGCGTCCAGGCCGGGATGCGCTCCTCGTCGGCCATGTCGCGGTGGAACTGCTCGCTGAGCTGGTGTCCGCCCTTGCAGACGATCAAGCCGCCGTCGTCGGGGCCGCTGGGCTGCAAGTTGACCAGCCCCTGCAGGCACCGGAACCCCGGCTTCTCCGGGTCCTGGTCCTGGTGAGGCCACGGCTTGTTCTCGGGCAGGTGCTCGCGGTTCGCGAACCCGTAGTTGATCGCATCGAACGAGACCAGCAGGTCCTTGGTGTCGTAGACCTTCTCAAACGCCTCGTAGACGCCCGGCTCGCCGCGCACGCCCCAGACGAAGTCCTCGTGCGCCGCCGCGTAGTTGAGCAGCATGCCCTTCTCGTTGACGACGGGCAGCTTGTCCGGGTGGACGGTGGAGGGGTCGTGGCGGTCGTAGCCGAGGCCGAACGACTCGAGCAGGGCGAACATCTTATCGGCGTACCCCTCGGCGCGGTCCCGCGGGACGGCGCCCTTGATGACGGCGTAGCCGTCGCGGAGCAGGTCGTCGCGCCAGTCGCCGTAGACGGGGTCGGTGCCGTCGAAGGTCATTTTCCGGCCCGTCGAGGTTTGGAGGTTCAGCGTCGAGGCCGGGGCCGGGGCGGTGGTTGTTGTTGTGGAGGACATGTTGGATGTGATGATTGCTGGTTGAACACAATGAATAATTGTTGGTGCTCTCGATCGCTAAACCGATGATGTCTGATTCAAGTCACCTTTTGACCACTTGCTTCAATATCAGCTTTGAGTCCCGAGCCTCTTATCCTAATGGGCGTTGTCTTGCAGCAAGACTCCACCTTTTCCCCATACCCCAGGATCCTTGGTCGATCCTTCGGTTCGGAATGTGGGCGCTGGGGACTGCAAAACCCGAACCGAGAATGTGAGACACAATAATGCCCCCGGCCCAATCAGCTCGATCCGAGTGGTCATGCAGCAACCTGTAAACCCCGAACCGAAGGACGCGCGGTGTCTCCTCCAATCCCACCTCGTGGCCTTTCGTCGTCAATGCGAGGAGGTAATTCGCGCTAAGCAAGAAGCTCTTTTGTGGCAATGCCCGGGACGGCCAGATACATTGTTCCGGACAAGGCTTTTCAACTGAATAGCATGCCCGGACTCAAGTCCAGTACCAAGTCTCATTCCCCACGCGCACGCGCCATACTCCGGCAGGTGATAGCTATGAAAGGAGTCAATAGCGGATATCCGGACACATCCCGTAACGAGTATTCCATAGCAATTGGCAAAGATCTTGGAAAACTGGTAATAGTGCTATGTAATTGCATTCCTGTAGCCGCCCAGCCGCCTTACTCCATCTGAATAAATGGCTCGTTATCGTCAATCAAGAACTCGGTCCCCAGCATCGGCCACAGCTCGTCCAGGGCCATACCCGCAAACGGATCAAACAACGCACTATTGTCCGGCTGCGTCCCCGTCCCCATAGTAGCAGCAGCAAGGTTTGTGGATATGGGCAGGTCTGGTAGACCAGCAGTTACGTTCTCGGAACTACTCGAGTAGCACTCCCACCGTCCGGAACATGTTCCGCACTCGTAGTCGTGGTGTTATCGCCCAAGTCTCGGTCTCGGCCGACGTCGCGGCATATGGTCTGCACCCGCTCCCGCAAGATGGTGCACCCCCGGATGAAGTCCGGGTCCTGCCGCAGCCGGCGGTACTGGTCCTCGCAGTAGCCCGTCGCCTCGCTCAGGAGCTCGAGGTCGGCGCGGGCCATGCGCTTGCGCGGGTTCCGCAGGATGTTCAGGGCCAGCACCACGGCCGCGAGGAAGGGCTGCGTCGGCGTGAAGATCTGCGAGTTGACGCTGCTGTCCGCGAGGTCCAGCACCTGCTTCGCCAGGTTGCGCGACGCCGCGATGGTCAGGTTCTGGCTCTGCAGCAGCCGCGCCTGCGTGGTGGCGGACAGGGAGTTGGGGTAGAGCCGGACCTCGTCGGCGTAGGACTGGGCGGAGAAGATGAGCGAGGCGCGGAAGAGCGTGATCTGGGCTTGGTAGTAGTGGATGCTGATGAAGGCCGCGATATGTTGTTGGTCTCCGTGATGATCTAGTACCGACGTCTCTTGACCGGGCCGTAAGCTCTCGGGTAGGGAGGCAGCCCAGTCCGTCAGTGCCTTGTCCAGTTTACCGGTCTCATTAAAGAGGACGTAGGACGATGTCTGGCGTTTCCGGTAGATGTGCTCACTTATCCGCCCGAGTATTTGCGATAGCGATACCCATATCCCGAAGTAGTCCGGGGCCTCGTGCGCCGCGTATTTTTGACGCGGAAGAACCTGGTCGCAGTCGTAGTCCGCGATGGCCGAGGGCCGGCCCGTCTCCATCTCCATCAGCTTCTCCAGGCTGTAGCAGGTCCACCAGAGTCGGCCATGGAGTTGCAGATCGGCTTTGTATCCGGGTTCCACGGTTCCGCGCCTAGGCCTGGTGTCGTGCGTCGAGATGTGGCGATGCAGGCCGATCGAGTGCGCCGTCCGGATGGCCTGGCCCAGGAGATGCCATCCCTGCCCCTCCTTGCCCCTTCCGCGCAGGGTGATGACGAGAAGAAGGGCCGCCTGGACGCTTCCTATGTATGGGAGTGCCGCCACATGCCCGTAGAAGCTGTAAGCAGCGTCGAGGAACTGTGTCCCCGTCGCGGTGATGCTTCCGGCAGCCTCATCTGCGGCAATGCTTATTATCAGGTAAACAGACACCAGAGCAGGAACGTCACTGGGTTGTATCGCACTCTCCAGAGATCGAGCCGGTTCTGTCCCGTTGGAGGGCGTATTCTGCAATGACAAAAAGCGATGGATGTCGGTCATCAACGCCTCATGGTCAACCACCGGGAAGAGGGGCCATATGCGCCGGAAGAATACCCGGACATGCTCCTCCAAGACATCAATAGAGGGCAGATTGGGCCGGCTGACCGCGATAGGAAGGGCGAACTCCTCGACCTATGTGTTTGTATTATGTCAGCCGGGATGGTTCGATGATCGTTCGATGGTCCCCATGGGGTTGGAGATGGCTGGCCCACTCACATGGCGCATGCCGAAGCGAAACTGCTGGGAGACGGGACCTAGCCCCTTTTGCTTGAGGAACAAATCCGCAAATATGCAGAGACACTGCAAACTGCTTCCACCTAAATACTACACATGCACATGTTTGTTAGTACACTCGGTTTCCTCCTCCACGGGTGTTCTTGGGACAACCAACCTTGACACGATGTGAGCTCTCGTCGGTGTTGACCACGATATCCGGACTCTCGGCATCCTCCAGGGACCTCTCCCCACCCCGCTCCTTGGTGTTGGCATGGTATGCTCTCGTCAGAAAGCTGACGGGGATGTTATTCAAGGCTTGCGGAACTTCGGTATCAACATCCGGAACGCTCTCGCTGTCGTCGCGCGGGCTCTTGCTGTTTGGCTGTCCATGTCCATCACCGCCGTCGGCTACAAGTCCCTGTTCGGCCAGCAGCCGGCTGGTTTTGGCCGGCCACTTGCGAGTAACTAACGCCTCGGGTTTCCGTGGGTCGGTGGTCTGACAGACGTCGCCCCGGAGGCGGCAGTTCCGGCACTTGGGCGTCTCGGCGTCGCACCGAACCTTGCGCTTCCGGCAGGCTGTGCACGCGAGAGAGAGCCGGATACGCTTCGGTGCGGGCTGTGAGGGTTCTTGGGGCGGCTCTTGTGGCGGAGAGATTTCGGCCATGGACAAGCTCGAGGAGGTGGTTTCTGGGGTTCGGATCATCATCATCGCTAATCACTTTGTGGGGGCGGGCCCGGTCTCATGGTAATACCTGTCAAAGCTGATGATAAGAGGGCATAGCAGTGTAGCAAGTGACGTCAAAGCATGTCAGTATCCGGGACTTCCATCTGTCACATATGAGGTTGCATCGTCGACTAGACTTGCATACTATTGCCCACTGTCCCCAGGTTTGCTGAAGAGTGCTGTCGGATGTGGGATCACGCCCAGTTCCGGCAAGGTGGAGGATCATGGACCAAATAATGTGGGACCGCTGTGCGGAGTCAGCCCCGACCCCAAGAAACACTAAAGAATGTGTTCATGTCAGGCATAGGCGTTTTTCTTTTGCTGACTGACTCGCAGTAGCTTCTGCACATGTTTAACCTCTTGAGTTCGATCGGTAGGCCATTGGCAAAGACCGTGAACTCGACCCCTTGCCTCATCTAGGTGCTTTTACGAATAATAATAAAAAGATTACTTAGCATCTACGCATCTTCGGCAGCATCTCGTATCACATACATCCATTGCATAAATTCGAAAGAGCTCGATATAAAGTGCTGATGTGCAAAGAATTGCATCCAGCATCCATCCCCGCAGCCACAGCCGATGCACGAACCAATCGCCTTCTGCCGCTCTTCGCGTTTGCGCCTCGCGACTTCGCGGGTGCATGCAATACGAATGACAATGTTTGGGGTCAGAGCAACGCCAGGGATTCTGGCTGATTGGGGATCCTGACCTCACTGAAGAAGCGTATTATTAGTAGCACGTTTCAATGACAGACTGGGTCCCCCAGATAAGCGATAATGCCCTTGTCCGGAGGGGATGGCGTGGCCTTCTCCAACGGCCCTACGGGATTGGCATCGAGATTCCGTACTCCGTAGCACAATAGCGTGCAGAACAAGGCGAACATTTGTCTCTTGTCCATGTATATTTCTCGTCGGCTTCGGGCGGTGAAGATCCATTTCCGCCGAACGACTCGACTGGGAAAACTCCTCCCAGACTCGCCAGGCTCCCTACTGCGCCCCAGTTTTGCGCCGGGATGATTACCCAAAAGGCCGCATGATCCGCTCTGACAGGGGGCGACGAACTCCATCTCTTCACAGGAACCCATTGCATCCGCGAGCCGCACGCACAAATTCTGCCTTTATGCACGCCTCCGACCACCACGTCCAGCCTGCCAGCGTCAACTGCCGTGTCCATCTCCACAATCTGTGCCCAGGAATCTCGGGTCTCTTCCCGCCCGTTATGTAAGGACTCCATCGTTGCATACTCCAATGATCCATCGTGTATACTGGCCAAAGCCAGGCCAGGTACTTAAGGGGAGGACTCTCTCGTTACTTCCCAAAGTCTGCATCATCGCATCTCATCATCAGTCAGTCAAGTTTCCATTGTATTGATACTTTGCGAACATGGCAGATGCAATACACCAGTTCCGAGACAGGATGCTGTCCTCGCCTCTCGAGATGGCAGGGACCACCATGGCCGTCTCGTTCGCTCTGGTATGTGTGCTCTCTTATATACGCTATCATTCCCGTCGAACCCTGATAGGTGATATGTGCAATTCTAACAGCAAAAATCGCACTGTCAACAGGCCGTCGTATACTTGGTAAGCCTCGTCCTGTACAACCTTCTCCTGCACCCGCTGCGCAAGTTCCCCGGCCCCAAGCTCTGGGCCGCGACGCGGATCCCGTACACCCGCAACCAGCTCTCGGGCGTCTCGCAGAAGCGCATGCTGGCACTGCACCTGCAGTACGGCCCCATCGTGCGCGTGGCGCCCGAGATCATCTCCATCAACCACCCGGACGGCATGAAGCAGGTGCGCGGCCACCGCCACGCGGGCCAGCCGGAGCACGGCAAGGACCCCCTCCACGTCGCGGCCAATGCCGGCAATATTATTGGGGCCGACCGCGATAAGCATGCGCGGTTCCGACGCATCCTGGCCCATGTCTTCTCGGCGCAGGCTATGTATGAGCAGGAGCCCCTCATCAAGATTTATATCGATAAGTTGTTCGCGGGGCTCAAGAGGGAGTGTGCCGGCCAGACCAAGGTCGTCGATATACTGAAGTGGTATAACTGGACCACGTTTGATATCATAGGTAAGTGGATGTGGCAGCTACTCTTCCGAGCGATGCAGTAATTAACGACATGATATCACAGGCGATTTGTCCTTCGGCGCGCCCTTCGGATCTCTAGACACTAACGCCTACCACCCCTGGGTCTCCAACATCTTTGGCAGCATCAAGAACCTGTCGTTCGGCGTGAACGCCAACCGGTACCCCTTCGTCGCCCCCATCCTGCAGCGCCTGGTCCCGGCCGAGGTGCGGACCAAATGGGCCGAGCACCGAGACCTGTCGATGCGGAGCCTGCGGAAGAGACTGGACACCGACACCGACCGCCCGGACTTCGTCGACAAGATGCTACATGCCCGAGGAACCAAAGCCGGCGTACGTGAAACCCATACCCTCCCTACCCTGCATGACCCTTTCTCTTCTGTCCGAGCTCTCGCTAATGCTGACCAACCCCCTTTAGGAAATGACCTTTGAAGAAATGGCCTCCACCTGCTCCCTCCTCATCATCGCCGGCTCCGAGACGACAGCGACGCTTCTTTCCGGCGCCACATACCAGCTCGCGACGCACCCCGAGACCCTCGCGAAGCTGACGGCCGAGGTCCGCGCCGCCTTCCCGACCGAAGACGACATCAGCATCGCCGGCACTTCCAACCTGCCCTACCTGCTCGCCGTCCTCGACGAGTCCCTGCGCATCTACCCGCCGGTGCCCGGCGGCAGCCCGCGGAAGATTGCTAAGGGTGGGGATACGATTATTGATCACTTCGTGCCTGAGGATGTAAGTAACAATGAAGACCTGTCCCATTCCACTTCCCTGTTTTTGTGTATTGTGATGGAGAGCTTATGAGTGTGGTTCCTACCAGACGGTCGTGGAAATTTGGCAGTGGGCTGTATACAACAACCCCGGCTGGATCACCGAGCCCAAGTCCTTTGTCCCGGAGCGCTGGCTCGGCGACCCCCGGTTCAAGACCGACCGCCTCGACGCCGTGCAGCCTTTCTCCCTGGGCCCGCGTAACTGTATTGGGAAGAAGTAGGTCATCCCCTGTACCACCTGTTCCCTTCTTGCCTGCATCTCGTTTCCTCGTTTGTAGTATTCGTCTTCTGACATATGAACAATAGCCTGGCCTACGCCGAGATGCGCATGATCTTGGCGCGCATCATCTGGAACTTCGACCTGAGCATCGCGCCGCAGAGCAGTAACTGGGTCGAGGACAACAAAGTCTACTTCCTCTGGGAGAAGCCGCCGCTGGAGGTCGCCTTGACGCCGCGCAAGTTCTAGACGCGGGTCACCAAGAAAACGAACTTGTTCCAGATGTATCACCGAATGTTCAGGACTGCGTCTTTGCTTTTGTCAAAATATTCACGGGAAAGATATTGCGATGGATGTCATCAATACGTCATACCGAATGGACAATGCAACTCGGGGTTTTAGGAGAGAGAGGTGCTGTAAGGGTTATTGACTACCATGACTCTCCAAAGTAGTTCGTGGTTTGGGCTACTTCGAGGCGGAAAACCCAGACAGATCGGAATGAAAC
This sequence comes from Apiospora hydei, assembly GCF_038363865.1. NCBI lineage: Eukaryota > Fungi > Ascomycota > Sordariomycetes > Amphisphaeriales > Apiosporaceae > Apiospora > Apiospora hydei. Next base: position 1,484,090 of record NW_027117369.1, read on the forward strand.
TATGTTTCGATATTCTAGCTAAAAGCGATATCTGTTTGAACTTACTGAGTATTCCTTCTTGGTTCAGGAGCTGTCTTGCGGTTAAGCTAGACCATGGACCAAGCTACAGACAGCCGAGTCCGTCAGTGTGAAAGCATCACCAGATTCTGGTAGTAGTGGTGTGGTCGTATACGAACTGCGCATCCCGGGCTCTCGGGTTCGTATAGTATTTGCTGTTGCAGACAACCAATATCTGCAAATTGGCACAAGCCGTTAGAAACCGGGTTCGAAAAATGCAAGGTCAAGCCAGACAAGCAATCAGACATATGCCGGCCCCCTGGCCTGCACACTGCACGAATAGGGGCGCTCGGTGGCTGAATCCGTGCGACGCTGACGGCGCTAAGCGAGCTCTTGGCCTGCCGGACTCTGTGTCACACAGGGGCCTGGATCGACTGACCGAGCGGAGGTTTTCTCTTGCCTGTAGTCAGAGTCGTATCCAACAAGTCTTAGGTGATCCGGGCGTCGGGTGCCTATAGCCATGACTGGACATCGCGATGCATGCGATGCACGATTCGCATCTTGCTGACCGAATGCACAATGATTCGTCAGTCGAATATGTTGTCTTAGACTTTTAGGAAGGAGAGATCTCGGCCTCGAGATGAAAAGAAAGAAGAAGGAAAACCCCGCATGATTTAGATAAATAGGGGTGATGATCCGGGATTATCCCTATTATCTGCAACGGCTTTCGTCCCCATATCGAGCAACCGGAGGCCTTCAGACCTCAAGAGCCATCGGGTATCTCAACATGAAGCTTTCACAGGTCGTCGGCGTTGCGGCATTGGCCAGCTTGGCTACCGGAGCAGCGGTGTTGCAATCCCGGGACGATGATCTGTCCACTGCCGAGCAGGAGGTCAAGCAACTTGTGGCCGCCATCGAGCGAAAGGCCTTCGCGGAACTCGAAAGCCGTGATAAGAGTTTCGAATGCACTACGGAGAACATTGTCTACCGACAAGAGTAGTACGTGAATACCATTTGTTCTCTCTTCTGGTCTTACTGACAGCACGACACCTCGGAAAACAACGACCACCAGAGACTAAACATGTGACTGCAGCGGCGACCTTTCGAAAGACCAGAGACTCGACTACGTCAAGGCGGTCCAATGCCTGATGAACCTTCCCGCCAACACCCCATCGGACTATGCACCTGGAGCCAAGTCCCGCGTAAGTATTACTCTATCCCATTTTCATGAACATCCCCGCGCCTCTTTATTCCGTGCCATCCTTTGGCCTTCCGAGCCACAGGAATAGTCGCGTTGAATGAATGTTTAACAACGATCCCTTTAGTATGATGACTTCGTCGTGACCCACATCAACCACACCCTCGACGCGCACTACACCGGCAACTTCATGGCCTGGCACCGCTGGTTCATCTACACGTACGAGACCGCTCTACGAGACGAGTGCGGTTACAAAGGATACCAGCCGGTAAGCTCTTCCCCACTGCCTCTCATATCTCTACCATGTATCCGATAGACTGAACCATAATCACTCTCCCCCGTCCAGTACTGGGACTGGCCCAAATACGCCCCCGCCCCCAAGACTCCCCATCTTCAACGGCGACCCCTACAGCCTCGGCGGCAACGGGGAATGGGACCCGGACCTGCCGGCCTCGGTCGTCACTTTACCCGAAGGTGTGACGGGCGACCCCTTCACGCTCCCGCGCGGCCTGGGCGGCGGCTTCGTCACGACGGGGCCCTTCGCCAACATGACGGTCAACCTGGGCCCCATCGCGGAGCTCGCGGGCGGGTCGCCGCCGAACCCGCGGAGCGACGGGCTCGGGTACAATCCGCGGCGGCTGAGGCGGGATGTGGGGCCGGCTATTGGGGAGCGGTATGCTAATTGGACCACGGTTTGGGGTGAGTACTTGATTTGTCGATAGGGTTGGGGGTGTTTGTTGAATGTGTTCGTGTATGTGGCTGACACATTCCCTCCCTTTGGGACGGCAAAATCAGATCTCCTTCGGAAGCCGAACATCACGGAGTACCGGTTTCTATCAGAGGGCGGATTCAACAATGGTGAGATTGGTCCGCACGGTGGCGGACATTACACAATCAAGTAAGTGATCCGAGAGGGTCCTCCCTATGTTTATGTCGTTTTCATTACTAGTCAAGCTGATATTGACATACTCGTAGCGGCGACCCCGGTGGCGATTTGGTGAGTCTCTAGTCCACTTCATGTCACTTTTACTACTTTCTCGCAAGACAAGTGACGACGACTGATGTACGACCGGATAGTGGGTTTCCCCAGCTGAGCCAGCTTTCTGGGTTCACCATGGCAACATGGATCGAATGTGGACACTGTGGTAAGGACAACCCCAACCATTCCTTCCAGCCCGCACTCCGCGGGCCACGGAGTTTTCTCCGAGAGACCAGAACGCCGTTGTTGACGACGTGGTGGAACCATTTAGGCAAGCCATCGACCCCGAGAACCGTACTGTCCTTCTCGACGAGGGTCCATACGGTCATACCACGGTACGTCTCCCTCCTACCCGTTTTCCTGGAGCGACTCGTCCCCTTCGCAGCTTAGTACACAGGAAAACTAAAAGCTGGTCACAGTGGAACAACGAGCCGCCGTCTCCCTTGACGACTATGGACGACGTGATCAACATCGGTTGGGCCGGGCCTCCCACAACGATGAGGGAGATGATGAGCACGACCGCGGGTCCGCTCTGTTACTTTTACAAGTAAAACAAAGGCAGCCACTTGGTGTTCGAGTCTTTACCCTAATTTCGTGTACAAGTGGGAAAGATTGAAGAAACAACAGAATGCTTTCACCTCAAAGTTCGATGCCGCGTGTGCAGCAGACAGGTTCTTATATAATAACCCAAGCAAGCTTGTCTTTACATGGCCCGTACTAGGCTCTAAAAACACCGAGCGCCTCTAATATTCCAAAATGAAACCCAAAGTCCCGCTCGGAGAGTTGTGTATCGTAATATCCCAACAAAGCCCCCTTTCTCTATACGCTCTCCCAGCCCTGCTCCCGCTTATACCACTTTAGTGTATCCTTGCCCGTTTGTACGCGCATGCCGATACGCGCGTCAAGAGTGAAGGATCCCCAGTTCGTTACCTTCTCGAGCCACTCCTCACACAAAGCGGTCTGCTTCTTGAGCCACTCTGTGTCTGATAGGGGCTCCTTCTTACTGCTGACGCTCTGCGCGTCGGCCTGTTGTCCGTTACTCGCCGGCGCGGATCCTCCCGACTTCTCCGACTTCTCCGACTTCTTCCGTTGGACCCTCCACCAGGTCACGGCTGCCATTTCGTAAGCGGCCGCCGGCTGGGCCCAATCATCCTTGAGCGGTCCCTTGAAGAGGTTCCTGAGTCGCTGTGTCAGTAATAAATCTAAAAGGTTAATTGGAGCAAGGGTTAAATACCTATCGATCTCAAGGGCACCAGTCAGTAGACTCTCAGCCTCATCCAGCTGACCTCCGCATCTCCGAATAGCGGCCATGCAGACATCCCGAATGACTTGTTCATCGCATTCTGCCATGATCTTAGCCTTGGCCTCCTCGGGTGCGGTAAGCCGATCCCAGCTCAGCATCTTCTCGGAGAGGTCAAGCTCGGCCTGCGCCATCTTCTTGGTACCGTTCCAGAGGAAGACCATCTCCTGACCCGGGCTCAAGCCTGCCGCATCGACGAAGTCAATCCCCAGCAGCTTCTGGCGCTCCTCCCACTTGCTGATCTTCCGGGAAACATAGACTTCGAAGGGCATGGGCCGGGCCATGAAGCGCTTCATACCAGCGGTGCTGCGGCCCTTCAGCAGAAGTTCCTCGGCCTTCCTCTTGTGAAGAGCGATTTGGGTCTCATCCTTGACCTTCGCGTGGAAAGCGCTGCGGTAGGTTTCCAACTCGGCACAGCCCGCAAAGTAGTAGTACAGTGAGTGGCTCCAGTCATTGAGTTCAATGCAACGTAAGAAGTTGTCCCGAGTCGCCGGGTAATCTCCGACGAACATGGTGTTTAGAGAGAGCTCGAATGCGTTGAGAGCCTCAACTTGGCGCATCTTGGAGTCGGTGTTCTTGAGCAGAATCTTAATAGCACCGTGCAAGTCCTTGCTGTTAGAATGGCCACGGGCTTCTTCGAGACGCCAGAGCCTCGAATCCGGGTAGCGTGTTCGCATCTTGGCAAGCAGCTCGGCGCATCGCTTTTTGGGGTAGCCGACGATAGCGCCTCGCTCCGTCTCCTCCTCGGATGGCAGAATATCGGCAAAAGCCAACAGACCGTTATAGTATGCCAGAAGAACAAGAGCTGCCACCGCACCGTTGATGTTATCGAACCGCGTGCTTTGCCACATCATGGTCACGCCCCGTTCGCGGTCGCCCCTAAAACCTATTATGGAGAGAAGCCGAGAGAACGCCGGCGGGACCATGGAGATGATTAGCAGAAGAACGCCGAAACACATGTTGGCTCCACTGTGTACGAAGGCGTCAATGGGATCGGTAAATAGGTCGGAGTTTGGGCCTTTGCCCCATTGCTCATCGGCGGGCTTCTGTGCATCGGCAATTGACAGGTCTTTCAGTTTCCCCTCGATTTCCACGTGACCTTGGTACTGCGCCGGCTTCTGGGACTCGGGCAATCCTTCTTCAGCGGCATCGACAAAATCGAGATCAGAGTCCTCAGTCTGGTCGCCGCTCGATGCAGCATTGGGAGTTGCTGTCTCCTTGGCGGCTGCGCTTGGCAACGAACTCTTGCTTCCGGTGGACTCGGTGTGCAGCCCCTTCGCCTTGAGGTACGCCGTCTCGGCCTCCATGATCGAGTCCAGAGTCAAGAAAGCCTTGCGCAGCTTGTAGAAGCCCTTGAGGCCCTCTGTCAAACTCTCGTGCAGCACACCGACGACGGCGCTCATCAGCTGCGCCTCCGCATGCACCAGAGCATACTGACTGCCGGGGGGATGGATCTTTGCTGCTTGCCCATTCGTGGCGGCGTCCTTCTGTGCCTTCTTCATCTCATTCCAGGCATTAGTTTCGCAGTTGGCTAGCCGTTTGCTAGCCTCGGCCATCATCTCCTTCTCAAAGCCGAGAATACTCCGCATGAAGGTGGTGATGCCCAGACCCAAGTCATGATAAGGCGAGCTCCCCTTCTTCAGGTCGATTTCGGCCCCATCGATGTCGTCGTTCATGATCTTGGCCGCGCTGGTCATAGCATCCTGGATCTGAGCGATCTCGGCCGCCTGGAGATCGATCTGCGACTCGGAGGGGCTAGGGTTGGCGGTGGATCGAGGCGTGGCGCCCCGGAACCAGCTGCGTAAACTCATCGTGAATTGCGCCTGGTCCAAGTCCGATGTGGTAAAGAATGAAAGAGGGAAAAGATCAGAGGATGTTTGACCGCTGCGGAGATCCCAAAAGGCCGGGAAATCTGGTCGGACGGAGCTACCGAGCGTAGCGTTTAAGGAGAAGGGCTATCCGGTGCGTCCTTGGTTGTGGGGCGTCTTTTAGGGGTCTTTTTGTGTCTTCCTAGGACTGGCGATAGTCCGGTAAATCCGAGCGCCAGGCAGGGTGAAAGCGAGAAAGGGAGGTTCCGGTTCAATGGGACACGAGAGACACGTTTATGGCGACGAGAACTTGGCGTAGGAAGCCAATGCGTATGTAGCAAGGTATGTGTTATTCGCGCAGGGTGATGATACGCCGAAATGCGTGTTTGTGAAGGACCCGTCTCGAGCGTATCCGCAATTAGAGCATGAGATGAAAGTTGTAGGGTGTGCCTGTAGATCCATGTATCACCTCCGTGGGGATGACGTCTTGACTCTTTCGCGAGAAAGACCCCGCCAGGCTGCAAGTGGGTGTTAGAGAACAAAGCAATGTCATCGAGTCAGCCCCGGGATTCCGTAAGCCCAAGTCAGCGGCCAATTGGAAGAAATCAAACAGCGGTCGGCAGCATGACAAGCAGCCGAAGTCAGCAAGTTGGCTGGCACTTGGATGTGCAGGCTTGCGAAATAGGCAATCCAGCAGCTGGGTGGGATGAAATTGCGATTTAGGTCTCGTGCTCGCTCGCTCTCTGCCAGGAAACAATCAGACAAAACAACACCGCAAGTAAAAGAAATGGCACAATATTATCGCATTGACTTTTCGTCGGTTCGAATTTCCGCTGTTGGGTGCTCACTAATAACGAAAACGAAACAGGCTGAATCGGGGCGCAAGGCAGCCAGGTAGGCTGCTTGACTTGCGAGCCTATCTGACTTTGACTTGCGCCAGAATCCAAATCTGGCAGTGCAGGCAGTGTAGCACCAACTTGAACGCAGATTGTAGCCGAAACAGGCTTTGCAGCTTGATTGGCCCAAAACCAACATGGTCGGTCACTGTCGTCGCCGTACGCCGAGCTTTTAGGCGGGCTAAGCCTGCGGCCAGCTTGCCAGGTACCTAAACCATGATGCGGCTTGAGGGGCTTGAGGGGCCCAAGCTCTGCTGGAAGCTCCTTCCCTACCGCTCAGGTAATCAAGCAATCAGTCAATCAACGCTTCCCACTCTCTGATAGCCTCACCCAATCCCAACCGGCCCAGCCTTGTCAGCCAGTTGCACCACACTTTCGATCCCATAGCCAGCAATCCCGCGAACCACGGTGCGACCAAACCACAAACAACAACGACAACACATCTAGCATCATCCTTTTCTCGCCCACCAGAGGAAAGAACCAATAGCCCAGATACCACATACACATCATGGCGTCAACAAGCACACCCAAGCCCGACGAGAAGTCCAGCACGCCCGCCGACTCCAAGCCCGAGCAATCACAAAACACCAAGACTGCCGGCGCCCTCGAGGAAGATGACGAGTTCGAGGACTTCCCTGTAGAGGGTACGCTATCATGGTTTCCCCCAATACGCAAGAGTCTCCTGGCTTTCTTGTTTGCCCGCGTCTCCCAACAGCAAAGCACACACTCCTGCCCCCAAGTGTCGCAGCACTGTCACTAGCATTCCCATGCGACTGGCTGGAGACGGCTGAGCTACAATTTGCACATACCCTCCAATGAATGCAATCATCGATGTCGCACGAACACAGCATGAACCCCAGCAAACAAACGTTTATCAATGTAACTAACACCCTCTTTCTCTAGACTGGCCAGCCGAGGAGACCGAAGCCGCCAATCAACAAGGCAACACTGCGAGCGGCGGCACAGCGGCCGACCACCTCTGGGAGGAGAGCTGGGACGATGATGACACAAGCGATGACTTCTCGGCACAGCTACGGTGAGTAATCTTGCCCTCTTCCCATTTTCCCTGCCACCCCGCGTGCTGCCATGCGCAAGAACCCAACTCCCTTCCATCACTGTGCTATCCACAACTTTTACACCCCCAAGCTTTCCATTTGTAGCAGTAGGAGAAATCATGCTAACCAGAGTCGTACGTGCCCATCCACAGAGAAGAGTTGAAGAAGGTCGACGCCGCGAAGCGAAGATAGGATCAGCCTTAGTCAGGAAGACTTCGACCCCGCACAGAGAACTCGAGACCTCTTCCATTGCGATGAGCATGAGGGATGCGCGAAGAACCGTGGCGTGAGCTTTGTGCGAATGTTGCATCGCAATGGCGCCTTCTGACGGCCAATGAGTGAATGCAATACAGCACATATCAGAAAACGGCCAGCCATGCAGAGGATGGTGATCTCTTGTTTCTTATCGTCGTGCTCTTGGGGAACCCGAAGCTTGGTCGAACGCGCAATCTGACATCAACACGATGAGGATAGGAGGGACGAACATCTGGAAAGGCGAAACAGAAGCTTAGATTTCATGGCTTCCTAGAGAGAGCATAATAGACGAATGAAATGAAAAGCTGCATGACAGTCTCAGTTTGATGCACTACATATGAGAACTATTCGCTTGTCATCCCAATGTGGCGTTCCCCTCCATCGCGCAGGCATGGGAATGGACATTGTGTGCCTCCGAAGTATATCGATTGGGTCTCGTAGGTAGGTGATATAGTCGCCGTTGAGCTCGGTGTCCATGTCGGGACTCGCGTGCCCGATGGACTGACTCCCAGGTGACGAAGGGGTTGATGAGCAGCAGGCAAATCTCTTAAGTAGGAAATTATGCTTATCGGACATGGGTTCAGTTGGTCCGGTACGTAGATGAAGGTAATACGTGATATTGTCAATGCTGCCACGTTTAAGTAGGGAGACCCAACAGCACCGGCAAATAAGAGAAGGCGTCACAAGATGCACAATGAAAGTGGGACAAGAGTCGTTCATGTTCATAAGGGTATATTTTGTATTATGTTCATATTTCGTTTCTATAGTTACTGGACCTCGACATCATGCCTGCCAGGGAGAGCCATCGGCTTTCCTCCCTACCTGCCGGATTTTTGTTTTGTTTATTCCTAGGAAGAGTTTCTTCAACTCGTCTAATGATCGTCAGGTGTCATAACTTTTGTTTTTTTAATCGTCAAAAACGTATTACAGCTTCGTCTTCAGACAGCTAGGAGGGCACTTCGCATCCTATTTGCTGCTGAGAGCGGTAACACCGGGCAGCTCCTTGCCCTCGAGCAGCTCGAGGGAGGCACCGCCACCGGTGGAGACGTGCGAGCACTTCTCCTCGGCGCCGTACTTGGCCGCGACGGTCGCGGTGTCACCGCCGCCGATGATGCCGATCTTGCCCTGGCTGACGGCGTTGGTGAAGGCGTCGAGGGTGGCCTTGGTGCCGTTGGCGAACTTCTCAAACTCGAAGACGCCGGCCGGGCCGTTCCAGAGAATGGTCTCGGCGCTGTCGATGGCGGCCTTGTACAGCTTGATCGACTCGGGACCGCAGTCCAGACCCATCCAGCCCTCGGGGATGCCGTCCTTGTCGGTGGCGGCGCCCGTGGTGGCATCCTTGTCGAACTTGTCGGCCGTGACGTAGTCGACCGGCAGGACGACCTCGACGTTGTTCTTCTTGGCCTTCTCCATGAGCTGGCCGACGGTCTTGGAACCGGCCTCATCGAACAGCGAGGTGCCGATGGGGACGTTGTAGAGAGTCTTCTTGAAGGTGAAGGCCATGCCGCCGCAGATGACGAGCTTGTTGACCTTGTCCAGCAGGTTGTCGATCAGCTGGATCTTGTCGGAGACCTTGGCGCCACCGAGGATGGCCAGGAAGGGGCGCTTGGGGTCCTCGAGGGCCTTGGCGAAGTAGTCCAGCTCCTTCTTCATGAGGAAACCGGCGGCCTTCTGGGGCAGGTTGACACCGACCATGGAAGAGTGGGCACGGTGAGCAGTGCCGAAAGCATCGTCTAGTTGCATTGGTTAGTTATGGGTGTTGTAGCAAAGTCAATCATAAGGGAAACTCACTGATAAAGACATCACCGAGCTTGGTGAGGCCCTGGCGAAACTCCTCAACCTTGGCCTTGTCGGCCTTGGTCTTGTTGCCCTCCTTGTCCTTGGCGGAACCCTCCTCCTCGAGGTGGAATCGCAGGTTCTCGAGGAGAACGACCTGGGCGTTGTCGGCCTTGTTGACCATGGCCTCGACCTCGGGGCCGACGCAGTCGGGGGCCATCTGGACGCTCTTGCCCAGCAGCTTCTCGAGCTCGGGCACGACAGGCTTCAGGCTGTACTTCTCGTTGACTTGGCCGTTGGGGCGGCCGAGATGGGACATCAGGACGACAGCCTTGGCGCCGTTGTCGATGGCATACTTGATGGTGGGGATGGCACCGGCGATACGCTGGTTGTTGGTGACCTTCTTGTCGGCATCGAGGGGGACGTTGAAGTCGACCTGGGAGAGGGGAGCTTTGTCAGTTCACAATGCACGAGCAGACATATTTCGGTAAGGTTGGTTGGTATCTGGCATGGTAGACCATGCTGAGGGATCGGATGGAGAGCGCGTCAAGCGAAGCGAAGTCGTGGTGATTGGCATCTTGCTGCTCAGCAACTTGGGATGGCGGGGTGGAGGGGCAGAGAGTAGGGGTCATTTGCTTACACGGATGAGCACCCGCTTGCCCTTCAGGTCGACATCAGTGATGGAGAGCTTGCTTGACAGAGACATGATGAAGGTATGTGCAGAAAATCGACGATGTGTGTTGTCTTGATTCTGGGATGAGAACTGGAGGGGAGGGAGAGGAAGAGGAGGGACAGCGTCGGTTGAAATAATAACAGCTCGACGGAAGGGAAAAGCACGCAGTCGACGGATTGGCCTGCAGCAAACGGGCGGGCTGGCGGCCTTGTCGGGGTCGGGAGGTGAGGGGCAGGCTGCAGCTCCCAGCCCAGGGTCTTGCTCCTGCTCCTGCTCCTCTGCCTCTGCCTCTGCCTCTCACGCTCTGTCGGACTGTCGCGCCAAAAGCCGTCCCTCTCGAGCCAGTGGCATGGTGGGGTGATATGTTCACGCTGGAGCTTGCCGTGCCTTAGTGACGTGACATCTCACTCGGTCCTTCTTAGCTTGCCAGTTTCAACTTGCCAGATGTTTACTGTATATCGGACCATTTTGCTGGCCATCCAGCCACATTGGCCAAATCTCGCCCTGCCCAACAGTATTGGAACCTTCGCGATGGCTTGATTCTGCCGATTGCTGCTGCTTCCGGCTCTGGTTGGGCCCTTGACTCACCCAGTCGGACTCCGCCGGTTTGTCTTGGCCGATTCTAGATTCCCTTCCCAATCCTGGATGCAATCCCCCAAAGGCTCAGTACCTACATTTGTGTCAAGTTGGATAGAATTCGCGCATGTCCGCTGTAATTGGATTAGGATGCGACACAGTAGCGTTCGTAGTTGGTGGTTTCTGATAAGAGTGCATGCTGACTCCCTTGTCGTTTTTTTTTTGCGTCGCGGTGCTTGGCGTCCCGGTCGTCCGTACGCAGGGTCTTGCTGCATCTGCAAAAAGCAAAGTCTACGTTGTTGCTCGAATGCGAAACCCCGTGATAGTAGGTTAATGCTTCATTTTCGTCATAAGTAACAAATGGGATAGAGTAAACTACAGGGAAACGCCGTTTATGCCCTTTGCACAACTGATTCCATAAATTTCACACCCGTAACGCCGCGAGCCGTAGTAGGGCCGAGAAAGTGTCCTTTACCGCTCGGCCAACGGCTCAATGCGCATGATGAATAACATGATCTCCAAAGATCGGGGCTGGCAAAAACGTCGCCCAAAACCGATTTGGCCACCGGGCCATCCAGAACTGCTGAAGTCCCCATAATCCCTAGGCAAGTCGAATGTTCGAAGCCCGTGGAGAGTTCTGCGTGGTTTCTTGCACGTCCTCAGCCGCATTGGACAGCGAAAGATAGGCGGTCCACGCAATACCAATAGTGGAAACGAAAGGCTAGTAGCGCCATCAGGGTCAGTCTCCACTCCGACAAGAGAAGTTCACGGTGGTGATTGATAATAGAGCTGTGCCACTTACCAGCTGGAACTGCACAGGCATGAGCCTGAAGTTGATGACCTGCACGGCCGGCCAGACGAGGAAGTTGGCCTTCAGCGTCGGGATGTACATGTCCCTCAACTTGTGCGCAATGGCGCGCTTACCACCGCCCTCGGCAGCCGTCATGACGGTAAAGAAGCATGCGATACCGAAAGGCGCAAAGATGAGCTGATCGAAGGCCACACGCTTCATGGCCGGTCCGAACGCACTCGCCTTGGTGATTGGGAACGTCCGCGACAGGAACCCGAACCACTTGAACTGCAGCGGCGCCATGGCGAAACCGTACGCCATGAAGCGAGTGAGGCGCTCGAAGTCGAACGGCGGCGGCAGCAGCTTCGAGTCGGGGATCAGGTCGCGCTCGTAGAAGGGGTTCTTGCGATCGAGATCGTGGATTTCAATGGCGATGTTATCGTTCTTGTTCAAGCCCCCTTTCTTATGGAGAGCACGCTCGCGGACGGATGTGATGGTTTGGGCGACAGTATCGGCGATGCCTCCGAGGACGGCATTGGTCACCATCATGGTGAGAACTGCGGCGATACAGTCAGCATGCCGAATAGAGGACTGGTTATGGGGACCCGAATTGGGGACAACGTACTTGGTCGCTCGTCATAGTAGGCATTGAACCTCGACATCAACCTCGCTACGATCGTCATTTCGATAAAGAATATAACGGTATGGAGAAGTGGCTAAAAGGTGGTGAGACAAAGATGGTCAGCTTAGGTATTTGGGAGATGTAGGAACGATGCTGCTAGCAGAGTAGGGTCCAGTCAATGATGCCATGGAAGGATTGGAGATCGTCTGGGTCTATTGCAGTGGTCGGCGACGGACAAGACATGTGCGTGGACTAGAGGACGGGAGAGCAGGAACTCACGACTCGACCGAAGATGAACTTGCTATTAACCGCCCTTGCAACGCGGCGACGTGTGAGTTCCCAGGTCATCTTGAGCGGCGGGAGAGGTTGGCCTTTGTGTTTTATCTTTTCGGGGTTTACGACTACGGGACACCGGCCCTCGGCACTGGAGCTTTAGAGAGAAGAAAAATGCTAAGCGTTGCGTTGCGTGTCGCTTGTTTTTCGCTCGCCGGTGACGAAGGTGCTCCGTAGATTTTCGCAGCGAGTTGGATTCAGAACGGCGTGCTGGGTTGGAACCGGGTCCTGGGGCTGCCCATCTATGACGACAGTTTGACAATTTGGTCAATTTCCGGGGGTGCAGACGATCGAAAAGCCCAGGCCAAGCACTTGTCGCAAGTCGCAAGCGGGGCTAAAGGTCCGATTCGGGCGATACGAGTGCACTCTGGCGCTGGAGTCTCTCTCCTCTTTGTCTTCTCTCCCGTAACGTCAATTTCGATGGGTAGCGAGGAGGTCGATTCGATCGATGAGCTCGTGGAGGGGGAAGCAAAGTAGCGTCAAATCAGATCAATTTGTTGTCGCACTCTCGAGAAGCGACGTGTGGTAGCTAGCTGGTGAGGGAAATGACAGGAAGAAGAAGTTGGAGGGAGAAAGGGTGTAAGGTTGTCTCTACGAATTGGAATCTTACCTGACGCTCAGCTAAAGGGGATTAATTGGCTGATGAAAGCAGGCAGTGCAGCAAGCCCAGGCAAATGGGAGGGTGGTCGGAGCTAGTTTGACAATGGGATTGAGAGCGAATGAGTCTCGAGTGACATGGTGATTGAGTGCCTTGCGGCCTGTAAGGCCTGGCGTACTGCCCAGCCTGGGGCCAGTGCAGTTGCGCTGTCGCAAGCCAGGCCACATATGCCGGTCACTTATTATTAGCGCCTGGCCGGGTGCGATTAGCGCCCGAGCAGCCTGCAACATTGGTGCAACACGTTTCGACGTGAACGACGACATGCCACCACCAACATCACTTCAACCTCACTCCCGATTATATATCTATCAACCGGACTGTCTCGAGGAGACAACGTCTCTGTTTCTGTCTATATTGCTTTGCATCCTTCTGAAATCGAGATGGGTGATCAGAGACGGGCAACGTAAGATTCGACTCCAGATATAGTGGAAGATCACTACCACAATGCCCCTAGTGGGCAAATCCCACCCAAGGTTCAAGACATTAGGCCCCGTCCAACACGAGTCCGCCATGCTCGTCAGTTCGGTGCAGATGTCTGAAATTAGATACTGCCACACATACATGCTGGAATCTGCACCTGACAAACGGTTGGCAACCCCACGTCCAGCAGTAACCTCCAGAGACTATCCCACCAATGAGACTTTATCAAATGTAAAACTGTCGACATGGATGATGGCATGCTGCTCCATGAAACGAACTCTTTTCAAACCCAAAAGCAAAGCAATAACTTCACGCTTTTTGAAGATCAGATGGACTGCGATCAAATGGCATCCGGATGATAAGGATTGGGCTCCAGTCAGCCCTGGCTTATGCGCGTTATGTGCTTCTCATGCTGACAGGACGTGCAAATGAAACCGGTAGATTTCACCTGGTCCTACGTGAGAAGACTCAGAGTTACACATCTTACTGCAATGATTTTGCCCGCCTGTCATGCAACCGTGCTTCATACAACGAACAACATCCGTCGATTTCGTCGCTCACGACTCAGTCGACTTCCAAACAGACAGCAATCGAAAACGTCAGGGGTCCAAAAACCAATTGGATTCAATTAGAAAGTAAAAAGTATGAGCTGGTTGGTTGTCGGGATCAAAAAGCGCCCGCCTGCCGTTTTCCCAACCTGACGTACGCCCCTTGAATGCACCGCTCGCTGTCAATACCAAATGACAACGAAAACAAACAAAACCAGCCGGTTTGTTTGTAGCAAAAGCTAATCAAGATACGCGACAATTGCCCGCTCCCATTTCAGCATCATGCCACACACACAAACACCCTTTACTCATTTACAACGATAGGCCGAATCACCAGATAGGTCGATGCTGGTGTCTCGGTCGCAACGGTAGTGGCAGCCACCGTCGGCGTGGACCTTAGCGACGAGTACGTGCACGAAGGACACTTAATCCATGTTGTGGACGATGTCGACTGGGTCGCGACAGCAGTGGCGGTTGCCGTCGCCGTCGCCGTAGTAGCAGGCGGCAGCGTGCACGAGGGGCACCCGCACGTCCGGCGCACCACCACGGTGGGCGTGCAATCCTCCGTCACCGTGTGCGACGGATACGGCGCCTGCGTCGGCTCGCCGGGGCTGCAGGTGCTCGTGGGGTCGGGGCAGACGTACCGCCTCCCCTTCATCATGTTCTTCTTCTTGCAGACGCCGCCAAAGACCGGCAGCGTGGTCGTGACCGTTTCGGCGGCCAGGCTCGTGCACGACGACGACGACGAAGACGAAGACGGCCGGGGCGGGTAAGTGGAGATGACTGGCCGCATAGGTACGCTGGAAGTGGAATGGGGCCCCTTTGTAGGTGAAGCCATTACGATGCTGCGGGAGGGAGGCGGCGCTGTTAGTGGCGATTGTCCCTCGGCCGAGGCGGGTGCGAGGGGAGAGAATAAGGCCCATGGTGGGGGAGTGGTGGCGGACTCTTCTTACTCACCTCGAGGGCAGCAGCAATGCTGCGACTGCGATGCTTAGACAGCCGGGTAGATGCATCTTGTCGAATTTGAATCAATCGGTATTTCGGATCTTGGGAGGTCAGGATGCGTTATGAAGGTGTCGTTGGTCAAACAATCAGGGGTCAGAGAAGGGTGGCAGCCTTTTATACGCATGCCTTGCATTATTTTGGAGGAAGCAGAGCTTTATTTCGGAGGAAGCAGAGATGATATGTTTATTATATTCCTGGCTACTCTTGAATGCTGTGTCTTCAGCATTTGCTCGATCCATGGGAGCCAGGCACGCCGAGTCGGAGCTTTGGGTTTTGAAGGCAGCCGGTATTATGGCCTCAATGGTCCAATCCAACAAGGTCGTGATCCAGTTTGAGCAGTTTTCTCGATGTTGCACAATCCATCCCTCTTGCATGTTTTAATCTTCACTGTGATTGTCAACTCCTTTTGGTTGATTGCGTTGATTCGACGTCACTCTCCTAATACGGCCCGGTTAATATGGTTTGCCTACCATGACGTGCACTCACCCACGAAATAGGCCCAAGGCAATCATGGATGGGTAGCAGTCGCCTATACAATTTGATAGCCTTGTATATACAGCCCACCTTTCAGCTAGGATTGGCGTAGAATCGCATCCAATTGGGTCGCAATATAGCCGAGTCACTTACACGATAGGTATAGAGGTTACCCACCGAGGAAACCGAGCACCACAGCTACCCTGTGGAGCGATCCTGACATGGCACTTACGCTGGGACTTTCGGACCGTGTCGAAAAGTATTGATAGCCATGACATTCTCTGGTTTAAGAGTTGTGAATTGCCAATGAATTTTCAACGACGGCCATATTTGGGCTACAAATACTTCAGGAGACGAGTCGAAAAGCAAAAGAACAAAAAGAAAAAAAAGGTCAATACTTCAGGAGACCAGCTCGACCCAGAATCGCACCCCAAGCCTCACTGATATATGCTTGATGATGCAACCCCATTTTGAGGTAACGGCCATTGGTATGACAATCCTGAAGTCGCCTCTTGATTTCCCACGGAAGCTGTGCTAGATAGTCTTTTTGGAAAACCCCTCCAAATTAAGCCTTGCCAAGTGCAGGGACGTCCACCAACCGAGATTCCCCTGGCAGCTGGGTTGAATTCTTAAATGGACGTGCATGTAATATCCCGAGCGCTGCTGTTGGGCTTCCTAACGTTTCGTTAAGAATACGCAGGCGACAGAAGGTAGCCTTTAGTAGCTACATTGCAACCTAGGATTGTCCACCGCATTTATGGCATGTGGTCGATGTTATGGAATTCACCACCGTCGGGTGATGTGCCATCCATATCAAAGTTGCAAAGGTAGCAACCCTGTATATTAAGCGCACCATAAAGGTGATGCGCTAATGCTTCTTGGACATAATATTCACTGTTCTGTACGGCAGTCACGATACAGCACGTCGATGGAGATTCGTAGTAACAGCGTCGACTTTTGCCATTATTCAAGAAACAATAGAATTGGTCTTCGGGCTTGAGACATCCGATTACTTATTATGCAAATCGTATTCGAACTCATCAAATGTTTCTACATCCATGCCGCTGCCAAGGCATGTTTCACGAACGATAAGGTTAAACGGTGCTGAACATGAGATGAATAAGAACCCAAGCTTTTGGCGGGAGGTTGTTTCCCGGATAGCTAGCGGAAAGCAAAATGAGGCCCAATGACCAACCCAGCTCTTGTCGAATGAATAAGTGAATGCATCGTATTGTTGCGAGAAACCACATGTGAATGCATTGGACGATTTGGAACACAGTACATCCGAAGGAAAATTTCAACATGTTCCTCTCGCATTCTCTGTTCCCAACAACCAAGTTCCTGTCCGCTGAAGGGAATTCTCGGTATCAGAGCCCAAGGAATCATCCTGAACGTCGCCCGCTACAAGAGCAGCATCCCGGAGAAATCCACGAGCAGACTTGCTTCTCTTTGCTGCTACCGCGAAAATGGAATCCGCAAAGGTCATCCCTCTCCATGACTTCGACACCATGCCGGTGTACCCCAACATGGTCCTCAGTCTCATGCTGAAGTACGACAAAGTCCTCAACCCATTGATCCTGCGAGACAGCCTGATCGAGCTAGTGAGCCGTGAGGGTTGGTGCAAGCTCGGATCGCGACTGAAGCGAAATGTAACGTATCTCCCCATCCATACCAAGGCAGTGATTCGACAGCTTGCCTAACCTCAATTCCAGGAGAATGGGAAGTTGGTGTACCATGTGCCGGCAACGTTCGACGAGAAGACTCCCGCGATCACCTTCTCCCACGTCACGTACGACATGGACGTAGAAGAACACCATCTCGGCTGCAAGATCCCAACCCACCACCCGGACAAACCCACCATCGTAGCCGATCTCGCCGTATTCGACCCCCTAGCCCGCCGCGCCGACGCCCCCGCGGGCCTGGCCGACTTCATCGCGCGCGAGCTGCCGCAGCTGGAGCTGCACGTCGTCTCCTTCCGCAACGCCACCCTCGTCAGCGTCAGCTGCCTGCACTCGCTCCTCGACGGCATGGGCCTCGGCAGCCAGGGCCTCTTCCGGGGCTGGATGCTGGTCCTGCAGGGCCGCCAGGCCGAGATCCCGCCCGTCTGCGGCTTCGACGAAGACCTGCTCAAGGACCTCGGCAAGCAGCCCACCGAAAAGCACAAGCACCAGGGCAGCCGCATGGGCCGGCTCGGCATGCTGTGGTGGGTCCTCAAGCGCGCGTTCCAGGTGTTCTGGTACCAGGAAGAGGGGCGGATCGTCTGCATCCCGGAGTCGTTTGTGCGGCAGTTGCGGCAGTCGGCCCTGGACGAACTCGCCGCGCAGGCCGGTGGCTCGGCACGAGACGCCAAGCCTTGGATCAGCGAGGGCGACGTGTTGGTGGCATGGTGGACGCGCTACGCCACGCTGCACTTCCGGAACCAGCCCGACAAGACGATCAACATAAGCAACGCCTACAACATCCGGCGCGTGCTGTCGGGCAACCTGCTGCCCGCGGGCCACGCCTACCTGTCCAACGCCTCGCTCGGCCTGTTCATGCTGCCCCAGATCCGCGACATCTTCAGCCGGCCGATCAGCTGGATGGCGGCCCAGATGCGCCAGAGCATCGTCGAGACGGGGACCAAAGCGCAGATCGAGGCGCTCGTGGCCGAGGTCATGCCCGACTGGACGAACATGTCTACGTTCCGCATGTACGGCGACACGGGCATGCACATGATCGTCTTCACCAACTGGACGCAGGCGCAGTTCTACCAGGTCGACCTCGCGCCGGCCGCGGTGGACTACAAGAAGGCCGACCAGGGTCAGCAACAGCCCGTCGTTCCTAGCTTCGTCAGCTACCGGGTCTCGAGTACGGTATGGCCGATGCGGGACAGTTTCTGCATCATCGGGAAGGATTCTGAGGGGCGGTATTGGTTGGGAGGTAGTCTACAAAAGGGGCTGTGGGCCAAGATTGAGAGCGAGCTTCAGCAGGGGGTGTCGTCGGCGCTTGAAGTGTTACCAGGTCGCGCCGCTGATTGATTTCATGCCACAAACGCTCGGTCCGCGCTACTTCGCCAGCCATTCTGGGTTGGTCTTCACCTATCGTACCAACTACACGTTCGTTCGGCTTTGATCTAGAGCACATAATCGGTAGCGTCCTTGAATTCTAGGCTTCTAGGGCGGGTGGAGAATGACCCCCATTTCCTGTTATGATTCACTGCGCCCCGCATTGGGTGATGCTAGTCTCTCTAAACAGCTGCTGGCTGCCTAAGAGGTAGCCAAAGAGGTGTGTGTACGAACCTAATTCGATGCCAACACAGCATGTTTCGTTTGGTCTTATAAGTCCGAGCCTCCCAAACCTGAATATCCGATTATCTTTTTTATCATAATTACTTCTCTCAAATTGGAAGTCTATCATCAGCTAGAGGAATGCCCATCGACTCACCGAGGTTGCTGTCCAAATGTACGTTTCAATAGGCTACTTTTGGCCTTGGCGGTCCCGGAAACTGCTCCGCCCCAGCTCTGCCAGCCAGAAGGAAGAGGAAGAACTGATCATGCCAACTTCGCCTGCCCCGGGTGATCTGCCCACCGAGATACTTCTCCAAGTAGCTGGCATTGTCCACCATGACCATCCGCCAAGCCTGGCCGCTTTCGCACAGGTCAACAAGGTGTGTAATGCCGCCGCCATGGCCTGGAGACTCCGAAGCATCCGCTTCGAGGTCACAAAGCGGCAGGATTTGCGACACGACGTAGAGCGCTTTCTCCAAGTTGTCAAGCCCACACGGGGAGAGAGGCACGTGCGATGGCTCGAAGTCCGAGGCTCCTTGGAGCCCACCATTGAGGGGGACAGCCGGGTCCCCAGCCGCCCTAGAGAACCCGTCTTGCGAGACCATATATACCACGGCACCACCAGGGATGTTTTCAACGAACCCGTGTACGCCGCGTTTGACTCGGACGGGCCTATCGCGATACTGCCGGAGGAGGACCAGGCTTGGGAGCCGGTTGTCGACCTCTTGAAAGCTCTGCCACACCTCGAGGACTTCGTCTTCACCAGCGAAGAGAACCAGTTTCCCCCAGTTTGCTCCAAGCTCTCCACAAGCACCATCCGGCATGCCGACTCCATCTTCCCTACTTTCGCTTCCGCAGCCTACGGGAGGACTCGACAGATCCGCACGAACTGGCCATCGTGTGTTCGCCGCTCCTGCACAGCCTTGGGGTCAGGTGGATGAAGTACGACGCCAAGAGAAACATCGATTTCAACTTGCAGGCCGCCATGTGCCTTATCGCGGACGGCATGGCCTCGAACCTGAAGCGCGTGAAGCTGACGCATTGTTCGCCTGTCTCGTATCCCCGGCGCCCATGGGTGATCCGCCACAATCCGCCCTGGAATGGACTAGGCTCGGGACCGCAGTGCCAGAGTGCTGCGAGCACGGCTAAACGGACTTGCCTGGAATCCCTCATACTATTCGACTACAACCCAATAGAGGCCAGCGTTTTGGCAACGTGGCAACGCCATACCGCGTTCGAGAAACTGACGGATCTCAGCTTCATCACTGGTGTCAGCGACGAGGCGCTGAAGTGGGCCGCCCGGAACGCATCGTTCCCCAACTTGACCCGACTGAACATCAAGTTCGTCCTCGACGAGAGAGATCAGATCGCGCCAGATTATTGCGACTCACCACTATCGATGTTTCTCGCGTCCCTTCCACCCCTGGAGTCGCTGCGCGTAACCGGCCACATTGACAGCGGTACCATCGACACCATCCTGTGGCTGCACGCTCCAGACCTACGAAGCCTTACCCTGCGTCCCTACGCGGCTGTGGACAATGTCTATGGGCGGCACCATCCGTCGACGTACGGACGCGACCACATCCTGTACCTGGGCTTCGCCTGCTCGCGCCTGGAGAAACTGAGCCTACCCATCCGGCGCCAGAAGGGCGCGCCCGCCGAAGTCGATATCTACCGCGCCCTCGACACCATCCCGACCCTCACCGACCTAACCCTCCACCTCCACTGCCCCAGTCGGTACGCACTGGAGCCAGACGACGGATGGCACCGCGAGCCGTTTAGGGACTTCTTCAAAGACCTGCGTTTCAACAAACGCGACGTGTTCGTGCGCGGGCACCACCTGCGCAACGGCGACGTGTGGGAGGGCCTCCTCAACCGCGCCGTGGACGAGGCCCTCGCGCGCGCCATCTGGGACGTCGTGGCGGCGGGCCGACCGTGGCAGTCGCCGCTGCGCTCGCTCCGCCTCCGCCCGCGCGGAGGCCCGGACTTTGGCCCGGCCGGGGAGAGGTGCGGGCTCGAGTACACGATAGAGCATCTGCAGCGCAGCTACCTGGTCGAGCGCAGCGTACGCGACGACGACGCGGCGCCCCGGGTGGTGGAGCTCGGCCGTAAGGAGCGGGAGGCGCGGGACGAGAGCCGGACGGAGAGCGATCGCGACTATCGCCGCAGGTGGGCGGAAAGCCATCCCGATGAGTCGTCGCCGCCGGAAGCCACGTATCTGGAGGAGGTGCTTCGGAGGATGTGGCCGGCGAAGGGAGATAGTCTGGATTGGAGGGACAACTGGGAAAGCCTGCCGCTTGAGTTAGGCAAAATATGAGTTGTCTGTTCTCCATGATTACACCATAGGCAATTGCTTCCAAATAATCCAGCAGCGGGCCACCGTGTCTAATCTAGTTAGTCCCGTCTCTTCAGTTGTCTTTCCGATTCGCGAGTCACATTACATCCTACACCTTGAAGGGCATCTCTCACAAATCTACAGCCTACGGAATCACGTGTATGATCAATAGCCACTTGTTTGTCAAAATGGCCATCCTGCGCTTGATGTTACTTTTGTTCTCGCTGTGGTAACTCAATATGTTTTTAAAAATAAAAAGAAACAATACTCCATAATATATCCCGGTCTTATTGACTCACACTCCTCTCTCCCACGATTTGTCCGGCTGATCGCTAATTTCGCTACAGGCCGTCATGTTCGGGAACCCACGGCTCGTCCACATCCAGCCCGGCGCCATTGCACTGATCATCCCTCTCGATGTCGCCTCCGCCCTCGAGCGTCATGCTCGTGATCAGGGACCGCTCGCCCTCGCCCGAGCCGGCGAAGGGCGCCATGGCGCCGGCCACGACGGTGCCCTTGGCCTTGTCGTCCACGACGCTGAACCAGAGCCCGGGGCTCTCCCACGAGGGCGGGAACTCGCCCGTCTTGGCGTCGGGCGCGCCAAAGTAGCACTCCCACATGGCCCGCCACCGCTTCTGCCACGCCGGGTCCTTGGCGTCGGGCCGCTCGTTGGTCGTCTCCCCGCCCGCGTCCGTCCGGACGAGCATGTCGAACCCGCCCTGCGTGAAGTAGTGGTCCACGGGCCGCGTCGTCGTCGGCGCCATCGGCAGGCCGTTCCGCTTCACCCAGCGCCGATTGTTCGCCGTCATCGGGCCCGGGCCGAAGCCGATGCGGAGCTGCAAATGCCCGTCGTCGCGCGGGGTCGTCGCGAAGTGGAGGTCGCGGCCCGAGTCCGGCATGCGCACTCCGAAGACTTCGTGGTCGTGGTCGCTGCGGCCGAAGTCGTCGTCGGACCGCTTCGCCACCCCGTCGGCCGAGACGGTGGTGCCGTTCCAGCTGCCGACGTGTCGGACCTCGGCGCCCATGCTGCGGGAGAAGACCTCCTCGGCCCGCTTGGTCCAGACCGCGACGTCGTCATGAACCCGCCGCTGGATGCGGTTGGGGCGGTTGGTTAGCGGGATGCCCGCCGCGGCCGCGTTGATCCAGGGGCCCGAGGCCCGCAGCGGCCGCCCACGGGGTGAAGTCGGTTACGCGCTGCACGTAGCCCATGCCCTCGCGGAGCGTCACGTCCAAGTAGACCTTGGCATCGGTGCCCCACTCGTACAGCTGGTCCTTGGCGGAAACCGCGAACAGGCCGATGGTGGTGGCCTCAACTATGGAGGCCATGACGCAGTCGTAACCGGTGCTGGCATCTGGTGAGTCCTTATACGTCTGGCAGGACTGGACCATGCCTTTCCAGGCGTGCACGGCGGACGCGCCGCCAAAGATGACCCCAAGGGCCTTCAAGTACGACACGCTCAGGACCCAGCGTTTAATACCGCTCAGATCAGCGCGCAGCTGGACCGGGGCGAGGTCAGTACTGGACAAGGTGGTGGAAGAATTCCGGGCTGAGACCGCATCATCCGCCATATCGACCAGAGGACCGGCCAAAGATAAAGGGGCGGCTAGTCCCATGAGAAGAAGTTGGGCTTTCATGATGCTTGGACTGACTGTTCAGACTGATCAAAAAGAAATGCCCGTTTGAGATTGTCAATGCAGGCCAAATGTGGTGGATAGGAGTGTAGTAAAGAATAGGTGATTATGCACTGAGGTCGGGAACTTGTGGATTGGATGAATATCGGGAGGTGATACAAATGGCATTGGCAGAGTTCTTATATCTATCACATACCTGCTTCGGGCGTTGTGTCTGAAATCCCAATACAAGGCAACTCCAAGAGCGACTGGGTTCGATACTTTCCGTCCGTCGCAGCAAATACCAATGGTGGCTGAGGAAATGCTGTTGGGTGTTCAAACTATCCAACCTGCAGCCATCGATACCCCGAATGCATGGATGACCCAGATGCGCAGCGTCCTTGGGATCCTTGAGTGCCTGGTTCAAGATACCTATGAATAGCTTTCCCTCGTTTAACGATCCTATTGTTTCTCTATTACCCCGCGGAAGAACTGGCTGAGCCACCCCGGACTGACCATCACTCGATGCGCCGCTGCCTTGCAGAAGGTCAGCAAGTAGGCTGTATAGCTTGGCATGTTGGGCGTTATCCCGCTGTACATGTCATTGGCCCTTGTTCCACTTGACGGGCATTATGTCTCTCTGAATCATACACATGTACTCCACCTTGTTACCTTGTTTGTAGCTCTTTTATGTAGTTCCAGTTCTTATTTCATCACGTGGCGAAGCCTTTGAAGTAAAATTGTGTGGCCCAGGCTATGACGGGAAATGGCGATGTTTGATAATCAAGAGGGTAAACACACATTATGTGAACATAGCTTAGGTACGATACGCTTCCGATTAGTCCATGGATGAGGCACTGGCGAGAACCCTTTATTGAGGCATGTAATACCTGATTTAACAACACTTGAGAGATTCTGATCGAACATTGCATTCCATTTTAAAAGTAACTAACAGAGCTCAACCCCAGGAGCCTGCGGATATCCTGATAGACGATCTTGGGTCCGAGCACAACCAACGTGACCGCCGCCGGCGGTGCACAAAAAGTATAAAGGTATCTGGCCAGTCGATACTATCCCAGCCATCCATTTTGCTGTAGATTTTGTAGGCCGTCCATGGTATGTACACCAAGTGGAACAACAAAATGTGGTCCATCAGGACGCTCGGGGTTTTTATGAGGGCCTTCTGCATGAGTCAATCGGGGCGGCTCATCTATTCACCAGAAATCAATCAACCAAAGCATTAGTATTGCTTGTGTATTGCACGTAATCAGTCCTGCTGCTACGGGGGGATGACGTACCTTGAGGAGCCGGCATGGCTTCTGCTCCCTTGGATGAGGGGACGCTTTCCGAGTTGGGTGCCATACTTGGCAACTGACTTGATGATGCTGGTGGGATTCGTTTCTGGTAGAGGTGGTGTTGACTGATCTGTCGGATCAACGCAATAGGGAAGATAAAGGTAATGATGAGAAATGATCAAAGAAGATGGACAGCCCTGGAGACACGAGAGCGCTTAAAGGAAACAAAAGCGGGTGGGGTTCGCGGCACAGACAGACGGCGGCTACCTGTGTAACGCAGGGAAGTAAGCAAGCAGGGATTGAGATCATCCGCCCCCGGAGGAATTGAAGCAGCAAGGCAGCCATCATCGTACCGGTGTTCAACAAGGAGCATAACCCGATTGAGAAAACCAACGCTCGGGCTGTTAGGGATCGTCGCTTTAGCTTGCTTCCATAATACGGCGAAGACACTTCGCCTGTCTTGGCCGGTTGGGCGCATATGACTCGAGGTGGGCGCTCTTAATCAAGGCTGAGTCGGCGGAAGCAGGATCCTCCGATTGGGCCAGACTGGGTGTTTTGGCAAGGAAAAGATTAAGAAGAGACCGAGAAACCTCGAGAGTATTGAAGATGAGAAAGTAAAGACGAACCCCGGGGGAAGGCGGAAAGCAGGGATATAATCCCGATGTCTTGGTAACAAGCATCCAAAGCGGCGCGGCCCAACCAACGAGCAGCGTTTCTATATTGCACCCCAAGAAGCACACCCAACAACAGTGTGGCTCAGCCTTGGCATATGACATACATGAGGCTGAGAGCGTTAACATGCGACTTGCTTCGGGGCTCAGCCCCACATCCTTGGCATGATGCAATCGCGAGAAGAGAAAGAAGTGTACCCGCGTGTCTCCTGTATCCGGCACGGAGATGCCCCGGGCCTCGGAATGATCGAAGATGTCCCGGCTAATTGCTCCGGCGATATTGTGCCATAGCTCGCCAAGCGCGCTTGTGGTCCATGCTGGGGGTTAACGGCGGCAAAATAACAAAGTGATCCTACAGACGCCGTTGCCTCGCGGATAGTGTTTCTATTATTAGCTGTTTTCTACGCTGGAATAAGTCACGGAGAGAAAATATACACAGTTGCTGCTATGATGGACGCAGATACAATGCCATCGTGACTCGGTGGTAGCCTGAAAGGGAATGAATCCTCATGAAGTAGGATCACGTTTGTGGCATGGCTCTCTAAGACGGCCTCGAGTTGCAGTATATTACAGCTGCTCCTTCCGCCATAAGTCCAATAGAAGCATCAAGCAGATACAACTTCCCACGTTGCCTACATAAACAAACACCTTTGCCTACCATCATATTCCATATCCAACAGGACTCCCCATTCACATATCCTCATCTCCCCCTTTTCCGACCGGCTTACCCCAAACCCTAAACCCAAGTCTAGAGGGAAGCACCATGCATCTCACGGTCGTCACAGCCTTCGTCTCCTGCCTCTCGGGCCTGGTGGCGGCAAGACCCTGGGCTGCTGAAGCGCCCAACTCTACACTACCCGAGAATAATGACGTCCCTCCTCCGGCTTCCTCTTCCGAACTTCTACCCCACCAGCAGCACGTGGCGCGCAACGCCGCGGGGTGGAACTGGAAGCTCTGCGAGATGACGGGCGCGGGCTGGTGCACGCTGTACGTGGCGACGGGCGACGACTCGGGGCGGCTGAGCGCCGGGGCCTCGGACTACCGCAGCGTGGCCCTTTTCGACAACAAGTGCCGGCTGCTGCAGGCGCTCATGACGAACTCAAACAACCCGAAGGTGACGCTCCGGGGCAAGGCCGGCCCCGCCGAGTACGTCGACGTCAAGCTGGACAACGCGGTCCGCCCTCGCGGCTGGATCTCGTACGACGGCTCCGACACCCCGCTCGGCGACGGCTCCGGCATGGCCTGCAACAAGCCCGAGTTCTCCGACGGCGTCCAGTGCCGCAAGGCCTTCGAGTGCTCCGTCATCCAGCCGCCCCCGGAGGCGCCCAAAGACCAGACTTCGCCTTGGTCCAAGGAGTTTCCTTACAAATACCCCTACCAGCAGGTTATGGGCAACAGATGGAGAAAATAGATCAGGGCTTTGAAACGGTCCCACAAGAGCGACGTGTCAGTGGGACTCTGCTGTGCCTGAATTATATATTTGGAGCAATTTACGGGACGCTGTATGGCATGAGGAGATGGTGTGTCGATTACGGGTCAAATTTCCTTTACTTTTTCTTTTCATTTCACGGGTTTCATGTTGCCAGAGGCAGTAGGCGTTATTGTGTAGTTAAATAAAAGAATCGAAGCAACGTTGAAGAATCATGGATGGTTGATAAATGTTGAGTGCCGATGGCTTCGGGGGCGACATTAACCCCGCCCGGAAGAAGACCCCTAATGTGGATCGTAAGTGAGGGTATCGCACTTGGTATGCATGTCAGCAGGGGGTCCGGCTGAGTATCCGACCAATGAAAAGCCCCTATTGGCGTGACATGTCAGACGCCAAGCCGTGACATATCCAATCTTCAACAGATCCTCCGAGACAATTGTTCCGGCCTCTGTCTGCGAGCGGGACCATATACGAGCCATGCAGCTGTTGGAATAAAACAATCGTCGGTTATAAGGTTCGATTTCTATCTTCACTTGCAGTGTAATGGAACAGTAATAAATTCCATCCTGTGTAAACAGAGGTGCCCACTTTCACTACACAACATGTCTGCAACTTCGAGCTACACTCTCGACGACTGCGAGGTAGATTATGCCCCGTCCCGCTCATATAACTCTAGGGGCGCCAATGTTCAGC
Source organism: Apiospora hydei (assembly GCF_038363865.1). Lineage (NCBI taxonomy): Eukaryota > Fungi > Ascomycota > Sordariomycetes > Amphisphaeriales > Apiosporaceae > Apiospora > Apiospora hydei. Next base: position 1,510,753 of record NW_027117369.1, read on the forward strand.
ACGGTCCATGTTGCTAATATCTCCCCCGCCGCTAGACCACCTTCCGCAATGTGATCGACAACGAGCTCACCACCACGGCGGAGACCCGCCGCGCCGTCGATCCCAGCACCGGGAAGCCCCTATTTGAGGTGCCCATCTCCACGCAGCAGGACGTCGACCGCGCCGTCGCGGCGGGCCAGGCCGCGTTCCCGGCGTGGCGCGACCTGTCCACGGACGACCGCGCCGGCTACCTGCTCAAGTTCGCCGACGCCATCGACGCCAACCGGGACGGGCTCGGCGCCCTGCTCGGAAAGGAAACCGGCAAGCCCCCGCAGGGCGTTGGCATGGAGCTGTTCCATCTCGGCAACCTGATCCGGATGATCGTGCCGCTGCGCATTGAGGAGGAGCTGGTCGAGGAGACCGAAGAGGTACTGTCTGCCCCGGGTTCCCTATGTTGATAACCGCGGCCATGCCCCCTTTTTCTAACGCGTCGGAACCCCCTGGCAGAGAAACGTCGTCCGCCGCTACGTCCCCCTCGGCGTCGGCGTCGGCATCACGGCCTGGAACTTCCCCATGGGCCTGGGCGTCGTGAAGCTCGCGGCCGCGCTGCTCGTCGGCAACGTCTTCGTCTGGAAGCCGTCACCCTACAGCCCCTACACGGCGCTCAAGCTGGGCGAGCTCGCGGCCCGCCTCTTCCCGCGCGGCGTCCTGCAGGTCCTCAGCGGCGGCGAGGACCTGGGCCCCATGCTGACGGCGCACCCGGGCGTCGCCAAGATCAGCTTCACCGGCTCCGTCGCGACGGGCAAGAAGGTCATGGCGGCGTGCGCCGCGACGCTCAAGCGCGTCACGCTCGAGCTCGGGGGAACGATGCGGCTATCATTTGCGGCGATGTGGATCTGGCGACGGTGGTTCCCAAGGTGAGTAGCTTGCACACCCATGCCAATCTCCCGGGGAGAAAGAATACCAGACAAACCAAACGGAAGTCTTTGGCTAACCAAACCGTCGGGAACCTCTCGCAATGCAGATTGCATTCCTATCATACGTAAACAGCGGCCAAATCTGCCTCGCCATCAAGCGCGTATACGTCCACGAAAGCATCTACGACGCCTTCCTCGCCGCCTTCATCGAAGTCGTCAAGACCTTCAAGGTCGGCGCCTCCACCGAAGCCGACGCCACCCTGGGCCCGGTCCAGAACAGCATGCAGTACGCCAAGGTGCAGGACCTGTACAGCGACGTCTCCAAGCAAGGGTTGAAGGTTGCTTACAAGGCGGACCTCTCTACCCCGTCCGGGGGCTTCTTCCTCCCGCCCACCGTCATCGACAACCCCCGGACGACTCGCGCATCGTCGCCGAGGAGCCCTTCGGCCCCATCGTGCCGCTCCTCAAGTGGTCCGACGAGGCGGACGTGCTGCACCGCGCCAACGACTCCCTGCTGGGCCTCGGCGGCTCCGTCTGGAGCGCCGACACGGCGCGGGCGGAGCGCATGGCGCGGCAGCTCGAGGCCGGCACGGTCTGGGTCAACTCGCACTTCGAGATCACGCCTAACGTGGCGTTTGGCGGGTTCAAGGAGAGCGGCGTCGGCGTCGAGCAGGGGACCGACGGGCTCAAGGGGTGGTGCAATCACCAGTCGGTCTGGGTCCGGAAGTCGAGGGTTGCGGCCGAGCCGTTTTCGTAGGGTTCTGTACCTGCTGATGTCTTTTGCTTTTTTTTTGGTTGAAGAGGAAGGGATGAGAGCTTTAAGGGTTAACTCAGAAATCCGATGAGGTGTATCTCCAGAGGAAGCATGGGACCTCCATATCAGCAACCTGAATAACATGATGACCATCTCCATGTTTTTCGAGGCTTCTGAGCACTTCTTGCGTGTCCGAAAGATATGCTGGTACAATCCCTAATTCTGTCAAAGCACGGAAACGCTGATCAATCCAAAACCAGGTCTTGCGTGCCAGAAAGAAAAGACCCACAAAGAGCAGATTACCCATTTATACCAAAACCCAAATATGATATACTTTAAATGCTGTCATGCATTGTGTTTAAATATTCTCCTGTCTAATGTAGTAACTCAACGCCGAGAACATTTCTCTCTTTTCTTCTAATAGTTATAACGCAAACCGCAGCCACCTTTGATCCACATACTAGATACGCCGTATACGCACATTTCCACCATGTCTGACGAACGGTTCTCTCTATTTTCCAAGTTCCCACCCGAGATCCGGGTAATGATTGTCAGTAACACCGATCCCTGACCATGATGGTCACCCGAGCAAGAAGAAGGACTAGTGCTCTTTGTGGTGGATCAGATGGCAGGTTACCAAAGCAATCGAGAAATACCTGGCTGACTTGTACATTCATATCAATAGTGGGAGGCTGCATTGCACGAAGAGTACCGTGATCGAGTTCTCATACTTGACGAGGCCACACACCGTATCGTTGCCAGCAGGGAGCTCCAACAGCCCTTCCGCGCCGTTTTCCATGCCAGCCGGGAGAGCCGCTATGTTGCCAACTCCATGTTTCCGGTTCGACTTCCCATGTACCGTTTTCATGGGTTCCCCAGTTTTGAGTGGTACCAGCGAAGTGTGAGAGGCAATGCGGCGCCTTTTAAGGAGACTCTCGAGACGCCAGCTAGCGGTGAGATCCCCGTTAGTCTGGCGCTGGACAACTTCATGGTCGGCTTTTCCTGGCGGTGGCTACACGTGCAAAGTATTGGTCAAGGATTCGTTGGCGGGTTTGTGTCTGGCAATCTATCTCCCCAGCAGACGCGCTTGATTTGGAACCTCATCCAAGTTGTCATCGACGACCGGTCCAGCGAGGCAGCGAGACGAGACCCCGAAAGTTACCTCGACTTAAGTGCTAAGGCGCTATCCGTCTTTGGAGGTGTGCAGAAATTTCGATGTCTTTACCCGATTTCCACCAACGGCCCCCGCATTAGATCGATAGTGTGGGGTATGGGTGACCAGATATCGTACAGAGTCGATGCGGCGCTGAATTGGCATTTTACTGCCAATGACGGTACCCCGAGCTACAACGGCCGCGCACTGCTGCTCCACGGGCAGCACCCGTGGAAGATGTTGACCTGTGCCGATTTTCAGGCGAGACTTCATCGGACCCAGACTAGCCAAGAGTGACCCCTCTTCCCTCTGATATCTCTCTCTGTCTTGCCGGGAAAGCCAAGTTGCCAGAAAAAGTTGATTTCTCGCAAAGGTAGCACTGATGAGGCTTTCATTTTACCCCTTATACCCCTGTTGAGAGTTTTGCGGTCCCACGTGGTGCGTGCAAACGAAACTAAACGCACTCTCTCAACAAAAGTAACCAATAATATAACGTTGAACTCAATATGCCTTTTCCTGATTTTCTCTGTGCAGCAGAATGACATTGTCTTTTTTCGTCCACTTCTCTTCGTTTTATTCACATGCGCTAGTATATATTCAATATGGCTTCTGCTTCTGTCTTCTCGCTGTTCCCAGAACTGCCAACCGAAATTCGGTTACTGATCGTAAGTAAAGCCGGGCCCAGCCCTCGGGAGAAACTAATTGCGACCCAATTCGAACAAGAAACTAGCCCACTTCCTGTCTCGACTAGGTTCCATTACAAATCACGATAGCAAGTATACTAACACATAAATCGTGCACCAATAGTGGGAGCAGGCCGTGCTGGAGGAGTACCGCGACCGCATCCTGCTGGTAGAACACCGGCTCCGCCGCATCGTCATCACCCGCGAGCTCCAGCAGCCCTTCCGCCCCATCTTCCACGCCAGCCGCGAGAGCCGCGAGGTCGCCAACGCCCTCTACCCGGTCCGGCTGCCCGTCCACGTCTTCTCCAACCGGGCGGCATGCTGGCACGAGGCCGTCCGCTACGAGCTCGCGCTCCCCCGAGTTCACCGACCGACCCCGGCCGCGCCCCCGTCGGTGAGATCCCCATCGGCCTCGAGCACGATACCTTCCTGTTCGGCATGGAGTGGTGGCGCCTCCGCAGCTTCCAACCGGCTGTCCCTGCCGCGAGATTCGCGGGACGGCCATTACCGGCTAATTTCGCCAACCTCCGGTTCGTTTTTGAAAGCAAAACCTGCAAGCCGGTGGAAGTACAAGACCCGCACAAGGGGTTCGTCGGCGCCTTCGTCACCGCCGAGCTGACCCGCCCGCTGGTGCGCGCGATCCGGAACCTCGTCGCCGTCGTCCACGGCGCGCCCCGCGAGGACGGGCAGACCTCCCCCAGCACCGCCGGGGTGCACTGTTTCCGAAAGGCGCCGACGTATCGGCGGCTCCACCTCGTGGGCGAGGACAGCTTCCGCCTCCTGCACGACCAGTTGTCCTTTGAGGTCAATGCGGCGATGGACTGGGCCTATCTCGGGGAGAAGCGGGACAATCCGAGTTACAATGGCCGGGCCGTGCTTCGCCAGCAGGACGAATGGAAGGTTATTGTTACCTGCGACAACTCCTAGGCAAGGCTCTCGGAGCTTGCGTGGCTGTACTGTTACAGGTTTATAATAGTATACCAGGTTCACAGTGAATAACGCTACGTGGGTTGCCTCGAACTCGAAAGGGGGGTAATGACAGTATCGTTCGAATTTGTCAGATCTGGGAAAGGTTATAAATCAAGGGGTGATAAAGCTTCAATATATATGTAATAACCTTCTGTACTATCTATAAACCTGTTATCTTACGTATCACGATGGAGCCCAGTGCTATTGGTACCCTCGTGGGCCCTCCTCCGTGGAATTCCTTTAATACCCTCTGTACTTTTTATTGCTTCGTAAACACTTATCACGACCCGGCCCATGCCGCACCACCAGCAGTCTGGCTACTCGCAAGACGCCGTCTTCGCCACCTTGGTCCCTTTCTACGAGAGACTTTCTCATATCAAGCCGTCCCATGTACGTGAAAACACCGCTTGGCGGATGGTTTATGATCCCCACCGAGTCTCTGGCTGCAGCTGGGCTCACTCGCTGTACCCTCAATACTTTTGGGTCGTCCAGCTAACCGCAAGCGTGCATTGCGACGGCCATTGTTTCGATGGTCGACATGTCGGACGACACCATGGCGAACCACTCCATCACGGGCTGGTACGGCGAACCTGATCCTCGTAACTGGCGGAACCAATAGTGCGACAACTGGACGTACCGCGCGGGAGACAAGGTGGTCAGTTGGGCAAGGCAGTGTCGGAGGATGGAGTCTCTCGATGTCGCTATCCTCCAGGACATTCACGCGGTGCTCTGGAAATTTGTAGTCTGGAGAGACCTGAGCAGTATCAATGGGATGAGGTTGAAGTAGGTAGGCTGGATTGGCATTCCTGGAGACTGAAGTAGCCAATGCTACGACAGCCGGCAAAAGGAGAACTGCTTGGCGACGGGATAACTGGTTGGTAGTTGGATGATTGGGAATGGGGCAGCTGCAGACATGCATTCAGTAGGTAATAGAACAATCAACTTGGGTATATAAAATTGAAGCTGGTCCAAACGTAAAGCTTGACGTGACAGGACTGTGACTAAATGGTGTGCACCCCTTTATGTTGTATTTAATTTGGACAATAATTGGCCTGAGACTCAATGGGCATCTTCCACCTACCAAATCAATCACCTTGCCTCTTATCGTTTCTCATTCACCTCTCTTCTTGTGTACGCATCACATTCAAAAAGTCACATCCTCTTAAAATCATTCTATCTGTCAAGCCATCTGACACAACCACGCCTTACCATCACCCAAGGGAAAGATGATTCGCCTGGCCATCATGACCGCGAAACGCTTCCCTAAATTCTCCCGTCTCCCCAAAGAGTTACAGTGTATGATCGTGAGTCATTACATCCCCAACTATTAAGAAGCCCAATCACTGATCCCAGTGTGTTTCGCAGTGGAAGATGGCGGTTGTCGAGGAGAACAAGGACCGAGTCTTGTGCCTCCACGACGACACCCAGCGCATCATTGCGACTCCATCTCGTCTGCTCGCGCCTTCTCCGGTTTTCCGCACCACCAAGGACAGCCGCTATATCGCCCTGATGGTCTACTCCACCTCGCTCACCATCGTCAAGACCGACTGCCATGCTCTGGCACAGGATCCCAGCATGTACCCTTGCGAGGCTGTGGGCACGCTGCGCATCAGTTGGGAGCACGACATCTTCCTCTTGGGCTTTGCGTTTCGCGACTTCCGGACTGTATACCCATCGGGGTACTACGAAGTTCCGGTCCCTGTCGGGGTCTGCGACAATTTCGCGTCGACGAAAATTCCGGACAGTGACCTCGAAAAATCGCGAACGTAATTGAATACCAACCACGCGGCCAGGCGTCAAGGAATACTGGAATAGCATGGACGTCTTTTGACAAGACTCGGTTTGCCGGAGTAGACACCCATTACTACATCAGAGGCATCGGTAAGAAGGATCGGCTTGCGGTCAGATACGGCTCCACCACGGGAAGGTTCGACAGGTTGCAGCCAAATGGTAATAATGCTTATCTCAGGCGCATTATCGGATTCACGAATCGGATAGTTGGCCCAGCGAGCCTCAAGTGCCCAGAACGGGACCTTGAGAAAGCCGCTCAGGGCGCAGAGTCTTTAGCAGATCGTGAGGGACTGGTTGGAGATGAGGCCAGATTGTGCCAATTGGACATGATATGAGAGAGGAGAACTCGAGCTTGATGCGGCGGATCCCAGGTCGGCGTTGGAAATCAGATAGCCAAAATATCTACGCAGCTATACGAAGAACCATGTGCAAAGACGGTTATTCAATTTGGCTAACCAAGCTGTAGTTAGTGAAAGGATATGGAATAAACATGGGATCACCTGGAAGTTGCTTCTAATTTGACAAATGGATATCCGCTTTCGTGGAGTGAACATTACGACTTTCCGTATGGAATAACCAAGCTGCCTAGCCAAATGGTAATTGACAACCGGTCACACCGGCCTAACAAGACCTGCGAGCGTAACAGCCATGACCGTGATCGAAGATGACTCCCGTCAGCATGAAACGAAGAAACCCCACACCCAACCCCTTCAACTCCCCTCCATCCAAGTCATTGACGATTTACTCTCCTACCAAGTCCAACTTAGACCAAGACTTCCAAAGCCGCGACCCCAAGCCCGACAAGCCCCGCCGCGCCCCCGAGTCCCCCCACGACGCCCATCGTCGCCGCCGCGCCCGTCGAGCTCGCGGAAGACGGTGCAGTCGTCGTCGTCGACGCCACCACCGTGTTGGTGGCAGTGTTGGTCGTGGACGTGGTCGTGGTGCTGATCGAGGTGGTGGTGCTGGTGCCGTCGGCCGAGACGACCGCGCCGCTCAAGGCGAGGGCCAGGGTGATGGTGGAGGTGACGGTGGTGGGTACGGCGACCATTTTGAGCCGAATGGTGGTCCTCTGGGCCTCTGGTTGAGTTTGTGGGTATGCGACGGCAAAGGGTGAGTTTCGAGAGTGAGAGGTTTATCAAACTTTCGGATCAAGGTTGAATGTGTAACGGGGTCGTTGCGAATTTGGTACCTTGTAGTGAAAATTCTTGTGCTTGAGTTACTCTTGGTTTTCTGGAAGAGGCTCTCACTGGGCTGGACCGAAGCTTAAATACAAAAGGCACCAAAAGGAAAGGGAAGTAAATCTGATGGACTCGAGGGGGCTTTCGAAAGCAAAGTGTTTCGGCCAGGGTGCTTGCTTGTCTTGCTTGCTTATCGCCTCTGCGAGGCGGGCAGGCCGCGAAGTTGATACGAGACACGGATGCCATAGGCCACCACGTACGCACATTTCCGCTACCAGGCCTCTCTGCAAAGTCCTTTGCTACTCGAATCCGGCCCCAAGCATGTGTTTCGGAAATCGTTACACCTGTGATACCCACGAGCATAGTGTGGATGAGAGGCTGGGAGGGACGAGCCGTGAGACAACACCACGGCCAATCACGTAGTTTAATCAAACAGTAGTATCGCACAACTATGAATCGTCTTTTTATATGCTTGCTATCGTCATACCGCCAAAGCGGGTAGCACAGGTATTCCAAACACCACATGACTTCCTCATCCCTTCTTCGCAAACTAGCAAATCGGATTCTTCACTCGATGTTTGTTGTCAGATCGTCCCGTGCTTGTAGTCCTACAAGTCCTCCCCGACATTCTCTGTTTCGACATATTTCTCACGACATCAAGCTCCTACCACTTCAACTCAGAATTAGATGTATGCCTTCAGCCGCGCTGATCAATCTCACTGTTTGGCCTGTTGCCTAGCCAGCCACTCCTCCGCACCGTGATAGTCGCAGTTGTACTTCATAAACTGAGCGGGGTCGAGTGTGACCGTGTTGGACGCCTTGCTGTCGGTCGCCGGCCTAGCCTGCTGACGGGAGTACAACTGAATCAGACTCGCACGCTCGTACCGCGCCGCCACCACCGCCCGCAGCGCTGACGCGACCTCGGTCGCACTCGGACGGCCGCCCGCATGTTGCTGCCTGAAGAAGGCCTGCAGCGCCTCCGCGTCCTCCACGCTCTGCGACGCCCCCTGCCCCTGCGTCGGCAGCATGGCGTGCGCCGCGTCCCCGACCAGGATGGCGCGGCCCTTGGTCCAGGTGGGCAGCGGGTCGATGTCGCGCAGCTGCCACAGCGCGATATCGGGCGCCCGCGCGAATATCTCGCGCAGCCACGCCGGGAAGTCGGCGTAGCTCTCCATCAGCTTCTGGCGCGAGCCGGCCTCGACCCACGACGCGGTCGACGAGGTCTCGTTCATCTTCTCGTCGGGCACGAGCGCGACCACGCCGAAGACCTTGCCGCCGCGGCCGGGGCCCATGATGACGCGCTTGTCGTGGCCCATGATCATGGTGGTCGTGCCTTCGGACGAACGGCCGCTGGTGTCGATCATCTTCTCGGGGAGGTTATCTATGTTTTGGAGGTTCTCGATCGGGATCAGGAGTCGGTAGGCGGAGATGCCCGTCGGTATCGCGCTTCGCTCCTCGCCCAGCACGGCGGCTCGGATCGCGGAATGGATGCCGTCGGCACCTACGATCAAGTCGGCCTCGAGCGTCTCGCCGCTCTGTAACGTCACCGTCCCCGCGTCTGGGTCGCAGCTCGCCACCGCGCTCGCCGTCCTGACCACGGCGGGAGGTCCTGGCAACTCGGGGCTCGTCGCTGCGTCAAGGAGGCCCTTGTGCAAGTCCTGTCGGTGGTAGAGCATGCGGTCCGCTCCGAACATGTCCGTCTCGAGCCGCATCTCGCGCACCATCTTGCCCTCGAGGTTGAAGATGCGGAACGCGCGGTCGGGCATCGGCTCGGCCTGCTCCAGGAACTTGTCGATGCCCCATTGCGAGACGATCTTGGTCGCGTTGGGCTGCAGCGAGATGAGGGCGCCGACTTCGCCCAGCATGCGCGAGCGCTCGAGGACGGTGATTTGGCGGTTGGGTGCTCGAAGAGCAATGGCCTACAGAGCTACTTGTTAGTGGGGGTGCTTGGTGCTTTTGCGCCAGTTATTAGCAGGTACAGGGGAGCTAACCGTTGCAAGACCGGCAATGCCACCGCCTGCTATGATGATCCGAAATTCCTCGGTAACGCTGCCCATCTTGTCGTCTTGTTCTGGGGAAATTCTTGGGTCAATCGCATTCACTATTCGCGCATATCGTTACAATTGATTGCTGCTAGTTCATTCACTGTTGCAATTTCACTTCATCCTGTTTGTCGGAGTCAACCACAAGCGCAGAAGCTTCATGCTCCTTGCTGCCCCTCCTCCTCCCCCGCCCCCACTCGTACCGGCCGGTTCCAAATGAACCGAATGCAACCAAGTCAAGTCCCCGACGTGGGGTTTCCCCAGGTTCTTTCGGAAGAGCCGCGACTAATCCGAGGTTGCTCGCGTCGAAACAACCCCTGATCCCATTCCTAATCAGATGTCCATCATTTACGATCTTGAAGAAGACTAGCGCTGCGGGCTGTGGAGCTTTGAGGGGTGAGTATCGCCGTGCTCTTAAGAATCTATCCCTTGCATGTGTAATGCTCCCCGAAACGCCTGCTTGAGCCTATCTTCCTTGACCCGAAACGCATCCGGGAACCATCCCTTCAACTCGTCATCATCTCGGCCATCCATCATAGCCGCCAGCGCCTTGGCGCACATCCAGCACAGCACCATGCCGTGCCCTTGAAAACTGGCCGCCATCCACATATTCTCGACACCCGGGACAGCGCCGACGAACGGACAGCCGTCGGGACTGTAGCCCATGATGCCAGTCCACGCGCGGCGGATGCGCCCGTCCGGATGGTCCTCGCCCCAATTGTTCCCGAAATAGCCCGGTAGGCATTCGCGAAGGTTCTCGGCAATCACGCCGTTGAAGCCCGTGTCGTCCGTGGTCCCGTATTCGGTCGCGCCGCCGTCGGATAAGTCGTGCAGACCGCCCCCAATGACGATGTCGCCCTCGAAGCGAGATCCTGGCGGACGTGGGATCATGTAGTCGTAGGAATCGCCATGGATGAAGCTGTACGTGACAGGCAGCCCCTTCGCCGGCATGCCCTGTCCAGGCCGCTGCGCTGTAACGTGCCCCCGAAGCGGGACGATGATTCCTTGGAACTGCTCTAGTAGATGTGCCGTGTAGCCGTTGGTCGCAAGTATGACCTTCCCCGCCGTAATCGCGCCGCGTTCCGTCTCGAGCCTCCAACCATTCCCACCGTTCGCGTCCGTCGCCTTCTCCAGGTTAAGGACCGGCGTATTGGTCTGCAGATTAAGCCCCCGCTCCAAGCAAAGCTTGAGCACGCCAATGACGAGCCGGTACGAGCTCATGCTGCCCGCCTCGTAAGACACCCCGCCCGCGATGCTCTCATCGCCACCCTTGCCGCAGTAGAACGTGTCGCGCACCTCGTCCGCCGTGTGCAGGACGTACTCGGACGCGGCGTCCCCCGGCATGGCGTCGCGCATCGCCCGCACGGCGCGCTGGTCTTCCGCCCACTGCGCGGCGTCGTAGACGACGTCGACGGTCCGGCACGGGTGCGAGTCGCAGTCGATCGCGTGCTCGCGCACGAAGGCGTGCAGGGCGCGGATGTTGGCGAGCTCCAGCTTGGCGATCTTGACGGCTTCGTCGGTGCCGTGTTGCTTGGCGTGGTGCAGGAAGGTGCGGTAGGACGCTGCTTTGGTGTGACCGCCTGACGAACGTTAGGGGTTGAGCTCTCTGGGGCGCCTTGGGCGCGGGGTTTGGTTGGGGGTGGAAGCTCACCATTGCGGCCTGTGGCTCCGGAGCATGCTTGTCGCGCCTCGAGCATGACAATACTGCGCGGGGCGTTATCGTCGCTGGCATTCTCGAGTAGATTCCATGCGATGGCGGCGCCGGTGATGCCGCTGCCGATGATGACCACGTCGGCGGATTCGGGCAGGTTTGGTGTGGTGCGGAGATCGGCAATGTCGGCTGGGGGTCTTGCCAGTAGCTCTGCGTTGGGTTATCGCGAGGTAGTGTAACGAGTCTTGACAAATTCTCTTCCATGTTGAATCAATTTAAACAAGAAAGACAGATATTGGGTTCTAAAAAGGGAAAGTCAGGTGGTCGAGGATCGGGTAGTGTAGGTAAGATGTATGTTCGCGCTGTGGCGATTGATGCTGCATCCCCCGCAAGTCAAGCTCCAGCAACAAACGGCAGCCACGCAGCTGTGAAACATGGAGTCATTTGTACAGTGATTTTCGCCAAACATTTGATTAGCTTGTAGCAGCCTCATAATACCGTTTGCTATTCAAAATAGCTCTTTTTAAGTAATTTTCTTGTAGTATTTGTTAATAATTAGGAGAGTGATGTGAATGGGATATATGAACTGAAGAAAATGATCAGATCCCCATACGTAAAGACGCAAAAGTAAATAGAAAGACAGAATCCCAACGCCGTTTGGATACCTACCGCTTAGGTATCCACCTCAGAAGATACCGTGAAGGTTCTCTTCTGGATAATAATTCGAAATGATATTTCGAAAAATGGAAGTAGCGAACCCAACAGTCGTGTAAGCAGGGTAAGCATCCTGCTATTCCATCGTCTCCGTTCCATTTCTCCAGCTGTTAGGATGAATCCTCATCACCAGCAGCTGCCACATTATTCCCCCTCCCCTTATTCCTGTTCATTTTGCGGTCCCTCATTTCGACAATGACGTCCTGGGGGTACGGGTGTCTAGGATTCTCCCAAGTGAAGCACTCCTTGTTACCCATCTTGTTCCAGATACAGTTATTGCACAGCATGCTCTTGTAGCTTTTGGGGTCCTTAGCTACTCTGCATGTTGCGAAGTGGAGCTTCGTCGCCTTTGCACAGTGGTCACATGGCTTTGGCGCATTTTGCCCGACCTCGTCGCTTTGGAGACGTTCAGCCTTACGGTGCTCCCTCTCCGTCTTTGTTAGTCGATGAGGAGGCTGCTCCTTAGTCTGGCCGTTGCTGACGGCGGCACTTCCTTCTATGTCTGGTTGACTCGGTTCTGAGTCACTGGATCTGGCGCGAGACGTCCTGTCTGCGCTGTTGGTGTTGCTGGCGGGAACAGAAAACTGGCTCATTTCTGGATCGCTTTGGCGAAACATTGAGGTCAACGGTCTGAACGTACCGGTCCTCGGCCGTTTATTCCCCCAGATAAAGTCGGCAGTGCTGTTCGTTTGGGAGACACAAGTGGAACCGCAAGTCCAGCGGCTGTTGGTGTCACTGGAGTAGCTGCTGTTGGAGTCAACGGGGTAACCGCATATGGGGCTAATGGAGTAGCTGCCGCCAATGGAGACACTGGAGTAGCTGGTGTCTGGACCAGTGGACTAGCCGTTGATGTTGACGCTCCTAGAGTAGATTGGACGACCCCGTTGGTTCCGCTCGAGGGTGCCTCGTGGGATAGGGGCTGGCTATCGTGTCTGAGTTGGCGGAATAACGCACCCAACGAAACGGGTTCGGCATTCTTCGTGAACCGCCATTCCGCCGCCCAGAGATCGCCGTACGACTTTTCATATAACCAGCCCTGTTCCCTCTCAAACAGGGCGTACTCGGCGCATTCCTCGAACGCCTGCCGCATCGCCTTGATCGCCATTTCCAGCCTGTCCAAGAGGTCTCTCCTTAGGCGAGGTCCCGGGTCGTCACGGCGGACCTGGTCGAATTCCAGCGTCGCGCGGTTTGCGAGGTACCGCATGAACTCGAGCGCCTCCGCGGGGCAACGGGGCCGCCAGCCGTGCGATCTTGAGTGGATGACGCCGAGTTTGGTGAGGGTCTCGGGGGCCTGGAACATCCAGTCCATTCGACGGTCTGCTTGGCCAAATACCGTCCCGAGATACCTATCATCCCCTCGCGCGAAGGCGATGGCGTAATCGTCCGAGTCCCGTATGAGGTTGGTCAGCTCTTCTTTGTACGCATCGTCCGGGCAGGGACACCCCGTGGGTCGACTCGAAGGCTCACGGTCGGTGGAGAAGATCGGCGATGTGTGCTGGGGGTCTTTGTCGCTCCATCGGTAGCCATCTTCGTCTCGTCTTGGTAGTTCTTTTCTTGGTGGTCCGTACTGGGACTCTGGTGTCCCTGGACTATAGCGGGGAGGCCATTTTCGTGAGCAGGTAGACTGGCCAACCGAGCACTGCGAGCACTCGTAGTCAGCGGGGCTGGTCTGAGTCGAACCGTTCGATGTACGGTTTCCTCAAACCCAAATGATGGCGACTCGTCTGCCCTCGTTTTTGCGAGACTGCCGTCGGGAATTTTGCTAGCAAGACGAGTGTTTCTTACTGTGTTCAAATCAGGTATAGTATACAATGGCGAACAAACCGACTTCTGCAGTGGTATACTATCAGCATGGTACCCGCGCGAACCAATGTAACTGAGCCCTTACCAAGCAGTGATTGAGGAGGAAAGAAGGGAGAGAAAGATTAAAAGTGCGGGTAGAGCGCCCGTTTATATATACCAAGAAAATATTTTGCAGTGGTCGGAATGCCGATGTGAAGCGTGCGGGTGACTCTTCTTAGTACTATAGAGTTTCTTGCAACTATGGGCGGTTGGGACTTCCGCTAACAGTAACGGCGAACCTTGGTCGACTATAAACTCAACGGCTAGCGTAAATTTAGTTGCCATACCCCCTTCTCTCCCATTGTGAAGGATCTATGTTATCATGCTATACTTGTTCCATCCCATTGAGTATGCGTACGTACGATACCGCATAGCTCCAACTCCTTGCCTAGTAATTTCGCCTATGATATCGAAAGCTCCAGGCAAAGAGTGATTAGATCGAAGTTTCATTGCCCAAGACACCATGCTACGACGCATCTCCATTGCATGATTTCAAAACAGTAAATGCGGTGTTATGCAATTATTATAGTTCTAGCTTGTTTGGTCCGCAGTGAGTCTGGTACGCGTGTACATCCGGACGAATGATATTGCCAGAAGCACACCGAGATCCAAGATAACTCCGATGACTCAAGCCCTTCACGCCGTGGACATCCATTGTTTTCTTCCGGGACAATCTTGGTAAGTTCGAGATGCGCGCATTATCCCCCTGTCCGTTTTCTAGGCTGGAGCTCGCGACACGAGGTCAGATGGGTTATACGCATCCCAACAACCCTGCTTTTTATGAAAAGCTGTGGAATAGTGTTCTTCTGGTACCAATCTCGAGATTATGCTGGTAGCCTGAAGATCTGATGCAGATGCGGAATGTGATGGCGGCCTGGAAAAGCGCGGATGTTGACTTGGTTGAGATGGTGGAATCCACCAGAAGGAACTCTCGTCTCAGATCGTCAATGCAGTGTAGACATCGTATAAAACCAGTTTGGAAATGGGCAGGAATTAGGGGAAGCGAGGCAACACCTTCCACGTGATTTATGTGCAACGAAGTACAAACCCTGCTCATTACTCCATTTCATGTGCATGGTGGCTTCCTCTGAGGTTGAACCACGTGGTCATGTTTAGACTGTCATTTCTGGCTCTTTTACTCTGGAATGACGAACGTCCGGCGCGCTTGCCAATATCAATCCGAGAAAATATGTCTTTGGGGTTTCTGCCACGACTGAGTGTACTATTTCCCCTCTTCAGCAGCTTAGAATTGAGCTTTAGGGAAATGTCCTTCCCATAGCGCACACATCTCAATTGACCATCATCAATACTACCACCTGCAACTATGATCAAAAACCATTGAATAAAGCATCATTCGTCCTTTCTATCGTGCTTTCCCCGATACGTGTCGAAATAGGTGACCATGGCCAAGATGGATTTTGGAGATGTTTATACTCAAGAGTCTCATCCTCTCGCTTTACCAGAATCTAACAAAATCACATATTAGCACCACAAGAATCATATTATATAATAAAAACGAAAGTTTTAAGGGTTACAATTATTACTGGTATGCCTAGTTATATTATAATCGTTTGCACGGATCACGACGACGCAGGCAACGAAGTCCCTGCCCCGCCGCGCGATGCCCTCAAGTAAAACTGCCGGCGACGACGATCAGAATGACAATGGGCACGCCAAGAACCATGCGTACTCATCCATTGATCAAGAAGGCGCAGGTTCTCATCACGGCGCTGAATGCAACAAATATCCAAATGGGTTGACGTTCGGATAAGCTCAATGGGATCTAACGGTTCTGGGCATGGTCGCCTTGGGTCGAGAATGGTCTAACCGTTCAACGACACCGTTGGAGTTACCGCCGCGGAGTCTGCCGTCCTTTTAAGCACCCAAGCTATCGAATAGCCTCTACCTATTTGATCTAACGTGGCGGGTCGGACTTTCCACAATTTCAGAACGGGGTAGCTCACTCACTAGAACGGCGCAACGAAACGCACTGCCACACCAAACCAGCTCAAATCACGGAGCAAGTAAGTACCAGCTGATGTTCCACTTCAAGCACCGTTCCCTTTGGTGTACTTGGAGTGCTGCCTCCACGCCGGACCATAGAAAAAGATCAACACCGGAATCGGCGCAAACGCGAGCCCAACCGCCCCGAGAACAGTGCATCCGAACCCCGCTCCCAGCTGTTTCATCAGCGACACGGCCGCGAGCGGCAGGAACGTCGCCGCGACGCAGCGCGTCACGATCATAGCCGTGATGGCGGACGCGGAGTACAGACCGAACGCGTCTACCACGAAAGTGAAGACGGGCATGAAGGCAAAGTTCATAGCGAAGCCGAACACGCCCGACGAGGTCAACACCACCCACAGCGGCAGGCGCAGCTCCGCCGCCCAGCCGTACAGGGTGAAGGTGATGGGCAGCGCGAAGGCGCCGACGATGACGATGGGGAGGCGGTATTCGGGCATGCCGATGCCGTTGTTGGCGTCGCGGAGCTTGATGTAGATCCTGTCGAGGAGCGCGTTGCACACCAGGGTACCAACAATTGACCCGAAAGCTGTGGCGGATCAGTAAGCTGTTTTGTATCGATCACTCGGAGGTCAACTTACTCAAAGGGATGAATGCCAATCCAGTCTGGGCAGGCGTCAAGTGGTAAGTCTGCACGAGGATATCAGGGTACGTTGTCGAGAAGATATAAAAGTAGCTGAAGGTCATGGCCCCAAACAGGCAAATCAGTTGCAAGACGAAGGAATCCGCAAACACGACCACCGGCCGCATCATGGCGTCCCACAGCTTGCGCGTACTCCGCTCGTCATCCATCAGATCAAACGCGGTCCGCAGCGCCTTATCGCCTGTCTCGTGCCGTAACCTAGCCGCCTTGCGTCGCAGGATCGGTACCTTGTACGTCTCCTTGAACCCCGCCAGCAGGAACGCCTCGCACACGCAAGCCAGCCCGACGCTCAGCCAGACGACGGAGCGCCAGCCGATGGTCTCGGCCATGGCGCCACTGATGAGGGGTCCAACGGCACCGCCCGTGATGGGCGCCAGCTGGACCAGGCTCATCGCGGACCCGCGCTGCTCCGTGACAAACATATCCCCCACGATTGCCGGATTCAGCACGTTGGTCGCAACGGCGAGGCCTGTCAGGAACCGGGCGGCGATGAAGAGCGGCGCCTTTTGGCAGAGGGCGGCCAGGACGGTCGCGCCGATGAAGCCGACGTTGGCAGCGTTGATCACGGGGTACCGCCCGAACATCTCAGAGAGCGGCGCCATCAAGAGGGGCCCGGCCGCCTCGCCGAGCTCCCAGATGGTGACCAGTAGGACGCTGGAGGATTTGCGGGGGTCCCCTAGGTCGGTGGTGATGCGCGAGGCAATGGGGACCACCGAGATGCAGGTGAAGGTCCTGAACAGACTGCGTGTTAGCTAGCCGACATTATCCGGGGAAGGATCTGGTCCGGGGCTTACACCGTGAATGCCATGAAGGCGAGCAGGCCGACAATGGCCCATTTGTAGCCCGGCGCCCACTCCAGCGGGTTCTCAGCGTCCCCGCTGGGGTCGAAGTCGACAATGTCGTCCCGTGCATCCTCGATCTCCCGCACGCGCTCAGCAGTCGTGTCGGGGAGCAAAGGATTCGTCTCGTCCATACTGAAATGCAATACTCGACCCTCAATCTGGCCTGAATGATGGTGGAAAAGCGACGTTAAGGGGCCACGAAAGAGACGCAGTCAGTCGGTCAGCACGAATCGTAAGCAGCAGCGGATTTTGCTACAGTGGGTCGGCCACCACCATGGCGCTGACCGGCTTCGGCTTCCAGGTCGGTTTGGGTGCTTGGCGGTCTCCATCAGTGCTTAAATCCGCCGCTAACCATTGCGAATTGTCGCGCCATTTTGTCTGCACTGCGCTTTGGTCAATCGGATGCAATACATGATCCCGACCAGCTAGCTGCGCGAATCGTCTCGCGGCAAAGCGTTCGGAAATCTCGTGTGCACGTGGACGATTGCTTGAGTAGCTAGACGCGGTTCTCCCGTCATATTTCTCGCCGATGCGCTTCGAGTCTCATGTGTAAACGCAATAAAAACACCTGTAAGTCCCGCGGCGTCCCGGACTTGCGCCATGTATGCGTTGCAGAAGTCCATGCATCAGCACTGCTTCCCGACGACATTCGCGTGCGACAACACCGCTTCGGACTTGTCCCTGCCACGCCTTCTGGCACTCCGGGTGAACTCCAACACATGAGCCAGTCGCAGAATGGATATCTCAATTGCCTAGGCGCGCCAAACTCTTGAGGCGTCCATATCCGTGTCCATCCCCGGATACTTTCCCAATGCCGAACAACGCCCATGGTGCGGTTCGGAGCTGCAGAGCGCGGGGAGACTAATGGGGATCGCTCGCCTACTCGGACCAACTTCTTCACCAGGCGCGCTGTCTAGCCGAGCCCAAACGCTCCCTCGGCTGGCTCCCCGAGGGCGGATGAATGCCTGGATGCCTCGGAGGAGCTCCGAGTCCTCGGTATGCAATCTATGGCCACGTTGATGACCAAGCCGCCCTGGTGCAGTCGGGGAAATGGCAGGCCTGAATCGCGGCCATGTGAGAGGGTCACCAGCCACCTCGGCGCTGGTACCCGAAGAGCGCTATGACAGGGGCCTTGGGATTACTTCCGGGTGAGAAAGCAAATCAATTTGCACGTCAGATGTTTTCAGATGAGAAGCCATGTGTTGGTACGTCAGACATTCCTTGTAAAATGGTACTCAAATTCTGAGACCGATCAATGTTGCTATACCAAATGGCACACCCTTGAAGTATATACAAGCAATAAAAAGTAAGCTCTGCGTGAATCATAAATCCGTCCTCATCCGTCGTCTTCGATCATTCTCTTTCTCTACCTCCCCTCAACTCCTGCTCAAGCATAGTTCTCCCCCGCCTTAGTAGTAGTTTCCGACTTCATCTGCACATCCTTGAGCACGACGCTCGACCCGGTCTCGGACGTGACGCGGACCCACGCCGTCGCGGCCCCGACGCCGCCGTTGCCCTCGAGCTTGAAGAAGTTGTTGACGTCGCGCGTCGTCGGCTTCCAGGTCGCGCCCTGGTCCGAAGACACTTCCATCTTGGCCGTCCGGTACACCGCGTTCTCCACCGTGGCCGCGAACCAGTACTGCGACGCGCCGCCGTGCATGCGCACTTGCAGGGGCGTCGTGATGGGACAGGGCACGTGCTCCCATTGGATCCCGATCTCGCCGAGCGACTTGTCGGCGAGCTGGGAGAACATGTCGGGGCTCATGTCGAGGTGCTGGGCGTTGCCGCCGGTCTTGTTGGTGATCTGGAGAATTTAGTTAGTTTGCAGGTTCTAGGGCGAAAAAACTACGGGAGGCATACCATAGCGATCTTCTTCTTGCCCTGGTACGTGATGGACACACAGCCGCCGCAGTGGTAGGCGTTGTCCCAGATGGTCTCGGACACGCAGGTCGAGCCGTCGATGCCGGCCGGCAGGACGTAGTCGACGAAGGCGCAGGGCCCGTTCTGCCAGCAGCCCTCCTCGCCGCAGCTCTCGCCGTACCAGGTGCCCTGGCCGGTCTCGGCAGCGGACGTGGTCAGGCCGGCGGGCGCGGGAGAGGCCGAGGTCAGGGCGATGAGGTTCATGGCCAAGGCGCCAAGGCGGTGCATGGTTCGAGAAGAGGGCATGTTGGGTTTGGGTTAAATGAGTGTACTTGGTTTTTCGAGAAAGAATGTGTGCAAAGAGCGAGAGCGACTGTCTTGGTGAACAGGTCTCTCTCAAGCAGGTCTCTGCCTTCTTAAATACATCAGGAATGTCTTCAAAATGAACATCCTCTCCTCGTCCCACTATGAGCGCATCATCTGCAATCCGCGGTGCTGGCGTGGCCGCAATAAGCGTACGATGTACTTGAAACAAGATGTCATCAATTTACAGTGGGGAGCTGCATGTTGGCTTGAGTCGTGGAAATTGGATCGTGCCCCGCGATCCCTGCCGACGGGCAGCGACGTGGGGTTGGAACAAGCTTCATCCAATCTTTAGCGTCATCGACGGGGGAAAAAGAAGATTTCAGATATAAAGTGGGCGATCCCAAGACGGAATCTAGCCCGCGAGTTTATTGATGTTTCCACCAATCACACTAGCCATTGTCCCTGTTTTAGCTACCATGTTGTCGCCCCTTAATCCGCCAGCCTGGCTCCTGGGTATTTAGGGTGAACGCCACGTTCGGATGATGCACCCCGTCATTTTGCAAGTCATCCATGTCCCCAATGCCGGATCAAGTGGTCTTGGATCTTGGAGGTCTTCTATGGTCACCTCTGGCCCCCGGGTTCCTTTTGCCTTCCCTCAGGGTCAGCCCTATCTGTGCCTTCTTATTGTTCGCAAGCACTTCGACTATGCCCCCCTTTGCGACCATGAGGGGCCGCACATGTATCGGAGAAGAAGACTCCGGCATGGTGAGATCATGCAATTTCCAGGGCGTCGGCGTTGTGGCATAGCCCTTTTTCGTCGCGCACTGCTCGTACATCTCTCTCAGCCGTTTGTGGACCTGGTGGCACGCGATGCGCCTGTTTTGCGTCTCCATCTCTACAACGAGCATCTTTTTGAAGATCAGGTCCAAGAGCTCGTGGAAGTACGCAGAGCAGTTTGGATGCGAGTGCAGCTGGCAGATGAACTGATTGTCAAAGCAAACGAGTTAGTGATGTGAAGGATCTTGAAAGATCTGGACCGCGGCGGCAACGCTTACCTTCACGACAGCCGGTTTCACTGCTACGCTCCAGGCGTCAGGTTGCTCTTGTAGGCGGCTAATCTCAAAGAAGGTATCTGAAGACACGCCCCAGTATTCATCATAGGAAGACCGGACCTTGGCAAACTCTTTTACCAGCTCCGCGCCGCCGAGCGTCCAGGCCACGAAGACCAGGAACAGGCAGCCCAGGGACCAGACGTCAGAAGACTGCCGGAACTTGCCGTCCTCGAAGTGGCACTCAGGCGCTCGGTAGGCCATGGTGTCGGCGACTTCAGATCGCTTCCGTGTCTTGCATTGCCACTCGTGCAGCTCAGCCTGGCCAAAGTCGGCGATCTTGAGTGTGCCGTTGCTCCCTTGGGGTCCCTGGAACCAGAGGATGTTCTCTGGTTTCAAGTCCCCATGCCGCCCAAATTGCCATTGCCCCTGTCGAGCGCGCAATTCCTGCTCAACACCGATGTCGTCCGTAGCCCGTTTACGCTTTCCAAGCTTGGACTTACTCAGTATGTACTCCTTCTTGGCGGCACTGCGTTGTTGAACGGTCTCTCTGTTCTGCACCAAATACTCCCCGTCGTCCTCATCGGACTTTGGGAGGGTCCGATGTCTATGAAGTTGCACAAGACCGTCAGCGATGCCCTTGCACTGCCTTGCAACCCACATGACCGTGTCTCGGTTGAAGGTTGGATCCGGATTCACCTTCTTCCAGTACTTGAACAGATCGCCTTGGGCCCGGTAAAAGATCATGTGGTATTTCCCACAATGCTCGTAGGTGGCAAGGAGAGCAACAATGTGTTCGTGTGCATTATGCCCAACGAACTTCTGCAGGATGCCAACTTCGCGGTTGAATTTGGCGGGGTCTTTATGCATCAGCTGTTTGACAGCAAACCCGCGTTTGCACGCCGCAGTGTCGCTGAAGCTGTGGTGCTCTTGATGGATGCGGACGGGAAAGACCATCCCGAAGCCACCTTGGTGCTCAAAGTACTCATCGCCGGCGCGGTCTATCCATGGGAGTATGTGGCTGTCGTGGAGCTCGTAGTGTTGGACATCATTGTATTCGCTTTCTCGGAAGAACGGAGCTAGCATCATCCACTGATATCGGAGGAAGCTCTCACTCTCCACCCGGCTCCACTTGGAGAAGCACCAGAGGTGGATGTTTGTGTCGTCTGATTGGGCTTTGTGTATCCGACTCCTTCGGCCGATTCGGTGACGGCCATAGCTTCCGTCGGCTATATCGACTAGGGGTAAATCGAGATCACTAACATCTTCTCCGAGAATGTCCAGGATCTCAGACGTCTTATTGAACATCACGAGAAGCGCAAAGACTGGCTTGAAGGACTTGAGCTTGGCTCGGCCGTCACCCACTATGACCTTCTTTTCGTGACAGACATACGTGGCGATCTCCCTCAGCTTGACCTCGTCAAAGCTATGTGCAAAGTGCTTGCGTATTTCCTGGTAGACGGATTCTTCGGTGGTGATGTTGTCCAGCTGCTTCTTAGGAATAAAGCCCATGTCTTTCTTCCAGGGCTCTGCTTGGGGATGCTTCGTGAGTTGCCTGGCGGCGAAGAGCTGATCCTCTAGAGTGGCATGTGATGTCACACTGGTTGAGGCGACACTGACGCCCTCGCGCCTTTGTCCCTTGAACTGCTGAATGCCGGCATCGGAGATGACCGTCGGTGCTGTTCGTCGAGGAGCAGCACCATTCTGTGTATAGTCATCTCGATTGAGGCCGTCAACAACCCAGGGTCGAAACACAGCGCGACCATCTTGCGGTCTCTCTAAAACACCGATATTTTCCTTATAGAAGTTTCAGCTATCAAGCATTGGGAGTATAGGTGTCTACTAGGTCCTCGATTGGCTCACATCAGATGACGCAATATGCACGCAACGGTTGTCGCTGACGCCAGAAACACCGAACAACTCACAGTCGGGTCCAGCCTCAAGGTGGTGGCTCGTCCACGAGATCTGTGATGCAGGAGTTGATTGTGGGCCGTTTTCGATGTCATCTCTGTCCCGCATACACGCGTCGCTTTCATCCGAACTGATATACAAGGACTCGTGTTTATTCGCTGTCTCGACATCTGGGCAGTCATAGCTGTGAATGACCACCCGCGGTTGGCTGTGCGTAAGAGGAAGGAACCGAGGCTCCTCTGACGCGTGGCCAACAGTACTGTGACTGGGCACGGCCTGGGAAAAACTGTGGTTCGGAGGATGGTGGGCCTGTTCGTAGTCCCGTGCCTCTGCTGTGGCAACTACTGGGTTACTCATGTCGACCTTTGATTGGTCAGTATCTGAGGATGCAACCGCCATAATCTTGTTGGAGCGCTGGGATCCCGAGACACAGAACGTGGGCGATAATGTGTGGTGCCAAATAGTTTATAGAGAACCCAAAGGCTTTGAAAATGAACTCAAGGCGATCAATTAACGAAAAGGTACCATCTTTCGGCACCCTGATGAGGCTTCATTCCAAGGTGTTTTTATGGCCCTATCGAGTCGTCAATTTTCGGTGAAGCTGCATAGGGAATAGGGACATAAGTGCAAGGCAGACTGTTTCTTGGGCAATAGGCCTACATACTCCGCCCCCACAAAGCGGTCTTCTATTTCAGACCTGCTAAATGTGGGTGTGACAGCAACCAATACTGTACGGTACAGCCTACCGATGATTCCATCACACCTGCATGCGAACCAGCCATGGTCAGGTCGGCCGAATTTCAGACCGGAAAGCTCGTAAAATGGAAAAACTATTGGCGGTGGCTGGGCTCAGCCTGACGCATGTATCATTCAGCCGCTCGGCGGCATTTACCCTCAGTCGGTAAGGTTACCTCCCATTTGGCTGATAGGTCAGCATCCAACGTAATACGCCCCATGGTGCCTATCATCCCGTTCACAGTTGGAGTCACCCAGTCAAGACATGTACATGCAGCCTCTTGGGATTTACACCCTCTACATTCATAGCCCGTTAGAACAGCCACCTCCCCATCTATGTACGCGCACTTATATAGGGAAGATGGCTTCCCAGCATCGTGATTATGAGCAGACACATCACCACATAACGCTTTAGATCTTTCTTCTCAGCATATCAACTTTCAGAAACACGAAACTTCGCAATGTCCGCCGCGACCGAGTTCTGGAGCTTCGCAAAGCGTAATCGCGGCGTTGTCAAACTTCCAAGCCAAGAGCGGTTCGAACAAGACCCTATTCCATGCACGAACATCAGCTGTGAGAAGCTGGTAGCGACTTTGAGGAGGCTCTTTGGAGTGAATGGATATGAGGTCTCGGTAAGTTATCTGTCCTCTCCTGATTTCGACTTGTGGAAGTGTGCAACCTGTTCATGCTAACAATGGAACGGCTGAAGATAATGGACAGCTTTTATCATGTAAAAGCTCCAAGACCCCTGTCGCAGGTCGGTTCTACCCACAGCCTGCATGAGACTAGCGGAACATTGCTGACCATTATCGTAGACGCAATTAGATGCGTGCAGGCGCGGCTTCCCGCAATAGAAGGATGACCTGCATGGACTACTAGGGGCTGATATGACCTGATGATTGGGATTTGGCGCAAAGGATTGGCTTTAGGCGTACTGTTTAGATACCCACCTGTTGTGTTTGTAGAGATGTGTACAATAAATAGCTCAGGGCTGGCCCTGACTCCTGTGCGGGATTGCTGCCACGAACGGTACAGGCGCATGGGCGATCAATGGAACTTGACTCGAGCGGGGAAAGGACACCCCAAGTTCATCGACGGCATAGAACGTGCATGATTATTGGTCCTTAGAGGACCAGGCTTTGGGCTAGTCAATGCAACCTACAATTCTCGAAGGCTTATAACTGGCTGGCGGTTAATGAAATATGCAAGGTGCCCTCAAAAGCAAAGCCTGCTTGCATAAATCCGTCACAGTGCAGGAGGACGGCCATCGCCGTATGGTAAGCGGGGGTCACATAATAGTGCAGTATGTATGAGCATCGAGGGCTTCATGGTCTTGAGAGGGAATGCGGCTGACATTTTTCATTTGACCTTGCTGCTAAGTCGTAACTATCAACCACAATCTACTGAGGAAAATATAATCAAGGACAGTGTTTCATCTCTTTCTTCGACGGTAGCATCTCGGAATAATTCAGCTGTTCATCAATTACAGCCCCTGTAGGAAATATCTACTCGCGAAATCCAGTGAGAAACTCAATTGCGCCCTACGATGTACGGTCAGTATTCTCCGGGTCTGGCTGATCAACTACTTGAAAATCAAGTTTCAAGTCAATTTGACAACAGTAGCCGGAATTTCTTGCCACACCGTGCGGGGGATTCTCTTGTCACTGGAGAATTGATAAAGGAAGAGTTGAAACTGACGCAAGACGATGACGACCTTTGCCGCGGGATTGTTCCATGGATTCTCAACAAGGCTAAAAAGGTATTCCTTACTCTTATTAGGTGTGGAATGGATGCAGACAGAGCGAGGAACGCCATGCGACTCTTTTGGTGGCACGACTTCCATGATAGGAGGCTCTCAGCATCCCAATTGAGCCCCGAGGACCAACTATTTCATCCAGGCCTATGGGCCAAAGTGAAAGCACACGACTTTCTTGTCATGTACAGATGGGAGAACCTGGCACCTGTATTCACGAAGGCACAGTACGACTACAATCTCCACGAGAAGGGCATTCTCCCGTTCATCACGAAAGACGCAAACGTCAAAGAGGGAGCTTTTAGCTGGGTCCACAAAGTGACTGTACATCCAGAGCACACGGAACATGCCGATAAGGAGGTAACTATTACCACAAGAACCAGCTTCTGCCATTGTCCCTCCTGACCCGCTATCAGGTTGCGATCAAGGAGATTCGCGTGAATAGGGGCGGCGACGACTCGAGGACCGACGAGGCTTGGGAGAGAGAAGCCCGGGCATTGGCCTCCATCAATCAAGTGGATCACCCTAATATCATCAGATGCCTGGCTGCCATCAGAAGACAGAATAGCCGATACTTCATGTTTCCCTGGGCAACTGGCGACAGCTTACGCGACTTTTGGCTTGAACGGCCCGAGCAATCCCCAAATGCGACACTCATCAACGAGACCCTGGGACAACTGATTGGGTTGGCAGATGCTCTTGGTAAACTTCATGACTTTGAGGGCAAGGTCGATCCTTCGGCATTCCACCCAGACGAGGATGACAACATAACCATGGAAGGCGGGCAGGACTCCATCCGCCACGGCGATTTGAAACCCGAGAATCTGCTCAGGTTTCTTGAGCCGGAGTCAACGTTAGGGACGCTGAAGATTGGCGACATGGGCCTAGCAAAGAAGCATGTTTTGCTGACGGTGAAACGCAAATGCATCACGACCACCAGATACGGCACCATCCAGTACCAGCCGCCTGAAGCGGAACTCACTACCAACGGAGGACTCTCACGTCTCTACGATACTTGGTCCATGGGATGCATCATCTTCGAGTTCATCATTTGGCTCTTGTATGGGAACGATGCACTTGACCGGTTCTATCAAGATCTCCAAGGAAAGGCACGTAACGCCTGCCCTTATTACGAGCTCCCTCCACAAGGATCCGGCGACGGACCCACGGTACATCCTGTAGTACAGGGTTGGATAAGCCACTTGCAGCAATACGATCCGGAGTGCCGTGAAGAGTCTGCCATAAGTGATTTGCTGAAGCTGGTCAAGGAGAAGCTGTTGGTTGTTGATCTGCCACCCTCTCGCGGGAGAACACACCGAGCCGGATCAGGAGAACCTACCATCGCGATTATCCAGCCACCAAACTCCGGGATACTAGGGCTCGGGCACAGGGCCACAGCAGAGGGGTTACTAGAGGGCCTGACTGCCATCGCAGACAAGGTAAGGCAGAACCCGGCGTATCTACTGACGGGCGCAGACAGAGACAACATACACTTGCCGCCACTGCCTAGAGATCAGCCAACGTTCCTCTCCCCGGGAAATGGAGCTCGAAAACGAAAGGCACAAGATATCACATCTGATCAAGATGTGAAACTACTGGGAGGGCCATTCCCTCCAGTACCTATCAGAGTAAGCATTTATATAGGCCTCCCAGAGGATCTCGATGTGATCACTACTGACAGATCGGTAGACTGTATGTTGATGAAGGAAGCTGAACCCCCTCTGTTGAGCTAACCCATAATTTGTTTGACAACATAGGATGTGAGTTTCCCAACATTATCCCCAACTTATGGGATTACTTTGAGATAGCTGACATAATGGCATACTGGCTACCAGTATGTAAGTTAACGACCCCACCTCCCTCTTAACAGAATTCCTTCTGATGGCTGCAGGCGGTACGTGCCAAACTTGTAGCATTGATGACATTATTTCGCGGGTGACTCTGGTGCTGATATTCTGTCGTTCACACAGCTTGTGAGTTGACCCGTTCCATCTCATGATTTGATGATATATTTACTCTAGGGTAGCCAGTTAGTTTACACCACTCCCCGAGATGATTATTGCTTGAACTAAATCCGGCTTAGCCCGTAAGTGGTCCTTATTGCCTATTCGTTGTAATTTGTACATCCGCTAATCATAGTATCATTTAGCTCAAGGACTGGTCATACCCAGTGGACAATGACTTTGCTCTAGTTGTCTCCCAAGCAATCGGCCGTGACAAGCTCATGCCACCGGGTTCAAGTCTTCCGAAGCTATGCATTCGCTGCTTGAGATTGGACTTTTGGGCTGGCGGATTCTCATTCGAAGTCTCACCCTCCCAATTACATCAAGACTCTCCCAAATGCGACTTCTGCTGTATGCTTCTACGAGTCTGTACACAATTCGACATGAATCGAGAGGCGAAAGTCTCTTTCATTCGCGAGCAGTCCACTCTGAGGATCGTTGGTGGTCCACCACAACCTGTGTTGACATTCATGAGAAGTCCTGGTATGTACTGTTGTTGCTATTTGGGGCAGTTCTAACACTGCCTGATTATAGATTCCAACCCGCCCGTTCCTATACAGCTTGGGTTCCCACGGCTTCCGCCTGCCGGGAGTCCTCAGGGAATGGAGATCATCCAGCATTGGCTGCAAGACTGCGACTCCACACATGCCAACTGCCGTGGCCACGAATCCATGGCCGTTCCCACCAGGCTGATCGAGATTGGAAACGAAGGAAGCTCACCCTCCGCCTCATTGAGACGGCCGAAAAGCCCCCACAGGACGGCAGGTACATCGCCCTATCCCACCCTTGGGGTGACAAGACAAAACATATCCCGTTCTGCACTTGGCGGACCGATGTCCGTAATGACGGCCACGATGTGGAAACATTCAAGCAGGCTATCCCGTTTGACAAGATGCCGGCAACGTTTCAACACGCCGTGACCGTCGCGCTGTCACTCGGGATCCGCTACATCTGGATCGACTCGCTCTGCATCATCCAGGGCCCGGACGGTGATTTCAACGAGGAAGCGAGCCGCATGGAGGACGTCTTCAGCGGCGCCTACTGCGTCCTAGCCGCTAGTCGCGCCACGGGTATGCACGATGGGTTTCTTGGCGAGCGGGCCGGACGGGACTTCGTGACATTCGCTCAAACGCCTGCCGAGAAGAAGTTCTACGTCTGCGAGCCTATCGACGACTTCAGTCAGGATGTTCTGGAGAGCCCCTTGAACAAACGCGGTTGGGTATTGCAGGAGCGCGCCCTGGCCCGCAGGTCGGTGTACTTCACCAAGACGCAGATGTACTTCGAGTGCGGTGAGGGGATTAGATGTGAGACATTGGCGCGTATGCAAAAGTAAGTAAATCCACTTCTTTCTTCCTGTGTGTAGACGTACTCCGAAATGCTGATCCTTGGCCTGCTGTTTCTATTATCAGCAACCTCTCTGCATTTCTTGGGGACCCGCGGTTTCCCCAAAAGGCGGTAGAAGGACGCCGCGGTATGAAAATAGCCTACTTCCAAGACCTGTACAAGCAGTACTCGCGCCTCGAGTTCACCCGTATGGAGGACCGAGCCGTCGCCATCCTCGGATTAGAGAACCGACTGCGCAAAGCCTACCGCACCGACGGCGGCTTCGGCATCTTCGACGACGGAGCCGACGGCGGGCTCTTCCACCGCAGTCTGCTCTGGCGGCGGGGCATCGAACAGGAGAAGCCTGACATGCGGTCCATCATCTTCCCCCTCGAGCGCCGACGCGGTACTGCCGAGGTGCCCAAGTGGTCCTGGATGGCGTACGAGGGGCCCATCGACTATCTGCTTGAGCCGCCCTTCGACGAGGAGATGGAGTGGGAGACGCGCGACATCAGGCCGCCATGGTCGCGACACCAGCACCAAACAAGTCAACGGCAACAGCCTGGTAGCCTCTTGTCAGCGGAGAGGAGATCGGCAACTGCGCCCCTGGACCACCATGGGAAGGCCTCTGTGCCTACCCTCGCAGTGGTGGCTCGCGACTTCAACGTGGTCGGATTCCGGGGCGGCGAAGTCCAGGTCTTGTACGACGCGGACCGCAGCGCTTCCGACGGCGGCGGCAAGGCGCAATGCGTCGTAGTCGCGAGAACCAAGAGCGGAGAATCGCGGCAGGCGAAGAGGCATTACGTTCTCATTGTGGTGGCCGAGTTGAAGTCGTCGCCCGCTGGGCTGGGAACCGGCTTGAAGTACCACCGTGTCGGGGTTGGTTACATGCTGGGCAAGTTTATTGCATGGGACAAGCCCGCGTCTGAAGGCTTGGTGTACTGAGTATAGGACGGTCCAATGTGAATAGGTCGTATATGATTGGCAGCCACATATGTAGTCGGTTCACCTGGAATTGAAATTGGGATTCAGGGACGTATGCGACTATTCGATTGATCTAATGACTACCACCCCTCTCAAACCTCAGACTCAAACAACCGGACTCGTACGTAAGAAACCTTGCACGCCCATGCATTTCCTCCAGTTGCGCGTGCCCAAACTTGGAGTATACTCGAATCCCGAATGCTTTGCATGAGGGCCGCCTTGCGGGGAACGACGCTTCAAGCTCGCTCAAATTCCATATGTTTGTGTGCAGCCGGAATTTGCGGTCTCTGTGCACATTGTTCTGCAGTAGGAAGTCCTGGGAGGTTCCGTGCTTCTGCTTCACGCGAACACAAATCCGACTCCTGATAGATCCCATGTATCTGGGCGGTCCGTTGTAATGGTCGCTGAAACCTTCGTCCGATGAAACTGTTTCGAACACGATGCGCCGGACTTGTAGCCCGACATCGCCACCGACCGGAACTTCGAGGAGCAGTAAACTTTGACATTTGACCTCCCGGTCCCTATCCCCATCCCCAACGCACCGCGCTGTCGCACAGTTTCGTTCTCCCCAATACCTTTCCCCAGAGGCAATGGGAGTCATGGCGGTAGCTGGTTGGTAGTTAAGCGGATATCGACAGGAATCTGTCATGACAGCAGGCCAGGTCAGCTTTGAAACGGCCCCACCCCCTTATCAATAGGTCAGTGATCTCCCGATTACCCATTTCTTTGGCATAATCTAGGGCCATCTTCCCATTCTCACAAGGAATGTTTAAATCCAGACCACGCTTGATAGCGCGCTCGAGGTGGTTGACGAAGCCACCTCTCACAAGGAACTGTAGCTCTTGGGCACTCATTGACGACTTATTAGAGATATGAGTGGCCAGTATACCAGCCACTTGTTCGCGATATAACCAGAAAGCCATGTCGAGTGGGGACTCATCTCTGGTGCCTCGCCTGACGCTTGGGTCTGCGCCAATCTCCAATAGCTTCAAGACCATTGTCAAATCGGTGGTCGCACAATATGATCAGTATCATGAGAGAGGTTGACCTGGGCACCGATTGTGATCAAGGCATCCACTATGCTTTCTCGTTTGCATATTGAAGCGAGCCCCAGGGGTGTGGTCGGAATAGGATCTCGGTCCAGACGTTCACTGTCGTGTTCGGCGAGAATCGGAATGAACACGGGGAGGTCGAAAAACACCACCCAGTGTAGTCCGTTGATCCTACCGGGGGCGAACCATTCTTCTGATGGCCACCCTTCCCGGTCTGGCTCACCTCCGAACTGTGCAGCCAAAATCTTAGTCAAAATCTTAGTAGCTTGCTCGTTCACAAAGTCATTCCATCCGTAAATGGACTCCTTCAAGGTGGTATCGGCCATCTTCCAGAGCGTGGTTATTAGGATTTCTGGCTTTGGTGGGCTCAAGAACCTTGCCAAATCCTTCCCCCAGAACTCCAACGCGTATGGACACAATGGATAAAGACTGATGAAATCGTCCCTGGAGATGTTCTTGTTGCCTTTCTTCATGCAGTCGAAGTGAAGGAACTGCAGTAAAGTAGTCGGAATGTGCTTCTCGATACTCGGAAACCAAGTGGTTTGGGTTTCGGACCGCGACAGATGGTCGGTGATGGTCTTGTGTGCAACTCGAAGCGTTCTGTCCTCATTCTCGACAACAAGGTATTCTGCGCAGATACTGGTAAGACTGAAACCTTTGAAGACCTCCATATCGGGATCGTAGTCTTTCGCGCCAAACTTGGTGGTCAAGGCTTGCCTCAGTTGCATCTCCATCATGCGGCTTTTCGCATAGACAACCCAAAACAGTGCTTGGATAGCGGTGCACGGGAGTTCGCCTTCTTCAACGTCGGGGAATTCCTCCGCCAGACGTCTTAAACCTTGATCGTAGGCTTCGTGTACTGATCGTGGAAGCCTTTCCATCATTTCCAGGCATTCCGCCTGAGAATTTGCCTTCAGGATCTGGTCCATGAAGAGTTTGGTCAACAAGAACAAGCCCTGGCACTTCGGAAGCAACTTCGCAACGATTTTTTCCATGAAACCGACATTGCCAGTAAACAAGAGGCTTTGGCGTCTTGAAATTCGATCTTTTATGTACAGGGTAGGATCCATGTTGCTTGCGTTCAGCGAGAAGTGCAGGTAGGTCGAGAATAAGCTGGAGATGTCTCTGTACGGACGTGAGGTTACCAACAGTCGGCACTGTTGGTTGTTTCACATAGTGTCTTTGAGTATTCCCATCACTTCTCTTTGGTGGTGTCGTGGAATTTCGTCGAGCCCATCGAGTATGAGAGTGACCCGACTCATTTTGGTGACGGTGTGCTCGAAGATTTTCATCTTCTCCTCTCTTATCGTTTCGGCAGGGTAGAAGGCGCCTTGGCGTAACCTGGATCGCGATTCTTCAACAAATCCGACATCGATCAACGTGGGATCGACCAGCTGTGCCCAGAACGACATGGCAATATCCATGGCGTCTTGCATTTCCCTCAGACCGGTGATCTGATGGCCGCAAAAGATGCAAGCGACTTGAACTCCACCAGACGTCTCTGCGCTCTCCTTCAGTCTCCTCGCGATGTTGTACCTGGTTGATGATTAATAATCAGATGAATGATTTTAATAAATCGCTGATTTGGTGTAGAGAAAACTCACGCCAAGCCGGTTTTTCCAGATCCCGCTGACAAGGCATTAGCACCCATATGAATGTGACGTAGTCATCCGAAGCCGAGGTAACTCACGTAGCCCCTTTACCCAAAGAAGAGAGTTGTCGGATGCATCCCAATCCTTAAATTCCCATTTCCCAAAAAACTCTTCTCCCGTGCCATCTGTGTGGGATAAAGCTACTGGCGTCTTCGTGATCTCATGGGCGAACGCCGGCGTGTGATCGTTGATGAATTCCCTAATGAGTTGTTCTGTCGCTACTGATTAGTCTACTGTGGAAACAGTATCGATAAATGTGAAGCTGTGAACGATTGGGTTATCGTAACTGGTCATTTCAGCACTTGGCAAGTTCACCTTTATCCGATTCCGAAAGGACGCCCAGCACCTTCGTCGAATTCATCAACTGCAAGGTCCCGTTGAAATCCCTGATGCTCTGAAGTGCATCCTTGACGTCAGCCTTCTGCTTCGGCCACATCAACTATGTGAACAAGTTTTTACCGATCTTCGGGGTCCGCTTAAGTCGACTTTGAAGATTCAGTATGCATGGCTTCATCCGGTCTAGGGTTTCGTCTAGTTTGGCTTGGTCCTCGGGCCCGAAACTTCTCCAGGTGTCCTTTAGATCCTTCAGTTTGGCGTCCAGGTCTTACGTCTGCACGAGGAGAACATTTCTCTCCTCGGCTGCATGATAGACACCCTCGGCGTACTTGATGAGTTTGACAACATCCAAAACGAGATTTCTGATATCGCCTATGGATGCCATGATAAGTGGTATAGACTTGAATGAAGAGAGACAGGTGGGCTGAGGTTAAAATCCGTGTCAATGTAGAAAGGAGTGAAAAGTTGAAGACAGAGCAAATGGGACTCGGAGACAGGTCTACCACCTGCGACAGCAATACTTGCATCTGCATGACTGATAACGGAAGTCTACATTTGGTTAGACTGAACACATGGCTGCAGCTTTGGCGTGCCACGTAAGTATAAGGAACCCATCCTGGTCTGTACCGTGACGGCGTTTATTGATGCGCCAAGTTCCCGAAACGATGCTCGCCGGAACACTTACTCGGGATTTCTACATATGGGAGTGGCCCGTGAAAAAGAAGAGAGTCCGCCTTGTGTTTTTCTCATCCACCTCACTGGCCATGTCAGTGAGCCGGCTTCTTGGATCCGTTGCCGTAGGTGGGTGTCCTCAAGCTGTAATAGGCAGGTATCGCCAGTGTGGGCTTCGGTTATTCGGTTAGCGGTATGCGTCAATGCTTCCCCGGCTTGCCGGGCGGTTACAGCGGCGGGACGACTACCTACGCGCAAAATTTTAATTGCGGCTGAGGCTGATAAATTGGAGACGACACGGAGGAATTCCTACCAGGTTGGGCTCATCATACACCGACGATGATTGCTGTGACGTACATGTCCTTTCGCTTCAAGTAATCACGGCCCTCCTTGGCTACCTTTGCCTCTGCATCGGCCGAAGTGGCTCACTGTAGCAATAGAGATACAGAGTGACGAACAGTTACCACCCTTGCTCTTCTCCGCAAACTACATTGATTCCAAGGTTATTCGGTGGTGGGCGGATAAGCACTCCGACCCCACGCTGTGCCGCCTTGTCTTGCACTCAGTTCTGCGTATTATGGTTGGGCTCAGAGAAACTTCTTTTTGTGGGAGGGGATAATGGGGCAGCTGCCCAAGGGAAGGGCATAGCGAGGCGGAATAGCGACGGCGACAGAAACAACTCTTGTTGGAGCCCAACCTCTACACAGCCACAGCCACAGCCCCACGCCTAGCCACAGCGTCTCAGTCAGATATAGGTTGAATCAAGCTCTGTCCCAGGATACTGTCATTGCTAGTCGTGCATGGGAAAAGACAAAATCCAGACAAATGACACAGGGTTTCCTGTCAGTATTTTGTTTATGTGGAATGGTTAATAGGTAGATGGAAGATACACTGAAATTTATAGGCTCACATGTAACAACTAAGGGGTTTACTGTTTCTGAAAACTACCAGTAGGTAGGTATTCCTGAATTGTTGTTTTCTGCGATGTCTGTCGCCCCCATGGAGAAAATGAAATGCACCACATAACTAGCTTGTTCCAAACTTTTAGATACTTCTGTAATACCTAAATACACAATGTCAGTGACGTTCAGGCTAAAAGGTTTCCTCTCCGGTTTTCGTACCTCTGACTTTCGCTTCTCAAACCCCTCCACCTTCTCTGTGTAATGTAGAGACTGCCTGATGAGCCTGAGCTTGTTGTCTTGAACCCATTCCACGTACTGTTTTGGATAACAGCATACTCGATACTCATAATGGTCTTATGCAACGCCTG
Source organism: Apiospora hydei (assembly GCF_038363865.1). Classification (NCBI taxonomy): domain Eukaryota; kingdom Fungi; phylum Ascomycota; class Sordariomycetes; order Amphisphaeriales; family Apiosporaceae; genus Apiospora; species Apiospora hydei. The sequence goes on from NW_027117369.1 coordinate 1,544,839, forward strand.
AAATATGTACTCACCATCTCGACTGAGTCTTTGGCCAAGTATCTTGTGACAGTCACGTCATGTGTTTAGCCGACACGATGGACGCGGTCGATGGCTTGGGCTTCCGGCGTGGGGTTTCAGTGAGGTTCAAGGATGTGAACGTTGGACGCCGCGGTCAGATCAATACTGTTTTAATTGGCCGTGATGGATTAGCAAGACTGTGTTTGGAAGTGACACGGGTTGACAATGATAATCCCACACCTACCATTCTGAGGATCGGTGCTGAAGTCGTCAATGACCTTAGCTCTTGTGGCGATGCTCATCCGTCCATGAAGTTGCTGGAAGCGAATAGGGTATGCTTCAAAAGCAGCTTAGACAAGATCTAGCATGGCAGTCCAGACATCAGTGCTACTCCACAATGAGAGCATGCGATACGAATTTCGCTCACCTCTTGCCTGGCTTGTACAGATTTGCCAACAAGGCTTCCAGCTTAGCCGACGGAGGCACAACGTATGATGGCATTCTGGCAAATCCTCGTCATGTTACTGGATGTGAGTCTATACATTTTGATATGTGGATTGCCTATCTTGGTCTATTGGGATGTCAGGCAGATGACGTTCTTTCCTGGCAAATAGTCCGTAGTTGTAAGTGATTCTAGCTTACGGAGCCTTACTGAGTTCTACAATCTGACATGAGCAGATCGGCCTAGCTGTTGTATACTCCTTTCCCCACTTTTCTCCTCGATAAACTACCCTGTTAGTTCCTTTGGATTCTACTACTCGATCCGAGCTGCGAAAGCCTTAAAGATAAAACTTGATATACAAGTAGTAATCAGCTATAATTTTGATACCATTAAGTTCGGATACCTGTCGCAAGATCTTGGAACTATCTGGGGAGAGCTGCTGTGTTTCTATTGATTCTTTCGTTGAGAGTATCTTGTCTTTAATCAACTACGTAAGTATAGTAGCCGCCTAGCCGACAATCATTATTTCTTCTTACCCGCCATTGAGAATGCGGCGTCCAGAAACGGGACATGGCCCTGTCCCGATCACTGAGTCGCTGTCCTCGCCGCGCAGCAGGTGAATGCGTTGACACTCGCAACCTCCTTAGATACAAGGACCAGTGTATCATTCATATGGGCATTTACGGGACATTGCTCAGCCAACAGCTTGAATTCTGGTAAATACTGGCCGATGTTGGAGGTGGTGTTGATGATAGCATCGAATGACACCTAGGGAGCGCTGCCATTGCTACCTTGGTGTTATCTCCCACTTCAGGGGTTTGCAATTGACAAGGACGGTGGCGGGGTAGGAAGCCCCGGCTGGTAAGCATTCTTATTGCAGCCCTAGGCAAACTCCAGGGGGTGCATAGCCTCAGCCACAGGCTTCACGCGATGAAATCGCACCTAGGAACCAGGGCAATCAATCATGTTGGAACAAACTCGAACCTTGCCTGTGCCAACACAGAATTGGGGGCCTGACAAATTACAGACATTATTGAACCCACACTTACCAGTGAAGATAAAAAGAGCCTTCCCCAAGGCGCCTTAAGGCTGCCTAAGAAAGCCCAATTCCAGATGAAACCAAAGATTATGCCTGAAGGGCAATTGAGTCATCGGTATGGGATATGCCCATTGGGAATTACGTGCCTTGTTAGGCTTATCATCGGTCATGGGGTGCTGAGTCTAGCCATTTGACACGAACAACGCACCCATGTGAAAGAGGTGATCAGGCGCAAGCAATGCATTTTGCAAGGGTGTGTGCGTAAAACGCTCTCATTGGCTCGGACCTACACTCGGGGCTTGTCGGCAATCATACTCACAATCCCGACATTAGAACGTATCGCCCAGCGCATTCACGGTTGGACTTGGCGGAAACATGGCCGAACAAAGGGGCTGAATTCTGCATATATATGACAAAGGGCTTCACACCCTACGTGAACCTGGCAGAAGTTCCACTATTCTGTCAAAACCAGCAAGCACTCTCAAGATCGCCCCAGTCCTTCCCTTTCAACAGTCCATCCACCGATCCAGATCTTCACGGAAATGCCAAAGAATCATGTGGCAGTAGCAGACCTCAAACGTCAAGAGCTCTCCAGCCTCGACAGAGCCGTAGCTGAAGGTATGAAGTCGGCGACTCGTATTCCTATGTGGATGCCATGCCACTAATACAATCATGAGCATAGGAAAACCTCACGAGACGATCCCGGTCCCTCGACTGAAACGCCATGTCGACGTATGCCTCTCGGGCAACTCGGGCGAAAGCAAGGAATTCGTGGCTCGAGTAAACATATCACGTTTAGGGCTGGGATACAACTTCAATCGTCTAGTGAGTCAGAAGCAGAAGCAGTTGTACGTTTACACGAATTGAGCGGGTGGGGCAGATACGGGTTGAAAAAGGGTCGCTATTAGTGAAATCAATCGACTGTCACTCGCTCACTATGGATGGGATTTGAACTGGTCCTTTTCCTCATAATGCCTTGGTTGTCTGGATGCGCAAGTTCCGGTTCCTTTTCATAATCAGGGAAAGTTTGAGATGTGAATGGAATGAATACTACACTTTACCTCCATTGAGCCATCTCTTGATTCATACGTGCTCTTCGATACTGTCAGGGACGAACACCCGTGAGAAATACGGTTGTGCTTACTCAATTGCTGTGTTGGGCTTAGGGCCGGTTCGCCATTTTCCCAGTCGTTCCTCCGACAATCATGCAGGTCACAGCGGGACCATTGCAGAACCTTGGAATTCCGGCTTCTGCAGACGAGAGATTTAAATGCGATCGTCTCCAAAATATAATGCATATCTGGTAATTCTTCCGGCCTGAAAAACATCATCATTTACTTCGACTCGGGATGATGTGAAGGGCATCAGGGAATCTTGATTCCATGGCGGTGAGTGCAAATATCCCGGGCTGTTAGTGTCAAGGTGGGTTCCAATTTCATGTTTGGTGTGTTTTGCCCCCAACTCCAGCCCAGATCTTAACAATGCTCTAACAATTTCGAAAAATTCATCATGGTGTGTTACACAACATTGGATAACGTCAGAGCTGGCCGCCACCGCTGACCACCTGCTGCCGGCTGAATGCACCGTGGAGATTACCGTAATGCGAAGAACTGCCTAACGTAACATTCTTTTTTCCCCTCCTTCTCGTTCATTTTTATATATGTTCCTGTTCACAACTGCTGTGGCATGGGTCCTGGGGAATCACCAACCATCAAGTATTACATTGAATGAGGATGATTTCCGAATACTCTAGGGACGGCGGCCTTCGTCACTTGAGCAAGCCTTCGGGCAGTTCTCCAAAGACACTGGCCATGGTTGCAACCACCCCCAGCTATCTGCATCAGCTCATGCCAGTCGGGCCACCCCGGGTTGCATATCAGCTGCGATGACACCCCTCCTAGTATTATATACGCATCTCCGATAGGCTCCTGCGAATAGACCATAGTGCGCCACCACTTGGTAATTAAACTGCCGACTTGTGATATGCATTCGCCAAGTCTAGCCACTGCTCCCACGGCGGCTACCAATTTCGGTGTGTTGAGGCTCTGTCGACTGGGAGTAGCAGCACCTTGAGTTCAGACCTATTGTGGTCTTCCCGCTAGCTGGCCTTAGTATATGTCGTAATAGGGTGGCCAGTCTTCTTCATTTTTTACTGTTACTAGTTAACAGCACCAATGGTCCACACTATGGAGTCCGGTGCCCCTATGAGCAAAGAGGTTTCCGAACTAAAAGTCGACACCGGAAATGGCCAACCTGTGAACCACGAACTGGGATCTCCTATATCTACTGACTTGCCACTCACGGACCCTGAATATACCGACCTCGACCATGACAATTGCCCCTGGGGCAGGAAGACCGTGCTCACATTGGGTAAGATACAATGAGCTCCACATCTAGGGGTGACTTCTAATAAATGCTACCTGGAAACCAGATGGAGGGGGATCCGTGGTTACTCAAGCCTCCTGGTTATACAGAAAATCATGGATGAGGTCGAACGCATTGAGAAAGGGCACCCCGAAGGGGGCACACCACTCCAGTTATGAATACCCCTGGAGTGGGTGCACCGAACCAGGCACGCGAGAAGACCCATATCTCCCGTGCCATTATTTTGATTATATCGCCGGGACCTCAACCGGAGGGTGAGCTCCAAAGCCCTGCCCTGCCCTAAGCTCCTGACTGATTTCTCAGGTTGTCCGCCATCATGCTCGGGCGGCTTCGAATGAGCGTGCGCCAAGCTCTGGCTGCTTACACGGAATTTGGCAACCAGGTCTTCGGAAAGTCTCGGTATTGGCATATCAACAGTGCACTGTGGTATCCAAGGTCGAAGTACGCTAGCTCCCCAATGGAAAAGGTGTTCTCGGAACTTATTTCACGTCAACTTGACATACGAGATCCCGGAGAAGCTACGGATGAGACTTTTGAATCTTCTGAAGATCAGACACGAACGTATGCTACAATCCAATCTCCCTTCGAAGCGCTTGATATGCTAACTGTCTCTCCCTGTATTGCAGTATTGTCTTCTCCTGGCGACAGTCTCGATCCGTATCAAAGCCCTATCTTTGGCGAAGCTATCATCACAGATCTCGGATGGGTGGCCAAGACAACAAATTCCATCTCAATCTGGGTCCTGCGGCGAACATTCCTATATACGAGGTGGCTCGGGCGACCTCGGCAGCTCCCAGGTACTTCGAGCCGATTGTGATCAACCGCTGGACACACGTCGACGGCGCCCTGGGAGCCAACAACCCGTCGCCCCAGACCATCAACGAGGTATACTCCAAGGAGAACGAGCGGGTCCCTGCCTTGTCCGTGAGCATCGGGACAGGGGTGAACCTCCAAGACCAGGACGAAGGTACCGACTTTTCCGAGAGGATGCAACAAGTGCTGCAATCCCGAAAGAGCAACAAGCTCAGAAGAAGGCAGATCCTCGGGAAGCAATGGGAGCTATTGACGGGTGTGGCGAGACAGACCACGGACACGGAAGCGGCTGTGGTGAACTGGGAGCGCGACTGCAAGCTGTTCCAGAGGGCCGGCTTCCCAAATCAGGAAGACTTTGAGCCGTGGTGGCACCGGCTCAACGTCGACAACACCCTCAAGGCGATACCCCTGGACGACTGGACCCCGCGAAAAGGAGGAAAAGAGACATTGCAGCAGATTACCAACCTCACGTCGGAGTATCTCGCGAAGCAGCACGTGCAGGACACCATTGCGCGTATTGCTCAGGTATTGGTCGACAAGAGGAGGCGGCGCGTGTGGACCGAGAAGTGGGAGCACTTTGTCATGAAGGTGGCATACCGTTGTCCGAAGAGCAAAGGTCACACCGAACAGTTCAATAGCCGGGAGGATCTGCGCACCCACCTGCAGGCAAAACACGACCACGCAACTCTGACTGAAGCCGAGATGCACAAGTTGTTGAACAAGGCACGTGTAGTGCCCAGCCAGTCTTGAGAGACTAAGGCCTCGCGATAGATAGAGAGCCCATGGTGTTTCTAGGATGGGTAATTCACATTATTACCAATCTGAACAGTGTACGACGGAGAGTATTAAATGATAAACTAACAATGCCAAGAGCCCTGTTCCCGTTAGGATGTTGGAGATTGCTCCACCTATTGTACGGTCTGAGCCGCTAGTCGATAGTCCCTCTATAAATCGCTCGCTTTAAGCAACGATGGGGCTAGCGTCACAACCTAGCTGGCACCAAAAACTGCTTTGCTACCACTTTGAGGGGAAATTCAAACCAAGCTGAACTGAAGGTCGCCAGCTGAGTATCGCACCGGCGCTTTAGTTGCGCGACGGCGTAGTTGTCGACCCTCGGGCGCGGAGCCGGTTCCCCACGAGGTCTAGGCTCGACTGCTTGCCCACCACGGCCATGTGCCCTGCACGCGCTCCTGGAGGGCCACGGACTCGTCTGAAAGTCGCTGGATGGAGCTCAGCTCGCCATCCTCGCACGCCATCTCGTGCGGGGCGCCCCAGCGCTCCTTTGGGGTAGCCCTCTCTTCGAAAGACAACCAACCGGAAATTGGGAACGCCACGATGATCGTCCTATAATACACCAATACCAAACTAGAAGCGACTACATATTAGAAGGCTCGTCCCGTCCCTGGCTCAGTCGCCGTCCTTTCTGTCTGCACTCCTTACGGTGTCACACCTCACCTCCAGTCACTCTTTCACCATGTACAAGACACTCGCTCTCGTTCCTTTCCTTCTGTTGGGCGGCCGCGTCGTCGAGGCCAAGCCCTGCCTGACATGCACTCCCGACGTTTGTTACCAAGTGGCGCACAATACCGACGTCCCCGGCCAGAACCCGAAGGAGGACTGCTCGGCCTTCATGCGCACGACCGTCACGCCGTCGGCCAGGTATGCCACCGTCACGGTCACAGCGGTTCAGACCCTTGGTGTGACGGACAGCTTCACGGATACCGAAATTGGCACGGCGACCCAAGTAAGGAAGACTGCGGGGAAAGTAGGCTGAAGGGGCTTTTGGGCACAATGCTGATCGCCGTGATATTAGACTGATACTGCGACCGATACCACCGCCGAGACCAGCGTCGCTACTGTCGTCAGCGAGATTACTGAGGTATGGCTCAAAACGTCGGGATTGGGAAGGGGGAGATTTCGCTAACCCAAACGATATCAGACCAACACTGTCGCCGTCACCATCACCGAGACCGCCACACGAACAGTAAGTTATCCTGTCACACGTTGCAAAATGTTATTTTTCTCGCTCGGAGCAGTTGCTGACTATGTAATAGACTACCGGCACTGAAACCACCACGATCGTAATCACCTCAACTGAAGTCCCGTTCTTCGACCCCAAGGACATGAAACGATCCAATGTGGTGGACAACCCCGACCTACGCCGCGCGCTTGGCTCCCTTGGGAAAGACCTGCCCCCGCTGCGCGCACTGCCGGGTCGCGATAGTCGAAGGGGATTGCCCATTTCCATCATAAGTGCCAGCGCCGCCGCCGCTGTGTCAGTTCCGGCGTACGCGGCCGGCGTCTGCGCCGACGACAAGGCCTTCTCCAGCGCCTGCCGATGCAACGGTGTGCGTTCGACGACCATCACGGCCGAGGTCCCGGTAACCACCCTGACCGTGACCGACAGCGAGCAAGTCACCCAGACGACCCAGGCCAACTCGACCGTTAGCCTGGCCACGACGGTGACGCAGATCCGGACCGTCGTCGTGACCGAGGTCGTCTCGCAGACGCTAACCGTGCCTGTTACTTCCACCATCGACCAGGTAAGCCATAGCCCCGTTTCTATTGATGAGATACAGTTGTCTGACCACGGACTATACCACAGACGAATATCGACACCGCCCTTGAAACAACCACCACCGGAGTAATTCAGACAACGGCTACAACCGTCACCACCGTGGGTTAGTACCAACTTGTCCCTTGATTGATAAGGGTTCTTCTATTTCAATTTAAACGACCGGAAGACGAGAAGAAAAGGAAAGCAAAGGGAGAGAAAAAGAAAAATAGAAAAGACGCCACCTCCCCTTCTGATGCCACCCACTGACATGAGAAAACTTCCTCGCAGTACCCCCGGGACCGACAAGCGGCTTCCTGAGAGCCGTCGGCTCCCGCTTCGACGGCAATTACGTCAGTATCTCCAACAGTCGCCTCGTGACCTTCAAAGGCCGACAGGATGCGACCTACCTCAACATCGATTACTATGGCATACTCCACGATGGCGGATATTACGCCATCAACGACAACGTCAACACCTCCCTTCTCAAGTTCAGGGGAGGCGGCGACAGCGACTTCCCCAACAGCTATTTCGTGGCCTGCGTCTCGGGTTCCGGCACCGGGAAGCTGACCTGCAACCGCCTGCGCGGTGACGACGTCACCGGCCAGGTCTACTTCCAGCAGTGCGACTCGGAAGTGAATGGGCAAAGCGACGGCGTCTTTGTCTCCTCGCAAAAGACGCTCGAGGGCTGCACGAACTTCGAGTTCGTATTGGAGGGGAGCTAGGGCGGTCGCCTCTCCACTTCTACTGCTTACTGCTTGCTCGTCGGCGCAGCTGCCACCTCGTATCGCAGGTGGCCTGGATACTAGGGGGTATGTAGCATCGATGAGGCTATTCGATACTTGGGAGACCATGAGCGATGTAACGGAGTTGTAGTATCTACAAACTGTAATAACAGCCTATTTGAACATAAGACCATGTACGCACACATACATCCATTTATGTAAGAATACACAGCTTATTATATATACACCCCCCCCCCAAAAAAAAAAACTCCAAAGCTCGTGGCGTATCATGTACTCTTTCTGAGACTAAACCGAGCCCATTGTAGTCCTCGAGAGCTAACTTATTTCCAAGCGCCTGCTGCTGTCGCTGATTCAAAGGGCTTCTATTCATGGTAATGGGGTCACCCTAGGTGGCATCGGGGAAGCACAGGCGACTCGTCCTCTGCTGTGTCCGGCGCCTCCTTGTGAAAGATCAGAGGGGTGCATTGCGTTTCCGCAGGCGGCGCTTCCACTGGTTCTCGCTCGCTGCTCACCTCTGGGTACATGTTACATCATTCCAGCTCTGCCCTGGGTGTATCTTCTTCCGCCCTGTATTTGTCCGCCGCCTGCAACTCAGGCATGGCGTATCCGCGGCGCCGTCGACGTCGAACCTGCATCGCGACCAGCGCGCAGACGAGACCTGGGAGCGAAATAATACCAGCTAGCAATCCTGCGATCTGGCCCACTGTCAATGTTGGATCCTCACGTTCGCCATCGGAGGCAGTTGCTGCTATTGTATCGGTGGCCGATGGCTCGGGTAAAACTGAGCTCGGGCTGCTGCCGGTGGTCACTGCCAGCATAACCAATAGGAACTCCTGGATCCGATACGGCAATGTCTGATTCGACGAGACTGTGGTTTAGCGAGTTGTCAACTGGTTTGCTTGCGTATTCGTATGGACCGTCTCGACGAAGGTCAAAACCGAAACCATACTGACGCATACCCGCATCGTAGCTGACGGCGTCAGAGCGTATTTGACATGTGTCGTTCCGCATTGGTAATTACCGCTCGGGTATCACCACACCTGAGAGTGTTCGTCGGAACCAATTCGAAAGGTGGTGGAACACGCGGTATGCCAACCCGCCCGGCAGGCCGTCCCAGGGTAGGCCGCGGCCAGCTCGAAGTCTGTAATCAGCCGGCAGGAGTTCAGTCGTATGTTATTTCGGAATTTAATATAATGCGCTGACTCGCCTATGCTGTAGTATCCATCCGGAAAGCAGTCCGGGTATCGATCCGCCGTGACGAATCCGCGGTCCCCTGGGTAAACGTACGATGGTCGACATGATAAAGGCGTGAGGATCTTGACGTCGCCGGTCTCCCCTCGCAGCGGACCGACGGTTGGCAGAACGATTCCGCATCGGCGCGATTAGTAAATGGAGTGGTCTGAGGAGCGAGCCAGACAGTATTTGTGGCAGTTCCAGTGACACCGCTGGTCACTGATTGCGTGAACAATGTTCCCATGATACAACTGACATATACAGGAAGCTTTCGATCGAGAGTAATAATGTTGACTACCAAACTCGGAAGCTGGAACATAGTTGGGATGAGATGGTCACAAGTACAGGTCTGATATGGGAGGGATGTGCCAAAAGGATATCCTTGGCACCATCCTTGTAATTGAAGCCGGCGGGTGCCGACATCCCTTTCGACCTTGTGACTTTGCGGGGTGCCAGGGGTCGTCCCTTATCACTAGCCAACTTATGCAGGACCCAAATTACATGTAAGGGTGACTACGGCCGGATGATCCGAGGCGGCTCCGAACGATCGGGTAGTTTCAGCGTGCTGGGGGAGGGGGCTGTCGGCATGGGACGTCGTCTACAGCCGTCATCATCATCACCGCATTACTCTAAGCTTATTTGACGCGAAGCACCGTGAGTCACTTCGAGATTGAATACTCAGCCCAGGAACCCATCATATTTCATATTCCTTTCGTCAAAGCACCCCCTTCAGCACAGGGAATTTGACCTTGCGCTTCCGTATTCGGAGCTTCCACGGGCCCTCTTTGGCCGTCCATCTCGGGGTACATCTCGTGCCCCTCCAGCTCGGCTCTGGGTACATCAGATACTGGTAGCTCCGGCCTGCCACGTCCATCATCCCTGGCTTCTATTTGCTGCTGCTGCCACCGCTGTCGCCGTCGTAACAGCATCAGGATAAATGCACCGACGAGAGAAACAAATACGATGCTTCCAACAGTTATTACCGCTATCTGTCCCTTGCTTAGTGCAGCTGCGCTGCCTTCCGTCACGCCTTTATCGCTCTCGGCTGCTGTAGTACTGCTCGGCGATGACTCCGGCGAGCCCGCGCGTGTAGGACTGGCTGTCTGCGCCGGTATCTGCAGCGGAAATACTTGGATGCGATATGGCCACGCCCGTTCCGGTGGCACTGTACTGAAACAAGTGCTTGCGCCCACCCTCGACACCTCGGCCGGCGTGGCGGACGGGTCCACGAGGGTATAGGTGGTGGCGGCGAATGTGAGGTCCGAGACCTTACTGACGCACACCCGCATCGTCGCGCCGGTTCTTTGAATGTTGTCGAAACGGCTCGTGCCGCACTGGTAGTCGCCATCGTCGGGGCAGCACCAGGCTTGGGATACTTCTTGAGAGTTGGCCCGGAAGGTGGTCTCCCAAGCTGTGTGCCAGCCCGCTCTACATTCCGTGCCGGGAAACGCTGCGGCTGGTTCGAAATCTAGGCCAGGCAAAGACCCTCATTTTTAATATTTGCCTCCCCTCTTTCTCTCCCTCGAAGCAAGTTCCGGCTCACCTAAGTTATAGTATCCATCCGGGAAGCACTCGGGATAACGTTCCGTCGTGGCGAGCGTATCTTTGCCCCAATAACTGTACGACGGCCCGCACCACGACTTGTCATCGTTCGAATAACACCGAATTGACGCGCTGCATACCGAGTCCGCGCTCTGGCGGTGCGTGAACGGTGTCGTTTGGGGAGGGAGCCAGAGAGTATTGGTGGGTGCTCCGACTGGAGTTCCGCTTTCCAAAGGGTACTGTGTGAACAAGACGCCGGCCATCGCAACTATACTATTATCAGTATCGAATTCGAGACCATGATGTATCCAAGAAAATCATTTATGAGATGTAGGATGATCATGCGAGGAGGCAGCAGCAGTGGCTTGGGTAAGTCCCACAACGTATTAAAATTTGTTTTAAAACCTGAACGAAAGTTCCAACACCGCCTCGGGCTTGTATTTCCTGCATCCTTCGGGTCCGAAGTGCCGACCAACAAGCAGATTTAAGGCGGTGATGTGACTGTGCCGCTCCAGACTGTTGGGTACCTCAGCCCCTCCCTCAGGCGGAAAAGGCGGCTAACGATAAGAGAAGTCATCGCTGCGGTATTATTCGCTGTTTACTATGGAGACGGGAATGTGTTTGGGCGGGCATATGCGTGACAAGGGCAGATGTCGCACATACAGGAACCAACAATCACGCCCTTTGCGTCCGCTCGGGTAGCATTTGCAGTGTTTTTCATCGCTGAAATCCAAACTTCCATGGTCCTTAATACACGACTAAGCGTTTTTAGATGCGCAATTGCATGGGTTGAGCGAAGCCTCACCACCTTGTGAAGACCCCCCGCGGCACAGAACAGCTACGCTTGACTCTTGCTCCATCATTCCATCCGCTATATAGGAATTGTAGAACCACTCGGTTGGTTCCCGAAACTCCACGAGGTGATCCCGCAACTCTGACCAGGTCGCTTTGACCCAATAGAGATCGGGCCGCGCTCCACCCACGGGGATATCAAACCCGACAATGGCAAAGTTGCCGCCATCGTTCAGCCCGCCGCCATTCTCTTCGGTACTAGCCGGCTTCGGTTCCTCTCCGTCGTCCTTACCCTCTTCTCTCGCGGGGGGCGGTCATCGTCAAGATTCTATGGCTAAAGGAGCCCGGAGTAGGTATAAATCACTGCTGCCCGTTGCATTTCGTGTCTGCCGTTCGACCTTCTGGTGCTCGATGCACTTCACGACACGCACCCTGTCGAGCGTCTCCACGTCGAGCGGAAGACCGTTGACATCGATGCGGTCCGGTAGTCAACGGCGTTTAGCATAGTCAAAGCCGTACTCATCTTTGTGACCTCCGGCGTATCGCGTCTCCGCCTCCTCAAACAGTCTTTGGGCCGAACCTCGGATCTGCCTTTCGTCGTCAGCTGTGGCAGTAGTGTCGTCGTAGACCTGGATGGTTAATTCACGTCAGCTCAATGGCCCAGTTGAGCCGAATAGTTCCGTGCATTGACGACTAGACTGAAGTTTTTAAGTGCTAAGCATTGAGATGGAAAAACTCTTTCTGGTTGGGCACGGCCGTAGCTCCGGCCCGCATACCCTGGACCCTGGCTTCCGACAAATCATCCGAACTTCTCGTAACCCTGTCCCTGCGTGCGTACCTACCTCAGGGATACTGGCGGCGGAGAAGCCGATGATCTTCTCTGATCTAGATCTCGACAAACCAGACCACACAAAACACAGCCTAGTAGAGCGAGAGGACGGCGGGGTTCCGCGCGGAACTCGGCACGCTCGGGTTCCACAACAACAAGTCGAGCAACGCAACAAGGACGGCGACTCTTTTAGGGGCATGATAATATTACCGACTTGTAACGTCCCCTTCCCAATTTTCGCCTTCTCTCCTGCGATTAGCTTGGAAATTCAAGCGCTCCGTTCACCATGTCCGACACCACGTACGGCAACTTGCTGCTCAGTGAGTCTCTTTTGACGCATCTGCAGCAGGTCTTCGCAAAGTATAGCGAGTCCAGTCATAGGTGGGACGAGCACCAAGCTGCCGCCTTCTTCCAGCACATCCAGGCCGAGGGGACTGAGCATTTTCCTCTCAGCGATGGCTTAGACTATGGCGTGTTTCTTCAATACATGAGTTCACCCGCGGCCAACGCTCTAGGCCCCCCCGTCTCCGGAGCAAGACCTGTCTTGGCCGCTTGGTAGCTACTTCTGCAGTTCCAGCCACAATACCTACCTCACCGGCGACCAGCTCGCCAGCGACGCCAGTACCGCCGCCTACAAAGATGTTCTTCTACGCGGTTGCCGGTGCATCGAAATCGACGTGTGGGACGGCACCGAGCACTTCCACGACCCCGACAACCCGGACCCTAGCGGCCTCGATGGTCAGGGCACCCGCAAGCTGGGATTCCGGGCGCGGACGGCGCTGAAAGTGGGCTCTTGGGTCTTGGACAACTGCATGACCACGGAGAAGGCCATAGAAGAGGCTAAAGAGCACAAGGCCCGGTTCGCGAGGCTGTTGGGCGTCGAGCCGCGCGTGCTTCACGGCCACACGCTGACCAAGGAGGTGCCATTCCGCGAAGTCTGCCGGGCCGTAAAATAACACGGCTTCGTTACAAGCGACCTCCCCATTGTCGTCAGTCTCGAAGTCCACTGCACGCCCCCACAGCAGGAGACGATGGTGGAGATCATGCGGGAGGAGTGGGCGGGTCTCTTAATCGACGAACCCGACGAGCCGGCGCAGGTGCTTCCCTCACCCGCGGCCATGCTCAATAAGATCCTGGTGAAGGTGAAGTACGTGCCGCCAGAGGGCGACCTCACACCCGTCACCACCACCGAGTCTGACATAAGCAGCCTATACGAAGACGGCGAGCCGGCTAAGAAGGAGAAGCCCGTGAAAATCACACGCGAGCTCAGCGAGATGGGCATCTACACACGCGCCGTGAAGTACAAGTCGATGACGCAGAAGGAGGCCGAGATGACAGGACACATCTTCTCCGTGTCCGAGCCCAAGCTTCCCGGCGCCTTCGACAAGGAGGCCTCGCTCTTCTTCGCCCATAACAAGCGCCACCTGATGCGCACGTACCCGGCCGGCACGCGCGTCGACTCGTCCAACATGGACCCCTCGGGCCACTGGCGCCGGGGCGTGCAGTTCGCGGCTCTGAACTGGCAGACGCTGGACGAGGGCATGATGCTGAGCGAGGCCATGTTCGATGGGAGCAAGGGCTACGTCCTGAAGCCCGACGGGTACCGCGGGGTAGATCCGGGCCGCGAGGATGCCGAGGGGGGTGCCGAGCCCATGATCCCGCACAAGATGCTGCACGCGTGCGGCGTCACCTTCCTAGCGGCCCAGGGCCTGCCCTCGGAAGGTGGCGCCGAGCTGCGCCCCTACGTCGACGTGAAGCTCTTCGCGGACCCGCACCCGCTGCAGCTCGCGAAGCGCGAGCCCCTGGCCGGCCGCACCGAGCCGGCCGAGGGCGTCGACCCGTACTTCCAGGGCCAGGCGGTCTTGTTCGGCGACGTCGCGGGCGTGACGCCCGAGTTGTCGTTCTTGCTGTTCAGGGTCTTCAATAGCGAGGTGGGCCGTGATCCCTTGCTCAGCTGGGCGTGCATCCGGTTGGACAGGCTGAGGACCGGCTACCGTATTATCCGGTTATTTAATATTGGGGACAAGCCTATTCCTGCGGCGCTGCTCGTTAAGATTGATATGCCTGTGTCCAGTGCAGACGCGTAATGTAACTAGTTTAACTACGTAAATACTACTATGCAATCATAACGGAAATGTAGCACGCGGATTAATCACGAACGGCCTAATACAAGCTACTTGCAGCTATTCATCTCTCCTTTTTCTTTTCTTTTTTTCTTTTTCTCTTTTTGACTCATACTGACAGGCCAGCAGATACCAATAAGTCAAAAGCGATCAAAAACTAAACAAACATACACATCTCAGCAGACTTTTTGCTCGTAGACCCTCGGTGATAAGCCCGTCGGGTAATGATTGGTCGCCTTGTTTGGCTGGTCAGAGATGCCAAGGTAACTGAATCGTGGCATCTATGCTAGCCGTCCCCACCGCCCCTGACGATCTGACGAGACCGGCACAATATCCGGGAGGTAGCCAGGTCGGCTTCATGTGACCAAGATCTTTCCCCGGCCAACAAGGCTTGCAAGGTTTCCTTTCAGCAGCAGCGAATCTCGTATCTAAGAATCTGACACTGCCTAGATTGGTATGGATCGGCGTCCACTAATTATAGACGGTGCCCTGTCTCTGGACGCAAGTCGTGGAGCAGCCAAGGCCTCATCGGGAGGCTGGCAGGTGGTCCTGCGTGGCCTGCGGGGCATCGAGTCCAGGCGACGGTGGCACCGCCGGGTCCAAGGTGCCGCACTGCCGAGCGTCAATGCCGGAGCCGTTGCATAACTAACACCTAAGTAGGTACAGCAGGCTCACCGCGGGCCCCGAAGGCTGCGGATTGCCGCGGTCGTGCCCCAACCCGGTCCAGGCCCTTCCCAGCGGGCTGTGCTTCGTACGTTGAGAACCTCTGAAGAGCACATACTGCAAGCCCTTTCCTGAGCCCGCCCCGCTTGCAGTTACAGGGGTAACCACTGTACATAGTGGCGGAGCCAATGCTAGCGGCGACGGAGTCAGCTCCGAGATTGACTCGTGCAGTATTCCTCGCTCCGTCCGCGTTACGCTTGCTGTGGCAGTGCATCTCGGATGAAAATGGTTTCAACCAATCGTTTGTTTCTATACCCCGCTTCACTATCCATGGAAATTCGGGCATCGGCAAGGCCCATTGCGCTGGGAAGTTGTGACGTGCCAGCACTTTGGATGCCTATTTGAGTGATGGCCAAGACGTCTATAGCAGAGTTTGAACATTCCGTATACCAAGCCTACACTATAGAAAGTTTTGAACGTAGCCCTGGACACTCATTGTTCATACAATATTTTCCATCCGAACCCTTCGCAAACTTTTCACCTTCCCCTTTATCGCTCGACAATGGCCACGATAGGGCCTTCCCCCAGGTTGTTGATTCAGCCGTGCTGGTCAGCGCGCAAAACCCAGAAATTCAGTTCCAGGAGGGAGGGCTGCTTGATAGCCTCATAGAAGTCTTCAAGCAACACGCCGGCACGAACCAGGCTTGGTCCCAGCATGAGGCCGACACATTCCTGCAGCAGTTCCAGGCCGGTAGTGACCCCCTTGAGGAGCTCACCGACGATGACAAGCAGCATCTTGGCGATGGGAAGGTGGAGTTGGATGCTTTCCTACGCTAAATGAAATCTCCTGCCGCTGATATTATGAAACCCCCGCCCGTCGACGACGTGGATATGGAGTGGCCCCTGAGCAACTACTTCGTCAATTCCAGCCACAAAACCTGTCTCAACGGCACCCAGCTGTCCAACGCTCCCCTTACCGAGGACACCGAGTTCAGCACCGATGCGTACAAGGATGCGCTGCTACGGGGCTGCCGGTACCTGGAAATCGACATCTGCGACGGAGACTGGGTGCCGAGTGACGAGGTCAACGACGAGCAGGAGGAACTACTGACAAAGGAGCTTACCGCGATGCAGCGGGTCTGGTTCAATGCTCTGAAGAAGACGCTGGACAAGTGTGAGGCCATGGCCACGGACCAAAAATTCATCCACGACATCCAACAGGTCCGGGAAAGCTGGAAGACCGTGTACAAACACGAACCCCGGGTGCAGCGCGGCCCCGGATCAACGATCAACGGCTTCTTATTCAGCGACGTCTGCCAAACCATCAAGGAGCACGCCTTTGCCGCCACCGACCTGCCGCTGATCGTGAGCCTCGACGTCCACTGCGAGCCGCCCCAGCAGTTGGCCGTCGTCCGGATCATCAACAAGGCGTGGTCCGAGTTTCTTCTCCCGGCACCGACGTCTGATGCCACAGTCCTTCCTTCCCCGGACAGTCTCCGCAAGAAGATTCTGATCAAGGTCAAGCAGACGCCGCCGGAGGAGGACCGGACACAAACACCGGACTCTAGCACCAGCAGCCTATTCAAGAAGAAGAAGACAGGAAAGGCGGAAGAACAGGAAGACGACTCCACCCCGGTCATCGAGCCCCTGAGCCAGCTCGGCATCCTCACCCGTGACGTCCCATTCCGCTCGCTGGACCAGACCGAGGCCGCCTCGCCGACGCACGTGTTCTCACTCTCCGACGCCGCCCTGTCCCAGACGCACGCGCAGAACCCCGCGGCGCTCTTCCGACACAACCGCCACTTCCTCATGCAGACCTACCCGTCCTCGCCCCGGTCCAACCCGAACCCGCTCACGCACTGGCAAAAGGGCGTCCAGGCGGCCGCGCTGCAGCGGCACGTCTGCGACCCAGGCCTGATGATCAACGACGCCATGTTCGCCGGCACGGGCGGCTTCGTCCGCAAGCCCGACGGGTACCGCGCCGGATCCCAGATGCCGGCGCGCCCCCGCCCTCGGCGGACAGCGCCAGCGTCCACGACCCAGACGCGCTGCGCTACATCCCGCGGCACCGGATGATCCAGCGCCTCGCCGTGCACGTCCTGGGCGCGCAGGACCTGCCGGCGCCCTTCGCGGTCGACGACGACAGCTCCCGCGGGATCCGCCCCTACGCGACACTGGAGCTGCACGCGGGCCCGCACCTCTACGAGGAAATGCGCCGGGGCCCGCCGGCGTCGCCTGCAAGCGCCGGGTGGACCCAGACGCGGTCGCGGTCGCGGACGCACCAAGGGCTGGCGCCCGACTTCGGCGGCGAGACGCTCGACGTGTTGAATGTGGACGGCGTGGTGCCCGAGATGGCGTTCGTGCTGTTCCGTGTCTGGCACGAGGAGCGGCCGCAGGATCTGCCCATGGGCTGGGCCTGCGTGCGGCTCGACCGGCTGCGCTGCGGGTACCGTCTGCTGAGGCTGCGGGATATGCAGGGGCGGGCCAACAAGGGCGTCGTGCTCGTCCGGGTTGAGAAAAGGATGTGGTGAGCTCTGGTGGGTTTTCATCATTCCGTAACGTTGTAGCGTCACTTTTGTTTTCAGTTTGGTCCGTTTTGAGCCACTTGCTTCTGCTGGCTTGTGTCCGTGGGGGTCGATAAGCAAAAGAACAATAATAAGTCAAATAGAAAAAGTCACCTTTGTTCTAGGTCCATGTTAAGAGGCCCATTCTTATCTAGAGTGGATCCCAGCATCGCCAATATAGCTCGGGGCTTGATTAACTTTGCCTGGTTGTTTTCATTAGGTTGATATTTCAATAATTACAGTATTGGTTTATCGTAGTGCTTACTCGGTTTACTGTCTATATTAAGTGCATAATTATGACGACCCAAATGGGCCAGGCTCGTCTTACTCAGCCCCCACGCAACTTTGGCCCATCTAGATCATGACGCACTAGATGTTAGTCGACCAACCAGCATCTCCCATTTCGCTCAAGGGGTTATCTTACTACGGCTTCCCGCTGCAAGTATGGCAAGTGGGATGAGTGTATATTGCGGGGATTGATAACTGTTCTCACCAGGGTGGCGTGTATAGGTTCCTGAGAATATAGTGCTTTCTTTCAGCAGCAGAAAATAAACTTAATTCTCTGGACAAGCAACCAGGGCTTTATCCTGGTTGAAGTCGGAATCTCCCCCTAGGATAGGACGACATGATGATCATGTCTTATTAGTATCTAGACGCCCGGAGGTGGACTACTGGACTCGAAAGGCCCTTAAGGGGCGAGACCCAATATAGGGGGTACCTCTTTATCGATAATAGGACGACATTATGAGCAGATAGTAAGCTACGATCATGTAAGACATACGGACTGTTTAGCTCTCACCATTCTAGAGTCTTGGCTTCAGCCTCGTGCATCCTTCTCGATCTCGAGCTCAGTAGGATCATTTCGAAATACATCTGAGTAATTTTGCTATAGCGGCCGTGGTACAAGCAGCTTCGACCTTCAAGTGTTTACTGTCCGTAAACCCTTTCCATCAGTTTGATTCGCTTCATTTTACGTTGTATCGCTTGAACTTGGGCTGTTTAGGATGATATGTTATATTGTCAGAGGCGTCAATATGATGCAATGGCTTCAGCTCATATTAATGTCTGTTGGGCTGATAGTAAGCTTCTAGGTATAGGGGCTCCATGGTCAATGTCGGTTGTAATATCAGGATACCTGTGTTCATATACCCGAGAGTATCTATAAAGGCTGCCTCTGTGTAGTTGCGATTTCAATTATCTCCCAGCAACAGCATCATCTCAACAAACCAACAAAGACCCGCTCCAGCTTTCTACAATTTCTCTTCGTCCCAACCCTCATTCACCACCTTCTCCGTCTCTCTATACTATTCTCGCCATTTTCCACAACATGCACCCAATTCAAGTTGCACTGCTCGTAGGCAGCCTTCTAGCCGCCGGTGAAGCCAAGCTTGTCGGACGTCTTGATGACATCGCCTCTGCCCTCGAGCAGAAGTTCCACCCTTGACCGACTTCGACACAGATGGCTGCTACTTCACTGCTGCCATCGGTCCTGGCGGCACCACCAACCCCGGTCTGAGCCCCATCGCGAAGGGCATGGCGGCCGAATGTCGCGACAACAACCGCCTCGAATCCAATAACCTCTACAGCCGGTCTCGCTGCAACAACGGATGGTGCGCCATCATGTAAGTAGCCGCTTGTCACGACACCTTCGTCCAGTCCGGTGTACTGTAAAGCAATTATGCTAACCAAGACGACTGCAGGTACGAGTACTACTTCGAAAAGGACCAGACCGTCTGGGGCTCCTACGGCATCGGCCACAACCACGACTGGGAGAACATCGTCGTGTTCGCCCAGGGCGACGACATCAAGCGCGTGGCCCCGTCGTGCCACGGCAAGTACGAGAACGCCAAGAACGACGGGTTCCTGCGCGACGGCACGCACGCCAAGATGGTCTACCACAAGGACGGGGCCGCGACGCACTGCTGGCGCTTCGCCAACGACGACGACGACAAGAGGCAGGAGAACTACACCAAGCAGTGGGTCTTGGGCAACCTGATCGGTTGGGACAACTGGCCCCTCAGTCCAGGGTAAAGGGTCGCTCCGCGATGTGCTCTTCAAGGCGTGGAATGGCGGCGTCGGGCCCAAGTTCTGGGATAAGGATGATAAGTTCACGAACACGCTGCGCTCGGCGGCGGGGAACTCGGTGCCCGGATTTGACCCGGCTAAGGATGAGTAGAGGGTTGTAGCTTTCGGGTTGTACTTCTTCTTGGGGCATATAGGGTTGACTTTCATGGTGGGTGTTCAGGGATTGGTTATGGATTCTACACGGGTAGATGGGGACTGGGGGTTTCAGGGCTTTGATTTCCTTACTTGGTTTTACTTATTTCAATTCCTCAGCTGTATATTACATCATTACATTCGTTTCCCTGACCCGCCTTATATTACCTCGTTGCAGCTGGTGAACGTCGCTTGAGTTCCTTGCCAGTCTCTCACTTTACATGGTATGTACTGTTGCCGCTTCTATGAAGAGAGGTCATCGTCCGCTACACAGGCGATTGAATCATTCTGGCTATCCTTGCAGCTGCCGGTTTGGACATGGTTACCAGAATTGCCTGGGCTTCAAGATCTATGCGACTGTTTTCGGGCGAGTTGCAATGTCAGTTTCCGTGGATCATGATTGGTTTACAAGTGACTTGGGACGTATCCAAACATACCATAACGGGCAGGTGCGCGACTGCTCACAGAGCCAAGGATCGAGACACGCCGGGTGGAAGAGATGCCCACAAGGCAGCTTGCGAAGCTTGTCGCCCGGGCAGAAGTCTTCGGTGCAGATGGAGCAGGCGGACGGCCGCCACTTCTCGTCTTCCACCTCCTCCTCGTCCGGTCGGCGCCAGCGGATCATATGCCAAAGCCGCGTAGACAAGGCTTCCCGGGGTTGCGGCGTCTGGTTGGTCCCGGGCCATAGGCTGTGCGTGCTCTTTTTGTGGTTGAGTGGTGGTGGTGGTGATAATGTGTCGGCGTGGTACTTTATTATGGGTATGTGGTCCACCGCCTTCTGGCCCAGAGCTTGCTCCGGGCGGACTTTGCGGGCTGGGACGGCCCTTTGCCTGCGGGGAGGCTGTCGCGAAGATTTCATCCGGTGGCCGAAGAGGATGATGGCGAAGAGGGATACGACAATCAGGGATACCGAGACCGAGACGGCAATAATGCGAGTCGTTTGATGGCCGGGTGGACTGCCGTTGTGCTCAACGAAGGTGGGGGAGAAGACATGGTGACCACCAGCTAGATTTCCGGCGAGGAAATACTTGAGTATGGGGGAGTAGCCAGACCGTAACTCGTTTCACTCCAGCGCTCTTGAACAAAAGTAAAGAAGAATGTCGCGAACCAGTATACCCAGTTTACAACCAGCATAATCTCAGCTCATGCGTTCTCATTTCCCATGGGGTTATTATACTTATTTTGTTTGGGTGCTACTTATCCCCTCAGCTTTAAGAAGAGGCTGGCCAACTGCCCCAGAATAAAAAATGGCATGTTGATGGTGGGCCGATGTCAATCGCGCTCACCGGCTGTTTGTCAGGGCGGTTTCCATTGCGCCAATTGCGTGGTAGTGGGCATGCAGTTGAGACTAGGCGAGACCTGCATAGTTATCACCTATCACGGAGGCCACCGCGGACGGAGGGCCGTAGGCAGCGACATTGTCTGCATATGGCAATCCGAAGGACCCGAGGAGGCGGATGACAGCCGACAGGATGAGGGATATCTCTTCAGACAGAGCCATGTTGTCCAAATGCTCCGAGCTTCAGCGGGGTTGGGAGACCCACGATAAGACTGACAGACTGACAGGCAGACAGGCGCTTTTGCCCAAGCGCCCCCACAGACTCGGCTAGTGTCGTGATTGGCTAGCTCACAGACACGAACTTCTGTCATTCTATAAATAAGCCTGGCGCAAAGCTTCTGCGTATTCGGTAGGTGCAAAATGGAGATTCCTGGGCATTACTCGGTCAAGCGGTGTTGACATATGCGTACGTTCTCATCGGCCATACCCAATGGCTAGACGGGCCAGGACAGGCCACCTGATGTCAACTTTTAACTGTACTGGGAAGGATTGAGTAGGTTGACGTTTGGCTGTTGGTGCCCCGCTTCGGTCGATCCCTTCGTAGACATGATCGCCACGTTTGTCGGTGGCTACACCAGTCCCGCATGTGTTATCAAGTGGACAGGCACTAGCCATGTCTATACCGACCGATCGATGCGCCATACCTAGGTAGGTATGGCATTCGGTGTGATGGCATGGGAATATCTTATGTGGGTCCAAGGCGGTGTCTCAAATGGATGCCTAACGCGTGAGGCATTTCCACCTTGCCCGAACCCTACCCTCGATTCCTCGAATCGGAATATCCAGATTTACCCAAGCGAAACGTAAGTCTTCCGTTCCCATCTGCCAAGTATTGAGGTGTCCACCTCCAAAGCTGCCCAGTGTGGGCGTGGAGCACATGGAGCCGGCTCCTAATTCCTAGTTCTCTTACTTGTACTTCACACCTCATAGTCAGTATATCGACAGGGACGCCTACAGTCATCAACACCACAATGTATCGTCACATAGTTGGACGGGGCGCTCCCTGAAAAGGCGCCCTGCTGTCAATATAGTCCAGGCCAGATCGTAAAAATCTCTCAAAAAGCCTTTGCAGCTGGTCGGTGTGGGGAATTCCAAACATAAAATGTAACCTCCATATATACCGAGTTCGGAAAGATCGACTAGGACAAGACCTCCATCGCCGACATCGACGTTGACGCGGCCGGGCGCCTCGAGACGCATGACCCCAAAAGCATGAGCCCAACACGTTCGTTCGGTCGTTGAACCTGTGGGTCTGGAAGATCCTGGGACACCGCTTCAAGTGTTTTGGGTCCATCCTGCTTATCGGTGGGGTCTTGTAGGCCGCCTGGGGAGCTCAACCTGCCCATTCGCTCCGTGCCCGGAGAAAGTGTTGATGATGTACTCTACTCCCTTGAGCTCACAATCGCGTGTCCATTCGGGGAAACTAACTTGCTCCGACCTACAGTAATGCAATCGCGAGTTAATCACCGATGTCGCCATCGGCACCGGCACCTTCACCGCCGTCAAAGACACATTGACTGATCACCCGGCCATCCACCAACTGCGGAGCGCCGCGGGCCTCTGCAAAGCGACCGACTTAGACGCCGAAGCCCTCTCTGCCCCGCTCGCGGAGAGGCGAATCTTCGGGGACGCCACGGACCAGGCCGCGCTCCGCTTCTCCGCGGGGCTCGGATCGGTCCCTGACCCCCGCGGGGTTTGCACACGCCGGTTCGCGCTCGCGCTCGACAGCCGGAATAGGTTCGTGGCTCCGCTCTTGGGGCTCGCGGAGCCGCGCGGGTTGGGAGTGTGCGTTTCCGGGGAGGGAAAAAAGGGGGGGGTTAGACATTCCTAAGATACTTAAGTTCATGATGATGCACTGAATCTGTGAGACCACACAGCTGTTACTTGATTTAGTTGCTGACCTGTGCGCCGTACTAATACACCAGGCTTTTGCTCATCAAAGGCGCTCCTGATCTCCTACTGGGCCGCTGCACAAAGGTCGTCACGGGAGATGACCGCGTGTCGTCCCATCCACCGGACATGGCCACGTCGATCCGCGAGCTCAAGGACAAGCGGTCCTCGGACGGCAGGCGCGTGATACTGTTGGCGCGAAATATATTCGTCGGAACAGACAAGCCACTGATATCCCCCGCGATATCGGCCCCATAGACCGAAGCGCATGTCACCCACGAGGCCCAGGGCGGATTGACCCTGATGGGCTTCCTGAAGCTCATTGATCCGCCCCATCCCGATATCTCGGAGGTCATGCGTACCCTATGCGGTGCTGGTATTAGCACTCTGATTCTACGCCTTTCAGTGACTTTTCGCGACTGATCACGCTCTCGGATTAGCTCGGAAGCAGGTGCAAGACTTCGGTAAGCGTAAAGGAGTAATCAACAACTGATCCCATGATGTGTGTGGAACAGGTCACGGGTGACTTCGGACTTACGGCTCTCACCATCGCCCACCAATACGAAATGGTCACCAAAGACATTATACATCGCAACTCCGCCCTGAAGACATTCCCACCCGAAACCATCGTTATGTCCTCTGGCGAGAAGGAAAAGAAGAAGTCGTCGTCGGCGGCGGCGGCGACCCCGATGATGAGGACCATCCCAGGCGCCGTCCTGGTGCTGACGGGCGCCGGCCTGATGAAGCTCAACGACCATCAATGATTTCAAGCGTGCGCCTACCCCCAAATTGCCTTCTCGCGCACGGCGCCGGACCAGAAGCTGCGCATCGTGCGGGAGCTGTAATCCCGAGACGAGATCGTCGGCATAACGGGCGACGGCGTCCACGACGCGCCAGCCCTCAAGGGGCTGGCATCGGCAACAGCCTCGCGAGCGGCTCTGACACTGCCATGGAGGCCGCGAACAGGGTGCTACCCGACGACTTGGTCGCGGCCGGGGCCGAGGGCCGTCAAGTACGGGCGGCTGGTGTTTGACATCCTCAAGAAGATCATTGCGTATCTCCTCTCGACGGGGTCAGGGAATCCATTTGAGCGAATTGCGGTTCTGCTTCAATATCCCGATCGATATTATGCGTCACCTGAACGTGGCCGGTTCTATCTACTTTATCAATCTGGTTGTCATGTAAGTCGCGTATTATCTCCTGGTCCAAATCTTCTAAAGCTTTTCGCGGTGTGAAGCTTACATCATTACTCCTCCCGGCCATGGACTAAACCAAAAAGACGCATTCGCCGTACATGTACTTACTGTGTCAGAGATGGGTCGAGCCCGGCATCAGACAAGCACCGGGTAATTTGCTTTTGGAGATGCTCCTGGATTTGGTTCTATCGTCCATCCCTCGAAAATCCATAAAGACGTCCAGCTTGGGTGAACCCCAATCTGAGGCCTCCTCATAGGCTTCCTGTACGAGATCCAAAATGGGGCCACCGAGCCGCAGTAGTCGATGCCCAACGCCACCGAGGTTGTAACTACCGTTCCCGGCTGTTGGGCAACCTCAGCATAAAGTCCACAGCTAGGGCTGCAGCGACGCGGGCCATTAGCACGCGTAGGTGTAAAGAGATCAGGCAAGGAATAAGCAAATTCAGCACCGCTTTGGGAACCCCAAAAAGAAGCAAATTCGTAAACAACAAGAGAAATGATTTCTTCCCTCGGGGCCATCGGCGCTGCAGATCATCATCATGGGACCCGGTAACACGGCACAGTGGGATTGCTTCTGCTGGCAGACTATTACCTCGGCATCTGATTGCTAGATGGGTCTTCTCTGGAGGTAGGGTATGGAGTTCAGTTGTCAAGCCATGAAGCTGAGGAAGATGGCGCCTAATTCGAGAGCTTTCTGACCAAAGAAATTGCAAAGTGATATAGGATCAATCCTAGTCGTCCAGGAGGTGACGGATTCAGGATTTGAGGCTCGTGCAGGGGAACAGTGTGGTCATTGCATGGTTCGCATGGCCTCGACCGTGATCTCATCTGGGGAATGAAAGTCTAGCGGTTCTACTTGACAGCCAAGAGCGCGAGCGGAGCTGAGTTGATGCCTAGATCGGACTTGTGATGCGACAGGAAGGAAATACGGCGCAGGTCTGTGTGCTGGGAGGTTGAAAGACAGGTATGATGATCCCGGGCTATGCCGAATCCAGGACGTTATCACTCAACCAGCCCACTGTCGATCAAACAAATGGGAGGTTCAACACGGCTCGAAAGATATGTGCCGAGCGGCATGGTGGGCATGGATCCTGTTTACTCGCTCTGCTAGGGCGTCGGGCCCTTACGATGTGCGCCTGCCTCTGCTTGGCAGTGTTGGGGGGAGCTGAAGAACGTGATTTTGTGAAAGCCCAGCTCCAGCTCCAGCTCCAGCTCCAGCCAGCTTTCAGGCATCTTCCAGGCCCAGGAATTGATCACAGACAAATCAATTGCCCACATGAGCACAAGCATCTTCAGCCGCAACAGAGTGCCCGTCCCGGATTGGCTAAGCCTAAGCGAGGCAGACGTGTGCCGAAGCATTGGTCAGGTTCTCTGCCGACTTGCCTGAGGCACGTAGCGTATTGCCTCAGGATGACGAGATCTTAACGCTTAGGATCGAGTAACTTGTGTCTGCTTACCGGCATTTGTCAGCGGGGCCTAGACGGCTGTCTAACAACAGTGAGGTAAGTGTTGAAGGATCCATCACCTTGACACCGGCAGCCTGTCCGCAGAAATTCAGGTTCTAGCTCAAGGTTCAGCTTGACAGGTGCAGGTGGCTTAAGCCTGAGATAGGTACGCGCCTAGCATCTGGCGCTAGGGTACGTGGGCTGGCTGTGGCTAGTGTTTAGCGTCAGGGCGCGCCAGCCAGAGAGCACCGCGCCCAAATGAGTGGCTTCCCCCCAATTTCAATTCCAGCTTCCAGCAGACACAATGCAGGCGCGCAGGCAGAAGGAGAACCCGAACCTTGGAGGAAAAGTCCAATTGAACCATTGCGCCTGGTTCCTGCAGTAGGCCAGTTGCACAGATCGAGCATGCAGATTGAGGTAAGGTATCACCACATCATCAGCTGTTGATTGCAAGTGTTCAGATGGTTTGGTGTTTGCGTTCATCCCAACTCACACTGCTTTTTGCGACGAAAAGCGGACATGGCTCCGGCCAACAATAGTCTTGATTGGCCATCCTACGATACGAGCTCCCTGCTTGCATCTTATCGTCCCATCAAAACGCTCAGGTTCCCGGCATTAGGTTCGAATAGCTCGGCTCGTTTGGCAGCTAAAGAAGTCTAAGATACGCGAGCCCGACAGCCTGGGTTTGCATCAGTTTGGCCGTCTAAAAACGAGGTCGCCGTTACTTCCGCGTGCTTAGCAGCAACACTGAGGTCGGCTTATGCTGTCGAAGTGGCCCGGTGCACGCTAACTGGCGGCAGATCCCTCCCAGCACTGAGGTACTACAAAACAATGTCTTGGTGCACCATGCGCGAGCCAGGCTGTGCAGATTCACTGCTTGATATGCATAAATGGTGGCTTAGGGCACTTCACGTTAGTGCCAAACGCCCAATAGTGCCGTCGACAACATGATCGACGCATCGCGCCTAACCCGAAAGCAGCACTCGAGGCCGGTCCCGAACCAATGGCCATGGTACCTCTAGTCCGAGCTGACCATCTGGCTCTGATCGCTTCTCAGCTCTCCACCATCCCACTGCTGTGTGTAGCGAAGTGGCATTTCTCGTATCCTCGACATACGGTCATGTTGCGCTTCACGTGTTGGAAACCACGCTTGCGGGATGTGACCTGACGTCCGCTACGCCAGACGTCTTCGCCAACTTTGTTGGCAGCGGTGCGTCTTGATGCGCATTCATTTTGCTTCTTCGGCGTACCGTACTATCGAAAGTGAGCTGCCTACTGTGGAGGCCTGGACCACGCCATACCAAGATATACGGTGAGCAGTTCCCCAGGGTTCTCTCGGGCCCAAGTCCACTTCCCGTGGAACCCTGTGTGACCTCATCTATATAACGCAGATCATTTCCTTCGAGAGTCTCTTCTTTCTCTCTCCAGATCAGTAAGCATCCAATCAGCCCTCTCAAGCAGCCAACAGTCTCCGAGCATTTTGAAGTGCCATATTCGGCATTGTCATTTTAGTCCCACCCCGGCCCATCACAATGAAGAGCTTCACTTTCGCTACACTTGCCCTTGCGGCTTTCACCCGGGCCCAGCTCCTCGACCTCGAGGACCTTGCCGACTCTGTCCCAGCCCCCGTCGCCGTGACTCCTCCTTTCGGCGGCAACGCCGAGGAACTCACATCCACCTCAAACCTCCGCTTCGCCAAGCGCGCCGCCTGCGGTACCCAGGCCACTGGCAAGGGCCCTGCCTCGAACCCTCCCACAGCCGAGGGTTTTCTGAACGACTCCGATTTTGCCGCCACCGCCCTCGGTGCTGACGCTCCTGATGGTTACTTCAACACGTTTCAGAACCTCAAGGGCTCCGTGGAAGGTGTTGGGTACAAGACACTCAACACCATTGACACCTACGACCCGGCTATCTGCGCTCGGGCCTGCAACGTCATGGACGGCTGTAACGCTTTCAACATCATGTACGAACGTAATGGTCTCACTGTAAGTAGCAGAACCCCGACCTGTCATATGGGAAACCTATACTAATGGCTTAAAAGGCATCTGGCGACAACTGCCCCAAGCCCGCCCCCACCACCATCATCAAGTGTACTTTCTGGACCGTGCCTGTTGTCGCGGAGCACGCCACCAACATCGGCAATGGTGCCAACGACCAGCCCGACAACAACAAGTTCCGCATTGTGATTGCCGCCTCCAACGGCTACGTCAGCAACAAGTTCAAGCCCATTAGCGGATACGAGGGAACCAGCATCCCCGTCGATGCCGCCCTCAACGCCCCCAAGACCACCCCGGACTCCTTCATCCGGTCCCAGACATTCCCCATCTCGGCCCAGTATAAGCTCGCCAACTGCGCCAAGGCCTGCTCCGACCAGGCGGCCTACGAGTACCGCCACCCCTCCCCGGCGGTGCCCGCGCCTGCTCGTTCTTCAACAGCTACCTCCTGCTCAAGAACGGCGTCGCTCAGAGCCAGGTCTGCTCCATGGTAAGACCATCCCCCCACTCATCCTTTCCGCCTTCCACCGACGCTACTTGATTGCTAACATGCCCTCTCCTTCCTTCCCTTAGTACACTCGGTCGTGGGACAATTCTTACTCCACCAACTTCGGCCAGCAGAGCGGCGGCAACAACTATACCATCACCTTCGGCCTTATCCAGTCCCAGCCGTCCCAGTAAGCGGCATTTCAGCGGCTCGGGATACGCTTAACTTCCTGGGGCTGTTGGGTGAAGTATGGTGTCCACCACACCTTCCGTTCCTCAAGATTCCAAAGCTCATAACGACTTGATGGACGCCAGGTTACTGCTGTTGACACACAGTAGTGACGGCGAGGATTGTTCTTGATTGGATATCCTTGGTTGCAAATGTGAACGAATCATGAGCGGGCGATATTGTTTTAGATCTCTACATAATAATGACCAAAATAATACTTAAGCTTATTTGTTACTTGCCCGCCCGTCGGACTTTGACCTGGTTCTCCCTCATACCGGTGACAATCGATCTGCACTCCCAAGTTGGAAGGTGCCAATACCATCTTGATAGGACGCGAGGTTCTCAAAAGCTTTCTGCACTTACCAATTCATCGAGACAATTGTCATATGTCTCTATTGAGATAGACTGCTCCTTCCTTTTCATCAACGAACCTAACAGACAATATTCATTACACAAACCAAACAACCATCTCCCTTCGCGATCCAATCACCACAGCCTTACTCTCTCATTTTTCATCGTGAGGGAGAACAGAAACTGTCATCGCGTACACAATCTCGTCTATAACATATTCATATAAAGCATCTTCCCTTCTATCCCACCATCACACATTCTCACACAGCATAACCGCCCAACATCGTTAACGCTTACAATAAGTAAATCTCATATTTGAGTACAGCGCAAGTATTTTCTCATCATTGCATTCTGCATCATTCCATCTTGTTTCTCTTCAACATCGCTTCCACCAGACTACATCTTCCAAGTTCGAGTTCAATCCTTATCCGTCTATCACAACTTGGGTGGCTCTTTCCTTTGCAACCCTCCACCTCGTCTTCTTCTTCATCGACCATCCTTCATTTAAAGCTGTCTTAACACATATTTCTCACATTCTATCACGGTGGTACTGATTCCCTTCAAGTATGGATCCTGAGTAAGTTCATCTTCACCTTCCAGTCTCATGACACCACTCGTACCAATTACTTCCAACCTCACTTCCTTCCAACTCACTTCCCTCCAACTCACTTCCCTCCAACTCACTTCCCTCCAACTCACTTCCCTCCAACTTACTTCCCTCCAACTCACTTCTTTCGACGTTAGTCCCTGCCATCTCCATCTACTCATCCAACTACCTTCAACCCTGCTCATGAAACTTACCACCACTACTTTCCATACAGGTCGTCACTCTTCGTATCGCCCCAGCCCGTCACAATGGCAGCTATCAAGTTAGACGAGGATGGCGACTTGATGATTCGAATCCCCGGAGATGGCGCCGAGCGCGCGCCTCAGAAGTACATGTTCAACACCAGAAAGCTCCAAGACGTTTACAAGCCCGGTGATACCGTCCACGAGGTTCTAGCCAACCCGGACTACGAATTCCCCGAGTACCACTCGCCCCGCGCTGTCCAACTGGGCTATTGCATGATCCGCGACCCTTACGATGCTTCTATCCCCGATCAGCTTAGCGAGGAGCTCCTTTACAACCTCCTGAAGTTCACCCGCACCCTCAACATTACGCGTATTACGCGTCCTTGGGCGAAGAAGTGGGCAGTCGCCATCAAACTATCTGTTGCCAACGCTGCCACCGTCACCAGCCTGAGACTCTTCATCGCTTGGGAGCTGGGAGACCGTGCTTCTTTCGACAGAATGGTTACCTGGATTGCCCTCAACACGGAGAAGCTGAAGAACGGTAGTGTCCAAGAGGTCCTCAGAAACGCGAGCTACTTTGATGATATCGTAGTCATCAAGGACGCTCAAGGTGCTTCCATCGTCGATTCCCTTATTGGTAGGTACCTTCTTCTACTATCTTTCACAAGATAACAGGCTAACGCACGATATCATTCTCAGAGGCTATTGTGCTTGTCCGCCGCGAAGCTGTCAAACTGATCTACAAGATGATCAACGACGACATGCAAGCCCTTTTGACGAAGGGAAAATGCCGACCCAACAAAGAGCGCCCCTGCCGTCACACCGTAAGTCGAGACCGCTGCGAGAAATCGCTGGCCGGCTCGCTGTCCGCCCAGCTCTACGCGTGTGACCTTTGGGCCCCGAAACTGCCGCGCCCGTCCGTCGGAGACCAGACGAAGAGTATCGCGACAATGCGCGAAGAGATCCAAGACGTCAAAGAGAACCATAACGAGTTGCGGGATTGGAGCGAGAAGTCGCTACACCCAGAATGCGGCATGGAGCTTCCGCTCTTCGTCGAGCTGGAGCCGCAGCTCCAGCGATTCTCGGTCCTGTCCAAGCGTCACTTCGATGAGCACTTCAGCAAGCAAGGAAAGCTGACGGGCTTCGTGGTCGTCGACTACATCGAGATCGCCTCAGACTGAGCACCTGAGGACTTGGAAGGAGGTGAGAGATGATATCTGGGGATTGGGACATGAGCAATATGAATGGGGGAGGTTGCAATGGTTTGATCATTCGGGTTTGATATTGGCATTCGGAAAACTCGAGATAGGCGAGGGATCGGGTTGGTTCATGTCATTGTTTTAGTGGCTACTATGATGACGGATGAGCAACTTTCCCTAGAATCCAGGGAATACGAGGCAAGATGCGGCTGCCCTTTCAGAAGATACACTGCGATTGATTTTACGAAGTCTCTGCGAATGCTTATATTATCTTTGAGAAGATAGAATTTAGTACCCGCAACAATCCTTATTTTGATGCGTTAAGTCTGTTCTCATGGACCCAGGTTTATCGAAACAGAAACAGAAAGACGATGCATGATCAGTTGGAGAGCTTCACTTTCTTCCTTGCCGGCTCTTCGCTCGTGGTAGCGAGACCTGTGGCCATCTCGTGTTCCTGGAGCTGAGTCTTGTGATACTGGGTGAGCCGAACGCTATGGAGACCCCTGACCGATCCGCGAGACAGTGGTTTACGCAGTACCTTTTCGCAATGATAGACCGGGTCAGAGGCCGCAAGTTCTCTGTGTACAGGCCGCACGGTGTCTTGATCTACTTTCTTCAGAGCATCGACCATGACATCGACCGAATCCGTCAAATCTTCAGCTTTGTGAAGTGGCCACAGATTTTGACTGTTCAATGAGCGTATAAGCTTACCCAACATCACTTCTTCGCAGCCGGACTGGCCGAGCTTGCAGGTGTACTGATGAGTAGACTTGCGGACTAACAGCTTGTCAAGTGCGTCCTGAAATGGAGACAAGATATTCTTTAAGAAGGACAGTCGCATCTTTCTGACAATCCCTGCAACAAGCCCAGTTAGGTTCCTCAATCTAATCCAAATATCTGATGGATGCATTCTTACCGGAAATCTGGGATGGCTCCAAGATATCTGACGCTGGGTCCCCAACCTGCTTCAATTGGTCTTCGTCGAACCTCATGGCCATGTATCGAATGGCTCTCGTAAACTCCGTTGTGGCACCAAGAACCCAGGATGTCCAGACAAATTGCCGTAGGATCAACGAGTCCTCGGACCACTTTTTGAGGTTGCCAGCAATGTGCTTGGCCCATGTCGGGGCCCAGGGCCGCAAGAGGCGGATGATGTCGTATTTGTCTGCTGTGACTGTGACCTGGTACAACCATTTCAGGTCGGGATGGTGGTCGAAGGGGGAAGCTTGTCGAATCTGGCATGGATCGTGTTAAGGAAGAACCCGACGGCTTCTGCGTCATCATCCGGCAATTCGACTACCCAGTCGCCGTCCCTTGGCATGGATTCGGCAAAGCCCCCGAATAGCATCTTCTTCCAGACCGGGGAGGATCTCGCCAAGGTCCGGGAGCAGACTCTGAACGTGACTGCGACAGCATGGTCATGCTTTTCGTCACCATTCGCGGGCTCTTTGGCCCCTTCAGCTCCCGGCGCTTCTTGCATCTCTTCGATCACTTCGGGCTCTTCGACGGCCAGCTCTCCGCATGTGTTCTCCGCCGACTCGACTTCTGTCGCATCTTCAAAGGTCTCTTCTGAATGATGTTCTGGGTCTTCTCCTGAATCATCTTCCGATTCGTCTCCGGGGTCTTCCATCCTCTTTTCCGTGCCACGGCTGTCATCATAGAAAATGCATCCCGTGACGCCAACTTTCAACAAAAGGTCACCATCGGCATCAATGTCGACAACTGCGGGCTCTGGGGAGCATGCGCACATTGAGCTTGCCCCCATGGCGACCGTGTAGAGCGTGATCTCCTCGATGCAGGGCTCATTCGTGTTATGCCAGTAGGTTTGGGGAAGATTGACGCCCAGCTCTGGAAAATGCGGCTTCGATTTACAACGAGTTGGGATATGCCATTAGATATGCAAATCAGGGGAAGTCAAAGACTTCAAGAAGGTCTTGCAAGACAAACGCGTCGCAGCCACGTTTCCAAACGCGTTCTTGCAGTTGATTTAAAGTTGACTTCCCAGGGAGAAGCACGGTTCGGCTCAGGTACCGAGCAGCTGGCGCTAGCTGACAGCAGCCAAGGTTGCCTACCCCTTATTTCAAAGTGGGGCCAAATTGTGTAATATCCAATTGGATGCACGAGCATGTACGAGCCGGGTCGCGATACGTGCCAGCACTACACACCAAGATGTATGCTGACGGGAAGGCGAAGTTTGAATTGTGCCATGAATAGCATTCCAAGACTACAAAAAGTGCAGTTCTCTTTCCTATGGCCTTCGGTGGTAGGGTTATTATAGATGATCATGAGGGCGAGGGCCTTATGTTGCCAAGTGGGACGTTCATTAATTTCACCGGTATCAAGTCCGCTGTACCCTTGAATCTGAGCTTGCATTGTAGCATACATCACGACAAAATGGGTTACATCACCCCTATAGTCTAATGGCAGTGAACATCATCTGCTTAGTTTCGTGCCCCTGCCACCCACGCCTATCATCATCCCAATTGGCGGAACCATAGCGACCGAGGGAGCTCGTAACTTCCCATTGAGACTTGGCTTTACCCCCACCGTCAGCGTCAGCATCTATCGCCTCCGCTTCGTCGTAGGACGACTGGAACAGGTCCGCAATGGTAACGGGGTCGTGCCGGTACAGGTCCCAGCCGATAGACTCCATGCGGAAGGGCCCGCCCTTGCCCGCGCCGAGGTTACGACCGAATACCATTGACCCGGCACGCGGCCGGAGCAGTCGCCGCAACTGCCGGACCACGACCCTTTGTTGCGGCTCGCTAAACAAGTGCAGGAAGCTGCCCAAATACACAATGTCGACCTTGCCGCGATACTGCGCGAGGAAGTCCTCGGCGAAGACGTCTCCGGGGACGAACGTGGCCTCGAACCGGCTCCGGTCCGCGAACAGCTCGTATCCGAGCTGCAGGAACGCCGGCTCGAGGTCTGTGCCGATCAGGTTGCGCGTCGGAGCATCGGGCCCCGCGTCGTAAGCCAGCTTGCGGAGATCCTGCCCGAAGCAGCAGCCGAGGTCCAGCAGGGTGGCGCCCTCCTGGACCCGCTTGACCACGCGGGGGTATTCCGGCGATAGGTGGATGCTGAAGTCGAGGAAGCGGAAGAGGCCGATGCACGGGTATGGGAGGCTGTTATTGAAAAGCTGTCAGTGACTTGCTTAAAGGGTGCCCTATATATTGAAACCAGCGAATAATGGTGGAATTGATAGGTGAGGAACTTAGAGAACTACTTACACTTTCCATGCCATATCCCTAATCGTGTATATGTGTTCCTTGATTGCATCTTCGCCTTTGATCCCGATATAGATCTCGAAAAATTCAACAGTGCCCGCAGGTAAGGACTTGACCGTGGGCTGATACCACTCCACTGCTTTTGACGGGTCATCTTTTGCTTCTCGGACCCGGTCTCTGGTCTCGTTCTCGCCCTTGGCCATCCACGGCTTGGACTCTTCCTGAAGCGGCGCCAACATCTTTCTCGAACGGTGGTTGCGTAATGAGGGTGATGCGATTCTGGGGAATCCAGGATGCTTCTAGAGATCCTCTTGGAACCGTAGTTTCACTGTCAACATGCGGGTCAGAGTCTCAGTACCCAGTATTGATATAACATTTATTTTTCACAACTGCGTTGCCACTTTTGATGATACTCAATAATCACTCTGCTTACGCTTGCATACACCAGCTGGCTTAGTAAAATGTACGTATGTCTGATATCTCTATGATATCAGTGGCTATTAGGCCCTTAGGCCCTCAGTGGTCTGATGCGCCCGCCTCCGTATCAGCCCGACTGTCACCGGCTTCACGTCACCTGATTGGGCATTGGCGGACATGGACCCGTATCTTTCCCCGAACCATCGATAAGCCTTTCTCGGTTCCCAAATTCGAAATCCATCGCGTTGGAATCCACCATGCACCTGGTGAAAGGGAGTATAGATAGTCGACGCATGCCATATCCCCACACAGCATTCCCTGCTTGGGTGTTCTGCGTTTGGAGCAACATTTTGCCGCATCCCTCCCACCCCACACCAAACCAAACTCATCATACCTCCGGAACAGCCCTCTCACTAACGGAATATCACGTATCGGTTCTCACATGGACTCTCATACACTTTGAGTGATCTTCACCACCACCCCTCTTGTCTGGTTGATGATGCAGCAGCCATCACACATCCTCGGAGAAGGCTCGGAGTCAAGGATACATGGGAAGGTAACAGACTTTGTACAGTACATACCTCTTGGATTTTGTGACGACAAGCGAAGTAGCTACCTGTCCCCAGTCCAAATGCGCGAGCTCAAGCAACGCTTAAGCTCGGCCCGACCCGAACCAATGGGAAAAAGCGGAAAAGGCTGAGCTCGTCAGTGCATCAGCATCTGACGTGTGACAGCAATGACGCAACTCGGACATCAGCATTTTACCCGCTCGGACTTGGCTGGAAATTGCGCCAGTCCCGGTTATAGATACCCTTCACCACCAAGAGGAAATGAGCCAGCCCATGGGAGGCAACTCCATTTTTGCTTCGTGGTATGCCGCTCGTCCATTGATGCCACTCGGTGGTGTAGTTCCACATATGTCACGACTGACTCTCCGGGCCATCATTGATCATACCCAGCACGGCAGATGTCTTGATGCATTCAGATAGATAGGTCCGTCAATCGGCGAGAACTTTGAGAACGCTGAACCACGGTAGTTGTACCAGTGCATCTCCGCGGAGGATAACCGGATGAATATATCACCCGGAACCACCAAAGTCCACAACACGATGGCATTTTCTTGACACTCTCCACTGATAACTCGATATCCTTAGCTTGGAAAAGGTACAGAACCCCACCAACTTGGTCTCGGCTGCAGTGCCGGTGGTCCGGCGCGGTGTCACATGCATGTCGAGATATATTCCCTACGACGAAGTTGTAGAGAGCCCTCGGACATATGAATATTGCGTGTTTACAACATCCGGATATCTCCCTGCGTACCTTGGCAGCGTTACCACGGGGAGACCCAAGCCGGACAATCACGACCATCAGCTGGCTGTCGCCGATCACGTCGCAGATATCATCCTGGGGCCCATAAACAGCCACCATTTGCGCGTCGAACTCGGAGGTAATCCGGACTATATATATACACTAACGTCGCCGCCGCGGCTTCAGCGCACTAGCTATATATCCGCGGTCACGCCCGGTGCTATCACCTTAAGGATAATGGGTAAGATGTCGTGAAGTTAAGGAACCTGATGATGGCTAGAAACACACGAGCAATGGTTCAAGGGACACCTAGGCATCAGCACGCCGACCGGATCAAACTCCGAACATTCATTTTCCTACTCCGAGGACTCACACTCAGCCTTGAGGTTGAAGGCCCGAGATAGAACTGAGATTAGCTTCTATAAGTCATGTCATGGCTGGCGTCACGCACACTTAGAAACCTGATAATCTGTCCAGAAAGACTTGACTTGTCGGGAAGCTCCGAAATGGTCCGGGGAGAACCCGATGTTGATTGGAACGCCGTAATAGTGCTGTAGGTCCGACTTGCACAAGCAATGCGGCGATAGCCAGTTCGAATAGCAAAACAAGTGATCTAGTCATTCCGGCCCATGCTATACGCTTTTGCTCCCTTTAGGTATTGTCCGGGATTAGGCCGCCATAGGATAAATCAATTCCGAGCACCCCCAGAAATCAGTGATCGGGCCAAGTGCAAGCCGCGCCATGGAGGCTGGACCCAGCAACATAATGGAATGGGGCAACTCAATTATGAATTTGTTGTCGTAGGCTGTAGGAATGGCCTCCAATGTCCGGCGTGGCTAGTGTTTTACATTCCATTGCATTGTTGAGGCCGTACATTCTTCTGTTTAGTGCACCCACATTCTAGCGCAGCTCTTCCCTTTGTGCAGTACCGCGTCAATTTGATCTAATCGCTCATGAGCGTGGACTCAAGAATGTAACCGTCGCTACTGATCCACATCCAGGGGCCTAGACTGCGAAGGCGGAGCTCCGAGAAACAGAGGGGGCAGGAAAACCACGGTGCTGGCGGACCGGGAAGGCTGGGGCTGCGGGATTGTCAACACGGATCAGCCACTTGCTTCAATTATCCGTGTCTACGGCGGGTATATAATATCTATAAGCTCCAAAAATTAATAATGAAGTTCCTCAAGTAAAATCTTGTTCGCCTAGATAACTACCCCTTACCGGCTTGGCCAGATCCAAGCCATCCTGTTATCCACTCCCTGCTCATCAGACCTCGTCACTCGTACCCCAAACCATGTCTCCGATAGCTACCCGGACTGCTCTCATGCTGCTGACCTCCCGTTTGGTAGGCCGGGCCATGGGCCTTCCCCAAAATATCGTTAACTCGGATTGCATTGCCGAGCCTGCTGCTCGTCCCACAATCACCGTTTACGTCACGCAGACCAGCACTGCGTGTACCGACGCCGTTCAAATACCCGTCGTCACATGTTGAAATTTGACGTGAAAATCAACGCGCTTGTCAGCCAGCATTACAATGGCTACGCCGCGGTTGTGAGTATGCTTCCCGGTGTCGCCACAGACCGAGTCCAATACCAGCCCATTAAACTCAGCCTCCGGTGTCAGCAGCGTGGCCGGGGCCAAATCCCGGACGGACCGGGAGGGCCATACTCTGGAAGCAAGGACAGCACTACTAGCAACCCGCACTCCGACAGCTCTGGTGCATCGCCCGAGCTTGGATCCGGGGGCCTCGTATTGCGGCCCCGGGCTCTACGACGCCTTGGACAAGAATCTCGGGTTTGTCCCCTTAACCAAGAACGACCTCTTCCACTCTGCAACAAGGATGCGCTCGGGCTGTGGCCGGGCCGCCCCAAACTCTCGCCGCGGACGCCGAAAGCGAACCAAAGAAGGGCTCAGAGCAGACCGCGAGCATCAAGAGCAACTATCTGAACGATACCGGTTAAGCCGAACTGCTCAAACAGGCCAGATCGGGCGACGGGGGCAAAAGCAACACCGGCGGCAGCGTCTACGTGCATCTCCGCAACTCGACCGGGCAATAGCCCCTCGTGACTGCAGAGTCCGGCGCATACAATATCGTGCCCATGAACGCCACGGATGACGACACGAGCCTGGTGAGCCGCGACGGCGTCGCGGTCGGTGACGTTCGGGGCCAGCTATTCTACTACCTCCCCGACGCCCTCGAGGGCCTTCGGCCTGTCGCGGTTCCGGCTTGCCGCAACAGTCGA
The DNA here is from genome assembly GCF_038363865.1 of Apiospora hydei. Taxonomy (NCBI): domain Eukaryota; kingdom Fungi; phylum Ascomycota; class Sordariomycetes; order Amphisphaeriales; family Apiosporaceae; genus Apiospora; species Apiospora hydei. Next base: position 1,582,897 of record NW_027117369.1, read on the forward strand.
CTGGCCGCGCACCGCGCACCTCATTAGCCTGGCGCCGGTCGACCACGACGACGACGCAGACACGCCCGGCGTATATATCGCTGCTGACCCGCAGGGCAGGGTGATGAAAGAGAGGTACCCGATTGCGCTCAGGAGTAAAGGGCTGAGTTTGTAATTTAGTATTGGCTTTTCTTTCTCTAAACATGATATAGAGGGGTGGGCATTTCGAATCATGCTGATATATAACTACATTTGGATGTTTTTTCGGGAGTTATCGCAAATATATCTCTTTTGGAACCAATTGACCGCGGGAACGTGGCCCAATGCGAGACCGGAACACAGCCCGGCATGGGTGAGTTAGCTGGTGGCCCAGCCACATTCCCCAAGAATGCATTGCCACGTCAGTCCTCGTACGACCAAGACCTCAATGGTCCAGGCCGTAAGGCTCGTCGCAGTGCTTACTTCTTCAACATTCATGACCACACTCCAATACCTACCCAAACCTCGACGATGGATCCTGTAAGCGCGATTGGACTTGCTGGCACAATCCTGAGCTTCGTCACTTTTGCGGCGAAGCTGGTATCCAAAGTGTCGGAAGTCCAGAACTCCGCCACAGGTCCTGACGAGATTGTCACCGCTCGGTTGATCTACGATCAGCTGAGATTGTTCAGCAGCACTCTTGCTGCGTCCCCCGTGGAAGCCTCCGAAGAGCCCAACAGCACTCGCTATGCTTCACTCAATGAAACCACTCTGGCCTCCTCATCCGATAGCAACTTTGTCAGTTCTCGCTTGTCTAACAGCTCGCTGAGTGATCTTGTGAGAACCTGCAGGGACGACTGCGACCGGCTCCTTTCCATCATGGACGAGTTAGGCCTTGAGGACGGCAAGAAGAGCACCTGGTCTAGCTTTCGGCTGGTTCTAAAGATCAAGTCAAAGCATGGCGAGATTGACAAGATTGAAAAATGGCTTCAGAAAACACAGAATATTATCAATTTGATCATCTGTTCGAGTTTGGGGTAAGCGCCATTATTTCCATACCATGTTCATCCAACTAAGGAGTGTTGTCAAAAAGAAAGTTCCAGGAGCAGCATTCGAAGAAATTGGAAAAATTGGAAAATATGTGTCGCCGCTACGGACTGCAGCAGCAATCCGACCTGGGCGAGATTAAGATCCTTCTGGCGAAGCTGGAAGCAAGCGAAGCAAGATCTCGCGGTGGCGACTTTAGCGAACAAGGTGTGGAAGACATACGAAACCGCATGGCCCGCTTATCCGTCAAATGCGTGAACATCGAAAAGCAAAGCAAGGTGGTCCGAAGCCTGAGTTTCGAAATGCAAACCACGCGCCATGAAAGGATACCCGAAGCGCATAGCCGAACGTTCGGCTGGGTCTTTGCCGGGAAAACAGATCTGGGCGGCTCTCGGTTCAGGGAATGGCTTCGCACAGGACAGGGGGTTTTCTGGGTAACAGGCAAGCCCGGGGCTGGGAAATCCACATTCATGAAATTCATCGCTGGGCACTACGAAACGCGTCGGAGTCTTGCAGCATGGTCCTGCTCCCAGAAGGTGATCATCGCAAGCCATTACTTTTGGTTCGCAGGCACGCCCATGCAGAAAAGCCTCAAGGGGCTGCTCCAATCCCTGCTGTTTGACATTTTCAGACAACAACCTGAGCTGGCCGAACAGGTTTGCGAGCAAAGATGGAAAGACTCGGATCATATCACGGATCCGTGGACTCTAACAGAACTCCGCGACCTAATGGCACAATTCGGCCAGACGAAGAACATGCCATTTAAGTTCTGCTTCTTCATCGATGGTCTGGACGAGTATAATGGAGATCACTTGGAGTTCGTGCAAGATTTGATCAACTTGTCAAAGTCACCCAACATGAAGATTTGTGCCGCGAGCAGAGCGTGGAATGTTTTTGAAGATGTGCTCGGCTACGACGAAAAGTCAAAACTGTCCATTAATGACTTGACCCGAGGCGATATTCGGAATTATTCGACAGCCTGGCTGTGTGAGCACCCTCGATGGAGTTATCTGAGCACGAGGACTGCCAATGCTGAGACCCTGATCGACGAAATTGTCGAGAGATCACAAGGTGTATTTCTATGGGTGTTCCTGGTTGTCCGAATGCTGCGGGAGGGCCTGACCAACGATGACAGTTTCTCCGATCTGTTGAGGAGATTGACGTTGACTCCGGTGGATCTCGAAGAGTTCTTCAAGCAAATGCTGAACACAGTTGAGCGATTCTACGATGAGAAGATGGCTGGCACCCTCCGCATGGCCATGTCAGCACGAGCTCCTCTCGACTTGCTGGTGTACAGCTTTTACGACCAAGAGTGCGACGACGAGGGATATGCTTTAAGAATGCCTTGCCTGATCCTATCATCCGATGAAAAACATGCCCTCCGACTCCAAGCCGTACGCCGGATCAATGGATACACGAGAGGTCTCTTGCAAGCTCATGGATGCAAAGTCGATTTCCTCCACCGGACAGTTGCCGACTTCCTGAAAGGTCGGGAAATGGCAGAATTCCTAGAGGGCAAGAGCGCCAGGGGCTTTTCCCCGGAAATATCGTTGCTCAATTCGTACCTGGCCTGGGTTAAATGCGAAGACCGTTCCGTGCCGATTCGATTCCGCCCGGGGCACTACGCCGATCATGGAGAGTTGCACTCCTGCGTCCAGGAAGCACTAGCCTATGCAAGGGCCATATCAGAAGCCAGCATAGAAGAAGCATCCGCTTCTTACCGGCTCCTTGATAGTTTGGAGTCGATCATATGTCATTCTACTGACGTGCTAGACGACATGGCGAATGACGTCGACAGCATGGCGTCGAGCACGACCGGAAACTGTTACTTCCGTGAGATGGTCCTCAAGTCTGACTTGGGAGGCTACGTCAGAAGGTGCCTACTGGAGTCTCCAGACTATTTTGATGTTGTGGACAAGCCCCCTATCCATGTCCTTTTGAACGAGGAACAACCTTTCGGGTTTGATGGGTTAAAGATCTGTCCGAGTCAGCACCTCAAGACGTTGTCGGTTCTCCTCGAGTGCGGTCAAGATCCGAATGAACCTTACAGCGTCGACGACCCCTCTTCCAAACAGACCGCCTGGTCTATGACGTTTCGCAGTCTCGTAGGCAGGTCCGCCGCCGTCTCGGAAGACTTCAGTAAATGTCTCCGGGCGGGGCTGTTCCGGCTGTTTCTAGAGCACGGTGCCGACCCCAATGCCTTGGTTTACCAATCGGGATTCGTGGAGGCGATCTACTCGACCGCCTGGGTCGACTTCCTTTTCACGATATTCTACGTTCCATACTCCCACGTGGAATTTGACGCATACCTGGAGACAATGAAGACGTTTCTCGAGGCGAAGCCGGAGTTGAGCCGCCCGATGAGCTACATCATGTCTGAGGAAGACGTACGCCAGAATTGGGCGTCCGGACACGTCGGTACATCGTTCTTCGCGACAATGGCCAACAAGAGTTACGGTGGGTGTTTCCCATCTACGAAATCTCTATACAGGGTGACTTGTCTGGTTTTGAGCAAGTTGCAGAGTGATGAATGGCCCATTGACTGGACCCTGGTCTCGGAGATATTCGGCGAAAAGCGGGCATCGCGCATGAAGGCCATCAACCCGGCTCTTACCATCGAAACTACGAGGCGCGATCATAACAGACCATTATACCACGTCAATCTGGATTTCTCCACTTCCGTTTTCGTCATTGGACCTGAGCAGCGCGCTGCTTTAAGGGAGCTCATGACAAAGCCGGCTGAGCGAACCTGAGCTGAGCCTGAGTCCCCTGAGCAGCTTTCCGAGATCGGATAAGATGCTCAGGTATCCAATACTGGATCTCGTATTCGAAAGTGGATTTACAGGCATGAAAGATCGCATGGGGAAGGCGACACCGAAATTTCCCAGCAGCTGAAAGAGGCTGCTTTCGGGCGTTCCGTACTAACTATAACCTTTTGTGGAAGGAGCGTTTTACGATAAGTATAGATATATACTCTATAACTAAATATTATAATGTTATCTACCTCGGTTAAAAATATATTAAAAGCCCGGATATATGTATACCTTAGTATAATATTAATACTATTCGTCGACGAGATATAGTATTTAGTTTTAAATTATTAAAGCTACCGCTTTTATTATAACTAAAAATAGTAACGTAACTTTTAACCCTTTAAAAATAGTTACTTTAAAATGTATTTATTTTAATAATAAAGCCGGATTCGTTTTATTCGCGATAATATAGAAATATATATCTATATAACGTGGTTTACTAGTAAGCGGGACATATTATATACCGGGACACTTTTTTAACCGACTATACCTCTTAAATTTTAATACGTTTTAATTTTATAATTATAATGCCTAATCTTTTATTAAAAGAACGGATCGATTTAGCGATTTAAGCGACGCGAAACCCCGTAAAGCATATTAGCTAAAGAATTGCTACGAAAGCCTTTAATATCCCACGAACTTTTTTAAACTACCGACTCCACGGCCGACCTTTACAACGCGAAATCGGACACTTTCGACGAAAATTAAATCCGATTAAAAAAAGGTGCTTCGTAATTATATAATTAATTTAAATACCCGAGAAATATCTTTTAATATAGTTAATATAAAAATATAGCTAATCTCTTTACCGCGTCGCGCGGCGGTGAACGCGTCGGCAAGCATTAGGTCAGGCGATTTATTAACCGTAACTTAGACTTTAAGACTAGAATAAATCGTCGATACGATTACTAGAGGGCCCTTTACGAAAATCCGAACTTTATTTCCGGTTAGTTTAGGCTAGTCGCGAATATTAAAGTTAAATATAATATCGTTAATAAGGATATATATAATTTCGATAAAACCGGCTTTATAATAAGCATAATTAAGTTAACCTTTATCGTAACACGCGCCGATCGGCGTAGGAAAGCGAAATCGGTTTAGTTTAATAATTAAGAATAGTCGACGGCGATTAAATATAGTAATTCGTAAAGCTAATATATCCCGCCGTTCTTAATCGTTTAAAACTAATATTACCTAGCGAACTAAGCTATCGAATATAACTTACCGGGTAATTAAATAATTAAACCGATTTCGAATAGTTAAATAAATAATAAAATAGGCTTAAATTAAATTAAGGACTTCGATAAATATATTAAATCGCGAACGAAAGGTTTATATCGCCTTTTAATCCTCGACGGCCACGAGAACTATATTTCGGCCGAATTCGAGGTATATTATAAAAACAACGGTATTATTACGTTTAATATACCTCCTTACGTTTTTTATTTATTTTAATTATTAAATATAGCACTTTATTCGCCTTTAAAGCGCGTATATTTAAAAGAAATTAAGCTATTTATTAAAACCTCGATTAATTATATTACGAAGCTCGAATTCTTTATCGCGTTTAAAGCCGCGTATTTTACTATTTTTACAAAAGTTAATATTAAATTTAAATTTAATATATCTAATTTAATACCTTATAACCCTAACGAGGTAATTAATAAATTAAATATACGTCTTCGGATACTTATACTTAGCTCGTCGCGTCCGGGAACGGTTAATACCTATAACCTTTAAACGCCGTTTAATTTTTAATAAATAACTAAGCACTTTTTTTTTATTAAAAAAGGGTGTTTATTTATTAAGAAAGCTCTTTAACGTTAATTTTAAAAGCGGTAAACTAAATAACGAAAAATATATAACGTAGTTTACCACTACGCGACGCATATTACTTAGCGACGCACTTTTTTTATTTCTCGACCTTTTTATATAAATTAATTTAATTATAACGTTTAAAATTAATTAAAACTACTCGTTATTTAAATTTTCGCTTAATTTTATATCCTTTTTATATATTCGCGCATTGTAACCTATCTCGCCGTAAATACTATAGCGCCTTTCACCGGTCGCCCTCCGTTTCGACGAACCCTTATTTTTACCTTTATCGGGCGCTAAACGCTTCCCTTTTACCTTCTCGTCCTATAGCTGCTGAGATTCTTTAATAGTAAGGGCTTTTTCAAGTTAAACTCGCGATTTTTTAACTCTTTAACGCTTAAAAAGTGCTAAATTAACCTTTTTAATATATATATCTTATCGCGTATAAAGGTTATTTTATAAACTATTTTAATTATACCCTTCGTTATTTAGTTTACCGTATTTAAAATCGGCGTTAAAAAGCTTCTTTAATAAGTAAATACCCTTTTTTTAATATAAATAAAGTATTTAATTATTTATTAAAGGTTAAACGGCGTTTAAAGGTCGTAAGTATTAACCGTCCCCGGACGGGATAGGTTAAGTGTAGGCGTCTAGAGACGTATATTTAATTTATTAATTATTTTATTAGGATTATAAAGGATTAAATTAAAAACGTTAAATTTAAATTTAATATTATTTTTCGTAAAAATAGCGAAATACGCGGCCTTAAAGGCGATAAAAAACTCGAGCTTCGTAATGTAATTTATCGAGGCTTTAATAAATAACTCGATTTCCTTTAAATAAGCACGCTTTAAAGCCGAATAAAGTGTTATATCGAGTAACTAGAGTAGGTGAAATAAATAGGGAGGTATACCGAGTATAATAATATTATTATCTTAGTAGTATACTTCGAATTCGGCCGAAATATAGTTCTTATAATTATCGATAATTAAAAGGCGGTGGGAACTTTTCGTTTACGCTTTAATATATTTATCGAAATGTTTAATTTAATTTAAGCTTGTTTCGTTATTAATCTATCTATTAAAAATCGGTTTAATTACCTAGTCGCCCGGTAAATCGGTTTCGCAGGACTAGTTCGCGAGGTAATATTAGCCTTAAACGATTAAAAACGGCGGAATATACTAGCCCTACGAATTAATATATTTAATCGCCGTTGCTTATTCCCGATTATTAGGCTAGACCGACTTCGCTTTTCTATACCGCTCGGCGCGTGTTATAACGAATATTAATCCGATTATACTTATTATAAAGCCGGTTTTATCGAAATTTTAAATATTTTTATCGACGATCCCGTATTTCGCCTTTATATTCACGATTAGCGTAAATTAACCGGAAATAACTTTAAAATCCTTATAAAAAGCCCTTTAATAATCGTACCGATGATTTATTTTAATCTTTAGGTCCGGGTTACGGTTAATAAAGCGCCTAACCTAGTGCTTACCGACGCGGTCGCCGCCGCGCGACGCGGTGAGAAGATTAGTTATATTTTCTATACCAGCGAGATCGGGAGGCATCCTTCGGATATTTAGATTAATTATATACTTACGAAGTACCTCTTTTTTAATTAAATTTAGTTTACGTCGTTTCGGTCGGATTTCGCGTTTTAAAATTCGGTTATAAACTCGATAATATAAAGTTAATTCGGGTATATTATAAACTTTTATTGCTGCTTTTTAGTTTATTTAATTTAGTCCGTTTCGTATCGCTTAAACTATTAAAACTATCCGATTTTTTTAAAATTAATTAAGTATTATAATTATAAAGGTATTACGCGTTAAAGTTTAATTATATTAAAATTAAATTTAAGTGCGTCGCTAAGTAATATACGTCGCGTAGTGGTAAACCACGTTATATAATCGTATATAAAATAACCTTTATAAAAAATTAAATACGCATATTATAAAAGGCTAATTTAGCCTTTTCGAAGCGCCGGAGAGCTAAAAGTCGCGAGTCCAGCTTAGAGAAGCCCTTACGATTAAGGAATCTCGAAGGCTATAGGACGAAAAGGCAAAAAAGAAACGGCCAGCGATTAATAAAAGCGAAAATAGTAATTTATTAAAAAGGCGCGCGACGGGCGGCAGGCGCTATGGGATCTGCGGCGAAACAGGCTATAATGCGCGAATATATAAAAAGGATATAAAATCGAATAGCGAATCGGATAGCGAGTAAATTTAATTAATAAAGCGCGTTATAATTAAATAAACCTATATAAAAATATCGAAAAGTGAAAAAAGTGTCCCGGTATATAATATATCTCGCTTATTAATAAATTATATTATAGCGGTATATATATATATATTATTTTATACGTAATTAATTATAGTTATAAAAAGTGCGATTACCGCGTAATTTAAAATACTAGCTATATAAGTTAAAGGAGCTATATAAAGGGTATTCACAGTGTACTTTTATCGATATTTCTTAATAAAGAACTAGCTAGTCACTTAGGGGTAGTTTTAAAGCTATATTCCGAGGTATGTTTATAATAATACCTTTATTAATTCCTTATTAACGGTTTATACGAATAAAATACTACGCTATTAAAGTCTAGTCTTAAGAGCTATATTTTAATACGTATTAAAATACTTTTATCGATATTTTCTACTTATTCACATAAGCTAAGAGTACTATAATTATAGTAAAGAAAGAACCGTATTAACTAATATATATTTTTTCCTTATTAGCTATTTTTAACGAAGATTTAACCAGTTAATTAAGTTTAGTTTTAAGATATATATATAAAATTATATAAAGGCCTTAACCACTTTTAAGCTTCCTATCTTAATGAATTTCGGCGCCGTTACGCATACGGGATTAATTAAAGGTGTTTATAGCTTAAGCTTAGCACTTTAACCTTAGTATAAAGTAAAGGTATATTTTTCGCCTTTTGAAATCCCGAGTTAACCATTGAAATCAAGCAGCTTTCATTCGGTTAAGGGCTAAGTTATACCCGCAGATCGCCGCTTAGAATTACTAGCTACGTCGTCTTTCGCTTACCGGTTCTTTATTTCATAATAAGGAGGCTCTGCGTTATGTTTTACTAAGGTTAATAAACCCTTTAAATCGTTATAATATTAAGGTTAAACGTAATTATAACTATGTGTACTTATTTCGGTATCGGTGAGTTAGTTTATAAGTTAACTTCGCGAGAAACGGGGTTAAGCGGAAATAATTAACTTTTAAGAGACTTTATAAACTCCGATTAAGTTTTTACTATATACTCTTAAAGTTCGAGATATTAAATAAAAAGGTTCTTCGAAAGGCTAGTTTTAAGAGAATATAAAAAACCTTAACAAGTTATATACTATAATAACTTTAATACACGAAGTTTAAGTTAATACCTTAAAACCTTAATTAAAAAGAGTATAAATAACTAAGAGAAATATTTTCTAAAGAGAGAAGAGAAAAGAGAATAAATTACTCTTAATAACCCCAGTTTTATATTTAATTAATATACGTGATATTTAACACGAGAGAAGCTCGTGTCTCTTCGATATATTTTAATAACCCTGTTATCTTTATCTATAATTAAGAAATTTCCGTAGATTATTTCCGGGCACGAATCTAGTAAATTAAGAGATGTGTCGCGAATTTATATATAATTTTATTTAGAACTTCTAATAGTAATAAAGCAGGTAACGAAAGTGGCTTCCTCTTCGATATTAACCTGTTATATCTCACGTGTATTAAATGGAAGTAGATGTTGTGTAGTTCAGAGTAATCTATTCCCTTTTTCCGTTTGTCTTGATCAGAGATATTCCCTCTATCTTTATGCCTGCCACGGCCATGTTCGGACATCCGGTTGTAAGGTTTATCTGTTCCGGAGACATGTTTCTGGATGGCTTGATCTATATGCTTAACCATCCTTTATATCTGACAGAACCTGCTCTTTGGAGAACCCTGTTATTTAACATAACTAAACGAGTTCTCCGCTTAGACCACTTTCCGCTTTAGGAAGTTATACTGTGCGAAGCATTAGTATACCGACTGTCTCGTAATGTAGTTACTGACGCCTTGGCAGATATATCACGAAGTACTGCGTCGGTCATCCAATTTTGCACCCCACTTCAAGTAATCCATATCCAACTTTAAAGCAGACAAAGCAGAACCGTCATCGGCGATTACAAATGTACTGCATGCCAGGCTTTTATATTGAACAAGGTCCTAGCGCGTCATCGATCCTGCTATTCAAGAGATCCTTCAAAAAACCACGGGATTACGTGTGCAACACCTCTTCTATTCTACGGTCTTATACAAGAGAGAAGCTCTCCGTCATTGGCGATTCCCTCACGTTGCGACCGTCGAATAATGGAGATAAGCGTTGTCGGCCGTCTGCTAAATGGCCGCGTAGAACAGGGGCCCCAGACTGAATACAGCTTAGCGTCCAGCATCGTCTCTGGCTCTTTTATTCGCTGAAAACTAAACCAACAATACAATCCACGCCTAATATTGGATGTAGTTCCCAACTTCCGCTATATCTGGCGGTTTGCTGTTTCTGGAGTCAATTATGACTTATTTCGTTCGAGTCTAATAATGGATCTCCCTACCTTCGCCAGATCTGTTTCGCCACCGTCTTGGTCAAGACTGGCGCTGTCTTGCTTAGTGCATAGCCGCGAAAATGGATAATGAGTTTAATTCGTATTAATACGATTCTTTCGACGACGACGACGGTCGTGCTGATTCTGGCTCGGCTAGTCTATCTCCTCAGGCTTTGGTTAATACTCAGCAGAGCTGGCGCGCGTCGCTTGCACCTTCGGAGGGTTTTGCGTCGGGGAACTCGGTCCAGTGCGCTGGTCGCAGGCAGCTGAGCATCAAGCGAGCAACGCTTCCCATGCTGCAGCTTGCTGATTGGAAAGAGAACGAAGCCTACGATAAGGAGCCACCTCGCTATATTCACTACTCGATTAAGCTCAAGGTGATGTACAACAATAGGGTCCTTTTAAAGGACACAGAGCCAGACTTTATGCTGGCGCCGGGTGTTTACTGGCTCAAGTTCTTACAACCAAAGCTCGAGAGACTGGTGGGGACCAAGCTCCGAAAAGCTAAGGACTCGGTGCAAATTGATGATACGACTATCACAGTCTCTGTGCGAGATCGGTCCGCGCGCGATCTCGTGGAATATTTCTACGGGTTTAATATTAACTGGAGGCTTATCGAAAAACAGTTTCGAACATGGGCGCCTCTCTTTCGAGAAGGGAAGCCACTACGACTCGCGATCGCTTTCACCTACGTAGATATTAACAGGCCCGGCGACGCATCCACCGGGGCCACTATTCGCGGGAGATTGTCTGCCACCTATGCAATGCTTACCCGACGAACAACGCAGCTACACGCTGAAGCAACGACGGACCAGCAGACTACCTGGAATAAACTCTGCGAGCGTATGCGATACCCAGGGCCGCCGTGCCACCTCGGACTATATTGTTGGCGTAATAATGCGAACAGCAAACACTATCGACTACGCACTCATCATCTACGAAGCCTTATTCAGCATATCGAAGAAGGTCACGCTATCAACTGTCACGACGATATACCCGACTTCCTTCGTACCCAGCTCTACGCCGAAGAGCAGCAGGATATGGAGCGTAAGCAAAAGCGGAAGCGCGACGTCTCTCCCCGAGATCTTCCATCTATCTAAATTACTAATGTTTTGCCTGGTTAATCCAATGAACAAGCCTCCGAAGAACATCCAGCCACCTGCCCTAGTCCTATTGCTATTTACGGTTCTAGGGACCGGGCCGTTAAGAGATATTGCGAATGGCAGTGTATTAAGGTAGACGATATAGGACTAAAGTTGGAGTTTCGGAAGGCTCGCGATTTAACTCTAGCTGAGAGTTTTGACCTGGAACAGCTATACGAGGATCAGGATTACCAGTTCCTGCTAAACAAAGGTGTAAAGCGTGGCATCGCTAAACGTTTCGTGCGCGATGTAAAAACCTGGGCTAGCCTTTTAGCGACGAGTAACGAATAATAAGCGACGAAGTACTGTTTTTATTTACGTTAGTTTTAGTTTTACGCTTCTATAGTTCTTTAATAAATAACCCTGCATGCCGAAAATGTCCTTCTGCACTTAATCGTTTTAATCTTACGATGTTTACACACCACTTTAAAAAAACAGTAAAATCCTACTGCGAGGTGTATAGGTAGCTATATAGTTTAATAAAGGCTTTAAGCTCGGCAAAGAACTCTTTAATCGGCTTTAAGTTTAATAAGTAGGGTGGTGAGAATAAGAGCTTAATTCCGGCATTATTACACAGCTATTAGATTTTATCGGGTTAATAAAACGATGTATTATTTATAATTAAAATAGACCTCGGTTTTAACTATTTTTTATATAGAGGTAAAAAGCTCGCGAATAAAGTCTTCGAATACCTTACTATTCGTAAAACTTTAAAAGATACGCGAAAATATAATGTTTTTTAAGTATAAGCCGGTAAAATTTAATATTTACGACTACGGTAAAACCGTGCAGTTTATACGGGCGCTACGCTTTAAAGAGACTATTCGGTTCGTTAAAAGCCCGCACGTTTATTATAACCGAATTCGTTAATATATACTAAATAATAAAAGCGGAACTCGAATAAAGTATAGCTATAAAAATCGCGTAGGTCGGCATTCCGTTCTTCGGTTACGCGTCGCGTAATTTTCTTAAATTATTCGATAAAAGCGAGGGCTTTATTCACGCTTAATTTTATTACCTCGACGTCGAATTCGTTCGTAAGAAATATAACTATCTCGTCTTAATATATTTCGGGTTTCTCGATTAAATGATTATATAAAGCGTTAAGCATCGGCGGCGTAATAGTTCGAGGTCGTCCGATGGCGTTCCGAGGCGCTTTAATAGTATTAAAGTATCGTAGGTTCGCTCGGATTATATTAACGAACCGGGGGTTATAAATAACGGTTACGGTAATTTATTTATTATTAAACTAATAACTTTTAATTATACTTTAAACGAGTTAATATATATAGCCTTTATTAAGTTTAATACTATTATTAATAGCTTATTAATCGATAAAGTTAATAGTAAATATCTTAGTTCGTAGTGTTTTAAAAAGCTAAAGACTAAAGACTAAGGCCCGCTTAAACCACCCGCTAGCTACCGCCTGCCACTTACCGCTTAAAAGCCCTGCCCTAGGACAACAGCCACCGAAGACCTACCTAAAGAGGCTGCTGCCTTGCATTACAGCATTAGATAAATCTCCCCGTGCATTTACTAATCACATCGCTATACGCACTAAACGTCAGGCACAGAATAAACGGCTCGATTAGCACAACGTGTAGATCCCGTGACTAGCTTAGCCTTATTACCATTACCTTAACAATGGCCGCAATGTGTGCCTTATATTAAACGTGGGATTCGTTATATTAATTAACTTGCAGGGCTATGCTCTATTATACTTATTATAATATATAACCCTGCTTAAAGGGCTAGCCCGGAATATCCTTATTTAAAACCTTCGAGGTACTCGTATTTTTTTATTTAATATACCCTCTTAAGGCTTTCGTTATACTTATCTCTTTTAAACTAGTCGATTTATACTATAATATACTCCGTTAATTTAAATTATATTAAAATATACTAATATACTTTTAATAAAAAGCTTAACCGTATATTTTTTCACCGTTAACTTTTTATATTTATTTCCCTTTTAATAAGTAAATCCTCGAAGGCCTTTACTTTATTAAAACTTATTTCCTTCGTTTTACGGTTTTAAATCTACCTATTAATATTAATTAACCCTATTTATTAATAAAATATTTTATAATTATTTACCGTAAGGGCTTTAATAAGCTCGTTAACGATTATATCCTTTAGAAGTATATATTCTATTAAAATATTCCCTTGGTTAAATTCTTAACGTAGCTAGTAATTATAAATATTAACGTGTCGTAGTTTCGTTCGTATTATTACGACCTCCGTGGTAATTAAACGTATTATTTAATTATTATTATATTAGACTTTAATTTTTCTTTAATTTAATCGTATTTTTAATTCCTTCGTAAGTCGCTATATAATTATTATTTCTTTAACGGCGAAGGCTAGTGTTAATAACTCTACTTTCGTGGTCGATATAGTAACAGTATCCTGCTTTCCAGCCTTTTATCCGATGATCCCTTCGAAAAGTTAAATAGCGTATCCTTGAGAGCTTTTTCGATTAAGGGTGTTATCGGCAAAGGAGGCGTCACTAGCGACGACGAAGTCATCTCTACCCCCGAGCTAAAGGCTTAGATATCGTGTCTCGTATAAGTAGCATAGCACTGTATTTACCGCTAGGTGGTATTTTAGTCTAGGTTTAAAGTTTAACCTAGCTAAACGTAATATCGTAAAGGCGACGTTAAGGCGTATAATAACTACTGCGTATAAAATAAATTTAACCTTTTTAAAATAATTAGTACGCTCCTTTTTAAATAACGACGCCGTCGCGCGGTAATAGTTTAATAGTAATTATTAATATTTAAGGCTTCGTTTTTAATATAAAGTTAATAAAAATATAACGTAGTTTACTAGTAAGTGAGATATATTATATACCGGGACACTTTTTCCACTTTTCGATACTTTTTATATAGGTTTATTTAATTATAACGCGTTTTATTAATTAAATTTACTCGTTATCCGATTCGTTATTCGATTTTACATTTTTTTCACATATTCGCGCATTATAGCCTGTTTCGTCGCAAATCCCACAGCGCCTGCCGCCCGTCGCGCGTTTTTTTGATAAACTATTATTTTCGCCTTTATTAATCGCTGGCCGTTTCCTTTTTACTTTTTCGTCTTATAGCTTTCGAAATTCTTTAATTGTAAGGGCTTTTTTTAAACTAAACTCGCGACTTTTTAACTCTCCGGCGCTTCGAAAAGGCTAAATTAACCTTTTATAATATACGTATTTAATCTTTTATAAAGGTTATTTTATATACGATTATATATATACCTTTCGTTATCTAGTTCACCGCTTTTAAAATTAACGTTAGAGAGCTTCTTTAATAGGTAAACATTTTTCTTTTAATTAAAGAAAAGTGTTTAATTATTTATTAAAGGTTAAACAACGTTTAAAAGTCGTAGGTGCTAACCGTTCCCGAACGCGACGGGTTAAGTGTAAATATTTAGAGACGTGTATTTAATTTATTAATTACTTTATTAAAGTTATAAGGTATTAAATTAAATACGCTAGATTTAAATTTAATATTAATTTCCGTAAAAACAGTAAAATACGCGGCTTTAAACGCGATAAAAAACTCGAGCTTCGTAATATAATTTATCGAGGCCTTAATAAAAAGCTCGATTTCCTTTAAATAAACACGTTTTAAAGCCGAATAAAGTGCTATATCGAGTGGTTAAAGTAGGTAAAATAAATAAGGAGGTATACCGAGTATAATAATATTATTATCTTAGTAGTATATTTCGAATTCGGCCGAAATATAGCTTTCGTGGCTATTAATAATTAAGAGGCGGTAGGAACTTTTCGTTTACGCTTTAATATATTTATCGAAATACTTAATTTAATTTAAGCTTATTTCGTTATTAGTTTAACTATTAAAAATCGGCTTAATTACCTAATCGCCCGGTAAATCGGTTTCGCGGGACTAATTCGCGAGGTAATATTAACTTTAAACGATTAAGAACGGCGGAATATATTAACCTTATAAATTAATACATTTAATCGTCGTTACTTATTCTTAATTATTAAACTAGACCGATTTCGCTTTTCCACGCCGCTTAGCGCGTATTACGACGAATATTAACCTAATTATACTTATTATAAAGCCGGTCTTATCGAAATTTTAAATATTTTTATTAACAATCCCGTATTTCGCCTTTATATTCGCGACTAGCGTAAACTAGCCGGAAATAATTTTAAAATTCTCGTAAAAAGCTTTTTAATAATCGTACTAACGATTTATTTTAATCTTTAAGTCCGGGTTACGGTCGATAAAACGCCTAACTTAATGCTTATCGACGCGGTCGCCGCCGCGCGACGCGGTAAAGAAATTAGCCATATTTTTACACTAGCGAAATTAAGAGGCATCCCTCGGATATTTAAATTAATTATATATTTACGAAATATCTCCTTTTTAATTAAATTTAGTTTACGTTATTTCGGTCGGATTTCGCGTTTTAAAATTCGGCTATAAATTTAATAACGTAAAATTAATTCGGGTATATTATAAGCTTTTATTACTGCTCTTTAATTTATTTAATTCGGTTCGTTTCGTGTCGCTTAAATTATTAAAACTATCCGATCTTTTTAGGATTAATTAAGTATTATAATTATAAAGGTATTACGCGTTAAAGTTTAATTATATTAAAATTAAATTTAAGTGCGTCGCTAAGTGATATACGTCGCGTAGTAATAAACCACGTTATATAATTAAATATTTAATACTTATAAACGTTAGTTTATAAGTATTTTATTTAAAAGTTTATTTTTTTATAGTTTTAAAAATAAAATAATTCAATTAATTTAAATTATTCTTTAAAAAAGTGCCTTTTAAAGAAGTTCTTCGGCGTTAAAAAAAGTTCTTTTCGATATATACGCTCTCCTTTTCAGAGCTTTTTTTATAAGGTAAAGACGTTTTTAAAAGCCTGTAACTCTTAATCTTTTAAAAGGGCTTAAAAAACCGCTCCTCGGATGTGTTTATTTAACCGCGCTTTCGTAACTTCCTTTCCACCCTTTAAGGCACCGACGCAGTGGGCCCGCAATCCGGCCAGGAAGGCGAGCCGCTCCGATGGGTTCAGGCTAAGTGTGGTTAGGTTAATAAACGAAGGGTTAAAAGGATCGTTAATAGCATTAACCCCTTCGGAGATAATGCTTAAACCCTGTGGGTCTATACGGCCTTTTAAGCTCGTTTTAACTCTTCGTAGGACTATTTCTAAAATAATTAAATATAAAGCATTCGGAGGTAAAATAGGGAAAGGTGTTTATATTAAGGCGAAGATCGCGGTTATATAAAGGTAATTAAGCTTATTCGCTTTATTAATAGTTTATTAAAGAGGTTTTATTATTTCGTTTCCTTATACTTTAATATTAACGTAGCTTCTCGATATTCGTTTCGCCGGCTCTTTTAAGCCGTTTTTATAAAAGCTATTATTTAAGTTTTCGGCTTTTATAATTAAAATAGTTTCGAAATTAATACCTTAAATACGTTTATTATTAAGTAAAGTAATAATTTTATTTATTATCGAATAATTTATTAAACGGAGGTTATTTCGTAAATCTTCGGTTATATCGAAAAATACTTCTTTTTCGTCGAATTTAACGTCGGGTACGTATACGACTCCTTTTTTTAAAGGGCTTTAAATTCGAAATATATTCGTTGAGTTATAGCCGATTAAATAGCCGATTTAAGCTCGTGCTTTTATCTTTCGAGCCGATTTTATTTTAACGCCGCTTTCGATAAGAGGGCGTATACTTTATAGCTTAATATTTTAAGGTAATTAATCTTAAAGGTAATTTCTAAGGCTTTAAAATTAACTTATCTCGTAAAAGTAATATATATTAACCCGTAACGTGGTTTACTAGTAAGCGGGACATATTATATACCGGGACATTTTTTCCACTTTTCGACACTTTTATATAGGTTTATTTAACCATAACGCGCTTTATTAATTAAATTTATTCGCTATTCGATTCGCTACTCGATTTTATATTTTTTTATATATTCGCGCATTATAGCCTGTCTCGCCGTAAATCCTACAGCGCCTGCCGCCCGTCGCGCGCTTTTTTAATAAACTACTATTTTCGCTTTTATTAGTCGCTGGCCGCTTTTTTTTTACTTTTTCGTCTTATAGCCTTCGAAATTCCTTAATCGTAAGGGCTCCTCCAAGCTGGACTCGCGACTTTTTAGCTCTCCGGCGTTTCGAAAAGGCTAAATTAGCCTCTTATAATATGCGTATTTAATCCTTTATAAAGGTTATTTTATACACGACTATATATATACCCTTTATTATTTAGTTTACCGCTTTTAAAATTAACGTTAAGGAGTTTCCTTAATAGGTAGATATTTTTTTTAATAAAAAAAGAGTACTTAATTATTTATTAAAGGTTAGACGGCGTCTAAGGGTCGTAGGTGCTGGCCGTCCCCGGACGCGACGGGCTAGGTGTAAATGTCCGGAGACGCATATTTAGCTTATTAATTACCTCGTTAAGGTTATAAGGTATTAAATTAAATACGTTAAATCTAAATTTAATATTAATTTCCGTAAAAATAGTAAAATACGCGGCCTTAAACGTGATAAAGAACTCGAGCTTTATAATATAATTAATTAATGTTTTAATAAATAGCTCGATTTCTTTCGAATACGCGCGCTTTAAAAGCGAATAAAATACTATATCTAATGGCTAGAGTAAATAAAAAAAGTAAAGAGGCATACTGAGCGTAATAATGCCGTTATTTTTACAGTATACCTCGAATTCGGCCGAAATATAACTCTCGTAGCCGTTAAGGATTAAGAAGCAATATAAACTTTTCGTTCGCGACTTAGTATACTTATCGAAATGTTTAATTTAATTTAAGCTTATTTTATTATTTATTTAATTATTTAAAGTCGGTTTAATCACTTAATTACCCGGTAAGTCGCATTTGATAACTTAGTTCGCTAAGTAATATTAGCTCTAAACAATTAAAAACGGCGGAATATATTAGCTTTACGAATTAATGTATTTAATCGCCGTCGATTATTCTTAATTACTAAGCTGAACCGATTTCGCCTTCCCACGCCGATCGGCGCGTATTATAACGAAGGTTAACCCGATTATGTTTATTATAAAGCCGGTTTTATCGAAATTATATATATTTTTATTAACGATACCGTATTTAGCCTTAATATTCGCGACTAGTTTAAACTAGCCAGAAATAACGTTCGGATCCTCGTAAAAAGCCTTTTAATAATTATATTAACGATTTATTCTAGTTTTAAAGTTTAAATTACGGTTAATAAATCGCCTAACCCAGTGCTTACCGACGCGTTCGCCGCCGCGCGACGCGGTAAAGAAATTAGCTATATTTTCTATATTAGCTATATTAAGAAATATTCCTCGAGTATTTAAATTAATTATATAATTACGAAACACCTTTTTTTAATCGAATTTAATTTTTATCGAAAATATCCGATTTCGCGTTGTAAAGGTCGGCCGTAAAGTCGGTAGTTTAAAGAAGTTCGTGGGACATTAAAGGCTTTCGCAGCAGCTCTTTAACTAATATACTTTACGGGGTTTCGCGTCGCTTAAATCGTTAAATCGATCCGTTCTTTTAATAAAGGATTAAGTATTATAATTATAGAATTAAAACGTATTAAAATTTAAAAAGTATAGTCGGTCGAAAAAGTGTCCCGGTATATAATATGTCCCGTTTACTAGTAAACCACGTTATAGCGTTTACTACTTTAATCGGTATCGAGGGGTTTTATTTCGAATATAAATTACTATATTTATAAATTTTTTTATTAACGATTAAAGGAGTTTATTTTCAATTTTAATAGTGCGGGCTATTTATATAATTATACCCTTTAAACGCTTCGCACCTTTATTTTATACTTAAATATTAAGTATAAAAAGCTTAACTACGATATAAAGCTCGTTATAAAGTATATTATAAATCTTTTAACTATTAATAAATTTATTATCGTATTCGGCGATTTTAATTTTATAATTTAATTATAACGTAGTTTATAAGCGAAATAACTATATAAGCGAATTAATCACTTTCTAGGATTTCGTATAATAAAATATAAATTAACTTTATAATAACGTATAACGTGGTTTATTACTACGCGACGCATATCACTTAGCGACGCATTTTTTCCACTTTTCGACCTTTTTATATAAATTAATTTAATTATAACGCTTAAAATTAATTAAAACTACTCGTTATCCGATTCCTCGCTTAATTTTATATCCTTTTCGCATGTTCGCGCATTGTAACCTGTCTCGCCGCAAACACCACAGCGCCTTCCACCGGTCGCCCTCCGTTTTAACGAACCCCTATTTTCACCTTTATCGGGCGCTAAACGCTTCCCTTTTACCTTCTCGTCCTGTAGCTATTAAAATTCCTTAATAGTAAAGGCTCCTCCAAGCTAGACTCGCGATTTTTTAGTTTTCCGGCGTTTAGAAAATACTAAATTAACCTCCTCTAGTATATGTATTTTATCGCGCATAAGGGTTATTTTATAGGCTATTTTAATTATACCTTTCGCTATTTAGTTTACCGCATTTAAAATCGGCGTCGGAGAGCTTTTTTAATAAATAAACACCCTCTTTTTAATATAAATAGAATACTTAGTTATTTATTAAAGATTAAACGGCGTTTAAAGGTCGTAAATACTAGCCGTCCCCGAACAAAATAAGTTAAATATAAGCGTCCGGAGATATATATTTAACTTATTAATTACCTCGTCGGGATTATAAAGGACTAAATTAAAAGCGCTGAATCCGGATTTAATGTTATTTTTTATAAAAACAGCGAAATGCGCAGCTTTAAAGGCGATAAAAAACTCGAGCTTCGTAATATAGTTTATTAAGGCCTTAATAAACAGCTCGATTTTCTTTAAATAAGCACGCTTTAAAGCCGAATAAAGTACTATATCGAGTAGCTAAAGCAGGTGAAATAAATAAAGAGGCATACCGAGTATAATAATATTATTATTTTAATAGTATATTTCGAATTCGGCCGAAATATAGCTTTCGTGGCTGTCGATAATTAAGAGGCGGTGGGAATTTTTCGTTTACGCTTTAATATGTTTATCGAAATACTTAATTTAATTTAAACCTATTTCGTTATTAATTTAATTATTAAAAGTCGGCTTAATTATTTAGTCGCCCGGTAAATCGGTTTCGCGGGACTAGTTCGCGAGGTGATATTAACTTTAAACGATTAAAAACGGCGGAATACACTAGCTTTACGAATTAATACATTTAATCGCCGTTACCTATTCTTAATTACTAAGCTAGACCGATTTCGTTTTTCCACGCCGCTCGGCGCGTGTTACGATAAGTATTAACCCGATTATACCCATTATAAAGCCGGTCTCGTCGAAATTCTAAATATTTTTATCGATAATCCCGTATTTCGCCTTTATATTCGCGACCAGCGTAAACTAGCCGGAAATAATTTTAAAATCCTCGTAAAAAACTTTTTAATAATCGTACCGACGATTTATTTTAATTTTTAAGTCCGGGTTACGGTTAATAAAGCGCTTAACCTAGTGCTTACCGACGCGGTCGCCGCCGCGCGACGCGGTAAGGAAATTGGCCATATTTTTTTACACCAGCGAGATCGGGAGCTATCCCTCGGATATTTAAATTAATTATATATTTACGAAGTACCTCTTTTTTAATTAAATTTAGTTTACGTCGTTTCGGTCGGATTTCGCGTTTTAAAATTCGGCCGTAGATTCGATAACGTAAAGTTAATTCGGGTATATTATAAGCTTTTATTATTACTTTTTAATTTATTTAATTCGGTCCGTTTCGTATCGCTTAAATTATTAAAACTATCCGATCTTCTTAGGATTAATTAAGCATTATAATTATAAAGGTATTACGCGTTAAAGTTTAATTATATTAAAATTAAATTTAAGTGCGTCGCCAAGTGATATACGTCGCGTAGTAATAAACCACGTTATAAAATATTAAATTTAATCGGAATCCTTATTTTTAAATACTTTTATATTATTTTAATAAGTGCGCGTATTATGCCCGGGCTCCCCGTAAATTTTATAGCGTCGCGGGCGCGTTTTAAGCCTTTTTATACGACTACTATTCCGGCGCGATTTATCCTATAACTGTCCGTTAATATCCCTTTAAGACTATAAATTTTTTTTAGCTTATATACGAAGTAATCCTTTATTTTATAGCTGTTTTTTTTTCGTACGGCGGCGCCGGCTAAGTATTTTATTTACCTTTCGTAGTACGGTTATTTTACTTTTTAAAAAAACGAGCCGGTATATAATTTACGTTATACTTTTCGCGATTTAGTTAAGTCTAGCGAAAATTAATATCGGAGAGCTATTTTAATATCGCGCGATTCGATTTTTAACGTACTCGGTTTAAAATTAAGCTTTAATTAAGTTATTTAAGGTCTTTAATTTTTAAAGAATAAATAGGCCGGAAAACGTTTACGGAGGTGTTAAAGTACGTAGCTTTATATTTAATTATAAAATAACATATTCTAGATTATACGGGACGAGTCTTGTCCCTCGGAAGCCTTTTTTATATATTCGAAACGGTGAAAGTCGCTTGGAACGCTTTTAAAAATGCTGGTAGAAAGTCCTTTTTAAAATATAAGTAATATACGCCCGCATAAAACCTTTAATTTCTTTCTCGTACGCCCTTTTTAACGCACGGAAACAGCCGATATTAAAAGGTTAGAGCTTATATAACGAATAAAAAAGTATATAGAGTATAATAATCGAGTTGTTTTTATAATAAAGTTCGAAATCTATCGAGTAGTGGCTTTCGTAGCCGTTTAAGATTAAGAGGCGATAACGACCCTTCGTATAAAACCTAGTATATTAATTAAAATATTAAATCTAGTCCTCGCCTCTTTTATTTATAGTTTAACTATTTTTAGTGACTGCGATTACCTAGTCTTTCGGCAATAGGCTATCCTTATACTAGGAAAAGAGGTACGTTTTCCCGGAAAAGATAATGTATAAAGGGATAACGTAACCGTGTAATTTAACGCCTTGAATTACTATAACCTATTCCCGGTTCCCTTGCTATATTACCTTAGGCTTTCCGCGTTAATCGGAGGTGGTTACGATTATTTCGGACAAAATTTAATTTATAATAAACCCGGTTTCGTTAAAATTATAAATATTCTTTTTTAAATCTCGTATTTATAAATTATATTCCGTACGAGGGTAAACTACGCGTAATACGCGTCGGGATTTTTATAAAGGACTCTTTAATAATCGATTTTTCGATTAAAACGCGTCCGGAAGTCCGGTTACCGTCGTACGAAGTTAGAGGCCCAGTTAACGCCGACGCGTTCCGCGTCGCGTTAACGAAGTAATCGATTCGCTATATTTTTTATATTACTTATTTAAGGAAGGAATAATTATAAATTTAAGTCGATTATATAACGTGGTTTATTATTAAGTAGTCCGTATTATTAAATAGTTTACTTTTACTACTTTTCGATATTTTTATAAAAGTTATTTTAACTACGACGCTTTAAATTAATTAAAACTATTCGCTATCCGAATCGCTATTTAATTCTATATTTTTTTTATATGTTCGCGCATTATGACCTGTTTGGCCGCAAATGCCACAGCGCCTGCCGCCCGTCGCGCGCCGCTTTAATAAATTACCATTTTTACCTTCGTCGGTCGCTAGACGTTTCCCTTTTACCTTCTCGTCCTGCAGTTTTCGAGATTCCTTAATTGTAAGGGCTCCTCTAAGCTGGACTCGCGATTTTTTGGCTCTCCGGCGCTTCGAAAAGGCTAAATTAGCCTTTTTTAAAGTACGTATCCGATTATATATAAAAGTTATTTTATAAGTTATTTTAATTATATTTTTCGTTATTTAATTTACCGTATTTAAAATCGGCGTCGGAGAGCTTTTTTAATAAATAAAAACCCTCTTTTTAATATAAGTAGAGTGCTTAATTATTTATTAAGGGTTAAACGGCGTTTAAGGGTCGTAGGTACTAGCCGTCCCCGGACGGGATAGGCTAAGTATAGGTATCCGGAGACGCATATTTAGCTTATTAATTACCTTATTCGGGTTATAAAGTATTAAGCCGGATACGTTAAATTTAAATTTAATATTAATTTCCGTGAAAATAGCGAAATATACAGCTTTAAACGCGATAAAGAACTCGAGCTTCGTGATATAGTTTATCGAGGCCTTAATAAATAGCTCGATTTCCTTCGAATAAACACGTTTTAAGGGCGAATAAAGTGCTATATCGAAAGGTTAAAGCAGGTGCGATAAATAGGGAGGTATATTAATAGTAATAATATCGTTATTTTAATAATATGCTTTAAATTCGGCCGAAATGTAGCTCTCGTGGCCGTCGAGAATTAAGAGGCGGTAGCGACTTTTCGTTTACAATTTAATATATTTATCGAAGTACTTAATTTAGTTTAAGCTTATCTTATTATCGGTTTATTTATTAAAAGTTAGTTTAATTATTTAATCGCCCGGTAAGCCACTTTTACGCGATTAGTTCGCGAGGTAATATTAATTTTAAACGATTAAAAAAGGCGAAATATCTTAGTTTTACGAATTAATATATTTAATCGCCGTCGATTATTCCCGATTATTAAGCTAGACCGATTTTACCTTTTTATACCGATTAACGCGTGTTACGACGAGGGTTAACCCGATTATGCTTATTATAAAGCCGGTCTCGTCGAAATTCTATATATCCTCGTTAACGATGCCGTATTTAGCCTTAATATTTACGACTAAGCTAAACCAGCCGGAAATTACGTTTAAATTTTCGCAAAGGGCCCTCTAATAATCGTATCGACGATTTATTCTAGTCTTAAGGTCTAGGTTACGGTTAATAAATCGCTTAACTTAGTGCTTACCGACGCGTTCGCCGCCGCGCGACGCGGTAAAAAAATTAGCTATATTTTTTACATTAGCGATCTTAGGAAATATCCCGCGGGTATCTAAATTAATTATATATTTACGAAGCACTTTTTTTTATTCGTATTTAATTTATGCCGTGGGTATTAAATATCGCGTCGTAAAGTTCGGCCGTGGATTCGGTAACGTAAAATAGTTCTAAGAACGTCGTATACTTTTACAGCATTTTTTTACTTAATAAATTTAAGGGCTTTCGTGTCGCTTAAATAGTTAAACCGATCCGGTTTTTTTAAATTAAATTAAGCATTATAATTATAAAGTTATTACGCGTTAAAGTTTAATAAAGGTCGAGAAGTAATAAAGGTGAACCACTTAATAATACGGACCACTTAATAGTAAACCACGTTATTATATAATTATATTTTTTTTAGAATCCGTTAATTTTTAAGAATTAGCGGATATTTCGCGTTTCGTAGAAATACCGAGCTGTCGGTTATAAAAGGTTATATAAGGGACTTTATATATTCGGGCTACGCGTCGAAGACTTAATTTTAAGTTATTTTTAAGCGCTTAAAGCGTTAAAACTATTTACCCTTCTTCTTAAGTATTAATTATAATAAATGGTGAAAAAATTAAATTATAAAAGTTTTTATACGAAATTTAACGAACGTGGTTAATTCGCTTATATAGTTATTTCGCTTATAAATTACGTTAATTAAAAATAAAGTAACGTGGTTTACTATTAAGTCGAATATATTATTAAGTTAAATACTTTTATTACCGATTTATTTAATTAAACTTTAACGCGTAATAACTTTATAATTATAATGCTTTATTTATTTTAAGAAAAGCGGATAACTTTAATAATTTAAGCGTTACGAAACGGTTTAATTTAAATTAATTAAAAAGCTACGGCGAAACACTACGTCGTTTTATTATTTACCCTTAGCGACCGATTTTACGGCCGAATTACACGACGCGAAATCTAATATTTAAAATATAAATTAAATACGATTAAAAAAGAGGTGCTTCGTAAATATATAATTAATTTAAATACCCGAAGGATGTTTCTAAAAATGGCTAGTGTAGAAAATATAGCTAATTTCTTTATTACGTCGCGCGGCGGCGACCGCGTCGATAAACACTAAGCTAGGCGCTTTATCGACCGTAACCCGGACCTTAAAATTAAAATAAACCGTCGGTACGACTATTAAAGAGTTTTTTATAAAAATCCGAAGATTATTTCCGGCTAATTTAGCTTAGTTATTAATATTAAGGTTAAATACGATATCGTTAACGAGAATATATAGAATTTCGATAAGATCGGTTTTATAATAAATTATTACGACCCGACCTGCTTATACGGCCAAGAAAATAGGCGCAGCGGCTGCGGAAATACGAAGCCCCGCAGGGGAGCCAAACAAACCGAGAAGGCTAACGCACGAGCCATATAGTTACGTAACGACTCACTACGAATTACCAGTGAGCCGCAGTAAGCCGCCGTATTAAATCACCCTGGATCACTAGTGAGCTAAATTAATAACAAAGGGATCACTAGGTCGCCAATAAGCGGCGGTAATTTAACGGGCCGAGTAAATATTAATAAAGGAGCGAAGTAAAATATAAAACGAACGTTTTTTTATATAGCCTTTTAAATACTCTCGTTTATTTAGTAATTAATTTAAATATTAATTTTTATTTATTAATAAAATATATGCTTTAACGATTTATTATAATATTATAAATTACGCTTTAACATTTATTTAAAACTTAATTACTTTATTTACTTTATTAATAATGCGATTTTATTACCCGTTTAAATATTCTCTCGCATTATTAATATAAACCCGCGTATATTTTACTAGGTTTTTATTAAACCCTTAATAAGTATTATTATATTTTAATTACTTTTATTCTTACGAGTTATTACTTAAACTTAAAGTAATATTCGATATTATAGCACCTTAAACCTTAGCCGGGAGCGCCATTAATAACCTTACGAAAGGACCCGACGTCCTCGTAATAATCCGATACTTATAAGCATAACTTAAACAGGTAAAAAACGAGAATATTTAGCTCGTCGAATAAATTACTACTATACCTGCCTTAATTTCCGGACACGGTGGGTTTAAGCTTACGCCCCCGCAGACCTACGATAATAAGGAAAAAAACGTCCAAAGTTTCTTTACATAGGTCAAGGCCTATCTACGCTTTTACGCCCACGCTATTACTACCGAATAAAACAAGGTTTTTTACGCCGCAGGATTCTTTAAAAAAACGCACTTATATAATTCGAACTTATTATACGCGATTACTTTAATAACCTTAATAAAAATAATTAAAAAAACGATACTAAGAGACTTTTCCGTAGTTATATCGGGTTTAAAAAGAAACTAAAGGCTATTTTCGAAAATCCCGATAAAATCCGGACTATAGAGCGAATGCTTATATAGTTTAAATAAAAAGGATCGGTATCTTAATACGCCGCCAAGTTTAAATAAATCTTTTAAAACGGAATAAAACGACGATAACGCCTTAATAACACTTTTTACGCCGGGCTGCGAAAAGAAGTAAAGAACGAAGTAAGCCGGGAAAATAAACCGAATAACTTCGATAACTACGTTAAAAGGATTATTAAGATTAATAACCGACTATATAAACGACGATTCGAATAACGAGGACACTAAGGATTCTAAGCTAATAATAATAAATTAAGGGCTAATAATAGGCGACCTATTTAACGATAAGCATTAAAAAAACCTTTTTTAATTACTATAGTAAACTTATAAACTTTAACGTAACTTAGTATAATAAGAATAATAAAAAATAAAACGTTACTTATTATAATTATTAAAAAAAAGGATATTACGCTAAAGACTACCGAAACAAAAAGATATTTAAACTAGTACCCGAAGGACGATATGTTAACGCTACCAAAAAAAAAACCGGCCACAGCAGCTATTAAAGGCAACGAGAAAGCGCCACATGGCAATCTCTCCTGGATAGCCTGCTACGACAATGGCTGCACTACTCACTTAGCAGACAAGGAAAGGACCGGATAGTTCCCTAAGAAACCATAAAAAGGAAATAAAGAGCATAGGACTATGGTTATAACGCGCCGAACGTACGAAATAAACCCTAGCGACTCCGGTTTAAACATTAGCGATACCGAGGAATTAATAAACGACCCGGAACGACTTATTAAAATAACCCTAAGTAACCTTATAACCGAATTGTTTAAATACTAAGACCTCGACGTTAATAAATAAATCGCTATTCCCGGTATACTTTACTTAGAATTTAAAATAAAACAATAATAACTTATTATAAAAGGATTCGAGAAAGGAATCCACGTTAACTATACCGTTAAAAATAACCCGCGGGTCCCGCCCGTTAATAATATATACTTTACGCTTTTTTAAATTTTATATATACACGACGGATATATAAAGCATCTCGAGGAGAAACTTATAAACGAGTAATTTCCCCGACGAATTAGGCGAACACTTATTATACGCTTATACTTAAACTATTTAATCGAGAAAATTAAAACGTTTACACTTAACCCCCGGAAGGCTTACTTACTAGTAGAAAAAAACCCTAGGTAGCTTAAAGAATACCACTTAAAGGAATAACTATAAAACTAATATAATTAACCTTAGTATATAGTATACGCTTACGATAAAGCTACGGTATTATAATAAATATACGGAAATATAACGCCCGAAATGCAGCTAGCGATAAAATTAAGGTTACCGGAAGTAATCCGCTATGAGACCTACGACGCGCTACTATCGGCTAACAGCGCCCTACGACAGCGATTCTTTCTAATAACGAAAAGAGAAACTATTAGGATCGCAAAACGAGCTGATCGCTTATTAATAAATAACGACCCTCTTATAATTTAATAATACTAAGATAATAATATTATTAAACCTATTTATTAACTACGATTCGTAAAACTTAAAAAAACTAACCCACGAACTATAGGACGACACTATAAAACGTCGCCACCATTAAACTACACCCTTATACCCACGTTTACCTTTAATTAATAAACGATTCTGCACCGATAAAAAGGCATAAAAAAAACCTCGGTCGCAAAAGGCAATAGTCGGGAAATAAAAGCCGCCGACTATAAAAGAACGATATTAGGCGGGATAAAACAAGTCCCTGTGCCACACGACGAATAATTAAAATATTTACGAACATATTATATTAACGATAAGCATAAAAAAAGCCTACGTTAATACGCTACTTAATAGCGGAGCGTAAAAAAACTATATTTTATTAAAAATCGTTAATAGTTTAAAATTAAAATAATAAAAAAGAACGCCTTATATCGACTTAAGACCGTCGATAAAAAACTTATAACGTACGAAGGTAAAGAAATACGAAAGGAAATCGCGAACTTTCCTATTATTATTAAATAACGATATAAATAAATTACGTATAATATCACGGAAATATTAAGGTACGATATAATTTTAAGGATACCCTAGTTACGAGTAAGTAATCCTAGAGTTAATTAAAAGACTAGCCGTCTCTAGTGGGATACATTAAAAAGGAGCTTAACCTTTAAGCAGCGTTTATAAGAGGAACCCTTAAGTAAGTTAATAATACTTAAAGCTTATATTATAATTAAAAAGTTAAAACTAAACGTTACTATATAAATACCGGATAATTATAAAGAATTTAGCGACCTATTTAATAAAGAATTAAAGATAAAACTATTAAAACACATATAATAAAATCACGAGATACTCTTTAAAAAGGGAAGGAACCTCACTTTATACCGATATATCGATTAAACTAAGAATACGAACAAGCTTTAAAGGACTATATTAAAAAAACCTCGCTAAGGGATACGTATAATTATTTACGTCGCTAATAAAATACCCTATACTTTTTATACCGAAGAAAAGTAAAGACAAGAAATTTAAATAGCGAATATATATCGATTATCGTAAACTTAACGATATTACTATTAAGAACCGATACTTTTTACCCTTAATTAACGATTTACGAGATAAGCTATACTAAGCTAAGATTTTTACGGCTTTAAACCTATTAAATGCCTATAGACTTATCCGGATTAAAGAAGGAGAAGAATAAAAGACTGCCTTTAAAATTAAATACGGGCACTTTAAATATTTTATTATACTTTTTAACTTAACTAATACCTTAGCTAACTTTTAAAGTATAATTAACTATATACTACGAGAATACATCGATAAGTTCGTTATTATTTACCTCGATAATATTTTTATTTACTTAAAAAATAAAAAACAATATAAAGAGTACGTAAAGTTAGTATTTTAAAAACTATAAAACGTTAATTTATTAGTTAACCTTAAAAAGAGTAAGTTCCACAAGTAATTAGTCACCTTTATAAAATACGTAGTATCCTTAAGAGAAATTCGAATAAAATTTTCTAAGGTATTAATAATTAAAAAGTGGCCTACGCTTATAAACGTTATAAAAGTCCGATCGTTCCTTAAACTAATTAATTACTATAGGATCTTTATCCCTAGGTTTAATAAAATAGCGACACCCTTAATAAACTTAACCCGGAAAAACGAACTATTTCGATAAACGAAAACGGAAGAATCGGCCTTCTAAGATTTTAAAAAAAAATCGCCAGCGAACCGGTGCTTCGTATAATAAACCCCACCAGACTATTCGAAGTTAAAACCGACGTATCGGATTATGCGATCGGAGGGCAACTCAGCCAACGAGACGACAGCGGAAAGCTGCACCTAGTAGTATTCTTTTCGAAAAAACTAAATAAACTAGAACTTAACTACTAGATTCACGATAAAAAGCTGATAGCTATTATTAAAATTTTTAAAAAATAGAGGCATTATTTAAACAAAATAGAAATACCAGTAAAGATTTATATAGACTATAAAAACCTTATATCGTTCACCACTAGTAAAAAACTAAATAAATAATAAGGACGATGGGCGGAGTTCCTATCGAAATTCAACTTTACTATTATTTACCGGAAGGGTAGCGAAAACGGACGAGCTGACGCGTTTAGCCGTCGATTAAACCATTAAGAGGAAGTTCCAGCCGAAACCCGAATTATTTTTACATAAAACTAAAATAATAACCTTATACTATCTCGATAAATTAATACGATTAGTAATGTAATACACGACGATAAATAAATCGTAAAATTCCGGACGTATAACGAATAAATAAACACTACATAGTTTACACTATTAAAAACCGGCTTAAAAAACGGCCTAGTATATTACTATAGTAAACTATATATTTTAAAATAATATAGGTAAGAATTTATTAAAGAATTTCACGAATACCTTGTACACGGTTATTAAGGAATTTATAAAACTTAGAAACGAATTACTAAACTATATAACTGCGAGAATCTTAAAAACTAAATCGTTAAAACTATAAAAAATACGACCTCTATAATAAAGTTAAAGCAGCTAGACATCGACCTTACGGAGAACTGCAACTAATCTCACCACTTAACAGGGCCTGGAAAACCATCGCCTTAAATTAAATTATTAAGCTACTACCGTTAAAAGAACTATTAACTAAGGTTATATACGATAACATCCTAATTATTACGAATAAGCTCACGAAGTATACTTATTTTTTACTATATAAAGAAGCTAGTACCGCCGAGGACTTAATATATACTTTTTTTAAAATAATCACTAGCTAGTATAGGTTACCGGAAACTATTATTTCGAATAAAGATAAGCTATTTATATTTAAGTTTTAAAAATTACTTATAGTATAACTCGGTATTAAATATAAGCTATTTATAGCCTATTATTCGTAAATAAACGGCTAAACCGAACGAATAAACTAAACATTAAAACAGTACCTCCGGTACTATATTAACTACGAATAAAATAACTGTGTACGACTACTATTAATAGTATAATTTATATATAATAGTATAGATAACGAAATAATACGTATGTTACTATTTAAGGTAAACTATAGGTTCGACCTTAACAGCACGAAAAACCCCCTGGAAAGAGAGTTAGCACCGATGGCGACCATTTAAGTCGAAAAACTAAAAGAATTATAAATATCGCTATAGAAAGACCTCACTTTCTTTTAAAGAAGAATAAAAGAATACGTTAATAAAACAAGGTTAAAGGGATTAATTTTTAAAAAGGGAGAAAAAGTTTACCTTTTATAACGGAATATTAAAACTAAGCGATTAAGCGAGAAACTAAACTTTAAAAAAATCGGACCATTTAAAATCGTAGAAGTTATTTTAAAAACTAATTATCGATTATCGTTATTAAAGACTATAAAAATATACCCTGTATTTTATATTTCTTTACTTAAACTAGCATTAAAAAATACTAAACTCGAAATATAACTAAAGGTCGAGATAGATTAAAACGAGTACGAAATTAAAGGGATACTCAATAAAAAACGGGTAAAACGAGGATAAAAATATTTCGTTAAATAGAAAAATTACCCACCTAAAAAAAACACTTAAGAGCCTAAAAAATACTTAAAAAACGCTATTAAAGAACTTCGAAAGTTTAAAGAACGGACGGCAAAGAAAACTCTAGACCTATCGCATTCCAATCGATTACCCCGAAGGCGCCAAAGGATTAAGCCTCAGCGACTACTTCCGACTCCACGCGTTCAGACTTTTCGAGCTCGTTCAAGGACTGAAGGCCGCGATTCACCATCTCCGCACCACGAGTAACCAACGACTCCCGTTATTTACGAAGACGCTCCAGTTTCGCGAAAGCCTCGACAGCTTATTAATAAAAGGAACGAAGGCGCTCCGCGATAGCGGCCTCCTCCCGTTGAAAACGCTGAAACTCCGACACCACCCGAGACAAACTCGAGGTAAGAACACTAGAACTATTATAGGAGCGACCTCGACGAACACACTTTTTACACCGAAAAACGCTATCCATTATTTAATATTTTTACCCTCGCTTAAAGCATAAAGTGCAGGGTATAATTTCGAATTTAAGCGCCTCGATAATAACTGTGAACTTATAACGATCTTTTTTTTTTTTAATTTTACGATAAGTTTTATAATATAACCGAATATAATAAGCATATATTATAAAAAAAGTATAAAAAAAAAAGAAAACTTATAAAACTAATAAAAATAAAATAAACAAAAGTTTTTAAAAAACCTAAACACTTTAAAAAACAAAGGCTAAAAAGAAAAAGGAGATAGTATTACGACCTAACCTGCTTATACGGCCAGGAAAAGGCGCAGCGGCTGCGGAAGTACGAAGCCCCGCAGGGGAGCCAAATAAACCGAAAAGGCTAACGCACGAGCCACATAGTTACATAACGATTTACTACGAATCACTAATAAACCGCAGTGAGCCGCCGTATTAAATTACTTTAGATTACCGGTAAGCTAAGCTAATAATAAAGGGATTACTAAGTCGCTAATAAGCGGCGGTAATCCAACGGGCCGAGTAAACATTAATAAAAAAGCGAGGTAGGATATAAAACGAACGTTTTTTTATATAGCCTTTTAAATACTCTCGCTTATTTAATAATTAATTTAAATATTAATTTTTACCTATTAATAAAATATATACTTTAATAATTTATTATAATATTATAAGCTACGCCTTAACACTTATTTAAAACTTAATTACTCTATTTACTCTACCGATAGTGCGATTTTATCACCCGTCTAAATACTCTCTCGTATTGCCAATATAAACCCGCGTACGTTCTACCAGGTTTTTATTAGACCCCTGATAGGCATCGTTACATAAATATAATCGGGTTAATACTCGTCGTAATACGCGTTAATCGGCGTGGGAAAGCGAAGTCGATCTAGCTTAATAATCGGGAATAGTCGACGGCTATTAAATGTATTAATTCGTAAAGCTAGTGTATTCCGCCTTTTTTAATCGTTTAAAATTAATATTACCTCGCGAACTAATCGCGCGAGAGTGGTTTACCGGGCGATTAAGTAATTAAATCGATTTTTAATAGATAGACCGATAACGAGACAGGTTTAAATTAAATTAAATATTTCGATAAATATATTAAATTATAGATAAAGGATCGCTACCGCCTCTTAATTTTCGACGGCTACGAGAGTTATATTTCGGCCGAATTCGAGGTATACTATTAAAATAATAATATTATTATTATTAGTATATTTTTTTATTTATCGCACTTATTTTAACTTCTCGATATAGTATTTTATTCGCCCTTAAAACGTGTTTATTCGAAGGAAATCGAGCTATTTATTAAGGCCTCGATAAACTATATTACGAAGCTTAAGTTTTTTATCGCGTTTAAGGCCGTATATTTTACTATTTTTACGGAAGTTAATATTAAATTTAGATTTAATATATCCGGCTTAATACCTTATTATCCGAACGAAGTGATAAGTAAGTTAAATATATAACTTTAAACGCTTATACCGGAGTAATCGCGACCCGGGACTTTAAACACGTATAACCCTTAAACGCCGTTTAACTCGTAATAAACGACTAAGCACTTTATTTATATTAAAAAAAGGATATTTACCTATTAAGGAAGTTTTTTAACATTAATTTTAAATACGGTAAACTAAATAACGAAAAATATAACCCGAATAGCCTATAAAGTAACTATATTAAAAAATTAGGTCCGCACCCTTTAAAATGTTAATTTAGCCTTTTCGAAACGCCGGAAAGCTAAAAAATCACGAGTCCAGCTTAAAAGAGCTTTTACCATTAAGGAATTTTAAGCGTTACAGGACGAGAAGGCAAAAAGGGAAGCGTTTACCGACCGGCGAAGGCGAAAATGGTGGCTCGTCGAAACGACACGCGACGGGCGGTAGGCGCTGTGGTAACTGCGGCGAAACCGGTTACAATGCGCGAACGTGTGAAAAGGATATAAAATTAAGTAGCGAATCGGATAGCAAGTAATTTTAATTAATTTAAAGCGTTATAATTAAATAAATTTATATAAAAGTATTAAAATATAGAAAAAGTGTCCGACTTAATAATATATCCGATTTAATAATAAACTACGTTATATATAAACTTTAAGTAATAAGAAACGACTTAAAAATATACTATAAATTAACGTTAATTACCTTTTTAACTCCGCCGTTTAAGCGTTAATAAACTATATATATATATATATATATTATATAAACCTCTTAAAATAATTAACCTACCCTTT
Source organism: Apiospora hydei (assembly GCF_038363865.1). Classification (NCBI taxonomy): domain Eukaryota; kingdom Fungi; phylum Ascomycota; class Sordariomycetes; order Amphisphaeriales; family Apiosporaceae; genus Apiospora; species Apiospora hydei. The sequence goes on from NW_027117369.1 coordinate 1,617,299, forward strand.
ATAAAACGGTTTATATAAGCTTTTACGTATATTAATCCGGCGGGGATAGTTATTATAATTAAATTCGAAATCGGTTTCCGCTTATTAATATTAAACTATTTATTAACGTCGAGTTTATATAAAGCTTAACGTTAATAAATACTTTTTATAGCTTATATAATACTTCGAGTTATTAAAGGTACGTACTATTTTAATTAACGCTATTATTAAAGTATTATATAGCTATATAACACCCTGCCTAATAAAATATTTAAAGGAGTCACAAAATGAGGAAATAACACCAGCCACTAGTAACTGGTAAAGCCACAATATATATATGTCTTATTTACTTCGCTACGCGCCTTTTATTCCTAGGCTATTCGTATGTTAATCGCTGCCCCTCTTTTTAAAGTCGCGAACGGATAGACACGTTTTATATTACACACTTAAAGAGGTCGTGGTATTATATTTAATACTAGCTAAAAGAAAGGATTTATTTAAAAAAGGTAAGTGCATATAAGGTGCTCTGTATAGATAAAGGAAAGTGCTTAGAGTCACGTAATCGATTCAGTGGATGAGACAAGGCTTTAATCTGGATGATTCTATGGAATTATCGACGAAGAAGAAAAAGGGAAGAAAGAAGGCTTCGTTACTGGAGCTGATGAAGGCCAGCTTCATAGTGCCTGGAGCTTGGTGTGGGGCCTTGAACAATGAACAATCGAGCTGTACAATCGCAAGCAAGGTGTTCACCAGCTTCACTGGCGCACTACCTAACTAGTAGGCTTGTAACCCCTATTGAGGGACCCCTGATTCCTGCAATATCTTATAAAACAACCAAGCCCATATCATTAAGGTTAGTTCAGTATAGCAAACAAGGGAAGCGTAAATAAAGGGAAAACAATTAAGTAATTATAAAAAGCCGAGGACTATAAATATACAACACGCCCTAAGAACCTCTATTTGCAAAAATAATAGAAATATAGGAGACGTATTACGATCCTTTAACCAATAGATGAAGCCTACACGTTCTTAAGCCCCTCAGCAAGTTGGACGAAAAATACCCGTCCTGAAGAACAGCCGATAGTTACCAAAGAACCAGACACAGCGGATGTCCTTGGCCGGAAATCGGGTGGCAGCCATAACAGGGGATCCCCGCACCAAGTAATCCAGCTGCGATCCTCGCTGATACCAGGGCCATAGCGTGTAGCCTCACGCTGTAAAGGTAATGACTGGCTAGGCTGGCGACCAATAGGGATAGCTCCAACATCGGTGAAAATGTACGAAGAATCCGGACTAAACGACAATGTGGAGGATAGGATGCCTATATTAGTAGTTTGCCGCTCCTGGCCCGTTTCCGCGTCCCACAGCTTAACCGTGTCGTCGTACGACGCCGACGCCACCTGCCGGCCGTCGGGCGAGAACGCCACCGACCAGACGAAACCGCTGTGGCCCTCGAGCGTCTGCCGCTCCTGGCCCGTCTCCGCGTCCCACAGCTTGACCGTCTCGTCCGACGACGCCGACGCCACCTGCCGGCCGTCGGGCGAGAACGCCACCGACCTGACGGAACCGCTGTGGCCCTCGAGCGTCTGCCGCTCCTGGCCCGTCTCCGCGTCCCACAGCTTGACCGTCTCGTCCGACGACGCCGACGCCACCTGCCGGCCGTCGGGCGAGAACGCCACCGACCAGACGGAACCGCTGTGGCCCTCGAGCGTCTGCCGCTCCTGGCCCGTTTCCGCGTCCCACAGCTTGACCGTGTCGTCGTCCGACGCCGACGCCACCTGCCGGCCGTCGGGCGAGAACGCCACCGACCTGACGGAACCGCTGTGGCCCTCGAGCGTCTGCCGCTCCTGGCCCGTCTCCGCGTCCCACAGCTTGACCGTCTTATCCCACGACGCCGACGCCACCTGCCGGCCGTCGGGCGAGAACGCCACCGAGTTGACGAAACCGCTGTGGCCCTCGAGCGTCTGCCGCTCCTGGCCCGTCTCCGCGTCCCACAGCTTGACCGTGTCGTCGTCCGACGCCGACGCCACCTGCCGGCCGTCGGGCGAGAACGCCACCGACCAGACGGAACCGCTGTGGCCCTCGAGCGTCTGCCGCTCCTGGCCCGTCTCCGCGTCCCACAGCTTGACCGTGTCGTCGTCCGACGCCGACGCCACCTGCCGGCCGTCGGGCGAGAACGCCACCGACCTGACGGAACCGCTGTGGCCCTCGAGCGTCTGCCGCTCCTGGCCCGTCTCCGCGTCCCACAGCTTGACCGTCTCGTCCGACGACGCCGACGCCACCTGCCGGCCGTTGGGCGAGAACGCCACCGAGTTGACGGAACCGCTGTGGCCCTCGAGCGTCTGCCGCTCCTGGCCCGTCTCCGCGTCCCACAGATTGACAGTGTCGTCGTCCGACGCCGACGCCACCTGCCGGCCGTCGGGCGAGAACGCCACCGACCAGACGAAACCGCTGTGGCCCTCGAGCGTCTGCCGCTCCTGGCCCGTCTCCGCGTCCCACAGCTTGACCGTCTCGTCCGACGACGCCGACGCCACCTGCCGGCCGTCGGGCGAGAACGCCACCGACCTGACGGAACCGCTGTGGCCTTCGAGCGTCTGCCGCTCCTGGCCCGTCTCCGCGTCCCACAGCTTGACCGTCTTATCCCACGACGCCGACGCCACCTGCCGGCCGTCGGGCGAGAACGCCACCGAGTTGACGGAACCGCTGTGGCCCTCCAGCGTCTGCTGGCATGCGTTCCAATCGCGATCGACGTTTGGAGCTTGAGTCACCCATGCGGGCCTCTTGTATTGGTTTCTCGTGATGCTTCTCTGGGGACTGAATAGAAGCGCTGAAGAGTACGCCTGAAGCGGACAGTTTTCAATTCCTGATTTGGAGTATAGGAGGAACAGGCATGCATCTCGGGCACGGTCCATAAAGAGAGTTGACGCCTGTCTCTCTGTCTATACAAAAGTTAATACGCAGTACGAAGTTGTATTATTAATAACGTACCTGGGCTAAGCGTTGAAGATTTAGCATTGCAGATACTCCTTGGGGTAAAGCTTTCAAGAGGCTGAGAGCTTCGAGCCAATTGAGGTACTTTTCGCGTAGGAAGGTATCGACAGGGCCGTTGTCCTTCAGATCTCCCCTCGTAGCCGCAGTTTCACGGCACTCGAGTAGATGGTCAGCCCAGTATACACATGAGTATCGTGCTGCAGCTAACGGATCTGGATCTGGCTCTTTCATTTTTCGATAGAAAATCCGGGGGCGCGGAGGTTGTAAATATCTTCACATAACATCTTTGATATGACTTGGAGCGATCGGGAAAACATGATGTAATGTTCGTGATGAATACCGAGTGGCAAGATTTTGTTGGATGCCTTTTGGGTTAAGAAGTCTTTTGCGGACTGGTGCACGAAGGAAACAGTGCCTTCACGAAGAGTAAGGAAGGAGCCGCAAGATTCCACAAGTTCATGAGCCGTGTTAAGATCGCTGTTAAATCCTCCAGGGCATTCGACCAAAGATGCCAATTCCGGCAGGGTAAGAGGTCGGTACACTGTTGACATAATGCTGAGTATACGATAACAGAGCTCTGTGTCCAAAGAATGATCGATGTACTCCAGCATCCGCGTATATAAGGCATCAAGCCCTGCCGGCATACTCCGTAGCTCTTGACGAATATGCCGACAGCGGACCCTGACATCTTGCAGACGTTCGCAGACCAAGGCTATCCAGAGGAATGTGTGGTTGGCCTTTGACGTCAGATCTACCTCTACATCCTTCCAAATCTGGCAGTCGCATCTCTTTAAATCTGCCAGTGCTTTGACCCTGTTCCGGATGTATAAGCCGACAGCGACGGAGACCGATTCTTGATTGAGTTCAAGGCTGAGACTGGATCCCTGAGGAAGGTTCTCTAGATAGTCGCCAATCTCCGGCCAATTGCGACTAGACACCAGCAACTTTACCGAGCGGATTTCGGAAGAAAAGTAGCGAACCAGTTCTAGAAGGTTTCTGAGGTCCTCACATTCATCAAGTGCATCGATGATGAGGACTGGGCTTCCCGATTTTGGGTCTTCCAAGATAGTAGTTAAGAGCCTCCTTAAGGCTTGCTCTGTGTTGAATAGCTTCGAGCCTGCCGCTGCATACTCTTCTTGAATAGGTCGGCGAAGTAACTCGTTCTTCCGGACCAGCATGAAGATCAAGCCACGGAGCACTGCCGTAGGTGTCCTCAAATCAGGTTCTGTAGACTGGCAAAAGAAATACGATAGCGTGGTTTCTGATTTGGGTTGTTCCAGCTCCTTGATGATACCACAGAGAAGCATAGTCTTGCCTTTGCCAGGGTCGCCTTTGATCCATAGCAAGCGACTTCCTTCGCCGTGTCGCCATCGCTGAAAATCATCGTGTTCGAGAATCCAGCGGTAGCAATCTTCCAGCAACCCGCCTTTGGCTGCTTCGATGCGCGACTTGTCGTCGCGAGGATCGGTGAGTCGCAGATCAGGAAGCCATCGGTCGGAGTTCGCTTCGGATTGGAGGTAGTAGTTATTTCCGATCTGGACTCGGCCAGGTCCATCAGTCCGGATGTCTCTGGCCGAGTTGGACGTCATTTTCGCTCGGCGCGGTGTATAGAACCTTGGTGAAAGGTCTCACAGCGGTAGAGAACCATCCCCGTTTGCTTCTTATTGAACGTAAGGATGATGGGGAGAAACCTGCAGAGAATAAAACGATGTTATCAGGCTGGCGCGTAGAGGACCAGTCAGCTGCCTTGTCGTCTCACCCGCACCGACCCCGCATTCCACGGACTTCCACAAACCGTGTTGTCGCTTAACGGAACACCCGTCAGCTAGGTCTTCCTTCATCGTTCAGGTCTACTGCAATCATAGCAGAGATCTTCGGAACCGTGGCTGGCGCATTGAGCGTGGCTGCGATATTCAATAACTGCGTCGATTCTTTCGAGTACATCCAACTGGGCCGCCATTTCGGTCGAAATTTCGAGCGATACCAACTCAAACTCGATATCGCCCGAATTCGCCTAGGGAGGTGGGGGAACGCCGTTAGGATCAATAAAGACCCTCGATTCGACATTATAACACCGCTCGATAAAGAATCGCAAAATGTCCGGGCTATCTTAAAAAAGATTAAGCAGCTTTTCTAAGTAGTATAGAAATTATCTAAGCGCTACGAAATTAACGCGACGCCGGAAGACCTAGAATACTGCGAGGTAGCAGGTATACAACCGGCCGGTCGCACTCTGCATAATCGGTTAGCTGCCATTACGACTCAAAGACAGAATAGCACAAGCATCTTTAAACAGGCTGCTTGGGCCCTATACGACGCGAAGAACTTTAACAAGCTAATCGAGCAGATCACGGGATTCATCGACGACCTAGAGAAGTTATCCCCCTATCGAGGTCGTCCGTCGTCAGTTGGCAGAGCTGGAGATTGAGGAGGTTAATGACGAATCGAGCTTGGTAGTTTTACGAGACGCCGCCGTCGATATAGACCATGTTTTATCCGAAGCTGCTGTGAAGAAGATCGAGGTGTCGGGAGGTAGAAACCGTACAGGTGACGTACGGACTTTGAATAGCGCCCGCGTCCAGGTTAGAGACCACTGGGGCACCGATGTAATGACTCGTGGCCTAAATGTTGTAGACTAAACCACGAACGAGGCAGGCTCAATCGACGCCCAAGGCAGTTCTGGGGTTCGTGTTGGTTAAAGTTACGGCGGACGGGACATTTTTAATATATAATTTATCGGTTCTCGGCCCTTACTTCGACTAAAATAATCGGTAAAGCCAACTAGGTTAGCGAAAATTAACTGTTTATCTTCGATGCTTATTTTGTCCCATGGGATGGTTACCAGCGCTGTACTAAGTATACTAGGTGGGGTTATGCTCTGTAGCCTAAGCAGCGTCCCCTAGACGAGACCCCCGCCAGCTTAAGATCGCTTACCATATTACCTTTCGCACTAACTTTAGCGTTTCGTTTAATTGAAACGAGAAAACGGGTAAATTTCATTATGTCGCAGCCTGCTCCATTCCTCGACTCGTGGTTTAATAATTACAGCTGGCAGGATTATAGCCCTACAGAGAACTTTAGGGATATAACAACTCCCGAAGACGCCCAGCGGCCGGCCGCTAGTCCCGCGAATGGAGGGAACGCCCGGACTGTATTACCATTTCACAGCTAGACGCCCACGCCCACGCCAGCACTAAGAGACGGCCTTCCGTTGCTGCACCTGGCCGAATGGGACGAGACGAAGATATACGACGAGCGGCCGCCTACCTGTATATATTACTCGATCGAATAGAAATTAACTGTGAATAGCAAGATAGTCTCGAAGGATACCGAGCAAAACCTCGTCCTCGCACCGAGCGATTATTAGGAAAGAATACTATAAACTAAGCTCGATAAACTAGTAAAAAGAAAACTATTATTTAATAAGTCGTATAAAGTAAACGATATTAATATCGTAATCTCCGTTCGATATTATTTAAAAAGTGATTTAATTAAACGATTTAATAATCTTAATATTAAGTGAGTAATCGTAAAAACCTAGCTTTAAGCTTAAAACTAAGATAATAATAAAAGTTAAAACAAAATTTTTAAAAATAACTCTTCTATACCGGCCTCTACGAGCCTATAAATTCGGTCATTGGGCTACCTAGCTCCCCACTACGCTCCGAGCCTACTTTGGGCTCGGCGCGGCGCCGGCGCAGCCGTTAGTGGTCGAAAGTCCGCTTCTTAACGCTTTTCGCGGCTCACTATAGCCTCCCGAAAGCCCCAGCAGTAGCCGAACCTAAGGCAAAACCGCAGACAGTATATCGGCACACGCCCACGCCCTTATAGAAGAGCTCACTATCCTGCAGCAGGTTATTAAAGACCGGCAGCGAGGCGACAATCCCGTAAGCGTGCCGTCGAACCGGCTGCTGCCCTTATACGCCTTTGTTTAAGCGTTTTTTGGAAAAGTTTTCTCGCGAGTCCGGGGTCTAAGCTTAGGAGACCTATTTAAACGAAATCGCCGCCGCTTAAAAGCACTAGGCTAAGCAGATCGCGAGCCTTACGAAGGCCGTCGAGACTGCCGCCATAACGGTTTTAAATTAATTACAGGGTAACCCGTTACCGGGTAACTTATAAAGTAACCCGGCACAGGGTAACCGTTTATAGGCGGCGGTGGCCCGAAGGGCAGAGCCCCCTCCGGCTATTAAGGCGGTCCGCACCTAGGTCTCGGCCACCGGTGTTACTTACCGAGAGTACATTACGAAAACGACCGAAAAGGAGATTATTATAAAGCTATATATTTCCTCGAGGAACGACGGGAAAGCTATTAAATTTTAATTATAAAGTATATTAATTAAAAACTTTAAAGCTTTTATTAATTATATTAATAACGTTATTATTTAAGTAGCCGCTAAATTTTTTATATTTTTAAGGAGCTCGAAGGACGTCGAAATAATAAACGCCTTTAATAGCCCTTCGAAAAGGCCGGTATTTTTAAAGCTATATAGCGGCATTTAAGTAAACAGCGCCGTATTTCTTAAATCCGGGGATATTTAAGTATATACGGCCTTTATAGCCTAGGCGAAACTATTAATCGAGCACGCCGACTAATAAGAGAAATACGTAGGAAATAAAGCAGCCGTAATCGTTTCGATATACGGGGTAGTTATTTATAATATTCCCTCGGCTTTTTTTCGACCCCTTTAAGGCCCCCGAGATGGCCGCATAACTATAGACTTTAAACACTAGGATCCTCCCGATAAATAAAATTACTTATATAGGCTAGTTAACGAGGGAAGGGGCTACTAAGTTTATAAGATTTATTATTATCGAATTTAGCCGCCTCGAGTTTATAAACCGGCTAATCCACGTAGAATATTTATAATTTAACGAGACTCACAGCGTCGAACGCTACGATAAAACTTATAAGATTAAATAATATCTCTAATATTAAAAATACGGCTACATTATCACTTAATACGTAACTACTTACGATACCTGCGGCTATTATTCGGACCTTTACAACACGAGAAAATACCCCGTCCGCTTTTCTCGTAGCGTCTCGAAATGCACTAACTACCGCAACCAGCACAATAACTAAAGTTTCCAGTGCGAATACCGGAAACGGGAGCGTCAGAAGGTCACCGAGGCCCTGAAAAACAAAACCACCTACTGGCTCACCACGGAGATGCCAGCGCCAGCACCAGCACCAGCACTAACGCCAACACTAGCACCGGCACCGGCCCCAGCCACTACCGCCACCCCCACTAACACCACTGGAACGCAGGGGCCACCCCGCCACAGGCCCCTAAAGGACAGCTATCGTCAACCACGCCGGCGCCAACACCGGCCCACACAACCACCGCTACCCTGGAACCTACCCGGGAGCCTACCCTGGAGCCTACCCTAGAGCCTACCCCTGAGTTTACCCTGGACCCGGCCGTCCTTATGCACCTAACAAATTCGACCTACGATATCAACGCTTTTCTCGACGCCCTAACTAACGTTACCTACCCGAGGCCACCCCCGGCGTCCCCTAGTGTAGCCACAGAGCCGGAAATAGCGAACGAGCCCCTGGCAGGCCCCCTAGCCTCCACAGCCCCCCTAGCTCTCTAGCTAAGCGCAGATAACATTAACCTTAACTTTCGGGAACAAGCAGCGAATAAAAAAGGACCTACCGGAAGACCGTTATGGAACTCCGGGCCAGGATACGGCAACGAGCTAGCGAAGGCCTGGACGAAGAGCTCTCCACGAAAGCCCCTTCCGTGGATTTCACTAATGAAGCCCCCGGAAAAAGCGGAAAGAAGCTTTAAACTAAGTCTATAGGACGCTAACTAAGCCGGACAGCGACGCTATCGCCTACGCTACCCTTTATAAGTATAGTACCGCGGCTAGCGTTTCGAAACCACTGCCGATAAAACGACGTCTTAAAATATAACGCCTTAATTATATAAAGCTTAATTTAAAAAATATCCCTTATATTACCTTTAATATTTTACGCTACACGTAATAAATAGTTTATTCTTTTTACGTATTTTTATTATAATAAGGTTTTAAGTCCTTAATATTTAAGTGATTATAATTATTTTATTACTTATTTTTTAAGTATATTTTTAAGTAACTATTTATATTAATATAATAAGGGCGTGTTACGCTACGAATACCTTTAAAAATAACGGACTTACGAATTTTACCGTTTCGATCTTATTAATCCTTATATTTTATAATACTTACGCACTAGCTCCTTCGGTGTATTACGACCTAACCTACTCATGCGGCCAAAAGCGAAGCATAGGCAACCACGGAAGGGCGATACCCCGCCGGAAGGACTAGAGACTCTAAACAAAAAGAACTGCTATAAACACTAGCCACGAGTCACGTAACGGATTAGTCGGATTATAAAAGAACAGCTACTAATTTAACTAAGCTAACGGATTAAAGGCTTATTTTAAAATAATAAATAAACCTCTAATCTTAAGCTTAGAAGTTTATTTCGAGACGACGAATAAGCTAACGAGTTAACTATTAATAAAAGAGCGAGGCTAAATATAAAAACGAATATTTTTTATATAGTTTCCTAAATACTCTCGTTTATTTAATAATTAATCTAAGCATTAATTTTTATTTCTTAATAAAGTATATACTTTAACGATTTATTATAATATTATAAACTACGCTTTAATACTTATTTAAAATTAAGTTACTTTATTATTTTATTAATAATATAATTTTATTACTCGTTTAAATACTCTCTCGCATTATTAATATAAACCTACGTACGCTTCACTAGGTTTCTATTAAACTTTAATAAGTATCGTTATATTTTAATTATTTTTATTCTTACGAGTTATTATTTAAACCTAGAGTAATATTCGATATTATAACACTTTAAACCCTAGCCGAAAACGCCGTTAATAACCCTACGGGGAAAACTTAACGTTCTCGTAATAATCTAATACTTATAAACACAGTTTAAATAAGTAAAGAACGAGAATACCTAGCTCGTCGAACAGATCACTACTATACTTATTTTAACCTCCGAATACGGTAAGTTTAAACTTACGCCTCCGTAGACTTACGATAATAAAGAAAGAAACGTTTAAAGTTTCCTTACGTAAATTAAAGCTTACTTACGCTTTTATGCCCACGCTATTACTACCGAATAAAATAAGGTCCTATACGTCGCAGGATTCCTTAAAAAAAACACACTTATATAATTCGAACCTATTATACGCGACTACTTTAATAACCCCGATAAAAATAACTAAAAAAACGATACTAAGAGGCTCTTTTATAGCTACACCGGGTTTAAAAAGAAACTAAAGGCTATTTTCGGAAATCCCGATAAAATCCGGACTATAAAGCGAATACTTATACAGCTTAAATAAAAAGGATCGGCATCTTAATACGCCGCTAAGTTTAAACAAACTTTTTTAAAACGGAATAAAACGACGACGACGCCTTAATAATACTTTTTTACGCCGGGCTGCGAAAAGAAATAAAGAACGAAGTAAGCCGAGAGAATAAACCGGATAACTTTAATAATTATATTAAAAGGTTTATTAAAATTAATAACCGACTATATAAACAACGATTTAAACGATAAGGGCACTAAAAATTTCGAGCTAATAATAATAAATTAAAGGTTAATAATAAACGACTTATTTAACGATAAGTATTAAAAAAGACCTTTTTTAAGTATTATAGCGGACTTATAAACCTCGACGTAACCTAGTATAATAAAAACAATAAAAATAAAGCATTACTTATTATAATTATTAAAAAAAATATTACGCCAGGGACTGCCGAAATAAAAAGGCATTTAAATTAATACTCGAAGGACGACACGTTAACGTTACTAAAAAAACCGGCCACAGTAGCTATTAAGGAAAATAAGGAAGCGCTATATAGTAACCTTTCCTAAATAGCCTGTTATAACGATAACTGCACTACCCATTTAATAGATAAAAAAGAACTAAATAGTTTTTAAAAAACCACGAAAAAGAAATAAAAAGTATAAAACCGTGGCTATAATACGCCGAACGCATGAAATAAACTTTAACGACTCCGGTTTAAATAATAACGATACCGAGAAACTAATAAATAACTCGGGACGGCTTATTAAAATAACCTTAAGCGACTTTATAACCGAATTATTTAAATATTAAGACCTCGACGTCGATAAATAAATTATTATTCCCGGAATACTTTATTTAAAATTTAAAGCAGAATAATAATAGTTTATTACGAGGGGATTTAAAAAAGGAATCTATATTAATTATACCGTTAAAAACGACCTTCGGGTTTCGCTTATTAATAATATATATTTTACGCTTTTTTAAATTTTATATATAACGTGGTTTACCACTACGCGACGCATATCACTTAGCGACGCATTTAAATTTAATTTTAATATAATTAAACTTTAACGCGTAATACCTTTATAATTATAATGCCTAATTAATCCTAAAAAGATCGGATAGTTTTAATAATTTAAGCGACACGAAACGGACCGAATTAAATAAATTAAAGAGTAATAGTAAAAGCTTATAATATACTCGAATTAACTTTACGTTATCGAATTTACGGCCGAATTTTAAAACGCGAAATTCGACCGAAACGACGTAAATTAAATTTAATTAAAAAGAGGTACTTCGTAAATATATAATTAATTTAGATATTCGAGGGATGCCTCCCGATCTCGTTAGTGTAAAAAATATGGCTAATCTCCTTACCGCGTCGCGCGGCGGCGACCGCGTCGGTAAACACTGGGTCAGGCGTTTTATCGACCGTAACCCGGACTTAAAAACTAAAATAAATCGTCGATACGATTATTAAAGGGCTTTTTACGAGGATTTTAAAGTTATTTCCGGCTGGTTTACGTTAATCGTGAATATAAAGGCGAAATACGGGATCGTCGACGAAAATATTTAAAATTTTAACGAAACCGGCTTTATAATAAATATAATCGGGTTAATACTCGTTATAATACGCGCCGAGCGGCGTAGAAAAGCGAAATCGGTTTAGCCTAATAATTAAGAATAAGTAACGGCGATTAAATATATTAATTCGTAAGGTTAATATATTCCGCCGTTCTTAATCGTTTAAAGTTAATATTACTTTACGAACTAGTCCCGCGAAACCGATTTACCGGGCGACTAAGTAATTAAGCCGACTTTTAATAGTTAAACTAATAACGAAACAAGCTTAAACTAGATTAAGCATTTCGATAAACACATTAAAACGTAGACGAAAAATTCCCACCGCCTCCTAATTATCGATAGCTATAAGAGCTATATTTCGGCCGAATTCGAAGTATACTATTAAAATAATAATATTATTATACTCGGTATGCCTCCTTATTTATTTCACCTGCTTTAGTTACTCGATATAACACTTTATTCGGCTTTAAAGCGTGCTTATTTAAAGGAAATCGAGCTGTTTATTAAGGCCTCGATAAACCACATTACGAAGCTCGAGTTTTTTATCGCTTTTAAAGCCGCGCATTTCGCTGTTTTTACGGAAAATAACATTAAATCCGGATTTAACGCTTTTAATTTAGTCCCTTATAATCTTAATAAAGTAATTAATAAGCTGGATATACGTCTCTGGACGCCTACACTTAACCTATCCCGTTTAGGGACGGTTAATATTTACGACCTTTAAACGCCGTTTAACCCTTAATAAATAACTAAGCACTTTACTTATATTAAAAAAAGGATGTTTACTTATTAAAAAAGCTCTCCGACGTCGATTTTAAATACGGTAAACTAAATAGCGAAAAATATAATTAAAATAGCTTATAAAATAACTCTTATGCGCGATAAAATATATATACTAAAGGAGACTAATTTAATACTTTTTTAAGCGCCGGAAAGCTAAAAAATCGCGAGTCCAGCTTAAAAAAGCCTTTACTATTAAAGAATCTCAGCAGCTATAGGACGAAAAGGTAAAAAGGAAGCGTTCAGCGCCCGATAAAGGTGAAAATAAGGGTTCGTTAAAACGGAGGGCGACCGGTGGAAGGCGCTGTGGTGTTTACGGCGAGACAGGTTACAATGCGCGAATATACGAAAAAGATATAAAATTAAGCGAGGAATCGGATAACGAGTAGTTTTAATTAATTTTAAGCGTTATAATTAAATTAATTTATATAAAAGGGTCGAAAAGTGGAAAAAGTGCGTCGCTAAGTAATATACGTCGCGTAGTAGTAAACCACGTTATATAATAAATATATAAAACACTTTAAAGAGAAACTTACGAACGAATAGTTTCCTTAACGAATTAAGCGAACACTTATTATATACTTATATTTAAATTACTTAATCGAAAAGGTTAAAACGTTTATACTTAACCCTCGAAAAGTGTCACGGCGAGCATTAACGTAGACTAAAACATAGCCACAGCGATAGGTATATATATTTATTAATAAGAATAATAAAAATAAAAAGGAAAAAAAAGGCTATTTACGGTAGGGACGGAGGCCGTACCTATATAAGGTCCCCGGACGGGGTTCGTGTGACTTAAGGATAGCCGTTAATCTGTCGCTAGCTGGTATAAGGCCTAAGCTTCGTACTTAGCCGTCACACTACCCCCCTCCATGGAGGCCTAGCAGGGCCGGTTCCGTTTATTATTTACCGTGGCGCCGACGGCGTTTCCTAGTTACGTTTTTTTTAACCTTTTATAGAAGCTTATTATTAAAAATATCGCTTAGCAGCCTATTATTAACTGCTGCCGTAATCTATTCTTTTAACCTAAGTAGTAATCCCGGCGCGTCCGGGTTTACCTCGTGAAACTTTTTACTCGCACAGCTGCGTTTTTTAAGTTAATAGCCGGGTATTATATAAGGTTTAGGTTATAACCTAATTAATCGACTTAATATTAAAGCTTATTTTTTAAAAAGCTTAAAAAAAACTACCTTTAAAACCGTATACTTTTATTTTTTATCGATTACTATAAAATCCGGGGGTATAATACGCTGTTTAAGCACCGGGTTTTAAAATATTTTAAATAATCTACTAGTATTAATTACACGGTTAATTTTTATTTCGGCGGAAAAGTCGACCTCGTAAGTATTCTCGTACGGGTTATTTAAAACCTTATACGGTTTTACGTAAAGGTTATTTAAGCTATCGTAAGGACGATTAATGCTTTAATTTTTATAACGAATATAAATTATGTCCTTAATTTATTAATCGATAAGCCGACGGGCTTTATTTATTTATTTCCGTTAAACCTCTTAAGCTTTTTATATATTTATCTTAGCGAAAGCGATAGCCTTATCGCGGCGTTTCGTAAAGCTTCGTGCTTTTTTTTAAGAGCTTTTCTCGTAGTAATAACGTTATACGTGAACATGCTTCTTAATCGAAAGTTATTTTTAATAAATACTTTATTTTTATTTCTATCGGTGAAAGCCCGGTGCTATTATAGGGTTAAGTAATATGCATAAAATCGAGGCAGGGTAGTAAATTTAACTAGTCGTTTTAAAAGTGACCGATAAAAAGCCGTAGTTTTATTTAAAGAAATTAATTAACGATCTCCGTTTATTTATTAGTTTAAGGATATTCGGCCGTAAACCGCTATAGTTTAATACCGGTTAATTTCGTAAGCTCGTCCGAGAAGTCTACTATAAATTAAAGGCCTTTATTCGAAGTAATAGTTTTAAGAATACTATAGATTTATTAAGGGAAAAAGTAATAAAGCTTCGTTAATTTAATTACCGTGCACGTTTTATAAATGAAAATCGAAAAGGATCGTTTTTTTAACCTATTAACGACTATTAAGATCGAATTATAACCTTTTTTATTTTATAATATTAATTTAAAGTCTATATTTATATATTACCAAGGGCGTTCCGAAATACGGAGAGGCTGGAGTAGTCCTGCCGGCTTTTAGCGGGTCGCGCGGCTACGTAAGCACTTAGGGTAGTAAGCATAGTATCGATTAATAAAAGCTTTTATGCTCGGCTACGCGTATCGCTCTCAGAGTATCTTATGTATTTTATTCCGTTTTAAATAAACGCGGCTAAGTGAACGATAAAACTCGTCGTATAGGCGCGTTTAAAGGTTCGTTTTGTTTAATATTATTAACTTTTTTTAAAATAATAGTAGTTTATTATAAAAAGTATAGTTCTCGTTCTTATTTAATATACGTTGCCGCTTTTAGTTTAATTTAAAGGATTTCCGGTTAACGAACAATATCGCGTCGACTAGTAAAATTCCTTAAAACTCTTCCGGCTCTTCGGTCTCCTCTATGCGGCTTTAATTAGCGGGAAGTGTTATTTACTCGTTCGAGAAGAGCGCTATAACTGGATTTATCGATGTACCGCCTACGAATACGCTGGGAGGGAGGAGGACCTAAATCCTACTCTATTCTTTAATAGCCTGTTACGTTACTAGGTCTTCGGCCTTCCGCGAAAGAGTATCGGTAACTAGGTTCTACTTACCGGGCCTATAATAGAGCTAGTAATCGAAACGAGAAAGGAATTTATTCTATAAAGCTTAACGCGAATTAAGCTTTCGCTTTATAGCGAAATATTATAAAGCTTAATAATCGATATAAATATCGAACCGACGTTAATAAAAAATTAACGTTTACTCTTATTTTTATAGGGCGTGTATTATAATTAAGAGCTCTTTATCGTGGATTATATAATTATATTTCGCCGGTATTATTGTTTTTTTAAAAAAAGCAGCTAAATACTATTCGCCTTAATCGTTCTCCTATATAAGCACTACCGATACGACCCCGTTAAAAGCATTAATTTCTACCCTAGTAGCGCGGTCCTTACGAAAATACGAAAAAACTAGCGCGCTGATAATAGCGGCTTTAAACTCGTTAAAAAAGGATTAATATTTTTAAATCTATTCCTAAAGCGGGGACGCGGTTAACTTATGTAAAGGCTTCGCGATACGGCTAAATTTATCGATAAATTAACGGTAAAAATTATTAAATCTAAAGAAAAACTAAAGTTCCCGTACCCGTATAGGCGGTTTTTAAGCAGTTATAACGGTTACCTTTTCGAGGTTAACCGAGATACTCGTAATCGAAATAATATAACTAAGGAATTTAGTTTTAATTACGCCGAACTCGCTTTTCTTAATATTTACTTAAAAGCTTATTTCGCGTAGCTTTTATAAAACTTAATAAATATATTCTTTATAAGCCTTTAAGTTTTCGGAAAAAATAAAGATATCGTCGATATAAGCGGTGTAAAACTTATCGAAGAACGGGAATAAAACTTTATTAATATAACGTTAAAACGTGTTAAAATTATTATAAAGGCCGAAAAATATTACCCGGTATTTATACTGCTCGAAACGCGTTCGAAAGGTAATAAAGTCTTCCGATTATTCATTTATCTTAATCCGATAAAAAGCTTATCGGATATTTAGCTTAGTATATACTTTTATACGTACGATACGCTTTAATATCTCCCCGATTAAGGGCAAAGGGTAGCGGTCTTTCCTAGTGCGTGTGTTCAGCTCCTAGTAATCGATATAAAGTCGGAGATTACCGTTAGGTTTTCGTGCGAAAAAGACGGGGGATTTATATTTAATTTTATTAAGTATAATCTATTCTTTTCGAAAGTTCTCGGTAAAGTATTCCTTTAAAGCAATTAATTAATCGATAAATATACTATAAAGTAAATACGTTTATATAAGAAGAGCGTCGGGGATTAACTCGATTTTATAGTCGCTATCTCGGTGCGGGGGCAGGTAATCGCTTTTTACCTTCGAAAAAACGTTATAGAATTCTTCGTAATCTTAAAGTAGCTTTTAAAGAATTTCGTCCCGGGTTACTACGTTTTTTATTATAAAAAGTCTTCGATTAGCCGGTTAAAAATAAAGACCGAAAAATAATATCTATTAATAACGTAATATCTATAATTAACCGGGCGCCGTAAGTTATAAAAATAGGCGTCCCTTAAAATTAAATAAACATTTAAAGAAAAAAGAGATGGACCCGGGCGCTTCGGAAGGTTACGAGGTCGGCTCGGTGGTGTAGAGGCCTCTTTAAGTGCCTGATCCATCTTCCATAGCGCCTCTCGCTGGCTCTGCTTTCACGATATAGCTCTTGTAATCTTTTTTAAAATCTTAATAATAGCTATTATAATCGATGGAACCTAATTAGGCTCTCGTGCTTTCTATTAACGGTCTTTTCGCTTTATATCGCGCTATACTTTTTAATCGAGCTTCTATCGAAAGTTTCGTACGGGCATAATAATATCGGAACGTTAATCCTTTCGGTATAATAAATCCGGAGGGAAATAAAAACGTTAGCGGCTATAGTCTAGTATTAGCCGATAATGAGAAAGAAACCGTAGCCCGATAATTATTTAGAAATTTTATCGATCGCTTAAATTAATTTTTAAGAGAAGTATATCGTAAAAAGTGCGACTATATATTTAAAAGTTAACCGTAATAAAACTTTAAATCGATTAAATAACTATACTTTCGAATCCTTTCACGGTAACCGGTTTATTATAAACGGTTTAAGGGAGAAACCAAGCCTAGGCGAGGCGTGCGCAGAACGTTTTATCGGCTAGCAGTTATACTTATACTCTAGTATTAATTAATACGCGTAAAGAAACAGCGATTTTATTTTTTTTAATTATTATATTAATAATAAAAGCATTACTTTCGATTAAGTTTTTAAAAGAGAAGAGTTCGATTATTTTTACCGTTAACTAATTAATATTAAATATAAAGCCTAGGCGAGAGACTTTACTTAAGCTTCCTCTTTTCCCGATTTTTTCTACGAGCTGTGAAATTTAGTCTATTCGGTAATCGTATTTATATCCACATAATCTTCCGGGTATTAATTAATAAAATAACTAGCCTTTTTATAGTTATAACAAGTGGATTTAAAAGGGTTCGATATAGCTCTAGAAACTAACGATTCGCGTGTGGCGGGTGTGGTCGCCCGAGGAGCGTTAATAGGCGTCCTTGCCGAGGCGGCTAAAACCGAGCTGGTAGGTTAATAAATTAACGTAATAACCGGGGCGCTTAGTTTAAACGTAATAAGTTCGAGGGAGCGCCGGGTTATTATTTTAACGTTTATATAAAAAAATTTAATCGCCCGGGGTGGAGACTTTTTAATTATTTTTTTTAATTATTAATACACCTCGGAGTAACGTACGTAAAATCTTTAAAAGTTTAAAAACGAGTCTATATAATAGTATAAAATAAAGGTTCGTAACCGGTTAATAAGCTTTTAATTTAGCTCGTATTTTCATTTTAAATACGGAACTCTAGCTAAATTAATTAACCTGATAAACTTCGCGTAAAATTCGAAGAACTTCGCATCGGGGTTTATTTAAAAATTAATTAACTCGTCTTTAGCTATACTTTTACGGTTAAGGTTATTAAATAATAATCGTAATAAATCGTATACTTTATAAGAAGTAAAATATATTAACGGGGAGCTCTTATCGAAATAAAAGGTTAATATAGCTATAGTAAGCCCCGAAATTAACGATATAAACTAAGCGAATCGGGTGCCTTTATTTAAGAAAAGCTATATATTATATTTTAATTTATAAAATATAAACTTCTCTTATTTTTCGAAGGTAAAGGAGACTTTATTCGTTAATTAGTTTAAATTTTATAACTTAAAAGTATATCCTAGCGTTACCGCGGTAACGGCTGTTTTATACGAAAGTTACCGTTAAAGTAAAGGCGAGTTAAATAATTTAAACCCTCGTTTTATAGAGAGTAATAAAAAGGTAGGTCGAGAAGTAACTAAAGTAATATTAGACTAGCCCTTTAGCTAGGCGAGGCGGTTTATTATAAACTCTAATTGCTAAGATATTTTAACGAGGGGGTCGGTGGTCGTAGTAGGCAGCTCTAGTGCCTTTCCTTTAAGGGCGGAAGCCTCTACGGCCCTACGAGGGTTGGAACCATGGGCTCCAGCTCTAGATCGTCCTGATACGGCACCCCGGGTCTTGACTCGAGCGCCGGAGGGAACTTTAAAAGGAGTAGCCGCTGGTGCGGCATAAATCGTGCGGTTATCGGAAAGACTATCGTCTTCCGGGAGGGAAGTATTTATCGCTATATTTATAGGTAGGCGGAAAAGAAAAAGGACGCGAAATAATAACGTATTTAAAAAAATAAAAAGTAATTAAGCTTAAGAGATAAAATAACCTCGGTTTTAAATAATTTTTATTATTATATTACGGCGAGTATTAACGTAGATTAAAATATAGTTATAGTAATAAATATATGTATTTATTAACGAGAATAATAAAAATAAAGAAAAAAAAGAGGCTATTTACGGTAAGAACGGAGGCCGCACTTATATAAGGTCCCCGGACGGGGTTCGTATAACCTGGGGATAGCCGTTGGTTTATCGCTAGCTGGTGTAAGGCTTAAGCTTCGTGCTTAGCCGTTATAAAAGGCTTACTTATTAATAAAAGAAGACTTTAAGTAGCTTAAGAAATACTACTTAAAGGAACGGCTATAAGATTAATATAATTAACTTTAATGTATAGTATACGCTTACGATAAAACTACGGTATTACGATAAATATATAGAAACACGACGCTCGAAACGCAATTAGCGATAAGACTAAGGTTATTAAAAGTAATCCGCTACGAGACTTATAACGCGCCACTATCGGCTAGCGGCGCTTTATAATAGCGATTATTTTTAATAATAAAAGGAGAAACTATTAAGATCGTAAAACGAACTAATCGTTTATTAGTAAATAGTAATACTCTTATAATTTAATAATATTAAAACGATAATACTATTAAACCTATTTACTAGTTACGATTCGTAAGACTTAAAAAAATTAACCTACGAATTATAAAACGACACCACGAAATATCGCCACCATTAAACTACACCCTTATACCCACGTTTACCTTTAATTAATAAGCGACTCTACGCCGGTAAAAAAGCATAAAAAAAGAACTCGGTCGCAGAAAGCAGCAATCGGGAAATAAAAACCGCCGACTATAAAAAGACGACATTAAGCGGGATAAAATAAATCCCTATACTACACAGCGAATAATTAAAATATTTACGAGTATATTACGTTAACGATAAATATAAAGAAAACCTGCGTTAACGCGCTATTTAATAGCGGAGCGTAAAAAATTATATCTTATTAAGAATCGTTAATAGCTTAGAATTAGAATAATAATAAAAAAACGCCTTATACCGACTTAAAACTATTAATAAAGGACTTATAACGTATAAAGGCGGAGAGATACGGAAAAAAGTCGCGAACCTTCCTATTACTATTAAACGACAATATAAACGAATTACGTATAATATTACAAAAATATTAAGATACGATATAATTTTAAAGATACCCTAGTTATAAGTAAGTAATCTTAGAATTAATTAGAGGACTAGCCGTTTTTAATAGAATATATTAAAAAGGAGCTTAACCCTTAAGCAGCATTTATAAAAAAAACCCTTAAGTAAACTAACGACACTTAAAACCTATATTATAATTAAAGAGTTAAAGCTAAACGTCACTATATAAATACCGGATAATTATAAAGAATTTAGCGACTTATTTAATAAAGAATTAAAAATAAGACTATTAAAATATATATAATAAGATTACGAAATACCCCTTAAAGAAAAAAAAAACCTCACTTTATACCGATATATTAATTAAACTAAGAACACGAATAAACCTTAAAAAACTATATTAAAAAAAACCTCGTTAAAAAATATATACGATTATCCACGTTATTAATAAAATACCCTATACTCTTCGTACTAAAGAAAAATAAAAACAAAAAACCTAAATAGCGAATATATATTAATTATCGTAAGCTTAATAATATTACTATTAAGAACCGATACCCCTTACCCTTAATTAGCGACCTACGAAATAAACTATACCGAGCTAAAATTTTTACGGCTTTAAACCTATTAAATGCCTATAGACTTATTTAAATTAAGGAAAATAAAAAATAAAAAACTGCCTTTCGAATTAAATACGGGTATTTTAAATACTTTATTATGCTTTTTAGTTTAATTAATACCTTAACTAACTTTTAAAGTATAATTAATTATATACTACGAGAATATATTAATAAATTTATTATTATTTACCTCGACAATATTTTTATTTATTTAAAAAACGAGGAGTAGTATAAAAAGTATATAAAGTTAATACTTTTAAAATTATAAAACGTTAATATATTAATTAACCTTAAAAAAAGCGAGTTTTATAAATAATTAATTACTTTCGTAGGATACGTAATATCCTTAAAAGAAATTCGAATAGAATTTTCCAAGGTATTAATAATTAAAGAGTAGCCTAGGCTTATAAACGTTATAAAAATTTAATCGTTCTTTAAACTAGCTAATTACTATAGAATCTTTATTCTTAGGTTTAATAAAATAGCGACACCCTTAACGAACTTAACCCGAAAAAACGAACTATTTCGATAAACGGAAACGGAAGAATCGGCCTTTTAAAATCTTAAAAAAGAAAATCGTCAGCGAACCGGTGCTTCGTATAATAAATCCCACTAGACTATTCGAAATTAAGACCGACGCATCGGATTATACGATCGAAAAGCAACTCAGCTAACGGAACAATAATAAGAAACTACACCTAGTAACATTCTTCTCGAAAAAGCTAAATAAACTAAAACTTAATTACTAAATTTATAACAAAAAATTAATAGCTATTATTAAAGCTTTTAAAAAATAAAAGTATTATTTAAACGGAATAAAAATACTAGTAAAAATTTATATAGATTATAAAAACCTTACATTGTTTACTATTAATAAAGAATTAAATAAACGATAAATATAATAGGCGGAATTCTTATCGGAATTTAATTTTATTATTATTTACCGAAAAAATAGCGAAAACGAACAAGTTAACGCGTTTAGCCGTCGATTAAACTATTAAGAAAAAGTTCCAGCCGAAACCCGAACTATTCTCACGTAAAACTAGGATAATAACCTTATATTATCCTAATAAATTAATACGATTAATAATATAATATATAACGATAAATAGATCGTAAAATTCCGGACGTATCACGAATAAATAAATACCACACAGCTTACGCCACTAAAAACCGGCTCGAAAAACGGCCTGGTATACTACCACGGTAAATTATATATCCTAAAATAATATAGGTAAAAGTTCATTAAATAATCTTATAAGCACCCCGTACACGGCCATTAAGGAATTTATAAAACTTAAAAACGAATCATTAAACTATATAACTACGAAAATCTTAAAAACTAAATCGTTAAAATTATAAAAGAATGCGACCTTTATAATAAAACTAAAACAGTTAAACATCGCCCCTACGAAAAATTATAACTAATCTCATTATTTAATAAAGCTTAAAAAACTATCGCTTTAAATTAAATTATTAAACTACCATTATTAAAAGAACTATTAACCGAAATTATATACGATAACATTATAATTATTACGAATAAACTTACGAAATATACTTAACGTGGTTTATTACTACGCGACGTATATTACTTAGCGACGCACTTTTTTTATTTTTCGACTTTTTATATAAATTAATTTAATTATAACGCTTAAAATTAATTAAAACTACTCGTTATCCGATTTTTCGCTTAATTTTATATTTTTTTATATATTCGCGTATTATAACCTATCTCGCCGTAAACACCACAGCGCCTTTCATCGGTCGCCCTCCGCTTCGACGAACCCCTATTTTTACTTTTATCGGGCGCTGAACGCTTCCCTTTTATTTTTTCGTTTTATAGCTGCTAAGATTCCTTAATAATAAAGGCTTTTTTTAAATTAAACTCGCGACTTTTTAACTCTCCGACGTTTAAAAAGTGTTAAATTAGCCTCCTTTAATATATATATCTTATTACGTATAAGGGTTATTTTATAAATTATTTTAATTATATTCTTCGCTATTTAATCTATCGTAATTAAATTTAGTATCGGAGAGCTTCTTTAATAAGTAAACACCTTTTTTTTAATATAAATAGAGTGCTTAATTATCTATTAAAGGTTAAACAGCGTTTAAGGGTCGTAGGTATTAGCCGTCCTCGGACGGGATAGGTTAAGTGTAAACGTTTAGAGACATATATTTAATTTATTAATTACCTTATTAGGATTATAAAGGATTAAATTAGAAACGTTAAATCCGGATTTAATATTATTTTCCGTAAAAATAACGAAATACGCGGCCTTAAAAGCGATAAAAAACTCGAGCTTCGTAATATAATTTATCGATGCCTTAATAAATAGCTCGACTTTCTTTAAATAAGCACGCTTTAAAGCCGAATAAAATGTTATATCGAGTAGCTAGAGTAAGTGAAATAAATAGGGAGGTATACTAAGTGTAATAATATTATTATCTTAGTAATATATTTCGAATTTAATCGAAATATAGCTCTCGTAGTTATTAATAATTAAAAGGCGGTAAGAACCTTTCGTTTACGCTTTAATATATTTATTAAAGTGTTTAATCTAGTCTAAGTTTATTTCGTTATTAGTTTAATTATTAAAAGTCGGCTTAATTACTTAGTCGCCCGGTAAATCGGTTTCGCGAGACTAGTTCACGAGGTAATATTAACTTTAAACGATTAAAAATAGCGGAATATATTAACTTTATAAATTAATACATTTAATCGCCGTTACTTATTCTTAATTATTAAACTAAACCGATTTTATTTTTTACGCCGCTCGGCGCGTATTATAATAAATATTAACCCGATTATACTTATTATAAAGCCGGTTTCGTCGAAATTCTAAATATTTTTATCGACGATCCCGTATTTCGCCTTTATATTCGCGACTAGCGTAAACTAGCCGGAAATAACTTTAAAATCTTTATAAAGAGCCCTTTAAAAATTGTACCGATAATTTATTTTAATCTTTAAGTTCGGGTTACGGTCGATAAAGCGCTTAACCTAGTGCTTACCGACGCGGTCGCCGCCGCGCGACGCGGTGAGGAGATTAGCTATATTTTTATATTAGCGAAACCGGGAGGTATCCCTCGGATATCTAGATTAATTATATGCTTATAAAGTATTTCTTTTTTTAATTAAATTTAATTTATATTATTTCGGTCGGATTTCGCGTTTTAAAGTTTAGCCGTAAATTCGATAGCGTAAAATTAATTCGGGTATATTATAAGCTTTTATTACTGCTCTTTAATTTATTTAATTCGCTTCGTTTTATATCGCTTAAATTATTAAAACTATTCGATTTTTTTAGGATTAATTAAGCATTATAATTAACGTGGTTTACTATTAAGTGGTCCGTATTATTAAGTGGTTTACCTTTATTATTTCTCGACCTTTATTAAACTTTAACGCGTAATAACTTTATAACTATAATGCTTAATTTAATTTAAGAAAACCGGATCGGTTTAATTATTTAAACGACACGAAAGCCTTTAAATCTATTAAGTAAAAGAGATACTATAAAAGTATACGACGTTTTTAAAACTGTTTTATATTACCGAATCTACGGCTGAACCTTATAACGCGATATTTAATATTTACGGCATAAATTAAATACGAATAAAAAAAAGTACTTCGTAAATATAAAATTAATTTAAATACCCGCGGGATATCTTTTAAGATCGCTAGTGTAGAAGATATAGCTAATTTCTTTACCGCGTCGCGCGGCGGCGAACGCGTTGGTAAGCACTGGGTTAGGCGATTTATTAACCGTAACCTAGACTTTAAAACTAGAATAAATCGTTAATACGATTATTAAAGGGCCTTTTACGAGGATTTAAACGTTATTTTCGGTTAATTTAAGTTAATCGCGAATATAAAGGCTAAATACGGCATTTTAAACGAAAATATATAGAATTTCAACGAGACCGGCTTTATAATAAGTATAATCGGGTTAACCCTCGTCGTAATACGCGCCGATCGGCGTGGGAAGGCGAAGTCGGTCCAGCTTAATAATCGGGAATAGTCGACGGCGATTAAATGCATTAATTCGTAAAGCTAGTGCATTTCGCTTTTTTTAATCGTTTAAGGCTAATATTATTTCGCGAACTAGTCGCGTGAAAATAGCTTACCGAGCGATTAAGTAATTAAACCGTTTTTTAATAAATAAACTAATAATAAAATAAGCTTAGACTAGATTAAATATTTTAATAAATATACTAAATCGTAAACGAAAAGTCGTTACCGCCTCTTAATTTTCGACGGCTACGAGAGCTATATTTCGGCCGAATTCGAGGTATATTACTAGGATAACGATATTATTACTATTAGTATACCTCCCTACTTATCGCACCTGTTTTAACCTCTCGATATAGCACTTTATTCGCCCTTAAAGCGTGCTTATTTAAAAGAAATCGAGCTATTTATTAAGGCCTCGATAAATTATATTACGAAGCTCGAGTTCTTTATCGCGTTTAAAGCTATATATTTCGTTATTTTTATAAAAATTAATATTAAATTTAAATTAAATATATCCGGTTTAATACCTTATAACCCGAATAAAGTAATTAATAAATTAAATATATATCTCCGGACGCTTATATTTAGCCTATCCCGTCCGGGGACGGCTAATACTTATAACTTTTAAACGCCGTTTAACTTTTAATAAATAATTAAACACTCTATTTATATTAAAAAAAGGGTGTTTACTTATTAAAAAAGCTCTCCGACGCCGATTTTAAATACGGTAAATTAAATAATAAAAGGTATAATTAAAATAGCTTATAAAATAACTTTTATATATAATTAAATACGTACTTTAAAAGAGGCTAATTTAGCCCTTTCGAAGCGCCGGAGAGCCAAAAAATTACGAGTCCAGCTTGGAGGAGCCCTTACGATTAAGGAATCTCGAAGGCTGCAGGACGAGAAGGCAAAAGGAAGCGTCCAGCGACCGATGAAGGCGAAAATAGTAGTTTATTAAAGCGGCGCGCGACGGGCGGCAGGCGCTGTAGCATTTGCGGCCAAACAGGTTATAATGCGCGAACATGTGAAAAAAATATAGAATTAAATAGCGATTCGGATAACGAATAGTTTTAATTAATTTAAAATGTCGTGGTTAAAATAATTTTTATAAAAGTGTTAAGAAATAGTAAAAGTAAACCACTTAATAATACGGGCTATTTAATAGTAAACTACGTTATAAAGGTATTATACGTTAAAGTTTAATTATATTAAAATTAAATTTAAGTGCGTCGCTAAGTAATATACGTCGCGTAGTAATAAACCACGTTATTAGCTTTTAATTATTAACTTTTAGCTTAGAGTAAAAAGAACCCTCTCTTTTAAATATCGATCTAAGCTACCTCTTTTCTTTAAAGCTTAAAGTTCGTGCTTATTAAGAGTCCTCCGCCTTTATACTATTATTCTCCGGAGATAATTTTCAATAGGAAACTAAGAACGTATAGCCCGTACTTTACGTAAATATTAAAGGCTTTTTTCGACGTTTAAAAGTTTTTAATAAAGTGTACTTATATAAATGGTTATAATTAGCTTTTCGTTAATATTAATTTTAAAATTTCGGTTCGTAATATTTATAACGGTGCTTTTAATAAAGTCGCTTATAAAGTTTATAACGTTTATATCGGCACTTAAATCTTATAAAAGTCTATTGTTTTCCGGTAACCGATTAAAATAAACGTACGATACGCTAGTAATTTTACTAGGATTCCTTTTATAATCCTTTTTATAGTTAAGAGGATTCGTTACTTTTAACTATTTAAAGGGTTTAAATTACTTAAACTTCGCAGTTTCTAGCGTTTTTTAATAATATCGAATTAACTCGCTAAACTATATTAGGTTTAATATTTTAACCGATTATATATAATATACGATAAGACCGTAATTAATACCTTTTAATTTTATTAATAAGCTACGCGAGGTAGCTTATACCCTTATACCGCTTTTAATACTACTTTTTTAAGCCGTTTAGCCGCTGTTAAACGCCTCTTTAAAGTAATCGTTTACTATATGCTTATACTCTTTATATTTAAAATATAAGGGATTCTTATCCTTAATTTTTCGGGGCAGCCTATTATTAAACGGGCTACTGTTTCGCCCACGGCTTTTTCCTTTTTACCCTTTTAAGCGCTATACGTACTGCCTTTATTTTGGGCATACGTTTTTTAAGAAGTAATAAAGTTTTTTATAACAAAGGTTAGTGTAAACTAGTTATTTTATAAAGATAACGATATTAATTAATGTTAAAATTTAGCTTTTTCCGTAAAGTTAAAGAATTAGCTAACTTTATACGATTTAAGTAACTTTATTTTAATTAAAGTAAAATAGTTATTTAATTTTTTTTTATTAAATAAAGAAATTAATTAGGTTTTTACCTTCGTATTTATATATTAACGTGGTTTACCACTACGCGACGTATATTACTTAGCGACGTATTTAAATTTAATTTTAATATAATTAAACTTTATCGTATAATACTTTTATAACTATAATACTTAATTAATTTTAAAAAGATCGAATAGTTTTAATAATTTAAGCGACACGAAACGGAGCGAATTAAATAAATTAAAAAGTAATAATAAAAGCTTATAATATACACGAATTAATTTTACGTTATCGAATTTATAGCCGAATTTTAAAACGCGAAATCCGACCGAAACAACGTAAACTAAATCTAATTAAAAAAGAGATACTTCGTAAATATATAATTAATCTAAATATTCGATAGATACCTCCCGATCTCGCTAGTATAGAAGATATAGCCAATCTCTTTACCGCGTCGCGCGGCGGCGACCGCGTCGGTAAGCATTAGGTTAAGCGCTTTATCGACCGCAACCCGGACTTAAAGATTAAAATAAATCGTCGGTACGATTATTAAAGGGCTCTTTATAAAAATTTTAAAGTTATTTCCGGTTAGTTTATATTAATCGCGAATATAAAGGCGAAATACGGGATCGTCGATAAAAATATTTAAAATTTCGACGAGACCGGCTTTATAATAAATATAATCGGGTTAATATTCGTTATAATATACGCCGAGCGGCGTGGAAAAGCGAAATCGATTTAGCTTAATAATTAAGAATAAGTAATAGCGATTAAATATATTAATTTATAGAGCTAATATATTCCGCCGTTTTTAATCGTTTAAAGCTAATATTACCTCGTGAACTAGTCTCGCGAAACCGATTTACTAGGTAACTAAGTAATTAAGCCGACTTTTAATAATTAAACTAATAATGAAATAAGCTTAAACTAGATTAAACACTTCGATAAATACATTAAAGCGTAAACGAAAAGTTCCCACCGCCTCTTAATTATCGATAGCTACGAGAGCTATATTTCGGCCGAATTTAAAGCATATTACTAAGATAATAATATTATTACACTCGGTATATCTCCTTATTTATTTCACCTGCTCTAGCCACTCGATATAGCACTTTATTCGGCTTTAAAATATACCTATTTAATATAACGATGCCTATTAAGGGTTTAATAGAAACCTAGTAGAGCGTACGCGGGTTTATATTAATAATGCGAAAGAGTATTTAGACGAGTAATAAAATTACACTATCGGTAGAGTAATAAAGTAATTAAGTTTTAAATAAGTATTAAAACGTAATTTATAATATTATAATAAATCGTTAAAATATATACTTTATTAATAAATAAAGATTAATACTTAAATTAATTACTAAATAAGCGAGAGTATTTAAAAAACTATATAAAGGAATATTCGTTTTATATTTAGCCTCGCTCTTTTATTAATAATCGGCTCGTTAGTTTATTTATTATTTTAAAATAAACTCTTAAGCTTTAAATTAAAGGTTTATTTATTATTTTAAAATAAGCCCTTAATCCGTTAGTTCACTTAGATTAGTGGCTGTCCTTTTATAATCCGACTAATCCGTTACGTGGCTTGTGGCTGGTGCTTGTGGCGGTTCTCCTTGCCCTGGAGTTTTTAGTTCTCCTGGCGGGGTATCGCACTTCCGTGGCTGCCTGTGCTTTGTTTTTTAGCCGTATAAGTAGGTTAGGTCGTAACACTATCCCCTCTTTTTTTAGGCCTTTATTTTTAAAACGCTAGGTTTTATAAGTATCTTTTTCTATTGTTTTTTATAAGTTTTTTCTTTTTTCCCTTATTATGGTTTTTTTATAATATATACTTATTATATTTAATCGTATTAAGAAATTTTTTCGTTTTAAATCGAAAAAGATAAAATAACGTTATAACTTTATTACGTTTATCGACGAATTTAATATTAAAATTATGCCGTGTTTTTTATATTTGTCGCGTAAATAAACGTATAAAATAATAAAGGGTGTTTCGCGTTATTATAAGTGCGTTTATTTAAATTTATTTTATAATAGTTCGGAAGTATCGGTCTCGGCGGTTTCCCGAATCGTGAATAAATCGAAACGTTTTCGTACTGCCGAGCGGGAGGCTAGCGATTCTCTTCGTTAGGCTAGTAAAGCTTTAGAAAAAGCCCACCGAGACGCTTAAGAGGTTTTTTTTCGCTTGGAACGGATTCGTGTCCAGCGGGAGTTTTTGGTGTTTCGCGGGTCGGAAATGGTTACGCGTGGTCTTCGTTTTCTCGACGAGTTAAAGGCTTCGGAGCGTGTTAAGGCGAACGCGGTAGTCGACATTTATTTTTATAGTACTTTTAATATTATTAATTAGTTTAGTACCGATATCGATTTTTCGTTTTTTTAAATTTCCGAAGCTTTTTAGAGGCGTTTTTTAAGTGTTTTTTAAGTTCCCAGGTATTTTTTTTAGGTAGATAATCTTTTTATTAAATGAGGTATTTTTATTTATATCCTGCTCGCTTTTTATCGAGTATCCTTTCGATTTCGTATTCGTGCTAATTTATTTCGATTTCTAGCCGCGTTTTAAGTTTAATATTTTCTAGTACTAATTTAAGTAAAGAAATATAAAATATAAGGTATATTTTTATAGTTTTTAATAACGATAATCGATAATTAGTTTCTAAAATAACTTCCGCGATTTTAAATGGTTCGATTTTTTTAAAGTTTAGCTTCTCGCTTAGTCGCTTAGTTTTAATGTTTCGTTATAAAAAGTAAACTTTTTTTCCTTTTTTAAAAATTAATCCTTTTAACTTTATTTTATCGGCGTGTTCCTTTATTCGTTTTTAAAGAAAAGTGAGGTTTTTTTACAGCGATATTTATAATTCTTTTAGTTTTTCGACTTAAGTAGTCGCTATCGGTATTAACTCTCTTTCTAGGGGGTTTTTTATAATGTTAAAATCGAACCCGTAGTTTACTTTAAATAGTAATATACGCGTTATTTCGTTATTCGCGTTATTATATATAAATTATATTATTAGTAATAGTCGTACTTAGTTATTTTATTTATAATTAATATTATATCGGAGGTATTATTTTAATGTTTAGTTTATTCGTTCGGTTTGGCTATTTATTTATAGATAATAGGCTGTGAATAGTTTATATTTAACACCGAGTTATACTATGAGTGACTTTTAAAACTTAAATATAAGTAGCTTATCTCTATTCGAGATAATAGTTTTTAGTAGCCTATATTAATTAGTAATTATCCTAAGGAAGGTGTACGTTAAGTTTTCGGCGGTACTAGTTTCTTTATATAGTAAAAGTAGGTATACTTCGTAAGCTTATTCGTAATAACTAAGATATTATCGTATATAACTTTAGTTAATAATTCTTTTAACGGTAATAGTTTAATAATTTAATTTAAGGCGATAGTTTTCTAAGCCCTATTAAGTAGTGAGATTAATTATAATTCTTCGTAAGGTTAATGTTTAGCTATTTTAACTTTATTATAAAAATCGTATTCTCTTATAATTTTAACGACTTAGTTTTTAAAATTTTCGTAGTTATATAGTTTAATAATTCGTTTTTAGGTTTTATAAATTCTTTAATAACCGTATACGAGGTGTTCGTAGAATTCCTTAATAAATTCTTACCTGTATTATTTTAAAATATACAGCTTACCGTGGTAATATACTAAGCCGTTCCTCGAGCCGGTTTTTAGTGGCGTAAGCTGTGTAGTGTCTATTTATTCGTGGTACGTCCGGAATCTTACGATCTATTTATCGTCGTATATTATATTACTGGTCGCGTTAATTTATCGGGATAGTATAAGGTTACTATCCTAGTCTTATATGAAAATAGTTCGGGTTTCGGCTGGAACTTCCTCTTAGTGGTCTAGTCGACGGCTAAGCGCGTCAGCTCGTCCGTTTTCGCTACCCTTCCGGTAAATAATAATAAAGTTAAATTCCGATAAAAACTCCGCCTATCGTACTTATTATTTATTTAATTCCTTATTAATAATAAACAATATAAAGTTTTTATAGTTTATATAAACCTTTACTAGTATTTCTATTCCGCTTAAATAATGCCTCTATTTTTTAAAAGCTTTAATAATAGCTATTAGTTCCTTATTATAAATTTAATAGTTAAGTTCTAGTCTATTCAGCTTTTTCGAAAAGAATGCTACTAGGTATAGCTTCCTATTATCGTCCCGTTAGCTGAGTTGCCCTCCGATCGCGTAATCCGATACGTCGGTTTTAATTTCGAATAGTTTAACGGGGTCTATTATACGAAGCACCGGTTCGCTAACGATTCTCTTTTTAAGGTTTTAAAAGGCCGATTTTTTTATTTTTATTTATTAAAATAGTTCGTTTTTCCGGGTTAAGTTTATTAAGGGTGTCGCTATTTTATTAAACCTAAGGATAAAAATTCTATAGTAATTAATTAGTTTAAGGAACGATTAAACTTTTATAGCGCTTATAAGCGTAGGCTATTCTTTAACTATTAATACCTTAAAAGGTTCTATTCGAATTTCTCCTAGGGATATTACGTATTTTACGAAAGTGATTAATTACTTATAAAACTCGCTTTTTTTAAAGTTAACTAATAAATTAGCGTTTTATAGTTTTTAAAGTATTAATTTTACGTACTCCTTATATTACTCCTCGTTTTTTAAATAAATAAAGATATCGTCGAGGTAAATAATAACGAACTTATCGATATATTCTTATAATATATAGTTAATTATACTTTAAAAGCTAGTTAAAATATTAGTTAAATTAAAAAGCATAATAAAATATTTAAAGTGCCCGTATTTAGTTTAAAAAACAGTTTTCTATTCTTTTCTTTTTTTAATCCGGATAAGTCTATAGGTATTCGGTAGGTTTAAAGCCGTAAAGATTTTAGCTTAGTATAGCTTATCTCGTAGGTCGCTAATTAAGGGTAAAGGGTATCGGTTTTTAATAGTGATATCGTTAAGTTTATAATAATCGATACATATTCGCTATTTAAGTTTCCCGTTTTTATTTTTCTTTAATAGGAAAAGTATAGGGTATTTTATTAATAACGTGGATAATTATATATATCCTTTAACGAGGTTTTTTTCGATATAGTCTTTTAAGGTTTATTCGTATTCTTAGTTTAATCGATATATCGGTATAAAATAAAGTTCCTTTCCTTTTTTAAAGGGTATCTCGTGATTTTATTATATATGTTTTAATAGTTTTATTTTTAATTTTTTATTAAATAAGTCGCTAAATTCTTTGTAATTATCCGGTATTTATATAGTGACGTTTAGTTTTAATTTTTTAACTATAACGTAGGCTTTAAATATCGTTAGCTTACTTAAGGGTTTTTTTATAAACGCTATTTAGAGGCTAAGCTTTTTCCTAGTGTATTTTATTAAAAACGACTAGTCTTTTAATTAATTTTAAAATTATTTACCTATAATTAAGGTATCCTTAAAATTATATTAACGTGGTTTACTATTAAGTCGAATATATTATTAAGTCGAACACTTTTATTATCGACTTATTTAATTAAATTTTAACGCGTAATAATTTTATAATTATAATGTTTTATTTATTTTAAGAAAAGCGGATAATTTTAATAATTTAAGTGTTACGAAACGGTTTAACCCGAATTAATTAAAGAGCTACGGCGAAACACTACGTCGTTTCATTATTCACCCTTAGCGACCGATTTTACGACCGAACCGTATAACGCGAAATCTAATATTAAAAACATAAATTAAATACGATTAAAAAAAGGTGCTTTATAAATATATAATTAATTTAAATACCCGAGGAATGCCTTTAAAAATGGCTAGTGTGGAAAATATAGCTAATCTTTTTATCGCCTCGCGCGGCGGCGACCGCGTCGGTAAGCACTGGGCTAAGCGCTTTATCGACCGTAACCCGGACCTTAAGACTAAAGTAAACCGTCGGTACGACTATTAAAAGGCTTTCTATAAAAATCCGAAGGTTATTTCCGGCTAGTTTAGCTTAATTATTAATATTAAAGCTAAATACGGTATTATCGACGAGGATATATAGAATTTCGACGAGACCGGCTTTATAATAAATATAATCGGGTTAATATTCGTCGTAATACGCATTAATCGGCGTAGGAAAGCGAAATCGGTCTAGTTTAGTAATCGGGAATAATCGACGGTTATTAAATATATTAATTCGTAAAGCTAATATATTCCGCCTTTTTTAATCGTTTAAAGCTAATATTACTTTATAAACTAATCGCGCGAAAATAGTTTACTAAGCGATTAGGTAATTAAGCCGATTTTTAATAAATAAACCGATAACGAAATAAATCTAAACTAAATTAAGTATTTTAATAAACATACCAGATCGCAGATAAAAAATCGCTACCGCCTCCTGATTCTCGACGGCCACGAGAGCTATATTTCGGCCGAATTCGAGGTATACTGCCAAGATAATAACATTATTACTATTAGTATACCTCCTTATTTATCGCACCTACTTTAACCTCTCGATATAGCACTTTATTCGCCCTTAAAACGTGCTTATTTAAAGGAAATCGAGCTATTTATTAAGGCCTTAATAAATTATATTATAAAGCTTAAGTTCTTTATCGCGTTTAAAGCCGCACATTTTACTGTTTTTACGGAAGCTAATATTAAATCTAGATTCAGCGTATCCGGCTTAGTACTTCACTATTAAAACTAAGTAATAAATAAACTAAATATATAACTTTGGACGCTTACACCGAAGCAGTTATAACCCGGGATTTTAAGCACGTATAACCCTTAAACGTCGTTTAACTTATAATAAATAATTAAGCATTTTATTTATATTAAAAAAAAGGTGTTTATTTATTAAAAAAATTCTTTAATACTAATTTTAAATGCGGTAAACTAAATAGCGAAGGGTATAACCCGAATAGTTTACAAGATGACCATATTAAAAAATTAGGTCCGCACCCTTCAAAATATTAATTTAGCCTTTTCGAAGCGCCGGAAAGCTAAAAAATTACGAGTCCAGCTTAGAGGAGCCTTTACCATTAAGGAATCTTAAGCGCTATAGGACGAGAAGGCAAAGGGGAAGCGTTCACCGACCGGCGAAAGCGAAAATGGTAGCTCGTCGAAACGACGCGCGACGGGCGGTAGGCGCTGTGGCAACTGCGGCGAAACCGGTTATAATGCGCGAACATGTAAAAAGGATATAGAATTAAGTAGCGAATCGAATAGCGAGTAATTTTAATTAATTTAAAGCGTTATAATTAAATAAATTTATATAAAAATATCGAGATATAAAAAAAGTGTCCGACTTAATAATATGTCCGATTTAATAATAAACTACGTTATATTTTAATACTTTTATAATTTTACACGTAATTCGTTTATATCGTTATTTAATAGTAATAAAAATGTTCGCGACTTTTTTCCGTATTTTTCTATTTTCGTACGTTATAAGTCTTTTATCGACGGTTTTAAATCGGTATAGGGCGTCTTTTTTTACTATTTTAATTCTAGGCTATTAACGATTTTTAGTAAAATATAGTTTTTTTACGCTCCGCTATTAAGTAGCGTGTTAACGTAAGCTCCTTTTATGTTTATCGTTAATATAATATGTTTATAGATATTTTAATTATTTATCGTGTGGCATAGGGACCTATTTTATCCCGCTCGATATCGTTTTTTTATAGTCGGCGGTTTTTATTTCCTGATTATTGTTTTTTACGACCGAGGTCTCTTTTTATGCCTTTTTATCGGCGTAAAATCGCTTATTAATTAAAAGTAAACGTGGGTATAAGTATATAATTTAATAGTGGCGACGTTTCGTGGTGTCGTTTTATAATTCGTGG
The DNA here is from genome assembly GCF_038363865.1 of Apiospora hydei. Classification (NCBI taxonomy): domain Eukaryota; kingdom Fungi; phylum Ascomycota; class Sordariomycetes; order Amphisphaeriales; family Apiosporaceae; genus Apiospora; species Apiospora hydei. Next base: position 1,652,294 of record NW_027117369.1, read on the forward strand.
GTTAATTCTTTTAAGTCTTACGAATCGTAATTAGTAAATAAGCTTAATAGTGTTATCGTTTTAATACTATTAAATTATAAGAGTGTTGCTATTTATTAATAAATAATCAGCTCGTTTCGCGATTTTAATGGTTTTTTTTCCGTTATTAAAAAGAATCGTTATCGTAAAGCGCTATTAATTAATAGTAGCGCGTTATAAGTCTCGTAATAGATTATTTTCGGTAACCTTAATCTTATCGCTAGTTACGTTTCGAGCGCCGTATTTCCGTATATTTATTATAATGCCGTGGCTTTATTATAGGCGTGTATTATATATTAGGGTTAATTATATTAGTTTTATAGCCGTTCCTTTAAGTGGCATTTCCTATGCCACTTAGGGTTTTCTTTTACTAGTAGGTAAGCCTTTTAAGGGTTAAGTGTAAACGTTTTAACCTTTCCGATTAAGTGGTCTAAGTATAAGCGTGTGATAAATATTCGCTTAATTCGTTAAGGAAACCACTCGTTTATAATTCTTTTTTTAAAATACTCTATATATTCGTCGTATATACACGAAATTTAAAAGAGCGTAAAGTATATATCGTTAACGGGCGAAACCCGAGGGTCGTTTTTAACGGCGTAGTTAACGTAGATCCTTTTTTCGAATCCTTTCGTAATAAGCTATTATCGTTCTGCTTTAAATTTTAAGCAAGGTATTCCGGGAATAGCGACCTATTTATCGACGTCGAGGTCCCGGTATTTAAGTAATTCGGTTATAAAATTACTTAAGGTTATTTTAATAAGCCGCCCCGGGTTATTTATTAGTCCCTCGGTATCGTTAATATTTAAACCGGAGTCGTTAAAGTTTATTTCGTACGTTCAGTGTATTATAGCCATGGTTTAATGCTTTTTATTTCCTTTTCGTAGTTTTTTAAGGAACTATCCGGTTTTTTCTTTATTTATTAAATAGGTGGTGCAATTATCGTTATAATAGGCTGTTTAGGGAAAAGTTACTATATAGCGCTTCTTTATTTCTTTTAATAGCTACTGTGGCCGGTTTTTTTTAATAGCGTTAATATATCGTCTTTCGAGTACGAGTTTAAATACCTTTTTACTCCGGCAGTCCTTAGCGTAATGTCTTTTTTTTAATAGTTATAATAGGTAATGTTTTATTTTTTATCGTCTTTATTATACTAAGTTATGTCGAAGTTTATAAGCTCGCTATAGTAATTAAAGGAGGTTTTTTTTAACGCTTATCGTTAAATAGGTCGTTTATTATTAGCCCTTAGTTTATTATCGTTAGCTCGAAATCCTTAGTGCCCTCGTTGCTCGAGTTATCGTTCGTATAATCGGTTATTAATTTTAATAATCCTTTCGATGTAATTATTAAAGTTATCCGGTTTATCCTCCCGGCTTACTTCGTTCTTTACTTCTTTTCGCAGCCCGGCGTAAAAAAAGTATTATTAAAGCGTTATTGTCGTTTTATTCCGTTTTAAAAGAGATTTATTTAAATTTAGCGGCGTACTAAGACGCCGATCCCTTCTATCTAAGCTGTATAAGCATCCGCTTTATAGTCCGGATTTTATCGGGATTTTCGAAAGTAGCCTTTAATTTCTTTTTAAACCCGGTATAGCTGCGAAAGAGTCTTTTAGTATCGTTTTTTTAGTTATTCTTATTAGGATTATTAAAATAATCGCGTATAATAAGTTCGAACTAGGTAAGTGTATTTCTTTTTAAAAATTTTACGGCGTATAAGACCTTATTTTATTCGGTAGTAATAACGTGGATATAAAAGCGTAAATAAACCTTAACCTACGTAAAAAAACCTTAAACGTTTTTTTCTTTATTATTATAAATTTACGGGGGCGTAAGTTTAAACTTACCGTATTTAGAGATTAAAATAAACATAATAATAATCTGTTCGACGAGCTGGGTATTCTCGTTCTTTACTTATTTAAACTATACTTATAAGTATCGGATTATTACGAGGACGTTAAGTCCTCTCGTAAAGTTATTAACGGCGCTTTTAGTTAAAGTTTAAAGTGCTATAATATCGAATATTACTTTAAGTCTAAGTAATAACTCGTAAGAATAAAAGTAATTAAAATATAACGATACTTATTAAGGGTTTAATAAAAACCTAGTAAAGCGTACGCGGGTTTATATTAATAATACGAGAGAGTATTTAAATAGGTAATAAAATTATATTATCGGTAAAGTAATAAAGTAATTAAGTTTTAAATAAATATTAAAACGTAGTTTATAGTATTATAATAAGTCGTTAAGGTATATACTTTATTAATAAATAAAAATTAATACTTAAATTAATTATTAAATAAACGAGAGTATTTAAAAAACTATATAAAGGAATATTCGTTTTATATTTAACCTCGCTCCCTTATTAATAATCGGCTCGTTAATTTATTTATTGTCTTAAAATAAGCTTTTAAGCTTTAAATTAAAGGTTCATTTGTTATTTTAAAATGAGCCCCTGATCCGTTAGTTCACCTGGATCAGTGGCTGTCCCTTTATAATCCGACTAATCCGTCACGTGGCTTGTGGCTGGTGCTTGTGGCGGTTCTCCCTGCCCTAGAGTCTCCAGTCCTCCTGGCGGGGTATCGCACTTCCGTGGCTGCCTGTGCTTCGTTTCTTGGCCGCATAAGTAGGTTAGGTCGTAACATTTAAAAGAAATCGAGCTATTTATTAAGGCCTCGATAAACTATATCACGAAGCTCGAGTTTTTTATCGCCTTTAAGGCCGCGCATTTCGCTATTTTTATAAAAAATAATATTAAATCCGGATTCAGCGTTTTTAATTTAATCCCTTATAATCTCGATAAAGTAATTAATAAGTTAAATATACGTCTTCGAACGCCTACACTTAACTTATCTCGTTTAGGGACGGCTAATACCTATAACCTTTAAACGTCGTTTAACCTTTAATAAATAATTAAACACTCTACTTATATTAAAAAGAGTGTATTTATTTATTAAAGAAGCTCTCCGACGCCGATTTTAAATACGGTAAATTAAATAATAAAGGGTATAATTAAAATAGCTTATAAAATAACCCTTATACGCGATAAAATATATATATTAGAAAAGGCTAATTTAATACTTTTTTAAGCGCCGGAGAGCTAAAAAGTCGCGAGTTTAGCTTAAAAGAACCCTTACTATTAAGGAATCTTAATAACTACAAGACGAAAAAATAAAAGGGAAGCGTTTAGCGCCCGATAAAAGTAAAAATAAGGGTTCGTCGAAACGAAAGGCGACCGGTGAAAGGCGCTATAATATTTACAGCGAAATAAGTTATAATGCGTAAATATATAAAAAAGATATAAAATTAAGCGAAAAATCGGATAGCGAATAGTTTTAATTGATTTTAAACGTTATAATTAAATTAATTTATATAAAAAGGTCGAAAAATAGAAAAAGTGCGTCGCTAAGTGATATACGACGCGTAATAGTAAACCACGTTATAAGTTTTTTAAAAATGAAAGCTTTTCGAAATAAGCCGAGTTAGCCGTATATTTTAAAAAACTTATTAAGTATATCGATACTTTTTTATATTTTTTAAACTAAGGCTAAAAGGCTAGGTTTTATTGTACGTTAAATTACGGCGGTAATTTTTATTTCGTTTTTATCGATAAAATAAATATTATTAAAAATATTTACGTATTGTAATATTAGCGTAAATATATTATTATAATTGTTTTAATTAACGTGGTTTACTATTAAGTCGAATATATTATTAAGTCGGATATTTTTATTACCGACCTATTTAATTAAATTTTAACGCGTAATAACTTTATAATTATAATGTTTTATTTATTTTAAAAAAAGCGGATAACCTTAGTAATTTAAGCGTTATAAAACGGTTTAACCCGAATTAATTAAAGAGCTACGGCGAAACACTACGTCGTCTCATTATTTACCCTTAGCGACCGACTTTACGGCCGAACCGTATAACGCGAAATCCGATATTTAAAACATAAATTAAATACGATTAAAAAAAAGGTACTTCGTAAATATATAATTAATTTAAATACCCGAGGGATGCCTTTAAAAATAGCTAGTGTAGAAAATATAGCCAATCTCTTTATCGCGTCGCGCGACGGCGACCGCGTCGGTAAGCACTGGGCCAGGCGCTTTATCGACCGTAACCCGGACCTTAAAACCAGAATAAACCGTCGGTACGACTATTAAAGGGTTTTTTATAAAGATTTAAAGGTTATTTTCGGCTAATTTAGCCTAGTTATTAATATTAAGGCTAAATACGGTATCGTCGATAAAAACATATAGAATTTCGACGAAACCGGCTTTATAATAAGTATAATCGGGTTAATACTCGTCGTAATACACGCTAATCGGTATAGAAAGGCAAAATCGGTCTAGCCTAGTAATCGGGAATAATCGACGGCTATTAAATATATTAATTCGTAAAGCTAATACATTCCGTTTTTTTTAATCGTTTAAAGTTAATATTACCTCGCGAACTAATCGCGCGAAAATAGCTTACCGGACGATTAAATAATTAAACCGACTTCTAATAAATAAACTAATAACGAAACAGGTCTAAACTAAATCAAGTATTTCGATAAATATACCAGATCGTAAATAAAAAGTCGCTACCGCCTCCTAATTCTTAACGGCCACGAGAGCCATATTTCGGCCGAATTCGAGGCATATTACTAGGATAATAACATTATTACTATTAATATGCCTCCTTATTTATCGCACCTGCTCTAACCTTTCGATATAGCACTTTATTCGCCCTTAAAACGTGCTTATTCGAAAAAAATCGAGCTATTTATTAAAGCTTTAATAAATTACATTACGAAGCTTAAATTCTTTATCGCGTTTAAGGCCGTATATTTTACTATTTTCACGAAAACTAATATTAAATCTAGATTTAACGTATCCGGCTTAATACCTCACTATTTAAATAAAGTAATAAATAAACTAAATATATAACTTCGAATGCCTACACCGGAACAATCGCGACCCGGGACTCTAAGCACGTATAACCCTTAAACGCCGTCTAACCCGTAATAAATAACTAAGCACTCTACTTATATTAAAAAAAGGGTATTTACCTATTAAAGAAATTTTTTAACGTTAATTTTAAATACGGTAAACTAGATAGCGAAAAGTATAACCCGAATAGCCTACAAAGTGACTATATTAAAAGATCAGGTCCGCACCCTTCAAGATACCAATTTAGCCCTTTCGAAACGCCGGAAAGCTAAAAAATCACGAGTCCAGCTTAAAAAAGCCCTTACCATTAAAGAATCTCAAGCGCTACAGGACGAAAAGGCAAAAGGGAAGCGTCCACCGACCGGCGAAGGCGAAAATAGTAGCTCGTCGAAACGACGCGCGACAGGCGGTAGGCGCTGTGGCAACTGCGGCGAAACCGGTCACAATGCGCGAACGTATAAAAAGGATATAAAATTAAGTAGCGAATCGGATAACGAGTAATTTTAATTAATTTAAAACGTTATAATTAAATAAATTTATATAGAAATATCGAGATATAAAAAAAGTGTTCGACTTAATAATATATCCGACTTAATAGTAAACTATATTAATAGTTTCTTTTAAAAAAATACTGCTTATTAAGTTTAAAATAAAAACTTTTTTAATCTATTTCTTCGTCGTTCTTTAACGGTGGTATCGATTCTAATAATACTAGGCCGGTGTAACCGGGGCTCCTTTTCGCCCGGCGGTCTACTTTACCGCGCTAGGGGCCTCCTGGAGGCCCGTTTAAGTCGGGATTAGACGGTCCTGGTGACCCTGGTGGCCCTAAACTTTGCCGGGAAGGTTTTCTCGCAGAACCTTTTCGGGTCTCTTTGTTACCGCCGGGCCCGGCTCCGGCGGCCTCGTTAATGGCTGTAATGCCACTTTTTTTTGCGCTGGGGAAGATTTTTATTGATCGTGTTCCTATTGTTTTAAGGTATTCGCTCTGGGACCCTCGGAACGTTGTGGCGAGTGCCTTACAACCTTTATTGCGGGCCCTTTTTTTTCTCTTTAAAACGGGATAACTCGCCCTTCGTAGCCGCTATTAAAGTATTTTTTTATTAGTTTTTTCGTATTATTATTAATAGACTTAAAGCGTATTTATTTATATAGTAAGCTTAGCGGCTTTTTAGTTAAATACCTCGCTACGCTCTCGTAGCGCTTATAGTTACTATCGAGCCTTAACTTTCATCATCTCTATTTTCTCCTGTTTTCGGAGGAGTTAGTCGTACGTATTTTAATTTTTCTTTTATTATTAAAATAAAAAGGCGCAGAGAGTATTTTTATTAAGTTTAGATAATTATTTTATTATTTATAGTAGGTTGAATATAACGTTTATTATAAACGTTACTAGGTCGAACTTAATACTACTATAAAACCTAAGGCTACCGTTAGCGCTTAAATGTTTATTTTTAAATATAATAAAAATAATTAAAGTATATAAAAGAGGGAGTATTAATTAATAATTATTACGAGTAATAGTATAATTTAAAAGATATTACTATATTATAATAAGGTTTTAAGTCTTTAATATTTAAATAATTATAACTATTTTATTAATTATTTTTTTAAATATATTTTTAAGTAACTCTCTATATTAATATAGTAGGGGCGTGTCGCGCTACGGATACCCCTAAGAATAACGAACTTACGGACTTCACCGTTCCGATCCTACTAATCCTTACACTCTATAGTGCCTGCGCACCAGCTTCTTCGGTGCATTTTTAAGTAATCTATACGAATGCTAACATTTACGCATAACGACTAGATCCGATCGGAATAATAAAACGCGGCATTATTTATTATAAGTATAGATTTAAGCTTCGGCTATTTACCGTAATACGGGAGTAGCTCCTTAAAAAAGTTTTTAAAAATCGTAGTGTTAATAGTTCCTTAAAAGACTCGCGAATAGAGAATCCCGTCCTGCGTGTATGCAGGTAAAATCTAATAGCGTCGATCGCGGTGAAACTAGGCTATTTAAATTAGCGTTGTCTTTAAAGGAGATTATTTAGTTCGCCTAAACCTAGTACGCTTATCGTACTTAGATTCGTCTATATATACTAAATAGTACGAAAAGAACGCCGAAAGAGTGTATAAATAGAAATCTCGTAGGTCGGCGTTACGTTTTTACGCTACGCGACGAGCGACTTTTTTAATCCAGCCGGCCGATACTAAAGCACGGCCAACGCTCGAAATCGTCACGAGCGTTTCGAACTCGTCCTAAAGGAACACGACTATCTCGTCACGGTACATCTCCGGCTTTTCGATTAATCGGTCGCATAATGCACTAAGCATAAGAGGTATAATACTCTTAGGTCGGCCGACGCTGTTCGAAAGAGCTTTCGTGGAACCGAAATATCGGAAATTCGATCGTATCCTGCGAATAAAGCGCTCACTGCATTTAATAATCCTAAGTATCTCGTTATTAGTATATTTTCTACTCGAGATTATATAATTTAACTGCTCGTGTATAGCATTAACGAGGTTAAGTGCTATAATTAATAACGTCTAGTTAATCCGTTCGCGAATTTATAAATAGACGCAACGACGATTAACGTACGCATAGCTTAAAAATAAAAGGCTCGGCTTAACCTCGAAAGCTTATAGTGAGGAGTGTATAACCTACTTAATTATATCCGTTCCTTTATTTTATTACACTAAATTAACTAGCGCTAATACTAAGATAAGAAGCCGAATATACTTTATTCGATTCTATATAATAGTTTCTATTAAAAACTATAAGTGCTTAGAAAAAAAACTTATTACGCGGGAGGGTTATATATATATATTTAATATATATAATAGATTAACTCGACTATTTAATATTATACGGTTATCGGATTATATAGTTAAATTAATAGACTAAGCTATAAATAATAAGCGTCGAATTCGAGGTATTTTATTTCCTCTTTTTATAGTTCCCTCGAATATTCACTAGTGTAAAAGTATTATATAATTATATAATACTTTAATAATAACGCTAGTTAATTAAGTACGTACCTTAAACAAGCGAAAGTATTACGCTAGTTATATAAAGTATTTATTAACGTTAAGTTATATATAAATTAAACTTTAATAAATAGTTTAATTTTAAAAAGCGAAAACCGATTTCGAATTTAATTATAAACTACTTAATAAAAAGCTACTTAAAAAGATTTCGAAGGGATTATACTTTTTAAAGAGGAACTTTTATTTTATTTTATTTTAATTAATTATTATTTTATTATTAAAAAGAGAGGTAAATAAAGAGGCGGCGAACGTTCGACGCGATAATAAAAAACTATGTAAAAATAAAGATCGTAATGAACGCGCTAAATTTTATCGCGACGTCGGTTAAACGATCGAAGCGGGCGAAGCTTAGCGTTAAAGCTCGAGAAGCTTTACTTTCGAATAAAAGCGATAATAAACCGGAGATAAGCTCGAGTAATAACGTATTTATTAACCCGGAGGTATTATAGTATATTTACGAGCTCGTAGTTAATTTTTATAACGAGGTTTAAAATTTAAAAAGATTATTAATAATTAATAAGTAATTATTTAATAGCTTACCGCCGAGCTTTAAAATATTACTTAGTAATTAAAAGAATTAAAAAATAGCGCGGCCCTCGCCGATAGCGTTTAAACGAGCCCGTAGGTTTTTTACGCGTATATTATACGTACGCTTTTAACGAGTTAACCGAATAATATACGTACGTTTATTTCGATAAATACGACGCTTTTTATGTTTATTAATACTTTATATTATATTATTAATATATTTCGAATAGAGGACGAGAAACGAGCTAATATAATCGCCGGAACGGTTCGAGCTGCTATTAAGAAAGAGATACGAGCGACGGGAGAATAGAAGGACTAGCGATGCCGCGCCGTAATTATAAACCTTAGGAAGCCTTAGCGTATTAAGATTATTTACCGAGATAAGACTAAGCATCGCCTAGTTAAATAAGCCGCCGAGAAGATTAGCGTGTTTAAAGCTCGCGTTTTACGAAACGAATTATATTTAATTAAAGTTAATAGCGTTAAACGTACCGCGGTTTTAAATAAAAACGATAATATACGAAATAAAGCCGCCGAGGTATTCGAATAAGAGAACGAGATAATAATCGTTAAAATAATATAGCTAAGCCGAAAAAATAACGAGAAAGTATACGGCTTTATAATCGTTTATTTAACGAAGGCGGCCGAGGCGCGGAAGTTCTTCGAGGAGGGTTTTTTTATACCGGAAACGAGTTGGGCTATATAAGGATTTTCGAGCAACGAGAGCGGCCGGAGTAATGCTATAATTGCTAATAAGTGAAATATAAAGCGTTCTAGTGTAAAAACGCTTAAACTTACGAACGATATATAAAGTAAGGATATAATTACTATAGCTACGAAGTTACCGTTTTAAAATACGTCTCGTGCGAAGGACTATACGAGTCGTTTAATCGATATTATTCGAAGTTATATTTATCGAATTATAATTAAACCGTTCCGTATTATTTAAAATAACGTAAAAAAATAAAGACTCGTTTACGATAGTTTTATTAACGACGAGGATATATAATACGCGATAGTAATTTCGATTTAAAAGCTATACGCGAGGATAATTTAAGGGAAGCTTTTAATAATACCGATAAAATATTATAAATAAGTTAAAATAATTTTATTAGTTCGGAGAGAAAAGAGGTAGCCGATCCGGAGCATATTTTAAGTTAATAAAGAAGTGGAAGTAGAATAGGTCCCGGTGAAGTCGTTAAATATTACCGCGGTAGTCGTGCGGCTGCCGGAATAAGCGGTTTTAATAACGTTTATATACGTTTTTATAAAAGACCCCCCGGCGTTTTAAAAGACGTGTAAAAAGCTTCGCATTATTATTAAAGTAATAAAAAAGAGAACGGGGATAATAGTAAAGTTAATTATTACGGCGGATTTTAATCGATATAATTAACTTTAAGGCGAAGAGGAGGTGCGATTAAAAAAGTAAAGAGAGGCGGATTCGATTATTTATTTTATAGCCGAATTCGGTTTAAATAGTTTATTTCCGCGGGGTATAAAAACGTGGAGTGGCGGAGTTTATAATACGATTATTAACCTCGTTTTAATATCGAAAGCGATAAAAGAATCTTTAATTAAATATAAGGTGCTCGATACGGAATATAGGTTAAATTATAAGACTATCGAGACGGTCTTCGAGACGACTACACTAGTGCCTGCGGGCTAAGAACGACTTCTCTTTAAGAACGCCCCGTGAAAGGACATTAACGCCCGGATCGTAGCTGTATTAACTACGACGCCCACGGGCGGTACGGTTTAAGAATAAACGGACCGGTTAATAAACGTTGTTTTAAAAACAGTGCACGTATTAACTTTTAAAACTAAACTATCGCCGTATACGAAGCGATAATAAATAATAAACTTAATATAACTCCGGCGTATTTATATATATTAAAAAAACCGAGCTTAAGCCGAAAAGAGGGTAAGCGGCGTTAAATATAACTTAAAAGCGACGGCTAAGGGTGCCGTTAAATAATACTACGAGGCTATTCGATAATAAAAAAAAGCATTAGCACGACTTTCTCGCCGATAACGATAATATTTAAAAAGTAGTAAAATATTTTAAAGCGGGCGACGACACGGCGTTTAAAAAGGTTCTTTAGTTTATTTATACGAACGGAACGAGCATAGTTAACTATGTAAAATAGGCGGAGGAGCTGGTTACTAAGTTTTTCTCCCCGCTTCCGGACGAGATTACCGACGAAAGGGACCGCCTATAGAGGGCGCCCATCGAAATGCGCGCTATTACGATAGAAGAGATCGAACGGCAGCTGTTCGCGGCCAAGTCCTGGAAAGCACCTAGAGAGGACGGCCTTCCGGTGGCTGTTTAGTAAAAAGTTTAGCCGGTGGTTAAACAACGGGTTTTTACGTTATTTCGTACGTCGCTCGAGGAAAGAGAACTATTAGCTTAATGGCGCTACGCGAAGATTATTTTTTTCGAAAGCCCGGTAAAAAAGATTACACGATCGCGAAAACTTAAAGGCCGATCTCGCTACTATTTATACTCGAAGAAGTAATAAAGTCGATTATTACGAAAAGGGTTTTATACTTAGTAAAGATATTTAAGCTCTTTTTAATTAATTACTTCGGCGCTCGAAAATAATAATTAACGAAATAAACGTTTATACTCTTATAAGAATAAGTCTACGCTATTTAACGAGGTCGTAAAGTTTTTAGTTTTATAAGTTTTAACATTAAAAGAGCGTATAACGAGGTATTTAACGTTAAGCTATTTTAAAAAATAAAAACGCGAGAAATATTAAAGTAATTACTCCGTTAAATTCGCGCTTTCTACTCCGGTCGTACGGCGACGATTTTAATAAACGAATACACGTCCGAAAGCCGTAACCTTTTATAGGCGGGCCTATCGTAAAGGTCTCCCCTATTTCTAATCCTATTCCTCTTTTTTAATGCGGATCTAGTACAGCGGCGGATCGATTACTACGGGGGCGCCATCGCCTTTATCGACGATTTTACCGCTTAGGTTACCGGCCTTACGGCGCAAAGTAACCGCGAAGGCATAGAAGCCATTATTTAAAACGCCCTCGCATGGGAAAGGAGGAGCGGTGCGACGTTCGAAGCGGACAAGATAGCCATTATTCACTTTGCCCGTAAGCCGTATAAAGCCGACCCGACGCCTTTTAATATTAAAAAATAAAAGGTGCGGCTTAAAAAACACGTTAAAATCCTCGGGGTTATTATAGATACTAAGCTTAAATATAAAGAATATATCGCCGAAGCCGCGGTTAAAAAACTAGAGGCCGTTTTTAAGCTGCGACGGCTTAAGGGGCTTACCTCGGCCACGGCGCGACAGCTTTTCACGTCGATAGTGGCGCCGGTAATAAACTACGCCTCGAACGTTTAAATATACGAGTATAGGTATTAGGTAACGAGACCGGTTTAACGCGTTTAAAAGATCGGCGCGCAGGCGATTATAGGAACTTTTATAACGGTAACGATAAGCGTTACCGAGGTAAAAGCTTATATTATCGTAGCTTAAAACCGGTTTTAATATAAAGTAATTAAAATATAAACGAATATTTACACTTTTTTAACGATTAACCCCTTTCGTAATAATACGGCGCGAATATAAAAGTTTTAAAGATATTATCGGTCGTTATTTTATTAAGTTGCGAACCTACTTAAAAATTTACCGATAAAAGAGTTAAAAACCGTGGAAGCGTTTATATTAGCTTCGTAAAAGAGCCGGACAAAAACGATCGCGAACGAGTTAGACGCGAAAGCTAAGATCGAACGTGCCGACTAGGCTATGCGTATTACGGTCAGCAGCTCGGCTAGGAACGGGCTAGTAGGCTTTAGAGCAGCTATTAAAATACGGAGATCGATGCGAGGGGACCGCTTACACTTAACCCGCGCTGTGACATTCGGTGTAAGAATAGAGCAGAACCCGTATACGGGAGAGCTAGCCGCTATAATAAATACCCTATATTCGTTACTAAAGCTCCGGTATCGTAATATCTTACTCGTAACGAGGAATAAAATAGCGGCCTTTACACTAGGAAAGCTTTATTAATAGTTTAAGTAACGATATATTCGTTAAGCTTATTAAGTTATTTCGAGCTTACGAAGAAAAAGAAATAGTATCACCGTCGCTTAATTACCGACGCGTAAAATAAATGAACTTATAAATTAAGCGAAAAAAAAACGAAAACTATAATATAACTAAGTGCCGAACTAAGGATTAAAATATTAAGGACGAAGTTAATAATATTAAACCTCGCGTAAGTTAAACGAAGCGCTTTAATTAGTTTATTAAAACGCGTTAAGTAATATTTTAAGCGCGTCGATATAGCTCTTTTAAAAAAATATACGAAATAGCTATATAACCGACTTTCGTGAAAAGAAGCTAATATACTTACTTAGCTTCGAATAGGGAAAGCGAGGTTAAACGAATACCTATATTAAATTAAAGCGATACCGACCGACTAGTGCGACTATAAATACGCGAGAGAGACGGTGGAGTATTTCCTCTTTCGATACAGTAAATAAATAATATACCGACGAGAAATATTATAGTATATAAATACTTATAAGAGTAACTTATTCTTTTATTTAAACGGAAAGTTACCTTTAAACGATAAGTTTTAATCTCTTAATATAAAGGCTATTCGAGTAATAATACGATTTACGATAATTATAAACCGATTAAATATATACTTATTAACTTAAAGGGGTACACCTTAAGGTTATTTATTAACCTATTTTACTATTATTAATTAACCCGTGTTTTAAACTATAAACGCCGTTTTAATTACTAAGGATAAAATATTAAACACTTAAAAAAAAGCTTTTAAGCTAGCTTATTAAGAAATGCTATTAACACGAGATCTCGAATAAACACGTATTAACGGTAATAGAGTAACTAATTAAAATTAAAGCATATATAAGCTTTAAATAATAAGAAGCGACTTAAGAATATACCGTAAATTAGCGTTAGTTACCCTTTCGGCTCCGCCGCCCGGGCGTTAATAAACTATGTGTATATATATAAACTACCCACACAGCCTTGCGATGTCGTTACATATGCCGCTTTACTAGCTTGTAATGTTAAGAGAAGAACGTGTCGGCAAAACGGCTCTTACAACCCGGTTCTTATCGCAGCGATTTTTCGAAACAGTAAGCTATATACTTGCTATTAACTGCCTAGACTCCTGCTTATTAATTCTTTCGTCTTTTATAATATAATCTCACTATCGAAGACTTATACCGTAAGCAAGTAATAATCGATAGATACGTATATATCACCGGATTCCTAAATACTGCTAAGTAGAACGAGTATACCGTATTACGTAACTAATGGATACGATACGGCCAAGGCTTCTTCTTGGTCTATAGTATTACATGCCGGTCGTCTTTCTCTATAATACGCGACCTCCACGCGGAAATCCAGAAAACGAGGACCTATCCCATTCCGATTTTACTTATCGGGAATAAACGCGACCTCGAATCTGGGAGGGAAGTGTCGATTCATGAGGGCCGTGCTCTTGCGCAGGAGCTGCGCTGCGGATTTATCGAGACTTCGGCGAGGGACGACGATAACGTTGAGAAAGTGTTCTATACTATGGTTGGAATACTTCGGCGGCAAGCCGTAGCTGCAGCAGAGCAGCAAGGGTCTAAAAGTGGTATAGAGAACTTCTGCGCCGAAGAATAAGTAAAGAGCTTTTGGAACTACTTTAGGAACTGGACTTCTCGTGTCAAAGAAGATTCTCCGCCGGAGGCCCTAAGCTGTGGCTCTCCTTTCTAGGACGCTGCTGAGGGATTGCGAGCACCTACGAGCCGGACATGCTGGACTGAATGCACTTGGGCGGCTCGTTCTCTAGTATGAGGATGGTTAGGAAGTGTGACAGGAGAAGGCAGCAGTGGCAGCTGCTAACCTTGAAGCGTCGGATGGCAACGGAGAATGGCGCCAAAGCGTGGATGTCGGCTGGCTCAATTCGTGCCGTTTGGCTATACCGTTTACCGGGCCCGCTGTACCAATCGTTTATATTATAAGGGTAGGCATGGCCGTAGGTATCGATGAATCTGAAATCTACCTGGATAGCCGGGTCAGTCGTGTTGCGTCCATAGTTTGGAGGACGCCGGAAGGTCTAAGGCTTACTTTTAGATCGGCGAAGATGCTCGAGATCTTTCCTATGGTCTTGAGTAATCTACCGTTAAATTGCGCCTAATATTCCGTTTCTGCAGTCGCCGCCATTTTGTTGTGGCACTGATGGTAAATGTGTCCGTGGAAGCGTTGTTTACGAGGGTGTTGTGAAATGGAGCGGTAATGGTGAAAGGGTTCTTACCGAAGGAGCAGCTGTTGGAGGGGTAGCTGTTGGAGGGGTAGCTGTTGGAGGGGTATTGCGAGCCTGGATCTTGAGTTGTGCATTATTTGCTATCGCGGCTTCCTATCTTTACGATTATTAAGGAGTTAGGTCCTGGTTGAACAATGTCATGGTTAGACATTGCTTTTTTTAAACGGACTTTAAATGGTATATTTTCTACGGCCGGAAAATTGGGTTTAACGTATCCGGCGGGGTGTGGAAGTGAATGGGAAATCTTCTAGTAGTTTAGTGATTAACTAGTTAATAATAATATTCTATAGAGTTTAAGAATATCTTAATAGATACTGTAAAGAAAAACCTTTAATAAAAAGGCTTTATCCGTTAGGAAGACTTAGTCTTAGGGTTAATATTTTAGAGATGAAATGACGACCGTTTCTAAACAGTAGATGGCCTTGGCTTTTGCCGTTGAAACGTCCTTTATAATGAGGTATGCCGGCCGTAAAATCAAATAGAGACGAGTTGATAATTTGTAGCGTATTCGGCCTCTCCTGATCTCTATGTTTGGACGTAGGTGCGTTTTGGTACGCTTTTTGAGATATCCTCCCCGTCTAGGCTTTGCCCTTTTCTTCGGGGATTCCAAAGACCGACGGCCTCGGTAGTTATCTCGGTATATTAATGTAAGCTATATTCGAAATATTTTTATCTCCCGAGCAGAGCTTAGTGTAATGTGCACACCCTTATGTATAGTCTCTTTTAATAAATAATTAGTTTATAGCCTTAAGGTGATGTTTATAAATAAATAAGACTAGATAATCTAATTTAATAACTGCCTTTAATCACTTAATTTATTAAATATAAATATTTATATACCGCTTTCTCGTTTATACCTTAGCTTTTTCGGTCTTAATACTTATATTAAGGATATATTAATATAGAAATTTATCCATTCGAGAAACACTCTATATATATATTCTTAGTTTTAAACTTTACTCTGTATTTATAGTGAGTAAATTTCCTTTTTAACATTAGTTGTATATTTGCCGATATATCTTAACTTGTCTCAGATGGCCTTTATTCTGCGCACCTCGCCTGTTAACGGATGTACCTTTAATTCAGCATAGTTAAACGGTACCCCGAAGAAGAAAATCGATTGTGAGAGTAAGAATTGCCCATATTCCGTTAAATATATTCTAAAAAGTTGAACGCTATTAATTAAGTTATGTAAATAGCATTAATAATAATAAGTTAATAATAAATAGGAAGTAAAATAAGTTATTATATTATATTATACTCGGTTAATTAATAATTAATAAAGAGTGCGAGTAAACCACGGGATAAAGTATATTAACTATCTCGAATAAAGATTTATTTTTATAAGTGTCTTTCCTGTTTTTAATCCCTCTTAGTAAAATCACTCGGGACATTAATATTATAGAGGTTATCTAGTGCCACGAAGGCTTTAAAGTCATTAATAGTAAATTTAGTTATTATTGTATAAAAGCTATTATTTATATAAATAACACGCTTTACCTTATATCGTGGAAACTACGAAGACACGACGGTATTAACCTTTTAAAGCTCTTCGATATATATATGCTTTAAATAAGTAATAGAGGTTATAAGTTATAGTAATCCTAGAGAGTAGTAAAGCTAAACCTTAACCATTATGTGAAAAAGCTAAAACTATCGGATTACGCTAATAATAAACTCGAAGTATAAATACAGCGAGAGATTAAAACGTGGGAGATTTTACAGGGCTACCCTCACCTAAATATCGTATTATACTACGGTTATTATAAGAAAAATAACCGTGCTACGGTATTTACTTTTAAGAGATATAAGGTAACCCTCTCCGAGACGGTTAACCTATAAGGTTTAAATAAGTATTAATTCATAACGTTAGGGCGGGCTCTAGTTAGCAAAGAGATACTTGTCCAGCTTGGAGCGATTCGAGGGGCACTCGAATATCTTTATCATTCCCTCAATCACGCGTATAATGATATCAATCCATCGAATATTATACTGGACCAAGATGGGATGCTGGTCATTATCGACTTTAGTAGCTACCGTGCCGTGGGAGAATCACTGCAAGTCACGGGCACAGCCAGAACGCACGGATGGTATAACCCGTAAGTAGACCAGTCATCCGCCGAAAACGATATATAGGCGTTAGAGGAGTTAATAGTATAGCTGTCGGGCTCGGTGGATTAACTTCATTAGTGATTAATGTTCTTTATTCTCGCTTTGTAACTACCTAAATTAGGTGCCTTTAGAGTTAATCCCTCTATAAAATCGCTTCGCATATGTCTTCCTCTTATACCCGTGCCACACCCCTACTTTAGCATGAATTCGCTAATGCTCACCAATTAAAGTTAGTGTTAATCGGTTGAATATAGTAATTAAATCATTTGAATGATTAATATTTTCATTTCTTGTCACTAGTATCGCGTTTTTTTCCTTCATCGGAATGCCTTTTCTCGCGTTTTCTACTAAGGACCGGTCATAGGGAGCAGCTGCCTTCTATTCCGCGGCAGAGTTGACGAACATCAGCGAGATAGCTAAATTCTACGAAATTCCGCGACCAACGCTTTCCAAACGCATCCACGGCCAGCAACCTCATTAAAGCCACGCTCTAACACACATTGCTCATTAATATCGAAAAGAAGTCTGTTTACCGTTATAGTAACCGACTTGGTCGAATAAATCTTTTCAGTCCGACGGGAATTTGTGGAGGACGCCGCTAATCTCATCTTACAAGAGCGCGACGCGCTCTCCGATTCTGATAACGATCCTCACGATCCTCCCCGCGTCGGCTAGCACTGGACTTCTCGATTCCTGAAAAGATATAGTTATTCAAGAAGGACCAGAAACAACTCGATCATAACCGTCAAAATACAGAAGATGCCGAGGCTGTTCGGGGTTACTTTACATAGCTCGATCTGATCCTTCAGGAGCACGGTCTCCAACCAGCTGACATCGGAACATGGACGAGACCGGCTTCCAGATCGGTGCTGGGAAGAACCAATTGGTCATCACAAAGAGGGAAATGGCACATTATTTTGGTCTACCGGAGAATCGAGAGTCTGCTGCTGCGATTGAAGGCATCTCGGCTGTGGCGCATACCTACCGGCCTTCCTGCTCCTGACTGGTGCAGTTTATTCATTACGATGGTATGAGCAAAGCCTTCATCCAGACACCGGACTGCGACCTTGCGAAACAGGGTATTTCAATGACGAGATCAGCCTTGAATGGCTGGAATACTTCAACTAACACTCCCGCAAGACCCAAGTCAGCAATCGGCGACTGCTCTTTCTCGACGGTCACGGTCCGCGACTTGGTAGGGGACGTGCTCTGGCATCTAGCCCAGGAGCTGGTCGAGGACATCCTTGAAAATCACGTGGGCATGTCGCGGCAGCGCCTTAAGGCGCTTATTGACGCGCGTGTCAACGACGCCGTAAGGGAGCGCTTCTCTATATTTCAAGCTAGACTCAATAGAGCTTGTGAGGAATAGGATTGGTCTGCTCTCGCTGATTAAGTTGGTGTTTGATGTTAATAATGCATGATGCCTGTTCTTGGCGAGCTTGCTGTCGAGGACTGTTGCCAAGCTCGGCCGGAGGGGCCGCACTGCATGCTGGGTCAGAAATGCTTGTCTTGCAGGCCGGCGCGAATGGGAGGGAGTAATGAAGAGGAAGTGGTGGAGAAGGAAAGAACGAGCTGGGACCTTGCTTACCTTGGGACGAAGGTCGCGGGGTTCGGGGTTTAGATACAATCTGGAACATGGAGTTTGAGATCTATGATAGCTGTGTATAGATTGCTAGATGGTGTTACTAAAGAAGTCGAGCAGGTTAAACAAGAGAGAACATGTGCGTTCTATCCTCCGCTATATATCGACTCGATGCCTCTTGAACCTTTGCAGTTATTTTTGTAACGTGCGTTGATCGTCTGTTGGCCACCGTGCTGGTTTCGCGACAGTTGTCAAGATTGCGTTCTGCGTTCTGCGACTAAAGTACGATCGATTCCTCCGCGTCGGTCGCCATTGTCGCGTCTCACCGCACCGCCTCGCCTACCCAAGCTCACGATCTTTGCAGCTTAACAGGCACAACCCAGCCCTGGAGCGTATCCAACCGCATGTAGATGCGACACTCGTGACGCAGGTGCTCGAGACCGTCCGACAAGGCACCCTTGGCAACGAACGTGTAACCGTATGGTCCGAACTCCAGTCTGAATAGCATGCCAATCGCTCCCTTCTTACCCCTCCTGTCTAATACAGAGCAATCCCGGTATGGGTTTCGCGTAGCCGCTCAGCAACCAGGGCGGGTGGGTGAACTTCTCGGCCGTGATAGGGTGCCGCATGCCGCCCCCGCCCACGACACGATGCGAAGGCACATTAGGGCGACCTTCGTCGAAGTCCCAGCCCCCCCTTGGGACCGGGCAGGCATGCCTGCGGGGAATATGGCCTGATAGGCGCTGAGTGGCGCGTCTCGTCTTCCTCGGAGCCGCTATACGATGGACCGCCCTCCCGCTTGCCCACCGACCTTGTCCACGGCGGAGGCAATCTGCTTTCTGGCCCGTCCTCTTCCTCGCTCTCGTCGTCCCGGCGAGGCAGTGTCGGGGCCCCATACAGAGCCGCTTCGAGCAAAGCGTCCCGAAGCGCGTCGGATTGGAGATTTCGCAAGAATAAGCCGGTCAACTGGACGACTGCCGTGTAGACCATTTTGTCGGCCCCGCCCTCGACCGATACTTCTCCCACGTCTTCATTGGGCACACACGGATGGCAAAATAACGTCCGTGGATCGGCTCGGTCGATTTGGAGTAGTAGCAGGGACTCGGCCACCGCTATATGGCCGCACGCAACGCCGTAGTAAACCATGCAATTAAAGGCTCGTGCGAGCGCTATGGCAATCTGAGCTCCGGGCTCGGCAGTGCCATGACTCGGTACCCGTCCTCGATTGATTGCTGTTTATTTGTTCCATGAGTTCCATTAATCTCCGCTAGGTTGCGTTCGAAGCCCGGCTCCATCAGGGTTTGTTGGTCGAGGTCTTAACCTCCACTTGGATGCTACCCGTCTGTTCGGTCCGGTCCTTCGCCGCGCTGGCTCTTCGTTTTCCAGGTCCGCCTCGTTCGGTAGTGGAGTTCCGCCGCTCGTTCGCGTGATTTCGCGGCTGTTGTCGCCGAATCGCAGGTCGGTAAATCCGTAGTTTATCCGTATTACTTCTTGGCTTTCGAGATGTTGGAGTTGCTGGCGCAGCGAGTCTGCAAACTTGATCCAAAGACGAAGCCATTTCGGATAGAAGTTGCTATCGACTCTTGAAGATCCCGTGGAAGCTACGGACTTGTTGGTAAGGTTGAAGTTTTTATAGAGGTAGGTGTGGCAGTTCTGTAGATATTCATTCAGTGTAGTCGGTTAGTTCTCTCGTATAAGCCGTTCGAGGAGCAGTAGCTAGGGTTGCAGTCTGTTATAATGTGTGACTGCTTTAGTGGCTGGCAAAGGAAGGGGGAGAGGAAGGGCACGCGGCGGGGGTGGTCGAAGCGTTGGTACTGACATTTTGACCCTAGACGGAGCGCTCCCCCTGGTAGCCCTTCCGTGCTAGGTTGTAGTGACTGGCTGTTAATATAGTTACATCTGTAAACGCAGCCAATCCGAATCAAGCAAAGGCGTGGTACAGTACAGACCGCTAGAGGCCTCGATTGGCAGATGTTGGAGAGCCGCAAATGCAAGTGGGGAGCAGTTGAAAACTCTACAGCCAGCTTGCACCCAGTAGGTACTGTAAAGTCTGCTACTATTGTGTCGCTGCAGCTATCTCTCTATATTAGACCCGTCTTGAGAGTACGTTCACATTACTGGAGTGTGTATATATGTATTACTGTATATACGGTACATAAAATCCATTTGATTATTTCTTTCTGTTCTTCCACCCATTTATCCCGTTTACTAATAAACTTCTACCTCTTCTACCCTTTATACTCCTCTAGGTTATCGAAATAGCCTTTCGGTGCCACCTCCTAGTAATTGATCTAGGTTGCTCGTAACTTTCTTATCGCGAGGCGACTTAGGTCTAATGCGTTAGAAAAAGCAATAATTAGTTGCATAGAGTATATATATAACGTACTATCTGATTAGCATGCCATTGGCGGCAACCCCCAAGAACCGCCTGAAGCTCCGGACAAGCTACCCCGGCGCCCGCCCCAGCCCCAAATATCAGCCCCACGTGTTGTTTGCGTAGTGTGTTGTGATTTCAAGCGCGAGATCTCCTCTTAAATATTAAGGAGTTCCTGCTTCGTCTTCGTAAGGGTCGCCGTGCGGCCGCCTACGCATTTCCACCGTTCTATGTCGCAAGCCATTTTATCGACTCTGCATTGCTTCTTCGCTATCGATTTATATAATCGACATGGATCATTTTGCTGTTCGGTTGCCCATATAAGCTTTAAGCCGCAGGTCTCTCCCATCCGGCATTCCTTTGTGCACTGTTGAGAGAAACGGCCCTATCGCCAGTAGCCACAGGCCCAAAGGGTTTGGCGGAAGAAGCATATAGTATCTTGAAGAGAGAAGTAAGATAAACTTGGGGAAAAGTAGAAGTGCTAATTTAAGGTATATTTACGCTTTTATTGCACCGAGGTGCTCGTTAACCCTGCTAACCAAGCCGTCGGGACTAATTACCGGCCGCAATATCAACCCTACCTACGGCGCTCAGTTAGTGATTGACTGGTGCAACCACTGCCCCGCCGTACCTAGAAACCGGGCTTTGCAGACCTAGCTGGCATAATTGAACACGGTACGCACCTTGGGTGCCGCCCCGGCGAGCTCTACAGCTAATCAAGTCTTTACCGTTATACCTAAACGTTTCGCGGACCGGATGGTTTCTTACATAAACCAGTCGTCCGGCGTATACCGGCTGTCCGCACCCCGCCATTCCCGCCCGCGGTGTGGCGGATGATGTACGCCGGCACAAGAGCTTCGATAAACAGGGCTCGCAGTATGTCTCTCGTGCTTCCAGCGACCGTCATCAACCCCCTCAGGTCCCTGAATGGTCTCTGGCAGGGAGTAGCTCTCGCACAGGTAAGCGTATGGCAGCTCTAGGACGTCGGGAAGCTGTGGAAGGCGCACTACTCCGCGGAGGATTCACCCTTTTAGGGATTTGATATGCTTATGTCTGCTGAGCAGATAAGGTGGAAACTGTTGGTTTTACTTGGGAATATGGCCAATGCCTTGTTGCTTGCTCTTCTCTGTCCATATATAAATATAGAGGTCTTAGGTTTTTTCAAGCCCCTTGTGCTTTCCTTTCGACTTCCTACTTCTTCGACCTCTTTCGACCTTTGACTACAATACCTCAGACCACGATGAGTATACTGTACGACCTGCGTTATGTCCCCTTTGGATTAAGCGTGCTTACTACGCTCTTATGGTGCTTTAACGTCCTATCACAGGATAGAAGAGATACCCGAACGCTAAAGGCCTGCCAGTTACTCCGTGTGAAGTTTCGCCTCGCGTTCTTATTACTTTTTAGTAGCTATGTCCTTATTTCCCTTGTTACTAGAGTTATATTTCTTGCGTTTACTATTACCCTCGAGACGAATAGATAAATAGTCTATCTTCTTAGTTCTATTATTTGCCAGTGCATGATAAGTCAGGTAAAGCCCTTAAAGAAGAGAAATAAGATCTTTACTAAGAGTATCAGTGTATTCGGACGAGTGGGACGCGGTCATCAGTCCAAACTGCCCTCGGCCTGTTCTGGTCGACTCTGGGTTTGTTGACTGCTCTCGTTTGCTTTTTGGGAGGGGCAATCCTCGGAGATACCTAGGTCTTCTATGGGAGTACGATCATGCTCGTTTCTGCGGTCTTATTCCGACTGTGGATGGCATGTGAATGGGCAGTCTTCTCCCGACGTATACATCAGGTTAGGGGGCTACGTCTTTATAGAGGCGTTTACTGTGTCCTTGATGGCCGCGGCCGGCATTCTGTGTATAACGTGTGCTAAGACCTGGGATCTGGTTCCCGTGCTCAGACTGTACACGCTACTGGTAAATGGCTTATCTAGTATAAAAAGGGGCTAAGCTGACGGACTAGGTGCTCTCGTGCGACTATGGTATCTAAGACCTCTTGGCCGCGGTGTCGGCTATTAGGAATGAGGAAGGCTGTGACGAGTGGCCTGGAATACGATGATCCGAAGGGAAGCTCGAACCGCGTTACTCTACTTAGCTTTTACGCTTTTACGCTCTTACGCTCTTACGCTCTTACGCTCTTACGCTCTTACGCTCTTACGCTCTTACGCCTTACACGGGCTGTCCGTAGGCGGGTTTATTATCGATCGCGTGTAGGTCGATAATAATTGTGTGCGAGTGTCGTCGAGTGGCTGTAGTGTAGCTCGGAGAGCATTCAGGCGACCATATGGAGCAAGACTTAGGCGCCCTTACCTAGCATTTTGGGAATCATAATCCCGTAGCGGTTCATTTTATTAGATAATTATTAAATGATTGCTACTTACCCATACCCTGAGTGCTCGGACCGATCCCGAAAACTCCGATTAGGGCGATGGCATAGGCTCTTCTGACCGATTGACATTATATTATCCTATCTCGATTAGGAATCCAACTCTCAGGGAAGATTCCTCCTTACTAGCTTCGAGCGCCAGATCGAACGTAGCCTGTTACGTAAAGGGTACGAAGGCTTAGTACTTAGGCACGTCTTGGTGGCGATATCCATGGAGAAGCCCACAAGCCTTCTTATATGAAAAGAAAAACAAGCTAAGGACTAGTAGACCGGCGGGCGACAGGGTTCTGTTGGATGTGACTGGCCATCGACGAGAACTAGTTGGAGAAGCCGGGTAGTGGCATGATGAAAGCCAGCCGAGTGCCTATATCGATCCCCTGAAGTATAATAGTGTAAACGATATCCGCTCCGTCTAAGGCCTGTGCATGAACTCGGACTATAAGCCCGGAAGCACGCCTGAGCTACTCGGTGGATTGTTATTAACATTGAGCGAGGAAGTGATGAAAGGAAAACATCCTTCCCTTCGGATCAAGTACCCTAAGTGTGACACATGTGGCTCGAAGCGAATGCTCACGTGTTAAGGCTGGAATAGGTACTTGGACAGATATGTGGGAATGCATAAGATTTATATCAGTGGCAGTGGTCTTTTGTGGATGCTAAATAGAACTACTTCGTATACACTTTACCAACACAGCTTCTAGCCCCTTTGGCAACGGCTGCAAACATTTCGTTACGCTCAACTACCATGACATTACCATTAAGGTCGTATCCTCGAAACTAATCCTTTTGTGTGTCCAGAGTTACATTGAATGGCAACTCATAGCCATTGGGACGAATCTTGAACGATACGTTTAACGGGGATGTGAAGAAATAATCCCTTTCCTTAATATTGTAGCTTAAGACACGCCTCCACCGGCCTAGTATTCCACACCGGTGAGAAAGAGGCGTGTAATTGTCGTGGTGCCACTCAACTGCCTCGACCGAGAACTTGAAAATAGAGCCTGCCTTTCGCTTCGAGGGACCTGATCGCGAATTGGTCTTTCTCCTTTTATGCCGTCGTGGCTGGCTCGGTGTCTCAAGAGCGAGTGCACCCCTTTTCCTTAGCTCTTGAGGACACTTATTGTCAATTGTCCCCTGTTCAAGGTGACCTAAATCGGAGTCCCCGCCAGAAGGTGGATATAGGACGGCCTCCTGAGCCACATCTTCGCAGCTCACCTCTACCGAAAAAGTGCGTGCACTGCCACTGCCGAAGAGGTCCAAAGACCAGTTGGTGATGTCCGAGTAGTCCTTATGAACGTTTCCGGGGCAAAACGGCAAGTCATACGAGTTCAAAGGCAAATCGATAGAACTGGAAGGTATCTTCTCGGGTTCGAGAAGCCAACCACTAAAATCCGTGGTACCAACGGGCCAGCCGTTGGAGTCGAGCGGTGCTTCAGGCCAGAACCCGAGGCCGAGTGGTGCTTGAGGCCAGCAGTCGGTATCTAGCAACGCCTTGGACCATCGATTCGAGTCGAAGGATGATTCATTGATAGTGGATGCAAATTCAGTCGTATGCGAAGGGCTGGCAGGAGACGTCTTATAGCTCTTATCATGAGCATAGATTAGATTGACCCCGTCATCAGTCTGGGTGAGGTATTCGAGGACGGACGCCTCGAAATCATCGAGAGATTTATAGAAGCATCCTATCGGATCGGTGAACGACGACTCCATAGTTCGTAATAGTGCAAAGAAGTGTGTGTTGGAAGAGAAGATGAAGTGGTGTAGGAGGAGAGGAGCAAGTAAAGGGAGGAGTCCGAGTATATATACTTGTAGCCTGCATCTGTCTGTTCCAGGCATGAGGCGCGACCCTCTGGAGGGTTCCTTGAGGCAACTGGTTCCATCATAAGTCAAAGCCACGAACTTCTGCTTGTAGCCAACTCAGACACTAATGACAGCCAAAAGTTGAAGGAGGCCCATGATACTCCATATCATCGGAGGCCGCCTTGCCCGGCTACTGGACACCAACGAAGCTGATAAAAGGGGTAATCGGCTAGCTTCGCAGCCGACTGCGCTCAGGGGCTAGCCGCCCGGAACACAACAGCACGCCAATCAAGTCTTCAAGATTTATCGAAGCTTTCTTACAGCCGGCTCATATCCGTCGGCAGGGAGTTGTCGTCGCGGCCAGCGCAGCCCGTCTCAAGTGGTGATCCAGTGGCAGTACATTGCATTCGCTATCATGTATGAACTGCCACTATGCCAGCCCCTAACATGGGACCCTGGAAGAAGCACAGAACATAGCCTCTGATGTCTGTCTTCGCGATGGCCACTGAGCTCGGTAAGGGGCTTTGACAGTTGGCGCGAGGAGCGTATCTTGGGACAATATCCGTTCTGGGCTTTGTTATATTTACCGTTGGCTAGGTCGTCGTTCCTTAGAGGCCCCTTATAAAGTTGCAAGACCAGAACGCTTGAGGCTCGATCTGCTTAAGGAACACCTATGAAAGCACCGAGTCCCCGTTGCTCGCTTCTTAAACTTCTATCCTTATCCTTCTCACTTTCCTTCCGAGAATACACTTATCACCAGTAGAAATTGTCACTGAGAGTCCTTCCTCGCCATTGGTCGATATACGACCACCGCTCTAGTTGTCAAGGCATCGCCCTAGTCATCATAATTATCACGGGACTTCTCCTCCATCGAGCGATTCTATTTTATCCCTTTTGGTGCACCATGTCTGACTTACTATTCGGCTCATTCGGCTTCTTTGTCTTCTGTGTCTTCTCTCTCGTTTTGTTGATATCTGGACCTCGACCCCCGCAGCCCTCGCTCCCTTAGGAAGCATGCCTCCCAGACCGCCGTGGCGGTTGCGGTTCCAATTTCCAAGCCAAGTCAGTATTTCGAGTGAGCAGGTTCTTACTGATCTTGTCGCCAATATATATCTGATATTCACCTAGCCCTGACGCAGCCGTCCAGTCGACCGTTCTAGAGGAGGACCGGAACGCCGAACAGCTTAGGACCTCCGGATATATTATACTCGAAGAGACATTGATAACTCTGGCATACGGTCCAGAAACACGTGAGTCCCCTGAACGAGTCCTTCTGCAATGTGGCCGTCTATTCTAATACATCTCTAATATCCTCTTAGCCGTACGACTTTTCTTACGGTATATTACATCGACGCGAAATATTTCAAAGAGGCCGAGTCCGAGCTCAAAGATGTGGACTAGATTGCAACAATCGTACCGGTCAGAGTAATATCGGCTGAGTTGAGTGCCCTACGCCTACGCCTCAGCGAAGCGGCTGTGTCGAGGCGCGTGATGCATAGATATAATTGCTATCGTAAAGGTGCTGCGCTTTACGGTTATTTCTAAGAAGGCTTTCAATCGTTACTGTCATTACCGGCAGGTTAAGAAACACTGGGATTTCAGTCGTTAGTTATCATTACCGAAGGTTGAAAAATTCTAGGGGTAGGAGCATATAAAATGTTTAGTCGTTAAACTACCATTTAATAAGTCGTACAAAATGGACGACACTAATATCGTAATCTCTGTCCGATATCGTTCAGAAGGTGACCTCGACATAACAAAATTCTTCGTCCTATTGTTTCATTAGCTGGAACGCTGAAGGTGGTGCGCAGGATGATGCGGGTGGCGATCCTAGGCTGGTTTGGGGG
Organism: Apiospora hydei; assembly: GCF_038363865.1. Lineage (NCBI taxonomy): Eukaryota > Fungi > Ascomycota > Sordariomycetes > Amphisphaeriales > Apiosporaceae > Apiospora > Apiospora hydei. Next base: position 1,679,240 of record NW_027117369.1, read on the forward strand.
GGCTTAGTCTAATTAGTGATAGTTAGTTGGGAGACGTTGCTCGAGCACAAGCCCGCCCGGCACTAATTACAGTGCCGGCGACCTACGAAACAAGACTAAGATTCGAAAACGACACGATTAATCTACTCTACCTATAGAACCATCTTGCTCTCTAACTATTCAAGTCGAATTAAAGGCCACGAGCACATTATACCTTACTATAAAGAATTATGGAGTTTATCCTACCATTCAGCAATGGCCTTGGCGAACGTCTTAGTTTTGCACTATCCCAGGGTCTTGTCTACACTATTGACTGCGATATCGTTATAAAGATGCCATTCCAGTACCCCGTTAAGGACCCTAACTTATATCATCTACTGGATCTCTCCCTTAGAAGTTTCGTCTCTCTAGAAAACGAATTGGCGGTCTATGCTACGAACAAAACATATTATCATCCCAGCATTGCCCGACAACTCGAAGCAGACCAAACCGATTGCCTTTTCTTAGAACGACTTACACCATTAGAAGCCGTATGGACTCGCTTAACTGAACTAGACCGCCGCCGATGGGCTCTGGAACTGCTTGATGCAACAAGCTGGCTAGAAACGCATAATTGGGCTAATGGCGACCTTGCCGTGCGGAACATTGGTGTCGATAGCACAAACCGTTTGAAGCTTTTCGACTTCGGATCAGCTATTAATAGTTCCCACCCAGATTACGCAAACGACACCATAAGGGATCATTTTGACCTAGCGACTTGCTTGCACTACATTCTTTCTGGAGTTATCTATTCACCGCTGCACGCTTACACGCCGAAGTTGTGGAAATCCGGGTAAAGCTGACGGGTGGTCGCGGCACCATTGCATAAGGCGCCGAAGTGCTCGCTGGCATTATCGAGGACGGTTGGACCGGGCGAGATCCTTTCCAGAGCTTCCGTTAACTTTCCAAGCGAGCTTCCGAGATTCTTGGTCCTTTGACGGACAGCAATCTGCCGGAACACTCCGAGTGCCATTATCAACGCCTCGAGTCGCGTTGTAGAGATTGGCTTCAGAATTCGAGCCGTGACGTCCGTTGGAAGGACATTGATGAATACCTTTCTTGCTGTAAGGATGTTGGCCACGAAGGCGATTTGGAAGTTTGGCGTTGATAGGTATCTATACAATCCCTCTTGCTATGGCGGCGAAGAAGGCAAATAGCGGCTAAGAGAGCGACAAGAATGTGTGTAGATGGTGAAATCCGCCGAGGAAGGGGTGCCTCGTGTTCTCGATGCGTTTTAAAGACAAAGTGTTCCGACTTAAGTCTTTATAAAAGTATATAGTAACGGGAAATTAGGCTTTTACAACAAAGTGATCTCGTAATTTGTGATAGATGATGCGTAAATATGTGCTGGTTGGGAGGGGTCGTGGAAGGGGCGAATTGCGGAAACACCTAAGGCAAACCAGCTGTGTAGGGCAGCACGGGAATTTCATGACAATATGGGTGATTTGCGACGACTTATCGACTGGGCTCTCTATGTTGATACATGGGGCTCGGCGTCCTATGGTATGATCCTGTTTTAAGAGCCCCAGGAACAGGTCGTCCTGCATGGAACTGAGTATATGGGTTGGTGTGCTGCATTTGGGGTCGTTGCCCAGCCTCCGCACGCTGTTCCGGAAATCTAGGGCGCTGGCTAGGAAGCGGGACTTGGTGGACTCGATGTTCAGCACACTGTCTGCACGGACTTGGCCGCTATGAGAGTGTCTGTTAGCAATCCAGGCAGCGTTTATGATGCGGGACAAGTGATTGGGGTCTTGGATACCCGGGCCGTGGCGTGAAGTCTTTATAATGGAAGTGAGATCGTTCCCCTAGTCGGCGAGTGTGTAGATTGCCTCTTAAACAGCCTCCTCATTCTAGTCGCCGATGGACAGCCCCACTGTACCGGCGCATGGCTTGTCGCAACCAGACGTATCGCAGAATGGGACCTGGAGCCTGGAGCCTGGAACTTAGACGTGCTAGCTGCCCTATGAAACAATGGCGTAGCGTTTAATAGGTGGCTATTCTTAAGAGCCCTACCAATGGGGTCTAATGACATCCATTCAAACAGCGACACGCTAAGAGAAAATAATTGGCTCCCTACGGCTCTTAGTGTCTGCCTGGATCTGCCTGTGGCGGCGCAGGTCCCAGGCCCTAAGCATTGTAGCTAAGCCTGCCCCTCTTTACCCGGTGATTCACGAGGCAATCTACATGCTCGCCAATTGGGGAGACGACCTCACTTCCATCATGAAGACTACATGGCACGGCTCGGGTATCCAAGACCCTAATCACCTGTCCCGCAGCATGAACGCTGCTTGGGGTGCCAACAGACATTCCCATACCGGCCAAGTCCGTGCAGACGGTGTGCTGGATATTGAGTTCACTAAGTCCCGCTTCCTAGCCGGCGCGAGATCGCTGAATCCAACTAGATGGTAAGCCCCTGAGCGTACTATAAGAAAAACGCACCCCTTGCTATTCCGCTAATAGACATACCTGCTTCTGGTTCGGTGAGGTGCTGCCCCGAGATTCATCGTTAGCAAAAGAGCGATGCAGACTCTGCCCGTCTTACTACGCACTTTAGTATTTCACTTGTTTCTCGACTCAGTTAGTCGATGTTTTCCTACGGTCTCTTTGCTTACCACATCTTGGGATCACGTGGTAGTCGACCTAGCTAGGAACGTGGCCAGAATTGAATGGCTTTGCTACTGTAATACTGTATGAGATTTTAATGCGTCATTGAGCCAGTCGTTGTCACAAGGCCTACAGGTAACTGATCGGAGGAGCCCTATTTATGACAGCTCCCAGGGTCCACTGACCCCTAACCTAATTCAACTAAAGCTAAGAGCTTCCTCTAAGACCCCCAGTCCAAGAGTGCACTCCAGCTCGCCTTGTGTGCGAACCCTAAATTGCATAATGGGTACGGGGCTTCGGATGCCTGTTCACATCTTCAAGGACCTAATCACTTCCATTCTATAGAGTCTTTAGATCAGTCTGACAAGCTGGATACCCTCTGGGTGCGCAGCGGAGGACGGCGGGGCACTGTGCCGATTTGCCCTATTAGGTTAGAATCCCACTATATTTTCTCGAGTTGCTTCCGGCAAGCTAAAAGGGTGCATTTCCGGCCTCTAGTCCCCAGTAATTCCTGTATTCATTTGGCTTTACTTCGTGGGCAGAGAAACAGCCATATTCTGATGCAAGCGTGGTACAGTGTACTATGTACCTCGCTTCTAAGAAACTGCCCGGCCACCCAAGTCCAGTTTTAAGAGCCGTATTCTGAGGCATGCTTGGAATACCCTTGTCGATATGTCTTTGCCAAGAGATTGACAAACCCACTAAGTCCAGGTAGAGAAGCTATATTCAGATGCATTCATTATCTACCCTTGTTAATGCTCTTTTGCCAAGGCCTTGGTAAACCACAATCCATAACACTATACCAGGTTATAGAAGCCAGAATTAAATGCATTCGTAATTCACCCTTGTCCATAGTCTTTTGCCGAGAGCGTAGCAAATTATAATCCATAACCTGGTTCCAGGGTATAGGAGCCACATTTAGATGCGTTTATCCTCTACCCTTATTAATAGTCTTTTACTCAGAGCTTAGTATATCGTAGTCCACTTAATGCATTTATTAAAATAAAGCTTGTACTAGATGCATATATACACACACGCGCGCGCGCGCCCTTTATTAAGCTAGGGCTAAGCCTTAAAGGGTAACTATTACTTGTAAAATTCTATAAACTTTTCTTAAGCTCCTGTTAATACTCCTTGAGGCCCTTACCTAGACGTGCATTTTAATCTCGTTATTAAACCGTACTTACGCTATAGTATTTAATATTCGTATACTAGTAAATAACGCGTTTAATTAGTGGCAAGTTAGCTCGGAGTTATATAATATTTCTAAGTCTTAAGCGTTCTATTTTAAACGGTTAAAGCAAGATCTATTAAGTTAGTATAAATATAGAGATGTTTAATTTAATACTGTAATACTATACCGTAATAACGAAATCAAACCAACCGGTAACACCTACCTTCTTCCCCTACTCTTTCCCGAAGCCGGTCTGTTGCTATGGCACATCGAATGGTCGCCCGGACGGCTTCCAGGCCTGGCTTCTACTTATCGTTATCATTCTTCCCTTCACTTCCAATATACTGCAATAAGAGGAGTTCCCTCTTCCTATTTCGGTGCACTGTAGCAGCTCTGTGCGCTGAGGTGGCCATCTGGCGCATCGGAATAGAAGGTGCTCGACTGTTTCCTTTGCACATACGCATGCGCATTCTGCTGACGGGCCCGGAAAACCCACTCCTTTCGGGGAGCCACCCGGTCAACCGTGGCGATGCCATGACCCCGTACGCCTTATGCTCCATTCGGAGACCTTCCCACAGGAGTGCAGCAGCCCCTACCAAAAGGCTGCAACGGTGCCGCCCCATATTCCGACACTTTTACTTGCCTATATAACCCTCTGTTAAATAGATCCTTTATTCCTTTGTCTCGTTAAGAGAGAATCGGCAATTCTTTAGCCTGCTAACCAGTTTATTATCCTTTACCCTTAAGGGGTTTCTTTATTACCTCTTCCTACGCCTATACACACTAACATCTGGTCGTTCATTACCCTATCAACAACCCTCTAGGTTTATAGACTAAGAGGTTGAGCCTAGAGTCTCTTGCACCGCTAATATGGAATACTAAATGCCTACCTTTACCTATAAACCTAACAGATACGATTCCACTATCGACCTCGAATTTAAATACACGCCTCCACTCCATCACGATAACCTACTCTTAACTAACCCTATACCGTGGCCGGGCCTAAACGAACGGTTTATAGATTTGGATAATTACGATCATGTATCGGAAGCTTCACTGCCGCCATCTGCGTTCCCCGTCGCGTCGGCCAACCCTCAGTCGTTACAACAGTATCCCCTTCCGGACCATCTACCGGACCTATTGATGCCTGCACACCCGATACACGTACCCTCGTTCAACTTTCTGGGTGAATGTGATATTTGGTCTCTGTGGGAAAACACGTCGGAGGGCCGTTATAGTCTTCTCTGGTACCTCGATATAGCCAGGACGATGGCGGCGGGTAACATACACCCGAACCTCAACAGCGACAACAACATCCCCAAAGACCCTCACAATCAAGTCTTAGGCCTGGAGACGAAATCGGCGCTCACCATGGGCTCTGTACTGCCAAGCAACACCAAGAAGGTGAACATCAGACGCGCGCAGGAGCACACGATAAGACTCCACGAAATACAATGTAGGGGCCGCGACGGCAGTGACACCAAGGACGTCATCAGTGAGGAGAGCATCTCGGTGACCAAGATTGCCAAGCCACGATATCGGTGCAACTGGCCCGGGTGCGCGAGCGAGAAAGTCTACAAGCGCAAGGAGCACCTCCGACGCCACGTCAATACGTAAGCCATTCACCGCCCTCGCTGAATTTCTTTTCTCTTTCTTTTTGTCTTTATCCTCCCACCCATAATCAAACCCGCATGGCTACAACGTAGGAAACATCTCTTTTGGTGAATTTGCAGTGCCAGTTCTGTAACAAGAAGCCCTTTAACCGCCACGACAACTATGTGTCCCACCTGAACCGGCACGCCTACCAGAACCCTCGTACGGGGCGCACCAAGTACTTTCCAGAGGCCTTGCCTGTCTACCTGCGGGAGAAGAACCTGACCCGGCGGCAGGAGAAGAAGAGTATCTACGCGCAGCAATAGACGTAGAGAGCCTCCCACGGAACGTGTACACTAAATATACGTTACGGAGTCTGGGTTGGAAAAGAGGATAAAATTACTGTTGGAATTTCTTTTACTATTTTTATTATAACGCTGTCACTATATAGGTTATAGAGGAAGAGGAGACTCCACGAAAAGTAATACGATATGTTCTTTGGGAAATTTGCGCCTGATTTACTTTTTAGCCTCGCCGACGTTCTGATGGCTGCGTGGTTAACCGTGCATATAATCACTTTTCCCCTATAGTTGCCCTTATTCCCGTCCTGTGCCATTTGGAGGACTAGGGAGATTCCCCTTAGCTCTCCGGCATATACAATGGACGTGTAATCGTCTCCCGGTATCGCCGCCCTTTAAAGTTTATATTTATAATAATAAGTGGCTCACGATCTAGGGATAAACAGCCCACTTATACTATCCCCTATTATGTTAATGTATATAATAATCGATAAATAACCTATAACGTGGTTTACTATTAAGTCGAATATATTATTAAATCGAATACTTTTATTATTAACCTATTTAATTAAACTTTAACGCGTAATAACTTTATAATTATAATATTTTATTTATTTTAAAAAAAGCGGATAACCTTAGTAATTTAAGCGTTACGAAACGGTCTAACCCGAATTAATTAAAAAGCTACGGCGAAACACTACGTCGTCTCATTATCCACCCTTAGCGACTAACTCCACGGCCGAACCGCACGACGCGAAATCCGACACTTAAAGCATAAATTAAATACGATTAAAAAAAGGTGCTTCGTAAATATATAATTAATTTAGATACCCGAAGGATGCCTCTAAAGATAACTAGTATAAAAAATATAGCCAATCTCTTTATCGCGTTGCGCGGCGGCGACCGCGTCGGTAAGCACTGGGCCAGGCGCTTTATCGACCGTAACCCGGACCTTAAGACTAGAATAAACCGTCGGTACGACTATTAAAAAGCTTTCTATAAAAATCCGAAGGTTATTTCCGGCTAGTTTAGCCTAGTTATTAATATTAAGGCTAAATACGGCATCGTCGACAAGGATATATAGAATTTTAACGAGACCGGCTTTATAATGGGCATAATCGGGTTAATACTCGTCGTAATACGCGCTGATCGGCGTAGGAAAGCGAAGTCGGTCCAGCCTAGTAATCGGGAATGGTCGACGGCCATTGAATGTATTAATTCGTAAGGCTGGTGCATTCCGCCTTTTTTAATCGTTTAGGGCTAATATTACCTCGTGAACTAATCGCGCGAAAATAGCTTACCGGGCGATTAGGTAATTAAACCGATTTTTAATAAATAAACCGATAACGAGACAAGTTTAAATTAAATTAAACACTTCGATAAACATACTAAATCGTAAATAAAAAGTTATTACCGCCTCCTAATTCTCGACGACTACGAGAGCTATATTTCGGCCAAATTCGAAGCATACTGCCAGGATAATAACATTATTACTATTAATATGCCTCCTTATTTATCGCACCTACTCTAACCTCTTAATATAGCACTTTATTCGCCCTTAAAACGTGCTTATTCGAAAAAAATCGAGCTATTTATTAAGGCCTCGATAAACTATATTACGAAGCTTAAATTCTTTATCGCGTTTAAGGCCGCACATTTTATTATTTTTATAAAAACTAATATTAAATCTAAATTTAACGCATCCAGCTTAATACCTCACTATCCGAACGAAGTAATAAGTAAGCTAAATGTGCAACTTCGGACGCCTACACCGGAGCAGTCGCGACCCGGGACTCTAAGCACGTATAACCCTAGACGCCGTCCAACCCGTAATAAACGACTAGGTATTTTATTTATATAAAAAAAAGGTATTTACCTATTAAGGAAGTTCTCTAACGCTAATTTTAAATACGGTAAACTAAATAGCGAAAAGTATAACCCGAATAGCCCACAAGGTAACTATATTAAAAAATTAGGTCCGCACCCTTCAAAATGCTAATTTAGCCCTTTCGAAACGCCGGAAAGCTAAAAAATCACGAGTCTAACTTAAAGGAGCCCTTACTATTAAGGAATCTCAAGCGCTACAAGACGAAAAAGTAAAAGGGAAGCGTCCACCGACCGACGAAGGCGAAAATAGTAGCTCGTCGAAACGACGCGCGACGGGCGGTAGGCGCTATAGCAACTGCGGCGAAACCGGTCACAATACGCGAACGTATAAAAAAGATATAGAATTAAATAGCGAATCGGATAGCGAGTAATTTTAATTAATTTAAAACGTTATAATTAAATAAATTTATATAAAAATATCGAAATATAAAAAAAGTGTTCGACTTAATAATATATCCGACTTAATGGTAAACTACGTTAATTAAGGGTAAATTATAAATGTATTTAAATTTAGCTCGTATACGTATTATAATACCTTAGTGTTTAAAACTAGATTATAATATACTAAACCCTTAATAAAAGAGCACTAAGAAAGGTAAATAATAAATACATTAAAATATACGGGCTCTTATACAGTACCCCTAGTTCGGTACTATATAGATTTTAAATATAGCTTTTACTGTGAGTATAGGCTATTAACCGTTAATAGCTACCTGTTTACCTATATAAGATTAGCTAGCAAGCTAGAGGGGCGGTGAATAAAGAATTATTAAAGTTATCATTGCATTTCCAGCCTTAAGTCCTATAGCTTTAAATCCTTATACTAATAATGACGTAGGTAAATTAAGTAGCCTTGTAAGAAAACCTCCAGATCTGGCTTAGATAGTCACCACCCCCCTCCCCACTTTAACGTCGAGTCTGTAGTTTCCGCGCGCGCCGCTTCTTGGCTTTCTCTCGCAGACCTGAGAAGCCCCTCTCGAACTTTTACGATACGCTCTTCCCTGATATCTGTTGCCCTGAGCCATGAGTTCTCTTTTTGGGAACGACCTAGCTATTTGATAAGATACTCGCTCTTCCTATTCCGTAGCCGCTTGTCAATCAGCTCGACGCCAGCATCGTTGCCCTGAAAGCTTACGTCGAAGTCTTTGACCATGTCTGGGCTAATATTAACTGTGACTTCCTACGAGTTATCTTTATTCTCAAAGCCTTGCCACTTAATAAGGTACTAGACAGTCCGACCCTTTTTCTATTTAGTAAGTAGTTTCTTTACCTGCCAAATGTCCTGCTCCGCGTCGAGTGGAACCGGTGTTCCTATGGTAATATCGGCTGTGTTAACCGACTCTGCTGGGTTTTCTCCAGCGGAGTCCGATGTAACGGAATCTCGGTTCGTACTAGAAACTGAAAGGGTTTCTGTCAAGGACGATTGCTTAAGACCGATAGATGGCTCCCCGAGCCGTGGATCGAGTATGCCGGTGATTAGCATGTCTTTGTGGGGTTCGCCGATGGGCGAGAGCTCTGCGCTACCTCGGGTAGATAATAATATATCAGGTACTTCTTCCAGAGTAGCAATATTAGACATATCATCAGGTGGGAACCCTAATGGCAAGAGACGAGACGTGTTAATGGAGAGCTCGTAGAGGCCGTAATTATTTTTTGGCGCACTGATAGTCACTTGGCCAAGGGTTTGTTGCTTTTGGCTCCAACTTTCCGAGAAGGCATGAGTGTCTATAACCGAGCATGAAGTCGATTTTATAGGCGTGCCTGACGGCAATGGTGTTCGGCTCTGTTGCTTAGGTCTTCCTGTATTGGGAGTCCATTTTTACTCGACTTTAACAGTGAGGCTTTCAATCCCATGAGCATCGTCGAGGTGGTAGACCAAATCAGATCGGCAAACGAAAACAGACGAGCATGAGAGATATAGGCATGGAATCGAGACCGAGTCCTCCTGGCTTGCGATGGATTCGGATACGCAGCGTGAGATGTGACGTTTCCAGGAAGAGAGGTCAAGAAATTGCCTCATTCTTTGACTCGCCGGGAGCAGGATGTTGCGAAGACAAGCTGGGTAATATCCGGCACAGGCAACGGCGTGGCGAAAGGTGATTGGATTGTATTGTGGCGGGAATGCTCCGCTATCGAGGTAACGTTAACAGTGGTTTTCCCATTCTTGCCTGCCGGTGATCCACGAGCTACACAGGAAGCAAAATTCGGCAGAGCCATGTTTTTGGCAGGAGAAACGCCGACTGCAGTCGTAGATATGTTTCCACCTTTTCGCAACCGGAATTCTAATTTAAAAAAGTTAGGTAAGAATCTCGATAGTAAAATAAATAGGGGGATATATTCCTTACCTCTCTATCTCCTGTCCGCAAAAAGCTGTAGGACAGCAGCCGTTGAAAGGCCGTAGTATTTCCTGGTATGCGACACGACAATTATCTGTTCGGAGTGCAATGAGGTCTTGTAGAGCCGTAACCCAGATATTACTGCGCGGTGCTGCTTTGTTTGACAAGGAAACGGCGAGACGGCCGCGCTTAGGCATTATGTGACGAACACGGTCAAATTGGGCCCGGCGCTAGTCTTTTGCTTCTTGCTCACCCCCGGGGTGTGAGACGCGGTTATAATGTTGCTGGTGGGTTTCCAGTGCATCCATCACTAGCTGACTCCTCTGTTTATAGAGCTGGTCTCTTTGGGCTATTAGATGTTTACGGTCTTCCTCGAGGCCGACCGTATTTATCTTGTAGGATAGCGCCTTGATCTGTGACGTGACTTCGCTGTAATCGGGCTGGCTCTGCAAAGCCTCTCTCAACTTGGCCGGCAATACTGACGGGAGATCGGGGTCTCTCCTTATAGATGCCGATCGAAAATTTTCGGTAAGGTCACGCCGGGGTTTTAAGCCGAGGAAGCTTGCAGTTCCATCAACGTTGGTCATGTCTGTTAAGTAATGTCCTACTAGGGTTCTTGGATTCCTATGCGTGGTAAACTTTATAACTTGACCTATAGAATAGCCATTATCTAGGGTTACCCCGTTAACTAACGATATAGAATTCTATAGAGGAAAGGTACGTACCGTCCACTTTGATTAGTGCTTCGCGTCGAGAAGCATGTAGGCCCATGCTTACGAGAAAGTTAACGCGTACGGCCCATGCAGAGGCCTGGGTTCCTTAAGATTTAGGACTCTTTATTTTGTCTTTCGGCCCTTTAGCGGACTATTCGGGAAAGAGAGGCTGGTCGAGCTTGTTATCCGCCCATTCCAGGATCCTATAGTTTTCACCCGGTCGAGGTGTTAAAGTAAGGATTTAGTTTACCGTCCTAAAGTCTCTAAACGCTTAGGCGGAAAGAAAATTTACGAGCTAGTGCAGGATTAATTGAGCGAATAGAGGTAATAGGTCATCTTTTCCTTCGATTTTCTCAGTTAGAGGGTGCTTAGGTTTAATACGTTAATTGAAAATATTATCGTGGGATTTTATAACTTACTTTTTTAACGTGTCTTATATACCTTTAATATACTCCCGTTTAAAGTCTATTTTAAATTCTAGCTCTCCGTTTTTCTAGCTAATTATATAAATAATATCCTAGTATATACTTAGTATATACCGAAACTATAGTGGATTACCGAACTCTAGTCTCTTACCTTATAAACGGCCTAGTAAACTTCCTTTAGTCTTATTAACGTAAAGTAATGAGTTTTAAGTAAATTAGCACTATCTACCCGGCTGCCTTTATATACGTAATTATAATGATTATAAGTTTAGAGCTGCTCCTGTAAGTAAACGTAATTTGCTATCGTGAGAAAAGTTAGCCGGCGCTTCTCTCTCGAAAGGCCTAGCTTATCGGCTAGCTCTCCGTCCACATACTAGCCATACGTTAGTCACAATAACTGCCAGTTAAGCAAGTATATTAGATTTAACTCACTGGCGCTATCGAAAGCTTAACTTCCTCCGGAATGCTAACTTTGTAATCGCGTTCCTATATATTGTAGAATCGCCGCATCTTATTTCTAATGCTTTAGGTAGTGGCTTTCCCCGTCTTGTCTAGCCTTCCTGGTGTGATCATTCCGACAACTTCGGTAAAGTGCTTTATCGTTCGTATTTCGCGAGGGTCGGACTTTGGATATTGTATCATATATCTGTTCGGGTTAAAATTCTATTATCTCCTTAGGAGTTACCAATATACGCTTCCTAAATTTTTATCTCTCGTTCGTAAGCCTCTTTGCTTTTCAGTTAGAGCTTCTTGCGAACAACGTGATTATCAATAGTAGACCGCTTTATTAATCCATTTCGTATGGCATGGTCGAGAGCGGCTTATATATTAAACTCACGGCGACGATTTAAAGAAGTCATTTTCGTCTATATTAAAGGAGTATTCCAACGTTAATAAGAGTTTTAAGAGAAGATTATTTAATAGTACAATAAGAATAAGAAGTTTTGTGCTATATATAAAAGGAAAATTTAATAACTAAGGTAAGAATATCTTAAAAAGAAAAATCCGGGCCAAGTTATAAGAGGCAGATATTTATAAACATCCATTTTTGGCTCTATAGGGCCATATACGGAGCCCCTATTTCGTGTGATTTCCCCTGACTCCATTTTTAGCCTAAGTTTAAAGGTAGGACTTCGTTCATATCCATATTTGTCCAAGTGGTTTATGGATCCTGGTACACTTTGGCAGTTCACTTTCACCAGCTCCGTTGTCGTAATGGATAAACCGGAGGGACCTGAGCAGGAGTGAGCAATGCTAAGGCTCTCTAAGCCGAACCTGAGCCGGCCTGAGCGAAGCCTGAGTAAAAGCGGCGCGAGGTTATGTAATCGCTAGCGTCCAGATTGACGAGGTATAATAAAAGAGAGAAAAGAGCGGCGAGCAAGGATCCCCTTCCCAAGGCTGAGGATGTAGGAAGGTCGAAACGGCTCAAATGATGTTGCCTCAAATAGCACTACATAAGGTATTTCATGATGAGACTCGGCAACAGGATGCATAATGCAAGTATTGGTGACCGAGCCACATAGTCGAGTTTCGTCCATGGCAAACCGCGGCAGCTGGACAGCAATGCATGTCGATGATGGCCGGCCATAGCAATGATCCGACGACTACAAATCAGCTGGGTTGAGGCTGTTCGGTGCAGTAAATGGAGCGGCCGTCCTCGCCGTCAATCTCCTCCCTACTCTCGCGTCGGGGGCTGTTTCGGCTGCGGCCCTTGGGGAGTGTTCCGACAACGCGCCTTTCTTAAAGAAAGCAACATTGGCCCCAAGCTACTTATCGGGCGGGTTATATTGAGCTGTGTGATTATTCAGCTGGAGGCATTGTACGCACGGCAAGGAAATGACAACCACGTGGGAGGAACATGTTCAGGGTTGCAAGATTAGGGCACGTTAGTGCTTACCTGCTGTGCTGACTGCGCCGCAAGACAACCTGTGGTCAGACGCTAGTATGGCCGCTCAACACGCACAAGAGGAGATCCCGTTGACGGAAAGTTCCAAACGTGCGGCAAACACGGCAGATATACAGAAATCTCTGAGATGGAACAGTAGATAGGTCTAGGCATGGGAGTATCTGGTGTGGGGGTAGGTAGTAGGGCTGAGTCAGTTTCTATTTTGGGATACTTGGGTTTTGTGGGTACGCTGAATATTTTGATCGCTTGACAGAGTGGGGAGTTGTCGTTCGTTCTATCACAATGCTTGCTTGCGAAACTACCGGTAAGTAGCTATTGATGGCCCGGCCAGTAGCCGGGGCTGATGGGTGTGGCGATCATTGAAATACAGCTACACGGGACAATTGCCGTGGGAGCTTTTGAGTCAGAGCTCTTGTGGATATGGTGTTCCCGTTATCAGAGGAACCCCCTTGCAACATGTAAGACCTAGCGAGACCCCTGCAGGAAAATATGCAGCCGCCCTCGACAGCTGGCTTTGGCTCAATCACAAAACTTCTCCTCAGTAGCAGTTGAAATTCATATGTTTTATTTTATATCATCATCATATGTCGATTCAATGTGAATATTGTCTCACCCGCGATGTTGATCGAATGAAAAACAACAGTCTGTTGGCCGCGCTGGCTTAAGATAAAAGATTACGGCCCCCAAAGCCTTGCGACTTCACAATGTGCACCATCTTACCCTAGCTAGCGTTGGGCAGGGGCAAACAACCGGGGGGTTGCATATCGACCTTATTATAGGATGTTCAGCTCGGGCTTGGCTTCGTACAGGGGTCTGGAGCCTCGCGACTTAGATCATGACCCAGAGTGTCATTGGGTTGCGGACATTTAAAGGAGCTGACTTCTTTTCGACATGTTCAAACTCATTCGAATCTGTCAATCCAACGGATACAGCTACATCCATTGAGCTTCATTTCACTCGGCAAGCCTAACGCTGATGAGAGGAACAATGGCGCAACAACACGACATTGAAATGCGGCAACGTCTTGCATCATCAGAGATCTACTCAACACTCGGCGATTTGTCCAACGCCCAGAGTCCCCTATCCCAGCCCGATCCATCCTACGCGAATTATAAATCTTCTCCGTACCATCGGGTATCCCAAGTGAACGAGGATGATCCCCGCTCGGCTCGGCCGCTACTGAATCACCAGGGCTCCTCCTTTTCCTACCAAGACTCCGAATATGCCTCCACGTACGGTCAGGATTTCCAGAAACCGGAAGCCAACTTCCAAGCTCCTATGGGCACGCCAAAGAAGGTGCTCGAGACGAGCTGGCTGCGCTTCTTCCAGAGTTGGCCGGTTCACATGCTGGGCATAGGGTCGACTGTCGGCATCGGCTGGCTCGGCTCCTCGCGTGTGTTCTGGTACCCCGAGAACGGCCCGGTTGTGTTCGGGCAACAGCTTACCCACGATATCGTCTCCAACCTGCTCCAGCTCGTGGCCAAGGTGCACGAGATCATGATCATCTTCTCCTTGTCGGCCATGGCGCTGGCGATGTTCCGGCGCCGGCTCGTAGGGGATGGCATCCGGCTCGGCTTTCTTACCGGCGGATACCGCGTCGGAGACCTGGCCTATCTAACGAGCTCCTCCTTTTGGCGCCAGGGCATGGACAAGTCGAGGCCTTGGGAGGTCCTCCTATGCGGGTTCCTAGTCTTCGCCACGATCATGTCCACACTTGTGGGACCGGTGTCTGCTGTACTCCTGGTCCCGGCTCTCGGCTGGTTTGACTACGCGCCTGGTACCGCCTTCAGCAACGTCAAATCTCCCCTCCTCTATCGGATCTCCAGGGATTTGGCTTGGCGTCCTACTATGCATGCCGATGAGGACGACGAGCAGACCGGGGTTTGTACGGAAGGCTACGGGATCTACATGTCGTCCTGTCCGGCACGAGGATTCAGAGAGATCAACGATTGGGTGCGAGATTGGGCGGCCACCGACCTGAACAACTCCCTCACGTTCCAGTCCACCACATCGGACATTGGTCGCCAGCTGAGATCGACCCAGGCCTCCGAAAAGCCCTCCGTGGTTCTCAGCACCACCCCATCGGAATTTCTGATGCAAAGCATCGGCTTGATGAAGAACTACATCGGGAATACTAACGTGGGCGAGGTGTCTGGGAGTTCTAGATACAAGTTAGCTACTAAAGGGGTGGATGATCCGAAAAACAACCTTTCGGCAGAGCTATTCCAGCCGCTAGTGCAGTCTCAATGCGAGCTGTACGACAAACTGATATTCATGGCCAGCGAAACGGTCTACTTTCCGACCGATGATCTCAGCTGCATGGGTGACGAGGACTGTCAACGTCTGCAAGAGACCCCCTACAGCTTCAACCCGAACGCGTCCTTCTTCTCCAACAGCACCAACCTGGACAGCGATCTCAGCCACTACTTCGTCGACTACGACGGCACCTCCCTCGTCTACCTGACGGGCCAGATCCCCGACGCCGTCGTCGGCCGCCAGGGTGCCAAAGTCTACATGTGCAGCATAGTGGCGAGCTGGATCCCGTCCCAATTCACCTTCGACCAAACGGCCAACGACGAGCTCGTCTCGACGCTCGGCTCGGACCAGAGCATGCAGAACGTCTTCCGCGAGCCGCCGGCCGCGCGCCGCATCGTACGCTTCGATGATGCCTGGCTGCGCCTGCTGAACCCGACGCTCGTCAACACGACGGACGCCGAGTGGACGGCCCTCGAGGCCCTCACCGGCCACTTCAGCACCGACACCATGCAGCAGGGCGACCACAAGCAGTACACGACCATGGCGGCGCACGAGGGCAACGACACGGCGGCCGCGCTGTTCCTGGCCAAGGTCTTCGGCGTGTACCTGACCGAGGCCCTGGCGCGCACGTCGACGACGTGGCGGACCGTCGTCAAGCTGAGCCGGAACGAGACGAGCCTCTCGTACGCCAACCTCGACTACCAGCATCACCCCGTCTGGAGCGTCAACAACATCACCGTCCACAACGCGACGCACGTCTGGGACCACGAGAGCGGACAGGCCCTCAACTTCACGCTCGACGCGTTCGATCGGGCGCTCGACGAGGGCTCGCTGCTCATCGTGCTCGAGGCGCAGCGCTACGGGTACGGGACGGGGCAGCAGCGCAAGACGCTGCACTTTGCGCAGGCCATCATCGGCATTTACCTGGGCACCGTGTTCCTGTACGCGGCCGCCATCAGCGTGGGACACGTGCTCGAGCTCTGCCGCATGCGGGGCAGTCGCGGGGACCGCATCCGCGTGCTGAGCGTCGCGGCTTGGTCCGATCTGCAGGACTTGATGATGCTGGCGCTCAAGACGCCGGCGCCGGGCGGGGATCTGGCCGATGCAGGGGCGGGCGTCACGTCGGCGCAAACTTGGAAGAAGATTGTCAGGGCGCGGGCGGATGAGATGGATCGGGTGCAGCTGGTGTTGGATGATGGGGCGCAGGCGACGCGGAGGCTGGATGAGACGGGGAAGGAACGGTACTATTAAAAGATGTATTTTACTATAGATATATATGAGTAGCGGAGTAACTAAGGGTTGTAATCTTTTATGACCTGTAATTTGTCACCGCAATCATTGCTATGAGCTTCTGCTTTCTTCTATTGGCCATATTGTATTTCCATCCCTGTTTTCGTGCGGTGACAGACTCCGTGTGACCAACGACTGACCTATTCTCAGGCCAGTCCGGACTTCGATGCCTGTTCCTTCAAGTACGCTATCTGGGCCGCTGTGGGAGCAAACTCCAAGCGGGAGTTGATGTCTGTGATCATCTTAGTAACACCGTGACCATACGCACTCCCGCAGAGCTTGTGAGCATCGTTTTAAATAGGTGGATGTCTCGCAATATGTAATAGGCTTGTTTCCACTTGTTTCGCTGTTTTCTTGAAAGTAACCCCCTGTTTCTGAAGCCGGGAGAAGACCTTCAGTGCGAAGGGCACGTATGAAGTACCCCAGCATTAGCATATTGCAGTGATCCGTGCGATGATCTGAGTGGCTGCAGAAACCTTTGCGTCGTTTACAGTTTGTCCAGGCCGGAATTGCGCCAGACATCTCCAGGATGATATTCTCGAAGGGTTGCAGGAGCGAATCGATTATTTCCTGACGAAGTTGTCTAATCATCTCTTGATGCCAATGTTAGGATGGAATTGATGTAACGTTCTGTAGTTGTAGTCGTAATAGTTATTAAATCTTATTTGAACTTACTGGCAACACCGGGGGAATCAAGGCAGATTCGAACGTATATCCAGACCGCATGTAGCGTGCTAAAAAGCGCCCTGCTTTCACGAAGAGTTCTTGGCTACCCAGTACCCCACGAAACCCACAGAAGTTCCAAATGCGACTGGAAGTCATTTTTCATGCCTCCACTGGCAGTGTTAAGCCACGCGAGCGCCCACGGTCTCACGATGTGCGTCATGTCGTACTTGTCGGTCATAATGGTAATATCGTAAACCTTCTGTAGGGGTGGCCCATATTCAAATCGTGGTATGAGATCAAACCTCGCATGCACCATCCCAAGCACCGTCAGCATGGCTTCAGGCGAATCATCAGGTAGCGCAACTGTCCAATCGACACCCTCTTTGGGCGGCTTGGACTCGGCGAAGCCGCCAAACAGCATTCTCTTCCAAACCGGCGAAGCGCGGGCCATGGCCTGCGAGCAGACCCGGAAGGTGTGGGCCACATCGTGTAGGTGGTCACATTGGTCGGAACTGGAACTATGAAGCTTGGTGGAACATCTGGTAGTGCCAACTTTGAGTAGAAGGTCTCCATCACCATGGATGGTCGTGATAGCGTGGTCTTTAGGTAGGAATGGGCATGGATCTGGTGTCGAGGCCATCATGTAAGTGTTGTGGTGTAAATAAGGTATACGGCAGTTAAAAACCCTGAGAAGTCTGGCTATGAATGGGATTTTACGTAGCTTTAAAGTTGATTCCCATGCGGTTGGCAACAGGTTCTTAAATAGAGTGCCCATGGTGTAGTCTGTTTGCCTGAAACTCTGTTCGTTGAGGTCTGAGTTTTGGTTGTCAACGAATATATGCTGGGCCAAAATTAATTGCCTGAACCAAACACTGTTTCTGTAACTACAGGCTTCCATTTAAAACGGGAACTCGAAGGTAATACTGATTGTCAATCCCAGGATAGGAGTAGAAAAATCTCGGCTGATTCGACAAAACATTTTTGGCTGGAATACATACAATTCCAAATATAGCATTTTTCCTATACTGTGCGGTGTTCATCTCTTAAGACATTTTGCCAGAACATGCTTGCATTCAAATAAGGTATCCTGTTTTGTTCGAATCACGTTTGCTGAAAGACACACTGGACAGATCTGGAAGCAGCCTGGAAATACGATTATAATGAAGGTCTCGAATATCCCTGAATTAGAAAATAGTGTCGCGGGTTGGGGTTCCTGTTCTCTCCACCGCATAGCATCTTGTGGTAAGTTACTGAGACATCCAACTGAGTATACCCCACTATTTTCATCAACACAGACTCCGAGTCTCCTTAGTCCCAGATATTGGGGTATGGCAGATCGAAGAAATATTCGCAAACCCTCCAAGCGCCCCCATGGACATGTCTCCAACAGTTCAGTGGATACGCGAACCCTTTCGACGCCTTCTTTACATGCTGGTGCTTCACACACCACGACCAGATGTATTCGGTCAGTAGTATTGCACCGAGCACGAACGTACAGTCTCTTATCAGACGGCGCATCGATATCTGCAAGCCCTGTTGCGTCATCCGCCACGGCTCGGGCGGGCGCGTGATGCGAGGACCGCCCATGGTGGTCAAGTCACCCCCATTTATGAACCACTTGGGCGTTGGCGTGGGGCATGGTCCACGCGAAGAGGCTCTCGTCAGTTGATACTGCCAGTAAGGCCTACTGGAGACGCACAAAGGCGCGCGCCCCTCCCACCCCGTACTGTGGCACCATCGGAGTCACATCATTAGCAATGATATCTGAAACTTATAGCACAGAGTTTTCGCTCAAAACCTTCCCCTGGATGTTGAAGGAATGGAAATACGAAGATGGTTCTCTTACCAGATATTGATCAAACGTACCGGGTATGCTGTATGCAATGTCCCCTTCCAGCGTCGTAGCTCGGTTCGCCATCCAACTCATCTTGACCGCGATGCAGGCACTGTGCATGGGCTTCTGGCCCGTCAGGTACTCCACAGCAATGCCCGTCACGGCCACGATGGCGCCGGCACGCTCGGCGCGTGTGCCCAGTGATGCCCAGTCCGTGTTGTAGAATTGCATGTCGTGAGGCGCAATTAACTCTTGTAGCGTCCATCCGCAGAAGGACCAAGCCGAGGGTTGCCCCGGGTGATCAATTCTTCTGAACACATTAGGGAGCCCGTTCGAGTCGGCAGCCATGGTTTCATCCTCCTCCAGCAATGGTTCTGGGCCTCTCTTCACGTCGTACAGGTACGTAACACAGGTCTTGGCGTCGCGGTACCACTTGAACATCGAATCGATTGACTCGGTCTCCTCGACGGAGTTGGCTTTGCTGATACGGCACGTGTCAATCCACATCCATTGCAGGCCCGCCCTTCTTGCGGGCGATTTTGCACGCGCCGCGGATCTTTTGCAGTTGTGGGACCTTCGCGACGCCCTCGCCGTCAGTTCTCGGCTTGGAGCTCTGTTCCCCAAACTGCTCGAAAGTGGCCTCTTGTCACTCACGACGCGTTTCCGGGTGGGTTGAGATGGGGTTGTGACGAATCTGAGGGTCTAATTACGCGACGTTACATTTCACGTACCATCGGGCATGACAATGCAGGAAGCGATGCCGTAGCCAAAAGGTCGCTCTTGTATCTACATTTGCATGTGCGCTTCAATGGTCTATTCGTGTCATTCATATCCATTCGCTAGCTATGTCGTATCTTCCTAGAATGCGCCCTGGAAAACCCCACGCCGCCATCCAATGTCTGCTGCAGCTCAAAAATGACAGGTACGATGCCTTCACGTTCCCGGAAGCTCACTCCACAATGACTGATCTTTAGACACATCCAACAGTCTACCAGAGATGTTTTCCCTCGTTCCAGAGATTGTCAATGCCGTATATGAGCTCCATGAACAAGACATTTGATGCGGTTGTGATAGCCGACAACTCCGGCTCCTTGACGCCAGCTACTTTTGGCACAACCCAATCTTCAAGCCCTGTGCCCGAAAATGCTTGAGCTCTGCCTCTGTGAGTGTGAAGCTCACATTTCCCACGATCTGATCGATTTCCGTGCCAGCTTCTTTCATGAGTCTGTGGCAGCCTTCATGGTCGCTATCCAGGACGGGCGTCTGAATGATGATAGACTTTAAGTTCCGTGCCACTGTACACACTGTCTTTCCAAGCATGATGCTCCTTGCGAATTCCGGATAGAGATGAGCCTTACGAAAGGAACGCTTAAGATACTTCAACAACAGCATACTGCATTCCGAGGCCTTATCATTATCTGACAGGCTGCAGCGACCGCGGCGTCGTCCATTGCTTGCTGCGGATGGATCCTCGCCTGATAATTGAAGAAGAACCTCCTCCCAGGGCCTGAGCAGCTTGGCAATAGTGTCATGGTGTATTTTGATTATTCGGTCTGAGAGGAAAAGGTCAGTAACGGGCACTTGAATCCATGTCAGAGTGGCTGAAACTCACCAGCGACATCTGGAGGGGTGAATAGAGAAAGCTTGAATGGGTATTCGCTCTGCATATTGAGTGCCAGGTAATGTGCAATTGCGACGAAACGGCTTTGGTCGCCCAGGACCCATGTGATCCATAACTGCAGGATGGCTGACAGGTACTGCTTGCTATCATTTTCCCAGACTTGATCAAGCCAGGCTCGGGCCCATGGCTTCAGGAGATGCGTCAAATCGTACTTGTCGGCGATGACAGCAATGTCGAAGAGCTCTTGCGGACTGATGGTTTGTGGTACGTCGTCGAACTTGGCATGCACTATGCCCAGAAGCGTCGACATGCTCTGAGGTAAATCATCCGGCAAATTGACAACCCAATCGCCTGACGGGGGCTTGGACTCGGCGAAGCCACCGAACAGCATTCTTCTCCAGACCGAAGAGGCGCGGGCCATGGAGCGAGAACAGACTCGGAAGGCAGAGGCAACATTATGGGAGTGGGTGACGTGGGTAATACCGAACGGATATCGTACACACTTCGTACTCCCAACGTTGAGCACGAGATCTCCGTCGTCGTCAAACACCACCGTAGCAGGTTCGCTGGGTAGACCGGGGCAGGGCATTGATACATCATCTGTGATTAAAAAATCCATCACGTCCCAATTGCCCCAGACAGGGAGGAAGTCTCGAGATTGAGAAACAATAATGTGGTGGTCGGTAGAAAATTCGGAAACAAAACGGCCATGTGGAATGTGGCATTGGCTAAGTTGATGTGAACTTTACGCAGGCAGGGCAAGTGAGAGGACATTTCTGCATGTATTCAATGTTGAGTGGAACCGAATGTTTTCTATAGATACTAGTTACAGAACATTGACCTTAGCTACACATCTCGAATACGTATGACTTTCTAATAGTAACGGTCAGCAGGCTAGCCCTTCGAACGCCGTGACCTTGTGATCGGGCTCGATGGCTGCAAAGCCGTGGATATGATCGATCTCCTCCATGCTGCCGTCGAAACCGTTGAACAGCATGATGGTAGATCTTCCACCGTCGCTGACCTTGTCGGCGGCGGCGAGGAATTAAATCAATCGCACGTTGAGCCCATTGACTTGCAAGAGCTGCCTCTGGCCGCGGGCCGGCAACAGGACGTTGGCCTTGTCAAAACACTCGGTCGGTTGCCGCCCTATGGATGTGAAGCGCGGGGCTTTTCGGTTACCATGCACGAAGAAGCCGCCCTATCCCGTAATGGGTGTGGGTGACCGCGCGGAATTAAGAGTCCCGAACCGATACGCGGTGCTTGAGCTGCGGGTGCGGGCAATGACCGCCTCCGCGCGCCGGGTCCAGACCGCGTACCAGGGCTCGAGGCCGCCGGGATGATCTCGCCGGCACTTACCTGGCACTCCCCTGGATCAGGAGTACTATAGGGGGCATGAGCGAGGAAGCGGAGGTTCTCAAAGAGGAAGAACTCGTCAGCGCTGGACTGATGAATGGTCACCAGACTTATGAGATTGGGGAATAGATTGTATTCAAAGGATGAGATGGGTAAGAAGCGACGAGTAGCTTGGGGGATTTAGATCTTTACTGCATGGCCAGTGATATCTTTATACTCTCTATTACTCATATGTGTACATCCGAAGAGCAATAACTGCTTGAATGATCTACCAAGTTGTTGGTTTATAGCTATCAGCAATGTGCCCTCTCCGGAGCTTCAGCTATGGGATGCAGGCGCCATTGAGTTATTTCGTGTGTGTCGTTCACTTAGTTTGATGGCTATCCAACACCAGGTCGTATTACTACATACTGAGAATATTTGGTGGCGTATTCGATCTGCTCTTCTGTTGGTGGCAATCGAGACTCTCGGGTCAGCCAGCGCGGCAAGAAGACAGAACGAGCAGCTTGATAGAGCAGCGTCTGGCAGTAGTTGTTGCGATTGCAGCATGTGTTGCCAACGACCCCGAGGATGGGAAGAGAACCTAGTCAAGCTTCAAACGACAAGAAATGACACCAATAACTATCCGCACCCAGTCGGGTCTGAATCGGGGAATTTGTAAAGATGATCAAGATCAGTTTCAGGGTACCTGACTTAGGTAGTTGAAGAGTTAGGTGGGGTACGTGGGGCAAGAAATAAAAAATCACAGCAGCCCGAGCCGTCTCCAAATTCGCGACACAACGAACATCGCATCGGGCCTGCAAAAAAGTTGGACGACCCTAACTCTCCGGCAAATTCCCCAGAAGATGGCGACCGCAACTGCGCCCGCGGGCTCGAGCGACGCCCTCACCAAGCTCGTACAGACGACAAGCTCCCTCATCTCCCAGTTCGAGCCCGTCTTGCACGCGGCCGCGACCGACAAAACTTCTTCAGCAACTACCCCGCCATCATCGTCACCCACCCCGCAGTCGCAGACCATCGACGCTCTGTCGCTCGCCCACGACTCGGCCAGCCTCATCAGAGCCCACAGCACCAAGATCTCCTTGCTGATCATCAACGAACCCTTTACGCCGTCCGCTATTGTCAAGGTCCTCAAGGAGCTCGTCGCCGGCCCCATCCCGGGCATTGCGTCTGCCGTCCAGGCGTGCGACGTCGACAGGTACACGACGGTCGCGCGACAAGATCTGGCATGGAGGTGCTACCGGGTACTGAAAGAGCTGAAGACGTTGATTGAAACGATACCGTTGAACGGCAAGGTACTGCCGGCAGAGAAAAAGAATGGCATCTCCGGTGGTATGGGCAGCATGACTGCCACCGGTGTCATTTGGGCCGCATGCGACGATGTGATATTGTTGAAAAAGCTTGGCATCGCAGGCCTGCTAGTGAAGAAGGTGGAGCAGTACAGGGACACGTTGAAGGATGTACTCGACGAGCTAAAGGAGTGGAAGGAGGAGGGCGAAGAAGCCGAGGACGAGGAGGAGGACGAGGTTGAGTACGTCGCGCACCAGCTCGATGCTACCAGCCTATCAGTACAGGACACTCAGGATGCCCTGGACGACCTCATGAACACAAGACATATTCCGCGTGATGATCCGGACAAGTTGGGCGAACGTCTGGATTCATGCCTGAAGAGGCTCCGACTTACCACTTTGTTGTACTCTGCGGTCATCAAACGAAGGCTCAAGACCCTGCCATCACTGCCGGCTGAGCCAGGCAGCCCAATCGTACGCCGTCTAGATGAGGTTTTCCCGATACTCCGAGGACTTCCCAACCGCTTCAATGAGCTGGCCTGCGCATTCTACGAGTTGGAGCCTGGCCCAATTGACGATGCCATGGATGCCTGTTTCTTCGACGCCTTTGCCGCGTCCGAAATGCTGATGAAGTCTTGGGCTGGCCAAAAGGATGAATTCACCGAATGGGCCGAGAAGTATCAGGTCAGCATCAAGAAACCCGAGGAGACCGAAGGATAAACCCATTGCAGTACTAGCATTCACAATTGATACCTACTTGTCCCCCGAATCTGAACCCGCTCTCGCAACCTGGAACCCGTAAACCCACGATGGGAGCAGGCAGTCCATGGTACTCTATCATGTCAGGAGTCAATGATGTTGCATGAGGGCACAGATCTTTGCGAATGATGAACGAATGAGAGCATCATGTCGGCGCTTGTTGTTGTGTGGTTCGGTCGTGTTTTGCCCACTGTTAGCCCCGGTGGAATGTGCTCCGGACGAAACAACGGTGGCATGGTTCAATCAGGCCATCCCGGCACCAGAACCAGCACCTCCCAGAACAGGCAACGGGCAGAAGATTGTGCTGTTCAACGCGGGGGACGTGCTGCATCAGAACCCGGCTCGCAGATCGGTTTAGTTACTCGTCCACCCACACGGTATTCAACGGCGTCTTGGTGTCAATTCCCATCAATCATCGCATCTCGACCAAGGCCAGATTTGCTGCAATGCAACGCACACTAGATGATCTTGTAGCTGGAGATGGCGAGCTGGCCGACTTGGACCGTCCTTCCGTTTCCTCTTTTGGCAAATTGGCCATATGCTTACCAGCCTAGGGGTACAGCACAGCCCATGCTCTCTCCACCAACGTGCCCTGATTCCGCCAATCAATGCGGCATCCTTTAATTAACACACACCGGCACCTGCTCCCCTGCATCACGGCCGAATCTGGCAGGTCTGGGGCCATGCGCCTGCAATTCGGAGATTGTAGGACAGGGTGCAGCGCATCGGCATCGAGTTCTTTTATAAGTCGACAAAAGCGCGCAAAGCAAGCAGCAACATGATGACCTCGTTCTGGATCACCACCTCCCCACGCTCATTTTCGGGAACCCTCGCAGCAGTGTTGTTGTGATCATGCTTCTCCAAACGCCTCTCCTGGCGGCCTTCGCCTTTGCCTCCACTGCTTTCGCCGCCTTCGGATTCACGAAGTCCGGCGATAACTATGTTGTGGATGCAGGCTCCGACAATCCCCTCATCTTCACCGTCAACGGCAAAAGCTGCGACATTACTTCCATCAGGTTCCGCGGCGTCGAACTGCAGGATAAACAAGGCAGTCATATATCTTCAGGTCTCGGATCTGCTACTGTCAGTGCCACCACTGTCAACAACCAATATGTCAAGATCACCTGCCAGACGTCGACCTTGACGCACTACCTGGTCGTCAGGTCCGGAGACAGCACCATCCACATGGCCACCTATATCTCTGCCGAGCCTTCCATTGGCGAGCTGCGATTCATCGCGCGACTCAACTCGGGCGAGTTGCCCAACGAGCATCCCTACGGAGCTGTGTCTACTACCTCCGGCAGTTCGTCCACCGTGGAGGGCTCCGACGTCTTTGTTGTCAATGGACAAACTCGATCCAAGTTCTACTCAAGCACCCGCTTCATCGACAAGGACGCCCAGTGTGTCTTCGGCGGCTCGGACCTGAAGCATGTCTGCATGATGACCCCGCAACAAGAGTCTTCGTCGGGCGGCCCCTTCTTCCGGGACATCGAGTCAAACAACGCCGGACCTGCGACCAACCTCTACAACTACATGAACAGCGGCCACGTCCAGACCGAGGCTTGGCGCACCAACGTCCTGCACGGACCTTACATGATGACCTTCTCTCGCTCCGGTGTTCCCACTGGCAAGGGATTCGACGACTCCTTCTGGGGCCAGCTCAGCGTCCAAGGCTATGTTCCCAAGAGCGGTCGTGGTTACGTCTCGGGTACCGCCTCTGGCGTCGCCAGCAACTTTGAGACCGTCATCCACTGGTACAATGGTGCCGCTCAGTACTGGACCAAGGCTGGGTCGAACGGTGCTTTCACCTCGCCTGCCATGAAGCCGGGCACCTACACCATGGTCCTATACCAGACGGAATTCAAGGTAGCCAGTGCCAGCGTCACCGTCGCCGCCGGGCAGACCAAGAAGCAGGACATTGCCAGCACGCTCCCCAAGCGCAACACCCTCTGGAGCATCGGCGACCTCGACGGCCAGCCCACGGGCTTCCTCAACGCCGACAAGCAGCAGCGCATGCACCCCTCGGACTCGCGCATGACGGCATGGAAGCCCGTGACGTACACTGTGGGATCCTCGACCGTCGGCCAGTTCCCCATGGCATTATTCAAGAGCGTCAACGACCCGGCCACCATCAAATTCAACCTCGACGCCGCGCCCGCCGGCACCGCCACACTGCGCATCGCCACGACTCTCTCGTTCGCCGGCGCGCGCCCGGGTGTCAAGATCAATAACTTCAGCCCCGCGACGCCCGCGTCGCCGCCCAAGATCGACAGCCGTGGCGTCACTCGCGGTGCCTACCATGGCAACAACGAGGTCTATGACTTCAGCATTCCCGCTGGCACCCTTGTTGCCGGGGCCAACACCGTCGTCATCAATGCTGTGTCTGGAAGCAGTGGTGCTACATTCCTGTCCCCCAACTTCGTAAGTTGCTCTGAGCTCATCCTACCCCTCTCTCTCTCCTTCTAACCAGGGCCGATTGGGGGTTGCGTCAAACAGATCTTTGATTCCGTCGAGCTCTTCACAAGCTAGATGTAGTCAAGTGGAGAATTGACACACTGTTCGCGCCAAATGTAGATCTTCGATAGCGTCGAGCTCTTCACGGCAGGCTCGGGCAATGGCGGCGGCAATGGCGGCGGCGGTGACAACTCGCCCCCGCCCACGACGACTACGGCTCAGGCCCCTCCTGCGACTACCACCACGACGGCCCCCGACTCGCAGCAGACTCAGTATGGTCAATGTGGGGGGGTTGGGTACACCGGACCTACTGTGGCAAGTACTTGTCGATCTACCTACGTTGGCTGAGGAGTTGGACAGAGGCGAGTTTCAGGTGTTGATGATTGCTGACACGTCTACGGTAGTGCGCGAGCCCGTTCCAGTGCACCGTGTCTAACGACTGTAAGTTCAGCTCCAAGAAGAGCAGGAAACTGTAGCTGCTACACCTGATGCTGAGATGATACTGACTGAGATGCAGGGTACTCCCAATGCCTATGAGGGGCAAGTGTGAATGGTCTGTGAACTCTTCGACATGACATCGAGATGCCGTATGCCGCAATGCAAGCGCCGGGTCTAAACCCCCAAGTACTTAATCAATATCATTAGTTATGCCGAAATGCAATTGTTCCTCCATCGGGCGTCTTACAGTGAGATCAGTTGGGCTAAGTGGACTCAATACACAGATTGAATCACATCATCTTGGGGGTGCCGCTCTAACGAGAGGAAAGAAGCAGTGTTACAAGTCCGACTGCCTTGTTCGGCAGCGGGCAGTTGGTGGCAATAAGCTTATGTACTTACCTTACCTATTTCTCAACCATGGAGAAGAGGTCAAAGCGATCTACTCTAAAAGGTACTCAACATGAACCCCCCAGCAAGCCCCTTCATCCGGCCGAGGAGATCATGCACAGCGTCGGCCGCCGTTCCGACTCTTGACAGGTTCCACACTGACTTGGTTCTTTTGCAGGGTCCCCTACAAATCACATGTACGCATGAGGATGCCGATGCATATGCATATTCCAGCAATGGACCTTACGTATGTGTATGTATGGCCCCGGAGGATCACCGAACGCTACGCTATCGGGGCCAACTACAGATCAGGCCCTCGCAGCTGCAGATGAGGAGTGCACCGCAACTGTCTGTTTGATGTAAACATTCCGAAGTCGCTCCCGAGTACGGCGCTGCTGCGAGGGGCGTATGGTCTTCATGTGGTGAGGTTGATTGTTGCCCTCCCTACTCTTCCGAGCAAGCCTCGGCACTAACCCAGCGCGGAAAGAGGTGCAGGGCCAGAAGTCGGCCCTCACTTTAGGGTTTCGGGATCCAAGGATGGGTGGTGGAGGGAAGAGACTATCGATACGTGGATGTTGGCCAATGTCAATGTCGTGACCAGACAAGGTCTACTCTTGACCAGGCCGGACCGAGCCTTCAGTCTCGAGAAAGTTTATGCATGTGCGAGGGAGGCAACTGCCAATTCAGAGACCCCAGTCCTTTTTTGACTTGAGTCTCTACACCAGTTGGGAAACGGGTGGGCAGATCTCATCTCACATTTGATGAGGAGACCCAGTCTCTTGCCCCGCCTGTTCATTCTAGGCTGCCAGACGGCCCAGGCCTGCTTGCAAGAGACACAAATCAAGGCACGTGGCTAGGTCGTAATGAGCGAGGGAGCTGTCCAGCACCCGTTTCGGCCCTGGCACCTTGTTGAAACGGCACCTTCTGCAAGCATCATCCTGATGCGCGTCCAGCATCTTTCTTGTACGCAACGCTCGCTCGCTGAATTGGGGATGGATGTCCGGTGGGGTCGGTGAACGTCTTTTGTGGGCTCCTTCCTTAAACCCATTTCCCATGCCGCGTCCCGAATGACACTGCCATGACACTGCCGGGGAATATTCTCCTGCAATAACTCTGCAGCATTCCAGTTTGCAGCATCGTGCATTGAGCATTGACGGATTGTATATCGTTTCTTCCTTTCATTTCCTTTTCTTTTTCCGCACTCTCTTCTTCGCTCGGCCAGGCCATGGATCCGGTCGTCTGCGACGACTTGAGCAATCTTTACCAGGAGCAGTTCATCATCGAGCCACCTTCTCTGGAGCCGTGCAGCTCTTAGCCCTACGTTGAGTCTACCGATCGCGTCTAGTGGCCTCCTACTTAGACATCAACCAAAGGAATATGCACCACTGCATCATGCACGATGCATCACTATCCCACGCAGCGTACTTTTCGATTTGCACGTCCTAGTCTCGACCGTCGACAGCGCTTTTCTGGTTGCCCAGCAGTACTTTTTAGGCCAGAACTGGCTTGGAACGTATGTGATAATGTAGGGAAGCGTCTCTCAACTCCATTTCGGTGTACTGCAACTTGTTTCAAACACATCGTGGCCTCGGAGCTGCAGTCATTTCACGTCTTAGCTGCAGTCTTGATAGGCTGTAACCCTCCGCGCTTATCTGCAATAGGGAAGATTGCCGAAGCAGCTTGGACCTCGACCAGACTCGGCAGGCCTTCCACCATCTGCCGACTCCACCATTCAACATTCTCTCCATGGCAGTTGGTGGTAGTGTTCCAATAGCGCCTTAGTAGCGCAACCAAGCACTTTCCACGGTTGTCTCCCATCGCGATTTCTCTCGGATTATATGTATATGATTATATTGCCCGAGAAGCAACGAAAATCCCCCGCGGATGCAACCGGCTGTTACGGTCACGTCACACTGATCAAGTTTCAGCGTAGCATCGATCTGCGCTTCATTATTCACCTTCACACTCCTTCTGCTCGTGCACCGTCGTTATCGTCAGCAGCCTCGTCACACATACACCTTCTTACACCGCTCACCTTGGCAGACGCCACTCCGTCTGTCTGTGTGTTCAATGTCTATCAGACACATTGGGACCCCGCATCATGCACCCCATGAAGGCCTGTCACTTCCAGAGCAAGCCCTTGCCACTTTGCACTCGACGACGACAACGACACAACTCCACGAATGTCTGCTATAGGCAGCCGTTGGAGCGCGGGCGCCTCCCGCGGCGGCAGCCCTGCGTAATGTCGGCCGTATCTGTGCCTGGACTAGTGCAGATCCATCTGCAATATTCTTTTTTGGTGGTCCCGGTGGCCGAGTGGGGGGTCTGACAGTCTGAACAGGGCCTAGACGGGATCAAAGCGGCATCAAATCTGCCTGCCATGCTGCAAGGCCATCGCATGGCGGCCCACGAGGATCATCCCCTAGGCCATATTCCATGTCTATATTACCATCAGGATCTCGTGGCACGAAAGACTCGGGAGGTTTATTGGTTATCTGATCTGATGCTTTCTTCTTTTCTTTCTTTTTGTATATATTGTGACGAGCGGCTGGTCCCCCCTCATCCTCCCTTGCCGGCTTAGCGAACCAGAAGGACGAGAACCCTTTTACAGCAACCGTTGGTCATGACTGGTCAGCTACCACAAGGAGCAAACGGTCCGGCAGCCTTGTCCTTGTTATTTGCTTCCTTCAGCCTGAGTTGCTCGATCATCTTGATATGGCTTGCCTGGTCCCTTAACGCCCGATTTTCATGTAAGTGTGCCATGTTCTCTTGCACGCTCAGCCTTTTCAACAGCCCACCTACTTACCGTGGCATAGACATCGCTTGTGTCGCGATCTGTACACTCGTCAGCACCACTGCTTCCATCATCCAGCAGATCCACGTCATCGGCTGGTACCGAGATGTCGCGGTGGAGGAGTTCGAGGCCAAGCTGGCAACCCCGGTAGCCCGGACCATGTCATTGCCAATGGCTCGACCGGCATGAACTTGGTACTCTTCTACATACGTATGTGACCTCTCTGATGTTTGACCTTTCCAGGACGCCAAGCTTACGATACACTCAAGAGTTCTACTGTTACAATGTCGAGTCCATGTTCGTCCTCTTCTGGGCGGCCGAACTGGGCCAGTCGGTTTATGGATTAACGCAGAAGTATCATCTGGCAACCAAGCTGAGGGACTTCAACTACGCGGCCAAGGCGATCGCCGTCCTTTTGCCGCTGATTTTCGTGTCTTGTCTACGGGCTCCGGCAGTTCAAGCCAACAAAACTGGTTTCACCGTCCTCGCCAGTCTACCTTGTAAGTGACGATGCCGCCCCCGCCAACGCACGTAACATACCAGCCCATACTAAGACCAAATGGCCTAGTGTGGCTCAGTATAGGATTCGGGACTATCATCATGATTGCCATCTTGGGCCGGTATATCTACACTCAGCGCATGCTGTGTCGATTCGATCCCGGACGGACGGCTTCCAATTCGACGACGCCGAGCCGCGGCAGTCGGAGAATCTTCTCGCGTCTATGGTGCACCTACGTCTACGACCGCTGGGTTGCGACGCGCTTTTTCGTTGCCTTTGTCAGGCTCGCGTGAGTACTTTTAATGCTTGACGTTTGATAGGATAGCCCCCATACTAATTGATCATCTCGCACTTAGCCTTTTCCAGGTGACCGTTACCGTCTTCCAGCAATTCGCCCCCACCGGCTCCAAAAGCATCGGCAACGCCGTGGCGGCTCCCGGCGACGCCCCCGACCTGAGCGTCGAGCGCGCCAGGATGGCCATGCACTTTTTCATCCCCGGCAACACGCCCGGCGTCGCGCTCATGATCATCTTTGGCACCACGGCGACCTTCCGCCACCACATTTACAAGACGTTCGTGCCCAAGCGGTTCCAGAAGTCGCCGCTGCCGCTGTACGACAACAATCCCGGCAGGACGTCGTACCCGCTGGAGAGGGCCACTACTAACGCGTCGGTGACGAAGCCGATCCCGCGCAACAACGCGGCGACGCCGGTGCCTGCTTGCCCGGAGAGGGCACTCATGAAGCAGGTCTCCTTCCGGTCGGATTCCGCCATGTCGTCGTTGAGCTCGCCCACGTCTTTGAACTCGCCGACCTCTTTGAACTCGCCGACCTCTTTGAACTCGCCGACGCCACTGTTACGTCGTTCCGACAGCGTCAAGTCCTGCATGCGGCAGACCGCACCGACGCCGCCCCTGCGCGCAAAGTCGGTATCCTTCCGATCGGACCTGGTCATGCCATGCTCGCCCACGCAGTCGCCGACGCGGCTGGTGCGGTCGCAATCTGTCCGGAGCACGAGGCAGACGCCGCCGCCGCCGACGAGGCTCCGGTCGAATACGGCCATGTCGTCCTATAACCGGAGGACCCCAACGCCGAAACCCGATCTCATGAAGACGCTGCCCGAGCGACCGCCACCATCATCGCATTCACAGTCGAATCCGCTTGAGGGCCTTGCTATGGGGCCCGGTGTCGAAACGGAGTGGCATGAGGATAGTGCGGCGTTTATTATCAAGCGGATTGAGGCGAGGCATGGGGTCCGGATCAGTCCCGGGTCTCGGGATGGGTTGATATGATGCGATGCATGCATTCAGAAACGAAGAAGCGACTGGAGTGGAGTCGGAGCTCCAGAGGAACCTGGAGGATACCCGATTGATGTGAAGGAGCGATTTTGAAATTCTTGCGCTTGATGGTCATGTCTCTTGATGGATATGGTCCTCCAAAGCGAACGGCCGAATGTTGCTGTTATTATACCCCAGATACCCCTAACGCAGATACCCCTTGATTTCATTGAATAAGAACTATACTCCATCTTTCAAAGCATGCCGTACCTCTTCTTATATAGGAGCAAAACTGACCAACTTATGCACTTGCGTGATTTCTTCCACGTTGCTGCCTGCTTTCCATCTAGCAGCAATGTAACCATCAGGCCGAATCAGAACGGCCCCGGTCTCTTCGACCCCAAAAGCTATCTCGAAGTCTCCTTCATCAACTTCCTCCACATCTGGACCAAGAAGCACGCACTCAAGTCCTTCTAGTTCTCCCAGCCGCTCCCGCAAACCCCCATCATTGGACAGCAACACCCACCCACCGCAGAAGAGGTCTAAGCTCGAGATAACCTCGCCCTTCCTCTTGAGCCAGATGTGCGGTGCCCTAGTCCCCGGCTGCCCCTTCCACTCCGCCGGCGTCTTCGCCAAGCCCAGTCCGCCATCCTCACCCTCCATAGCCACGGCCCCTGAGTTCGCGTAAATCTGCCCCAACTCCATCGCCACATCATCCAACACCTCAATGTCCTCCTTCCCGTCCTTCCGCCTCTGCTCCAGCCACGCCGAGTCCGCGACGTACTCCCGGTAATCCTCCCGCGCAAAGATCTGATCGTGCCGCACCAGCGCCACGGCCCGGCGCTCCGCCTCGTACGTCGCCAGCAGCGCCCGGTCCGCGCGCCCCGCGAGCACGGCCTCCAGCTTCCACGCCAGGTTGTGCGCGTCCGCGACGCCCGTGTTGGCGCCGTACCCGCCGCGGTTGGGCGGGAGCGCGTGCGCCGCGTCGCCCGCGAGGAACACCCTGCGGGACTCATCCGTGAACGCGTCCGCGATAGACCCCCGCAGAGCCCAGGTCCCCCGCGCGAGGACCTCAATCTCCTCGTCGCGGCCAATGGCTTGCCGGATCAGCGCCTTCCGCCCGTCGTCGTTCAACGCGGCGTGGGCCGGGTCCGACGTCATGAGCGCCCAGCGGCCTTCGCGGTAGGTCACGAGGAAGGCCTCGAGCTCGTCGTTCTTGATGCTCCACTGTGAGACGCCGCGCGTGAGGTGGTGCTCGATGGCGGGGCACCGGAAGAGCGTGCTGTGTATGGTGCGGAGGTGTCCGACGCCGCTGGTGCTGATGCCGAGGTCGGCGCGGATGCGGCTGTTGGCGCCGTCGCAGGCGATGAGGTGGGAGCCTTTGACTTGAAGGGTGTTGCCATTGGCGGCGTTCGTGGCGGTCAGCGATACGGTGTTGTCATCATTGAGCGTCCAGTCGGTCATGGTGTAGCCGAGACGCAGATCGGCGCCGAGCGCGGTCGCCTTGGCGCGGAGGATGGGCTCGAGCTTGTCCTGGGCGATGCCGAGGGCTTCGACGGGCGTGGCCGAGCTGAAGTCTGGAGGCCCGGGTGGCTTTCCGCTTTGGTCGCCTTCGTTCGGCCCGCTCCCGGCGGGCTTGCTGGTCCAATGCGACTCGTTTTCCCACTCGCCGTTCAAGGTCCGGGTCTTGACTCGGCGCGGCTTACCGCCGGCCCTGCTGGGAAAGGCTTTCAGCTCCGCCTCCAGACCGTCCACGGTTCGGAACAGCTCCATCGTGCGGTGCGTCCAGCCCATGGCGCGGGGGTGTGGGGAGCTGCCGGGGGTGCCGCTCTATGAGGATGCACGGGATGCCGCGCTGGGCGAGGAACAGGGCGCTGGATAGGCCAACTATGCTGCCGCCCAGGATAACGACTGACGTCTTTAGTGATTCTGCCATTGTGATAATGTTCAGGGGGGATTTGATAAAGTGGCAATAGTACACACGGTTTGCAACAGGTCTATAACGAGGAACTCATGATATGTCTTGTGCTGGTTTATAAACATGTCACTCCGGAGTTGTGTATTGCCATCGGCCTTCGGGTGTTGGGTAGCTGACTGCCAGGGTGGGCCTCTACCAAGACCGGAACCGAGCCCGATGGCCTAGACCCGGGGTTCGGGCTTTGGGGCTAGAGCCATTTTAGCCCAGGGGGTACTGCAATTAGCAAGTAGCTAATGTTCGACGCTGTAAAATAATAGTCTATTGGTCTGTTGATCCAAGGTTGACGGCATTTGTTGAGTCAATGCACTAGCAAGTTGAAGAGGATAGATATGGCATACTAGGGGATGAAGATGGACAAAAGCCCCTGGCTAGTCCATAGCTATATAACTAACGATATTTCATGTTCGTTCAATGTATACATTAAGAAAAATAAATCCTTATTAGACTGCATCTGTCCTTCTACGTTTCAAACGGCACCTTACTTCTCAGCCGAAGGCGCTTCCCAAGTCTCCAGAGGAGTAAGGGAGTTGGCACCAAAGCCAAGCATACGAACCCCAACAGCGAACAACCCCAGCCCAGCCCCAGGACCTCAAACATCTTGGGTCCCGCGATGGGCAAGGCGGCGCCCATGATACTCCGAAAGACCGCACTTGCCGCCACGGCCGTGGCCGAGTACGCCTCGTAGCAGTCCACCAAGTAAGCTCGACACCCTGTCAATGCCCCCCCCCTCAACGCCCCCCCTAAATTTGATGGGCAAATGAGCCAATGCAGTAATAAATTAATCAATTAATCAACATATACTTTATTTAAATACACAATTTAACGCGTGTGAACGCGAATTGAATCTCCCTCACGATCGGCTCGATTTTGATCAATTACTGGCCCTTCTGCAGCCTTTTTTTCGGCCTCTTCCTTGGCCGGCCCTCCCTTACATCGGCTTAGACCTGCCTAATATTTACCAACGATACGAAGCCCTCATTAGGGTCCTTATCGACCTTCCTTCTCTTTTAAGCCTTCGTCTTCTCCAGATCGGCCTCTAGACCGGCTTTTTTATACTCCAGCCGGCCGATTCGAGAGGTCAAATCGTCGATACTCTTCCCAAACTTCGCCTACAGGAATTAGCGTATTAAATCACCGACGACGTCCTTCCCGAAGTAGGTAACTCCGAAATCCTTTAACTGCCGGCCGGTTTTAAGTGTCTCGATCCTTCCGAGCTCCGGTTCCGGCGGCCGGCTCGCCTCCTCGGCCGCTAAGGCCTCGTCGACGGCTCGGAGCGTAGCGGACCTCCGGAGCCGGTTGTTTATCGGCTTCTAAATATTAACGGGCCAGAGCCCGGTTATAGACCAGCCCTTAGCGATATATATAGGTAATAAGCCGATTTTCCGGGCCTTAGCCCAGGCTTATAGGAAGTCCCCTTTCCGGACGTAGCTGTCATTAGAAAGGGCACACGCTAACTCCAGCTCTCGCCGGAACCTCCTTTTAAGTAGGCGAAACAGCCTATATCTAAAGGCTGAAAAATATGGCTACTATAGGAGGGGGTAAAAAAGCTAAACCTTAGCCTCTAAGGCCGCTAATATAAATTCCTCGGTAATATAACTACCGTGGCCATTTAAAATAAAGAGTCTTTATTATAAAAAGTTAACCGGCTAGGTTTAAAGGATAAAGATCTTTTTAAACCACTTAACGGCGATAAGGTTAAAAGTCTAGCCTTTAGAGGAAGCTTTAAACGCCCAGTTCTTATAAGGGGCGTTAATTTCATTATTATTAACGGGGAACTACTATTACTAAACCGACTAGCTTTTAAAAATTACTAATAAAAAAAAGTATCACCGACGGCGTTAATAGTCTTT
The DNA here is from genome assembly GCF_038363865.1 of Apiospora hydei. Lineage (NCBI taxonomy): Eukaryota > Fungi > Ascomycota > Sordariomycetes > Amphisphaeriales > Apiosporaceae > Apiospora > Apiospora hydei. The sequence goes on from NW_027117369.1 coordinate 1,714,941, forward strand.
AAAATAGTAGCTCATTCGTAATTAGCCGAGTTATTCGTTATTAAACTTTTAATTTTAACCGGTTTAATAACGAAAAAGCCCCCTTAATCATTATAAAAATTCCTACCTTATTAGCGTTAAATCGTAAATATAATAGAATCTTTACGATTTATAAGCTAATAAACCGGTTAAAAAACAACTGCACGGCCCCGTCTAATATACATACGAAACGCCGAAAATCCATCGCTCGAAACCGCACGAACTTCACTGCCTTATAACGACGCAGAAATCGGAGTAGCCACTTCGATCCGAAGGTATAAAAATCACCCTTCGCAATTAAAAAGCGTTAAACATACATACGGAACAGCCGGTACGTCGATACGTACCCTAAACCAGCCTAAAAAAAGCCCAGTAAGCCAAAAAACGCTCCTCAACACACGTAAACAGCTACCGGTCCTTATCGGACTCCTACCGGCTTCGACCCCCTTAAATCCGGCGGCGGAAAGTACGCTTCGCGACGTTATTCCTCCTATAAGCTTAATTAAGGGAGTATCCATCTAAAACGTCCTAGATCGCCTGCTAGATACGCTTTTCTTTATTAAGCATAATAGTATTAAAAAAAAAAAAAGAGGTTCAAATTAATATGTTTAACTTTTAGATTAAAGAAGATTTAACCCCCTTTATATACAATTAATGTGGTTCAGGGGCTGTATAATCGTCTGATTTAAGGGGGGGCATTGACAGGGTGTCGAGCTTACAGCTGCAAGGTCTGGAAGATGCCCGACATGGCAAAGGTAAACGGCAGGAGGCTGACAAGCGGTACGGCCCAGTGCGCCTGCTTTTCCGCCGCCCAGCCGAACACGAAGAATGTGACGGGCGAAACGAACGCGAATTTTATGCTAAGGGGTAGTCGCATCTCCGGTTCGTAACACCCGTTGTTCTTCTGGACGCGGCTGACCAAGTCGCGATCCGACGCGATCATAAAGACGACAAGGCCCAGCAAGCCGCCCAGGCCCGGGGAAAGGTACACCAAGCCGGCCAGTCCCACGCTCCAGCCGTAGGTCTGGGTGAAGACCCGACCGATGGTTGTCAGGAGCAGATAGTACGCTCCGTAGGCGAAGGCGGTATATAGCGAAACGGCGAAGACGAGCGGTTTGAACAGCAACGTGAGCGGGCGTAGCAAACCCCGCGCGATAACAGTATAGGCGTTGCTGCTTTGGGGACGACCGCCCGAGCTTGTTGTAGAGACTGAGACTGATTCATCGTCGTAACAGCTCCGCAAGGCTTCGGCCTTCGGGGTTACATTCCGCAGCCTTTTTGTTTTGCGTTCCACCAAGACGCGGTGATTGGTTTCCTTAATGAAGAAAATGCCGAGCACAGCCGCTGGCGTGGATACAATCAAAAATAACCAGAAATCCCATCTCCAACCGAGACTTTGAGAGAGATAGGCGCCTATAAGTGGTCCTAATGTTGGTCCTAAGTGGTGAAGGTTAGAGAAAGAAAGAAACGAGAGGAGAGGGGGAGAACTTACCGAAAAGGGGTCCAATACTGAAAATACCCATGGCCAGTCCCCTTTCCTCGGTCCGGAATAGATCTCCCACGACACTGGGTCCTAACGTCTATATCAAAGAAACAGATTAGTCAACTCGAACCTGCTTCCAACAGGCAGCCAGGAAAGGAATGCTAAAGTGTGATTACATTACAGCCGGCGCCCCCAAGCCGCTAAAGAACCGAGCCACGATCAAAGTAGCGGTATTGGGGGCCATCGCGCATCCGATCTGCCAAACAACAAAGAAGAGATTGGAAGCGTCGAGAACGATTTTGCGTCCGTAGATCTCGGATAAGGGCGCAAGAAACAGCGGCCCAATCACATAGCCCAGCAGGTAGATACTGACCGTCGCCGTCACCATGGTTGCACTCTTTTCGCCCAGGTCTGTCATGATGGCTCGGATACTTGTTGACTGGACGGCCGAGGCGAAGGGGACGAAGAACGTGATGACCGAGAGAAGCCCGATGATGGTCCATTTCTTGCGGAGAGGGAAGTTGAATGGCATCTCCGGATCATCTTGGCTCTCCCATCCCACGATGCCCTGGGCCAGATTGGAGAGAGGAATCGTCGGGCGCAGATCATCGGGGCCGGGTGTTGGGGGTGCTGAGTCTTCATTTGATGTCAAACCCTTCTCTCCAACCACCATAACAGCTTTTCTTGCGTCCCCGGTGACTGAATCTGACAAGGAACCGGGACCCATGGCCTCTAGTCTTGGGGTATTTTAATATGTTTGAAGGCGAAGGAAATCCTGCTGTTGACGTTGGTCAGGAATATAGAGATACGCACCTATGTTTTTCTAAAGAAATGTAGTTATTCCACAGTAGGCCTTCTGTGACATAGGCGTATCATCGATATAGGATGATGCATGTTTCCTGGAAAGGCACATGTAGCACGATGTCTTCATCAGGGGTTATGCTACTCAGAAGGTGCTGGGCATGGCATGTATCCTGAGTCAGTTGTCAACTTAAAGTTTGCTGTTAACCTGCACAACGTACTTATTTGCGGATCCTCTCAGCTGGGACCCGAACCGCTTAACGGCAGGGATACCATCTCCACGGAAAACAGGTTTGCGGGCAATTTCCACCTTCGCGTACGGCAATATCGGACGCGGCTTGTCTGGGCCCCGTGCTGGGACTGAACAGACTCCACTGGCGGACGCGACCATCTCGTAAACCATGCGAACGAGCTACGAAACGGATACGTATACATATTCCAACGACATATAATCCAGCTTATCAACGATGCCTGCCTGGACTCGTAACCGGAACTGTCATTACCTCCAACTGGGACTTTCGATGTACGTATATCAACAATTATATTGATTTGAAACCTGCGTAGCGGAATACACTACAGCTACTATAAGGCCAGTACAGGGTTATAAAAGTGGAGGTGTGTTGTAAACAAAGTATAGGTCTTGCAGTTCTACCTGCAAAAGCCAAGTAACAGCAAGCGGGTCGAGAAGCAGAAAGTAACAATCCCTTATTTCTTAATCCTTGCAGCCTCGCCGCCATACCGGCTAGTAGTCATGGTGTAGAAGGTATTGCCCGCGCAGAGAAGAAGCAGAGCATCGACAAAGCGCCAGTGCTCACCCGTCATACGGTCATCCGTCTTCAAGTGCTCGCACTCCGCCAACATCTCCTGCTCATTGAGCAGCTGCAACACGAAAGCCGCCGCTTTGGCATCATCCAAGGACAAGCCACAGCCGGTCCGCAGCACCTGCACCAAATTGATAAACACGACCGTTTTCCCGGACTCGAACGACGCGAGCTCCTTGTCGAACGAGCCCAAGTCGTTGACGATGGAGATGTGGTCCCCTGCCAGCCGCAGTATTTTAGCGGTCACGGGGTCCGTCAGCGAGACGGGCGACGCGATGCTCAGCTTGCACGCCGCCGCGAGCCACCAGTCCGCAGCGTCCATCCAGCGGTAGTCGAGGTACTCGCGCGGCGACGCGAACCCGCGCGGCTCGGGCTGCGAGTGCATTACCCACTCGAGCATCCGCTCGATGAAGTCGTGGCCCGCGTCTGTGCCCGTCCGCTCGTCGCACCCGCGGCACAGGGCCACAATCTCGTCGATGCGCGCCTGGAGGGGAGTAGTAGTAGTGCTGCCGCCGCCCTCCGTTGTCTCGGATTCCGATGACGAGGGGTTGGTGGGGGCTTCTGGCCGCGCATGCGCGCGACGAAATCGTCTTGGACGTTTTTCAGATCCTCTCCGGGGGCTTCCTCCCAGGAATCTGGTTGTGGGGACGCACGTCTGTCAGCAGGCCGTACGTAACCTTAAGTGAGCAACGAGGAAATACGAACCATCGAACATGACGACAAACAGGATACCCACAGCAATCAGCTTCATGCGCTCCTCGTCGGCCTTGGGGAACAGGTTGATGGCGAACGTGACGAAACGCTCGCCCAGCGGCGTGGCAAGCTCGCGCTGGGCAATGGTGGCCAGGTTCCCTCCACGAGACAGCTTGGCGCTGTTGTAGCTCTTGTCTGCCGCGATGAGCTCGCATAGCTCGGCCGCATAGTCAAGCGCCGCCTTCCAGTGCCGGTTGTGATGGAGGCATGTGAGGCCAGTGTGATAGGGGAAGCCGGCTGCCTTGGGATCGATGGGGAAGCAATTGTCTGAAAAGGGGTCGTGGGCAGAAGGGCGGCTGGTGACGGGGTTCTCAAAAGACCAGTCCTGGGCTACCAGGAAAGGCGGAAGTCGGGGAATGTAATTCCATGAAAACACCACAGGGATCACGTGCTCTATGTCCTGAGGAGCGGCGAGCTTTTCCAACTTTAGGGTTCGGGCTGACATGGCAGGGTCTGTCTGGTATCTCAAGTCATATATCGGGGAAGACAGATGTGACACTACCCGTGATGTCAAGAGGTAATAATAGGGGTCACAAACGACGGTGAGTGAACACTTAGAAAGAAATGAGGCCAGATATAGAAACTTACTAAGAACATCATCGGTTGTTGGAGAAAGATGCTACAGGTAACAAGCTAGGGAGTTGGAACGACCTCTTGCGACGGGCAGCTATGATGAAATTCTTGGCACTGTGATCGTACAACGGTTTACCAAAGTGATTTTGGTTTGGTAGCAGGTCCGCTCAATCCCAGTCTCTAGATTACGTAACATGTATAGGCAGTTGGGATCTCGAACGGTCCAAACAGATGAGAAACTCGTCGAGACACAGTTTCCCAGTGACCTGCCAACGAGGCGGGACCGAGTTTAATGCCAAAGCAACAACGGCTGGACGGCCCGCAAAATATGAGCCCTGTCATGACTCGCATCATCCCACAAAGGGCTCGGCCCGCAAAATACAGTTTGTCTCACGTATACTGAGTTCGGCTCCAGTTACCTAAGATCATGTGCACCAGTCCCCGACTCGTGAAGTGGTTCACCAACTTCGGTTTAGGGGTGAACATGTTATTGCGCCGAGTAGGTGGTGCATCGTGGGATGCATTGACATTGTATGCATAACCGATTCAGTGCATTGATCACCGTATGAGACGTAACAATGGCTCTCAAACGTTTCAAAACAAATACACTCATCGATTGGTTAAGGAAATCAACTAGGCTCCACTTCTATAAGTGTTTATCGTAGTCATGGGCATATAATGGTAATGATAGAACCTGTTCCATAGTACAGCCAAGAACGCAGGAAACTGGCCGAAACCAAACCACAGGGTCTGCACTCCGTCTGCCCGGTTCCCGCGCGCTCTTGAAGACGAGCACAAGAAGCTCCTGAGGTCCCATGGGGGTCAGAGCAGGGAAATTAGAGAGAGAGGAAAAAAATCCGTGGAGACGACCCAGCACGTCACGAGCTATGTTGTGACTTATATATTACACGCCGCGTCTGCAAGCGGGAAGGCCAGCTGATAAAATTCCCAAGAAATCCCTTTTCATCTTAGACTCCCCAGACAGTAAAACTGAAATGCTGGACTCTCGGCCGATCAACACCATTATATTGGACATTGGAGATGTTCTCTGCAGCTGGGAACCTTCCTCGGCCCTCCCCATTCAACCCAAACTCCTCAAAGAGTTCCGCACCTCGCCTATCTGGCGCGAGTACAACTGTGGCCTACTAAGTCAAGATGAATGTTACGCACGTTTGGCAACGCACTACGGCATCCCTTTCGACGACATCACTACAGCTTTTGATCTGGCCAGAGCTTCACAGGGTCAGAATGACGACGTGGTCGGCTTTATTCGAGAACTCCGAGCTAGCCACCCAGACCTGCGCGTGTATGCCATGTCCAACATCTCGAGACCCGACTGGGAAATTCTGCAGGCCAAGGCGTTCGACTGGGACATATTCGACTTTGTCTTCACGTCCAGCGAAGCCGGCATGTGCAAGCCCGAACTCCGTTTCTACCAACACGTCCTATCCGCCGCCAACATCACCGCCAGCGAGGCCGTCTTCGTCGACGACAAGGCTGAGAACGTCCTGGCCGCGAAATCGCTCGGCTTTCGCGAAGGAATTGTCTTCGACAAGGCCGAGATGGTGCGGGAGAAGTTGCTTGCACTCCTCGAGGACCCCGTGGTGCGGAGTCGGCAGTGGCTCCGGGCCCACGCTCGGAATCTTCACTCGGAGACGAGCACAGGTGTAGTCGTGCCTGACAACTTTGGTCAGCTGTTGGTCTACGAGCTCATGGAGGATTTGAGCTTGATCGAGCTTAAGCACTTTGATCGGACATGGAATTACTTCATTGGTAAGCAAGCACCTGCATTTTGTTTCTACATCCTCCTAGCAGAACAGCTCGAAAAGGGGCTAACTATGCGATAGGGGCCCCCTTTGGAACATCCGAGAACTACCCCAACGATGTCGACACGACCTCATACGCACTCAAGGTCCTTTCACCGAGCCTCGAGACTTCGAATTCGGTCATGGATGAGATGATTTCTCCGGAAATGGTAACTGCAGACGGAATTGTCAAGGTAAGAAAGGCATTGCCCATGGAAACTGATCCTTGTCCTTGTCCTTGTCCTTGTCGATAGGTATCACCGAGTCGGAAAATTGACACTGACTTCTGATGTGCTGCACACAGGTATACTTCGACAGGATACGAGACCGGACGGACCCAACAGTCTGTGTAAACGTAATCAGGCTCTTCTACACCTACGGGCGCGGCCAGGACCCGGGCCTAGCCGCGACCAAGAAATGGGTGCAGGACGTGCTCCTGCACCGAGCCTACGAGAACGGGACGCGGTACTACCACCAGCCCGACGTGTTCCTGTACTTCTTCGCGCGGCTGCTGCGGGAAAACCCGCAGTCCGATCTGCACCGGAGCCAGGCGTCGACGCTCCGGGACCGCCTGCGGGAACGCGTCAACGTGACGGCGGATCCCATGGCCTTGGGTATGCGGGTCCTGGCTTGTCATTATATGGGCATCCGCGACGAGGCGGACTTGAGGCAGTTGTTGAAGAAGCAGCAGGCGGATGGGGCGTTTGAGATTGGGTGGCTTTGCCAGTATGGCAAGACGGGTGTCAAGCTAGGGCATCAAGGGCTCACGACCGCGCTGGCTGTCAAGGCGATAGAGGCGATTAACGGGTCTTCGGAGGCTAGCTACGGGAGCATGTCCCCTACAATCAAGGCTTCCCTGGCGCGGAAACAGAGTGAAGATGCCTGCAGTAATGGAGGCGACAGTGGTATCGGTTACTAGCTAGTCAATGTGTGCGCGTGCACATAAAGATACGTACTTAGCAATAGTTAATGTGACGCCGGTGTCCTGACTCGCAGGACACGCATAATAGGTCTGCAGCCTTACGTTTCTGTTTCTGTTCCAGGTCGGAATAAGCCGTTGGTCGTGTGATTAAAGTACGCTTACTACTATGAACACAAGGGCGAGCCGGTCGAGACCAAGGACACTGTTCGCGCTCCGGCACCCAAATCAAGTCGCCCAGGCGCGAATTGGTAAGGGGAAATAGCCACAAGGGTCCTCGAGGATCCTGGTCCAGTATCACACATTGCGACGTTGAACTCTAAAATCTTGTTATAGCCCGAGTGACTAATAGTATTCTGGTCGATTGCCGAATGCGGCAATAGCTAGTTTATGTGGACAACGTGCGTACCAATCGGAAAATGCGCAAACGACCTAAATGTTTCGGCACGATGCAGTTAGTGGCTCGAGCGGCGGCCCGAAACAACTGGTTACCAAAGTTGGCACTTTAACGGGATGACCCGACGCAGGCACTGAAGCACTCCTGATGCAGACGCCAAGACCGAGTACATGGATGAATGTGGATATACCAAGAAACTATAAATTGTTCTCGAATGGCGGTACAGTACGTAATGTATACTACATACGAGGTGGCCAGACTCAGGGATGGACTGATATGGTCGATGCAGTCTATCTTCCTCCTTTCCGGTTCTATGCTTACACCATCGATGAGGCATATGAATCTGTGAATGTACAACATAGTTGACGCCCACTGAAAACTCCAGTAACTCACGATGAACATTTGTCACATCAAGTTGACAGTCTAACATCCACCATGTCGGTCGACATCGCCAAGGAAATGCCGGCCAATCCCCGGGACTGGACCGGCGGCATCGAGAGCTATCTCGAAGAGCACCAAATTGTCTGCGAAAAGGTCACGCCTTTGACTAGCGGCCTGTCGAGCTGGGTATGGCGCCTCGACGGTTTAAGCGATGGCCGTTACCGGGAGGGAGAGCCGGCGATTTTGAAATGCGCCGAAGGTATGGCCAAGCTGGCCCCCGTGCCCCTCGCCGCTGACCGGCTGCAGCTCGAGATCAAGGCTTTGAAGTCCCGCGCTGTAGCCGAGGCTTGCCGCCAAGAGCCGTCGGTCCGGGTCCCTCGCGTGCTGCAGGAGACGCAACGGGGGTACCTGATGACTTGGGGTGGTGAGATGGACCTTCGGGTAGCATATAAGGAGGGTAAATTGATGGTGAGCAGCAATATCTTGGACCGCCAGTGCCAGTGCCCTTGTTACTCTTTTGCGGCACCAACTAAAGCTAAATCCCAAACAGGATCCAGCAGCAGTCGGCGCACGCCTGGGGAAGTGGTTAGCATGTCTCCATCTAGCCGGAACCGACCGTGACGAGTGGAACACCCGGAACTCAGACGTCGACACTTTTATCGCTCCCGGCGGCCTGGAGGAACAAGCCATCCGCACCGCGCTGGGGACAGAGGGAAGCAGCGTGCAAGAGATAGATCACGTGATAGACGTGCTGCGTCAACCGGCCCCCGTCCAAACCTTGACACCCTGGGACTTCAGACCCATGAACACGCTGTTGAAGTTCAAGGAGCCCGGCGCCGTGCCCGAGCTCACAATCGTGGACTGGGAGTTCAGCCACTATGGCGATCCGGCCTACGACCTCCGACTGTGGGCGGCCGAGGCCATGGTCCTCGAGGCCAAGTTTGGGAAGGGAAAAGAAAACAGCGGGAGCTTGCTGTCCTCCTGCCTGGCGGCCTATCGACTCGGCACGGGTGATGCGATTGTCGACGACAAGTTTGTCTGCAAGACGGCTATCGCGCTGGGCGCTTTTCTCTTGCTGTTCATGCCGGCGCCGTTTTGGGATTGTGTCGAGGAGGATAGAGAGCCATGGGTGAAGCTGGCGCTCCAATACATCAAAGCTGGCGCCGAGACGGATATGGGTTGGTTACTACAAAGTAGTTTAGGGCCATTGTTGATGAAGCCCTGAAACAATTCCGATTCCTGCCTGTCCCTCCTAAACATAAAAAGTTTGAACGTATTCTTGATTGTTGCCGGCGTGGTCTTCGTCATATTCGCTGATGGATGTGAGCCGATACACCTATCCTGATTGACTAACTTGTCTATTATCGTCCTCCGAGACCCAGAACATATTGGTCTTATGTGTTCAGCCCAAAGTCGAAACCACAACACCAGGCTCGCTCCCAAATCCATGTGCTGGAGCACGGGGTTCCGAGTAGACTCGTACTCGGAGTTCCAGGTACGCCTCTACTCGGAGTTCCGAGCACGTCTATACTCGGGGTTCCGAGTTTAGGTTTCGCGCCAAGAAGTCCAAGGCTGGTCATATCATGCATGCCGTGTCCATCATAGGCCCAGAGCTTCAGTCATCGTATCGATTAATACAGTAGTAGTTGACCAGTTTAGCCAAAAGGGAGTGTGCTCGCTGGCGTCTTCATATGTGAGGGCACCCGCCAGGGCCCCCAACTAAGATGGGTCAATACTGAGAAGATCGATGCCTGTAACACCCAAATATCTTTTCAGTATCTCCATAGCACGAACAAGACGTATGACGGGCCGTCATTATGTGAAAAATTGATTTTGCAGCTAGCTTGGGTCAATCTGAGTTTCAGTGTAGAACTATTTTTTGCATACAACAGAAACGCCCATGTCGAGGCCGTTAAGATTAAAAGTCCCCTTGCCAGTAAGCCACCGGTTAGGTTCGACCAATTATTTTTGTTTGCGTGAGTCCATATCATATCCCAGCCCAAGTTTTGGTTATTCAGGACTCACTATCTGCTCCTGTTCCGGTGCTTGTTCCACCTCCCCCTCTTTCTCTCCCTCTGCTTCCGCCTCCGCCTCCGCTGCCTCCTCTAAAGCATCCTCATACTCGTCGAGGTCCTATTCATTGTAAAACACCCATTTATTGTCACTGCTTCTCCAAGTCCGTCGTTTGAGCTCACCTCCCATGTCGACATCCCAACCATAGGACAGCACGACCCTTTCCATCTCGGCAACCTGCTTTCGTGTGTGATTACCGTTTCCCATCATCGCGATATCTGGACCCGTGATAACCTCGGCGTCATCTGCCTCAACAGGCTCCTCGGTATTGACCTGATCATCGTTGCCCGCAGAAGTTTGCTCGTCGTCCTCGGGCTCCTGGTCATCCTTATTGGTAAAGACACCGATGTGGATGATGACCTTCTCAAGCCACGGGATGTCCTTCAAGTTCGCCGCGAGTGTGTGCAGCTGAGCGGGTGTGTCCGGCGGCACAGGCCCTCCACCCAACCTATAGGAACTCCTAGAGGAATCCGAAAGCCTGAACTGTATCGTCCTGATATTCGGGCACAGCAAGCGAATCGCCGCCAAGTTCTCTCTATCCAGGTCGTGGATGTCCGTGGGGCCGCACTCGCCCCAGAGACGATGGTCGAAGGCCCTCAAGCCGGTTTCGATGTATCGAATGAGGCGGGCTTGGCGCCCGATCCGCGCCAAAAAGATGGCGACCGCAGCCGTCTTGCCCGTGTCCAGGTTCCCGTAGCACTCCTCGCCCCAGATGGAGAGCTGGTTGCGGGAATAGAGCATGGGGCTGGCTTCGTGGAGCATGCGCTTGTTGACGCGCAGGATCTGGGGGTTCGGCGGGTCCGGCCACGTGAAGCCGTCCCAGGGACCATCCTTTTCGCAGTTGATGTAGATGGGGAGTTCACTAACTAACAAGTATTCGTAAATTTCAAACCGCAACTCCGTCGGCAAATGGAAGAAATTCATGTCGAAAGATGTCTGACGAGGTTCGCCAATTCACTGAAATTTTGGTGGCAAGTTGAGGGGGTGAAGACGGGAGGTTTTCCTGGCTTGTGCCGGGCCGGGGGCAATTGGACGTAAGAGGACGGACGTCTGAATACGTCCGCCCGGGCTTGGACTCGGGCCCATTGGATTAGGTTGGGGCCGTCAGTTCGGGGTGGGTCATGAACGCATCGCATCACATCTCTAGATCGGATGAATTGCGTTTGAATGACGACAGGATTCATTCGACCAACTGAAGTCTTGGATGCCATGTTGGTCTACAATCTGACACTAGCCGGCCCCGCGTTGCTGCTTGGACTCGCGAGCATTCAGCCTACACGAGAGACAGAGAGGTGAGAAGAACACAGCCAATCGAACTTGAATGGTCTATCCAGTTTGTAGAAGCTCATGTTACCTTCTCATCCTCAAGCCAGGTCCTATTATGACCGGGCCCCATAACCGTTCACTTTCCCGTTGCAATTCCAGCTCCACGAGATCATCCTTGTACGCTTCGAGGTCCTCTTGGCTGTAAACGATACATTCACCATCGCTGGTAGTCCAAGTCCGTCTCTTGATCCGTTTCACTTTGACAGTCCAGCCATAGGACAAGGCAAGGCTCTCCATGTCATCAATCTCTTTGCGTCTGTGATTGCCATTCCCAACAACCATGACCTTCTTACCAGTAGGGATCTCATCGAGCCTGTTGGCCAAATCGTACTTCACTTCCTGATCGTCTTCATCGACATAAACGCGAATGTCGAGAACGACATTTTCTGGGTTCGTCATACCCTCCAGCGTCGAGGCGAGTGTTTTCAATTGGAGCTGGGTTTCCGGTAGCTCATACAATTCCAACAAGCTGTGACCGCTCAATTCCCAGTCGACGAGCCTGAATTCGAGGGTAGTAGTGGGAGGACACATTTCCTGTATGGCCAACAGGTTTTCCCTGTCCCACTCGTCAAGATTGACGGTGTTGTTCGCCCGGTCTAGGTCGCGTACGAAGGTCCAAAGTGTCAACGCGATATGTCGAACAAGGCGAGCCTGGCTTCCGATCATCACGAGAAATGTTTCCACGATGGGCTTTCCAGATCTCAGCTCTGCGAACTCGTGGAGGGGCATTTCCAACAACGAGAGCTTGTTCTTGGAGTAAAGTAAGGGGCTGGCTTCTTGGAGGATGCACTTGTTGGTGCGAAGCAATTGAGGTTGCAGTCCTTGGTTTGTGCTGAAAGGCATTTCTCGATCTGAGACGAAGGGCAGACCTTGCGTATAACAAAAGATTGGTATCCCATCGTCTTTGACAAATAAGTACGCAAATATCTCGAGTCGTATCTGCAAAGGCAGCTTGAAGAGATCCATTCTGGGAGTTGAAGTTGCCAGTTTATGGAGCGACTTTGAAGTTTACATGGCACAGAACTGGGGTAGGGAAGGTAGTGGTTTAATATTAAGTTGATTGAGGGGAGATCTGTGAGGTACATATATGCAGTGCCTCGTTGTTTCGGGCCAATCCATCGGATGGCTCGGAAAGTTGTAACTTCAGTTGATGGAAGTTTCCTAGCCGGCCCACTGTCACTGACATCCGAATGGGGTGTCGTTGTCGTTATGCGTAACCGGTCCCTACTCTATCTCTGGTCCAGCAACATGATTTTCCATGCAACAGCGTCCCCCTCACCGCCTGCATGCGAAAGTAAACCGTATTCCATGCTAACGGCTTGCATTAGCCAACCATCTGAAGAAAGGACTTGATGTATGTTTCACGCTAAAGTTAAAGACAATCTTTCTGGTTGCAATGTTGCTGGGGCGTGGAAAATCCGCATGGTACCCACTACTATGGCATTAGTCAAAAGGCAAAAATGACTTCATGTATCTTATTACTGGTAATACTGTCCAAGTCAAAAGTAGAAGCACACAGGAAGCATCACCATCTTATGGTCAAAAACTACTCTGATAGGATTATTGGTAGCAGACAGACACCAGGAGCGCGGTCAGGTCCCGTATTTGGCGATCGATCATGTTGATTCGATGTCAGGGCAGCCCCTAACCGCGAGAAACGGCTCGGTATAAGGTATGGAGTTGCTGTTGATGAAGAAGATAGATTCTTTGTTTCAACACATATTGGACTGGTAGGGAAACTGGGAAGCTGTAGCTGCGTAAATTAAGTAATTATTACACGGTCACAGTAGTTGGGAAGCACTTGATAGTGAAACAAACACATTTCTCAGTCTGCATGATACAAAGGCTTCCAACATTTGCAAGGAGCATAGCAATTGTAGGTAGTTTGATTAATCAGCGTGAGACTAATTCCAACGCCATGCGTGGAAACCACGTCTGGCGTAGTGGCTACATTGGGCCATTTCTCTTTCAATCTTCCGTTCGTATTCTTCCTCCCGAGCCCAGCGCTCGTACACTTGCAGGGCCTTCGAACAGTAAAATATGCGCCGACCGTCACTGCTCCGCAGTGTTGGCTTCTTCATCTCTGTCATTCGGACGAACCAACCAAAGCCCAGGGATTTTACCATGTTTGAAATATCATCATGGCGTGTCCTTTGGGACCTGCTGCTGCCACTGCTCTCCCCGGCTTCGGTTGGAATATTTGGAAGGGGATAGTGGATTGGGTTCCCATTTTCGTCAACGTAGCCACGGAGGTTGACGATGACCTTCTCTAGGGATGGCATGTCTTTGAGATGCAGTGCGAGTGCCTGGAAATGGTCGTGGGTGCTTGGTGACCAAGAGCATGTCGGTAAACAGTCGGAAGTGGGCTGAGAATCTTCCAGCAGGAACTCGAGGGTATGGATGTAGGGACACATTGTTCGGATTGTTGTCAACTCTTTTATGTCCGTCTCGTTTAGGCCAAAGTAGTGATGATACGTGTCACAGCCGCCGGTGTTGAAGGTCGAAAACCTTATGGCTACGTAACGAATGAGATGGGATTGGCCCCCGATCCGACTCAGATAGTGATGCGCTCTTGCATAATCCCAGGTTCGATCACCGTCATGAAATTTGTCGACCTCATGGATGAGTTGAAACTTGTTGCTGCAGTAAAGCACTGGGCTAGCTTCGAGCAAGATTTGTTTGCTAGTGCGGAGTATCGCAGAGCTGAGTGCCTTTGTTCTGAAGGATCTTATGGGCACCTGTGTAATCAACAAGTGGGCATAGATCTGCAAACGAATCTCCACAGGAAGATCAAGGAAGTTCATTTTCCAAGTGTTGGATTAATATGTGCGGAGGGATGTCAAGGACAAGATGCCAGGAGTGAGAACTTTGTGTTGGGGATTGGTAGGATGCGGGGGGACTTCTCAGTTGTACGACGTCTCACGTGAGCTGCAACAAGCAGATTCTTTCCATTCCTGATTTTCATGCATGAAGTGGGCCTTTGAGCCTATTAGGGCTTCATACAGTGACCACTCAACCATGCTTCGTCGGTTTACCTTCGAAGATTTGATGGCAGTATTCAGGATGGCATTCACTTGCCCCTCATCGGCAGAAGCTGGAAGACGGCTGATACTGGTCCTTGTAACAGCATGCAGTCACCAGAACCCCTCAAGTACTGAATCCATTCTTTGCGGCCTAGAGCTTGAAGCTTCTGAAGCCTGTTTTATTTACATCCGTCTTTTGTTTTGGGCTTTTGTGACGGTCTTGACGTTGGCCTGGGCCGAAATACGCAGCAGGTGACAAAAGTTGGCGATAAGAGCTTCACAAAATGCATGATGTTATCAATCAGTGAAAAAGTAACGACATATCGATTGTCAGGTCCCCCAAATTATTGGGATGGAGGGAGATATGTCGAGTTGGAAAATGATCCTTCAGCTCCTAAATGCACATCATGTGGTAAGAAGCAGCCACACATAGGTCATGTGTGGGAGGTTTTCCGTCATGTTCAAACCATAGCATGGGAGACTACCACGACTTGTACCTGTGAGCAAGCAGCTTGGTAACGGTAATGGCTCCTTGATCTATCTGAAACTAGAACTCGATCGCAGATAAGTTATTTATCAGCCCCAGAGTCGTTGGTTAGGTGATGAGGTCGGTGGGTCAGAAGATACGGTGCTATCAAGAGAAGGACAACTTCACCTAACAAGGTAAAAAAGGTGAAGGAAGATTCCTTTGTCTTATGGGTGCTACCAGCTAGACTTCTATGGTTGCTGTTCTTAGGGGTCCCTTGAGCCTGTAAACTGCGCTGATGTGTTTGTACGTGTTGGAAATCTGTGTGTCTGCTAGCTGTTCATGCTCCTTTGTGTTGGCTCAATGTGTGTGGATGACAAAGAAAACGTGATGTGTAAGATGGCCTTTCCCATAATTGTTGAACCAGCGGTCGCTTCTGTAGCAAGTAATAAAGTGTGAGGGTACAGCTTGTAAATACGTAAGGTAGGAGCGTTAATCATTTGTCCCTAAGTACGTGATGAGAGCTTATTGTTCAAGTTTTACAATTGACACGAACAACTGTTAGGTCAATGAGAGCAGTGATGAAAGAGCGAAACGGAGTGAGCACATGTTGTAAATAAACATGTTAGAAGCAGCTATCCATGGTAACAGACTCCATAAGTTGGAATTAGTAGCTGGCATGCCGCCAGCGATTCCAGGAGTTGCTGGACCACAGTTCCATCCTACCATAATGATGACCAAGATGCCAAATAGAAAGAGGACACCGCCTTCAAATAAGCAAACCGTGTAGGACGACCGCTTTTCCACATCCAAGTGAGCTGTAACTGACAGCTGGTGAGCCAGCAGCAATCTCAAATATTGCTGGGCCAGTGGTCATTTTCATAATACACACTTAGCAAGACGCTAAAGAGACGTAAGACGGCCTGCGCGCATAAGAGAACTTTGCAAACCAAGGGCTTGTCCCTGAACTCATAAGTTGTAACTAGTCGCTGATATGGCGTCAGCGATCCCAAAAGCTGTTGAATCGGTGGTGAATCTCAGGACGCAGACTAAACAAGATACCAAAGGGAAGGGGCACCATATGTAGACAAGCAAAATGTGTCATAAATTACTTGTAACTAACTTCACAACCCCAAGTTAGTTGTCGATATTCCAATAGCGATCCCAAGAAGTGGTGGTTTAGTGGTCAATCCCACGTCGCCAAGTTAAGAAGAAGGGCGAACCGCCTCTAGATATCTAAACAAGAAGTACCAAACAGTGACTTGTACCCAAACTTGGAATCCCAAGTAAGTTATCGGTATCTGAACAAGGAGCGATCCCAAAAGTTGTTGACTCAGTGGCCAATCCCCCGTCTGCGAGTGAAGAGGAAGGAGAACCGCCTTTAGATGCCTAAGTAAGCAAGCTGTACCAAACAATCACTTGTCCCCAACCTTATAAGTCCCAATTGCTCGTCGATATCTCAACAAACAGTGATCCCAAGGGTTGGTGGTTCAGTGGTCAATCCCACGTCGCCGAGTTAATATGCTAACAGGGCGGTCAGGAGTTCGAGCACGGCTACGAGCACAACAGAACCGACAACGCAACACAGCACCACTTCCACTTGCTGACACCTAACTTGCAGTAGCTAACTCCTCCTTGCATTACACGTCACAGTGCTATGGCATCTCACTGACCCTACAAAAACACAAAAGAATTGCCCTCACACCCATGGGAAGCAAGTAAGTACAAACCCCCTACTACACCAACAACTCTGGGATCGCTCTATTTTTTTGAACTTTTTCACCTTCCCACCTTAGCGGTAATATCTACCTACCAACTGTATGCTTTCCATTCAAAATATTTAACATGGTCTACATTGCTTCTGCATTACTATCTCTCGCCCCCGGCACGCACTCGAGTTGGTATGACTAATCTTCAATGGTACGCAAGATAGAGCACATGACTTCCTACCACTGGGACAATGACAGCACAATACGGAAACTCAATATCTCCTTCATAAATGCCTCTTTGAATCATCATAGTATGTTGGCCGCCGCCACTGTGCTGATTGATGTTATTCTATGACGTCCAGTATTCGGGTCCACTTTTTAGCCCCTATCTATGAATAGTGACCATGTAAGCGCGCATACTGCTATGATGACAAGGTATAACCACCACACCAAACCTACAATCCCTTCCTCCACACCCAACGCGAATACCCAGCCTCCTAGAGCGGGTCCCACAGCCCGAGCAAAACTGGCCAACATATTGCCTGCCCCATGAATGGTGCCCAGAACAGACTTGTCAGGCGCCGACTCAGTCAGCAGGATGACGGTGCTGGGGATCGCCATCGTCCGCGCCATGATCTGGGCGCAGACCACCAACCCGAGCAGCACGTAGCGTACTGCGCTGTCCCCGGCCACCAGCGAGAGTACGGCGCCGCGGCGTACGTGGCAGGGAAGAGAACGAGCGCGATCCGGAAGACGCCGCGGGTGCCGATCCGGGCTTGGATCCGCGGGTAGATGAACAGCTGGAGCAGGATGCCGCATATCCCGAAGCTTGACATCCAGATCCCAATGGACGCGGACCTCAGGCCGAGACCGCCGGTGAAGGTGAAGATGGTGGCTTCGGTGTTGTCGGCGGGCGGGCTGCTGAGGTAGACGGGGAATATGTGCATGAACGCCGAATTGTGCAAGGGCAAGAGTCCGAATGAAACCAGTGATGCCAGTACTTCTCGAGTCCATATCTGTCGAAATGGTCTTGGCGTTGAAGTTTTGAGTGGTCCAGTATCTGCGGTCGGTGGTTTCTCGTCATGGTCTCCTCCCTCGACCAAAGCATCGCCGTCTTGGCTCCCGACCGTCGCGTACCCTCTGCCCCTCCTAGGGTAGATGTAGGCCCGGAACCACCTAAGCAACGAACGGCCCGCCCGCAATCCGTAATCCTCGGTCGCCTCTCTTCCAGGCAGAGTTTCGCCGAGTCCGAAAACGGCAAGAAGTAGAGTCCCAGCCAGAACCAGCGCGTTCATCAAGGCCGGCAGTGCGTATGGGTATGCGAGAGCCCACCCAACACCCTCGGGATTCCCATCGAAGTTGAACGCGCCACCGGGACCAAAAAGCCATGGCAGGTTCGCGACCGGCTCGGCCAACCAGCCGCCCAGAGCCAGACTGGCCACCATGCCCGAATTGAACACGAGCGGGAGCAGCAGGAAAGCCTTGGTCTGGAACCGGCGCTCGCGCACAATCTCCGCGGTGACGGTGCGCATTATCCCGACATTGCCGTTACCCAGCCCGGCCAAGACGCGCCAGAACAGCAGCGCGCCCAGCGACCGCGAGAGCCCGAACCCGACGTTGGCCAGCACCGAGACGGCGAGCCCCGCCAGGATGGAGATGCGCCGCCCGTGCCGGTCTGAGAGCCAGCCCCAGGGCAGACTCACGAAGAACTGGGCCAGCGGGAACGCGGCGACCAGGATGCCCGAGTAGGTGGATACGCGCGCCGCTTCTGCGTCTGGATCCGGGGCTGATCCATTGTCGTTGGCCGGAGGCAGTACCGAGCGCACTAGGTAGAAGATGTAAGGTAATAGACAGACGTTGGATAAGGGCTCCGATAATCGGCAGAGGGCGAGAATGAACAATTGGTCTTTATTGGGTAGGTCTCTCCAGCGCACAGCTTTTGATGATGGTGGTAGTACTGCTGCTGCTGCTTCAATTGTAGCGTTGGCCGCTTCTGTATGCGGGCGTTGATGCGCGTGCGAGGGCTCGCCCCCGCATTGGCTGCTGCTACTTGCCGCAGGCGCTGCTGCTGGGCCTAACAGGTGATCAGTGACAATAGCTCAGTCTCAGGGTCTTGGCACCCGGCAATTGTAAGTGGTGAGATCTTTCGGCATACTACTTACCAATACTCATGATGCGTCAAAGTAGTGATTGAAGCTTGCCATGCATTTCCCACCTGGAAAAGGTTTGCTGGAATCATTTGTTCTTCCTGACATGTGTGACGATTGTTTGTCCTCTGCAGGTCTTGGCGAGTTCAAGGCAACTGGAACCTGGGGAGAGTGATCAGTCCTACCTACAGCAGCCAGTTTCGGGGAAGGGCTCCTGGATATATGCCTTTCCCACCCCGGAATTTACGCGTCGCAATCTGTCGTGCTCGACTCATTCCGATCGCCTTGTTTTCTCTGGGCATGACGTGCAAATGGGAGTTCTTCCAGGTGCGTGCTTTAATCTGGGCATGTTCCCCTGCCCCTGACTCTCGCTTGGCTTGGCTCCGTCCGACGGGTAAGCTGCCTTAGGAAGTCAACCCCGCTTCCCATTGCCCCCAGACAGTTACCCTGCAACCACCCCCAGTCTACTGCCCTATCCCGCATATCACAGGGAGGGGACGGCATATCTGGGCAACGAATAGCGGGGTTTCGGGGCCCCGGACTGCCACCAAACGACATGTCTGTTCTGGGCAGTTCCGCACCTCCCTCTCGAGTTGTCAATTCGCAGCCAGCTTTGGCGCGTGATTGGAGACGTATATGCAGACGCTGGTGCATATATCTCATCAATATGGTAAACCGGGTCCATTGAGTCATTTGATAAATGGTTGCTGAGGACCCTTTCTAAACTGCCTCCGTCGACAGGTTCTTCCCAGCTGCGACAGCTGGACCTGATCTCAACAGATCAAATCGACAGAGTAAAGCCATGGCCATGTTCACCCAAGCAGTAGTCAGATTGCATCTCCTGTGCATCTTCTTCGCAATAGGGTCTTTCGTATGGGGGTAGGTACATTTACCACGAACAGCGACCGCGGCCGTGAGGGGGAGTTTGTTACACTCGCTGACCCCTCCCCAGCTACAATGTCGGCATCCTGTCCTCCATCCTCGTGCACCCGGGCTTCGTCGCCGCCATGGGCGAGCTGACCGCCGCACGCAAGGGCGTCATCACCGCCATCTACTACCTCGGCACCTGGCTCAGCTACATCTTCATCTCCCACCCGGTCAGCGACTACCTCGGCCGGCGGTACGCCGCGCTCATCGGCACCGCCGTCCTGGCCGTCGGCACGGGGTTCGAGGCGGGCGCGACCGCGCCGCGGGCTTATGCCATGATGATCGTCGGGCGCATCATCTGCGGGCTCGGCGTCGCGATGGTGTCGACTTCGGTGCCCCTTTATCAGGCGTAAGTTGATCCACCCTGCCTCTTGGGGTTATGTGCTCCATTCTAACTCGAGTACAGCGAGATCGCACCGGCGGGGCAGCGCGGCAAGTATGTCGTGCTGAACCATGTCGGGTTCGTTGCTGGTCTGGCCAGCGGATTTTGGTAAGAGTCGTCTCACCCTTGCCCGAACATCACTTGCTGATGAGTTGCTACCAGGGTCGGTTATGCTGTCACATTCTGGGAGTCGACGCCCCATCAAATCTACGTCTCCTGGAGGTTCTCCGCCGCCGTCGTCCTGATCCCCGCCCTCATCTTCGGCGCCGGGCTTCCCCTTCCTCCCCGAGACGCCCCGGTGGCTCATTGAGCACAGCCGCTTCACCGAAGCGCAGCGGTCCCTGCACTGGCTACGCGAAGGCAGCTGCACCAACGCCCAGATCGACGACGAGCTGACGGAAATCCAAGAGTCCGTGGAGGCTTACCGGATGTCGGGCCTGAACTGGCTCTCGCTGTTCCGGGAACGGCACCTCTTCGATCGTCTGTGGCGGGCATCCTTGCTCCAGTTCATGGCGCAGATGTGCGGCGCGACCGCGATGAAGTATTACCTCCCTACCTTGTTCCTCAAGCTGGGTTTGGGGACCAGGGTGTCCTTACTCGCCGGCGGCATCGAGTCGAGTCTCAAGATCGTCATGACGGTCATCGAGATGTTGCTCATTGACAGGCTTGGTCGCCGAACGACGTTGGTTGCCGGGTGTGTGGCAATGAGTTCGGGCTTGCTCATCAATGGTGTGCTGGGCCAAGTCTACCCCGACAACCAGAACCGAGCAGCCGACATTGTCTGCGTCGTCTTCATCTTCATCTACGCGATCGGGTTCAGTCTCGGGTTTGGACCGACGGCGTGGGTATACGGGTCCGAGGTGAGTACGAGTGGATCGAAGGCGTATAAGCACGGAAAGTACTGACTCTCGAAAAGATCTTCCCGACTGCCATACGTGCTCGCGGACTGAACTTCTCGGCCTCGGGCGGTGCCATCGGATCCATCGTGGTGGCTCAAGTTTGGCCGGTAGGCATCGAGACGATTGGATCCAACATCTACTTCTTCTTCTTTGCAGTCACAGTAGTCTGCATCCCGGTAAGTCTCGATGTATAACGGTTTCGGTACATGTTCTAGCTAACAACGACTCAAGATCATCTACATGTTCTACCCAGAGACGAAGGGTCGTACTTTGGAGGAGATGGATGATCTCTTCCATGCAAGTCTTGTCCGGAGACACGTGGAGCCTGTTGACGGGGATACAGAGACGGTTCTACCGAAGAACGTCCCGTAGATATACATGTTGTCATGTTGCTTAGCGAGCGAGTAGCTAAGGCACAGGCGATTATCTTGGTTATCCTTTGATCATACTAGGTGCAATTCCAAAGATAGACTGAAGTAGATTCGAGATACCAAGGCATTAAGGGATACAGTTTGAAAGTAATGACCGCCTATGGTTCCCTATATCCCCAAACCAAGAGCGTTTCATCTCTCAAGAGACTTGAACGATGCATAGACCTGCAGTGCCCCTTCCACGCTCTGTATCAAGCCAAACACTATCGTTAGAACCAGTACGAGGACGGCCACCCAGAAGGTATACCACTGCACGCCGTTCCGGCGGTCGTGCCACCACTGGGTCAAGGTCTTGGGTTGTGCCTCATCGTACGCCTGCTTCAGCATGATCAACCGGTCCCGCCAGAAGTGAAACCTTTCAATCTGACGCAACTCCGTCTTCAGCCGTCCGCAGTGACCCAGGCGTCGGTCTATCGAGGGAGCCTCGACAGCCACCGGCGAGTCTCGCGGTCCGTGCTGGGGCATAGCAGCGCGGGCGTCTGTAGCGTCTCTGCGGCTAAGCCATTGGGCAAGAGGCTTTCCGAGCTTGGAGATGGACACGTCAGCGATGACCAATTTCCAGGATTTGGCGTACCATTACTTGCCTGTGGTTCTGGTATTCGAGGAATGATGCATGATGGAAAATGTGCACTTTCGTATCGTCGTTACTCAAGCGGAGATGGTCGACCAGGTTCTCAGTCCAGATGATGTCAATGCCGCCGATCCTAGACAGATTTTTTGCCAGAAACGTCTTTTCAAGTTTCATACCTTCATGCGACAGGACGAGTGGGCCATTGAAGTAGTCCCTCAGGAAGGTCTGTAAGGTGCCCTGGGTCCAACTCAGCTCAGTCCGGCCTGAGAAGCTGAGTGGTGTGATACCAAAATCGCACATGAGAAGCAGGCTCGCGGACAGATTTATTGAGCTGTCCAACAGTTCGCTCTCATTCTCGTGTGTTCTAGATAGCTTGGAACGGAGAGCGGTGCGAATCTCGTTTCTGGTCGCACCTAACTTCAGCATTCGGACCACCTCGATAATGTCGGCGTGCGAGCGTAGAGCATTGTGCCGGCCGGCATCGTGCAAGGCCTGTCTGCATGCTCTGCTGTAGTACTCCCAGAAGGGTGTGAGGTCACTGTGGAAGCCTTTCGGCTGCGCATTGCCACATTTACCCCAGAACTCGGTTGCCACAGTAGCTCTAGTGGACTGGTTGAGTGCGCCCAAGAAATCCGATTCCACTGTATTAGCCATGGGATAACTGATCAAAACACTAGTGAGACTTAGGGGCGTATATAGTTGAGTAGTTAACTCATTGAAAGCCTTTCATCTTTGCAGGAGGGGTGACCTTTCGACTTGGGCGAAGATTAACACAAAGAGGGAACTACCGCCGTTCACCGCTGCTCCAGAAACGGCATGCCATGTATGCGTCGACTACCCAGTCACTCAGTTTCAGTTAGCCACTAATGAATAAATTGCATCCAATCAAGCTGGCAGGACATGAAGAAATTCGTGAGGGTGGGTGTGACAAGATAAGCAGACCCTCTTGCGGTTAGTCTTAAGAACAGTTTACCCTCATGTGATGAGGATGCCGGTGTAGTCGATTCTGTATGCAAGTAAGCCCTATTTCCATACACATCCGAAATTAATCATTGTGAAACCGACAAGTAAATATAGGTAGGGTTCGGTCAGAGCTAGGACTAAAATTGGACTGTTGATCCGGCAAGTTTTACCAGCGTAGATGATGAGAGTCAATAATTTGGAAGATCTGTGGCCAGCTATTTGAGATAATATCTAACCGGCATAGGTACCTTCTGATACAAACCACCTGCACACGCGATCTTGCCTGCGCTGCATTCCATGGTTGCATCAGTGACGGGAGGATACGGGGATTACAATGTCGCCACACATGCTCTGGGGACCGCTTTCAGGTGCTTCCCCGCAACCCCAGATTCGCCTCACTGTACCTTATTTAAATGCTGGATTGAGACTACAAGAAGGAGGAATTCAATCCGACCAAATTACCCTTGAAATATCCATCCACAACTCAGCTAAAACCCCAGCTTCCCCGCGACCTTACACCATGTTGGCTGACGTGAAAGGTACCATAGTCGATACAATTGTCGGCTTCATCATGGGATTCCGTGGGCGACCAGTAGCGGACCACCAACCGCAATTGGTGTCCCATGGTAGCACATTCTTCTCGTTGCGCAAACATCGGCGCAATGCAGACAATCGACAGATATGTACTGAAATGGAGCAATGTGTTGGTCGCCTCATCTGCAGATCGGGCAGAAACTCCATCTGGGAAGCCTGCGGACCCGCACGTGACGCCTTCGACGAGATGGCGCCGCAAATCAAGGGGTACCTCGACAGTTGTGCTGAGCCTATCTCAGGTTGGGTGACATGGTCCATGTATATGATTGGTAGCGACAAGGCTAGCGCTATTCCAACAGTACTTTTCTGCTGCGATGTCGCCTCGCATCGTCGAGAAGTCCGAGACATCATCAAACAGAGCGGTATCCTCAGAGGCTACCCAGGAGTCAAGACCGGAGACATGCCCCAGACACCAGGATTCGAACAACTCGTTACATTGGCCGCAGAAAGTATTCCTGGTCAGCTTTCGTTTTCTCTTTCGGTCAACACAAGCGAAAGGTGTTTGACTATCGGAAACAGCTTCGATTCCAGCATCGACGGATTGAACACAGTTACGCTCGGAGGAGTCATTAGGATCCGAGACAAGTTCCTATTGACAACTGCTGGTCACCCTTTCCGCAAAGCTGCAGAGGTGCCCATTCTGTGTACAGGCTCTGATCACCGACGTATGGAGAGTGAGGAAGCTCTCAGCTTGGATGAAGACTCTGATGCCGAGGGCGCTGACAGCAGCAATTGGACATCTCGCGCGACTGGGGCCAAAAGCTATATTGACTCCAGAGTACCAAGTTTACCTGGGTCTGGACGGAAAGAAAAAGCATTTTGGAAATCACGTCAACGCCCACTTTCCACCGGTGGAGAATCCTTCACGGTTCAAAGCTTTGCGAAACCCCTGGCACATCTCAAGATGCGAGACAGCTTCAGCATGGGCCAAATGGGCGGTCTGTTTTTGACGGGTATGGCCTGCTCGGCTGCCGATCTCGACTACGCTCTTATTGAACTTGATGGGCACGACTGTGCGGCCCTAATCACTTTCAATGATCCGCGGACACCAGGGAGGTACGTCTCGGTTGAGGCACTCGCCGAAAATACCGTAATCAGCACGTCAGCCCTTACCATTACTTCTCGCGGCACGTTACCCGGAACAGTTTCCGAGACTCCATCGTATGCTCGAGGTCCTCAGGATTTGAAGTTCCGGCGAATGATCAGAGCATTTGCCGATGGCAGACTAGAGAAAGGCGACTGCGGGTCCTGGGTGATAGATGCGGACACGGGGAATCTGCATGGTCACGTTATTGCAGGCTCACCCGGGTCCGGCGCCATGCTGGTCTTGCCCTTCTCCGATGTATTTGATGATATCTCGCATCGCGTCGAGATATCGCCAGAACTCCCTGTGATTGGCGAAGAAGCGGACAACAACGCGAAGCGTATTCCCGGATTCCCCGGCATGTGGCCCATCATGATCAATATTTTGCTAATTTTTGGGGGCCACTTTTTGTAATCGGAGTTTTTGTAAGGAGTCTTACGGGTGCTGAGTATTGAGGGACTTCTCCAAGTTTACAATCTTGGGAGTATGGGAGTTAGATTGAGCCCTTTTAACTGGCTTGAATGAGAAAAAAGTTATAATTTC
Source organism: Apiospora hydei (assembly GCF_038363865.1). Classification (NCBI taxonomy): domain Eukaryota; kingdom Fungi; phylum Ascomycota; class Sordariomycetes; order Amphisphaeriales; family Apiosporaceae; genus Apiospora; species Apiospora hydei. The sequence continues at coordinate 1,740,030 of NW_027117369.1, forward strand.
TCAGGAATTATGCAACACTGCCTACCTTTTCTTGTTTTTGAGCTAGACCACAATGGTTATACGAAGGTAATTTTGGTTGCTATTCACCCTACCAGATCTCTTAGGTACGTGACTGGAAGACGCAGGACAGACGACTTCCGTTACACCTCACTCCCCTGTTCTGCCTTCATTTCCCTATGTCTCCTGCTGAGAATCTATATCCATTCAATTTGAAATTAAAGCTTCATCCACGCCTTTCCTCGTCTACATACCACATAGAACGGCCCGCCCAATTACAGCCACAGTAAAAGTGACACCAATGGGCCTGCTCCATTCAGCCCAGAATCTTTTCTGTCGGGTTTTGTTCTCTCTGCTCTGACCTTTTGTCCCTTCCATACATGCCAAATCCAGTTATCTCCGCGAGAGGAGACGTAGTTGCAAGCATGTGAGCACCGGAACGTTTGCTTTGCCACATGAATCTCAATACCATCAATAACGGATCGATCACACTGCTTCCTCGTCTACAAGTGGCGCATGAGGTCTTGTTTGGTGGGAGCCGTATAGTCATATCCGTCATGCATAAAGGGGAATACCCTGGTTATAACAGGTCCCCTTTCAGATAACGTTAGTGGTAATCCCCCTAGAGCTGGGGAACGAGTGGTTTAACTAACCTGCCCCGTCTCGGGCTTGTTATGTTTGGGGCCTGAGCTTCTGCCTCTATATCAGAAGAATAGGTTGATGACCCCGGCGTCTTTGAAAGTGCCACGTCCGGAGGTTAGAGGTTATAACCAATATTGTTGCCAAGCTTCACGGATACTCGTGAATTGTCAACATCACTATAAGAAATTAATACACTAGGTAACTACATTCCATATAGTCAATACAGAGGAGTTGTTTATTATTTACAGAAAACGTCTTATAGCTAGCCACCGTTCTAAGTTTCATCTGGACTCCGTATTAGTTTGTGGACCTAGCATGATTAGTTTGTGGACCTAGCATGATTAGTTTGTTATCAGCTAACTCCTTACCCTGATAGTCCACACAATACTTCCCAGCATCCCTCTCAAAGAGCCTTACCACTCACCAGCGTCCCAAGTTCCCTTCCCTTTTCAAATCACTGCCAGAGCATATCCTCTCCATGAAGGCAGCGTCCGGGTCCTCGCCCGGCGCAGGAGGGGGCGCTTCCGGACCCATCGTCCACTCCCGCAACCTCTGCATGTAGTACTTGGCATCCTCCACGTCGGACCGCCGGTGCGGATCGCACAACCCCTCCCGGTGCTCGTGAGCATGGATGGATCGGGTCTCCAGCGGCCCTCGCGGGCTTCCCGGAGGGAGCTTCGGCGGGGGCGGAACCATTCCGTGCGCTTCCCACTCCTTCGGCCGGGGCTGGTAGGGCTGCAGCCAGTCGAAGGCGCCGGGGCTTTGATACGTCGGACTGGACTGGAAGCACAGGAAAAAGCCCAGCAGGATGAAGCGATGCTTAGCTACGCAGTCGTTCAGATCCACCCCTGGGCCAACAAAGGGGCTAGACTATTTGGTGGCTTGGTAAAGATATTGCGTTCATACCTTTGCAGTTTCCAAATCAAACAGTCTCTCAGGACCAGGTCACTTAACATAGTTAAAGTAAAGAGATATGCCCTTAAAGCAAAGTCCGGAAACATACTGATATCCCAGTATCAGCTCCTTCAGGTCAACTCGTATGATAATCTTAAAGGAATCGATTAAAGGATACATACGTAGCGCGCAGTGCATTATTACGCTTCTTTATAAAAATTAGAATACTAGAAATAGTTACTACAAGTCCATATACTCTCCCATGAGAGAATCCAAAGTCAAAAGGACGACCCCGAGTGGTATCTTCCTAAGAACGCCAGCCCTATGCATTCTGGCCTTACCTGACCTGAACCTGACCCCGACCCATTCCAGCTGCACAATCTCATAATCCCGTAATTACACCCAATCGACCATGCCAAGCATTATGCAGCCGGCCAGTGCTGCTTGCTCCCGGAATGACTTTGGCATGTTCCGTTGAGCCCCTTAGTCTCCCAAAACGCCCGCTGTATCTCCCCATCTTACAACTTTGATTTTTACCATTGGAGTAGTGTCGACTCAAAAGCCGCATTCGAATTCGATAATCAGGTGCTCCTGCCATCATTCAAGCCCCATGGCCACTTCGTCCCCAAAGCCCCAACTGGCCTGCTCTTTACGGGATCCTTGGATCTCCAGTTCCAGGGCCGGCGTCAGAGAACCATCGTTCTCATGGGCGCTGTTCACAGAGTCGCTGGTGCGCCTAGTCCGCTTAGAACTGTTCGTCACCTTCTTGCCTCGGATCGACGGGGGGTTGCTGTGACTGTGGTGGGCATAGGGGTTTATGCCGAAGCCCGGCCACTTGAAGCCTCGAGCCGACTTGGACGAAGTAGACAGCACGGAGGCGGTGTCGGTCTCCTCGTTATCCCTATCGTGCTCGTTGCTGGTTTGCGAGTGGCCAGGATCTGAGCTGCCACTCTGGACCGAAGAGGAGAGTGGAGCCTTGGACTCAGCTACATCCTGACGGGGTGGAGCTGGGCGTGCCGGGAGTTCTGGAGGCGGGGGCGATATTGTTGGTTCAGCTGGTGTCGATGATCCGGATATCTCTGTTTCGTCATTTACCTCAACAAGCTCGGCATCCCGATACCACTTTCGCCGACGGGTCCATCGTCCCCAGCCATCCGCACCTCGGCGGCCATTGTTCCACTGTACGATACCATATTAGCGACCCTCCTTTCGTTCCATATTACCGCCTGATAAAGATGAGCATACCTTGTTGTCGTAGTAGATCCAACCATTCTTGCCGGCTTCGGAGTCATAGTCGTGCTCGTCCTGAATGTCGGATACTCCGTCCACGCGCCACTTGCTTCCCTTAACCCAGCGCCACCTCGCATGGCCATCCTCAACCTCGGGTAATGCGAACTCGTCCTTTGGTGGGACCTCATTATTGTGCTCATCCGTCCATGCCGCTCTCTCGTAGGCGAACAAGTTGTTCGTCCAGCCAAGTCCGACCCACCTCCTCTGATTCTCATAAAGTATAAATGTAAAGCGCACTCCGGTCTCCTTGCCGGACGAGAATCCTGACCTCGATCGCTGAAGCAGAGTAGTCAGCGCCGACGTAGACTGCGACTTCTTGGTCGCGTTGGATCTCCCCAACGTCTTCCCGTTAACGGCGTCCTTGGTAAGCTTCTTGGGTCCTTCGAATTCGAGCCCGGTGACCCATCTGGCAATTCGACGAACCGTGGCGCTCCGCCACAGCAGGGTCCTCGAGACCTTGCAGATTCGACTATGCCAGCTGAGCACCAGCGTGCCGAATAGCATTATAACGCGCTTGGTCGTAATAATGCGTAAAGGTGGCAATGTTAGGATGACCCATACAGGTGTCACCGCTAGGATCCTCACGAACAGGGCCGTGAGGGCCGGTCTGGTGGTAGCACTCGTGGCTGTGCGCTGCGTGCTCAGGAAATCTGTCATCAAGAGCAGGGGCTCCAGGAGGATGTTGCACCGTGTCGTGAAGACCTTGACGGTATCGACGATTTCATCTAGTGTCTTCTGATGACGCGTATTTGTCGATTCGCTCTTATTTCTTTGATGGTCGCCCTTCTTGCTGCTCGCCCCACCGGCAGCGGAACCCTCGGCCGCACTGCTTTTCTTGCTGGACTTGCTCGAGGACGACGACGCCCAGGACGGATGCTCGCCCCAACCGCTGCTGCTCAAGGGGCTGTACCGGCGACCGTACATGCCTCCGATGATGCCCATGACGACAACGATCGGCCCAGCGAAGCGGACCAGGAAGTCGCCATACTGCACGGTCGCCCAGAAGACGACCAGCAGCAGAAAGCTTTCCCATGCGTCGCCCGTCGTCCAACTCAGCAGGCCCGCGAGCTTATTGAGGGGTAGCAGGAACGGGTGGCTGTAGGCGAGAGCTCGGGTGACTTGCGGCGGGGTGGCGAGGAGCAAGGGTGACTTTTGGTGTACGAGGATCGTCGAGCGTCGGGCAGCGGCGGTAGCCGTTGTCGAAAGGTTCGTGGAGCTGAAGGCGGCGTAGGTGGGCGGGGGAGCGCCGTAAGGGTTTTCGATGATGGGCGAGGAAACGGAGCCGTCGACGTCGCCGTCGCCGCGGGGTTTGGATGGGGTCGACATTTGGGTGAGGAGCCAAGGAGTGTCCTGAGACGGGAAAGGGTTAGAATTCAGCCACCATAATCATTCCGTGGGGGGGGCAGATCAGGTGCGCAAACGCGAAGCCGCTAAATTGGGTGAGAGGAAGAGGAACGCGTCGGAAGATGAGATGTGTCGTGGTCGGACTCCTCGGCGTGCATAACTGGGGAATATCGAATTGATTGTGGCAAGATGCAGAACCAGAATGAGAGAGGGATGGATAGAGTGCCCGCGATAAAAACGATGTCGTCACCCCCAACCAGGTACTGTAGCCAGGTAGGCACTAGGCTAGGAGGGTGCCTAAGCTCCGGCCGCTTGGGGGTCCGCGGAGAGAGAGACAGACAGCCGCCAGTGGAGAGGACAGAGGACAGACAGTAAAGCAAAGTGGCCCTGGATCGCATGTTGCGGGCATGTGTAAAAAACCAAGAACCAAAAACCAAAAAACAGCGTGTCCGCACCAACAACTCGACTTACCAGGGCAGCCATGAAGAAGAAAATGCGACGCGGCACCCTCACTCGGTGGCCCACGTTTGGCGGAAGGGATGTGCGATGCGATGCGATGCGATGCGATGGAGCACAACGGGAGTTAGTAGCAGCAGCAGTGGGTGCGCTCGCTGCAGCCTCTCACAAGCAACCCACCCGGATGCAGCGCATGCATGCTCCCCCCGCTCTCGCTCTCGCTCTCACGCACTCTCGCTCTGCTCCCGCTGCTGCCTCTCTCGCCAAAAGCCAGAATCGGGCAATGTCGTTCGGTTTCGTCTTCGTCTCGAGCTAGATAGCGCCCTGCAGTGGATTAGTTCGGCCTCAACAAGAGCCTCTTGCCGCTGATAAAAGGTGGGAGTTGCCGCGTGCCAAACAGACTGCAGGTCCCCAAGGTTTGACGGTGAGATGGCCGGCTTCGATTATGCCGAGGATAATTGAACTGGCGGGCTAAAAGTTGCAAATGATGGTGGGGAGAAGGTCTGCTGCTTTCCAGGTCCGGGCCAGCAGAGACAAATGAATAAAAATAAATCAAGCAGGTAGGTTATTGACTGTTCGTAGTCGTACACGGAAATTCAACCGAACCCTTGCGTTCCTGAGAGGGACGAGTCAGCAGACAGCCCTGACAGCGCCAAGGTCCAACGCCAACGCGGGGCACGCGGCTTTTCGGTTCAGCTATCACATGCCAAACCATTGGAACAACCCAAACCATCGAATCCATCGTACTACATCCTCCGCACCTTGCAAAACCGCTGTCTCGGCCCTCGCAGGTTAGGTACGTAGTATTTCATCGCCAGGAACAGACAGAATGTTTGAAAGTGAAGAAACGGAACACTTGCAATAAAAAGACCATCCAGTATACTTCCGAGGCACTGAACTCATGAGAAAAGGCCACTGGAAAATGGGGGAAACTCTCGAATTGTACCCAGTAAATGCAACTTTTTGGACTCGCTGTATTCGTCCGCTGTGGAAAAAAAAATGTACATAACTCTTCCATCCCTTGATTGTAAACATCACCGGAGTGATGCTGTCCATCCATCCATCCAGCCAGTACGTCGCTGGCTGGCAAAGCTCAGTAACCACACCCTCAGACCTCCTGCCGCAAGCTTTGGTAGGGTATCATATGCATGTAAAACTAAAGAAACCACCTCACCCTTCGTAAAAATACAGCGTACCTCCCTTATATATGACGACAATAGTCAAATTGCTCAAGACTTCATGTTTGGGTTTTGCTCCCAGAGCCATCGAGAAAAATGACGCATTCGCTTGTGGCCCATCTCGCCGTTCTCGTCGTCGCTCCGATCGAATGTCATCTTGATCGATGATCCGCCCGACACTTGAGGGACAGTTACGTAACCGACCCCGTGTTCACTGATAAGGCCATCTTCCCCCAAAAAGTGGTGTCTTGAGTCTTACCCGTAGGCACTCCTGCGGATTGATTGTGAGTTCGAACGGCCCTCCTTGTACCAGCGCTGTTCGTCGATCGGCGCTGATGACCAGCCTAACGCAGGGCTCGCTTCGGCTGCCTCTTTGCCAAACAAGTTGGCTTCGAAGCTCACCACCTTCACTGATAAGACGTTCGTACGACGAGATCTCAAATGTACCCACAAGAGGACCTTGGTTACCACCAATGGTTGCCACTTGCGCCTGAGGGGTTGGAGTTTGGGGAGTCGGCATCTGGGGTGACGGAGCTGATACCGGCGGTATTATCACCGGCGGAGCTAGTACGGGCGCTGCCAGTACCGGGGCTGCTGATGCTGGCCGGTCTGCTGCCGGCGGAGCTGCGTTTTGTGCCGTTTCCATTGCAGGCTCTGGAGCTGGATTCGCGGTCATACCAGGGGCCGAATTCGTGGATCGGGCGCTTGAAACAGGGCGTGATCTCGGCTTATCTCGGCCTTTGATGTCTGATACTAATGAATTCTGGAACGCATCCGGATTTGCCGAGAGCCGCTCGAGCGTCTCCTCGAAGGAGAAAATGTGCACGGAGTCATTAATCTTGGGTGTATTCTCCTTCTCTGCCGGGTTTGTGTCATGCTCTGGCTCCGAGATCACGTCGCCGATGTTCGAGAAAGAGCTCACACTGTTGTCGCGAGACTGTGGTGCTCTGTACTGGGGACCAGCAGACCGTATGGTATCCGGGGGCTTTGGCTGAGGGCCAGCTGAGTCCCTAACACGCAGGCCTTTCCTCTCCGCACTGAGCTTCTCCCAGGTTTTGTACCCACATCGCTGGGCTACCCAGTCTCTTGCGTCATTGTAGGATCCTTCGGGATACCCTTTTCTCTTCGGGGCGTTAGCCCGATCCAGGTCAAGCTTCGATAGGTCTTTTGCCGGTACCCAGCCATAGTTCTTTTCTTCATCGAAGTACATGACGGGGAACTCTCTTTTCTCCACCGACTTCCCGCCGTCCACGTAGTTCGACATCCATCCGATAATCCTCTGGTATCCCTCGAAGTTGTAACAACGAGGCGGATCGTGCTTGATGAGTTCTGATGCCGCCAATGTGGAGTGTCGACATCCTTCCGGGAGTTTATCCCATCCTAGAATCACGACGGCCCAATGTTGGCCTTCGTACTTTGCATAGTAAACGTGGGATGTTTTGGGGTGGGTGATGATGCTTGATGCTGACTTGGCTGAGGGTTGATTGGGCTTCCGTGGAGATCGGTCCGGGGCCGGGGCGGGTAGATCCTTAACTCTGGCCTCGCGTTTGTGCTCGTTGCGCGGAATATACCCGGCTGCATACTTGGCGTTGACTTCTGCGTTGTGCGATTCGCGGCGTTGATCTGTGCAGTCCGGGATATAGTAGCCGAGTTGAACAATGGCCGGCCTCCTGTCTCGCGTGGGGAGCCTGTGCAAACTTCCAGCCAGGTGCTTAGCTGCAGCGTTGTCCGCTTTCTGCTTGAAATGGATTCTGTGTTCCTCGCAAAACAAGACCCAGAACTGGTTGGACTGCTCGGGCCATTCGATTATGGTATCCCAATCATTACGGTCGACGGCGTTCTTACGGACGTCCGCGAACATGAGCGTTTTTATTGGGTCCGGTCTGACCCGCCCTGGTGTTACGGAGGCCGATTCCGTGACCCGTTGCCTTTTGGGTAAGGGCTATCATCTCCATCGGCCTTCCGCTTTGAACCGAGAGGCTCCTGGTCATGTGTGGAGGAGTCTGACGATGGTGAGTGAAGAGGAATAGAGCGAACCATGTTGCCGTGGAGCTCCCAGCGACAGGGACCCATCTCGGCGTGGGCGGCACCGGAATGTTGTGTATCCATGGCCTTTGCTTCACCCCCCGTCCTTTGAGTCAACGGAGGCCCGTGGGTCAGATGTGGGCGGCTGTTGTTGGTCCTGTTGAGGGTCGGGGTAGGTTAAGCTGCGGAGGTAGTCCTGGGCTTCGCGGCGGCGACGAGCTTCTAGGTCGGCCATAGACTTTGTATGATCGGCCGTTACCTTGTCCATGGCAAGTCTGCGTTGGTCATCTGACATACGAAGCGCGCTTCCGGCAGATAGGGCGGAAAGCTCGTTCTTCTTCCAGGTGTCCAGTTTGTCACGCTCCTTACGATATCGTTCCTCCATAGCCACACAGTGTCTCTTCCATTCCTGGCGAGCACTAAGAAATGTTGGCGTCGACATTTTAAAATGTAGAAGGAGGAAAGGGGGGTTGATAGGCTTACAACTGGATGGGAAGTCTGTGATATCAAAGTTGGTTAGAAGCCTGTGTGTTTGAAGCGGCGTAACGCATCCAGTACCTAGCCGCGGCCGTCGTGGGTTCGGCGGTGAGCGGGGGTGCCTTCCCCGTTTGCGCGTTTATGAAACTGAGTAAGTTGTTGTCTTGTCCTAGGGTGGCTGCGTTGTGTTGGCGATGAGTGGTATGGTGAGGAGATGTGTGATAGAGAAGTGGGCAAGAACGGGCCACGAAGCGCCTAGCAGGGCTGGCGGGAATGCGAGGGCGATGCTTTGGTTCCCAATGCAGGCATAGGGTAATTACAGACCCTCGAGGTTCGTAATCGGATGGGAGGGGATGCACGGATAGTGACAGCGCCTAGATGGGTAGACGTTCTTTTGCCTACGGTCAGTAAGCAAGCACGACCTGGCTTCCAGATTCAGCCACCACACGAGGAAAGAAGAACGCAGTGGTTGAAAGAATGGACAAGACAGCATCCCACCAATCAATTTCAAAATCAAAAGGGGGCGGGGCTGAGCGGGCAGTTGGCTCGTGCGCGCTGTTTACGTGAGAAGGAGAGGCAGAGTGAGTGTTGCTCAAGAGAAGGAAGGTGGGAGAGTGTGTGAGAGAGGAGGGCGAATAGGATTCGGCCCATTCAGCCAGTCAGCACTGTGCTGGATGTGTGGCGGAAATTCCAATCTAACGACGAGGTTGGGGGCATTGATGGGATGGGGTCGGGTTAAACGTAAAGTAGGCATTAGGAAGAAACGATCAAAAAGAAAAGAAAACCCTCGCTAGCGTACGCGCTTTCCCACATTGGAGATTTATAACTTTTAGGCTGTACATGGGTGCATGTGCCCAACCCCTGCCAGGTAGAATACGTACCTCACTAACCTACATGTATGCACTACGGGTAAAACCCTTCATAGCTACCAGCTCTTATTACCCGGCCTGACGATCATATGTTTTATACCACCAGGGGTCGCAAGCCACTCTGATCCCCCTCTCCTATATGTGGTATGAATATCCTATCGTCACATCTCGGGCTGGTGCACCAGCAACCACCGACCTGAAGGCAACGCCAGGAGACTCCCCCGTTCTCAGGAAGGCCGAATGCAGAAACATGTCCCCTTCGTGGGCGTAAGAAGCGCTTTCGCCATCTGGGAGATAAATATAAGATAGATGGAGAAGATAACACATGAAATATATGTTGTGGTCAGTCATACTATTCGAGACTTACCAGACCAGTAGCAGAAAGGACTGATGGATTAGCACTCACCTCGATATAGTCGCATATGGAAAGCCAAACAAAAATAAGGATGCGAGTATCACGGGCGGAACACAAGCAACAGAGACCGGATGGGCAAGTCGAGAGTAATGTCTCAGCTGCGCCCAGGTGCAGTCTGAGTATCGAACCAATATGTTTTCTTAGGTTCCGGCGGTGCCTACCAGCCAGCCATTGCGGAGTACGCAGCGAACAAACAAGCTGCTGGCCAAGGCCCGAGTCGCACTGCATAACGCAAAACCACGCCCGATGACGTTGCCATGAGATATAAATAGCCACAAAGAAATTCAAGCAAATGCATGGGTATGCAAGTAGTTCCGTCTCTATCACCAGCCCACCAGTCGTGCGTCTACTTCATCTAGAAAAGACACCGGGAGAGAAAGCGCTGCAACAATCACCACGTGTAAGGAGACCCATAATCATCACTATCGCCGTCATTGTCATTGTCCATCACCCGGCCCCGGCCACCCCCGCTGCCGCCCCCACCGGTCCTCCGCCAGCCCAGGCCCTTGGCAGCAAAGTCGCTCATCTGCAGCTGGTCCATAAACGACTCGCGCGCCGCGCAGCACCTTGCACTCCTCGCCCCGGAACTCCTCCTCGGCGCGGCGGAGGCCCGAGGTGCACCGGCCCAGCGTGCCCCGGCGCCGTGCGTCCCGGCACCACTGCGTGTTGGTGTTCTCCCCGATCCGGTCGTTGCAGGTTGCACAGACCGACTTGGTTTTGACCTTGCGACACATGATGATTATGGGATTTCCTTTCCTAAGTAGTCTAAACGCATCCCAAGCAGAAGTGTAAGTGATGCGCATGAGAAGCTTTTTCCCTTTGGGCAGGAGAGGACGGAATGTTTGGAAGGCAAGTAACTTTTGAGCTGGAGACAAGTGGGTGCGGCGTGAAGGGGAGCATGCATTGTGAACACGAGGCTGTTATACCTTAACACAGGTAGGGTCGGTGACAAACAATCGGGCTCGGATAGGAGCCAGTCAGGGTCGACTCCTGAATGATCAGATCAGCCAAATCAAGGGACCGCAGTGGTGGCTGATTGTTTGAGGTTACCTGGACACAGCGCGAGTCTGAGACAAAAAAGAGCAAGGCAAGGCAGTGCAGTGCCCACGTACGTGCTTGTTCAGGGCGTCGTGTGTGTCTTTGTGTGTGCGTGCGTCAGCAGCGTCGGGCAGCAAGACCTGGAGGCGATGCGGTTGGGCCGAGGTTGCTCCCGCCCGTCAGAGATTGAGATAAGAAGAGCACGCGTCCCCCCCAGACTTCCCGTTGCCAGTGCTTTGGCGGGCTGACGACTATATATACGGCCCACGGCCCCAGGACATTCTCGCTCATCTCCTAACCTATCCTCTTTCGACTACACGTGCATCGATCTAGCTGGACTTACCCGAGTCCTCGCAGTTTGTGACGCAGGCTGCTCCAGGTCCGTCATCGTTGCTGTTCTCTGTGTTTAGACAGAATTCGATCTTGACCAAAGGATCGGCCAGGCCCTGGGATGTGTAACCGGGTCTCCAGAAGTGGTTGTTGCACGACAGGAGTCATAAGTCCGTCATAACTTCGGGGTCCTCGCAGCTCTCGGGTGCATTGTTGCTTCATAAACGAGCTGCTCCCCAGTCGAGCTGTCTGTGGGCAGATCTCTCCCATCGCCAATGCAACTTGGGTGCCAGCGTCTTGAGCAAAACATGGCGTCCCATGAAAAACCGGAATTGCTCATACTTCTCAGAACTTGAGTGTTTTCCTGCTCTAGGTTGCTATGGAGCAGCTGTCCCGAGCTGTGTGCTTCGTTTGGGAACTCGCAGCCGTCGGTCTGCAGGACGCCCGTTCGGGCAAATTGCACACATAATCGAGTTTCACAATCAGAGCGGCTCGCCACAAGACGGCCCACGAATTTGCATGCGAGAATAGGAGCCCTCCTTCGTCAATAACCACGTAGTTGGACAGGTGCACGATGAGAAGCTGGCCTGGAACATTTCACGATTCGAGAGCGAATCGATAACGAACCTCGATGGCCTGTGTGCGGAGTTGAGCATCCCGAACAGCTTGCGCGACGGATTGGGACTCTGAGTTCGCTGTTCATGTTACTTCTGCATCACCCTGAGCGGGGAGAAGAGAATGTGACTGACAGCGAACATGGTCCAAATGGTCCGTGGCTACGCTCCGATCGTGGTCCGAGACGGCACTTGGTTTTTCATGCAGGTAAGCGAACTGCAGAATTCCTGTTTGCCGTGATTTCGCATATGGAAATAGCTGACATGGCTTTTGCAAGGTAGGGCCCGGGCCAAAGAGGACACGAGAAAACCAGAAAACTCAATATATATCACTCATATGAGGCTTGGTTCGTGCATCCAGGAGCCTATCGTCGTGGGACTCTCCAGCGGCCAAGATCGCCCTTTTCGTGCGAGATCTTAGGTGATCGAAGTACGCCACTGTGCTTCCCAGCTGCCTCGGGAGTCAGAGCCTCCTTCCAATACACGGGCCGCTGGAATCTCATCTTCAGGTGCTAGGATAGCACAACAGAAACAGGCGTGGATCACACCAATACACAGCACCAAGCACCTGTTAGCAGTGCCGATTCAATGCAACCCCTAGCCAGTCCTTCGAGAACACCACGAGCACAGCCAGATCGGGATCTAGATTATCCATCGGGAACTATATCATCGCGTTGTGCCAGTAACGCACCCCAAGTCCCAGAGCAAGCAGGTGGCGAACGACATGGTGATATATGCCTGGCCGTCTAGGCAGTCACGGCCGATATTCGGCTTGACGACCGCGTTCTGGCCAAGACCAACTCCCTCAGATTTGTCGGGCGGCAGACAGCCGCGACTGTCTACCACTCATTATTCAAGATGATTCCACCAGATAGAAACGCCACTGAGATTTGTCCTGTACGGCTACATTATTACACAGGTACAGTAACATGAGTTTGTAGCGTAGGGGGAGAAGTACGCAGGCGAACGGGCCACCAATATTCGGAACAACCGCTTGCTCGAGAAGTATCTCTGAGAACACTTCCCGGGGGCAGCGAGTCCAGGAGTATACACAACATATTAGAAAGTGCTAGGCATGATACATCGACCCCCATAGCTTACAGGGGGTACATGATGTATGCCAAAGAGGGGAGAACGTAGGAGATACGGTGACCATGGCTAATGAATGTGCCCACGACTTGATCGCTGCAAACTCCGTTTCTTTCTCTTCTTTCTTTTTGTCCTCCCAAGTTCGAACATATCACTTAATCTTGGCAAAAATCGGAAAACACGCCCAAGTCTTAGAATAAGCCAAGTATTTATTATGGTCCCTCTTCTTCTCTTCTTCTCAGAAAGCAGATCGCCTCAATGTTGATCAAGCAAAAAAGAACTCCCGTCTCCTATAGAAAAAAACAGAACATATACACACAAGACACAGAAATTCCGCCTTCCTTCTTGCCAAACTCCGAAATGCTTAACGTGACGAAATCTTGTGATGTGATCCTCCCAACGCCACAACGTCATGATGCTCCCCAATCGTTGGGTACGCCGATCTCGAAAGCGTACGCCACCAACGTTATGCAGTGGAGCGAAAGCAAGAACACACATTCCTCCTCTTTCTCTACCAGAAGGGACACCAACCGATGTAGTGCTGGCAGAGATTCTCCAGTCTGGTGGCCTGGATGATGAGCTTGTTGACCTGGGTCACTGGCTCCAGCTCCTCGTCAGGCTTGAAGTCACGACCATTAAGCTTCTGACTAACGCGGCCCAGGACTTCGACAGCCCGAGCATTGCGGGCTTCCGTCTCGATGTTCTCGGTGTGGCCGTTGACTGCGCTCGAGTTGGTTCTAGCACGAGGTCGAACGCCAGGCGGGCCACCCGTAACAGAACCATCAATCTGTCCCGCAAGGAACTCGGACGGTGGCTGGTTGGCTGCCAGGATCGAAGGTCGTCTAGCTCGAGGAGCGCCAGGGTTGGCCTCCATGGCATGCTCGCGATCTGCATTGCGGAAGTCGGGACCCGTGGGAGACGCAACATTAGTGAGACCCCAACTAAGGAGGGGATCGTGAATGAACTGTTCGCAAACTGGATTAGCATAGCACGCAAATAGAATCGGGACACAGCACTTACAGCTTCGAGAACAGCCATGACGCTCTCCTTGTTATCTCTCAATACCCGCATCACCTGTTCGCACGTAATGCGGAAACTGCCCTCGATGTTGCTAACTTCCATGGCATATGTGAGCATGCGCGTCAGCCGGAACGGCACCTGCTCGGGGTACTTGTCTCGCTTGCAAGCCACTTCGAAACAATCACCGAAATCGATATGGATGATCTTGCCAGTGACACGGTCAAGCATGAAGTTGCTAGGATGACGGTCGCCAAGGCCGAGGATGTAGCCCACTATGCTCATCACACCCAGCGATCGCGTGTAGTTGGTACGTCGCTCCAACCAAGCCTCGGATGACTTGCTCTTCAGCCAGAGGACGCGATACAGATCCTGGCCAGTAGTGTTGTCCAGCGCGTAGCCGAACACTTCCACTTTCTGCATCAGCGTAAGTGTCTCGTAGTCAGGAGCCATCTGAACCATGATGCGGTGCTCAATATTAGTCAAGATCTTGCGCGTATCTCTGTACTCGCGGATGAGAACATGTAAGGTGTCGCTGTTAGGGACCCAACCAAGTAGACCCGAGTTCTGACTGAGAGGGATGGCTGGGTAGCGCTGGATGCCGAGATGCCTCTTATAGCATTCGGAATCGTGTGCGAGCAGTGTGTTGCACAGGCCGAAGAGCTGCATGCAACGCTCATCTTGACGAATATCCTCGTGTCCCTTGAGGACGAAGGCATACGTGCTTCCATCGCTCCCGTTCATAATCAACTTCCTCGGACGCTGCTTCGAGTTGATGACACTAACAGTTGGTTCGAAAGAGATGATTCGGACGATAGGCTGGCCACTCTTGTAAGTGCCAGGCACCGCTAGATCAAGGTCCTTGGAAGCCAACAATTGCGGGGAACAATAAGCCAGCTCTAGAGATGTCATCTGTGGCAACTGGCGTCCAATGCGACGGAATACGTGATAATACAGCTCCCAGGCTTGGTTGATGTCATTAACATCTTGGCTCGACTCGTAATGGCGGCACCATTCCCGTGCTTCGGATAAGTCGCGGCCAAAGGTCTGCGCAAAGCTGATTTCTCGCAGAGTCTGCGGGCCCCTTTCGAGCTGATCGTGCAGCGGCCCCAGAGTGCTGAACATGCCATCGACGTTCTGGTCGCCAAAGTACAGTCGCGATGCCTCCTCAAGTGCCTCATACCACTGCTCATGCCAAAGAACAGCAACACGGATCAACTCGTGACTAACAGAATCGGCTTGCTCGACCAGATTAGGGCTGTGCGCACGCATGCTGTCCATGATTTGGGCGGCCGATCGTGACCTGCGCGTGCTCTGAGATGACTTCATTGCCACCGTGAGGGGGTAAACAAGGGCTTGGGGATGGGTTCGTCCGACGTCAGATAGCAGGTTGTGGATCGACTGTCGCACGCGGCTGTTTGGCTGATTGATGCGAGCAATGAGTTGCGGGATAACTTCGAGCCAAGTATCGACACTGACAGTACCGAAGCCCTGTACAACAGCATTGTTGACTTCGCTACTACCACCATGGGCGAACCAAAGGGTGAGAAGTCTAAGAGTGTCCTGAAGAGAACTGCCAGACGAGAGGGCAATAGACTTGAAGAATCCTTGTACGGCTTGAACAACGTGGCCGACGACGACGGCGGGGTCCATCCGGGAGATGGCTCCATTGGCAGATGGCGAGCCGATAGCCTGGACGATCTCGAAGTTCGCCAGTGCCCAAGCATGCCATGCCTTGTACCACTTGGGATTGTACTGGGTTGCCTTCGAGTACGAGGTCAGGATATCCTGCACGTTGTGGTATTGCCAGTCGTCCTTGTTCAGAGCAACCTGCCATTCACCTTGTCGGAGATAGCACTTGGCCAGGAGGTGGGTGTACTCGTTCAGTTCGTCCATGGATCGCATGTTGACACGCTGGGCTTGCGTCTGTGGGTTGGAGACGGGGTATCCAAACTCATTGACCGGGCCCAACACACCCAGCTCATTAGGTACCTGAGGCTGGATACTGCTCCGAACAACATCAAACTGGCGGCTAATATCGGCTGTGAAAGCACGCAGGCAGCTCAATGTCTTCTCGGGGTATTCTTGCTTGCGTAGGTCTGGCGTTTGGCCGTATTCCCATTGGTACTTCAAGATCGCGTACATGATGGGCGGCGGAGACGACATCACTCTCCTGTTAGGAGTCTGCGGCATGTTCTCGTCACTCCAGTACGGGATGACCGACTCCAAGGGAGCCTCGGTACCGATGAGCTGTTTGAGCCACTTCTCAGCAAGGCCCATGCGCTGCGACTTTCTGCAAAGGTTGCAGAACTTGATCCACATGTGCATGTTCTCATGTGGTGCAAGTACCAGTCCACGGAGTCGCAACATCCTCGACCAGGTTTCCACGTTGCGCTGGCAACCCTGAAGGCGCACTTCCCATGTCCGACGCAGTGTCGCCTTCTTCTTGTCGTCGGCTTGCTTGTAGACAATCAACTCTTCAAGCTCTGCAAGCATTTGGACTCTAACCACGACTTGGTACGCTCGGTTGTACGATTCACTAACAAGCGCACTAAGCTCCGTATCAAGGCCCTCACGGGTTTGTTGGATGCAGGCGGCTGCCTCTCGGAACTGGTTCCGGTGAAGAGCAAGAATGGCGCCGAAGAAGGACCTGTCCGGAGAATGGCGCTTAAGAGACTGCAGGTAGTTATCCATGGCATCCCATTTGCCCAAGCCCCATGCAGCGGCAGTAGCGAGAGGGGCAATCAATCGTTGGATCTCGGGAGCTGAGTTGGACCAAGTATTGCCTGCCAAGCCTGCCAGGGCATCCCACTCGCCCAAGGCATGGAAACATCGCATCTTGCCCATAACAATATCGATAGGGATCGCTTGATCGGCTGGAACATTCGCTTCGCGTTTGTTATACGACTCCAGAGCCTCGTCCCATCTCTCCAGCTTCTCGAACCATGTCTCTCTGAGGCGGATACCATCTTTATAGAGCTGGGCCTTACGGAGAATGCCGATTGCTGCATCGTACTGCTGAAGCTGGTTGTTGATGTCGATCAATGCCTCGACAGCCGGGCCGCTCTGATCTTGCAAGAACTCGAGTTCCTTATAGTGAAGTGCCTTGGCATAAGCATGGCAGCGGGCTGCTTCTCTTCCGAGGATCCTGATGTCGATCGGAAGAGCCTTGTCGTCGTGTTCCATGAACTCGGCCAAGTTGAGCAGAAGACCCAGCAGATCCGGAGGAACATGCTCACACTTGATGGCTTGTTCGATATTCACTATCAGTTCGTCCTGATAGTTCTCATAAAGCTCGCTCCAGCAGGAAACGAAGGCAGAGTTAAACAGCTCGCGTGCGAGTGGGAGATGCATGCTGGCCAGAACCGCACAGGCCCGCAGAGCATGATTGGGAGATTCCGTGAGAAGTGTTGTGCTGAATCGTCTCAGCCACTCCTGCCAATCTTCCTTGGTCGACTTTCCCTTAGTATCCCACGCGGTCTTGAGATGGATAGCATTCATCTCGAGCTTCTTGGATCCGAGTTCGGCGAAAATCGGCTCGTCTTGCTGGTCGACAAATTGCGTCTCGGAGCTCAGATCTTGGGGCAGTACTTCACCCTTCTGCAGCTTGCTGACAAGGAGTTCGTAGTTCTGGTGCTGAATGGGATGTGTCTGCAGAACCTTATTCACAGTACCCATAAAATGCAGGTAGTCCTTGCCAAGTTGCTGGATGAGGGCACAGAGAGTGTCGAGAGCAGCATGTCTCAGAGACATATCTGCCCCAGAAGCAAGGAGACGAGCCAGCGGATGGATGATCTTGGCTGCGTAATCGTTGAGGTTAACCTGGCGAGAGATCTTGCCAATGGTTTCGACAGCCGACTTGCGCAAGAATGTAGGCTGTCCAAGCTTCTCAAAGGTCTGAACGACCACTGGGATGATGAGATGCATGTACTCTTCAGCACTCGCACCGAAGACAAGGAAAGCATGCAAGACCTTCTCCGAAGGTATCCGCTTTGGCGATGTGTCCTTATCGAGCACACTAAGCATCATCGGGAGAAGGCGCGCCAGGTAGATCTTGAACTCCCCTTCGAGAGATCTGGATATCGCCTCAATCAAAGACAATATCGTTGACTGAAGTGGGCCAGAGGATTTGGGCCAGAAGTCCTGCAGTGTATCTACGATCTCCGGTAGAAAGTTGCGAATGTGCTGTCTCACGATGTTGACCAAGCCAGCTAGTTGACTAAAGTAGGGCTCCTTCTTCGTATCCGGACAGGTCCTGATCGTGGAGATGAAAGCGGGGACGATACGATCGAGGAACGGGACACATTCGAGGCCAAGAGTGCGGAAGATGTTCATGATGGCCTCAACAACAGCAGCATGATGCGTTTGGAGGGACTGGTCCTTGAGAATGTTAAGTAAAGCATTGATGACCACAGTAGGGTAATACTCCTTAGCAGACGGCGTCAGTCCGGTCATCATTAGCGAAATATCCGTCATGCGTGTGGCTTCGACGTTTTGTTTGGCGTCGGGTATACGCTCTTCGACTTGCTGTAGTGTTCGGTTTCGGTTAGCATACTCCCAATCTTTCTGGGGGTCTTTCTCGAATGCATATTTGTATTCGTTCGGTCTTTTAGGCGTGTACTTATATCTCCACTTGTCGATAGTACAGACGCTGTTGAGTTCGTCAAAGAAGCGGGTAAATACCTGATGTCGGTAAGGATCCAATGCACCCAAAATACCCATCAATTTGATCGTTTCCTGTCGAAGTGGTCCGCGCTGTGGTTCGGATCGAATGATCGCTTGGAGGATCTCGAGGAGTTCGGGATATTCGAGGTAGGGGTCAATCACGTAGCCACTGTTGCTAGCAAGTTGACCAAGTGTGTGGAGGGCCGCTTCGCGTTTCGCCGTCGAGCTTTGATCCTGTAGTGCGTCAATGATGATGGGCATAAGCTTCTCCTTGTGGACGAGCATGTCTTCTCCTCCAACTGTGCAGAGCTCTCCAATAGCTTTGAGGATAGTAGCCGCCACAGCTGGGCTTGTGTCTCGCGCTTTGGGGAGAAGAACGGCCATCATGGGTTCAACATAGGGTTTGACGAGGCCTTGCGCATTCTGGACGAGGAGGCTGAGCAGCTTGGCACTCTCTTCCTTGTTGCGCGCCACATCAGTATATTCCAGCTCTGTGAGCATCTGGATGAGGGTCTTTCGTAATGATGGAATGACGTAGGCGGGGTTGTAGCGGGCCAAGCGGCCTATGATGGAAATGGATACTTCTCTGATGGAGAAGTCCTCGTCATTCAAGGCGTAGAAGAGGGTACGGATATTCTCGGCCTTGGCCAGGTGAGGGTCGAAGCGCTCGTCAAGTGCGGCGAGGACTGTTCGTCGGATACCGGCTTCGGGGTCGGCCACTCCCTACAGTCAGTAGTTTCTCTATAACATCGCCGACTACCTGGAGAGCGTGATAACTAGTCTGGTTGACGATAGGGTCGCGAACGTAGAGTTGACAGCAAGTAAGAGCGGCGGCTTCTCGAATTTGCGCATCGTCATCTTCGACATACTTGATGGCCACATCACGTACGAATTCGTTAAGAACATGTCCTAGCAGTTGGGTTAGTATCGCGGTCGCTGCCAGTATCGACCTCAAGCAACACCGTGCAGCTGATATTGCAGAATCATAAGATGTACTCACCTGAGAAATCGAAGCTGCCCAATGTATTGAGGGCAAGCTTCACTTCCGCCTTCCTGTGCTCGTAGGCTTGAGGATCCTTGGGGTCCTTTGGTATCACCGGCACGGAGGCGAGTGTGTTGGGGGTTGGTGCGCCAAGCGGTTTGAAAGGCTCTCCGCAGAGGACTTTGCTCAGCATATCCAACAGGCGTTCCTGGATAGTCGCCTTGACAGGTGGGATGTAGAATGCCATGTCCACGAGAGCTTGAGTCAGCTTTGGTGTAAGCTCGCAGGCGAAGATGGGATCCAGCAGGGCCTCCATGTACTTGCTCAGGGTCTGACCAACAGCAACGGCAAGTCTGCTAATACAGTCGAAGACTGGGTCGACCGAGCCACGCTTCCGAGATTGGATGCTGAGACCTTCTCTGACGTAGATCAACACTCCGTCCAAGTACGGGGCAATTGCGCTCTTAACGGAGTTGGCAATGTTTCCGATGGCTAGGAAGGCGTCGTTACGCTCCTTATCCTTCTTCAACATGCCAGAAAGGTAGACCATGAACTTGTGGAGGTATTGGTGCGAGAACTCAGACGGAGCGTAGTTGGCCAAATCCGGTGTAAGTACCACCACCGTCTTTCGGATGATGGGATCTCGGTGGTCGCGATATCGGTAGACAATCTCGCAAGCCTCCATGTAGTGGTCTTGCATGAACATGCCACCCTGTTCGAGTAGCTCCTTGAGTACCAATAGTGATCCATGGACAGTCTCAATGGTGTTAATCTTGAGGCCAGAGATCATCTCGTTGTACATCTTATGCATCCAGCCGCTCTTCATCTCTTGGTCTCGTTCGCGGATTATTCGAAAGCAGGCGCAAACTGTCTCGCCCGAGGCCACACGGATAAGTTGTCGAGGGTCGCGCAGGCCCACCCAGACCAGCTCGAAGATCAAGCCGACATATTGGTACATGAGAGTGGGCGAGTTCCGAGCCAGCTCTCGCAACACCAGGACGGCGCTGTACCGCTTCTCTTCGACGCGATCTGATTGAAGCCATTCCAATGATGTCTTGACTTCGGATTCGACGAGTTCAGAGATAAGAGAGCCACCAGGTCGGCACAGCTTGCCCAAGGCAATAGCCGCAGGCTGCATAGGTACAGTGTCTTGACCACGGAGAATCGTCTTCAGGTTGTTCATGAAACGTGTGTATTTGATGGTGGCATCCACTGCGTCGAAATCTGCGAGGGCGTCCATTGCGTAAACACCGCCCAGGCGATCTGCCGGAACGCTGCTGTGAATTAGTTGTGTTATCTTCTGGTTGACGTTGTTGTAGAAGTAGGTAAACTGATCGGTCCCCAAGTCTGACACCACGCATGCGTTAGCAAACCAAGACCAAGTCCGGAAGTTGGGTTTGGAAGGGTTCTGGAATCAAGAATAGTCATGGGAAGGTGAGCATGAGCGTAGCCTAAGGCCGTTGCAATATTTGGGTGTTTCCAAACGCAAAGTCGTCAAAAAGCTGTGGGCTTGCTCAAGCTTGCTCAAGCTGCACCAGGGCCAAATTGTTTGGACCTAAGGGAAGCTTAAACCATGCCGTCGCCTCCAGCGTAACTGCCCGACGAATAAGACTTCCGCCAAATTTCCAGGCAGCGATTTCGCACCAAAGCTCAGCCTGGCAAGCTGAGCCAGGCTGCTCGTTTCCATCCTTGGACCGCTCATGCTCACCACCAAGCACGCCTCCTGCACCAATATCGCCGGGTTCCCACTCCGAGACTTACCTTTGGACTTGGACACGACCATTTCTCGCAAGCGCAGCGCCGCATGTTTGCGTATTTCGTCACTCGCCCGGTCTGAAGACGGATGCCTATTGTTGTTGAGTAAGTATTTGTGGGAATAATGCGAATATTTGCTCTCGAGTGCTACACTATAGCACGTCGTCGAACTACGACGGAGAGATGTGGATCGCCGAACGGATCGGTAATGGAACGGGTTCGGGTATGCTGACTTCGCCTTGAGGTCCTTGACGATATCATCCAACGCATTATTCAGTGCTTGCTGGGCCGCAGCAGTGGGGTTATTAACCGGGACCGACATGATGCCTGTTCGTTCCGACGAAGCGCGTGCGTGGGAAGATCGAAGACAACAAAGTCGGGATTATAGGAGAGGCTGGCTCTCGTTAGTTGTATCGTCGCGGACGAAGCGATCGTCAATTATCGATGCCAGTTCGAAGTGCCAGCGAGGAGATCGACTCGGTCGTATCGACAGTCGAGGTATTCGACGACAGCCTGGTCGGTCGGCAATCAAGCGTGGGTGGTTCGTTGGACCTGGACCCCTGATGATCAACCACTGAGCCGTCTGCGCCCTCGGCCGTGTCTGCTACAACTTCAGCAGAGGGCGACAGACACCATTGACGTTGCGCTGCTTCATGCGACACGCGCTCTGTTGTGTCAACAATGCCGATGACGTGGGAGAGGCGCAGTCGATGGCCTTTCGAGAGCTCGAAGGTGCGACGTCGAAATCGGGATTGAGGGGAGGGTTCGTCGGTGGGAATGAGATGATTCGAAGTGTTGAACTATGTACAGCTCCCACCTTTGATGATGGAACTGGGACTTGGATCGAGCTGCTTGGAGGTGCACGCTGCACACGGGCCGACCGACAGGATGCAACAGTCGCTGTCTGATTGGGCGGATGCGTGCTGATGACTCCAGGCGAGTGCTGCAATGATGTCGAAGTACTCAGGGATGTGCGCAAGCCCAGCTGGAGACTGTGAGCTGGGTGCGAAAAAGGTGAGCGAGGACAGTGTGGATGCTCGAGTCAAGCAAGAACGAGCTGTCAGAGGTACAGTGCAGCTGGGGCTGCTTGCGCTAATCCCACTTCCCGCGCGCTAACGACTTGGAAGCGTGAACCGAGCAAGCGAGCGGGCGAGCTGCACTTGTTGTTGGAACTGGATATAACGATGTGTTCGCGGAAAAGGAGAGGACGAATAAAGGATTATAGTGAAGGACGAGGCAGATCTCTTCGCCAGGATCTGAACGCGATCCTTATGTCCGCGAAGGAAACATTCGGAGAAGGCTTGTTATTGTTGATTCAATGTTCTATTTCAGGAACCAGCTCAAGCAATGGGAAGCTGCCAAGCGATTATCGAATAACCGCGCTAGTGACGCTGGCGTTATCGTTATCGATACGGACTTCTTAGAAGTCGCATGATGGGGAGTGACGCTAGCGCGATAATGCTAGCGCTTATCGTTATCGATATGACTTTCTCAGAGGTCGTGGTTGCCGCATAACGGGAGGTGACATTCGCGCCACTTCGCATCTCCATCATCTCTTTTGGCCAAGACAGCTTTGTGCACACGACAAGCCAGAAAGGGGCTTGACCGACGGATCACAATTGAAGTTCGTCCTTGTAACTCGTTGTCATCTTATAGTCCCCTATACCGGGAGTAGTTGGTTGAACTTGTGAACCTCCTAGCTTCTATTCTCATAATCTGCATATCAAACCCACCCAAAACCATCGAAGCGCAACCATCCGCTTCTCGCCACCATCGTATCTTCGGCGACCGTTATATCTTCGCGAAACGTTCTATACATCGCGCCAACCGCTCAGGGGCTATCAACGAGGCAGATACCACTTCGTCGCCGAATCTCAGGGGCTTCCTGTACACCCACGGGTCCAGCGTCTTCGCTCGCAACATCTACAACCACTATCTCATCCGCACCCGACCACCCGACCACCCGCCCAATCCCCAGCACATCTCTCAAAATGGGCAACGATGGCGGCTCCATCCCCAAACGCCGCGAGCTTGTCAAGAACGCCGCCCGCCTCCCGACCGCGACCGAGCTCAAAGAAACCCTGCACGAGTCCCTGACCCATGCCTGGACGACGTGCCCCCTGTCCTCGCAGCCGCTCGACCTCAACAACAAGGACATGGTCGTGTCCGACTGGCGCGGGATCCTCTACAACTACGAATCGATCCTACAGTGCTTACTTCCCACGGACGACGCCGCCGTGCCCGAGGCCCAAGAGGAGGCCTTCCGCCAGACCGACATCAAGGGCGTCAAGGATGTCGTGAAACTGCGCTTCACCGTGCGCAAGGACGAGAAGGGTCGCGAGTTTCGCGCCTGTCCCGTCAGTCTCAAGGAGTTGGGCGGGGCCGCGACCAAGGCCGTCTACATTGTACCATGTGGCCATGTCTTTGCCGAGGCCGCTATGAAGGAGTTGCAGCCGGCGGAAGGCAACGGCAAGAGCAACAGCAGCAGTGGAAGCGACGAGGCGAAGAAAGAGCCAGAGCAGCAAAAGCAACATTGTCCAGAATGTAGCGAGCCATTTGAGGAAAGCAACGTCATCCCGATTTTGCCAACCTCGGATGCCGAGCTCGGGAAACTGAAGGCGAGGATGGAAGACCTCAAGTCGAAAGGTCTGTCGCATAGTCTGAAGAAGGATAAGAGCGGCGGCAAGAAGAAGCGCAAGGCCGAGGAGGCCGCGAACGGTGAGAAGGAGAACGGCACCAAGAAAGGAAAAAAGGAGAAGGAGACGGGTATCGAAAGCCGTATCAACAACTCCATGACAGCCTCACTCACTGCAAGGGTGTTAGCAGAGCAAGAGGAGAACACCAAACGGCGGAAGATTGCAGAAGGCAGGCGAGAGAAAGTGAGGTGATGATGTAACGAGGCGAGGCATCAAGACCCGAGAAAGGGCGTTGCTACACTACTAATCACTTGTATATAAGATGATGCTCAATGATACCACGATTCATGATTCTCAAAACATCGCCAAACTCTTAGATTCTTGTGATTCAACAGGCTAAAAACAGATTTTGTCATCCCTCGCTTAAGTCATCATCCATCGTCTATCCACTGTCTAACTCAGTGTGTATATAAGATTTGTGTAGCATCACCGCGAGTAAGCTTACAACTCGTCCTTCTCCCTTACGTTGCCGGGTTCCACAGCTTCTTCGCAAGCAGCAGGGGTGCCAACTTCCATGCGGTAAACGCACTTCTCCTGCTCGGCAATCCGCCAGAGCTCTTCGGTCTCGGCACATGCCAGCCAAACATCGGTTCGGCGGTTCGGGCCGTTCCAGCAGCCCTGCCCGTTTTCGTAACGCATCACCATGCGCTTGCCCCGGCCCAGACCCTTGCCGTCATGGCGCTCTTCTTCGTCGCTTTCTTCCCAGTCAATGCGTTCGAAGTTGCCCATAGTAGTGTGGCCATGACCCTTCTTGGACTTCTGAGAAGTGCGGGACAGCCAGCAAAGCTCGTAGTTGTATTCTCCGGCATCCGTGGACACACACTTGTCCTTGAGGTAGCGGAAAATGTCGTCGGCGCCGTAATCCTTCTGGAGATCCTCCTGTTGGCTGGACAGATCACGCTCCTTGGTGCTGATCTCGCTCTCGACAGCCTGGTAGGCCTCACGCGCGGCAATAACGAGGCGAGACTCTCCAGAGCTTGTCGGGTTATCGGCTAGAATACCGTTCTGGATCAGCCAGATGCGGATGAAGTTCAGCTTATCGTGGACGAAATCGCGGACAGGGCCAGGGAGGTAAGCCTCCAAACTGTAGACTGTAACTTGTTAGCATACCATATTAAATAGCCAGAAAATATCACACAACTTACGGATATCGGTATCGGTAATCTCGCCTTCCTCATACTCCTTCCAGTTGATGCCGTTGGAGTCGGTATCTTCCTTCAGCACTTCCTGGATGTCATCTTCATGGAGGGTCTCGGCCGGGGCCTCCACGAGCTTGGCAGCATAGTCCTCCCATGCACGGACAGCCTTCTTGACACCCTCGTCGTTGAAGTTGGGGTTGTACTCCTCCTTGAATGCGGCCAGGATGCCTTGCAGCTCTTCAACCTTGCCCTTGAGGTCGTCTCGCTGCCCCATGACAACTCGGAGAACATCTCTGAGCTCGTTGACCCGGTTGCGAGCCAGACCAACCAGAACACCGAGCTTGCCGGTACCTTCGGTCTTGACCACCTTGCCACGCTCGGAGCGTTCAACCTCGTCGTACTTTTGCTTGAGCTCGTCACGCTTGAACTCGAGACCCTTGATCTCCTCTTGCAGGGTCGTGATCTTAGCCTCGACCCGGCGTCGGAGCTCTCTAGATTCCTTGGCCATGGTACGGCGCTTCTTGTTGGCCCGCTCCAGGTTCTCCTTGCGTTCCTTCTCGACTCTCCGCCATTCCTTTCCGATAGTCGCACAGCGGTTCTCGCACTTGACACCGCCGATACCGCGGTACTCGTCGCTGCCGTCACAGCACAGTTGGTAGTCACAGACACCGTCATTCACGTACATGAACGGGACGTAAGCGCCAATGTGGCCCTCGTTGGCACACCAGAAGCCGGGCAGGGCATTGCTCGCATTGGTGGTGCCGGAGAAGGCGGCAGGCAATGGCTGGGGGGCGAGAGAGGGTCCAGGTAGGCACACGCTGCCGTGCCAGGCTCGTCGGAGCCGTCAGGGCAGTCGCAGCTGTTGTCGTTTACTTTGGACGCGGGGATGGAAATGGACGGATGGCCGATGCAAGTGAAAGTGTCCTTGAACTCGTAGAACTTGACAACTGCAGAGCGATTGGTTGGTCAGTCGTTGTTTGCCACACATACTCAACCTCAAAAACGTGGGCTGTTGCAATTGCAATCTCCCAAGGTGTACCAAGCTACCCAGCAACCTGAGGGCCCTAGAGAAAGACAGGAATTGGGGGATGACGTACATTCAGGGCCGACACCTCGTGGTAATGAACCAGCAGCCACGAGGCCACTGTGAGCAGCAGCTGTGCCCAATAGCACAAATGCCCGTGATTGCCGCATGTTTGCTGTTGTTGTTGGGGATAGAACCCTTTCCTTGAACAGAAGAGCGAGCGGATGCTAGGTGAACTGAACTGAACACGAAACACATCAGAGGAGGAGCTCCCGAACAGCTAACGAACTAACGCCGCAGCTCCCCTGCCCTGCCAGCTGGCTTGGGCTCTTTGGCTCTTAGCCACGCTGTGTGGGGTGAAATGTGGCGTGCGGGGGTTCAATTCAGGGATGGCCCCCAAGCACCAAGACCCCCTCGCTTTATTGATCAACTCACAATTGACAGAACCCGGGGGCATGGTTGCAACTCTGAGAAGCTGCCACTCATGGCTCTTCCAGAGAAGTGGCATGTTGAGATTCGAACACTTACTCCGTACATACCTACATACTTCCATTGCCATTTAACATAAGTCCTTCGCAGTTATTTGATTTTAGGGGTTTATTTTAGGTAATTTTGCTGCACAATTCAATTGCACTCCTCGGTGACGATGTAAGGAATAAGTTCCCTCAAAATCTCCTAGCTCCTTGTCTCCGTCACATTGGATGGACTACTTGGGATGTTTTCCACCCTTAGCATCCCAGACCAAGCTTATTTGAACGCCATCACTGACCGATTGTGCCTAAAGCAAATACGGCATGCAGAGTTATGTTGACACTGAGACGTTGTGCAACCAGCAATATATTCCTATCTGATTACCTCCTAATTAAACCACAACCATTCAACACAACCAATCGCCCAAGACACACTACACAATTAATCCCACATTAATCCCATCGGACTTCGCTGCAAGCGCCATGACTTGTGATGCGCCGCCAGCAACCGCCGCCGGCCGGCAACATGACATACCAGCCATCCTCTATCCGAAGTAGGGGCGCTCGACCTTGGGGGCCAGGTTGGTGACCAAGCTGTACTTCAGCTTCCAGTTGCCGTCGGAACTGTCAACGACGAAGTAGTCGTCGCATCGCTCGTAGATGCGGAACGTCTTGGTGGCGTCGTTGAGCGCCGCGGGGTCCCAGCGCGAGTAGACGATGCTGCACGTGATGATATATTTGGTTAGCTCTGTCTCTTCCACTCTTATGTTGGACCGAAAGATGTGTAATTGTTATAGGTAGGAAGAGTAAGGGGCAAGGAGTGTGTTCGGTGTGAAGTGAAGAAGAAACAAAAGAGCAAACGTACTAGGTGGTCACGTTGGCCGCCTTCCCATCCTTCTGGGGCACAATGATGGCGTTGGAGACGTGGTGCGCAACCTTGGCGCCGGCAAAGGCGGCGCGGATGTTGTCGGTGGTCTGCTTGAGCCCGACGGAGAGGCCGCCGTAGTTGGGGCCCAGGGGGCGGCTGTCGTAGACGATGTCGTTGGTCATGGACTCACCGAGGCGGTTGTACTGCTTGGTGTCCAGGGTGTAGGCGAGAACGTTCTCGCGCTGGTGGATGGCCTCGTACAGGCCCGGCTCCAAGGCAGCGGTGCCGTACGTCGTGGCCGCCAGGGACATGGGGATGCTGGCGACGGCAGCGATGAAGGCGGTAGAGAACTGCATGATGGATGGATTCGTGATGAAGAAGGGGATGAGATGTAGTAGTTGTTTGATGGTGAAGATGGTTGGCTTGCGAAAGGATGCTTGTCTGGTGGTTTTTTCAAATCGTTGATGGACTGGCATGCCAGCCATACTTATACTAATTCACCAGACTGCCCGCATCGTATGGCAATATGGGACTCTTGACGACTTTGCATATAGTAAACCAAGATACGGAGGTCCGCTGGATCTAAAACAGCCTTGGTCCCTGGTTCTCTGCTTTAGGTGCTGTGCAATATGCCCTCTTACACTTCTCGACAATATCGAGGCCTGAAACACCTGGGATTTCTTAAGTTTCGTTTCTGCAGTTTCTCTGTGTGCTCACCAGAGCATTGTCGTTAAAACAGGTTCAATGATTCATACCTCAGCCCTATCTTAGTCCCTTGGGCACAGTGGATCACTCAAGGGGTCCAAGTGAGATTCGGTGCTAAATTTCGAAGGCCTGGACCGAGTCTCAACATCATCTTGGAGAGTGCCCCAGCGTACGGGACGGTTCGAAAAGCTTGGCTAAGTTGGGGACGAGCCGCGTTCTTGGAACAGTCTGTGCATAGTGTATAAGCATGGCTCGGTGAGACATTCCTGTTTCCGGGGAAAGCAGAAGCGAGGCAAATCCTTCTAACTGCCAACACAACGGAATAGAGTGCTAGGTCCCTGAAGATGGCTTGCAAGTTCACCAAAGTCAATTCCGTTAGCTGTGCTGCTGCGAAGCAAATCTGGGGTAAATCCGCTGCCCTGGGGAACTAAGCAAAACTTCGCACGGATGGACATTCACATTTCGAAGTTAGAGACATAGATGGGCAAGGTGTTAATCTGCTTCCTCGTTTCATGGCCACAACTTTAATGTTACGTAACCTGGAGAGTCTCTTTGGTCTCTGGTACTACTCCTTTTTTACAAGCCTCCCTCGTTAAAGTAGACATTGCAGATGCGAATAAGCATGAAGCTCGGGCAAGCTACACAAGCCCCTGGTATGCCGAGATCCACATGTATACTAGGTGTGCGCAATGAATTCCTTTTCAGGTGAAATTGTTTCATTCATCGTCTGTGATATCGTAACCCAAAGACTCCCAAACGGTCTTTCTGCCCATGCTGGCCCGTCCCCTTCTCGTACAACCCGCTATCCCTGAAAATGTAAAATGCCGTAAAACCACAAGTGTCGTGGTTGAACCCCGAGGAGATATAGGAAGCGAAAATTCCCACCCATGAAATGTTTATCAGAGAAACCTGCCACCCAAACCGAACATAAGGAATAGAAAGACAAGAAAAAGAAAAAGAATAGAATAGCCCCCTACCCGTCGTCTTAGATCAGGTTCTGCGCAATATTGGCATACTTGCTGTCCGGGTACTTGAGGTTATTCTGCGTCGACTTGAGCGACCCCAGCGCCTCCGCACTGACCCCAATCAAACTGTCCGCCCCCGTCTTGTCCCCGGACGCCTCCCAGAACATGGACCCGCCGAGCCCCTTGCCCGTGGCGTACGAGACCTTGGCCCGGACCATGTCGGGCGTGTCGTACGAGATGAACTCCCTCTTGCCCGCGTCGTACGACCAGCTCGCCCCGACCTTGTCGTCCTTGTTGGTCACCTCGGCCCCGGCCTTGGGCAGCGCCTTGTAGTCCCAGATCCCTTGCTCCCACGACCCCTCCCCGATGCCGCTGTAGGGCTTGCCCGGTCCGTCGGTCGACTCGAAGGCCCGGCCGTACAGTGGCATGCCCATGACGATTTTGCTCGCGGGGACGCCCGCGGCGATGTAGTCGGTCACGGCGCGGTCGGTGCTGAAGGGCGTGGCGTCCTTGTTAGATGGGTCCGGGTACAAGTTCGCCTGGTGGCCCGTGGCGTTGCTGAAACTGCCGGCGTAGTCGTAGGCCATGAGGTTGAAGGTGTCGAGGTACTTGTCCATCTCGCCGAGGCGCATGTTGTTGTAGTTCTGCGGGCCCGCGGGCACTGCGGCTGTGAGCAGGAAGTGGTAGCCGTCCAGGTCGTTGCGCGACGAGTAGTCGTCCAGCTCGGCCCGGATCGTGGCCAACAGCGAGACCAGGTCCTGCGCCTCCTGGTCGTTGGCCGGGTACTCCCAGTCGATGTCGACACCGTCGAAGCCCCAGTCCTTCATCAGGGCTACCGACGACTTGGCGAACTGCTTGCGCTTGGCGTCCGTGCTGACGGCAGACGCGAACCGCCCGTTCAGGCTGTACGTCCAGCCACCGATGGAGAGCAGCACCTTCATGTTGCGGTTGGCCTTCTTGAGCTTGAACAGCTGCTTCACGCAGCCGTAAGCATAGCCTGAGGGGTCGTTCCAGGCTGGAAGGAGAAGATCAGTAAAAGTACATCTAATCATGCTTGAAGAATGCCTATTGTTGAATCCCACATAGCAGATCCAGCTTTGGAAAAGGATAAAGAAACCTCGACTTACAGTCACCCTCCCAATGTATCTCGACATCAGCCCACGAATCGGACGTAATACTTAAGGTGTTGTCAGCTACCGTGTGGTCCTCGCGTTCCGGACTTTGTACTTACACCGTCCCGTCATCCTGAAAGTTAGCAAATGCATAGAGAACGTTTGTGATCTGGTTGGCAGGCAGCGACTGGGGCTTGTAGTTGCGGCCGTAGATACCCCTATATTGCGGCGAGTGTCAGTGCGTATGTTCAAATATCAACTTACAGGAATTTGAATATGCGACTTACCAGTTCACGAAGTAGGCCGAGTTTTCGTAACCGCCAGCGCGTTTGTCGACGCTGTGTGTGAGAGGAGAGGCGTGACTGACCGATGCGTAGAGGGAGAGGCAGGTAGTTGCCAGCAACTGGAACGTGTTAGACAGCATGACGGCAACGTATGTATAGAACACGCGAAAGGAGTGGTCGTGTTATATATATGCTAGCAAGACAGTAGAAGGCAAGACAAGAAGTCGACGTCAGATGTCTGACTCTGGAAGCTATAGTTGGTGTGGTCGAGATGAGAATACCACAGAAGAACAACGGCTGGTTACGACACCTTTATACTGCATGAAGGCCAGGCACATGGAACGTCCCCCGTTTGCACTTTCCCGGTAGGTGACAACACGCGTCGAGAGACATGTTGCCATCGTGTTGCATAAGCGATGTCTCTTAGTCGGTACCCCATGTTGTCAGCTAGGCGGTGGGTGAAGAAAGGGGGGCCGTTGAAGGCTGACCCGACCCACACATCCTACAGTCTAAGCCCATCGTTCCCCAGCTGCTGGTAGCATGAGCCTCTCTTGCGCATCCTCCGTGGGGAATGAAGCCAGAAAAGTAGGCCGGGTGTGCCAGATGTAACAACAACATGAGAAAGCCACACGCGGTCCATGTGTGTCCAGCCCTTCTAGGGATCATTTCCGGAGCTGGTAATCTCCGAATGGAGGATGAGGAACAGAAACCGGTGACCCTTACAGAGAACAGGACACCTGCAAGACAGGGAGATAATCCTCGCCCGAATAGGCGGCAACGTTGCCACATATGTCTGCCCTGAAGCCTTGCGGCTCGAAAGACGACCAAGTCGCGTGCGGTCGTCAGCAGGTGTGGGAGTACCTAGTCAAATGATGGGTGTCGTCAATCAGGGGGTAGGTAACATGGCATATGGGGGACCCAGGGAAAGTGACAGGAGGTCGAAGTCCTATGCCGCAACGGGAAGGTGGAGTGGACAGGGTGTTTCTGATTAGCCGAACGATCTGCTCTGGGATGTCTCGGTATTCTCTCCAACAGAGCCCATCCTAGCCAGTCCTTCTGTATAGTGAGTGGAATGTACATGAGCAAGAATGGGGGCTAATGCGCCTTTGCCATCGAAGCGCCGAATCATGTCGCTGTGATTCGGGGAACGCTGCTCTCGAAAGGAGGGCCCGTCTTATCTCAGGGTCACATCCGTCATCTCCAGTGCGCGATTAGGAACCCCGATCTCTGAAGCCTCTCAGCGAATGAAGACCCTTGCTGCAAGTCATGATGGGCTCGTCACGGCTCGCGTGGGCAAACTACCCGTGATGGCAAGTGTAAGACATGCAGTTTTGATAGCAGATGCCAAGAAGAACCCAAAATGTAGATTTGTCTCGTCCATACGTACGGTGTATTGATGTGGGATGAACCACGCCTGCTCAACGGCTCGGCTTGCATATAAATAGCATGGTAGCACACGCTTTTCAGTAACATTGGAGATGTTTCTGGTCAGTCGCCAGGGGTGCACGCAATTGTTCGGCTGCATCCCAGAGGCGCGAAGCCAAGGAACCGGCGTTCATGAGGATCAGGGGCCACCTGAAGGAAGCATTGGGCTTTTTGGGGGTGCGGCGTGGAAGAAAGGCTATCAGATAGAGTGGCCGAGGGAGATTGGCGGGTCGGCCCTGCATCTGCTTCGGGAAGCATGTGCGAAAGAGCGTGGTTATCGCGTGCAGTGGTTTGACCAGTCAGCTCTCGCCCTGGCCCATCTCACGACCACGACCCTGTACCCCAGCAATTCCATCACACTCCTTCCTAGTCCAGGTTCATCTGTTCCACAGTCTGGGCAAATGCCAGCATGATGGGTTGCATTCTGGCCGTGAACGATTAACTCTGCAACGTTACCAAGTCGATGGCCAAAACCATCGCAGTGGGTATTGGCAGCTGTGAGCTTCTTATCGCCGGCCGTGACGGATCCTCCGCTCTGCTTGAGCCTGAATACCCCAAGAAAGGAGGAGACAGTGATGTGTCAAGCAAGTAAACGCGAGGCTTGCATATCGAAAGTAGATGTGAACAGACCAGAGCCCCAAGACATCGTGCATCTGCGCCACTCCCGAATGGGGGCCCGGCTGGACACAGAAAGCTGACTGGGTTCTACCATTGTGGCATGGTAGTATGACAAGCATCCCTGAACTCCTGGATTAGATATGGCAGGCATCATAGTCCATCCGACGGGGAGCTTGCTGGGTTGTACCGAAAGCCGATGTAGCTATGGCCGCTGTATCGTCGGGGTTCTGCGTTGTGGTACAAAGATAGGCGTCCACAAAAAGATAAACAATTACGGGCGGATCATCGGTGCGGTTCGGTTCATGTGGAGTCTGAAACAAGAAACATCCGACATTTGCCAAGGGATGGAAGAGACGTACGGAAGAAAAACTTGTGTTATCTCCGAGGTCAATACCCAGTGATGACTTGCATATGCTTCTCCCTTGCTCTGTATTCCCAGCGCAGAGGTCCACGTCTGAGACAAGGTCAGGTAGACAGACAAATGACATCAACCTTGTCATGGTCAGGGGGCAGCTGATGTGAGGACAGGGGCAAAGGCGACCGACGACGCCTGTAGGTAATACCGGAATATTAAAGTATCGGTCATATCGGGAAAGGTTTCAATTGCTTACACAAAATGTGGTACGAGGACGAGCCGATCTATTCTCTTTGCGTAAGGAAAAAGGAAGCTTGTGGTTACTGCGCCGTATGCAAGCACTTACTGTATCACTTGGTTCCTGCATTTTGACGCCCATCCCAACCCAGCCTCCAAAGCACAGTGAGGCCAGCAGGCTTTGGCATAGGGCGAAATATGTGCCCTACCGAGCCTTTTCTGTCATATTCAAAAATAATATTAGCCCGGAGAGTACCGGGACTGAGTATATTTGAAATTATTCGAGATATATAACAATATGGAAGCTGCATGCATTAGGTTTGATGTCTTGTAGAAACTGTGATGAGAAGACGGAGACGGGATCATTCATTCTATCATTCATTCTTCAGCGGGGAAGACCCCGCCAAAGCTAGCCTCAAGGGTCGCCCCGATAGAGCAAGATGGCCCCCGAAGAGGCCTAGCCTGGCAAGCCTGTCCACCATGGTGCTAAATTTGGCGGTAACCAGGCCGAAGCACGCCGCGGCTGAAGCAACGCAGGGATCCACCACTTTTTGACGATTAAATCTTAATTACTTTCTTCTTGGGGGTCGTACTTTGGGGGCCGTATTTCCTTCAATTCGATTTCGCCTGGAGGATCTTTACCCAATTGATTATTTTCATACTACCTTGAGGCTCAGGTACGCCCTACGAGAACAGTCGGGGGCCACATCGTTAAAGCTGCGACGCTCCAAGCCCCCCAGCCTGCTGCTACGCCAGATCTATTTACGCTCGGCCACCTGTGCGATCCGCCGCCAAACAACAACCCACTTCCTCAACAGCTGGGAGGAAGTGGTGTGGTGGAAAAAAGCAATTGGGAAGGATTCTCTTCCAGCGAACCGAGTTATTGACTTTTCTCCGTTACGCGACTGCTGGGATTGCTTGATTGCTTCTCAGGCCGATAATCTCCTGTGTCCTTCCTTCGAGTTTCACAGATATTGCCCATCGGACGAAACGAGACACACCTCGGCGCGGAACCTCCTATTACGCTGCCCTACCACGACCGACCTTGCCACGAACCCCCTGCCGAAGATACGAGCGCGACATAGACTCCCTGTGTCGCCCTGACCGATGCGGCCGAGACAGCCCATCTGCTCACGACCGTAGGGCGCAGGCCCCCAATAATCAACCACCCCCTCCCACCCCCTTTTCTCGCTACGGCGTACAAACGATGCGACACTTCGCCTCCTCGAGCGAGCGACAGCCCTTCGTCGACCCCGCCGACCAAACCCTCTCGCCCGCCTCGTCCACGACCCTCGGCGACTTCGACTATGCCGAGGACGTAGAGAAGGACTCGTGGCAGGACCGGCTCGCGTCCGCCGGCGGCCGCGGCGGCCAGTCTTGGAATAGCTGGTTTAGATCAAGACAGCGGGGCTTCCGGCGCATACTCAGGAGGCATCCCGGACACCCCCTATTTACCGTGTTGAAATACACCATCCTATTAATATGTATACTTATTATCGGCACCCCGATCCTCGCGCCGTCGTACACGCGGCAGCCCAAGCACTACCGGGACCTGGCCGCGCGATGTCAAGGTCCAGGCCCCTCGGCCGAGCCGGGCTG
Organism: Apiospora hydei; assembly: GCF_038363865.1. Taxonomy (NCBI): domain Eukaryota; kingdom Fungi; phylum Ascomycota; class Sordariomycetes; order Amphisphaeriales; family Apiosporaceae; genus Apiospora; species Apiospora hydei. The sequence goes on from NW_027117369.1 coordinate 1,774,604, forward strand.
CGCAAACCCTTTCAAAGAGAAGGTCTTTATAAGCGTCAGTCTGTACGACAAGGACGGCCACCTGGCCACTGGAAGCTGGGGTCGGACGCTGCTCGAGCTCGTCCGTCTGATCGGCGAGGATAACGTTTTCGTTAGCATCTACGAGAACGACAGCGGCGAGGCGGGCGAAAAGGCGCTCAACTGGCTGAAGAGCCAACTGCGATGCCGCCACAAGGTCGTGTACGATCCACATGTCTCGCTGTCCGACTTCCCGACGATCCGGATGCCGGACGGCACAGACCGCATCAAGCGCCTGGCCTACCTGTCCGAGATGCGCAACCGCCCGCTGCGGCCGCTCGACCAGCTGGACGAGAACGAGGATGGCGGCGTAGTGGAATACGATAAGATCCTGTTCCTCAACGACGTCGCCTTCCACCCGATCGACGCGGCGCAGCTCCTCTTCAGCACGAACCAGGGCCCCGACGGCCGGACGCGCTACCTGTCGACCTGCGGCATGGACTTCGCCAACCCCCTGCTATTTTACGATCTCTACGCCCAGCGCGACGCCGAGGGCTTCAGCAACGGCCTGCCCATTTTTCCGTATTTCAGCAACGCCGGCGCCGGCCTCTCCCGCGCCGCCGTCCTGCGCCAGGCCGACGCCGTCCCCGTCACCGCCTGCTGGGGCGGCATCGTCGCCATGCAGGCCCGCCACGTCCAGAACCTAAACCAGTCCCTGCCCGACCCGGACTTCCGCGCCCCCGGCCACCACGTCCTCGACCCGGCCCAGCCCGCCAGCGTGACGAGCCCCGTCCGCTTCCGCTACGAGCCCGAGGTCTTCTACGACGCGTGCGAGTGCTGCCTCTTCCTAGCCGACGTGGCCCAGGTCGCGCGCAAGGCCAGCGGCAAGACCGAGAAGGAGCTCGGCACGTACGTGAACCCCTACGTCCGCGTCGCCTACTCCCAGGAGACGCTCGCGTGGCTCCCCTGGGTCCGCCGCTGGGAGCGCCTCCTGAGCGTGCTGCAGCGCATCCTCACGCCCATCCTCCGCCTCCCCACCCACAACCCCCACCGCGCCGTCCGCGAAGGCGAGAGCTTCATGGAGGAGGTCTGGGTAAACAACGAGGGTTCACAAGGTGGCCACTGGCAGCTCACCCAGCGTGTAGCCAGGAACGGGCTGCAGTGCGGCGTCCGGGAGATGCAGCTCGTTCAACAAGGTAAGTTCACCACAACCCCTCACCCCTATGAAGAATTTACAAAGACCAAATGAGGTAGCTAACATGATATCAGGCGAACGCACCAACGACGTCAACTGGCAAAACACCAAGATGCCCCCTGGACAGGTCCTCCACTTCCCGACTTAAACCACTCTCTGAAAGCGCGTGACTACGACTTTGACGACGACCACTTACTTCCTGTTTATCTGTTTATATTGGTGATGTTACCACAGGGATACAATACGTATTCCTTACGTTGGGGAAACGCTCCCGTATATTTGCTTGTATATGCATTTTTGGTACATTACTTGGAAACAACATGACATAATCTTGGCCAATGGCAGAATTGAAAAAGAGCCAGTGCCATCTTCACATATTATCTGGGGGACTGTCCTGTGTCTATATTTGGATATATGGATTCATCCACATAGTTGCCTATCTAGCAGATAACGTTTGCTCGAACATGAATATACTCAAGATACACGATATCTTCTATTCATCATAGCTTCGCTTCACGGCGGTTAAAACGTGCGTATATAATTTTTGTAGATGTCCAAATGAAGGTGCTCGGCTTCGTATCATTGGATCATAGCCTCCAGCAGTGCCATCTCCAGAATTGAAGACGACGTATATCGGTCGGTCAGCAGTATCAAATGTGTTCAGACGAAAGTACTATTCGCAATACGCAAGTAAGGTATATTTGTCCCTGAGAACTCCTACGCCGGCTAGCATTGATATCGACACATAAAACCAACATTTACCCATATCAGTCAGGCAGACTCCCCATCTTTCCCAAGATGGATCCAGAGCCCAAGCCAACCGACCCATAAAGCCAATGCCCATCCAGGTATCTCACCGCCCGCACCGCCCCGAAAGAGGAAAACAGGCTACTCCAAAAAACGCAAGGAGGTATCCGAAAATAAAGAGCAAGCAGGAAAGACGGCAAGAGAGCAGACCCAATCCACCAATCGAGCGAATAGACTGCGTCTTGTTCAGGAGTCCAAACCCACGAGACTTCCCCAGGTTTGGGCGAAACGTCCTCTGAACTTCTCCCACGGCTTTGATTCGCGCAAATGCTTCACGGCATTGACATATCCCTTCTTCGTTGCTTATTCCGTAGCTTCAACCGGAGCGTTTTAGTCTTGCCCAGTTGCTGGCGCGCCTTACTTTTGCCCAGCGACGCCCAACGGGACGCCTTCGTTTTGGCTTGATTGTGCATGATTTTACAGCGGCCAAAGATCTACTTGGCAGCCGTCTTGGGCTTGGAAGCAGTTGCCTTCTTCGCCTTGACCTCATCAGTCTTGGCTTCAGTCTTGGCCTTACCAGTGGCCCTGCTCACTGCCGACTTGACCTATGTAAGAGTTAGCCATTTGCGTCGTCGCGAAAAGATCGAAATTCATGGAAGTATGATGGAGAGAAGCGGGGAGGGTAGGGTGTGCTGTTCCACTAAAGATGCTGATCCGCATCGGCAACGATAAAGTAAAATGACACGAGCAAGTCGCGGCCCGGGGCAGTACGAGAATCATACCGAACCGAGGGCGACACAGCGAATATGGAAGGTAATGCTTGCATGGGGAAACAAAGATCTGACTAACCTTGGCAGCGACACCGTTCTTCTTCGCGGGCGTCTTCTTAGTGACGCCAGCAGGCTTAGTGGTGACGGAAGTAGACTCAGCGGCAGGCTTCTTGGTAGTCTTGGGCTTGGTGGTGCGCTTGATGGCGGGCGCGGTGTCAACGGACTCGAAGACGCGCGGCTTGGAGTTGCCGGTCGCAGAGCGTGTTCCCTCGCGAGCCATTTTGACGTGTGATATTGGGGTGGTTTTGGAAAGTTGGTAAAGCGTAATCTATATGTACCGTTAGCATGCGACGTAATTGAAGACGCGATGCATCGCATCCGTCCATGCGACGTTGTGCGAACATGCGCGGGCGAATGCGACAACTGCGCAAAGTTGGATGGGCAGTGGATGGGCCGACTTACGAAACGGGCGGTTAGCTTGTCGCAAAGATTGCGGCTGTGAGTTTAGGACTTGGAAGGATGTTGGTAAAAAGTAGAAAGTAAGTTCAATTACAATCTCGTACAGCTTCAGGTGACAATTCGAGGAAAGAGGAGAGTGGTGAAGAAAGAGAAAAGAGAAAAGGAGGAGGGCAGAGGCAGAAAAGAGATGGGATGGGGATGGGGATGGGAACGGGGAGCTGTTGTGTGGCCCGGCTTGCGAGAGCGTGCAAGAGAGAGACTGGAGTATGTGCGTGTGTATTGCCATCGCGCTCTAATCCCAACACACCAACACCAGACCCCAGCTCCGATCCAGCAGGGCCAGGACGAGACGAGACAAGCGAGGAGCACGTCGCCCGCAATAGCAACCGCCATACTACGAGAGCGACCGAAAAGACGGGGAGCTAGACGAGCTACTGTACCTAATGCCTAACCTACCTGGTCACCTGGACCTGAACGCCAGAGGCTGGGTCGGCATGGAGGGAAAACCCCATCCATCCATCGATAGCCATTGATAAATGGGCAGGCAATAATAATATCACTCGAACCAGGCAAATGACACGCGGGTAGTCAGAAGTAGGCGGTGCTTTCCCCTCTTCTTCGCTTCCTACCCTCTCCGTTCCATGTGGCTCTTGCTCTTGCTCTTGCTAGAGGCGACGGGAGATCCGAAATGGGGACGATAGGTGTCAAATAATAGACCAGACGTGTTGGTCGAGAAATCGCGGTGTCTCCTTCCGTAGTCCATGGAAGCTGCCCCCTCCAACATCGAGAGAGGGAAGAGGAGGGTGGTGGACACCTGGTTCATCTCATTCGATGGAAAGGGTGCCCTTTTCTGCATGCCGGATCAAGCCTAACGGCTACGACTGCTCTGCTCTCCCACCACTGCCGCGCGCGGCGCGCCTCGAGGTTTTCTAGTCATTTCTCATTCATGATGACGATTTTTCATCTAGACGAGAGAGGAGCAATTCGGCCATTGGTCTAGAACTTTCCTGGTGTCTTCCCGACTTCTCGCTTGAGAAACATGGGACATAGGGTTAGTTCACGGAAGGCTGGACTCGACCGAAAGGATGAATGAATACAGCAGCGAGTAACTGCAACGGAGACGCGATGCGTTGGCCAGTCCCACGTCAACAGCCCAAATGATTGGCCCAATTCGTGCATGGCCTGTTTGTATCAACCATACCCGCGATTGACACTGAACTGGGATGTTCGCATTGGTGTTTCATGAGTTGATTGAAGTAAAAAGGTCGCGGGAAGAGAGGGAGGAGAGAGCAGGAGGATTGGAGGAGGGGAAACTAGGGGAAGGCACCACTTGCGCATCAATTGTCGCACCTCCACGCTGTTTCCCCCGCATTGCAGCAGATCCCCATTGCGCCTTCCCTGCAAGCAATGAAGGCATCTGCATCGCCGTCGCCGCAGTCTTCTTTTGACATGCGTAGAAAAACCTTGGGGCTTACATTAGGGAGGTGTACCTTGAAGCCCTTTAAGAACCCGTATTAATACCGTCTTTCGATGTATAGAGGCAAATCGCATGTAAGTCGGTAAGAAATAGTCATTCTATTGCAATGCGCATCCCACTGAATGATGGGACCAGGCATCTCCTTTTCCCCCTTCCTTTTTACCTTCCGTTTCTCGCCAAGAAAGCTCAAAGGCCTTCTACCTTGATATCTGGAAATACCAAATTTCTGTACATTAACTTGTCGCAGCTCAAGAAAGATGTTATATACTGAAGCACCAAGTGTTTTTATTTTAGGTGAGGAGTGTATACAGCCATTTTTCATCAATGGACTGCGCGCTTGGCGCGACTAAATCACGTCAAACTCGAACGCCTCCCCCGTACTTCTCGACCCCCCATCTCCTATGCCCCTCGACCAAACCAACCGTGAACTCCTCGTCATACCCCTTCGCATCCTCCGCCCAAGCCGGCTTCCCCGCGCGCCACGTAACCCAGTCCTCAGCCTTGACCCCCTCGGGCGCGCGCAGCAGGCCCATCGCGACATTGAGCACGGCCTGCGCCGCCGTCGGCTCGCGGTGCTTGGTCGCGAGGAACACCGTCGCGCCGCACACGCCGCAGAACCCGCGCGTGTTGGGCGCCGACGACTTGTACGTCTTCAGGGTGCCGTACGGTCGTTGCTGCTGATGCTGCTCTTCTCGGCCTAGGTCCGCCGGAACGGGCGGCTCGAGGACCACGCGCGGCACCAGCATCCAGGGCACCACGTTGGCGCCCGAGAGGCGGCCGCAGTCGCGGCAGAGGTCAAGGAACGCCTTCCACTTCGTCGGGTCCGAGGGCGAGACGTAGTCGCGCAGGTACGTGTCGTCGAGGACGGCTTGGCTCGGACGGGGGATCGTGAACGACACCCCTCCGCAGTGACACTCGGCGCGGAGGCGCTCTGTCCCGTCCGCGGCTCGTTCCGGCTCCGCGGCCACGAACGAGTCCATGTGGTTCGGACTATACCAGATGATCTCCTCAGCGCCAGCAGAAGCCGCAGCACCCGGCAGTAGCCACCCCAGCAACCCGCCGTCGGGGACCGACTTGGGGAAGCCGTGGACGCGAAACTCCCAGAAACTGCTATCGAACAGCGAGACCGGCATGGACCACTGACCGTCCGCCCCATGCCCACCGATCGTCGACCCGCATGTAGAGCAGAAGAACTGGGGCGTAGGGCGACCCGGTATTTCGTAGCTTGCCATCTTGTTGCTAGGCATTAAGCCACCGGCCCAGTCTGGTTTGACGCCGGGTGGCAAAACGACCCCCATCCGAGCGTACGTCCCCTGCGCGTGCCGGCAAATGCTGCAATGGCAGAGATAGCCCCGCAGCGGCAAGCTGGCGACGGGCAGGCTGACACTGAACGCGACGGCGCCACAGTGACACTGGGCCGCCACCTTCGTGGTCTCGTGCGGGCCCGAAGGTGCCGCTTTGTCGTGGTTGAGGCCCTTGCTCAATAGAGCAGTAGCAGTCGACTCTGACATCCCAGCAACTGACTGCGACATGTTTGCTAACGTAAGTACCTAGGATAGTTTGCGCGTGGGTGTCGTAATTAGACAGGATTGAGTGAAGAGATAGTTCCAATAATCGAGTTATGTTCCGGGAATTTGAGACATAAGCGTTGACCGCTCCGGGGATGACTTGTCTACATATAGGTAAGGTAAGCCAATTGCAGCTACCTCGCATGTATGCAAGTGTAAGTGCTTACTGATTCGACAACCCTGACGCCCGTATCTACATTTTCCTTTTTCTGGCCAGCTGTCATATTACAGTTCATATCTTGAGAGCAGTCCTGGGAAAAGTAAGTCCACACGATCTGTGTTTATTATATTTGGGAAATCGATATAAGTAGGCAGTAGGTTGTTTCGAAGAACCCGCTGCTTGATTTGCTGAACACGACTGGCTCGATCTCATCGCCCCTTTCTGCTGCCATTGCCACATGTTTTAAATGACATCGGCTCAGAGAGAAACAATGGCAGACCAGACCATTGATATTGAAGAAGAAGAATCACTGCCAAGAAATGAATTGATTTCGTTCTACCGAATGTAAAGTAATCGTCCCGACTCCCGGGCTCTTGGGGCTTTTGATGCAATAAGGAAATGGATGGCCCTCCATGTTGAAGTTGGGCAATTCATTAAGCTCCATAAAAGCCCCCAATAATTACCCCAGGTTTCCCGATATTCTGGGCAGCATCCATACGATTATGCACCAAAATCATGAAATGCCGAGGCTGGGTAGCTTTGGAACAGCGACTCGAATTGTCAGATGAAAAGAACTCGTTGCTCGAAGATGAGGGAGGGACCAGCCGGCATACATGTGCTCAAGACTGATGTGCTGTGGTATTGTACATTTGCTATTGCTTATTCTATCGAATGCTGCTGTCTGGGTATCAGATTAAAGAGGAACCGAAGTGGTGGCCGAGGAATATAACATGGCGCAACTCTGTGCAAGTATATACGAAGCATTAAAGGCCTTGGATGTCCAGGCCGTCAACCTTGCCCAGGAAGTCGCCCTTGGCACCTTTCAACAGCTCGTCCACGTCCAGCATGCCCGTAGCGATGTACTTGGTGCTTACACCGGTATTGATCCGCTGGGACATGAGCTCCTTCAGCTCGGCCTTGAGAGCACCCATTTCTTGCTTCGACATGTTTTTGCCTTCTTTTTGCTTCTCCTTTCTCACGCTACCTCGTCCTCCCCACTTGCCCGCCTTCTCCAGCTCGTCGCTGTCGTACTCGACGCCCAACTCCTCGGCGGCCTTGCGCATCCAGTCGTCTTCCTTGCTACCCTTCTCCTTCGCCTGCGACGCGTCGGCAATCTTCTTGGCCAGTGTGAGGCGCGGCTTGAGACGGCTGGCGAGCTTGCGGTCCACATCCATTGTCTGCACAAAAAAGTTCTTGCCCGCTCCTGATCCTCTACCCTCGGCGTGGACCTTGGCAATGAGTCGCCGTGTCGAAATGACTTCTTCAGGCGCGCAGAGCAGGATACTGATACCAGTCTTCTCAGCACGAGCTGTGCGCCCGGATCGATGGACATAGGAGCTCGCATCGCGAGGGACATGGTAGTGGATAACTATATCAACCCCTGGGATATCGAGACCACGAGCAGCCACATCAGTAGCAATGAGGACAGAGGCTTGTCCATGAGGGGCATTAGTGAAGCGTTCGACTGATCGTAATCGAGCTTTCTGAGCCATCTGAGAATGTAAGGGGTTTGTCGGAAGGTTGAGTAGCTGTAACATGGGATTTATGCGTCTTGCAGAGCTGATTGAGTTGGTGAATACCAATACACGTTTGTTGGGGTAAATCCTATTGATACAGTCAGTTGCAACCCATAGGTCTATCAGAAATGGCAGCATCTTACATCAGTAGTAGGTAAAGGTATAGGTCCTTTTCCATGGCTCCGCACTCAACAAGGCCCTCCTTGAGACCTTCCGCCATTTGTGCAACCTATCGATTCTCGGCGTTAGTATTGCTCTCCAAAGGGGGAGGAGGAAAGGGTGGAATCTATGTCTTGGGAGAGGATATATGTAACCTTGGAATGCTCCATGTACATTCAGTCCTCAAGACAGCGGTATAAAGAAGGGTAAATACTGGAATAGGGACGGGCTAAATCCCTAAAGGTGCTTACAGGATTAACATCACAGTACACAGGCTGCTCCTCGCGGAAGTTGAGCTTCTTCAGAAGATACTCCATCGAGTCTGCCTCATTCATCAGGCCAAATTTGCCCTTGCCCGCAAGCTTCTGCTGCAGCCCCTTGTGGAAGGTGGCGGAGAAGACCAAGGTCTGGCGCGGCATAGGCTTGCGCGCCTCTTCATCTTCGTTGGCCGTGTAGCGATCGAGACCGTTGAGGATATCCTCGGCTTCCTTGAAGGAACCCTCGCTGAGTAGGCGATCGGCCTCATCCACGACCAGGAACTTGATGTTCTTGAACTTGTTCATAAGCTCGGTGCTCGAGCTCAAGACTTCCCACAGGCGACCGGGGAGTGCCAATAACGATATCGGCTTTGGTCAGCTGGCGCTGTTGCTTGTGCACGGAGAGACCTCCGGTAACCGAGCAGATGTAGGGGAGTTGGGCATGCCGCTGCAGAGGTTCTTGATATGTTCGGTGAGTTGGTGGGCCAGTTCTCGTGTGGGCGATAGTATCAGGGCGATGGGGTCCCTGGATTCGGGCTCGTCCGCTTCGTGGGTCGACTCGAATACCTCTAGCCATCGCTCGACAATGGGAATACCAAAGGCCAATGTCTTTCCGGAACCCGTCGAGGCCTTTCCGATAACGTCGTGGCCGGCTAGGATGTGCGGTATGGCTGCCCTCTGGATCTTGGTTGGTTTGCTGAACTTCAGCTTCGCAAGACCCGACACCACCTGCGGTGACAGATCCATGCGAACCCAGGCCGAAACGTTGACTTCATCTTCTGCTGCCTCCACTTTTTCCAGCGCATCAAAGGCGTTGCCCGTCACTTCCAGGTCGTCTTCAGACTTGTCGGCTTTCTTCGTTGACTGTTTCTCCTTCTTCTCCTTTTGCTCCTGCTTCTTCTCGGCCTTGGTCTTCTTCTCTTTCTTTGCCTTTTCTTTAGGTTCCTTGGCCTTCTCGGTAGGGGCCTCAGCAGGAGTCGTTACTTCCTCGACTTTGCCTTGGGTCTCGGTGGTATCAGCTTCCATTGGGCCATCGCCGAAGCCCTCGAACTCGTCGTCGTCGCCTTCGGCATTGTCCTCGGCCTGTTCGTCCTCATCTTCATCGTCCGCAGCAATAGTCCTAAACTCGACCGAGTTGTCTGGCCTTTTGATGACTTCTACATCATCTATCTCCTCAAGTCCAAAGAAACCCTCGGCGTCGTTCAACATGTCGGGGAGCTCGGCGGCCTTCCATTTCAGCGCATCGGCGGCAAGCAATCGGTTCGGCCTCCTGGTAGGCTTTTGCGACTTGGGCTTGGGCTGGGTTTTCTGCTTCTTGGAGGCGGATTGGGCGCCGCCAGCAGCCGCAGCCGCCAGATTCAGCTTTCTCTTCTTGTAATCGACCATGGTGAGGCTGGGTATTTCGCAAAAAGTTGCGAGATGGCGGGGCGTCTTTGGTCGGGATGATGCTGAAGCTTCAAGACTCGAGGTTTCTAAATTTTTGTAGAGATCGGCATCTTTTGGGACCGACATTGCCCACTAAAACCGCCCACCAGTACCATCCCAGCACTGACCATACCTTAATTCCGCCCTGTTTCGCAGCATCCTATTCGCTGGGAAAAAAATAATTGGAAATCTCCAGAATGAACCACCCCGCCAACGGTAAGGGAAAATGGGCAGAATATTAGGTAGACAGTTATTCTCTGTATACCGTCAACTTTGAGTACTTACGGGATACTGTAAAGGAGACAATAACGCGAAATGGGCAAATCTTCAAAAGACAAGCGCGATGCCTACTACCGCCTGGCCAAGGAGCAGGGCTGGCGCGCAAGAAGTGCTTTCAAACTGCTGCAGCTGGATGAAGGTCCGTTTCCGACGTAGAACCCCGCCATCAGATGAAGAAATCTCAATAACTCATTCAACCCCTCAGAATTCGATCTCTTCGCCGACGTCACCAGAGTCGTAGACTTATGCGCTGCACCTGGCAGTTGGTCGCAAGTCCTCTCACGCGTACTCATTAAGGGTGAGAAGTTCGGCCGTGCGGCATGGCAGAATCGCGAGGTCAAGTTCCGCCAGCAGATGCTGGGAGTCTTTGGCCCGGTAAAGGAGGCCCCTGAAGAGCATGTCGTCGAGGTAGATCCCTCCGAGGACGAGCTGAAGCCAAGAAAGGACGTCAAGATCGTTTCGATCGACCTGCAGCCTATCAGTCCCCTGCCGGGTATCATCACTCTTCGGGCGGACATCACGCACCCCGCCACGGTCCCTCTTCTGCTTCATGCCTTGGACCCGGACTACGATGCCACGTCAAAGGACCAGAAGGCCGCCCACCCCGTCGACTTAGTCATCAGCGATGGTGCCCCTGATGTTACTGGCTTACATGATCTGGATATTTACGTGCAGTCGCAACTACTGTTCGCTGCCCTGAACCTAGCTCTCTGTGTGCTGAAGCCTGGCGGCAAGTTCGTCGCCAAGATCTTCCGCGGCAAGAACGTGGACGTGCTATATGCCCAACTAAAGATCTTCTTCGAGGAAGTCCACGTCGCCAAGCCCCGCTCATCGCGCGCCAGCAGTGTCGAGGCCTTCATCGTCTGCCTGAACTTCCAACCCCCAAAGGGGTTCTCAGCCAGCCTGGAGGAGCCGCTCGGCGTGGGATACCGCTTGTCGGACATGATGGAAGAGAGGCGAAACGTGCTTTCAGCCAGGGCGCCGACGGTCCTTCAGAACCCCGAAACCAGCGCTTGGAATTGCAGTCCAGAATACCCGCGCAGCACCAATGCCGACGGAGTCACGGAAGTCGAGTTTGAGGATCTACGCGCCCCTGAGAAGGATGACGTGAGATGGATTGCGCCCTTTATCGCCTGCGGTGATCTCTCTGCCTTCGACTCCGACGCTTCGTACCGACTGCCCCCTGGTCACGTATCACTGGACCCCGTGCAGCCACCAACCGCGCCGCCTTACAAGCGAGCACTTGAGATGAGGAAGTTGGCTGGAGGTGCATATGGAAAGACAGGGACCAAGAGCTGATCGAGGCGCTCCTATGTCTGTCAATTTGCTAATGAATATCATGAATCTGGATGCTGCGCTGCGGGCCCCTCTACTACACCGACCATGACATCCTTCATTCCGCACTCCTCCCATGTCTTGGCACCCAGCGTCTTGCGGTACATGTCCATCGCATCGCTGGTTAAGAACATGAAACGTCGCAGATGCGGCCATCCTTTAATAACCTCGCCGAGACACTCAAGCATCCAACGACCAATGCCTTTCCCCTGATGTTCTGGCAAAACATAAACATCGGTCAAGTAGGCGAAAGTCACATCGTCCGTGATGACTCTCAAGAGGCCGACTTGTTTTGGACTGCCATGGCCTATGGATAATCAGTTTATCAGTGGAGAGCTTCTCATTCACCCAGGTCAGGGAAGATAGCACAAGGTGAAACAACAGTCCTGAAGTATTCCAGGCATACCTGCGATTTCCGCCGTGGATTGCGGGAGGGCGTAGAGACCGAAGCAGAGCGAGTTGTGCAGGGCTTTTCTCATCTGATCTCTGGGTAGACCCTGCGCCCACCACATCAGATCAGAGCCTAGAACCGCATTGATTTCGTCGACCTGGATGAGCTGCGGTTCGGTCGAAATCAGATAGTCATCACGATACCAGTTCTTCACTTCGGGGTTCAACATTCTCGCGACCTTAGGAGATAGGCACGAAAATAAATAACTGTTCACATAAGTAAAGTCTTGGAACAGTGTCATCGTTGACCTCCATGGCCACCCCCTCAGTGCAGAAATTGATAGACTTTCAGCTGAGCCCGCCTCACGTCATGGCTCACGTGACCTCCGCAACGTACACCTCCTCTCAAGGCAAAGGAGTGCAGTAGGCACGCCGGTTTTGAAACCGGAAACAAGCAGCAGGTTGTCTTTTGGACTCTCCTAAATTACTTGTTCTTACATATGCCAACACCGTCAGTCAGATAGCGTATGCAATCCGACCTGGTATGGTCGGAACCACCCGAAGTATGATATATCCCAACATCGTTGTACTTGGGGGCAATATCCTGAGCAAATATGGGGGAATCATGGTAAATGGCGACGGCGCTGCAGAACGGGTGTGGGCTCCCCAAAAGGTCACGTATACGTGAGGCCATTGCCGCAAGTACCTGGATGGTAACCTGCGCGCTAAGTCTTGTCGAATTCATTCGCGTTCGGTCTACGTGACCCTCTTTTTATGTTTACTGTACCTTTCTTGTTCGAAGGCTCCCAGAGGGGCGTTTCGTCTTCTTTCAACTGGGGACAAAATTACGTGTTCACCATCACACGGCTCCATCGCATTTGTTCATCATACTTGTACAAAACCACTTTGGAGACTGTTGCACATTTGGGCCTGTAAGCAGGCGTTCGACGCTCCAATAATCTTACAACTTCACTCCTGATGCAGATACGGCATTCCTCACGCTCCATGAAGCAGGAATCGCAACCGCGCGCAATGATGGCTGCCTTTTCTCCCAACGCACTGTACGACGAGAAGTAAGTGTTGGCTGTTGCTTGGGTGTTTGCCACTGCTAATTTTGATTTTCTTGTAACCATCCAGACTCCTCCGAACGGGAAATTTCTCTGATGTGCTAGTCCGGTGCGGCGGCCAGAGCTGGCGGCTTCACAAGCTGATGCTCTCTTCCCGATGCCTGTATTTTCGAACCGGTCTTTCAAACGCTTGGGTAAGATTAATCCATCAGCGTTCACCCAAAACACGTATCCCAAATAAGCACAAACTAACAAGAATGCTCAAAAGATGTTCGGAGACCCGGCATATTTCTACATCGATGAGGAAGATGCCCAGGCAGTTTGGTGGATCATTACCTGGATCTACACGGGATGTGAGTAGGGCACGAGATGACCTGATCCATGATAGTTCTGTTGGCTGACATGGTTTGTACATAGGCCTACCTGGTGAGGTCTTCGCCAAGGATGGTAGCAACATTACTGCATGCCTGCGTCTGATCCACTGCTCGCGGGTATTCCTGCTACCCGACCTGACCGCCTACGCACGAAACCACCTCCACCACGCCTTGCACAAGATGATGATCGAGGCCCAGACCGCGTTCTACGAGGCCGAAGACAGCGATGAGCAGCTCGATGTATCCGAGCTGCGCGGCTTCTTCGCCGGCGTCAGGATGGTGTACGAGGAGGAGGACAAGAACGAGTTCGCGTGCGAGCAACAGTACTTTGTCAATGTCGTCAAAGGCGCTCACTTCTGGCCCCTGTTAGACTCCAACTTCCAGCGGATGACTCAAGATTGCCCGCACTTCTGGACCGAGGTCATGTCGCTGCAGCAGATCGCCATCACCGAGGGATCCCATTGGCCCTACTTGAAGCCCGAGGAGTGCTGCAAGTGCGAGCACAGCCCCTGGAAATTCGACGACCTTCCGCGGTCGACCCACTGGGCGAAGCTGAAACTCGTCAAGGGCAAGTGCGAAGCTACGTGCAACCGCTGTACAGGCGAGGAGGAAGAACGAAAGTCGTGGACTGAGTTGTGGAAGGAGGAGGAGCGACAGCTTCTTCTCTCCCCGGACGACGAGGGAGAAGAAGGGTCAAGCACAAGCAACGATAGCGACACTGCGTATCTGCCTACACCATCGGCAAGAGACGAGGAGCCAAACACTGACGCACTTACGAGTGCACAAAAAGATCGCGATGAGGAAAGAGAGAGGGACAGGAAGTGGCTGGAACGGCTGTTGAAAATCAGTGGAACAGGCACCATCCCGACAGCGACGCGGGATATGCTCTGGAAGAAAATCGATGAGATGCGGCAAGAAGCCCAGGGAAGAAGCTGAATGTGGGTTCAAATCTGCCGCCGCACTTGTGGGATGCATACACTCCAAGGTTTCAAGGGGAATTGGTCACGATAAAGATAGCTTTGAAGGTCTTTGAGGAAGTGACTTGCTGGTCAAGCATGTAATAGATCCGCGACACTCCATAATTCTCCCTCTTTCCTGTACAATGAGTCACCTTGACGATGTATAACTGAACCGCCATACTATGCTATCTAGAGATCTGCAGTGTTACTATATCCAAAAAGGGGGAAACCAAACGCCCCGTCCAAAATGTGATTCCCACCCATTGCCTAGGCTGTGCTCGAGAGATCCCCCTTACCTCCCAACCACCTTGCCTTTACGTGCTTTCTTGCTACCAATCCGGGGCCTCTTCTCCCTCAACCACTCCGATTACGAGTCGGAGTACGAGCCCGAGTATGAGTCTGAGTACGAGTCTGTCCCCGAGTCCGAGTACGAACCATCACCCGAGTTGTTGCTCAACTCATCCACCTCAGGAGCGTCAGCAGGAACCACAAAGTCGGGATCGCCGATCTCGTCGACCTGCACGACCTTCCCGTCAGCAGAAACTCCTTTTTCGTACCCCTTAACTTCGCGCTCGTGCCCCGACACGTCGGCGTACCAATCCAGCACCGACAACTCGCTCGCAAAGTAGCGGTCGTAGCCGCCAGTCGTGCTCCCCGCCGTCTTCTCGTCGAAAAGTCCGCTCGTTTTCGTCTCGTCGGGGACTCTGAGCCGCGCGCCGCGGCTCCTCGCGTTGGCATTGGAGTCGAGGTCGACCACGAGCCGTACGTCGACCCTGCGGCCTGAGAAGAGCGGGGGGCGGAGGAGGCGGCGCAGCTCGCGCCGGACCACGCGGGCGAACCGGTCGTATCGCGGAAAGGGCAGCACCCTCTTCCATGGGAGGCCGTCGTCGGTCGAAGCAGCCGCATGGACGAACAAAGCCCCGGGCACCTTGATGGGCCACTCGTAGCCGAGCTTCTTCTTCTTGTCGTCGTCATCGCCGGCGGCGGCGACGACGAAGGCGTCGTAGTCGCTGAAGCCGTACGCGTCGCGGGGCTGCGCCTTGGCCAGCGCGCGCAGCTCCGTGCGGGTGCCCACCAGGTTGGTCTTGCGGCGGGGGATCCGGCGGTAGGCGATGCCAAAGGGAACTCGGAAGAGGCGGTCGACGACGAGGCGGAGCGTTTGCAGGCTGGGGAGCGCCGTCAGCGCGGCCGGTAGTCCGGGCAATAGCCATGGGCTGTCTGTGGGTCGGAGAGATGGGTCGAAACTCGCTTGCGTATCCTTGTCCGGCCAATAAGCAATTTCAAACAGCGGAAGAGAGAGATGGCGGAGATTTTGGCCAATCTGGATGTTCTGTTGTAAGGGCGTTGTCATGGCCTGGATGGAGTGCTTCAAATTAACGATGTAAAACATATCCTCCCTGGTGTCCACTGCCACCACTCCTGGCTGGCCGGGCACACGAGGTTCAATGGAGAGTGTATGGTGATAACGCCCCACGACCTTACGAGCTTCTCGATTCACACGACCCAAGTTCACTTCTGGCTTCAGCTCTGGTTCCGATGTGATGTACTGTATCTCCGAATGAGCGTAGCTGTGCTTGAAACGATAGCGTGTACCACCCCTTTTGACCTGTGCGTAGAATACGTGGAGGCATGATGAGTGACCGAATGCTTCTTCCCACTAGAAGAAGTAATGTTAGTTGAAGTAGAGCGAAAATCTTGACGGGATGAGCACAACAGTGACACATACAATCATTTCCCGAACGTTTGGTGGCAGCTTGCTGAATTTGCTGAATGCAGGAGGCTTGGTGCGCCGCATTTTGTGAATGATCGTGCGGATGGTTTTATGGCTAGACTTGCTTGGCTGTGTTATCAGGGGATGGTCAGTGACGATGATTCCAAATCGGCGGGCCACTCATAGCGTCGGCTAGAGGTAGGTATATATAGGTCTACAGATGGTAGAATGAGCCTGAGGTACCCGGAGCGCCTTGATCATTGTCGTAGATTCTGGTGTAAGTCATGCTAAAGTCCTTTGTCATGTACGATCTCCCGCGTCAATCATTGGTGACAAGAGTAAAACAGTCAGACATCGAGAACGGAAGAAGGCCACTGGTATCCTGGAGCTTCCAGCCGAGCCCAAAAGAATCCATTGGCAGAGAAGGAAACAACTCAGCACCATATCCTTCCTACTGTCCAAGGTGGCCATGGCGATCAAGTAGAAAGACCAGCCCCCTTGGGTAAGATATTGAACCCCCTGAGACAGCGTCCTCACCATCCCGCCACCACCGACTCCCTCCTCGTAACCATGCGCTTAACCCGAATAGCCGCCGACCCCAACCTCCTTCTCTCCTCCGAGGGCACCGGACTGTTACTCGTGCCGATCTCGGTACTGACGCGCGACTCCAGCAGCCAGTTGCCACTTCTTTGGTCGCGAAGGTAACTGCCGTGATCGTCATTGCCGTTCCGATGGACGTAGTAATTGTCTTGTCGTTGTTGATACCGGCGCTGATGCTGCTGCTGCGCTGACGAGGAGAATGAAGACAAAGGCAGAGGCATGGCGGCGAACCGGACCACGGAGCTGGTCTCGGCCGTCGAGGACCACCGGCTACTGCTACTACCGCCGCCACCAGGCATCAACGGCCGCATGATGGACATGCACATGGGTGGCGGGGAAGGCGTCGCGGGCTGCACGGGCACGGCTTTGCGCGCGGTCTCGAGGCCATAGATGAAATCGGAGTCGGAACCGCTGGCGGAGGAACGCGGCAGCGACGCCGATGGTCTCCTCGATGACGGCGAAGAAGCACTGGTAGTGTCAGTATTGCTGTTGTAGTATGTGCCACCGCCGCGGCGGCCGTCAGCGCGGGCACAGGGCGGGGGTCGCTTGGGACCCATTGCGGCTTTCTCCGGGTCGCCGCCGTGAGAGTTGCCAACGGGCGACCGGTTCGTCGTGGATCGGTTGCCGCCTTTAGCGTTAGGCGTGGCGGACGCGACGGTGCTAGTGAGCGACGCTGGGAGCCAGCGCGCGACCAGCGGCCGGAGGGTTGGGAGACAGAGGCAGATGGTACCGGAACAGAGCTCCGCCAGGGACAAGATGGACGGGTCCACATATTCCCAGGTTGGATCGGTGTATTCGCGAAAGTACATAATCCGGACGGCCGCCAATGCGCAGGTACTGTGGACGGGGTCAGCATTCTCACATGAATTGATGTAGGGATAGACATACAAGAACCCCAGGCAGAAGATGCCAATCAGCAGGCACTTCTGCGCGCGCGGCAAGCGTAGACTGCTCAGAGCGGGGAGTGGCAGAACCAGGACAGCAATGTAGGTGACGATGTTGCCAGCGGCGTTCTGGTAGGCCAGGGGGAGGGTGGGTATGCACCTGATCGTTGTTGCTTCGGCGTTCTGAGTGGGGTCCCCGGAGCCAGTTCCTTGTCCCAGTACGCCTGAATGGGAAAGCAGGTGAAGATGCTGAGCATGATCTGCGACAGGCCCCAGAGGCCGATGACGACCTGGAGCGCGGCGCAGGCCCGGCGCAGGCTTTGAATCGGCAGCACCCGGTGGTATTGCGCCAGCAGGGCCAGCTTGGTCGACATGATAGCCGTGTTATACCACAGCACCGAGAACCAAAGGTACTCGGTGTAGGTCTTGAGCCCAGCGGGATTGAGAATGGTGTTGACATGGCGTCCCAGACCATGCTGTGTCACTGCAGAGGAACCCTCGGGTCAGCATGTGCGGTTCGTCATTCGTGGACCGACCGACTTACTCCAACAGTGCGTCACACCGGTAGCAAGCACGAATATCTGCCATGGGAAAGGAAGTTAGTCTTCAGTGTATTCCGCATGGAAAGGGGTCCGCGGTCCTTACGAGTGCTAGTAGCGCCATCCAATCGTCATATCCCAGGCGATTAAGAACGACGTATCGCGTGTAGAACCTTAAAGAAATGAAGATGGTCGCCATTGCCATGAGAACAATATTGACGCTCAAGAGCATGGAGGCTCGCGACTCGAGAGCAGCAGCCGGCGCCTGCCCCGGGTTATTGGCGACGTTACTCGATTCCATCGTTGAGCGAGATGTTTCCTTGTCGGGGAGACGATTCCGGGTATAAAGACACAAGGGCCAAATGTCCCAGCACGGAGAAGATGGGTTCTCAGTATCTTCTCCCGCCGTCAACCCCGACTCTCCATGGCATTTAAATGCATCCTCCCTCTTGCCTCCCACAGTCCATCCATGTGCAATGCAGTATCGACCATCTTCATAAGATCTGAGAGCCCTCCATCGTATACCGGCTGAAATCCGGGGTGCGCATGCGCACACAAAACCACCGTCACCAAATCGTGGATGGTGGTACTCTATCCCGCGAAAACGTGCGCCCCGGGATGCGCTTGGCCAATAGGAGATGAAGTAAGGTAGGGTCTGCCAACCCAACACCATGATGGAGGTGTTACACGAACCAACTGCCATCTGATAAACCGTTGGAGAAGGGCGTCGCACATGGCTGATGGGCTTGTTCGATTGCTTGCACGGACCGGCTTGCATTGGAAGGAGTCTGGTGCCCCCCTTCCATATTGCCCATTCTCAAAAACAAGATATCATGGCGCGAACGTGCCGCTATATCGCACTCGTCTGTGCGGTATATATCTCCCTTCCTGCCGTCCCCGGTAAGCGATAGACAGATACTCTTCTGGTGGACGAGACGAGAGGGGCTTGATACTTGACCGTCTGTTCTCCTCGATGCCGAGCACAAAGCTTTCAATTACCCGAGCCGTCCATGGCCCCAAGCGCAATCCAAACCCCCGCATTTTCTAAAACCGGCAAACGCCAAAAAAGGCCATGGACCAAACACACCATCCTCCCGGTTAGTTTCTTTCCTCTGAGTAGATCCGATCCTCGTCTTCGACGTGTGTAACGACGGGGTGGCTCAATGCCCCATAACTTCCTCCTCTGCCTCCTCTGCCTTGGTGTGGTGTGTGTGTCAACATCGTAATTGACAGGTTCCCTTATTGCGCAGCCCCACTGGTCGTCTGACAGCTCGCTCTCGCATCGGGACCCTTTGTTGCTTGTTGCAAGCCTGCGACTCGGCTTGGCACTTCGCATCCGGTTATGCGAGTATATGCGACGTAATATCGTGTATGACTCGGCCGTCTATCGTCATAGCCGTTTGCTTCCGGGGTCGTCGCCGTCCCACGACGAAGCTCTCGGCGACAACTGGAAATGCGACCGAGTGCCGGTCGCATTGAAAAAAGCCCCGGTTTCCCGGGGGACCATCACTGGAGAGAGCGAGAAAGAACAGTAGGTGTTTGCGAAGTCATTAAAATTGTGGTATCTCTGAATGCTGTGTGCGCCATATGAAACCATGACAAGCTCAATCGCTAAAAAGCATGCGATGCCGAGGCTAATACATGAACAAATCCCTCTAGGGTATATATAAATATGTAGATAAAGCATGAAAATGGCGATTGCGGCCCCAAGGCTCGATGCCAATGGGGGAGGGCATCGCGGCTCGGGGTATCATGCAAGCTGAAAATCAGTGACGCCCAGTGTATCTATGCTGCGAAATGCGCGCGCATCAGTTTTATCCCGTCATAAAATTGCTGACATGTGCAATGGCTCTGCAACTCCGCCCGGCTACTCCCTCCGAGGATCAAATCGTCCTGGCAGCATTCCCGTTTCTCTCTTTTTTGAAAGCCCCATACCATGTGTCCCAGACCACCCATCCTGCGCCGAAAAAAGCAAGCCCAGTATCGTGTTTCCTCCGTGTGGAGTAGAGAGGGGTGTTTGTTCTGTGTTTGTTGTGTGTTTGTTGTGTGTGTGTTGTCGAGATTAATTGTATTCATAAGTCGTCAAAAGGAGGTCTTCATTGCCCGTAGCCTCTGGGCTGGAACACCGATGCGCCGTAGCCCTGAGGCTGCCAGCTGGGTGTGGGGTGGCCAGCACCCAGAAGTTGCTCGAAAGCTTGCAGGCGTCGCGTCAGCTCGTCATTCTTGTGAGCCATGTTGCGATTCCGACGCTCCAATTGATGAATGTACTCAGTTGCCTTGGTCAAGATGGTACCCTGTTGTGAATATGTTAGTAAGCGAAAAAGAAGAAAGCGGAGTACGGGCGGTGGAACTGACCTTGCTGACCTTGGGCGCCTTCGACGCGGGGACCGGAGAGTCATCGTCATCCTCGGGTATCGACCGGAGAGATGGGATGGCTTCGCGCAGATCGGCAATCCTGTCCTTCAGGTTTGTGCGGTACTTGCGCTCAATGTCGTTGTGGGCTGCCCGGTCGCTGTTCCTGGGCTTGTCCTTGCGATCGCCAATATCGGCAGGAGTAGTCTGGCCGGAGCGCATGGGCTTGGCCACTGACGATGTCCTCCGCTTCATCTCCGGAGGCGGATCACTGGCCGTCTCAGACGTGGTGCTGGGGCTTCGTTGCTTCTCGAAGTTGAAGTAGTCGACTGGCGCACCAGCGCGGGTGGTGGTGTTGATTGGGGGAAGGCCAGTGCCCATGGCGATGGCAAGTAGTCGTTGGCGCTCGGGGTCGTTGAAGACGGGGCTGTTGTATTGCGACTCCATGCGCAGGCCGGGTTGTGGGGGTTCCCAGCTCAGCGGGGGTAGAGTAGAGTCTCTCGGGAATGACATCGAGGGGCGTCTCGTCGCCCCTTCTCGTGTAGTCATCATCCAGAGCCATTGCGAAAGCTTCCTCCTCAGACGAAAGTGCGTGATCGAGCGCACTGTCAGAATCAACCAGATCGTTGATCATTGACGGGAAATCAGGCTTCACGCTGTCGAATGACGTGACCCGCGATGACCTTGCTGACGGGTGGATGAAGTCGAAGGGTCTAATCTACAGTTCAGTAGGGTATTCAGCTTATTTGACTACGACATAGAATGCATAGCCAACTAGGGGTTTTGGGGGCTCACCTGCGGGTTTGGTTGTCGAATTCGGATTTGTCGAGGCTCTCGTCGTCGCTATCGAAACGAAGCCAGTAGTCTGTGCAGTCGAGCGCTGAGTAGTCTTGCTTGCGCTTTAATGACTTCTTCACGTTCTGGCCCTTGGATCCGGACTTGGAGATTCTGGAAGACTTGGATAATATCTCCTTCTTGGCGAGAGGCGGGCTTAATGAACCGTTTCTCGTCTTGGGCTCTGTGACGGGGGGGTGATAGGGGATGGTTGACGGTTTGTTGTTGGGGCAGGCCGTTGTCAAAGTTGTCCCAGAAGGATATCGAAGACAGTTGACGGAGGCAGTTGGAAGAGTTGTCAATGAAGGACTGTTTGGCGAACCAGTTAGCCTCGTTCGCAGACGAAAGATGAGGAACAGAAACGAGTACACTTGTACCCAGTCAGCAGGGGCTCCGAAATTACCTTGCTGTTGGCCGTCGGGAACAGGTCAATGTTCTGTAGAACTTCACTGTCCATGACGACGGAATTGGAAATTTAATGTAGCTCGGATGCTACGTACAATCTGCTCTCTACCTCTAGATGATAGGTACTCCGGGCGAGTGGAGTATCAAGTCGCGAGACGGAGAAATCAGAATGGCGAGGTTGGAATATGCGCTGAGGCAGGTGTCGAAATCTTTCGATGCCTTCGAAAGTGGACGATGAATGTCGTGATAGTAAACCAACGGATACACTGTATCGGTCGAGTCGGCGTTTGACTAGTTGGTGGTGGGCTGACTCGGGTCTCGGCGAGGTATGTGGTTGGTTGCGATGGTTATGGTGTGGCAATGTGCCGACGATGTTGTTGGTGAAGTTGGGGTTGTTGATGGACAAGACGGTCTAGAATGTGAGCCGTGGAGCGGATGGAAGAATGTTGTCACAACTTGTAACAGTTGATTGCTGCTTGATGATAGAAACGACGAAACGAACATGAGATGGAGGGCGGCGATATGGCAATTCTAATAATAAGCCGCGAACATGGGATAGTGGGGAATCAGGGTGTATGGTGGTGGATTAGAGCACAAGGCGCCAAGATGAGAGTCAGAACGAGCCAGATGGCCAAGAGCAAGTCACACACTCAGACACTACGAGCTTTGGCAGGCTGGGTGGTAACCGACGGCCGGTCCCAGGAGTTGGAGGAATGCTCAACAACGGCAGCGGTACAGGCGGAGACCGGCCCCGAGAGCTGCCACATGCTGAAGGGCCTTGGGCAAATGGTCTGACTTTCCAGGCGCTACGAAAATGCAACGGTTTCGGGCGGCCAGATTGTGGGAAGCTGTACGTGGCCGAGCGTACAGTACAGTACTTCTCGCGTAATTGTGCCAGAGCTAGGTCGTGTACCCATACCCCTACGACTGCGACATTATGGATGGAGGCGGCACGCACTGCTTGCTGTACTCGTAGCTCTGGTCACTGGGTGCTGGGGTCTGGCTGCTGGTGGAGGCAGAACGAGGTACGCAGGGTACGCAGGATACGCAGGGCACGCAGAGAAGGGTCGGTACGTGTTACCGGGTGTGGGGCGCCATTGATGGGAATGGGCCATTGATGGTGTTCAAGCTGCCTGTTTCCCGTGTCTTTCTCCCCTTTCCCATTTTTTCACTACGCTGGACGCTGGAGGGTCGGGGGAAATAATGCCCAAGCTGTGCACAAATGTCTGGATCAGGACGGAGGAGCAGGACCGATCGGGTACATTGCTCGCGCAGGATCGCACGCCCAAACTGGCAGGCGAGCGCCATGCAGGCCAAGTAGAGATCGGAATAAGCGGAGCCTTGGATAAAAGTCCAGGCGTCAGAGACACGTGAGCTTGGCGTAGAGTGGCCTGACTTTCCCCGTTGTCTTCCAACCTTTTAGGACCTGGGGGGCAAGGGTTTCAACGACCCAGAGGGACCAGCCAGGCTAGCCAGAATATGCGAACCTCGTGCAAATGCAAAAGCGCGGGACATGCACCAAGCACCTGCACTCGCTGCACCGGGGCGGGCAGACAAGAAAAAAAGGAGGGTCCAGAACTTTAGGCTCGTCTAGCAAAGTGTTCGAAAGTGGGGGTGCAAATCAGCCCATTCGCAAGGCTGAGGGTGGGAAAATCGTATGAGAAGCGGGGCCGGCGGCAGGGCTCTCAAGCGTCTCTTGATGGGATTTATTGGCCGGCCAGCCCTCAGTCCGTTGGCCGCCGTCGGCATGCGCTTAAACTCTGCGTCAAGCCCGACTCAGCCTTGCAGCGAGCCCGGCTTTACCCAGGTCTGGTCGTGGCGTTTGCAGTCGCAGTCGGGTCGGGGGTGTGGCCATCATTCACACCCTGAGTGCGTTCTCGACCCCCTCCCCTGCTCCCAATTACCGTGGGAACGTTATCCGTCACTTATCACATACTGCATCCAGCAACGGAGGATTGCGCTTCTGGAGGTCATGGCAAATCAAGAATTTCCGCAGTTGAGGATAGGATCTACGTACATGGGCAGCATGGGGTTTTCCAAAATGTGAGGCTCCAGATTGCCAGATCGTCAAGAGTCCTGTCAGATTTCGGTTTGGCAATTCCCAAAAGCACCCGATATTCAAACCGCGAGATAAGACTATCGCCAATAAATCGCCAATCCCCCAATGTCCAATCCATCCATCCGTCGTCGCGAAAGAGTCATGCATGTGCATCATCTACAGCTACCAGTCAATTCCTTCTTTGCGAAGTCAGACGGACATTTGCATTTTGCAATGCACCCGGTGTCCACAACGGGAATGTCCACGCTGGAGTCGAAAAGAGGGCATTTCACCATTGAAAACTTGCCCACTCGCTTTCGGGCATCCTGATATTACATTGCCATACTTACAATGATACGGATACCGTACATACAGTAGTATGCAGTGGCAGGGCCGGAGTTTTGGACTATTGCCGCCGACCTACTGTAAGGCGGCTCGTAGATCAGTGGTGGCAGTGGTAGGCAGGTAGGCGTTCTCCGTCACGGCCGACGGACGAATGAAAGAAGAAAGCAAGTCGCAGGCAAGAATGCTGTAGCCTGCACCCACTTCGCCATGTCCCGAGTCCCGCGGCCTCTCGCTCTTGGGGGCTCTTGGGACGACACAGCCAATCAGCGGAGGGCCAATTCGGATTGTAATCAGCGCATCGTACCACTTCTGACCTGATGTTTACATTTGGTCTGCAACACATATCTACCGCTTCGTCGCACGCAACTCCCCAGCGTTTTTTTCTGCTGGTCGGAAACACTTCTTGTTTTCTCCCCATGCGCTTACCACTCTCCGTATGCGCCCTGCCTTCCCCGGACTCCTGCGATCTCCTGCGGACAGCCTCCCTCCACACACTGGGACCCTCCTCCAATTCATTCCGTAACGTGACCCTGCTACACCCGAATACGTGTACTGTACACTCCGGAGCCCAATCTCGGACTGGAGTGATGCAATGTTGCCAATGCACACCTACTCTGCTTCCTGTCGTAGTAGTAATTCCCAATTCGGGACCCTCCCTGCAGTACATCCCCCACCCAC
This sequence comes from Apiospora hydei, assembly GCF_038363865.1. Lineage (NCBI taxonomy): Eukaryota > Fungi > Ascomycota > Sordariomycetes > Amphisphaeriales > Apiosporaceae > Apiospora > Apiospora hydei. The sequence continues at coordinate 1,799,125 of NW_027117369.1, forward strand.
GTAAAATAGGCGCAGGGCCAAAGTAGGTGCCATCCCGCCCGCGTGGCAGGTGCCCCTCGGCCGCTGCCGCCTCAGAGCAGAATTAAGTACTGTACCCTGGGAATAGCTTCCTAGCTCCCTTACCAGTCTGCCCTAGCTCTGAGACACCAACAACACCAAAGACACAAAACGACAGCCGACCACTGCATAGCTAACTGTACGAGAGCATGCAAAGGCCCGACTTCTCACCGTCTGTCCTTCTCTCGTCACTTCTGCGCCGGCAAGTACCGCTGTCCGAATAGTCGGTATCCTTCCGGGCACATGACCCCTTCCAGACGCCCACTGCCCTGCGTAATCTGGTCTTCATCAAATCGGAACATGAACCCAATCTCGGTACGTATATGCCATGCCAATACGCCAAGATCTAATCAGATGGCGCGCCCCCGGCCCTCCGCGGCCGCCCGGGAGGACTCGCCATCGGCAGGCCCCATCGGTGGGATCGAGTGACTCAGCTCGAATTCGTATTCCCAACACTTCATCCCGCAACCCGAGGCTGAACGAACTGGTGGATGGGTGACGAACCCTTCTTTTGCCGTTGTCGGATCCACGTAAGCTCTCCTTGACTAATCTAAATCTGCATCACCGCTCGATCCCTTCACCGTGGGCTGGTGAGCTCCCTTTGTCTCACATACATCGCCAGCAGGCCCGGTCACTGATAAGTCGGCTGGACGAAGGATTCCAGGGGCTCGGAGCAGTAAGTGACATTCCATTTCACATGTCTCATCACCACATCGGCGATGGATGGACCAAACAATTTTCACTTGACGATCAAAATCCAAACCACTCCCATCTTCTCGAACATTGCCGCTGCTTTTCTTGATGCAGGGTCTTGCGATAAGTCTCGAGCTGATTATGCAGCCCAGCAGTAGGCTCTCCCCTCCTTGTTCTGTCTGGACCCTGAAAGGTTTGATCCTCCTCTGGTGCTGTCAGATAAGATTGTCCACCAGCCAAATCTTGGAACGCTGGCCAGGCCAGGGGGTGGAGAGATTTGGTGGCAAAAAAGCACGACGATCCTCCGCCAACGATTCCGGTCCAGGCCGACCTGGTCTGAAGACTAGAAAACCTACCAGTTTACCAGTTTACCGCCTCGTCGGAACTAGCGCTTACCTTCATCGTTCTCGATCTAGGCTCTGGGCGAGTCGCCGGCCATACACCCTCAAGTCGGTTCCCTTCATGCTGACTGGGCTGAATCCGTGTGATGAAGTGTGAATATTGACCAACACAAAGTACCCAATGGTCTTCAACGACTGGATATGACATCTCCACTTCATCTTCATGGGTCCCTCTCATAGCGTGCTGTTGGCTGGCACGAAACGAGCCTGGCACCTGGTACAAGTGACCCCGTCTTTTCTCTTTTTGTCGTCTTCACTGCCAAGAGCGCAGCTACACAGTTACTGAAAGTTCAGTCTATCTTCCCCCGGAAGGGACATGCCTGAGGCCATCCCGCTATCCTTCCAGCCTCCATATCCTCCTCTCTCCTGCATATGTCGACGTCTAGACCGCACTCGAGACTCTACTAGCCACGGCAAAGGGTGGAGATGGCAGGGCCATCAGGACTCCATCCGGCTGCAGGCGTGCGGGACACAGAGTGGTAGGTGTTGGCGTCGATACAAGTATGTAAAAAGCCAGTAGTCTCGCTTTCTCTCTCTTCTCCGGCGGGATTCCGAGCTGTGGTCCTGGTCCTGCGCGGATCATACCCACTGCGAGCATATACATGAATCGTGTACATATGCAAAGAGCCTCCATACACCGATCTTGATGTGATAAAATTGACCGATTGGTCGGCCTCATTGTTGGCCCAAAGCATGCATACATACCTACAAGGCACTATTACTGGTTTCTCGACGACATCTCGGCTGCTTTTGTTCTCCTGTCTTGACCAGCCACGCCTATTGCGTCTGCAATGTCGCATCGTCAAGTATTTCCCAGTTTTGTATGTTTCGTACCTTGATCTGCGCTGGGTCTTTGCTGGCCTTTTCGCCTGTTTGCCTTGAGGTCTACTGTAATACCTAGAATACCACCCCGGGTACAGACGTAAGGCTCATGAGAGAATTATTGAATTGCATCATACTACTCTTTGCAATTATATCATGTTGCTTAAGCGTGGCGGCCTTGCTTCCGATGCAGCTGCAGGACCGCTTTATCGTCATCTTTCCCTGAGCAGGGTTGAACGAGTCGGCGACTCGGCCATCTGGCCATTTTGCTGCATTGGGGCATTACATAAGACTTACCTTTACAAAAGTCCCACTGCATCTTACAGAATATAGTGAATACTTCATCTCAAGCTTTTACGGATACTACTTCCGCTCATCCGATTTGTTGATTTCTCCATCTCTCGGGGACCTCTTAGTCGGTGCGATCCACCCTGTCTTCATCCGTTCATGCTCGTAAGGCCGACCCGCGAGCCAATCAGCCGCCCTTCTCGCCCACAGCTTGCCGATATAGGTCTGATATTGGTAGCTTGTGCGTAATGTACTCGGCTCTATTACTATGAAATGGTAATAGTCAGGTCACTTGGATGCACTGACGACGGGACAAACCTTGTTGACGTTACTTCAACGACGATAGTAGAAAAATGCCAACCACCGCAACATTAGCTTCCTATGACTGGGATGTTGAAGAAGAATATCTCTTTCGCGCAGTAACCGGAAAGATGGGAGTTGATGAATACTATGGAGAGTCGTTTGCCAAGATATCTAATTGCAAGGCTGCAACTCCGTATCCCCACGATAAATGCAATCCTCCTATAGACTCGGCATGTCTGTATGTGATGTAACGCCGGTGCGGCACGTACGGCACATGCTAACTAGATATACGATATAGGCACCTTGCAGAAAGGGGTCTGGAACAGTCTTATAGATCTGGTCATCACAATGCAATCTCCGCAGGTAGGTTGCAATATGGAAATTGATTGCATAGGCCAAGATCGTATCTGCGCGAGTTCACAAACTCAGAAGCATACACATAATAGATTCTCAAATTCACATGGTTGGGGAAGAACGAGATGCCGGGTGATGGTCCCGCACCGGACCTGTGGATGCGACTCCTCGATGAACACGCGACTCTTGCATATATCTCCAACTTTCTCGGCTCCGGCTGACGGCCTGCTTCGGACTGTCGCCTGAAAGAAACGTGGATTAAGTAATGTTCCCCGGATGCATAGCTCGCTCTTCAACCCCACCCGCCATGCCTCGGCTCAACTGGCGGCGGAATTCTGGACACTAAGGGGGAGATATCCACGGATATCTGGACTCTTTAAGGATCACCCAGGGATATCTGATCAGCAAGTGCCGCATATGATGCCACGTAGGGAAAAAGCAAAACCATCACCAACCTATTCCGCATTGCCAAGTCGGGTATTGCCCGAAAAGAAAGCAGCTTTGGTTTTCAATAGGTTCGCGCAAAGTGTACATGGTAATGCAATAGCCAGCTAGCTTCTATAGGAAGAGACCTCGGCAAAGCTTTCTGTATGTAATGTTGCTCCCAATTCAGCCGTCCCGGCCGGATACGCTTGCCTAATTCGTGACTTCCTCCGTTACAGGGCTGAGGAAAATGTGCAAGAATTGCCGTGTTACCCCTGGGAGTGGGCGACGACCACCATTCATATCACTTCACCGAGCAAACTATTCCACCAGGGCGTAGCTGTGAGCTGGCAAACGTTATTCCGAAATCGAATCGACACCAGATGCGGCCGCACTTGAAGAATGACGGCTAGTGACTCTTGGTATCCGGATGCTGGGATGTATACTAGCTGACCTGGCCGTGCTTATAGCCCCCTGCTGTAAGCATCGCTGAATGCTACACACTGAGAGCTCCGCAGAACTAGGGATATGAGGTCTAGGCACACAATGACCAAAGTGCAATTATGCGGCATGGGCGGCACTATGTAACATATCTCGGAAGAAAGCGGGATGAGCATACATTCGAAAATGACTTCACTCGAATATGGGATTGGCTTGCCAAGGTAAGTGTCACATCGCATGAAGATGAGTTTTGCCAGGGGTCGAGTGTTTGTGATCAAGCGGACTGGAAAGGGGCCGGAAGTGAAAGTAAAGCCTATCTCAGTCGAGACAGGATAACTCTGCAGGCTAGAATTCTAGTTGAGTCCGAAAACACCATACATGCAAGTGTCATCAAACAACACAGCGGTGCATCTATTTGGCGTTTCCCGTTAATTCAGCCTTCAAGAAAAAGTAAGAAATCCCGTCGAGATGTTTAGGTAGCACCCCGGGCCAAGAAAGCTCCCTCAAGGAGGACTTGACTCGAACCGGTTCTTGCTCCTCAGTGGATCCCTAAGGAATGCTACTCCTGTGTGCGGGCGAGCAATGCCAAGGTCAGAACATGGGCAGTTGAGTTCAATGTCTTGAGAGCATGTCAATCCCTCTCTCTCTCAAAAAAGAAAAAGAACAAAAAAGAGTAAGTCAATGCCTCGAGACGGCAAACTTTATCGTTTGAGGTGCTATATACAGGTCCTCAGTAGATGCAGTAGATGTCAAAGGCTAACAACGGCTCGAACCCCTGGATATAACGTCTCATCATACCTCCGCCCACTCTGGCCTGCGTGTGACTCGCAGATGAAAACCGTGTACCACCGTGATAGCAAAGGACTGCAGTTGCAGCGGTGCAATGTTATCGACGATATCAAAGTCAAATCTGCGAAACAACTGCCGGCCATTTTCATAAGAGTCAGTACGTGTTGATCAACCCCTTTCAAGGGGCGTTCTTCCCTTCCGCAACTTACCTCGACGAACAGCTTGCGGACCTCCATCCACGCAATGGCCTTGCCCATGCACTGGAACTTGCCCGCGCCGAAGACTGTATCCAGAGTCTTGCGCATTCGGCTGAGTCTCGCGGCCTCTGCCGCAGGTGTCTTCCCATCCCCCGTCAGTGGAAGCCACCGCTCCGGCCGGAAGCATCCGGCATCGTCGCCGAAGACGTCCTTTGATCTCAGGATGCCGGGGACGTTGGCTCCGATTTGCGTATTGGCGGGGATATGGTACCCGCACACCATCGCGGGCTTGGGCTTGTGCTTCGTCTCCTTATCGGACTCGTTCGAGTTGTCTCTGCTGCTGCGGCTGCTGCCGGCACTCCAGCAGTGCCACCATGGTGTTTTGTTGCCGTCTGGGGAGAAAGCTTAGACGGTGCTATGGATGGCGGATGTAGGCGTAGGGACTCGCAGAGAACCGCTTCGAGATAGACAAGCTTGCGAGCTTCTTCGTCGGCGGCGATGGGCTTGCTAAGACGGTTCGCGGAGTTGGCGTGGTCGATTTCTCGTTGTAGTCTCAGATAGGCGGTCGGACAGGTCAATAAGCACAGCATCATCATGCGGGCCCAGTTAGCCGATGCATCTGTCCCTGCGACTCTACAGGTGAAGAGATTGTATAAACAGGTTAGAACCAAGGAACGGGTTACCGGAACATTGGCAATGAAGGTTTGCAGGAGAAAAAGGGGGCGGGCGGTCTATCTGGGCTCTTACTTACATATGAATATAGACCTGCTGCATCAGCTGCTCCCTGGTCATTCCACTGCGGATAAAAGCCTGCATCATGTCGTTTTTCGGTACAGCACCTGGTGCCGTCCTCTTATCCACTAGGCTCTTAGCAAGTCTAGTACAAGAAAGGGGTTAGTAGGTGCCATCCTAGCCCATCACTATGCTATTTCCACTAGGAAGTATATGAAAGTATACTTACCCGAAAAGGATTCCGAAACCGACCTTGTTACCTTCTCTTGGCAGCAGGAGGCGGAACGGCCATATTGACCTCAAGTCGGCAAGCCACGGTATCAGACCGGCCACGGTCATAAGACGTATCGATAAGTCGTTGATCTCCGTCATACGGCGGACGTCCACGTCCTTTTTCAAAAAGCCGAAGGACTCTCCAAAGGCAAACTCGCCGATGAAGTCGAGCGTATAGAACTGCACCTTCTGGCCGAAGTCCATGTAGGGTGGCATACTCCGGGGGTTCCGCCCTGGCTGAGAGACGTACTTTCTGCTGATTAGATGCATAAGATTGGATATCTGATGATCTGCAGCAGGCTGAAAGTTGATCGAGTACTTCAAGTAAAGATGAAGGTATAGATTAGCGACTAAAATACACGTGTTGGGTTCAGGGATCATGCACGACATACCGCAGAGCCCATTTTGAGCCTCAGCGCCTTGTGCTTGGCCGGATCCCGCTCCGAAGCCACGTGGGTTTCATCACCGTCTGTCACTCGGCCCGCGTCGTAGGCCGGACCTTTAGTGAATTGGGACCGGATGCCGGAGATGGCAACCACCTCGTCGGCATCTGAGCAAAGGAGGAGGTTCGGACCAATACGGACAAGAGAACCTTATGGGTTTCCGGCAGTCAGTAGGTATGCAAATAAAGCATGGATGAGTGGATGAATATCTGGATGAACCGGGCACTAACCATAGTCCTCACCGGCTTGGATCAAGGTAGGGAACAGGTTGCCGTTCCAAGCATGGCGGACCAGCCAAATGATAGAGAAATGGGCAACCGGGTGACCTGGAATGTGTGCCAGTTTCTTCCATGCTGCATAATAGTGATGAGATATAGCCACAGCCAATAAAGCGAGAAAGAATATCAACCAATTTGGGGAAGGTTTCCAGGTTCCTATCCCAGTCTCCCCCTGAATGTGCTTAGTAGCAATGTAACGACCCTCATTGTATCGGCAAGAGAGAGACTGTGTAAAAGCTTTGAAATAAGACTGGGACTCGAGACTGGATCACAGGCCGGTGTACACAGGTGTTTATATAGCAGGACGTGATACAGAATGACGCACTATTCATGGCATCGGACCTTATTGACACCCCAAGATTTGGCTCTCCGGCCGTATTTTCACGTCACACCACACCACTACATTCAATGTCGGCATTCACCAACAAATCATACATGATATCAGGGCGCTATTCACCCCCCTTCCAAATTACTTGATTTGTAGAAAGCCAAAGACCGAGGTATCGGCCGAATCTATTGCACAGCTCCGGGGGATTTCCCCTCTCTACATGATCTACTACCTCGGTAAGTCTCGCGCAATCATAAGCTCAGCTCCTTTTCAGTCCACTCCCAGAGCCTTTCAATAAGGCCATCGTCCTTGGCCACCGCGGACTCCTTATCTGGGATTCCCACGGGCTCATAGTACTTGCCGCTGACCACGTCGGGGCTGGTGGCGGCCCAGAGATGGTTCTTAATCCCTGCTGCGACCGGGACGCAGACAAGTGGCGCGATCGGGGCGGTTATACGCACCAATAGGCTTTCTTTTCGAAGAGACTCGGCCATGCCTGTCAGGATCCTCCCCGGATGTACGGCCGCAACTTTCAGTTGCGGATACCGCCGGCCGAGCTGCTTCGCGAGCCCGATAAGAGCTACTTTGCTTTGGCCGTACCGTTGGCCGTATGACTAAATGAAAGGCATGTCAGTAAACATGACGAAAACCGAAACTCGCTTTATCCCCGAGGCTTAGATGCGGGCGTGTGCGATCACATACCATCTCGGCGCACGTGCCCTTCAGCGCGTCAAACTGGACCCCACCCTTCGGGGCCACACTGTGCCCCTCGCTCGACACCACCACGACGCGCGTGTCCGACTGCTGCTCCGCCGTCCGGACCAAGGTCGGCACCAGCAACCGCGCCAGCAGCGCGTGGCCGAGGTAGTTGATGCCAAAGTGCGCCTCGTAGCCGTCGCTCGTGGTCCCCGGAGCGACCCGGATGATCCCGGCGTTCAGGATCAGGATGTCCAGCCTCTCCTCGCGGGCTATGAAATGGGCGGCGCACGCCCGCACGCTCTTTAGCGAGCCGAGATCTAACCCGAGGAACCGGAATTCGGTGTGCGTCGCGTTGTCGTCGCCGGCAGCCTTCCCGGACTCGGGCACCGCTTTCGCGTCATCCGTCCCGTACGCTTCGCGCGTGATCCGGCGGAGCAGCCCCTCCTCGTTGGAACTGCTGCGCGGGAGATCTGCCACGTAGATGCGGGCGGGCTTCCCGTAACGTGCGAGCTGGACCGCGGTGGTCCGACCCAGATCTCCGGCCGCGCCGGTGACGAGGACGACCTTTCCCGCGAGCGACGGGATGTCGCGCGATGGGTCGAAAGACGGCGCTCCCTTGCCTCCGGGCGCGTCGTTGCGCGACCCGAACAGGGTGACGCGCAGCATCTCCATCAATTGGGCCATCGTCTCAAGTGGTATCGCCGGTGCTGACGCTGCCGGAATCAACTGAGGTGTTGGAACCTAGCTCCCTGAGGCGGAACGCTGCGTACTGGCAATGAGGCGATACGGTAGACGCGCGAAGGAATTTCGGAATGACCCGCCCAGTAGTGAAGATATTCCGAGCTAGCTGGTTTGAATGAACCTGGGAGGATGGGAACGAGTCGAGGCATGCGCATCTCGGGTCCAGAAAGCGATTAGTAAACTGCAATATCACCTACAAATGGAGAATAAAAATCCAAAGAAAGGACAGGCTTCTTTTTGTTCGTCCGGATTAGTCTACTCGGGTGGTAGAGGTTAAGCAGGGGGGACTGAAAAAAGCGGCTGGGTTGACTTGACCCTCATATCCACTAATGAGATACAGTAAGCGCTATTCATTTAGCCTGTCCAAGGGCAGTTAAAGCCGATGCCGTTTTCCACGTTGGTTCTTGCGTTGTGTGCTGAGATTTCTTCACTGCTAGGTAAGTAGTGCTCGAGAAATCAAAGTAAATCGTTCTGTGCTTGCGCATCTATTTCTTCTCTCTCTGTCTCTTCTTCTGCCAACATAGGATAGTTACAAGGGCGAGTTATTCCTCGACTGCGAACTGTCGAGAGTCTCACGACGTGAAGACGATTCCCTACGTGCGCCTGCAGACCCGTCATTTTCGCCCCGATCACGGTTCGACAAGTCGGCCATCATGGTTTCGGACGGCGGTTGTTGTTCAAGTAGGTGATTCGAGTCCGGCTCCGGTTCCAAGTCCTTGGCCTCCAGGTCTGCCAGCGTCTGCAGCACGCTATCTTGCCACCGAGATCGCGGGCCGCGGCGCTGCCTGCTGTCGGGCGGGGATAGGTCCTCGGCGGCGCGCTGACGTTGGTCGAGTTGGAACCGCCGGCTGTTGTTCTTATCGCGTTTGTTGACCCAGAGGGACCGGAAGGAAATGATGCAAGCAATCATAAAAGCTGCGATAGCATCAGCGTCAGTATGTTTTGACCTATTGGCTCAAAGACCGAAGCGAGTGATTATTGGACCGGCGACTTACACACTATGTATTGGATCATAAACCAGAACAACAGCCAGCCAATGTTCAGCACTCTGATGTGGTCCGCGTCACCGACGGCCTTGTAAACGCCACCAAAGATGTTGCCGCGGACAATAGTTACGGCAACAGTAAAGCCCACGAGCAGGAAGACACCGGTGAGGACGAGTTTCTGACGAATGGTAATCCCGCTCCGCCAAGCGATGAAGACTGGGAAGCAAATGACTGGATCCCAATTCCGAGGTCAGTAAGTGTACGGGTTGACCACAAGACTGCCATTTTTGCCAAGGCAGACTTACTGATAGCATCGGATATCACATCCAGTGCAATGCTTGCTTTGTAGATGGTGTAGACGTGGATAAGGTTCTCCGTGATGAGGGCCAAACTGTCGAACTGGGAACCGATGGCCAGGATGACGCCGATCTGCACCAGCCCGCAGGACACGACCAAAAAGCTGGCAACCCACCAGGAAATCATGTACGATCTGATCTGGATGCCGAAACGGCGGAAGAAGGCCAGGAAGTTGAGCTTGATGGCCCAGATGCCCACGGTGTTGAGGGTGAGGGCGGTGCGGAGTCCCGGCTCCTCCAATACGATGCGGTCGGGCATCTTCACCTGGGTCGGCATTTCGAGGACGAGGTACATGTATCCGAGGAAGTGCTGCAAGACGGAGGCCAGTGCGATGAGGCAGAGGACCGAGAAAAGCATAAAGTAGTCCTCATTGAAGAGACGCCGGAACGTCAAGAAGCGGATAGTGAACCGCAGGGCTGAGACTACGATGCAAATCGCGGTGGTGAGCCAAACAACGACCTGATGAGAACGTACACAAGAATTCAGATTCAAATCCAGTAATGGAAGCAGCGCGAGCGCGCTCGCTGCACATATCCAACAATAGAACATACATACCTTGAACGCAGTCTCGGAGACGAATAGATCGGTCGACGGTTCCTGACGAGGAATCAGCGTATCTGGAGACGCCATCGAGACGGCTTGCCGTTCAGGCGGAACTGGTTGCGGAAGAGAAAGCACGAGCGAAGCGAGATCTCAGGATATGGGGGTGACACATGCTCGGCTGTTAGGACCCCTAAGTCAGGCCCAGAGACAAAAGGAGCGGGCCGGGGTTATTACCAAGCAGTCCCCAGCGAGGCGTCCGGTCGTCGCCGCCCGGCATTCCATAGGGCTGGGGTAAATGAGAGGAGGAAACATGCTGATAGGATTCAGAGGATGGGCGAGGGGGTAGATAACGAATGCATCAACGCGTAGACTGAACCTCGCAAAGGCTCGAATGGGATGGGACAAAAGGTGGTAATAAGTAAGCTGACGTTAGCATTGGCAGCATGAATAATGTGGGCCAATTCCATTCTCTCTTCGGCAGATTCGTAAGACGCCCTTGATCCTAGCCTTCCTTGCATCCCCGGCTGTACCGGCCCAATGGGACATCCGATTTGGCTGCACACCGTCCTCCTACCTTTATCGATTGATTCTCCGCATCCCCGCCCATCTGCCACCATGGCGATGACTGCGATGATCCTTCTGCTTCTCAGGGGTGTCGCTGCCATCTTGGCAATCATTGTGGTCAGATTTCTCTACCATGGCTACGCTCATCGAAGAGCAGTGAGGTCACTGAAAGCCCAGGGGCTTGTCAGCGCTTTTGATCTCTCATTTCACAAATGCCAACCAAAACTGGAGTTGACGCATGCTTACAGCCAATCTTACCTCATTCAATCCTCTTCGGACATTTACCCATCTTTGCCAAGTTTAAGAAGGCCCACCCCCCAGATATCAATGTATATGTCTTTCACACCTGGCTAGCAGAAAACTGCAAGACCTACTTCCCGGACCATGACTACCTTCCGTCCGTGGTGTACCTGGATATTTGGCCACTTACCGGCTCTCTGGCCATGGTGACGGACCCCGTAGCGGTCTCGCAGTTCACCATCGCCAAGAATGAGCCAAAGGTCGACGTAGTCGCCAAGTTCTTCCACCCCATGACCCTAGGCCTCGATACCCTGACGACCGAGGGCCAGATATGGAAGACCTGGCGGCCACGGTTCAATCCAGGCTTCAGCCAACGTAACCTGACAGCTCTTATGCCTGAGATCATCGAGGAGGTATCGATTTTCGCCGATAGATTAAAGCAAGTAGCTGGAAAGGGTGACGAATCTGGACCGGTGTTCCCATTGATGGATATGACCACAGACCTGACATTTGATGTTATCGGTCGAGCTACATTGTGAGTTGCCAGCTGCAGATTTTCTACTGCCTACGATAAACTCATCCTCATGTCCTAAAGGGACATTCGCTTGCACTCGCAGACCGATCAATCCGATAGCGACAGTCTAAAGAAGACGTTCTTTGATCAGATCCGCCTCATGGAAATCTTCGAAAACATTGCACAAGGCGTCATCATAGGGCGTTGGCCATGGCAGCAAGCAGCGGTAGCACGCAACAACAGAACAATGCACAACTTCCTGCTCCCACAGATTCAGAAGAGGTTGCACTCGGACTCATGGATTGGGCAAAAAGCCACCGTCCTTGACCTCGCTATCAAACATGTCGATACAGATGCCCCTGACGGGTCACAAAAGGAGCCCACTCTGGAATTTGTGGACCGACTTATTGCTAACCTCAAAACCTCCCTTTTCGCCGGCCATGATACCACGGCGGCCACTATCTGTTTCATGATGAAATTGTTGCAGGACTACCCGGAATGCCTCGAGAAGATTCGGGCGGAGCATGACGCGGTGCTTGGTATTAATCCGGATCCGGCCCATGCAGCCCAAGTCTTGACCACATCGCCGCACCTCCTGCACTCGCTCCCGTACTCGCTGGGCGTTATCAAAGAGACGCTGCGACTCTATCCATTGGCTGCTACGGTGCGTCAGCCGCCTCCCGGATATTACCTGACCGGTGCAGACTCCGTCAAGTACCCCATGGACCGCTTCGGGCTGTGGGCGTCGGCCCCGGCAATACAGCGTCACCCAAGATACTGGCCGAGGCCCAATGAGTTTCTCCCCGAACGGTGGATGGTCTCGGAAGGGGATCCGTTATATCCAGCCACTCCGAATAGTTGGATCCCCTTTTCGCTTGGTCCCCGGAACTGCATCGGGATGGAGCTAGCGCATATGGAGCTCAAGCTTGTGTTGGTTCTGACCGCTCGCACGCTCGAGATCCAGGAGGCGTGGAGTGAATGGGATGTCTTGAAGTAAGTATCGAACTGAGTGGTCTGGAACCCTCTGCTTCTATAAGATAACTGACTAGTATACCTTTAGGGGAGCCAAAAGTACGCCCTCGCACACCGTAGATGGACAGCGCTTGTATCAGATTGGAACCGGATTAGTCCATCCGAAGGATGGAATGCCAGTGCATGTTAGGCTCAGAAAGTAGATATGCACCTAGGTATCCAAGATATCCATAAAAGCGGTGGCTGGTAGTCAAGAGGTGTAGTTGCTGTGGCTAGGCTGACCACTTACATAGTCTGCGTGATGACTGGTTAACCCCTGAGATCTCAACATATCAGTGGCTATTATGGTCATAGAGTTCACCTTTGAAGATTCTGTATTGGTTTTGTCTGAGCTGTGCTGCGTTGGTATAGAACTGAATGCCCAACATATGGAACATGACGAAAATAGGGGTTATGAAAAGGGGGTTCGATATGTACCGAACCCGAAGTCTTTGAATCACGGAGCCTTTAAAATTCGGTACCTTAACTTTTTGACAAGTGCTCTTTAACCCATCATTGATTAGCTATTTCTCCGGAGCTTCGCATGACAACACTCGTTATGGTATTCTAGTGATGATTAGAAATAGGGGTGCTCGTTAGCGATTGCCATGGCAGATGTTGGTTGCACCCAGGCTAAGCAGGATGAGTTATCCGGGTCTGTATCATCGATTTGGAAATCGCCTAGGAAGAATTCTACTAGCAGAAGTTTGCCCACACCGTACATTTCATGAAATTCCATATGATTTACGGGACTTTCCGAGCTCAGAATTACGACGCGGAGAAGTCCTAAGTCCCTGGGCTCTACGGAACCGAGGGACCGAAAGTAGGTTACGACCCAGCTGTGGTTCTCACGCACATAGCCGGACCTCAGGTTAATGACCTTCGTTGGGTAGTCTGGGGGTGGTAGCAGGCGGCCGTCGCCGATAATGACAAGGGTGATGAAGGCATATGGGACCCAGTCGAAGGAGAAGCAGGCGGGCGTGAAGCATTAAAGCCCTGTGCTTTGAGCTAGCGCTTTTTGCACGACATCGCCGCCGATGACCATCAGGATGGGGGAAATGTCCGTCGGGTTGCACAGCTGGCCCGCCAGGGACTCGGCCGTGCCTGCGTGCTGGTGCTGGTGCCGCCGGTAGCAGCAGCAGTGCCCCGCAGCTGTACGGCATTCCGCCGTACTCCGGCCAGGCCTCGCACAATGCACGGAGGGACGGAGATGCGCAGGGGAGCAAGAACAAGCCTTGGTCGAGGCTTCCATGGTAAAGAGTACAGCTACCCCTTGTTCGTCTTCCCACACGTGGCCAAGTGAACCCGGTTGTAGAAATGGAAGACTCGATTGAGATATTGCATTTTGGCTGTGCCTCAGGAGAAACCGCACCAACCAGTTAACTGCGCCGGGCATCGCTGCAATTCGTAGCGCGTACTCACCTATGCATTTTGCTATTGGAAGTTAGTATCATAGCCACATTAGGTCTACTCAGAGTAGGATTCACAGGGTGAGAGCCCAAGTGGCAGCAATGTGTGCTGGGCGACATCCTGCCCCTTGCGGCAAACAGGATCTCTCATCCCCCCTCTCCCTCTCCATTACAACGGTGCCACGACGAATGAGCACGTTTCCCACTAGGAAATACGTCAGCAATCTCATGCCTAATTGTTTCCCATATGTATATCTGAGCAGGAATTTCGGCTGGAGCTAGAGTGTTCTCATGGGCAATGATCTCAACGTAGGCTGGGTATGACGGTGTGACCCTTTAGTGGCGGGCTGACTCCCGTTAGCCTGGCCCCCTACATTGTTAGTTCCGAGTAAGAATATTCTGTCAGACTGCTGTGTAAAAGCTGCAGATCAACCAATTGATACCCCGAAGGCAGGTGGAACTTGGGGCTTGTACGTAGGGCATTCGCGCCTTGCTGTTCTTGTTCTGATGGCCAGACAAATGGGCATTGGTTAACTTGCATGGTACCAAATCACGTGACGCGTATGACCACTGGTGCAGAAATGCATGCACTTTTCTTCGTATCGAAGGTTGCGGGCTGCGGCGTTTCTAGAGGAGCAAGTAAGTGATATACATTTACCTTGCGGTCGCAGACAGAGGTACGCTAGTGACGTGCTCGACAGTTTTCCGGTGTGGCATCGGTGAGCCGCCAAGAAGAGAAGTCACGAGGCAAGAGTCAAGAGTGACCGTTTCGATGGAAAAACAGAGCAGGTCGAAGGACAACCAGGTTTCTTGGGGTCCGGCGGGGATGGCATGCACCAGACCGCTGAGATCTTCGGGGGCAGATCCATTAATAGCGCCTGCTTGCATTCCCGTTTGGCTGGAAGATGGGGCCGGGAGTCGCCGACCAATGGGCTGGCAAGGATGCAGAGCGTGGGACCGCGCCCGCGCCTGACTGGAATTCAACAACATGTCTGCCGTTGCAGAAAACCGCGAAACCGCTCGCCAATGAAGATCATTTCTCCATGTAATGACGAGTCGACTGGGGACGACCGTAGAGAAAAAAAGAGCGATGATCCGCTTAGCCGTTCGACCCGAATCTTTTTTCTTCCTCCATCAAGAATCAGCATGACGAAGTTTGGGAGTGAGTTTCAGTAGCAACTAAGGTTGAAGAGCTTATATTCGGTGAGACTGGCGCGTGCCAAGACCACGCTGTCAGCACTATGAGAAGATTTGCAAGACGACAGAAGCATATGAAGGCGATCGTATTCGCGTGCAGGAACATTGATCAGAACACGAGAGAGGTTCGGTTCGACATCACAGTTGAAACTTGACACCTCTCCGAACATGAGGCCAGTCGAGTCGAGTCGAGTCGAGTCGAGTCGCGGTGGTGGTGTTCCTGTGGTTCACGTTTCGATACTTGCGAACCCGGCGGCTGGTACATGGCCCGAGTACTTCCTGTAAGGGCAGGCATTTGAAGCTTCGAGAGTGGCACCACTAGTGGCCCTTCAGTGGGGTTGGCCCTGGCATTGGCTTCCCGGCGCAACGATAGGGCAATTGACAAGCACCCTACCCATCCTTCGAAACCTCGAGATCGATTGATCTGGTTCAGTTTCTGACTTTCTGAGACCCTATTCACACCTAGGTATTCCTGCGATTTGCCCAGAGAAACGGCCAACACCTAAACTACGTACCAAAGGCCTTCCCGGAGTCCTATCCGGAGATAGTCACCAATGGCAATCTTGGATGAAGGCATCAAATTGCAGTGGCACCGTGCGTGCGGCCGAGTACAGACAGAACAAATGACTAATGTCCGTCTGTGTTAACACACGACCAGTAAGACCCGGGATAAGCGAACACCTGAGATGAGAAATTTGGCGGGCAATCTTACAGCATCGGACATTGCATGTCAGCAGGCGAGGACAAACACACCACATTCCTCAGGTGCTATCTAAGTAATCATTCACCAACTGTACTTGGATCCTAACGCGCGCGCGCTTACCGGCACAGCATGATTTTTGACCTCGTACCAGGTCGTTTATCTGCTCATCCTGCCAAGCTGTTTATGTTTTCTTGATGGTGAAGCGACGCGAGTGCTTGGTGCTTGGTGGACGGGATTTGGAAGGTGTCGTCTACGGCATCTGCTCACCGAACCGTTTTTAATTAAGACCCGGTCAATCAGGCCGATGTACACCGGAAGTACATACTGGTCGAGCTTCACGGGGCACAGCAGCACTGCAAGAACCCAGCAGGTCCAATCTCACGATACCCCGCAAAACACCTCAATTCGGAGCTTCCTTCGATGCCCGTCATTTGTGAGGGCCGTTCAGGATTGGGCAGCCTATGTTGGCTGGTCCTCTCCCGGCGTTCCGCCTAATGTTCTTCTATCAGCGGCTAGCAGCGAAAACGACCAGAAAGGGCAGGACGTATCTGTCTTTGTCTTTGCGGCTTAAGGGTAGGTACATGTAGGTAGTATCTAAAGTAGGGGTACCTCTTGTACTGACCTAAGCAGGTGGTGTACCTTATCAGGATCAGAAGGGGGGCCATTCTGCCACTGGCCCTCTCGCTAGGCTGCCTGCTAGGCCCTTCATGTCGCAGTGTCGCAGTGTCGCACAAGGGGGGGGGGTCCACCTGCGCATGTCTGGGCTGCTGGACACTGGGCACTGCGGACTCAACGTTACAGGACCCATCCATCCCTCCCCGGCGATCAAATCAGAATCAGTCAATCAAAAAATGTTCTCAGGTCCTGTCGCTGTCTCTGTTGTCACTGTGCATCCTTGAGGCCCTCCCATTGATTGATTCCCATTCCATCCCGCGCCCCGAAAGGCTGACGGTGATCCTCTGGCGGCTTGTCTGTTGCTTGCTATCTGTCTATCTACATGTACCGTAGCTAGCTGCTACCTAACCTAAGCATCAAACCCCCACAATTTCCCACTCTTCATTCTCTTCCCGACTTCCTTTCGTTCAGGCGGCTTCTGTACTTTTTGGTTCTGCTTCTTTTTGGGTTGGAGCACATCCACCGTCACAACAAACCCCTCCCTCCCCTTTACTGTTTCTGACTGTTTGTTACTGTACGGACGGTTCTTGTACGGACGGGTCGGATCCCATCGCTCCTACAAAGACGCACAATACACACACACACACGAGAGAACGGCGCGCCAAGACTACTGACACTCGCTCACTCTCCAAGCGGCTCAAGGGGACAGACAGACAGTATCTGTCGCAGCTTCATCCCACTGTATCGCACAGATGGACCCGTGCTTGTGACGGAAACCTGCCCTATCAGATTTTGGTTTTTGCCCAGCTCTGCTCTCTGCTCTGCTCAGGCTCGACAGCTTCGATCGAGGGCACTCCCGCTATCGCATTGCACCCTTTTCCTGCACGTTTACCCAAGCCGAGACGACGAATCCGCTCCTGCGGTAGTCGCATGTCAACCTACACACCAAAACTCAGTAGTGCATCGAATCCTCGTTTGTCTCGGTACACGCAGAGTACTTCCGAACCTAGCTGCCACACCACACACCCAAAGGCCGCCAACCTTTTTTTTGGTCCTCGATCGAATACAGGGCCCCTCCCCCGTGTTTCCCATTCGACTGTTCGATCCTGGCCGTCCTGAGCTTGCTTTCCCTTATCAAACACCAAACATGAGTAACACCACCAGGCCACCACCACCACCCCAGACCCTGCCACATGCTGCACATGCATTCGTCCGTGGCAACGAGAGGCAACGCCTGCCTACCCCGGGCTCTCTCCCTCTCTTAGATACCTCCAACGCCCCGACTACGCCTACCCGGCCGTCCAAGGATACCGCTGCCTACCTCAACCACCAGAGTCTTCTTGCCAACCAGGCCATCCAACTATCACCGCATTCGTTCCACCATGACGTTTCATCCCATCGCCCCGACCAAGCCATCAGTGCCGATGACACGATGAACTCCCAGCTCCCGGTGCGCCCCGGCCAGATTCAGTTCCGTTCCAACACTATATCGCCGTCCCCGCCAACAGAGACCATCGCCGAAGAGACGACCGCGTCGCCCACCGACGGTGCCCTACACCCATCTACCCCACTGGGGCCCCGAAGCATCGACTCCCTTTCCCTCAACACCGACTTTCCGAGCCAGACACCCTCGCGGGCGGATAGCCTCAACAGCAACTACGGACTGAGCTCGTCACATCGCCTGGGACACAAATCCTCTTCGGCCAGCCTCCGGCCAGTATCGAGAACCCCATCCGTTAAGCGGGCGTTTGCCAATAATATTGGCTCTGCTTGCAGTTCGGCCGTGCCCAGCCCCGTTATTGCGGCTATGGGCGATTTGACACCCTTGCCTTCCCCGTTATTATTAGGTGATTCGCCAGGACCGTGGAGGAGACTTGGTGCAAGGCCGCCGTCCAGGGAAGCCAACCTGCCGACCATTATGCCCGACTCCGTTCTGGTTACTTCGAGTGGCGAATCTGTGGCTGCTCATCTGGCCAACCAGTCTAAGAGAAAGGTATATGGTGGTCTCAGAGCAGGGGATCCTCCAGCGAACAGTATATCTAGCAGCGGAGACAAGATGCATGGGCGAAACAGAAGCGTCAGCGAATACATACCCGATCCGATGTCGATACCCAAGAGGCAGCTCACAGTCTCTGCGTCGCATAATCGACAAGGCGAGCGCAACAACAACAACAATGGCGATGGCGATCACAACCTACGTCGCGAACCCCATCTCTCCGCTTCGCGTGGATTAACGGCCGCTGCAAACCCCCTACTCCCCCACCAAGCGAATCTTCCCAGAGCAACGATGGTTCCGCTGGCCGGCTCTCGAAAAAGCCGCGGTTTGAATACTTCGAGGCTCGTGGAAAGGAGGACAACAAACTGCGAAGATGGCGCGCCGTGAAGCAGCTCGGCGAGGGAACTTTTAGTCGGGTCATGCTCGCGACCAGCCAGGTTGCTGTTGACGACAGCGAGGAGGATGGACCTGGTGGCGTGACGACCCCCCGTCGAACCTGACCTTAAGACTCTGGTGGCCGTCAAAGTGTGCGAACATGGCCCGCGCGGCGGAGCGTCTGAGCAACGCATCGAGATGAGCCTCAAGCGAGAACTCGAAATCATGCGATCCATCAACCACCCGTCGATAGTGCATCTCAAAGCCTGGAACATTGAACCGACGCGAGCCCTCCTCGTCTTGAGCTACTGCCCCGGCGGCGATTTGTTCGATGTCGCTACCACACACCGGGACCTGCTTTCGCCGTCCCTATTAAGGCGCATATTCGCCGAACTCGTGGGCGCGGTGAGATATCTTCACGACCGGCGCATAGTGCACCGCGACATCAAACTCGAGAGTAGGTGAATTTCCTTTCTTTTGCCGACTCTACCTTGGAATGTTGTAGTCGCACATGTACAATTATCGTCGCTCTCGTGTACCGATTGCTCAGCTAACCCACTTAGATGTTCTGGTGAACATTCCTGCCCACGAGCTGGCCAGCCCTAACCATGACTGGCAAACGTATCCGGACTCCATTATCACACTGACCGATCTCGGCTTGTCTCGTTTTGTGGCCGACGATGAGAAGTTGGAAACACGATGTGGCTCTGATGACTATGCCGCCCCTGAGGTAATTCTGGGACAGCCATACGATGGGAGGGCCATTGATGCCTGGTCCATGGGCGTACTCCTGTATTCGCTGCTCGAATCACGACTACCGTTCGACCCGCCACCCGGCGCAAGTGACGCGCACAGGATGCGCAGCCGTACCAGCCACAGGATAGCGCGGGTCGAATGGAGGTGGATCGAGTATGCCGGAGAGGATGGAGATCATGACGGCGACGAAGCAAAGTTCGAAGCCAAGGGTCTAAAGGGCGCCATGGAAGTTACGGAAGGATTGCTCAAGAGAGCGCGCAGCCGTTGGACCATCGACAAGGTCGCGGCCAACGAATGGGTCCGTGGGGGCATCCAGGTGGGGGGAGGGCCTCATTTTCGACAGGAGGAGGAAGGCGTCGAAGTATTATGACACTAACGACGACGTGCCTTTTTTCGCATTTCGCTCCTCGGCTTCTGGCTAATCTGCATAACTCGTTTCAGCAGAGCGGCTTTTTTCCCCCATTAACCGCTTCTCCGCTACATGGCCGAAGCCAGTAGGTAACACTCGCTTTTGGGCGGTAGCTTCACACATTATCTTGGGGGCTTTACTGACTATGCTTACTTACTTATTATCATGGTGCTTCTACGTCCCGGGCGCCTATTCTTTTGTTATTATTATTACCTTAGCGCGATAGAGTCCATTTACAAGGGCGCAGAGAAGGGACTACCATAAAACTATTGGCGTTTTGGGGTTTTTATCATACTTATTAGGAAAATACCTTCAAAGAGCTTGAATCGACTCCAAACTAGCGGGCTTCTTCCTACACCACCACCGCCTTCTGGTGCTGCGCGGCGAGTCCATCGTAAGTGGGTTTTCCGTTCTGACTTGGCTTGGCCTCCTTGGCTGGCTACCTACCTACCTACCTATATATGTATAAGCCGATCGCGGATCGTAGGTTGCCATTATCACACTCCATATCTCTCTCCAACCCGGATGCATGACGGTCATGGTTTGGCAGAAGCCGTTTCTCCGAGGCCGCCGGCCCTGCATATTGCACCAAGTCCAGGTAGATAAGTACCAATGTAGAGTTGCATACATTTCGAAAGATAACGTCAACGTTCTTGTGTGCCTCGGCCCCAGCCTCCCGCATCTGGTCCTCTTTCTCCACACTTTGGCCTGATGGCTTGCGGAGAGAGCTCCGCAGGCAACGGGTTGTCTACTTTAATTGGACGTCATTCATTTAAACTGATTCCTCGAAGACATACATAAAGTGTTTCCCCGTGCCCACGTGTATCGTGGTACCCTCCTTTACTTCTACTGAACACTGCTACTTGCTACCTACCTAGAGACTGGTAGCCTGTTTCCTTCGCTATCGCTTACTTCGTTTTGGCGTCACCAGCAACATAGTCGTCGGATACTCCCTACGGGTCCTTCTTACGGCAAACTCCGCACTTACCCTGGCGTGTCGCTAGCCAGACAACACAACACATTCAAGCAAATAAGGGGGTTATTTAAGAAGGGGACAACATGCCACAGAATTACAAGTTCGAGGGCTGGCTCGGCCATGACGCGTCTTCGGCCGAGGGCAACATGGTTTGGAGCGAGTTCGAGCCGAAGCGGTGGGAGGAGACGGACATTGACATCCGGATCACGCATGCCGGCATGTGAGTGTGTCTGCCGCGTTGCTCTCTTACTCGAGGTGACAGAATCTCGAACTGATTGAGGATCCTGTGTCTAGGTGTGGGAGCGACCTGCATACGTTGAGCAGTGGCTGGGTGAGTTGACTACTACTGGCTTTCTGAGTGGACGCCCGACTAAAGCTCGTTGCTCCTGATAACTAGTACCCCGCGCCCTACCCCATCATCGTCGGCCACGAGATCGTCGGCGAGGTCGTCCGCGTCGGGTCCCAGGCCGCGGGCGGGCACAAGGTCGGCGACCGCGTCGGCGTCGGCTGCCTCGCCGACAACTGCGAGGGTCTGCTGGGGTCCCCCAACAACGACAAGGACGGCAAGAAGAAGATCGAGAGTCTGTGCGCCAACTGCAGCAGCGAGGACCCGGCCGAGCGGAACGAGCAGTTCTGCCCCCACGGCCTCTGGACGTACCCGGGCCCCCACCACAACGGCGACAAGGCCTACGGCGGCTACGCGACGCACCACCGCACGCCCGGCCGGTTCGCGTTCGCGCTGCCCGGCGGCCTGCGCTCGGCGCACGCCGCGACCATGATGTGCGCGGGGGTGACGATGTACTCGCCCCTCAAGCGCTGGCTGGGCTTCGATCCGGCCGCGTCGGGCTCGGACGGGAGCGGGAGCGGCGGCAGCGCTACCGCCCAGGGGAAGAAGAAGAAGAAGGTGGGCATCATCGGCTTCGGCGGGCTGGGCCACTACGGCGTCCTCTTCGCGCGCCATGGGCGCGGAGTTGGTGCTGGCTATTTCGCGGAGGGAGTCGAAGAGGGGGAGGCGCTGAGGTTGGGGGCGCATGATTATCTGGCTAGCGAGGAGGGCGGGAAGGGGTGGTTTAAGAAGTACTATGGGCAGTTGGATTTGCTAATTAGTACGGTGGCTTCGGCCAAGGTAGGCTGTTTCTCCCCTTTCCCTCGGTGTCCTTACATCCCTCCAGTACTAAACTCCCATTCGCGCGCAGGCCCCCATCCGCGCCTACCTCTCCCTCCTCAAGCCCCGCGGCACCCTCGTCCACGTCGGTAACCCGGACGATGGGCCCTTCGCCATCGACCCGCCGGGCGCGCTGGTGGCGCGCAGTCTCAACTTCGCGGGGTCCTGCATCGGGTCCGCGGCCGAGATCCGCGAGATGCTCGAGTTTGCCGCGGCGCAGGGGATTACGCCTTGGGTCGAGGAGAGGCCGATGAAGGAGGCCAACGCGGCCCTCCGCGATCTTCATGCGGGGAAGCCGAGGTACCGGTACTGTTTGGTCAATGCGGAGGCGGCGCGGCTGTGATGCAAGCGGTAGAACTGGTGGGAATGCGAGACGTGAGATATAAATTTAGTGAACGAGCTTGATTCACGGGTATCTCACTTGCAGACATCAACTAGGAAAACAATTCCTCCGGGCATTCAAATGCAGCCGCACTAAACATGCTCGTTGCCCACATATCCAAGGGGTCCAACTGGTCAAATAGTGAAGGCCCATCCTCCGCCAATTTCGATGCGCACCATGCCCGCACCGCCGTGAAGACTCTCAAAACGCCTGTCAAATACCCAGTTGCCGACCACAAGTCGCCATCACCACTACAACTACCACCAACCGCTGAAATGCTCTGGATGTCTGTGATCACCTGGTCCAAAAACTGTAGTACGTCCACCGTTTGTCGCGCTAGGCTCTTGTCCCACGCCGGATCCTCGAGCGTGGAGAGATCGACGGCGACCTTGATGTAGCGGGCCTGGTGCACGAAGCAGGGAAACGGCTTTGTGGGATTTTCGGCGGGCGGAACTGCGAGGAAGTTGTCCATGGCAGCCCTAACCACTTGCAGACACGTGTATAAACAATCAACGCGCTGCGTGCTCGGAATGTCTTGGGAAAGCGCGAGCTCGAGGATGCTCAGTTCGGCGAAGTGTACGTGCCCAAGAAGAATGACTATATCCAAGTACGAAATTTAGTAAAGGGCGTTGCTGCTTTAGGTGTGATTGGTTTGTTAAATGAGGGCTCGACTTACCATCGCTTTGCAAGTTCGGTGGTATGGAGTTCTTGGCACTGTCCAAACTCGACCGGAAGGCCTTTAAGTAGAACGAATGCGGCGGCACCGTCAGATACCGGATACTCTCTACCTCCCTGGACAAGAGCTGCAGGCGGATTTGATGCACGAAGGACTCGTCCGTGGCGCACTCCTTGCTGTGGTCCAGGACAACGAGGCTCTCTTCCATGTAGGGTGTCCATTGCAAGGCGTCGATCTGTCCGAAGTACGAAGATATCCTGTCCTCCCACAAGATCTTAGTCCTCGGATTGGAAACGAAAGGGGAGGAAAAGGGGTGGTGGAAGGGGTTATGAGACACGGAGGACAAACACGGCGGATATGTAAAAGCACCCCAACATGGCTCTTCGCTCCTCAAGAGTGTGCTCTGGCTGCCCTCGCAGGGCCGTGGACGGCTCGCTACTGTGCGTGCTGCTCCCTCTGCTGCCAGTACTGTGCTTGTTAATCGAGAGCATGTTGGTCTCCTGGGTGGGCGGCCTGTTCAGGCGGAGCTCGAAAACCACCATCATGGCCAGCTGGGTGAAGCGCGAGAAACTGTTGATCCCACATTTGAGCAAGGTGTCGTGGCCCCACGCTAGGAAGGTCAGCAGGCCGAGTAGGATATCGATGCTCACGGTCCCGTGGCTGCCCAGGATGAGCTTGTCGGCCACAATCTGCTTGATGCGGTTGCCCAGGTCGAGCCGGGTTGGAGCCGACCTGGAGCTGGCGGCGCAGATGCAGAGGAGCAGGAAGGGTCGTTCGCGCTTCACCCAAGCCAGGTCGGTGGGTGGGCACATGAAGGGGAAGTACTTGAGCATGTGATGGCAGAACGAATGAAGGCAGTCCTCGACGTCGGGCGGGAAGTCGAAGGCCGACAACAAGTCGGCTCGAGGCGGCGGCGGACTTGGAGGGGTGGTGGTGGTGGTTATAGTTGTACCAGGCACCGCCAAAGGGGTGATGAAGCCGACTGTCGCTCCTCCGGGGACAGAGGACGTAATCTGGCCGGTCAAGCCACTAACAGCAGGAACAGGAGCGGAAACATCCAGTGACGCGACACGACCAGTACCCAGCGCGGTGATAAGCTCGTCCAGCTTGGACTCCAATTGCGCAATGCAACCGACGGGGTTGTTCTTCTGCGCGGCGGCCTTTCGGGCATACTCCCCCGGCACGCAGGGCTTGTTGAGACGGCGGCACCGGACACATCCCCGTCCATCTGGCCGGTTGACGCATTTGCACTTGGACTTGGCGCAGCTGGAGCATGCCTGCGAAGAGAGCCATAATCATATCCAGTCAGTGTCGGCGCTTTTGGGGTAGATTGATCCCACACACGGCGGGGCATTGACTTGCCTTTCCGTATGGCTGTGTGGCTGTCGGTGGTGGACTCGACGGCATTGCGATGAGACGATGCTGTAAGTAACTAGACCCAAACGAAGCACAGGTATAAGCCTATGCTGTTACTACAGGCCATTTAGGAACGTAGTGATGGCGGAGGTTTAGCCAACAACCGCCGTTGGCTGTTCGGTTGGTAATAAGCCAATGCTTACCCCTAGTCCAAGTGGCTTTGGGCACCCCGAACGCCGATGTAAGCAATGAATACACGGGGTGGGGTTAGGGCCCTGGAAGATCATCCCCTTTTCTTGAGGGCTGGTATTGGACCGCGGAGCAACCTGCAATCCCTCGGAGGATTGTGAAAGGAGCTTCGGCGTTCGGCAGTCCGAACGCCGCTCCTGTCCTACGCTGTGACACTGACAGAGCGAGTGCCATCATATCATCGGTCAGATACCTCGTCATTCCCGTATGGTATATATACCCTATTCTTTATTCTATTGAATTCGATCGATTCACAGATATTTTATCCTGGATAACGATCACGCATCCTTCTCTACGGGTCACTGGACAGGACAAGAGTCAACCGTTGCTGCTGGGAGCACCCACGACACGGCCAGGTTCAGCAACGCCATGAAGATTGCCATTGTAGGAGGCACCGGCCTGGTTGCAACAGAGCTCATCGCGCAATGCTTGGCCATGCCCGAAATCACATCGGTTGTCGCCCTGGCCCGTAAACCGATACAGCTCGAGGCAGATACAATCAACAGGGCCAAGTTCAAGAGCGTGGTCATCCGCGACTATGAGGAGTTTACAGAATCGGTAAAGGCAGACATCTCGGGGCTAGATGTGTGTATATGGTAGGTCTTTATTTGAATTGAAGCAGATTCTTTGGTTCTGTGACTAACAGCGTATATATCGATAGGACGGTCGCTGTTACCCCAGGAAGGCTCGGCAGGTTTGACTTTGCCGAGGTCAAGCGTGTTTGTCAAGACTGCACTGTAGCTGGACTGAAGGCAGTCAGCGAAGTCAGCAGCGTCTCTGCCAAACCTGCGACCTTTATCTACATGAGCGCGGAAGGGACTCCCGAGGATCTCACGAAGAAGCCATTCTTCCTGGGAGACTACCTCATCATGCGGGTACGTCGGACATCAACTGATACCTTGATGGCCATACGGTTGGAGAGTGGACAAGTGTTTCCATACTAACCCCAGAACCTTCAAATAGGGCAGGACGGACAAGCTAGTCCAAGAATTTGGAAAAGAGAGTGGCCACGTTGATGTCCACATTGTCCGCCCGGGGATGGTCTGGTCCTTGATCACCTTCTGGCGCAGCGTGCTAGCCAACTTCTTCCGGGTCTTGAATCTACTCACACGCGCCATTCCGAATATCAGTAGGACAGAGCTTGCTGCAGCGATTCTGGATCAGGCTGTAAGTGGGTTCGAGAAGGAGCATCTGTCAAATGCTGACTTGGTTCGCATTGGGGGAGCTGCTTTGGGGAAGAAAGCAAATCACTAAGACCGCGACAGCCGGCAATCTCTCAAGCAATGGCTCCAGTAGCGCCGCAATGAAGATGGCGAAAAGCGCAAGCTTTATTTATAAAAGTACATGTTCAATTGATAAAGGACTATATAATACGTTCACTAACAAACTAAAACCCACGAACGTTTACTGCGCGAGCTTGGAGGTCAGGTAGGAAAACAGTACAATACGTCGAGCATTCACTTGATTCAGAACCCCATTGGCCTTTCTATACAAGATGAAACTCCTGCAACTCTTCTTCTCTGGCCCTTTGTCCTAAGATCGCCTCCCCTTGCATAATCCCGTGGACGTAACTGATACCCCAAAGTGGTCAGCATCGCCATTCTCTACGCTGATGCCGGTAAGAAGATATTGATGTTTCTGCACGTACCTTTCGCCAATCACCCGGTGATATGTCTTATCGCTCTTGGAGGTATCGTATTCGAACTTGTCCTTGCTTTGACGCAGAATGATGGGGAAGCGACCACCCATCAACACGGCTACCATATCACCAACGGAAGTGCTCGGTGGGCCAAGTCCTAGTAGACCCGACGTTGTCACAAACATCTTTCTCCAGGGCAGTTGGCATACAGTTTCGGACGGCCAAGTGCATATGAAGTCGATTAGCCCCTGTTCCTCTGTCCCGATAGCGGGTGGTATGTCGAAACGCCCGTCAACCCTAGCTGGCAATTCCGGGAAAGGTTCATCGGCGCTATGGTCGGGCCAATAGATATTGCACAGTACTGTCCTCCAGAATGCCTCTGCGCACTTTAAACCCCCATGCGGATAGTCTTTGTCGCGATTCCCTGTCAAGAACATATCTTTCCATTCATAGAGACATCGTCGGCGTGACACATCGTCAATTTTCGGCCAGTGGGGGCTGACATCGGAAACAGTGTCCACCATAATACCATCCAGTGAAAACACTTTCAAGTCAGGCGAGAAGTTGTAACTGGATGGCGGAGGTATGTCTAAAGACGCTCTAAAGGCCCGTTGCCGACTCAGCTTCTTGTCATTTGGGACGATAGACTTGGAAGAAGCTTCGAACATCATACGCCAGTAGTCCTTATCCCCAGACTCTTTCCAGTTCGCACCGTCTAAAGAGCGTTTGCCATGAACCTCGCGGAAATCAGGTACCCAGGTGGGAAGTCGGGGATCTTTGTGCGGCGTAATCATGCCATCCACGATATATGGCTCTGGATCAAACAGATCTCCGAAGATATCCAAGTCCATCCGGCTGAGGAGAAAGTTGATTGTCATCTGCGTGTAAACCTTCGAAAAAGAGCTCGTGTAGTCTGGCATGACAGGATCACGCATGTCACTCAGATCCGCCATTGCCAATAAGGCGAATATTCTATCCCGGGGGGTCTGTTGCATCGCGGTCGCTGGTGCTATGGAGTAGAGCAGACAGTTTCAACGATTTTCCGGCAAGGGTTCCGTGCCTCAGAGCACGCATAACTCGCAGAGGCCGCATTTGCACTGCCCTCCTAGTCCTGCTGGACCCAACCCTAGTAGTCGTGAAGTTTCCAAGGTCACTGGTGACAGCAGCAGGGTGGCTATCACGCATGGTGTGACTGTAAAAAACGATGACCTCCATACAAGCGGTAAACTCTTCCCAATTCATCGATAGACTGCCTTGGAACACAGTTGCTGACCGGGCCAAGACGACTTCTTGAAGGGTCCATACTCGTCGCCAATAGGGGTTGTGCCAGAGCGTCTCAATACACTGGATGTGAGAGTTCAAGAGGTCTAGACCGAAGAATCTTTCTAGCGTGTCATAAAAACCGCTTCGGTTTGGTATTCCTTCCGAGGCCCAATCGACAGGGACATTGAAACCCCCTTGATAGGTATTGTTGTGCGCCGCTTCCCAAAACATGTTGAAAGCTGTCCATATCGATTCCGGGGTCATTTCTCTCGGGTGATCTGTATGCCACAACTTGTACCATGTCGACACCAAGCCCAATAACTCAAATGACTTCGCCGAGGTATCATTCTCAGTTCCAAGCCAGACAAGCACGTTACTTGCCTTGCTGTACAACTGACCCATCAGCTGCACCTGTGTCGCTTTCTCTGCATTGTCCTTTTGATTGATGCATACGGCGTCCACCCAGAGAACCCGAGGTTTATCTCTAAGCCGTAGGGCACGCAGAGCAGCAATGAGGTTTTTGGTCGCCATAAAGGGTCTGTTGTCCACGTAAATCCTGGCAGAACCGGGCACTGCGCCCCACACGTAGGAAAGGGCCTCATATTGACCTCCAGGTTCAAGGGTGTCTTGTACCAACTGAGACTTTATGGGTGCAGTTTTGTCGAGTGAGGGTAGCAGGATCATCAACCGGATTGTGTTCTTGTCTGGTGAGGTTCGCAATGGCTCGTAAGGATGAGCTGACGGGTCATCGCGCCACGACCGGGCTGCGAGTGTCTCTTCGTCACGTCTTGGGTTCCTCATAAATTGGAGCAATCCTTCGTAAAGCATTTGTGGGAGGGCGGCTTTGAGCTCTGCAAGCTTTTCGGACCAGATGAGCTCAATGCCCGTGTTTGGCCTCGCTGAGTGCCACCGATCGACGACCTCGTCAATAGCAGTGCGTGAGAGAGACATGAAAAGTGAGGACTCTGCCACCTCTATTTCTCTCTCAGTACACTCGCGGAAAATCAAAGTGTCATCAGACTCAAATGGCTCGCTATCAAGCCCGTCCGGAAGAAGAACGAACCGCTTGTTATCGGGCATGTGCAGAATCTTTGGGACCTCTGGGTCATCTTCGGCGGCGGCTTGATCCCGTTCGGAATTTATGGGTAAAGACGTGCCATTATCAGGATCAGGCTTAATCCCTTCATCCAATTTGGGCGAGGGTAGAGTCTCATCAGAGTTGGATTCGTGTTGTCCAGGCGATGTGCCTCGGCCTCCCGCTTCTGAAGGGCCGTCCATTCTTCGCGGGTTGTGTTGGAACAGAGATGAAAGTTTCAAGTAGGTTTTGTTGGACCCATTTATCATATAGTGTTATAGTTTGTCCTTTCGAGTTCATTGACGATACTGGTCATCCCGTAGCGATCACCACAGCCTCCTTGGGGGTATATGTTCCGCCTACTATTTGTCGGGCGAACGGGTAATTTGCTCAGTGCTGTGTGGGATGTTGACGCCCAATCGACATCCAAAGTGACTCATTACACTTCGATATCGAATGCTGTGCTACTCAAGTTTTGGGGCGCATGCAGCCGGTGAGGATGGTCGCAACCACGGCAGATGGCTTGGCCTATGAAAAGCCGCCGATATAACTGGAAAAACTCCACCCCACCTTTGGTCGGAACGTTGGATATGCATAGCAACCCACTCAAAGGGAGATTGCTTCAATCTTCAGGGAAAATGAGGCTGTCGGCTACCAGACTTGCAGTGTAAAAGTTTAGGGATACCACTCTCGGACTTGTCGACAGAGTCCGAGCCCGAGTCTGGAGGACCCGCCAATGGATCAGCTTAACATTACGGAAATGGTGTACCCTGCTGGAGCAGGAACAGGGCCACTCATGAAGATGGGAAATAATTTAATAAGGGACTTAAGCCCGTGGTAGAAACATGTCTGTTTTCTTATTCCATCTTGTGTTTATACCCACTCAGACTAGCAGAAACAAAATACTCCCCAGAAATTCGACTCCCTTGCCATATGCAAAGTCAACAACATGTTTCCTACTCAAGAGAACAAAGCTGAAGCTTTTCGAGCATTCTTTGAAGGTGCGAGCAAAAGTTCGAACATGCCCAAGAACGACGAAGCTGGAGATCCGGTAACCCAGGATGTCCCGGGTTCTTCCGGCGCATCCAAGGAGGATCCCGAACACTCATCCCCACCGCTGGAAACTCCCAAGGAACCATGGTTCTCTGAGGTCGCGAGGAACTTCGGCATCGGAGATTCTGTGATGCCAGTTGTCCAAGATGACGATGCAGAGATCAACATCGCCCCCAAAGGCATGAAACCCAAGCCCATGTTCCTGTACGAGGGCCCACTTCGATGCCCGTGCTGTCCCAACTGGGTTAAAGAGTATCCAAACGACGTCAAAGAAGTTGTTGAAACCACCAACGTGGTCCAGCAGCACGCCGTGGTCATACGGAAGAAGAAGGCGCACAAGAAAAATCCACACAAGCCCCTAGAGATCCACTCCATTGTGATCTATTCTTCACTGATCAGAGAGGCCCTCAAGCAACACGTTTTCGACGGCTACGCGGGCGTCAACCTCGAGGTGGAGGACTTGGTATTTGAGGCACCTTTCCGGGAGTTCTTCCATCGATGGGAAAAGCTCAACGATTGCATTACCAACGGTGAAGACCCAAGAACGGTAGCTCACCTCAACGTATTGCACGAAATTCTCCAGCCAGAGGTCGAAGAGCAGTTGAACCTCAGCAAAAGCCTGGTCAAGAAAGGCCTGATCACCTTCGACCTATTGTGGTCCTTGTTCAAGCCGGGTGAATGCATCTACGCACCAGCTACACAAGGATGGCCCGAACGCTTGATGTTACTCGAAACGGCGAAATATGATGAAGATTGGCAGAAGAAACCTTTCTACAGGCTGAACTATAAGTTCATAGAGTGGGATGGTAGACGACTAGGGTTCAACAAGGAGCTTAGGAGAATCTATGGGTTTGAAGGTCCAGAGAGAATCACCGAACTTCCGGTTTACCCCCTGAGCTACCATGGGACAATTGATGCCGTCAAGGACCGTTGTTACCAAAGGGGACGTCGATTCGAACAGCTCGCAGGTTTGCACTACGTGGCCTATCGAGGTACAGCCTATCGCCGGTTGCAGTTTATGATGGTACTCGACCACGATAGTGAGACTTTGGTATGCTTGAAGACTTCTTATTTCTTTATTGTTCACGATCCAGCAAGTCGAATTCCATACCTGACGCACAATAAATAGCTTGACGAACGAGTCATGATTGACGCCAAGAGCTACTACCGCGAGGGTAGCGATAAGCTATAGCTGCAACCCCTTCATCAAAGCATAGTTACACCAATGCCACAGCATGAGAATCATGGCCTGGTATTTGGAGCGGAATTTGGAGAGTACCCGATGATGCCTCATGCTTCTCGTGACACTAATAGAGATGGGGACGCTTTGGAGGAAGGCAACAAGGACATTGAAAGTTGGTTACAAATCCCTCATGTCGACCCGTACCAAGGTTAACAAAGCCGCTGCAGATCCGGAGCCGCTGACAGATGACCAATGCTTGATATGCTCGCCATGGCTGAAGGGGTATGCATTGAAAAGCAAGCAGTGGGTCTCTATTCTCGTTCAGGAAGTACGGGAGATCGAGTGGAACGAGGATGCTTTCGAATATCTCGTGCTCCCTAACGGGTACAAGGACCTCGTCAAGGGACTGGTCATGGCCCAACTCCGAAATCCTTCTCCCGAGAAGAGGGAGAAGAGGTTTGACGACTTCATCGACGGTAAGGGGCGCGGCATGGTCATGTTGCTCAGCGGCCCCCAGGGGTGGGCAAGACGCTGACGGCCGAGGCAGCTGCCGAGAAGCTGCACATGCCGCTCTACACAGTGAGCGCGGGTCAGCTTGGCACCGAGGCCTCCCGCGTCGAAGAGAACCTGAAGGAGGCCCTGCAGCTATCCAAGGGCTGGGGCGCCGTTCTCCTGCTGGTCGAGGCCGACGTATTCCTCGAGCAGCGTGACAGCAGGGACCTGCACCGCAATCACCTCGTCTCCGTCTTCTTGCGCGCCCTCGAATACTTCGAAGGTGTGCTATTCTTGACAACGAACCGGCTCCAGGATTTCGATACCGCTTTCGAGTCCCGTATCGATATCCACCTCGAATTCCCCGACCTCGACGCGGACAGCCGCTTACGTATATGGAAGAACTTGCTATCCAACCTTAAGCGGCCGGTCGATTTCACCGAGGCCGATTACGAGAAGCTAGCTGCGGCCGACATTAACGGACGTCGCATCAAGAACATCATCAAATCGGCCACTCTCCTAATGGCGGTCGATGCAGACACTCAGAAACAAGGCGTTGAGAATGGGTCGTTGAGCATGAAGCACATTGAGACAATGTTGCAGATCCCAACGCCCACCCCAGCTGCTGGAGGTGATCGATGGCGATCGTATCTTCGACGTCCTTCACACTGGCAGAAGTCAACAGCGAGTAGATAAAAGAGTACACGACGCGGGGATACGCGGAGGACTTGTTTGGGAAAGTGAGATGTGAGAGTTGAGAGAGTTGGTTGGTGAGAAGAAACGGTTTCTGGACATTAATGATCAGTTATGCCTATTCATAGGTTTTTATATTTGATTTCCCATGATGATATGACCTTCTTTTCGTAGTCGTCACCTTTTCTTTCAGTTACATGAGATTGGTTCGACTTGACGGAGAGCGAAGTCAACAACAATCTCCATCGGACGATTAAGAAATATGAAGGGGTGGTACATGTGGCCACGCGTGTCCCTCCAATCGGAGAGGCTGCCCATATGGACTATAGTGCATTACCAGTTGAGAGAGGACTGCATCCCAGGCGACGTTTCACATCTAGATGAATAACACACAGGGCGGTTGTTGACTTGAAGCATAGCAGCTCCCCAAACTGAAATGTACCAAATATACTTCGATATTAATGCGCGCGTTCCCTGACTACTTTCACAGTTGGTCAAACGCAGGGGCGAAATTAATGTATGCGTGTCTGTCTCGTATCCCTCTCTACATCGCTCTCCACCTTTCATGGTGCTGCTCCTTCCTCACTCAACACCGGAGATCTTTCGCCAGAACCATCATCCCCGCCCCCTTTCCCAAACCAGATCAACCCCTTCACATCCTCCTCCAGGTCCAGCCCCATCCTCACGACCTCCCCGTTCTCCCACACGAACTCGGCATCGACGGGAGAACTCCCGCCGGTCGTCAAGCAAAACGTCATATGAGCGGTGAACTTGCGGTTCTCCGTGAAATGCTCCAATGTGATGGTGAACCCGAAAGACCGGTCTTGGGCATCGATAAACAGCTTCTCATCTCGGATAGCTACCTTCATCGTGTGGTACCCAGGGTGCCAGTATGTGCCGGTGTACGCGCTCAGGGGCGCTGTTTGAGGTTCTGGTGGCGGCTGTTTTGGGTCCTTCGGCTTCTTCTCTTTGGCTCTGTCCGGATTTGTAGATGGATCTTGCCTTACAGCAAATTCCTTGCTGGCATCACCACCGAGTCTCTCTTGTCGCTTGTCCTGGGCTTGGTCTGGTGGAGGAGTACTCTTCTTGATTCTGGCGGATTTGGAGGTTTTCTTCTTCGTGAACTGTGTAAGATAGGGGCGTTCCGGCAGGGGCACCCCGAGAACTTCATCGATGAGTTCCTTGGTCAAGGTGCACTGGATATCAAACGCCCCATCAGCGTTTCCCAAGATCACAGTGCCAAAGTGTAGATCGGGCAGCAAGAAAAAGCGACCCGAAAAGCCGAACCCAGAGCCATCGTGGGAAACGACTCGCTGCCCCCGGTACGTGTGGACCACGAGTCCGGCGGCGTACATGGTCGTCGTCGTGTGCGGCTTCGGCTTCCTCCACGTCGGTTCCATAATAGTCCGCAACCGCACCAGGCCCTGGAAGACGCGGCCGTTGATCGGGCCCTCGCAGTGCAAGAGGGCTTTAACCCACTTGATCATGTCGTTGGCGCTCGAGACGACTAGCCCTGCCCCCTGCGCTTCGGGGGCGTCCGGCCACTGAAAGCCTTGGTAGGCGACCTTGGCCTTGTCCCAGTCGTATCCGGCCCCGATCCGGTCCCCGAGGCCCTTTCGCCGGGCTTCTGCGGGCTGCAGGTTGGTGGAATCCATTCCAAGCGGTACGAAGAAGTTCTCTTGGAGGAAGTCGCTAAAGGTCTTCTTCGTCTTGACCTCGACCAGGTGGGTTGCCACCGTGTACATCAGGTTGTTGTACATGAACTTGGAGCGGAGCGGGGTGGCTACGGGGAGGTGCCGGAGGTTCCTCGTGATGGATCGCGCGTCGTCTATGTGTGGCGAAAGGGGGCCCAAGCACGAGAGATCGTGACTACGTGTATTGCTTGTTCAGCATATCGACCTTGACCCCAATGAAAAGGAGTATATAGACACATACCGTGGCATACCAGTTCTGTGGCTTAAGATGTCATCCACAGTAACATTCTCGGTATACCCGACCCCCGGCATCACGAAGTCATCGGGCAGCAGCTCGGACATGACGGCGTCCCACTGCACCTTGGGGTATTTCTCGTTGTCGTCGATCAAGAGCGCCACCGACGCCGCCGTCAGCGACTTGGAGCACGACGCGATGTCGAACAGCGTATCGGGCGTGCAGGGCTTCGGCGGATCCAGGGACGCCTTCCCCCAACCGGCCGAAGCCGTTTTACCCTTGTGGACGATCGCGAGCGAGAGCCCTGGGACGTGGTGGGAGCGCATCATCGCTTCGATGCGGGCATTGAAGGCGGCTGAGCGGATGTAATCCTCCATATTGATTAAACGTCTCTAGTGTCTATCGAATTGATATGTTATTGAACCAGAGCTGAGAAAGGATGGTGGGGACACTAACGTTTCGATCTGACTTGAAATCACTCCGGTTCGTTATGAGGGTAGCCAGGAAAACAGAGGGGTTATAACCCACGTTGCTGTTGCAGAGTGGCATATAACATGTGGTATAAGTAAGATGCTATGTTCCAGGATCCAGCCTATGACTCACTTGCGATTACGTCTCACATATTGTTGCTGAGGACTGAGCTGCAGGCTAGCGGATGAATCATAATGAAACACCATTGCCCTGGTATGCAGTCAGCGTAGTAACGAGTTATCGTGTGTCAAAAAGCACAACGTTTCTGATTTGCTTCTGGTTCGCCTAGTTAAGTTTATGCAATTTGTTACATTACTATTTGGGGATATACCAAACTTATTTTCCCCCTTATTTTGAGGCTGCTCCTCCTAACCAAGCTAACGGCTGCTACCCATTTATGACGTCCATCATGACCTGTGGACGTGAAATGTCTTCGTGCTCATAATAACATGCTCGCCAGCCAAGGGAGGCGGCCTATGAGCGCTTTCAATAGTATGTGCTTGCACCTCGGTTCCAATTTTGCCGAGGACCCAGTCCTTGCTGATCCGGACCGAGTCGTCAACCCCTACCTCTGCGGCATTCGATGCATCCTTGACTTGCGTGGCGGTGTGATCCTTCTTCACGATCCCCTGATCGCTCGCGCCATCATCGTCGTCATGGTGGAGGTGATGATCTGTCTTGGTGTCGAAACTGGCCATGTTGGCACTGGGATGTGACGACTTCTTGGACGGCTTTGACGACTGGACCACCCTGGCACCAAACATGGGGGTGCCGCCGATAGTGCGCAGACCGACGGGCTCTCCATGTCGTTGCCGCGGCTCGTCTTGATGTACTGGGACTGGGTTCGTATTAGCAAAACGTGGTTTGCACCTTTGGGCTGAAAATACATATACGCGAGGATTGGAAACACACCATATCCACTGTTTCTCCTTTTCGTATTGTTGAACCAGCTGCCTATCGTGCGACTCCACAGGGGCCGGCAGACCGGTATGCTAACGCAAATCATGGTGACGCTTATCTCGACCTGGGACCAGATGATCATGTCATAGACGACTTCACGGACGCCTCGAACATAGGTAATCCGTATAATACCAGCCACGGCAGCTCTTTGTGTGATGTTTGGTCAGTCGGAGTAGCCTACGCGCCAGCTGCAGAGAAAGAAGGCAGCGGGAGAACTCACAGGAGTCCTAAGCTCAGACTTCCCGCAATGATCAGCTTGTCTTTTCGGGACATGTTCAGTTTCCAGACAAAGTTCCAGGGTAGTAGAGCGAACATGAGGTCGATGAAAACCGTGCCGACTGTGTTTCGGGGGTTTGGAATATCAGCGTTATTCTTTTTAACTTGCTCGAAAAGAAACAAGCGAATGTTCTACTTACGACCCATGGCCACTCCTAGTGGCACTGTGTTGATGCATGTTCCCCCTGGAATCCGATCATCCCATGAGAACTCGACGGGCGTGCATGCCGCCCAAGTAAATATTGCCATAACTTATAGGCAGGAAGTCAGCTTAAATCTTATCATGCAAGACAGCAGAAGAAGCACTTACGAATACAGATGGCGCCCAGCGCGCCCATGGCCATCGAGATGAGGACCTTCTGCCACCTGGCGATGACCAAACGAATCATGAAGAAACCCACCGAGGCTTTCGCTGCCGCAGTCGCCACCAGCGCATTGGACTGGCCCACATCTCTCCAGAAGATGGTATTGTACTTCGTGTCTTCGTCGAGATCGTCCCTTCCGAACCCTTTTCCCACGGCTACGGTGATGACGACATCGGATGCGACCATGAGCAGCTACCACGTAAATGCATCTTGTATGAGCTTGGTGTAGGTAGATGGATGAAAAGCCTCATTGAGAATGTTACTCACGAACGCTATGAGGAAGAAGTGATCGTCAACGCCATAGGAGGCGACGCAGATGACGCGGGTGTATATCCGCAGAAGCAAAAATACGAAGACAATGGCAGTCAATGCCCATAACACCGCCATGAGGCGGGGACCCTGGTCGTCTGCGGCCATGTCGACCAATGTGAATTCATCCGGTGTTTGCGCCAAGATCTCGGGGATAGCCTAAACGTATTAGAAGCAGAAGCCAAGAAGTCTCTAAGTGTTGTTTGTTCTGTGTTGAATGCAGGACAGGACGATCATCTTATCAGGAAGACAGACGACCAAGCATTTACTTGAGAGAAGATAAGAACCGACAACAATGACAACCTGGTTGGTTTGAAATGCAACGGCTTTTTTCTCCTCCTCTCCCTCCTCTCGGCCGGCCCTCGATTAGCAAGGACCTGCGCGGGCGCGGGACGGTAGAATTGATGCCCTCCCTACGCTGTGCATCGCATTGCATGCATCATGGCGAGAGTGTGAGTGGGCAGTCATACCATCTGCAGCCAACAGCAAGTAAGCAGTTTTTGCCGCAAATGTGCATATGCATGGAACTGGGGGTGCAGTGCTACCCAAGCCAGTTTTTACCGAGATCAGTGCCTCCCAGTCACCAGTGGACGTGGAGATGAAACTGCCCGTCTCCAATGCAAGGTAGGATTGAAAGAACACACATCCCCAACAAGACAGAGAGGCCAATTCTCTCGGTTGAGCTGTACTGTATTTTCGATGTGCCCTCCACTTCCCGGACTCGAGCTGATCTTGAAGTAACAAGGGTGCTGCTTACGCATCAGTTGGATGAATGGTTGGCCCCGGATACGCCCCCGGTACAAGGGTCCCCGTTTTTGCCCGGTCAAGCCCCTGGCTGTCTGTCCCTCTTTGTAACTAAACCCGCTCTCACCACGGTCTGCAAATTACCGTTCCGCCTATTCCCAAACGTACGGCGCGGTTGAATCCTTCTCATATGCACTTCACTCAGTTACTTATCTGGAGTCAGTTCGATGTTACTAATGCTTACAAGCACCGTTCGCATTCTAGACCGCCCGCGATCGGTTGCTTTGTGGGTGCGCTAAAATCATCGATCTCGTCTACCCAAGGGATGCCGTGTTGCGCATCTACACCATGAATCACCATGGACACGGCCTTACTTGCATGGAACAGAACTCCTGATGTCCCAAGTGGCTCGGGCCTTTTGACGCATGTAGTCGGAAGCATGTGCTATCTTGATAGTGTCCATGCCGCGCGGGTCCTTGGACCCGTCAATCCTATCCAAGCACATCCGGACGCACATACCCTGCACCGGCTGCATCGACGACATTGACATCAAATGCGGGACAGCGGCCTCAGACTCATTCACCATCGAATGTGTCAGGTATTGGCTGAAGCGCTCGTCGAGAGGGCATCTTGCGGGGTGGTCGAGCAGGACGTAGCAGACGCTCGATCGCGCGTTGGGCACTGTCATAATACCCGGCAGTACCAACACCATTGCGGCTCATTTCTGTGATGTCATTATCACCTTACGTAGTCGTCGCCGACAGCGCCAACCATTTTGACATCGAAGTTTCTTTCATGCTGCTCTGGCGCCGATGCAAACTTCGACGTTCATTGCCACCAACTTGCTTCTCGTTGCAACGCGGAGTTGGCCCCTCAACCCCTTTGCCGCCCAAGGCTTCGCAAAACTCGCTTGTATGGATCTCCGCAGCCGGGGATGCAATACGTGACCATAATCAGAGCCACGTCAAGTTCGCCGTGACTGTGATGGTTTGAGACACCATTGCTGAGCACCACCACTGAGCTGAGGTGTGGCCAGAAGGAAATGGGTTGAGAGCAAGTAATTCGATGTTCTCAGTTGCCCTGAATTGAGGTCGACTCAATTGATGCACCGACGGACAGACTGCGCTAGGACGGCCGAGAGCTACCCCACCACCAAAACTTCGAGACTTTCAGGCCATGGACGTCGATACGAACCAGCTGTAGCTCCCTCGAACGGAAGGGGATGTTTACTGCAAAATGATGGACCCCTTTCCGCCGTCCTCGTGGTTTTATTTCCGGGACATGCACTTGCGGATTTGCTGTCTTTGGGAAGTTTTTAGGTACTTACATTAGGTACCTAACGTAACCGCTATCCACCCACACCCCCCACACATGGGCATCGCGGCGCCTGTAGTGCATTTTCCCCTTTTGAGTGGCTTTTGAGATTCTGTTGCTGCACCGATCGTGACAACACCAGCAACGCGGGCCCAGCACTGGTCAAAGACCTGATGTGGACAATGCAACACGGTATACCTACATGTTCTTCTGTTCTTCTGTTCTTCTGTTCTTCTGTTCTTCTGTTTTTTTCTTTCTCTTTTTTTTCTAATATATATATTGCCGCGAAGTCGGTTGACGATGCAGCTCCTGGTCATCGCGTACGGCTGCCTTGTTAAAAGGGGGTGGACGGAAAGCAGACCTGCAGCCCCTGCTTCTAGCCGCCGCGACTTGTCTTCCTTCATAGGGTATGACCATTAGCATTCACCTCGTCAACAGCCTGAGGCGCTGGACGAGGAAATCGGCCCACCAGATGCATTGGTTCTCATTTCATCTTAAAATACCCGACTTGCTCATCCCCGAGTCGATCTTGGCGCACCGTATTCCTCGGATTGGGCGACCACTCGATAATGAGATCCGAGTGGATTCGTAGGCATGCCACCTGTCGTTTGGCTTACTACTACTACCCTACACTAGCTAGTTCTGGCTTGCGGTCGAACACAGGACGTTTTTATGCTTAATACGCCTCGGGTCCGGCAGCCCGGCGTGCAAGTGAACCAGGTACGTCATACTTGGGCCTGAGGAACAGTCCTAGAAGAGGCCTGAATATTACCAAGAAGCACAGGAAATTAGAACATGGCGACGGTCGAACTGCATCGGGACATAGACCGGAGCTAGCGGGACTATGGCTGGCTGAGAACGGAGGGACTAAGCACATTACGAAGATACTAGCGTTCAGTCCGGCCACGACCACGGCGGCAGAGCGGCAGCTTGAGGAAGCGGTCGCGAACTAGCACGGCGGTGGGCTCTCTGTGGCTATTCAGGACAACAGGCAATATAACTAACTCGTCGCTCAGTTACACTTTATTGCTGGTCGTTTGCTGTCGGTTCTCCTTGGGCAAACGCGTTCACTCGTTCTGATAACACACTCATTTCAAGGGTATCATCCGGTATACCAACTCACGTTCTTTAGCCATCAACATGCGTTTCCTCCCGGTGGCCGCTCTTGTGGCCGGGGGTGCTGCGTCCGCCATCCCCGGCGTGAATCCCTTCTTGCCTGCTGCCAAGAACTCCATTCATCGACGCATTACGCAGCTAGTCACCTTAATTCCTCAGCAGACCTGCTCGAGCTACACCACGGTGACGGTAAGCCCGCCGGTGCTGACCTCGACCCGCACGGAAGATGTCACGGTCACCGCCGAGACCGTTACCAGTACCCTAGTCTCCGTCAAGCAATCGACGCTGGAGACGACTGATATCGCCACCATCACCACGTTTGAGACGTCCTTTGTGACGGCGACGGTTACGGCCGCGACGGTGACGAAGACCACGGTGGCTCAGCAGCCGATACGCAAGAAGAAACGAGGTGACAGCTGCAAGAGACACTTGAGTTCCTCCTCCTCGTCGGCGGCGCAGAGCACATCTTCTGCTTCTGCCTCCGATGACACCTCCGTCGCTCCATCTACCTCTTCTTCCTCAGAGGCCGCTACATCCACTTCTTCCATCATTCCCTCAGGCCCCGTCTGCACCGTCACCGTTACGGCCGCTGCCTCGAACGCCATCGTAACCGTGACCGCCACGGGTAGCGCCACCGCCACCGCCACCGCCCTCGAGACCGTCACGTCCCTGATCGTCGTGACCGTCACGACGACCGTCCACACGACCGACGTGCGAACGACGGCCGTCCCAACCACCCTGGCCGTGACCGCAACGACGACCATGGCCGCGCCGGCCGCGACCCCGACCTTCTACCTACGCGTCTCGGGCGGCGACTCGAACGGCAAGTACTTGGTCCTGATGCCATCCTTCGACCCGGGCTTCTCGTACCTCGACTACGCCACCGGGGCCAACGCGGCGACCAAGTTCCACCTCGACGCCGCGGGCGCGCTGGTCCCCGCGGGCGCCCCCGTGGGCCATGTCGCGTACTACTCTGACGAGGACGGCATCGCGAGCTACGTCCTGGTCTCGGACCAGGCGTTCTCGGAGCCGCAGAGCGGGAAGCGGACGCGGTGCCAGCTCCAGGGAGGGTCTGCCAGTGTCGGCGGGACCGGGTCGTTCAATTGCTCCAACAATGGCGCGATGAACGTTTTCTCCAACATCGATGGGCACTTGAATGTGCAGAGCGCGAATGGGCCCGGCTCGGTCTTTACGCTGAAGTACACGGTGGTGTCATAGACAAACGTGTGATATTATTGCCGAAAAGGAGAGGGGATTACAATTACTAATAATATTTAATGAGAATATACACCAATTCGCTTCTATGGATGCTGCTTCTGTTGAAAGGATGCCACGTGCGTTGGGGATGAGGTCGAGTCTGACCACGGTAGTTCGTCGAAGCGCAGAGCGAGGTGGGCGACCCTGTAAGTCGCAGTGCACAGCGTCCAGGGGTCTGACGCTTTGTCGGGGTGAAGCGTCTCACTCACGTCAACCGGCAATTACCTAAGGGGATGCGAACAAAATCGATGGCCAACAACATAATAGCATTGGCCAGGGACTCGGACTCGGAGTTTACATTGCATGCGCTTTCAGCCGCTGCAGCCGTTTTGGCTGTCACCAAAGTACAGGGGGCCCTGCCTGTCAACCGTCTGATAATTGGACAACCAAGATGCACGTCCGCTTCGTTCATCACTGTGCCAGGCCGCCCATCGATCCCAGTAGATGGATAATATGATCCACGACTACTCCGTAATTACCGCCCATCAACCGTGTTCCCACCTTGGTACCTATCGGAAGCGAAATGAACAAAGACTCATTGCATGGGGAGATGCCATTGGTACCCAAGTACTAAATGCTTGGTAATGTTCGTCCCAAATCCACAGGACCAGTGTGCTGGAGGCCCTTCTTGGGCGTTCAGGAACCAAACTGCTTAGCGGACGGAGGAGCAGCCCTACTCCCCGCAACACTACCCCGCCCCCGCAACAAGCTCGCCTATCAGGAGCGTCTGGGCCAAACATTAGTCGCTAAGCACCTTACAATGACCGTGGAATTACTGGACCATAGCCCTATGATCGACAGGTGAACTTGCTGGGACACAAACTATGAATAGCAGCAATCGTACATTTCACGGGTCAAGCTCCCCAGATTAGCCCTCTAGAAGAGCAAGCAATACGCCAGCCGTGATTACTTACAGAAACGGGAAACGAAGTAAATGGAATGTGCCAATCAGTCATATGTCGTGGAGTGGATGCGAATACTTTCGCATTAATATTATTGCTACCTCCAGTTTGTAGGAATTTATTTTTACTTTCACTCGCTCAGCAGCCATAAGTATCTACATGTAGTTCTTTGCTCCGGGTAACCAAAATCCAGGCCAGTTCACTATGTAGTTCTGTATATACTTAGCGACCCCTAATGATTTCGCACTGATTCCAACGGTTGTACTCCCAACCCCATTCTCTGACCTGGAGCTTCTCGATGCCGTCGGTGGGCCCCATATACCCGAAGAAATCCTCCGCGTCGCAGCGGCGGCAAATCCATGACCGCTCTCGCTCGCGCCGCGCGTCGTATCTATGCGGCAGCCAGCAGTGCCGCCAGCTTTTGGTGGAGGGAAACCATGATTTCCCCCAGAGTATGTTGGCGCAGCTCAGCGCGTACGCTGCGGCGCAGGGCATCGGGGAATGAGGCAGGATCTCGGCAAGCACCATGTTCTGGACCAGATGCCGGTCTGCGTCCCCCATTAGGGCCGAAACGTAGGCTTTGGTGCGTGGCGTAGTATGTTCTGAGGTCCAGGGAATGTTGTACAGGAAGTACTTGGTGAAGTCGATGCCGCAGAGGAAGGTGTCGTGTTGTGGACTGAGATACACAAAACCCACCGCCTGGCCCTGGCTCTTGATGCCTCGGAGGCCTGTACGGACAGCCGATTGAATTTCGACATACTCGCACGACCTTAGACGCAGCCCCGCAGGTTTTCCGCAGAGGCTAGAGTAATGGTCTGCGTCGCGGTAGATCTTGGGGAATTTGTAGATGGGAAGCTTGATCGGGTAGAATCGGAGAGCGTGCCATCGCGACTGGCGGCAGGTCGACAGCAGTGGACTCGCCAGCTGTTTCCGCGGTATGACATGTGCATCATAGTCCACAGGTACAATCCGAGTGCTCGCCTCGACCTCCAGGGCTGTTTTCCATATCATTTCCCACAACTCTGGGGGAGAAACGGTGGTGCCATTGCCAGTTTCCTTCTGGCTAGGATCAGAAATAGGGTAGGCGTATTTGTAACTTAAGCGACAAGGGAATTATATTTTTGTGTTACACTAGAGTAACATCTGGGAAGGAAGGAGGGCGAAGGAAAATTGAAGCCAATAAATATGTATATGTGAGATTGAAGACGGGAAAAGGTAGAGTTTTGCAAAGTTTTGCAATTCCTGGCTGTGAGAATGTGTAAATGGCCCTCAACCATCCACAGCCCCGGTGTTACTATCCACCATCTTCATTACTCTCTCATGAATATCGCACTGCTGACTATGCTCACTTGTATTCAAGGTCTTCATAACGGTGTTTCCATTATGATGGTTATGGGATCATGGTCGTTCCTATATATCTAAGACCATGGCACCAGTTCAATGCCTACTTACATCAAGCCCCGTGAACCATCCCCGGCGAAAAGATTTCACGGCTTCTGCAAGGCCTAAAAGTTCTGAGCAGGCCATCTGCCATGTTGGTCGTCATCGAGCAGACGGGCCATCTGGTAGAGAGACTTTACACAGATGATTGGGGAGAGCACGGGCCGAAATTCACGGCGTGTGAAATTTGGTCACTGCGAAATCATTGTGACAACTGTAGACAGGTTGTTCCCGATTACTCACTCACTCATAATTGTCTTCCACTGGAACCTGGGTGAGTCTTTGTTCCTCTTGCGGACGCTCGGACTTAGCTGCTTTGTTATGCAACCGATTTAGCAACAATCGCGATTGCAGTTCTTTGTCACTTTGAGGGTGATCCTATTGACAGAAACCGCCACAGACTTCGAGGCCTCTCCATCTCTTGCAGCAGCGAAGCTCGGATGAGCACACAGCGTAGGTTTGCCGCCGATCTTGCAATATGGTAAAGAAAAACTACCGCAAATCCGATTTCAGTCACAGCCAGGCCTGAGATAACACTTACAACAAGCCGCCGACGATTGATAGGTATCCTGCTGGATTTCGCATTCTCTCCGCCAAAGATGAAACCGCTTGTGAGTTGCCCCCAGCACGCGAGACGCCCATGGAGTTGGACTTACACTAGATACAGTTCTTGTTACCCGAGCCAAGGTCGTCCTTATGGCAAGAAAGGGAGGAATGGTTCAAAAGAGTGGAGGAAAGCTGCGCGTACTACCTCAACCGCCTCGCCGAATTCAAGC
This sequence comes from Apiospora hydei, assembly GCF_038363865.1. Lineage (NCBI taxonomy): Eukaryota > Fungi > Ascomycota > Sordariomycetes > Amphisphaeriales > Apiosporaceae > Apiospora > Apiospora hydei. The sequence continues at coordinate 1,843,123 of NW_027117369.1, forward strand.
CAACCATAGACCAGCTATGCGCCGCGAACCCGAGCCTCGTCCCCGACCAAGATCAGAGATTTCGAAGTTATCCAAATCGTCAGATCAAAACCGCCGAGGCTAAGAAAAAACATATAACGAAGACTGGAGAGTACAAGAAGAGTTTTGAAGACTTGAGGGAGGAACGGACGAGACTGGTCAACAATGTAAGGAGCTTCGAGGAGAAAGTCAAAGCCATGCACGCAGAGTTTGCAAGCCGGAATACTTGGGAATCCAACGCGGACGACCCTCTCGTACATGACTACTACGAGCTCATGACGAGATGCAGGCGGTTCGAGACGGGCGTCCAGCGGATCCTTCGAGATGCCGATCTGTTAACGAATACCCGACCTAAGCATACCTCAAAGGGCTCAGAGCTAGAGTCAGAGTTAGAGCCAGAGCCCGCCATCGCCAAAGAGTCAAAACGACACAAGAGCAACTGGTTGTACGCACTGATGTGCTGGTGCAGAGGCACTGGTCCCGGCGATGACACTTCCAATAAAAGTGGTCAATGGTGGCAAAGGTTTGACTGGTTCGCTGTCATGACTCTGCTGTTACTTCCGTTCCTCCCGGCCCTCACGGCCTACCACTTCAGCAACAGCTACACTGGACTACTGGTTCTCGGATACTGCATTTGGTTCTTCAAGTATCAGTTGTTCGTTCATAGCCCTGAGAGGTGGACGGTGTTGTGGCCGACCTATTACATATCCGACCTCCTGGCCACTGGGGTATTCTTCAGTGTCTGCGCCTCGCATGCGCTCTTTACTTTGGCGCTGCCCAGTCTAAGAGATTACGCAGAGGAGTACACCAAGCGGTAGCATAGAACATGGAAGTCTAGGTAGTAGAAATTGTTACATGCTCGTGCTGCTTCTGTATGTTGTCTGCTGGTCAAGTGTTTGATGCGAGCAAGCCTTATGCAGTTAGATATATGTACGAAAGGCTCCAACCTTGGGATAAAAAGGCCACACTTCCATCCAAAGTCCCAACCGACTTGAGCCGTCCATTCGGACTGGCAGGAATAATCCCTCGTTCGCCTGAGATGTGTCCATAGGTTGTACTACGCCGCCGCCCCATTGCATTTTCCATCTTGTAAATATATCACCACTCGCTAACTTGCTTCTGGTATATATTCTGCATGGACTGGGACAAGCATCAAAACGTAGCTTGGCTCCTTTCCAGTACCTATCCCGAGGCTGGTGTGGTGACGGACAGCTGCAAGCCGCAGAAGCGAGTCAAGGAGCAGTGGCACAGTCGCTGAGACAATGGCACGAGGTTACCCTGTAGCGGGGACGTATTCTGGCATATTTCATATCTCGGAAAGGAACCTCTTTATATTTGAACTTCCGTAGTTCGTCAATAGTCACCAATGTTTCGAACCAGAAGAGATCTCATGCTTTCAAGAATATAATATCGATTACCTCCTTTTCGTCTGTCCCTGTTGATGGCCGCACAATCAATATATTGAACGACAAGTTGGAAGGCCACTGCTACCATCCCATCCGCAGTCTTTTTGAGGTTCAGTCTCTTGAACCCCACCGTTGTTGCTGTTATTACCTTCCGCTTACGTGACGCCCCTCCTTCCGGGCACCCCTTCCCCGAGAAGCCCCACCGGTCCCGGGAGGCACCCCTTCTAGCACCATCCGGAGCTTGTGCTGCCTTCCAACACCACCTCCGTACAAGGGCGTGCCGGGCCCAACCCACTAACCAAATATTATTTCACCAGACCCGTAAAATAAATAAACATCCCCCAAACACGTCGACTTGCCTTCCAAGTTGATTTCCCATTACTTCAACTTTTCCTTCCATTTCCCCTTCCATTTCCCTTTCCAATAACACCTTCCAACTTCCCTTTCCAACATCACCTTCCAACTTCCCATCCCAACACCACAGCAGAGAGCACCATGGAAATGGAAGTCTTGCCCAAATTGTGGGAGGCGCTGTCTCCGGAGATCAAACTCCAGATCTTCGGCCATTTGGCATCTCAGAACCTGAGTGAGAATGCAGCAAACCTGCGTGTTGCACCCTTGGCCACCGTCAACAAAGAGTGGCAAAAATACTTCGAAAGTATCACCTTCCAGTCCTTGACCTTGCAACAGTACCATGTTGCCCAGCTTCAGACCATGGTCAGCCCGCACCCGCGGCGAGTGGAGGCTGTTCGTCACATTCATCTGCGCCTCGAACTGCCACGTTACTTTGGCGCCAATGCCGACAAGCCTGAGACCAAGAAGGAGGTTAAGGTTAGTGACACGATCTTCAACAAGGCCACCCGCAAGCTGTTTTCAATCGTATCGCGCTGGCCCGCAAACCCAGACCAGGAATGCGTGTTCGAGATCAGCGCCCATTCGCCCAGTGATTTCCAGGCGCGGTTTGAAAGAATGCAGTACTATGCGAACAATACGTTGTTTCATTTCCGCCCAAATAATCCGAGAGACCACGAGGGTGACACGGAGCCTATCCCTGCTTGGTAAGTGATATTCCAGCCTCTTGGCTGCTTGTTCCAGTATCTTGGAGTTTCGAAAGACTAACGACAAGAATCGATAGGGCGGAAGAGGAGTGGTTCCTTGAAATGAATGGGCCGCAAATTGGGTACTATGAGCCAACACGGGCGTCGAAAGACAGGGTGGTAGGAAGTGGTCTCTGTTCGACCATGAAAGTAGCCAAGTTCGCCGCCGTAAAGAAGTTTGACGCCTTCATCCTGCGCCGTCAGTTCTTCCGCACCTTCGCCGCCGGAGGTGGCATCAACGTGATTCTTGATGCCATGCCAAACCTGCGCTCCTTCACATACGAGCCTTGGCACGGCATGACCGAGGTAGATTGCGAGCTCCAGGACGAAGGCTACTGTGAGCTGTTTCGATGTCTATCCGGCCACGAGAAGCTCCAGAACGTCACCATCTTCAAAAGCTTCGAAGCGTATTTGAGCCACGATTACCGGTATGCAAGAACCTCTTTGCCAACACCTGACCCAGTTGTGGGATACCAAGCGGCCGTGTCTTCCAGCCAAGCCGACGCCGTCACGACCCTGAATCTCTGCTTCGTCACGGACGCGATGGACTTCTTCCGGTCCTTCTGGAACCCTGAGCAGTTCCCGCCCGAGCCTCCGCTTATACTCCCGAGCGACGAGATGCGCTGGGCCAAGCTGGAGAAGCTGGTTCTGACTTCTGACGCGCTGCGCAGGGACGGCGACCACAACAACCTTGTCTGTATTGCTGCCGATGCGGCAAAGAACATGCCGCGGCTGGCGGTCATGAGAGTATGGAATTGCGGCGACCGCCACTGTGCTTATATCCTATACACCAGGGATTTGTACAACCTCTCATCGCCAAAGTTGAGATTAGGCAGCACCTGGGGTTTCAAACTCAGCGAGAACGCGAACGACCAGTGGGAAAGTGTTGTCGAGGTGCACCAGTGCCGCTACCCGTTGGCCATCAAATACATCGCATACAAGAAAGATCATATGAGATGCTATACCTCGCTCACCAGATGGAACTGGACGGAGGAACACGACTTCCCCAATGTTGCCACAAATACAACCCTGAAGGAGATGAGACAGGATGAAAAGCACGAGCGGTATTAATGGGAAAGGGTGGTTTGAAAAGGGCAGCAACACGAATACTTACTTAGCTATTGCGACGGATTTGTTGATGTTAGTGGGGTAAACGATGGAATAGTTGGTGGCTGGCAACGGCGAGTGCCATTATTGTAGTAACGTTGCTAGGAAGTACATAAGTGAATAATGCATTGATTGATGAGATACCGGTCTACTTATTCTATGCAGGCTTGTCGTTACGGTTGGAATAAGGTTGAGTAAACTCCGTTAGCGTGGACTGAACCGAAGAATGTGGATGCGCCCAGGAGAGAGGCGGCCCGAGTCGATAGAAGATGGCTGCTGCCATGGGCGGGCTCACTGATGTCGTTTGGTCGTTAGGTAAGTACTTTGACGGTTGCCGAATTGGCACTTCAGCATCCGCAACTGCACAGCTGATAGCACAATTCCCAGGGAAGCATGGAATCGCCTATTTCCTTCCTCCCTTGCCTATCCGACACTGGGTTCCCCGCGACGTCATTGGCGAGACATTTTGAGACACCATTGGCCCATGACCGCATCAGTTTCCGGGGTAGAATGGGGCAATTGCAGATCGGGTGGATCAGCTGGTTCAACGTCGCATTCATGAAGACAACGTCGCGTGGTCGTCATGGACATTCACAGCGCCTGCAACTTACAGCCGTCGGTCAGAATCGTCTCCCGCTAATCGGTCAGCTCATAAGGCACCGCCTATCCGCCACCTTTTTCTCTTCCAAGGTTCTTGCTTGTGGATGACCACCCAGAAACTGATCTCACAGATTGGCTCCGCCAACTAACCCCGCAACTTGGTCGGAAACTCCTCGGTCAGATACCCCACACTTTGCCTTGAAGGAAAAGGAGTGTACAACGGAAACCAGTAGCGCTAATAGGAATCGTACCTATCTCGTTGTACATTGGCTTCTCTCAGTGAAGGATGCTCCCGCAAATGATCCTGGCCGCTGTTGGCCACACGCCCGGCTTATCCCGCCAGCAACAGGCCGGGCTTGTGCCTGACTACCTGACCGCGCCCGCAGGGAACCCCTTCGTGTCTGGCTGGTACGCCGACCCGGACACCGAGTTCTACGAGGGGCAGTACTGGGTCTTCCCGACCTCGTCGTACGCCTACGCCGAGCAGACCTACCTGGACGCCTTCTCCAGCCCGGACCTGGTCAACTGGACGAAGCACCCCAACATCCTGACGACCAAGGACGTCAAGTGGGCCACCGAGGCCGTGGGCCCCCGCGCCCATCGCGCGCAACGGGAAGTACTACCTCTACTTTGGCGCCAACGACATCCAGGAGGATGAGGATGCCGAGGGCACCAAGGTTGGCGGCATCGGCGTCGCGGTGGCCGACCGGCCAGAGGGGCCTTATGTTGATGCCATCGGCGCGCCCCTCATCGGGCATTACTACAACGGCGCGCAACCCATCGATCAGGACGTCTTCATCGACGACGACGGGCAGGCCTACATCTACTATGGCGGCCACAGCCACGCCAACGTGGCCAAGCTCAACGAGGACATGATCTCAATCGGGCAGCTCGACGGCGGCAACAGCAGCGGAAATGGCACCGCCGCCGCCCAGTACAAGGAGATCACACCCGAGAACTACACCGAGGGGTCACAGATGATGAAGCGAAACGGCACGTACTACTTCATGTGGTCCGAAGGCGGCTGGGGTGGCCCGGACTACAGTGTCTCGTACGCCATGGCCGACTCGCCTCTGGGTCCCTTTGATCGCAAGGCCAAGATCCTCCAGCAAGACGACGCCGTCGCGACGGGCAGCGGCCACCACGGCGTCATCCACGTGCCCGAGGCGGATATCTATTATATCGTCTATCACCGCCGCCCGCTCAGCGAGACGGGCCGGGACCACCGCGTCCTTGCGTACGACCGCATGTACTTCAACGAGGATGGCACGATTGCGCCCGTCCAAATGCTGGTGCATGATAACTTTGCGGACGGCAAGGCTATCGGATGGAAGTTCTACGGCGACAAGGTGGATAATTGGACGGTGGCGGGGCAGCAACTTGTGGGCGTCTGCAAGGGCGACGGGCTGGCGATGCTGGATACCAACTTCACCGACCTCGTGATGAATGCGACAGTCGCCGTCTCGGATGGGACGCGCGAGCGCAGCGACGTGGGGCTCGTGTTCCGTGCCACGAATCTGGGGGAAAGTAATGGTGGTGCATCGGGGTTTTCCTTGACCGGGCCGGCTGTGTTCAATGGGTACTACGCAGGCATCTCGGCGGCGGGCTACGTGGTACTGGGCAAGTATGGTGGGAACAACGGCACGATGACGACGCTCGGCGAGGGGTCAGTTTCTCGGCTCCAGGCGGCTTCGAACTATGCCATGACAGTCACGGCGATAGGGAGCGAGATCAAGGTCTACTTGGGCAATACTGACACTGCGTTGATCACGGCTACGGATCCAACTTACACATCGGGAGCCAATGGTGTCGCGGTTCATGCCGCGAAGGGCGTGTTTGGGAATGTCTCTGTGGATAAGCCTACATAAGTAGAAGTGAACCTAGTTGAGGCGATTCTGGACGAGTTGTATTAGTTGAATATCATTATGCAGCATTTTAAACCTGGTTGCGTGGTTGCAGTCATTGCGCTAACTTTCGGCTGTCAGTCACCTAAATCACTAATGCTTCTGTGCTTAGCGACAATGCTCTAGGGGTGTAAAGCATACGCTGTCAGTGTGGCCACCTAGCGATTTGAAACGGAGATAAAAGAAATGACAAGAATCACTGGATGAACTTCGTGACTTTCCACCCGCCATCTACCACCTACATGTGCTTATATTCTCGATACTGTTGCCAATTGAAGCCATTTGAATTGGATTGTGTCACACACTACACACAAGGAAGTTGCCGGGCCTAGGTCACCTGATCTCGTGACAGAGAGATCTTTGGTCTGCACGGCGCGTTTCGTGTCAAGGCCTGCCTCCACTAAATGACATAATTCTTCGCAAGCTCTCTGTACCTCTCCTTCCACTTACACCATCCATTTGGAGACTGCAGGAGAGAAACGAAACAAACACCGGCTACTGCGGAACTCGAAATCCAGGGAAGGCGACAAGTGTGCATCGTTCTTTGCTATCAGTTTGCCTGGGGGCAAGAAAACCTGTGCAAAGAACGTGTGATTCTTGGACGGCTGCCTTGCGACGATGCGACAGGTCACTTCGCCAAGCATCACCACTTGGAAACCGGCACTCAATCAAACATGAACACTTCCCGCGCCCCCTCTTCGCAATCCCCAACCGAAGGCGTGACCCCGCGGCATCAGCGACATCTGCCTTTGATCAATGCGACACCTGCATCTATGAACCAGATGGCGAAGGTACTAGAAGCTTTTCGCTGAGCCTGGTATACATACTTTTTTTATTGGCAAGCAGTGAAACCTGAAGACTAACCGGGAAGCTTCTTCTGACTCACAGTCTGAACCTGGGCGTGGCCGCCAATTAAAGCCCGAATCTTCGACCTCTTCAAGGCTGTCCCGTACCCCAACACCTCGATCGCAACCATCACAGCCCGCCATTATGGGGCCTCTCGGCGACGAGAACCACGGCACCTCAACACCACCACCCTCCTCCTCGGCCAGCTCTCACATCGCAGCAGCCATCGCGAGACTCTCGGCCACAACCCCACACTCCGACGATGACATTGCCTGGGGAAGCTATTTGGCTTCGCAGGGTAGAGATCCCGAAGACATGGTCTATCGCGACCCTGCGCAGTCACAGGCAAACGTGCGCGCGAACCTTCAAAACCTCCTATCCGTGCCCGAGCACGAGATCGCCCCCGCGCAGCGACTCGATACGCCGATGCAGATGAAATGCGTGTTGTTGGAACACCAGAGGGTCGGGCTCACTTGGTTGGTCAACGAGGAGAAGAGTATAAGGAAGGGTGCTCTTCTTGCCGACACCATGGGACTAGGCAAGACCATCCAAGCTCTGGCACTCATCCTAGCCCATCAATCGAGCCTCGACTCCCGCAAAACCACCCTGATCGTGGCGCCCCTTGCGCTGCTGAAGCAATGGGACTCCGAGATCCGCCACAAGGTCGAAAAGCATTACCGGCTCGAAACCTTCATCTACCATGGCCCGGACAAGAAAGGCATGACGGCCGCCGAGCTCATGAAGTACGATGTGGTGCTTACAACCTACGGCACCGTTGGCCAGGAGTTTCGGCGAAAGCGCTTGCATGGATTGTTGGCTCCTGACGCCATGTTTCATAGAATTATCCTTGACGAGGCCCACAACATCAAGAACCGAAAATCCACTGCGTCGGAGGCCGTATGTAAGATCAAGGCCACGTACAGGATTTGCATGACCGGTACCCCCTTCATGAACAATACGTCGGAGATATACTCTCTGATTCGATTTCTTCGAATCGAACCGTACCGTTGGTGGGACGAGTTCAGCCAAGATATCGATAGGCCTGTCAGGAAGTGGGATGACGATGAGCACAGCGAAGCAATGAGCCGACTCCGGGCTCTGATTTGGCGTTTTACCCTACGACGTTCCAAGCACAGCATACTGGATGGCAAGCAGATCTTGAACTTGCCTGCCAAGCATGTTGTCGAGATCAAGGCTAAATTCAACGAGGACCAGGCAAAATTCTATAACGACCTGGAAGAGGAGCATCGCAAAAAGTTTGAGAATTATAACAGATCACAGTCTAAGAAGAAGAACTACATGTTCGTCTTGGTGCTTATCCTCCGCCTGCGCCAGGTCTGCAGCCACCCGCACCTCATCAGAAATTTTGGAATTCCCGACGGCGCTGAGCTGGATTCTGATGGTATGATCGAACTCGCGCTTGACCTGAGTCCTGATGTGGTGGAGCGAGTATGCGCCCAACCGTCCTTTCAGTGCCCCATCTGCGATGATCTGACAATGGACCCAATGATCATCGCCCCCTGCGGCCACCACATTTGCTGCCAGTGTTTCACGGCCGTGATGCAGGTTAGCGTCCTGGAGGGACGGGACGAGGGCGTGCCAGGCGGGTCAGATACTAGGTGCCCCCATGATGGCTGCACGACGGAGATTCTTCCTGACAGAGTCGTTTGCTACACTTACTTCGTGCGAGCCCATGGTGCAGGCGTGGCCAAGATCGACCGGGGCGGGGAAGACTCGGCGACTTGCGATTCGGAAACCGAAGACGAGGATGGTACACCAGATCGGCATGTGAAAAGAGAAAGAATAGCGGGAGGCCGCCACGTGAAGCAAGAAGTGAAGCAGGAAGGGATTCAAGAATCCAAGAAGCCGATCGTCAAGACTGAAGAGGCGGCATCCTCCTTGTCGGCTGTGAGTGTTGTGCCTTCGCGGGGACCTCAGGGAGAGAATGTCAAACAGGAAGATGCATCAGCCGGGGCCGAAACAGATCCCTTAAAAGACCTCGAGGACTTCATGGACAAGGCCGATTCGTTCCTCGCCAGAGGACGAGCCATCATGATCAACAGGGGCAAGCTCTCTGACCCCACCACAGCTGCAGGGAGCGAAGCAGCGGCACGATCTCGCACCCCGAAGAGGCCCTTGAAGGCGGAAGGCTCCCCATCACCATCATCCCCCACTTCACAGCCGAGGTCAGCTAAACGGACCAAGAAGAACGACGGGAGCTACAAGGAGAAGAATAAGGTTATCACGCTCGCAGACCTCAAGCGCGAGAGCCAGCGCAACGCGACCGCCAAGGCCGCCTACCTGCAGCGGCTGCGCCGGGACTGGGTCTCGAGCGCCAAGATCGACGCCACCATGGATCTGCTGCGGCGCCTCCGCGACGAGAAGCCCAACGAGAAGATTCTTGTTTTCAGCCTGTGGACATCGTTTTTGGATCTGCTGGAGGTGCCCCTGCACGACGGCAAGTTCACGTATGCGCGGTACGATGGGTCGATGCGGCCCGATGCGCGAAACGACGCGGTCAAGCAGTTCACCCGACAACCCGTCTCCGCCACCCTGGGAAACAACCGTGCTGGAGGCAGCAAAAACATCGGCACGCGCGTGCTCCTGGTGAGCCTGACGGCCGGTAACGCAGGTCTGAACCTCACGGCGGCGAGCCAGGTGGTGGTGCTGGAGCCGTTCTGGAACCCATTTGTCGAGGACCAGGCCGTCGACCGGGCGCACCGCATCGGGCAGGAGCGCGAGGTCACGGTGCACCGCGTGCTGGTGGCCGGCACCATCGAGGACCGCATCCTCGAGCTGCAGGAGAAGAAGCGGCGGCTCGTGGGGGCGGCGCTCAGCGAGGAGGGGGCTCGCGGAATTACGCGGTTGAGTTTGCAGGAGCTCCGGGGGCTGTTTGGGGTTCGATGAGTCTGTCAATCTCGAAGCATAGGAGGGTCAGGCAGGCTACTTGAAGCGGTTTCATATTGCTTGTTATTGTTGGTTGGTTGGTTGGTTTTTTTCTTTTCTCGTTCTGTCAGCATGGCGTTTTAGCCCAGCGCTGGTTTGGAAGGCGGCGTCTTTCCTTATTGCCAGCCTATGGATATTGAGGAACTGAAGCAGGGACAGTTGATTTATGGTTATGCCTTGCTATTGGACATGGATTATCCCATGGTTAACTACTATTTATGTTATCCTGGATGGTTACTTGGCAAGAGCTACGTTGAGGGGGACATTAGCGAGGAGTGATTTATCAAGTTTACCTCCACGAAGAGGATGGATAAGTGGCCCGGAAGAGCAATCACGTCCTAGTATCAATCAAAAATCATTTGTTAAATTTGCAATGTATTAATTCACTATCCCCCGCAGTCGCGGGTCTATGATCAGAACCTTTTGAAGGTCTCTCGGATCATACAGTGGCTCTGGCATGGGGCCTTGGTACTTGGTGTTCAGCTCGCGATCATAGTCGGACGTTGAGGCTGGCGCTGCCGGTCCCCATGTGGTAGACTCGGCTAGTGGTGATGCTATATTGTTGTTGTACTGCTGTTGCTGCTGCTGCTGCTGCGGCATCAATTGGTGCTGCTGTTGCTGCATCTGCAGGGCAATGACGAGCTGCTGGATGCGCCGGTCCTTTTTCCGCCGGTCTACTTCGAGGCAAGACCGGACGAAGAGACCGAACTCGAGAACTCTGTTTTGGGGAGGATGAAAAATGTCAGCGTAATTGCCTCTCTTCCTCGTAGCATCTTCGCTTTATACGTAGATTTACCGCTACCAATGAGGTGGGGGAGAAGGGAGACGTACCCTAATACCGCGAAGCACGACACGGTCGAGGCCCCGCTCGTGACGTACATGGAGTAGCCCGCAAAGGCCTGGGTGACGCTGCCGGCGACGCCGAGCATCCAGAGCAGCAGCTCGAGCGCGACGTGGGCCTTGGCGGAGATGCCCTTGTGCCGGCTGCGGCGGGCGCACATGGTGGCGAACTCGGCGCCGTTCCAGACGGCGGCGAGCAGGCCGATGGGCAGGGCGGTCTCGGCGAGGGCGAGAATGGTGGCGTCGTCGCGGGCCGCGTCGTAGTGGGCCAGCGTCCAGAGGGCGAAGGCGGCGAGGAGGAGGCCGAGGAGGAGGCAGAGGGACCGGAGGACGATCTTGACGATGACCCAGGCGGCGTCGGTGCCGATTTGGGGGAGGTCGGGGAGGGTCTCGCGCGGGGGGAGGTTAATTATTACGGGGGTGTGCGAGGGGGCTGTGGTTGGGGTGGCGGCAGTGGCGGCGGCCGAGGCTTAGGGAGGAAATAGAATTCATGCTCGAGGAAGCTGGCGGCGCCGGAGGGGGCGGCTCGGGGTGGTTTGCGCGGCCGGCCGACATGGCTGGCGGCGCGTGGGGTTCCCAGACGGAGGATGACCGGTTGGGAGGAGGCGTGTAAGTATCGTAGCAAGGGGATATCTTAGCAGCGTGCTCGCGGCTGAGGTGTGCGTCTCTATCCTCCTACTGGGTCTTATTGGAGGGACCGCGACTGCGGAAAAGCTGCGACTAAGTCAATCGGCGCTCATCCAGAAAGGCGACGGGGCCTCAGTGGGTCGTGCGGGCTGTTGGATTGGGTTGGCGGCGTAATGCGCAATAGGAGGCTTATTGATGACAGACTCGGTGGTGTCGCATCTTTGTCGACACCGGATCATCCCCTCCTTCCCCCAGAATGCCAATTGGAGTTGAACGAATGTGGTCTGCAGGAAGGAACTGCGAGAAGCGAGCGCAAAATGGCAGCAGCAGGAGGACCATCTCCCCGAAGGAGTGGCCCCATGCTTTTATTATCGCGGGTCCCATTCGCATGGAGATGATCCCCCAAGAAGCTAGCGACGGCTAGGCGAACCGACGGGCTGCTGCGCCATCCCGCAAGAGAGCCCCGCCTGCCAGTGGATGGGAGCTGCAGGTCCTGTCTCTGTCAGATTCGTCGTCGCACTGAACGAAACATGCCTGGGCAGAACGGACTCGTACAGAGAGGCTGTAGTTTGCTCTGGGTGTCCCTACCGTTAGGACTCTTGTCCCTTCCTTTTGACCAATTACATACCAAGCTCAGGTCACTCTGGAAGCTATTTTGAGCAGCAGCTTCGTGTCGCCTGCCAACGTTACTCTGGCGACCCGTAGTATTCTAGTGCCCTTCCCAGATTGACTACCTCACACATCAAGTACCTGCTCACAGTTCAATGTCTGAGTCGCGGGGGGCAGGGCGATCATTGGTGGCCCCCGCTTAGCCTGGAAAACGATAGGTTCGGCCCGTTGGCGATCAGCAGAATGGCCAAGTCGTAGCACCCAAAAGCCTGGCAATCAATTGAGTCAGATACGAGATGTCACAACATTCTAGAAGCACCAGAGACGTGGGGCTTATGTTGTTACTTTCCTTGAGTTCCGTTACAACACCAATCATAATCACTAGCAGGTACTACGAGGAATGAGTGTTCAGTAATCGCGATCGCTAGAAGCATACCAAATATCATTCCATTGTTTTCTTAGAAATTAGGTGCATACTTTTTGATGGATACATTTCGCTGCTCAATTATATCTGTATCAATTACCACACGTGCTTCTCATGCGTGCACGACGGCCACCTTGCTGCGCACCGGCACGTTCTCCGAGCGGTCCACGTCGGGGAAGTCGTCGACCTTGACGCCCTTGCGGAACAGCAGGCAGTGCGACGAGCCGCCAAAGTGGAACATGCCCGTCTGCTCGCCCTTCTTGATGTGCTGGCCCTCCTTGACGGTGATGTCGCACGTGCTGACCTCGTCCATGCCGATGCCGATGAAGGCCATGAGGCCAATGGCCGGGTTGTCGGCCTCGATGAAGATGACGGCGCGCGTCGCGAGCGCCGTCAGGTAGCCCTGCGCCATCGAGATGCCGCGGCTGTCGATCTCGTACTGCTGCCCGTCCTGGTTCTCGAGCAGCGGCTCGCTGAAGTAGGTCCCGTCCTGCACGAAGCACCGCTTCACCGTGCCCGACACGGGCGCGTGCCACCGGTGGTACGACAGCGCCGACAGGAACGCCTGGTACACGGTGCAGCCGTCGAACTGGGCTGACAGCGGGTCGTGCGCCAGCATGTCCCCCACCGAGTACGGCTGGCCCTTGATCCAGAACCGGTCCCGGATCTTGGCGGACCGCGCCACGTTGTACACTTTCGACTCACACGCGTTGGCGACGACGTTGTCGTCTTCGGGCGAGGCGATGGGGCGGACGCCTTCGCGCAGCTCGCGCGTGAAGAAGTCTATTAGGGTCAATTAGCCAGGAAGCTCTCTCATGTCTCAATAGTCTCTTCACTGCTTTACTTACCATCCCAAGACTTGTAGCCAAAGTGCTCCTTGGCCGGGTCGCAGATGTACATGTCCTCGAACGTGTGCGACGTCTTCAGGGGCGCGTTGGCGACCTGCATCAGGTCCGTCCGGGCGTGCTTCCCGAACCAGCCGCTCTCGGCGTTCAGAACCTCGGCGGAGGCGGGCGTCTGGAGGAACTTGCCCCACTCGTTGAGGATCTTCTTGAGCATCCTGTTAACGTCCGGGTCCAGGAAGGCGGCGTGGCCGCTGGGGGTCGCCATGGCGTAATCAAAAATGCCGACCATGGGCACGCCGACCATGCCGACGCCGTACGCGGCGTCGGTCCACTCGGGGGCCTTGGTGAAGACGTGGTTGAGCATGTCGAGCATGTGCTCGTAGTCGCGGATCTGGGCCTGGCCGGTGGGGTCCTTGTCGTAGGGGTGCTTGTGGGGCACCTCCTCCCACATCTGCGAGAAGTACATGTAGAAGCGCGGGTTGCCCTCGATCATGTCCTTGAACTCCTGCAGCACCGGGATCAGCTTCGGCTTCTTGTCGCCGTGGCCCTCGACGTGCTTGATCTGCTTGGCGAGCCAGTCGCGGTGCACGCGGTGGTCGGCCGGCATCCAGCCGCCGGGTCTGTTGGTTCTTTGTTAGCAAAAGTGACCAAGGAGATGATGCTGTTCCCACCATCCTCGGAGAGATTGAGGACGATGACGTGAGACTTGCCTGTGCATCCGGTGGTGGTGAGGGATCTCATGCTCATCGCCGTGCTGGTGGACCATCTTGGGCTAATGTGTCTCAGGTCTAAGATAGGTACGAGGTAGTATTATATTATGTATGTATGGATATAGTAACGTGAAGATGATAAGAGTAGGTAAATAGATCTGGTATTGCAAGTGTCTGTTCCTAGATTGCCAAGACACCATCTTTATATATGCCGGTCCATCGCTGTGGTGTGGGGGGACAGCCCGCGGATGTAGCGGGGTCACTAGCTCTCAGCTGCAAGCTCAAGCTCATGTTGCAACCATGAGGTCATTGCATGAAGACGTATGAACGCATATGCGTCAGGAAAACAAACACCCAGTACGCAGTGCCCAGGCTGATTGATCCATCATCCAAGTGGTAATTGTGGTGCTTGGTGACTGGTCGCTAGCAGATGCTAAAACCGGTTTACCGTCCCCGCCAATTGCCGGTGCTTACTGCGGGCAGACGCAGACAGCTCCCCCTAGGTAGCCCTGGAACGTCCACGTCGCAATCCGCCTTGCCACGCACTGACTGGCTCCTTGGCTCCGCATGACGCATCTTGGCAGGGGGTTCATTGCGGTGGGAAAGATGACAGCCCCATCGTGAGCACACCCAACCACACCAACACCAACACCAGCCCGTAAGACGGCACCAGGCACTTAGACTTCCCACGTCCAATGCTAAGCTTTCGTTAAATCGGACCTAGAACGGGAAAACCGGCATTCTTCTTATTCGTTCTTTTTATAGCAACCGCTGAGATCCCCTATTGACTACAGTTTAATCCTTGAATTATTGTTGGACCTATAGGCTCGTTCAAGGGCCCTTGTACGGGTATTTTATGCGTCACCAATACTTTTATCGTGCTGAAACGTATTTTCGTAGACCGGCAGTGGCATGAATTCTACGGTGGTATTTTTTCTCTTTTTTTATGTTTCAAATAAGGAATCGATGTACTCCCAACACAAAAATGGCCTGTCGATACTTCATCCGAACTGTGAGACGATATCCACCAATTAACAATAATTCAAAGGGGAAACTGTAAATGATGTGAGGCTTTCCTCATACTGGAGCCGCTAATGGGACCTGCGGCATGGCACCCCGCCGCGTACAAGCAACCACGCGCTTCCTCTTGCGCTCTCTCTCTCTTTCCCTCTTTCCCCTCTCTCCCTTTCCACCTCACCTCGGAGTGAACACCAGCAGCAGCGGGGAAGATGCATCGTGAACCGGTCCTCGGCCCCGCGATCAAACGCCTCCGCATCGAACCCGGGCGCGAAGCGGGGAACCTCGAAGCGCGCCGCGATCTTGGCCAGCACGAGCCGCAGCTCCATGAACGCGAGGTTCTTGCCCGGGCACACGCCGGCGCCCCGGTTGAACGCCATCCAGGCCGCCTTCTCGGTCGACAGGCCCTCCCACCGCTCCGGCCGGTACGCGGCCGCGTCGCCGCCGTTGCCCCAGTACCGCGCGTCCCGCTGGATGCTGTGCATGGGGACCACGACGATGGTGTCGCCCGGGACGCGGACCTCGTCGATCTGCAGGCCCTCGGGCGGGGTGAGCCGGGTCACGCCGCTCGGCACCGCGGGCTTGAGGCGCAGGGTTTCTTGGACGAGCCAGTCGAGGTAGGCGATGTCTTTGATCTTTTCGTGGGTTACTTCGGTACTGTCGCCTCCGTCGGCTTTCAGGGCTGTGTCGACCAGGTCCTGGAGCTTGTGGTAGATTTCCGGGTTGCTGGCGAGGAAGTATAGGCTGTGAAACGTCGATCGTCAGTGCTCCGCTTATTGAACATTGCCTTGTCTTCCCAGCGACAGTAGAGAGGTCGGGAAAAAGATAAGACCAGGAGCCAGTTTACTCACGTATTTGTCAGAACCGTGCTGGTTGTATCACTAATTGCGCCGATTGGTGGTTAGAACTTATCCATGCAAAGACCGGTGCGAGAGTCGCCCAAGAGGCTGGTTGATGACACTTACCTTCCAGCCACGATTAGCAGCCGGGCCTCCTCCTGCCAAGCGAGGTTGGATCGAGGGGCGCCGACATCTCCCTCTTCTTCGCCCTTGATCAGCCAGGAGACGACATCGCTGGGATCCTGGTCATTCATCGCCCTTTCCTGCTTGTAAGCCTACCGTATGTAGGATAAGCAAGCGGCTCATTTCGTATATTGGATCGCACAGAGGAATCGAATCGGCTTACCTTTCTTCTGGCTTGCAGCTCACCGCCGCACCACTCGATGAACTCCTGGTACCCCGCGCTGGCCCCGGGGATCCGGGTCAGCATCCCCAAGAGCCAGGGCAGGGAGCCGCCGACGATGGAGAGGATGGAGAGACTGTTGTGCAGTGCCACGATGGCCGGGTGCTCCTTTTGCGAGTTCAGCATATTGAAGTCCTTGGAGAAACCTGAGATTTCATTAACCTTCATTCTTGGCTAGAAACGGATAAGACAGCTCGCTTCGCAAGTTTTTTTGTTTCACTCACCCACTTCGCTCATGACGTCGAAGCCGTAGAACATGCCGTACATGGTCATGTCGATGGGCTTGCCCACATTTTCATCGAGACGGGTAAGTAGGAGGTCGGCCTTGGCCCTCACGCGCGGCTCGTACGATTGCAGGGCTAGGAGATATCATTCAGCATCACTCCAAGATAAGAAAGAAAAGCAAGGTGAGAGACCGTATGAGACAGAAAGCCAGTGCCCCTGCGGTTCAACCACGAAACGGGAGAGCTACGCATACCTTTAAAGCTCAGCCCTCTCTCCCAAAGCTTCTTGCGCCGCCTGTGCGCCTCGGGATCCCGCGTCTGGAGCAGCGACAGGTCGTCCAGCCCGCCCGGGTGGGCGTTGTACCACGGGCTCCGCACGCACTTGGTCGCGGGCCCGTAGATGGCCGGGATGGCGGCGGGCCGCAGGATCGAGAGGTGGCGCGGCCCCGTCCGCACGAAGTCGCCGTACTCGTCGTGCAGCCTCTGCGTGGCGAGGTGCATCTGCAGGCCGTCGGCCGAGGCGCGCGCGGCGTAGAGGCGCGAGATCTTGGCCGCGAAGGGGCCCGGGAAGCGGTGCAGGCGGTGGAAGAAGACGCGGTAGATCAGCAGGCTGGAGACGAGGCCGGCGTTGAAGGTACAGGATAGAATCAGGGTGTGCGCCGCGGCGGTCCAGGCATCTACGCCGACGACGGTGCGGAAATACAACAGAAAGGCGGCCGCTAGGGAGGCGAGGTAGGCGCTGCAGATGGTCAGGGGATAGCTGTCGATCTCGAATGGTCGGATGAGGTGATGCGAACCAACTCCAGCCACAAACAGGGTCATGAGGTGTGTAGCTGACGGCCAAGAGGCCGTGAGTAGAGAAGCCATCGTTGGTGGTTCACGCCCGCTGGATTTGGATGGCGAGGAGACGTGGCAGAAGAGGTGCAAGAGGGGAGACGAACCGTATTTATCCAGGCGCAGCGGCGCAGTCAAAATCTTGTATGCGACCCGAAATACCGGGAAGGGTTTCCCGTGTGGATGGGTGGGCTCTCGGACTTAACACCGCGCCCAGCCTAGCACCCGCTCCAGCCCGGTCTATGCGGGTCGATCTTGGCCGAATCTGTATACCACTGGTGGGTTGTCCCAGATGCGGGCGTGCGGCACAACGCGGCGTAGAGCGGCGCAGACAGGCAGGGTTCTATGGGCAGGGCCCCCCAAGATATGCAACTATGTCACCCTCAAGTCCCAGCGGAAATCGTGAATCGGGTGACCGTCACCTCATCGCATCACGTCGATCAAAAGGTCAAAGACTCTCTTGACGCAGATCTGCCCCAAAAGGGTAATATATCCTAATCTGTAATCTTGCAATCGGCGCTCATGCTTGGCATCTAGCTAACCCTGGTGTTTGGACAGCCTCGTTATCCGATTTCATATGGCCCAGCCCGCAACACCTTTATCTGACTGGGACAATAACTGTGGTTGCTGGGTTCTATCCCATGAGTGTCCTACACCACGTGGCATGGTCAAGCATCAATCTTATCAAGTAGGCCTACATACGGAGCATAATTACATGATCGCATGCTGGCAAATGGTCTGTGATGTGCTGCAGAATTCCCACGTGAGAAATAGGGGTCTTAATTAGTAGAGTACGACGTTGGCCCACTTGAATACATACTATCGATCCACTCGGCCTTGGCCTATGCCCATAAGCAGTTGGTCAGCAGAGATATATTGCAACCTGTCTTCGTACTGGACTGGTGAACTTCAATATTAGTCGCCCGCTCATCCGATCTGGCAAATTCATAGTCAGAACACAACACAAACCTTACAAGTAAATGTGCAAAGTGTAGTGGGCGGTTGCAAAGGTGTAGACCTCGTTTGCAAATCGTTCATGCCGACTTATTCCATGGGGTACCCATTACAGTAGCCAGTCATCCCTTAAGAAGAAGTCTGAATAACAGGGCGGATAACCATTATCTGGATGGCGGGATGGCATAATCAGTAGATGAGATGCTGTCTAAACGGCGGATTACAGTGGACGAGGAAGTTGGGATGAACGATTCAATGTGATTAGTCGCTGTCTACAATGGATGCATATGTAACGCTGACTAGAGGTATCTACTGTTGCTTCCCCTATCTGTATTCCGAGTCCTTGCCGAAATAGTGGACAGCCACGTCCTTCCACATCTCGTCGACATTCGACTGTCCCGGACCCCTTGCGACACTGAGCTTGCCCCCATGCGCATTGGCAGTGGCTTCGATCCATGGAGTAATCGCACAATCGAACGTCATTTGGCGAATCCTCTTGGAGTACTTTTGGCTTTTGGCGTCATCTTTGCAACGATATCTAGTGGAATAACAATGTCATAAACGTGTCAGTATTATTATTCCAATGGGCGGTTTGGGTTAAGTGGAATAACGGTAAGTGGAATAACGGTCAGTTGAATAACTTACGGCTCGTTGTAGTAAGGCTCGGCGCAGAAAATCATGGACTGGATTGACACCAACACTTGGAGTAACGTTGATTGCTCCGGACGCCATGGCTCACCAGACCAAGTGCCGAGCAGGCTTAGACAGACGTAGCCGCTGCTGTAGAGGTTGGGGTTGAGGCCCTCGTTCTGGTGATTGGTGGAGCAGGGCATCGTTCGGAACCGGACGAAAGGTGGCTTCTGTGGAAATTCGAGTGGCAGGAACATGTCGAACAGGAAGAAGCCGTCTGCGTACGGGGTGTCCTTTGGTCCGATGATGAGGAACTTCAGAACGTCTAGACGGGAGCTGCCGTGCCGAACGAATACGCCCTCAGGCAGCGACGATTGCAGGGTCGTGATTTCCCGAATCACGCGCTTCATGCGTTGGCGGGGAGGCTGTCCGGTGCTTGCCTTCGTGGCTGCCACATTGTAGTGGTGTGAATATAGGATTAAGTTATCGGAGACTTCTGCCAGGCCGTTCTCTCGGTGGTAATCTGCGAAGGTCTGGATTGCTGGTGCTGGATCGATTCGCAGGTTGGCCATGGATCTAACAACAGCCTTCACACGATACGTCTGAACAATTTTGGAAATGCGTGAATCCCAAGCCTGCATGTTGGCGATGGTATTGTCAGTGGCGTCGCGGTGAAGGTTGTGCTTTCGGTTGTATTCCAGCGTCTTCCTGTTCCTCTCGAAGATTGCCTGAAGCATGGATTCCAGCGACTTCCCAGTGGTGTCCACGGCGTTGGCTTCGCTGCCAATATTCCTCAACTTAAGGAAGGAAATTCGGTGCAGCCGGCCTCCATCGCCGTATATGCTGCGTGCTTGCTTCACGAGCTGCGTCGTGGCGGGATGGTTTGCTAGCGCTTCAATGAAGTCGAGAAGGCCGTCGTATAGCTGATACTGCTTCTGTATCTCTTCAGCAGAGTCGTTGACGAGGAGGTCTGCAGTCCAGCTCAGCAGGTCGGAGCGAGCCAACATGAACGCCACGAGTCCCATGTCGTCATTCAAGCAATTCGGTAGCAGACGGGCCAAGAGTCGGAACCGAAGCTCCAGGAGCATCATCAGTTCCGAGTCCTCCTGAGGAGTATTGATACGCGGCGGCTTGCGATTAATCAACCGCTGCAGGATAGGTTCGGACCTAGCGTAGCCTACGCCTTCCGCGTTGGTACCATTGTTGGTCTCTTTGGGGCCCGAGGAGATGGACGGAGTCGACGATGGCTGGGACTGCGAAGTCGCAGTGGCTAGCATCCACACAGCAACAAGTCGGCCTTGGTAGCAGCAGTGGTTGAAGACGAATCTGGTTCCAGACACGCGTGCTTTGAGTTCGTGACGGTTCAGCCATCCTGTGGACACCGTGGACCCGCAGGGGCAGGTGACGGCGTGGCAGGACTGCTTGCCACAGCAAAGACCACAAGCCAGCTCGACCTTCTTAGTGCCGGACCGACGTGTTCGTTCCTTCCACCACCGCTGGACAGACCGCGTGACATTGTCGGCGCTTAGCTCGATCAATCTAGAGCAGCCGGCGCACTGAGCAGGCACCCTTGATGACAGGAAACGCTCGAGGCTCGTCAGATGTTGGCGGTCTTCTACGCGAGAATCGACATCATCGCCATCAGGTCTTTCATCAATGGCGGAAGACGGCGGCGGTACTGGCGGTGGAAGCGAGTCTTCCGCGGCCTGTGCTGGACTGGAAGATTCTCGTTGCTGCTGTTGCTGCTGCTGTTGCTGGTGCCGCTGCTGCTGCCGCTGCTGCTGCTGTTCAGCGATCTGCTGCCGAAGCCATTTGAAAAACATGGCGAAGCATGGGACGGAAATGATGGCACCAAGAATGATAGAATAGAAGATCAAAAGCCCGTGGGAATTCATAGTTCCGTATTGATATGAGCGAGTGCTTGTGGGATTGGGGAGATAAAGTTGGCAGAGTGCGCACTTGAGAGCATGTTCTGGGAGGGAAGGAAAGATGCCACAGTGGGGATGAGGTGAGCCTGACATGAGTCTGGTTCGGCTCCTAATAAATGGAAAGAACCACCAGAGTTAGGTAGGTAGCTTCCAAGTTTTCCAGGCATCCTATTGATTGATGGGTGTAGGTGCAACTGGAAGCAGCTCGCAGGCAACGTCGACCGACCTAGCTAGTGTCATGTAAAACCACTTGGCTACGGAATTGTCGTGGTATAAAGCAAGATGATGCTCAGCTCATGTCTGTACTTACTCAGTCTCCAAGCCAGGCCGTGTTGAAGTTTCCCGAGCCCATCAGTATGAGTGATGAAAAGGGATTTTGGTGGTTGTGTTGCTTGGAAGCCTCTAGATCCCTCAACCAGCCAGCCGGCTGCCACAACCAAGTATGTATGCTTGTTGGTCTAAACTTCTCACCTAGAAGGTGATTCAGATCTAAAAGAAATGGCAAGCTCGAATTGAAGCACATCCATTGATCCACGAGTGGTATTGCGGTGAATCCCCAAATCTCGGATGCTTTCTGGATTAGTTCAGTGGGTAAGGTAAGTGCAATAGACTTCACATGGACCCAACGCAGCGGCAGATTATTTAAAATATGCGGAGACGCGGCGATTGTTAGAGCTGGGTGTACGATTAGACTGAAAGTGTGACCTTTTGCAGGAGTGTTGGTTCAAGATGACTTTGGAATACCCAGCCAGGCCTAATGTCACCACCTTTCTTGATAACGTATGTAAGTACATGTATATGGTGATAATCGATTGGAATAGCTAGGAGCATCGGCGTTCGACTAAGCACTCGAACATTCCGTGCAAATGGAGTAGGCAATAAATCGATGTTGCTGCCATTGTTCCACCTGTTGGCTGTTTTGATTAGTCCAGTGTCTTTCCAATGCCCCCTTGAGTGCCTACCTATGCTCTTAACCATATGAAGAAGGGAATATGCTCAACCATCGTGGGCTGGAGTAGTATAATCAAACCCGGTTGAGACTTCTTCCCATGAGGGATCTACCTAGGCAGTAACTGACCAGTAGCTATTCTATCCCACACTGGCTGTCCTCATTGGTTACGACGTTGCATAAAAGTCGCTGTCTTGGTTTAGAAACTAGAATAAACATCTTTCTGGACATTACCCCAGAGGACGATATTCCTAATCAAGAAGGTACACGATGGTCCCCCAATGGCATCACCATGGCCAAAATATAGTGCTTCGCGTTTGGCGAGAGTTCATCTGGGGAGGCCATGTTACGATATTCAAATGTCATTAATCAAACATTTATCAGACATTTACCCCTAGTACAATGTTGGCTGGGACATTCCAAACCCATGGCACCCTTTTTGGTGTATTATGTGGTGTGGTATTCTGGATCACTTGCAGACTATGTATCGGATCATTCGTTCATTTATTCGTTAAATATATATATATATATATATCCATCCCGGTATCCCAGGAGTCTACCTAGCAGCTGATCAGATACACTTCAGCCCACCGGGTAATTGAACTTGAGCCTCTCATTCAGCCCCCAACCCACCCATCATCATCATCCCCCTCGTCCCCCTGCCCGCTACTCCGAATGACGCAGGGAACCCCGCCCGTCCAGCTATTATCGCGACACCCGTCGGCCCCCTTGGGCTTGCGGCCGACCTCCTCGCCCGTGACGCGGATCTCCATGCCGATGGTGACGCCCGCCTTGCGCTTCCCGTCGATGCTGACCTCGAGCTCGCGCCCGCGGTTCTTCTTGCTGACCTTGAGCACGACCTTCTTGTTGAGCGGCAGGCTCAGGTGGCGAAAGCTGAGGGTGCGGGCGCAGATGGGCGTCAGCAGCATCGCTTTCGTCAGGGGGTGGATGATGGTCCCGCCCGCGCTTAGCGAGTAGGCCGTCGAGCCCGTGGGGGTGCTGATGAGGATGCCGTCGGCGACGGCCTCGGTCAGGAACCGGTTGCCGACGTAGACGTCGACGATGGCGAGGTGCGGGTTGGGACCCCGGTGGATGACAAGCTCGTTGATGGCGTGGATGTCCGGGACGTGCACGTCGGGCTGCCCAGAGCCCAGGATGTCGCGGATGGCCGGCTCGACGGGGAAGGCCGCGGTCGAGGTCGGCATGAGCTGCTCGTTGACATTGTTACCGTCGGAGTCATACACGCCGACCTTCAGGCGGTGGCGCAGCAGCATCTTGGAGGAGCGGTTGACGCCCATGCTGCGGCCGCGCATGCTGGCCCAGCCCTCGTAGCGCTTCTGGATCTCCGCGGCGTCGTGCTGGCCCGCGGCCGACGTGGACGTGGGAGTATTCAGCGCGGCCTGGGTGTGCGGGCCCTGCAGGTCGCTCATAGCGACGACGCTGCCGCTCATGTAGACCTCGCGCCAGGCGCGCTTGAACTCCTCAAACTTCCACTCGCCCAGGAAGCCGAGCGTGCCCATGCTGAAGCTCAGGATGGGCGGGACCGAGGTGTGCAGGCTGAAGAGGCTGGCGGCGCGCAGGATGGTGCCGTCGCCGCCGAGGGTGGCGACGAGGTCGGTCCGGGTGGGGAAGTGGATGGGCTCGGAGCTGTAGACGGGGAAGGGGAGGGCCTCGTGCAGCATGTCGGCGATGCGCTTCTCGAAGATGAGGTTCAGGTTCGGGTACTCGCCGTGGATGTGCTTGGCGAACTCGACGGTGGACGCGATCACGGGCGGCGCGTGCAGCTTCGGCATGATCAGCACGTTGCGCGGGGGCGACGGCCACTCGAGCGAGAGCAGCGACGAGGTCGAGCTGCTCTTGTAGAGCGGGACGATGCGGTCGCCGAGGGTGCGGGCGTCGCGGATCTCGCGCCGGCGCGGGGTGGCGGAGAAGCATCGTCGTCGTTGGGTGGTGGTGGTTGTAGTCTTGATCCTCCATGCCGGCGGCGAGGCGGCGGACACGGATGTCGCTGTCGTCCGAAGTCTATTCATCTTTGCGACAACGGCAGCAGCAGCTATCGAGCTTTGTCGTTGGACCAGACGCACTGGTCATGGTTGCAGGAAGTCAAAGGGTTCGCCGCCGCTTCGCTCAGGATTCCATCTCTTGCGCGCAGCTCTGAGAAACTGTGGCCCTGTTTCTCCTTGACCTGTTGATGATGTCCTGGAGTTCTGACGTGCCAGATTCTACAGAATCGGTTGCGTGCGGGCGGCTCGGTAGAAATTGCTGCGAGCGCCGATCATGGAGGGCTACCCTTGCAGCCCTTGCTGGAGCGCTCTCCCCCACTAAACCAATCAGATAAGGTCCTAAATTCAGCAGCTCCATGCCACTGACAGCTTGCCATGACATGGCGTCTGGGGTAAGACTGCCAGTCAAACAGACACAGCCTTTGCTTCCTCATGTTTGTATCTACCAAATTTTGATCTTTCTTCACGCTTCCCAGACTGGATCACTATCCCCGGAGCCTGCTCCGTATCCAACGAGTACCTGCTACCAGACGAAAGTTGACACGTGCACTAGTGGACCGCTCTCGTGCTCTTTCTCGGGATCTCAACTCTTCGCATTGCCAGAAACGGCGTTAGACGGTATCTTTCTGACACGACAGATCGATGAGTCCCTGTCCTTGTCCTTGTCTTCCATCCTCTGTCCCCCGGCCTCGAGTCAAGAAAAAAAAACATGCCGAGACATTTTGTATTACCAAGCACTCAATCGGACCCGTTGCGACGACAGAGTCTTCCCTCACCAACTGCTATTCCTACCCGAAATGGAAATGACGCAACACGGTCCTCATCAGCTAGCAGGCTAGAGAGCTAGCTCCAGCGCTTTTAGCTTGCGAGCTGCCCACTGTTTCGCTTCTAGCTGTGGTGGGGTGAAGCTTTGCAAGCAAGCGTCCCCGCTGTGGTGTCAGTCAGTCACGGTTGGAGAAAGGCATCGTAATGTGTGGGATGGTATCACCATCCTACTGTCCACCCCGCCATCGGTAGGGGCTATTACGAGAGTCGAACTGCCAGGGTTGCTTACAAAGTGCGAGTGTACTGCATCGGCTGCGGATTCTTCAAGCGAAGGACACAGCTCTCCCGAATTTTGTCTCTCGTGAACTATATATACCCCGTTGTCCCCCGTATTCTAGCTTACCAGCAGCATCTTCCCCAAGCTATCTGAAGCAACGAAAGAACCAGCACTCAAGATGGCGAGCTCCAAGCAATTCAATGTCGGCGTCGTCGGCTATGGGTAAGCCTCTCCGACTTTCACTTGGATCGTCCCAGAGAACATAGACTGACCTAGAGCGTGTGTCGCAGCATGTCGGCCAAGATCTTCCACATCCCCTTCATCAAGGCCACCCCCTTGCTGAAGCTGCGCTCGATCCTCCAGCGCAGCCCGAAGCCCGGCGACTCGGCCCCCGCCGACTACCCCGACCTGCAGCACCACACCGCCCTCGACAGCCTGCTCGCCGACCCCGAGCTCGACGTCGTGGTCCTCTGCACCACCCCGCCCACGCACTTCGCCTTCGCGACCGCCGCCCTCGAGGCCGGCAAGCACGTCTGCTGCGAGAAGCCCTTCGTCCCGACCTCGGCCGAGGCCGCCCAGCTCGCCGCTCTGGCCTCCAAGCAGGGCAAGCTGCTGTGCGTGTACCAGAACCGCCGCTACGACGCCGACTTCGCGACCGTGTCCCAACTGATTAAAGACGGCATCCTCGGCCGCGTCGTCGAGTTCGAGACCCACTTCGACCGCTACAAGATGGAGCACCCGACCAACTGGAAGGGCACCATGCCCATGGAGCAGGGCGGCGGCGCCGTCTACGACCTGGGCACCCACCTCGTCGACCAGGTCTACACCCTCTTCGGCATGCCCGAGTCCGTCTACGCCAAGTTCGTCAGCCAGCGCCAGGGCAAGTTCTACCCGGGCTCTACCGCGGACGGAGGCGCCGTCGACCCGGACTCCCTGACGGCGCACCTGTACTACCCCGACACCGGCCTGACGGCCATTGTGCGCATCGGCGTCCTCAGCGTCGAGACCCAGCAGCCGCGCTTCTGGATCCGCGGCTCCAAGGGGTCCTACACCAAGAAGGGCCTCGACACCCAAGAGCCCCAGCTCAAGGGCGGCATGACGACCTCGGATGCCAAGTTCGGCCGCGAGGGGCCCGAGTGGGCGGGCAAGCTCGCCATCCTGGGAGAGGGCGGCGCCGTCTCCCAGCGCGACCTGCCCAACGTCGAGCCCCCGCCCACCTATGCCAAGATCTACGAGTCCTTCGCCCGCGCCCTCGCCTCGGGCAAGGAGGAGGATGTGCCCGTGCCCGCGTCGCAGGCCCGGGACGTGCTCAAGATCATCGAGGCCGTGCAAGAGAGCGGCAAGACAGGGAGGGAGGTGCCGATCTCATCGTGAGAAGGAAGGTTCCCGTAAATATGACTTAAAATAGGCAATCGTAGAGAATGCATAATGTACATATCTGTTTCACCAGGATGGCGGAAGTGAAACTGCCAGTCACACATAACGTGAGTAGTGAGGTATAATACTGCCTTAGAAAACATACCAAGACCGCACTGATGCGACGCCTGAGCTTGCCCCGTCTGTCTGTCAGCCCACCTCTTTAAACGATGCTGTATGCTCCATACGTTAAGTAATGTACGTCGGTACGTAACCAAGAAATCAGAACAAACAAACTGATGCCCCAACCGTGAAGGATTCCGTCCTGCCTGCCTTGTCGAACCGAGGTGCATGCCGTCTCAAAATCCAGCACACGGGAACGCCGCTCCATGAGAATGCCCCAGGATGTTTTGGTGTGGCTCCACGCCCGTCCGTCCCGTTCTTACATTGGTATCATTGATAAAAAAGAAAACAAAATCATAAAATGCCCCCAGTGAGCCCATCCTAGTTCCATATTTTCCACATTCTTGTGTGCACGCCAGAAAGAGGGATGCCGCATTCCTCCAACTCATCTCATAGTCCGAATAGCGATGATCCCCGCCAAACTTCGTGGTTGAAACCAAGTGGATCAGGAATCCCGGAACTTGAGCAAGAACCTCGTCAGAGAGGTGAGGAAGAAGCCGAAGCAGCCGAGCCAAGTAAAGATCTTAATGAACTCCCACCAGTACTGCGTCCGCACCTCCGTCTCGATGTGGCCCTTAATGCCGGCACCGTTGGCGGGGAAGCGGCCCGTCGTCACGTACTGCTCCAGCAGCGCGTCCTTCTCGTACCAGCGCTCGCGTAGCCAGGCGTCGAACTCGGTCTGGTCGTGCAGGGGCATGTCCGCCAGCGCGAAACGCCGCCAGTAGAGGTTGACAGATTTCGGGCCGCGGCCCTGGAAGAATGTGCTGGACAGGGTGAAGTACTCTTCGCCAAATCCTCCTCGGCTATAGGTTATCAGGAGTGTCAGCCAACGATGAACAACTCAAACGCGTTCACAACAAAATATTTCTTCGATGTCTGGGAGGGAGAGAAACTTACGGTACGCCTTCGTATGCTACTGTGCAATCATAGACATAATCGACCGACCCCTTCAGCTCGTTGAGACAGAAGAAGGTGCCGGTACTTCTGGGCAGCATCAGGTGCGCCGTGTCCTTGACGCCTATCTTGTCTGCCCAAGCCGCCGATTTCACCCTGCCATTGTCCGACAGGTTGGTGCCTTCCGGGAAGAGCAGAAGCCACATGGGGTTCAGGTACTCCTCACCGTTGGGCCCCTCGTGTTTCATCCTGAGCTTCTGCAGCCGGTGCGCGAGGCGGGGGCGATCGACGGCCATCTTGCGCGACATAAAGATAAAGCTGAAGAACATACACCCGGGCCCAATTATGGGAATGTATTTGAGCGATTCCTTCAAAATAATGTAGATATGACCGTGCATCCTGGGTTTATTGGTGTAGCCCACCCACCACAGGTATAGCCAGTCTGTGTAAATCTGTTTGATCTCAAAGTCAGCTTGCCGCCATCTTCTTACTAGCTAGCCCAACTCCAACAGATATTTCCGGAATAGCAAGACGCCTTACCTGATGATTGGCGATCATGACCATGCGATCGGGGAACGAGCATTCCACCCTCCCGTCGGGCGTCACGCTGAGCTGGTCGGCGGTCGATGCATCACCACTAATTCTGATCACGGTCGGCGCCCACCAGTGCGTCATAGTCGTGACTAACAGGCCGAAGGACTCCTTGGTGACGGCCATGTAGGCGTAGTAGAGATCGCGGTTAAGGAAATAGAACCACGCCCCGAGGAACTGGGTGAGATGGATACTGCCAAGACCATGTATATATCAGTACGGGTTTCTTCTTTTTCTTCCTCATCCAACATATTCGCGATATATGAACCGGTGGTAGATGATGGTGGGTTTGCCTTACACCAGAGAGCCTCCGAAGAAGTATAGTGCCGCAGTGAATGCGCGGAATTTGGACCTGATCCAACCGTACTTGGCCTCCCCGAAGGGTGCCCAGCTTGCTGCATATTCAACATGGCATCGGCCACGCCTGGGCTAGCCATGGGGAAGGCATCGAACTCGTCGCCGGGGACGGCCTTACCGTTCGGCCGGTGTCGAAGCTCCGAAGTCGTCGTCATGTTGGGTGTTGGCGGATATGGATTTCAGATCATAGGTATGTATGTAGGTGTGCGGTCGGCAACGATGTCTTGGGATGATGAAACAGCGAGTGTGTGTGAGAGTATTCGATATCGGATATGGATACTAGGTCAGGTCGTAGGTCGGTTAGTCCGGAAAGAGGCAAGACATGGGAGGAGGATGTTGTCATGAACTAGAGGGGCGCTGCGCCAGGCAGGCTAGGCCGCTCAGGCTATTGTGCGGGGCCCGCGATGCGAGATGCGACGAGCGTTGAATGTTTGAAGTGGTCCAGCACGACAGAGCGGAGAACAGGTGCCTTGCTGCATGTATGTAGGTGTAGGTGCTCAGAGATAGACAGATGGGAAGGGAATGGAAGCAGGTCGCGTGCTCGTGATCTGATCATGTGGGGGAAGCTGAAGCTGGACTCGCTTCATTTGAGCCGGCACTGCCTAGCAGCAGTCGAGGTGGCAGGTAGAGTTGAGAGCTTGCCTCGCGGCATGTGATAAGATAAGGTATGGAGAAGTGAGACATGGATCAAGTCAAATCAAATGGAGGGGCAACAAACCGTTCAACGACGTCAACAATCGCAAGTACGTAAGACTGACTGCAGTGGTCGAGAGAGAGAGAGAGAGAGAGAGAGCCCAAGATCAACGATGCATTTTTGTGATTGAGTTGTTACTTGATATCAGTAATCACGACGAGGAATGAAGAAGAGAAAATAACTGTGGGAAGCGCATTCTTGGGATGGCGCCTTTGCTGGCTTCTTTCGAAATAGCTGGTCGTCTGATAGCCCTATCTCTAGCTGTTTGGTGTTTGTTGGCATTTCTGGGACATGGATAACTCGGGATTTGGAGACTATTGGGTTTGCACGTGGAAGAGCGTCAGCGCGTCCAGCAAGCATTGCATCAGCAATCAGGCTCGCTTCCCAGGCTGCAATGGGCAATTCAGCTCCCGAGCTCCAAAATTCCAGGGCGTCCAAGGGCATCCAGGGCGTCACAGTGGGGGTGGTAGAACCAAGAGTTACAGTGGGGTCCCTCGGGTTTTACTTGGGTCCCATTCGGTGCCCCGGCAAGAATAAGCTCTCGGGGCAAGCTTAGGTCGGGTTGGAGTGCAGTGAAGATCAGGCCTGAGCCACACTGTAACTAACTACCGAGGGAGCAAGCTGTTGTAAGAGCCACAGCTGTCTGTGGTCAAATCAATTGATTGAGGCTTGACTTATTCTCCGAATTGCTGTGGTATTGCCTGCGTGCTGCGAAATCCAACAAGGGGTTCAGGGATCCATTGAGCGAGAGAAATGGCTATTCACTCCATCTCCTTCCCAGCTGGCCAGGAGTCCAGATCGGCCAGCAGGGATGTCCTCATCTTCATGATCTCAGGTAATCCCGGTCTCATCGACTACTACGCGCCCTTCCTGTCCGCACTGCGGACCCTCCTGGACTCGTCTCCCGCCTCCAAGGGGACCCGGTTCCACATTTACGGGCAGGATCTGGCCGGCTTCAACGACGCCGACCACGAGTCTCCCTTCAGCGCCGCGCACCCGCCCCGCGACGTGGCCTACCAGGTGAACTACCTGTTCCAGACCCTCTCGGAGATCAGCATCCCGGAAGACGGTAATGCGGGCAGCGCAAAGCAGGGAAAGCCCTTCGACGAGGTCATCCTGGTCGGCCACTCGGTCGGCACCTACTTGATCCTGCAGCTGTTCCACAAGCTCCTCCGCGAGCCCCAGGCCGCGCCGCACCTCCGCCTCAAGACGGGCATCCTGCTCTTCCCCACCATCGAGCACATCCGGCACTCGCCGAGCGGCCAGCGCCTGGAGCTGCTGCGGAGCGCCGCCTTCCTCGAGCGCCACGCCCACCTGCTCGCGTCCGGCTTTCTGCGGCTGTGGCCCTACGCCGCCCTGCACTGGATCCTCAGGACGCTGCTGGGCCAGCCGCCGGCCGCCGCCGACGTCACGGCCCGCTGGCTCAAGAGCCGCGACGGCGTCTGGCAGGCCCTGCACATGGGGCTCGACGAGATGCGCGTCATCGGCGAGGACCAGTGGGATGAGGAGCTCTGGGAGATTGAGCGGGAGGATGCCAAGGCCGCTGCTGATGATGATGACAGTGACGACGGCGCTGCCAAGAGACTGCCGCCCAAGTTCTTCTTCTTCTTCGGCAAGGACGACCACTGGGTCGCCAACCACTTCCGGGATGCGTTCATTGAGCGAAGGCAGAAGCAGGCGGAGAGGACGAGGGTGATGGTGGACGAGGGCAACCTGCCACACGCGTTTTGTATACGTAAGTCATACTTCCTTCCAGTTTTGTCACCCCAGCACACCATTTCCATCCATCCAGACATTCGTGCCCATTTCACCGCCCTTCTAGCTGCATTGCTTACCGAAAGTACCTACTAATATGCATGGACCGAAAACTAGATCATAGTGAAGTCGTGGCGGAGAAGGTCTCATCCTGGATCAACGAGCTGTACGCCGCATGATGGACTCTATGCAGTGTTTGACGGGGTGATGAGGCAAGGATCAGATCTCATGACCATCATAGACTAGCCAATGCCTGAAGTCCGGACATGGTCCGGCCTACGATACGAATCGTTGGGATAGACGATAGATTGATACGAAGACAGCCACCCATTGTATCTCGCACTTTGACGGATGAACACGTATCTAGCGCTATCAAGAATGGGTGGTATTGTCAGCCTCCAGTGCTATTAATGTGTCACTATCCCTGCTCAGACATTTTTGTGCTACATGGGGGCGTATGGGGGCGTGTTGTCAGGGCCGTTACCACCCCTCCTAGCCTTGGCGACCGTTGCGTAAGCGTCCTATCAGATCAGCGCATATACGCCTGACAGCCCGGCTTGTGGGACGTCCAGGCGCAAGTCATCTCCGGGTTCGGCAAAGGCAAACTTGGGGGGCCGTTGTAAGCGTGAAAGGGGGCCTCACATCCCTGCCTGCCGCCGCTTTTGCTCTTAGTTCTTCGGCTCTCGCTATCATTCCCGTATCCCACAGATCAGCCCGCTCCCCAACCAACCAAGCCCCCTGCCGCGCTATATCCTATGATCTCCTATCGGGCGAGACAAAACCGTCGGATCGTCGAGGATCGCCAGCTATCGGCCCGCCCATCTGCTTGCTGGTCCTTGGTCCCGATGGTGCATTGTGTTTGCTCACCAATTTTAATGTCTCGGGCTGTGGTGGTCACTCTTGGTATAGTTTCTCGTCGAATTTGAGATCCTATGCATTGCCAGAACCTAAGTCGTATCGTATGTACCACAAGAAAGAAGTATGACATGTCGTACCATACCGGCCAAGGCCGAACTCCCCCATCCAACCAAGCTACTCAGATCTGCAAAAATGGCATGTTGTAACACATTGCCACCCCCACATCTGGGAGCTGAACTGCATGTCTTGTTCGTCCATACGCTGCCTCGTGACCTAAGTATGTATCGTGAGTTCACATGACTTTTCCATCGCATCGTACCTCAACCCAATATTCCCATGGCAGTGGCTGTCTCTAATGTCGAACCCGGTTTTGGGCCTCGTGTAAGTTCCAAACAACAGTATTTCCAATTACTATATGCAGCATCCACATTCGCCACGCCCCTGCAACGTCACGTTGACCTACATACATGTGCTTCCTGTTTGCCTGAAACGCCACACGAGTTCATTTACATCTCCATGATGTCATTCTGAACGCAACATGTGTCTAGAACAGGGCTCGGGATCGCCCGGCCATAGAATAGAGCAGGTCAGGGGCATTGTTTGCACCACGGTCATCAAGCACACCCAGACCAGGGAGGCGAATTGCTCTATAGTGAAGACCAACTTGATTCCAACTTTTCTCGATCCAGTACGTAAGTAACCAAATAAACCAAATCCAGGGCGTACATACCCAGGAGCCTATCAAATACACCGACTAGTCCACAGACGTAACCGTTCCATGGCACATTTGGCAATGCTACAGTAGTTCAACCTTTCCTCTCACAGACCAATTATGAAATTAGAAATGCCCGAAAAAGGAAGAGAGAGAAAGAAAAAAAGACACGCTAAGACTGGCGCCCCAACCCCCCAATCCTTGAGGAATCCCTCCATATGTAGTAGGTCCGTGAAAGCCTCGAGTTTGCGATCATGCAGTTAGAGAGCGTCGTCGGCAACCGCAGGCTCTGTACTCGAGTCTTCGTCCATAGCAGTTGCTGCTGTTGTTGTCGTAGTGGACGGACCAGCAGAAGAGGATTCACCACCAGTCGTCTTGCTCCCGTCGTCTTCATCATCACTTGAATCGTCGTCATCGTCGTCCGGTACGAATGCAGCCGTGTTATTGTGATATCTCGGCTCCATGTAGATGGGCATGGGTACCAAGGGGTATCGGCGGTTTAGTATCTTGGCAGCCGCGTCGCCGAAGGACGAGTCCCAGGGCATCCTCATCGAATCCGGCACGGGCCAGCCGAGCGCGTCGTTGCGCAGCCACATCCGCACCAGGTGTCGCGAGAACGTCTCGCCGTCCTGATAGGGCTGGCGCGCATGGAGCGTGCTCCACGAGTTCAGGTAGATCATGTCGCCCGGCTCGCTCTCGAGGCATATCTCGTGCCTCCGCGCTGCCTGATGTACCCTCGCCAGAGCATGTTGTTGGACGGGGGTCAGGGGGCGGAACCTTGGCAGCGGCCGCGGTGCGGGGTGCCGATGCGAGAGGACCTAGGCGTGCTGGGTCTGCGGAGAAGAGTAGATTTCCTCGGTAGTACTCAAAGAGCGGCGATAGTGTATATGGGGGCTTTCGCCTCAGGCTCCTGTGACCAAAAGCGAGCAGTGGTTAGTCGAGGAGCAAGACGGGGAAGTGGCGCACGCAGGCAGACTTACGCTTGGATAGGCCAGTTCGGCTCTATCAGAGTGCGTAGAGCTGAGGGATCCGAATTGGCCAGCTCGTTATATATAGTATGGGAGGAAGCAACACAAAGCCGACCGCCGACGGCTGCCATTTTGCGCACGTGAAGAGACAGTATATCTGAGCCCATGTCACAATGATGCGGCTATGCGTGGTCAGTCAGCTTGAGAGATCTGTGGCATATTAAGAAGCATAGGCCCCAGGATAGACTCTTACCAGGCCATAGTTCGTGTGTATGCCGTGTCTCCGCTCTAGGGGGACGGTCCAGGTCTTCGAGTCAGTGACATGCGCTGCAGACGACAGGTCAGGTCAGCATTTCTCTTGCGCACCGTGCGACGTGGAGCACAAACGTACAAAGCATTGATCCCTTGGCATCTTGAAGCCCGCGGCGATTGCCGATGTAGCATGAGATCCCCAAGTAGATGGTCATGTAGTCTTCGATGGAATATTTTGACTCAAGGCCTCGGATTACGCATATTCCAGTGCCGTTGTGGACTTCCAGCGCGCACCTGTCAAGTCGACTCTCTAGGCTAGGGAGAGGAAACAACTCCCGAGAGATTTGGTCCCCATGCATACCAAGACCTGTGAAGTGTCAGGTCAGCCTGACATGAGGTAGTAAGCACGAGAGAGAGATCGTACCTTTGAAGCGCTCTAAGGCAATCTCTACGTCGGCAACATCTTGCTCAGTAAGCTCGAATATATGCGTAGGCTCATCGTCGTCTAACCCTGACCATGCCGTAGGGCCTTGTATCTGTGATGGAAAATTGGAAGGGATTGAGGGAGGGTGAGATGAGTTATGGGCATTATCTTCAAGATGGCCCTGATTATAGTCGACAATTGACGGGAGCGAGGTCTGAGCCGCCATGTTTCATCGAAACATAAGGAAACAAGACTGGTAGCAGCACGCACACCACCTGCGGTGGGAAGCAGGGCTCTGGTGGGACCT
The DNA here is from genome assembly GCF_038363865.1 of Apiospora hydei. Lineage (NCBI taxonomy): Eukaryota > Fungi > Ascomycota > Sordariomycetes > Amphisphaeriales > Apiosporaceae > Apiospora > Apiospora hydei. The sequence goes on from NW_027117369.1 coordinate 1,877,276, forward strand.
TTATAGTCCAAGGGGCTGATTGAGAGGTCGGCGTGTTGCAAGAGGTAGAGAGCTAGGGGTCATAGGGCAGAGAGCACGGTTCTTCGAGGGTACTTCCCTGCCATCAACGGGAGACGGGGGCGAGGGCTAGCACCGGAGAGCCAACCGAAGCTGTCGGCGGTATTATAGGGTGTGGTTGAAAGAACGAAGATCCTTGAACGGAAAGCAGAGGAAGAAGGAACTGCCGTACCCAAGGTAGTCGCGAAGGGGGCGCCAGACCATGTAGTGCCGCCATTCAGGGTCGTATTATACCATTGGGCGCCTGCGCCTAGCGTCTCCGGCTCCTATGCTGAGGATGTTGCATCTTGATGCATGCCATCGTAGGATGCCTCGGGGGTGAATGCTATTTGGTGTAGTGAAGGGAGTGGCTGCAGCCGCCGCAGATCCGTCATCGCCTGGCCAGCTAAGTGGCTCTCGCGGAGGCATGGCGGTCATGCTTGGGTATGGGATCTGTCATAGGCGTAAGAGATGGGACGGTTTCTTGTGTTGGTTCGAAGTATGGTTGAGAAAAGTAGATGTTGTTTTTTCTTCCTGGACAAAGGGGACGAACTGCCAACGAGGACGAAGAGCTGACCGTGTTTGTCCAAAGCGGATCAAGAAGCTGCTGCATGCGCTGTCTCGAAGCCAATCGACTCATACGATGGAGGCGGATTGCAGCCCAATCCACCGCTGCATAGCATCACGAGGAGGTCTTGGCAGGTTCGGTAGTTTAGCGGTCACTGAAGAGTAGAGCTTGCCAGGCTTGCCAGTATTGATGTATGCTATCGCCCAGGCTGGGGTGTGCCGATCGACGTGGCATCGAACGTGACGCCGTCGAAGAGAAGAGGAGGTGGGCAGCCGGCAGCCGAAATAGCCTACCAACGGGCAAAAGGAACGAGTTCAAGAGGAGCTTCTTTGATTCCACACCGACATCATTGGTGCAGGGGATGGATGTGCAGAGGCAGGAGTCTCTCACATAATAGGCGACGGGTGGTGGATGTCCGGGCCCAGATACCCGGATCTTTCTCTCATCTCTTTCGTCGCGCGGCTTTGCTTCTTATTCGATCCACGGTCGAGTAGCAACACACGCATGGGCTACCAGCGGGGACGTCCCGCCTGCAGATCATATCGGGTTGTGTGCATATGTCAGCCGTGTCTAATGTCGAAAGGGGAGCCAGTCTCTCATGGGGGCATTCAGCAGCTTTCCAAGAGATTGAAAATGACCTGTCAAAGAGGTTCTGCCGGTCTTCGGCCATGTCGCTTGGACGAAAAATGACGTACGTGGTAGCATTGCACAGTCGTATTGTGATGGCAGCCAGTCAGGGGGCACGCCGTAGGGAGATCATATAAAACCAGACGGACGAAGGCGCGGCAGCAGGCAAGACAAGGGTGCATTGTCTTCCAAGGTAGCACTGTATCTCGCGTCGCGCATCCTCTCTGGCCCCCACCCTATGGCTGCACCCCTGTCAGCCTGTACTAAGTACGGCGGGACAGGGAGGAGGCAGATGGGATGCCAAAGATTGCGCAGTACGTGCGATGCAGCTTTGCGGGGGACCGGGTCTTTGCGAGATGAGATGCGATTCGCGCAGTTGTTTGTTCTGTCACATATATAAATCGCCGTCTCTTGGATGGCTGGCTTTCCTCGTCTGGCTTGACTTGATACGGTCTGGGCCAATGGCACGACGCGACCGCTGCACCCATGCTGCCGATTCCGAATCCCGACTGGGATTGCGAGGCCCGAGGCAATGAAACAATCAATTGTGCGACCTCGAAAAACACGTGGGTTTTTTGGTCGCACAAGCAACCAGCAGCAGCACAACACGACGCAACACGTCACAGCATATAATCGCCATGGCTGCCATTCCCCTCCAACGGAGTGGCCGCTGCCCTCTGGCTCGAGGCAAGCTGGGCTTCTTGTTTTATGTAGGCTAGGTAGTTCTCTGGATGGGAGGTTCTTTCACTGCCTGCTGCATTGCCGTACATGCACATGCTGAAAGGCAAAGAGGTGCATGGCGCCGAGTGAGCTGCGCTTCATCGTAAAGACGAAGAGAAGCTCGGGAACGCAGCGCCCTATTGCAGATGTATCTCCCAGGCGGAATGCCAGGCGCAATGTACTTACTCAGCACGACCCAAGCCACAAATCCGAGGAGCATTGAGCAGGTGCAGAAAAAGGAAGCAATCATATGAGAAAAGCGTAGAATAAGCAAGATCAATGCAGCCGAAGTGTTTTCTCGACTGCCAATGAGAGGTCGTCAACGACCGCCGGCCCGCGCTAACTGCTTCCTTTCCCTCGAGATGTGCATGTTGTGGAGGAGATGAGCAGCTTGAACGATGGATTGATTCCATGGAAGCTGGGGATGGCATTGCTCTTTCCCTCGCCTGCTCGTCTCGCCTCTTTCTCTTTCTCTCTTTCTTTTTCTTCTGTTTTTTTTCTTCTTTCTCCCCCCGTCCCGTTCCTCTTTCCCTCTCTTTGGCACTTTTGGGTGGGTGGATGAGCAGGTTCCAGGGATGCGAAACAGCAACAAAAGGTGGAAAATGCAATACAAAAAGAAAAAGGAAGCAGCGACAGTAACCAAGAAGGTAGCGATCTGGAACCAACCACCACCAGACCTGATCTGATGGATGACAACGCACACTTTTTTCCGATTCTGCATCTTTTTTCCCACCTTCTCCATCCATACTCCGCGAACAGAATATTCCCGCCATCCACTGGATTTTTCCCTCCTTGCCTGCATGTTCGTGCGAATCCCAACCCTGACGATCCAAGTCCAGTCCAGTCCAGTCCCGTCAGAAACCAGTCCCCTTCCATCTCTTGCTTGCGCCAACAACTTCCGCAATACCCAACACCACATAAGCTTCCCTACCAAGATCCAAGGTACCTTCCAAGTTCTTGCCTCAGGTACTGGTACTTCAATTGCATATCTTACGTGGCCTACGTAGGCATTGCTTGAGGTCGTCGGAATCAAATTGGCTTGGTTGACCAATCGGTCTGTTTGATCAATCGATTCCACTCTACTCTGGTGAAGCCGTGCTGTCCACTCCCCATCTGTCGTGCAAATCAATCTGTGCAACGAGACTGCCGACGCCGTCAGCCAGCCAGACACTGACTCAACCCCTGATAGGAACCCGGTCCATTGGGAGCTCGACCTCTAGACCTGAGTGTTGGCAGGTCGTTACTTGGACGCTTACGGAAAGGCGCCCTGCCGCCCATCGGCATTGATGCTGTGCAACCCACCAAGATCCCGCGTCCACTTTGACTTACAGACGTCGTCCTTAGCCTTGTCCGTCACTTCAACGCCTCACCGGTTTCAACAGGCTCCACTTCCAATCCCACTTGCATCTTGTCGCCTATCCCCGTATTCTGTCACGATAGGTCATCTTATACTTCGGGCTGTTCCACACCGGGTGAATTGCTGGTTCAACTTCGACTCATCCTGCCTTGCCACGCAGCCATGGCCGGTCCGCTGATTCATGTCGCGGTACCTCTGGGAGAGCCACCCGTCTTCGATGTAATGGAACCTCCTTTCTTCTCCCTCCCGTCTCGTTTGTCTGTCGTGCCCTCAACGTAGAATGACCCTGTATTGACTTGAGTTTGTCGCTGTCGCTGCTAAGACCAGAAAAAGAGCACGCTTCGCCGAGGATCCTTGCTTTGGACTGTCAGATGATTTTGTGCCTGACTGGTTACACCGCAATATGCGGCCAAAGAAGAGGAACTACCCCGGCTATCCCTATCAAGGAGTGTCCGCGGTGATGGGAAGCATGCAGTCTCAATGTCAGAGTGTGCCAATGGCTGCTGCTGCACCCTTTGCCGACTCGCCGGACGTGCGTCTGATGTTGTGCTCAGCACCACCACCAGCACCACCACTACCCCAAGAAGCTGTCGACACACCCTGGCAACATGTTAACCTGGAGCCAACCGTCACACAGCCTCCGCCCTGGGGCCATGCTGCTGCAGATGACATCCCAACTGCCACCGCCGAGCTCTACCCTTATCTCTCTCCCCCTCCATCCCACAACCCCAGCTTCGTGTCAGGCTTTCCAACTTTCTCACACGGATCCGGTCAGCCTTGGTCTTTCAACTTCCAGTCTATTGACATCCCGTTACTTCTTGATCAATATCCCTTCCTCTATCAGCAGGACAATATGCAGTTGCCCGACTACGACTCCGCTGACCACAACCCTAACAACTCGGTTGACCACACCGGTGGTGCGACCGCATCGGGTCATGAAGACCTCGAAGGCGTCTATCACTCTGATGCCGCATCCACGGCTCACATCTTGAACTCGACCTTCTCTCTGCCTGATCCATCTGTCATGTCTGCAGCTAACATGGAACCGAACTATAGACCGCCCATAAACCTCCCCGCATCAAACCAGGAGGAGTCGGAATGGCAGTTCGTGGAGAAAGAGAAAGCCAGTCCCATAGACGGGCCATGGCAATGCATACCATGGTTTCTCGACCCGCCTCAAGAGGTGTATTCCAGTTACACGGCATACGGCACGTCATCTCCAGAGGCACTAAGCCCAGCCAGTCATGAGGATCCAACCAGTCAGCCGAGGCCCAAGAAGAGAGGCGCCTTATCTCCCGAGGAGAGGCAACAGACCAGCAAAACCAGGCGGATGGCTGCTTGCGTTCGCTGTCAGATGCAACGCAAACGGGTAAGCTTTGCCTTGAACCAGCAGCACCAACAACAACAGATACATAGCTGACATCATTAGTGCACTCCTAACCCTGATGATGAGATGGGTGCTTGCCTCACCTGCCAAGAAGTCCGCCAGTCCAAGAAGGTCATCCACAAGCTGGATTGCTGCAGATGGAAGCTCACTGCAGCCACCGTCTACCGCCAGGCCCATCTGAAACTGACAAAGCGGTGGCAAGGTAGTACTATGTACGACATACCCTCCTCGGACTGGGCAGATGACGAGATCCGGATCATCCAAATCAGCGAGGGGTTGTGTTCGAAACCTTTCGAAATCAAGGTCAGGCGATTTAAGCCCAAGCCCGGCGATGTGACCGATCGCATCTGGACCGACAAGCACGGAAACTCCCATGTTGTCAAGCTGCCACCCTATGCGATATCCAGTGTTAGTGAAACCTGCAAGCGGTTCGTGAAGTATGCAGAAGAGAACGCCTTTGAGGCTGTGGAGCAATTCGCCAACAGACACGACGTGCACCCCATCGTTCAGGAAACGTACAAGGCTGCGTGAGTTCTTCTCCATTATCGTTGGCCAAGCCAGTTTTGCCGATGGTAGACACTCACAAGTAATGCAGGTGGAATCACATGAGACACGTTACAGTGAGTCGAGAATCATCCTTGCAGCCATCCATTGAACATGTGCAAATACTAAGCTGCTTCAGGGAACATCTGAAAACATCGACCTCAGGGGGTTCATGAAAGAATTCTGGGGATTCTGGTTTGTGTTACGTAAGTCGCTTGCCCCTGGCTTGGAGTTGGGTCTCCGCTGACAAGACTTCAGGGCACACCATCGGTTCCAACCAGATGGTTGGGGATGAACATCTAGGAATGGAGCCTGAAACGCACAAGGACTACCCGTTTCCACCCGGCCACCTCTCAGTTCCCCGCATGGTGTGCCAGCAGTTTGACTCAATAGTGTACGATGCACTGCTGAGGAAAAGGAGGACCAAAATTCTCAAGACTCTTTGGGCATTGATGCAGAAAAAGGACCCACAAAGCTTCGAGACCATCTTCTTTGCCATCTTCATATTGCTTCACGAGATATCAGCCACCTCGAAGGATCGCTTTCGGTGGTCGAGGGAAAACCAAATCAAGGTAAGATTTCCGTGCCTGACATGGCGCATGTATGCCAGCTGACGTGGGATTACAGGCAAGATATGATATGGAGCAGAGTATGGAGGAGCTACACGAAGGGGCAAATATCATACTCACCCTATGGACATACTACAGGAGAGGCTTGTGCCCAGATGTTGAGGATTGGCACTCCATTCGCAACAGTCCGCCCAAGGCCAAGATACAACTCAAGTACGTAAGCGACGACGTACAAAAGCTAATGATAGCACTTTGCACCGCATCGGAAGGAGAGAGTAAGACCCATCCACCCCTTTTCCACCAGTCATGGCGCACCTTAACCAACTCTCTTCTAGTCGAATCAGAGACGGAAAGGCCGGCCGGCTGGACCACGTCGCGCTACGCCAGGAAAAGGAAAGAGGTTCGTCCGGAGGCGGACCTGCCGTTTATCTGGGAGCGGGACATGCATTTCACCTCGCAAATGTTTCAAGCGGGTTGGCAGCCCCAAAAGCAATGGCAGCGTTCGGATGGTTGAGGTCACAAGGTGGCCCTTTGATGTTCACTTCATGCACTTTTCTTCCTATGTCTATACCAGTTACAAGCCGCATATAAATGGTATGGCGAAATGTATTTGAGAAATCGGTCTGTACTTCCAATACATTATTCACGCAGATGATACTTCGTCGGTGCATATATTCTACGACAATGTGAAAAGGGCGCCACGATAGCGCCATGTGGGATTGCATGTCGAATCGCCTGCCTGAAATGGGATTACCTACGTGATATGGGATTCCTTTGCAGGCGTGTAGGACCGGAGACCTCCGCACATGGAGGCACGGGTGACCGAGACGTTGGATGGGTCTGGGGGTTTTACGTGGTGTCTCACTGCCTTTGTGCATTTGGAAGAGCTAGGTATGCAATGACGTCCCGTTCCGTCCACGTGCATGGCAAGGCAATGCTGATACTGGCGTACCACGGCGCTTGGGACATTTGAGTGCGTATGGTTATGGTCTATGCTGGATGCATGCAGACGGAGCAGTCACGTATAGCGCCACTTGATGCAAGGAGCTTCTGGGCAGGCAGGGCAAGCATCAAATGAACCGTGGGCCATCATTTTGCTATGTAGCCATGCGTTGGGGACATTATTTGCTTTCTACCCGCCAACCCACCTTCGATCAAGTGGACAATCCCAGATCTTAATTTTTTGGTGCAACCTCTGGAGACCGGTGAAGGAGAACGAGGTTGGTTCTTGGTAGGGGAGGTGCGGCAGGCGGTCAAGCATTTGTATAGGCAGTGTCCGGCTAGGGATGCTTGTCTTCTTCCCATGACCCCTGGCGAGTTGGCAGCCAGCCTATGAGCACTCATGCATGGAAGATATCTCAGGCATTTTGACAACCTGCCGGCCCCCAGCCACTCTGCAGCTCTCTATGTCGAGATAAGACGAACGAACAAATCACGTCTGCTATGACCTGGAACCTCGTTGATGACGCAATCTCCCGCACGCCACTGTTAACTGCTTTCGATTAGTTGGTAAGCCCCCAGACTGCGAACTAATTTTGAAAAGAAAAAGAAGGAAAAGAAGAAAGAAAAAAACATAGTTCCGTGGAAACATTGGACTCGATGATTCTGGCAGTTGTGGGGGAGAGGAGGCCGTCTCTCATCGGGCGATTTAGTGGTCACATCTGTGCATGACCTGTCATCAACCTAGAGGTAGAGATAACAGTACATTGGTTCAGGTGAAAGCGAGGAAGAAGGAAGAAAAAAGCAATTCTTTTGAAAAGAAAAGGAGGCCGACGAGACGCGAACGGATGTGGAGACCAGACCGCTTTCCCTGCGGACAGCACATTGTGATTGATAGTAGTAGACGATGGTCGTTTTTGAGAAAAAAGTAAAAGGGGGGGCGTGCGCCTATGCATAGGACTTTGAAAGTCCCCTATTGGCCCGGCTTCTTCGTGCTCGCGCTGTCACCTAGCTTCATTTAGCCTAACCCATGCATTTGGATTTCCTTTTTCTTCCATCCCCTGACCTACGTGCCTTGACGACCTTTGCTCATGGAATCGTCGTTGGCTGGTCATACTCACACCCATGACCTAGACGCGCGCGACGGTCCGTCCCTTCTTCCCCAATTAAACTGCTTGATCTGTGGGGAAGGCGCCGGGCGAAGACCGAAAATCGCTGCCAATTATGTAGCAAAACAGGACGGAAAGTGAAGTGCATTCGTAGCAGAAAAGGAGAAGACGACAGGGATAAATTGTCTGGGTCGGGCTGTCCACGGGAACCTCCCCACCAAAAAGGAGACGAGTCATATGTGATACCTCCAGCCGATGTAGCAGAAGTAACAATTCATGGTCTTTGTCTCGTTCCTTCTCGAAGGTAGAGAGAGCAGTATAGTGGCCGTGAGGCTGATGGGGTGACTAGCCCAGGTGGAGGGGGCCTCCGAGAACGACGGTGGTGACCCCGTCCAGCCAATGACCGGTTTCCCGGTCCACGTGACCCCCACCCGTGGCTGGAGACGAGTACGTTCTCGAGCACCTGTCATATTTCACCGCCGCCCGAGTCAAGTGAACAGGTTCGAGGTACTGTATGCTTGGTGCACCTGCACCGAGCATGTTCGTCTGTTTTCCATACGCGAATCGATATGTCATAAAACCACGAACCCCTCCGCTTCGCTTTTGCAGATCGGTTGGCTGCCATCACTATTCTTCAGCTGCATGTTCATCTTGCTCGTTCTTGATGTGGCGGCGGCGGTGACGCCGAAAAAGGCGGTATGTGATTGGACATGCGATAGTCCATTCTCATTGGACACAGATTACTGCTTACCTAGATATGTGCCTACTCATGGTAGGTGGCGTGTGGGGGCTAGGGAAACGGAGACTATGTACACCACAAGAACTTTGTATAACCAATCGGCGGGCAAGTTTATTATCACACAACTAACCCCCCCACTCGCTTATGTTTGTGTCAGCGCCTATGTAGACGAGGCTATGCTCTCGGGAGGCAGGCTGTATGTAGCAAGGATCTAGAGACGGCCTGCCTGTCGTGGCATGAGTCTCGTGAGTGTGTTGTATGACCGTGGCGGCGCCTCCGAGATACAGAACTTGTCCGATCCCCAACGGTATGCGGCGGACGCCTTCAGATTGCACCCTGAGCTACGCAAACAATTTCAGTTCCCTAAATAGGCAAGGACACGATCTCCCGGAGATGCTTGGGCTGATGTCTCAACAAAAGCCACGACAATCAATATTGCGAGGATCTCCTGATAGCATCAACAAGCACGACATCTGCAGCTGTGTTCTGGACTTCGTGAATAGTTGTTCGGTGAAGCATGATGACTGGAGTTCTGTGGAATGGACAACCCTACTAGATTCCCCGCGGAACAAGTAGGCTTGCGAATTGCGTGTGCGAATATGCTGTATCACCACACCGGCCTGAAAAGTGCCTTGTATGGTATGTAGCAATGGGTGCGTAATAAGTACCTCTCAAGATGAATCGTATCACAGAGTCCAAGTTAGATGACGAGAATCTGACTACCTGCATTGCAGATCAGACCGAAGAGAAAGCACTGCATCATGCTTGTCGCCAGAAATGGGGATGCCTCTCGAGGGTGTCTCGAGGTCATGCTTTGATGCTTCCCGCGGCTCTAGTGACGGTCAGATTATCAGGCTGAGGGTGGAGGCCTTTCACCCTGAGCAATACCACTGTTGCAGTCCGAGTACTGTGTTCAGTATTGTTTATCGGGTCTCTTCCAAGACTGGGCATAAGGTCACTTTTTCTTTGGATACGAAGGGCTCCCGCACCTAGATAGTAACGAGGTCATCTTGGTGGTGGCCATGATAGAAAAAAGGTTTAGTATATCAGTTCGACTGACCGACGATCGTGGATATGCAACCGTAGACCCGGCTGCCAGTCCAACATTGCAATGACGAATTATGACAACTCCATCCAGGCGGAAGAGGAACTACTATGAAGGAGACTGCTTCGGTTTTTTGGGTGAGTAGGACCCTGCCGCTACACTGTCTTGCGACTCGAGGTTTTGGGTAAAATCACGTAACACCAAGGTAGCGCCACAACAGCAATATTCCGTGTTTGTTTCGTCACTGAACTGTCATCAGCCACAAAAGTCAAGACTTGCTACAGGCTTGTGTGATGTGACGGAGAGTACAGGTCGGTCTATCTGGGCGGTCCGATGAGCTACTTCGACATCGTGTGATGCTTCCTTATTGTAAACAATCATCAGACCGATGAAATGATGTCTTGGGTACCTATGGCACAGGCATAGTGTCAACAAAGTTGCGGTGCAATACAAGGATACAAAGACCGGGGCAATCGTAATGTCTCTGGCCATCTATATAAGACCGGCCGGTGACCCATTAGTGACCTGACTACACGACATATACACATCAACACCAGGAAATTACTCGCACTTCGTTTGTGGGTACTCGCTGGCCAAGAAACGGCACTACCTGGAGGATGTAAAAGGATCTAGCTACCAAGGAACGACAAGAGGGAAAAAGGGGGTCGACTACGACGATGCCCCTTACACGAAGCCTCCGGTACTAACACTGCTAGGTTCCTGCCCGTCGCAGCCCAGCCTCTCCACATCCGTCATGACGAACTCGACCTCGCGCGCCGCGAACAGCTGCCCGAAGTCGACGCGGCACCGACCCACCGCGACGCCGTCCAGCCTGAGCGTCTCGACGAAGGCGCGGCTGCCCGGCGGGACGTCACGCGCCAGGCTCGACGGGTCGAACCCCGTGACGCGGACGCGGACGTCGCCCAGCAGCTCGTTGCGGATCTCGTACCCGGGCACGAAGGGCGACAGGATGAGCATCTCGCCCGACGCGGGGACGGGGTAGAGGCCCAGGAGGTGCCAAACCAGCAGGCTCGCCATGGCGGCGTTGTCGTCGTTGCCCGGGAGGCCGCCGCGCTCGAGGCTGAAGTGGTCGTACACGATGCGCCGGACCTGCCGGACCGAGTCGGCGGGGCGGCCGACGTGGTGGAACAGCGTGGGTGTCTGGAAGCTCGGCTCGTTGCCGGGGAGGTAGTAGCCCGCGTCGAAGAAGTGGTGCAGCCGCTTTGCGAACGTGTCGTTCCTTTTGGTGGCGGTATCGTTTTGGCTTCCTCCCAGGATCAAGATCAAGCCCGCCACATCGTGCGGCGCGTACAGGCTGTACTCCCAGCTCGAGCTCTCGTAGATGCCGAACGTGTTGGTCGACTGCGTGCTGCACTCGTGCGAGCTGTTGGTGTCGAGCGGGCTGCAGTCGACCGGGTTCGAGCCGGGCGCGAAGGTGCCGTTGGGGAAGCGCCGCGCCACGAAGCTCCGGTAGCCGTCCGACTCGAGGTTCGGGTCGAAGTTGTTGGCGTAGGACAGGCTGCGCTGGAGGAGGGCCGCGGACGCGTCGGGCTTGTTCAGGGTCCGGGCCGCCATGCCCGCCGCGAAGTCGCCGAAGGCGTACTCGAGCCCGCGGCTGGCTTCGCGGGTCCGCTGACCGGTGCTGCCGCTTTCTAGGTAGTTGTAGGCCATGTAGCCCAGGGTTTGGTAGGACTCTTGACGGCGGCCGGTGTAGTCCCAGTTCTCAGGCGTCGCCTCCACGTCGTGCTCCAGCGCTCCCCAGAACTCGTCCATGTCGACGCCCAGCTCGGCGGCGTGGGCGGCGTACTTTACGATAAAGTCGGCCACGATGGGCACTGCATTGTTGCCGCCTTGCGTCCAGCCGAGGACGTTGTTGGCGCGGCACTCGGGCAGCCAACCCTCGCGGCGCCACCCGTCCACGTACGTGTCGGTAATCTGGGCCATCTCGCGGGGCGAGGTCAGGGCCATGAGGGGAACAGTGTGCGGTAGGTATCCCAGCTGCAGTACAGGCCGTCCAAATAGGGGTGCTCCGAGTCGGTATACGGAGGCGGCGCGTTGCCCGTGGCGTTATTGGGCGACAGGAAGGTGCGGTAGAAGGATGTAGAAGAGTCGCCGGATGTAGTCGGAGGTGCCGTTGGCGAGTACGATGCGGCCCAGCTTATCCTCCCACTGGGCGTTGCTGTCGGCGACGATCTTGTCGAAGTCCGGCTCGGGGATCTCGCGTTCCATGTTTTCACATGCGCGCTGGGCCGAGGTGAAAGAGACGCCGCGGCGCACTACGATGGACTGGTCCTCGCTGGATGGTGTTGCGAAACGGACTATCGCACCGGCTTGAAGGGGCTGGATGAAGTCGGGTCTTCGCAAGCGCTCGGCGACGCGTGGCAGGTCCCAGAATTCGAGGTCGTCGCGACGGGCGTCCATGCCGTTCACATTACCTCCGAAGAAGGCGCGGTCTGTAATTGAACCGGCAAGTGTTAGGTCCACACACTGAAAGGCTGGGTAGCTAAACTGACTGGGCCCGAAGCTGCTTCGCCAGGTCCCGTTCATGATGATCCGCTGCGCCGACCAATCCGCGCTCATCTGCCCATACAGAAACGAATGCGGCGAGTCGTCAGTCCAGTCCAACACCAGCGTCGGCGCCGTCCCCTCGGGGAAGCTATACCGCTCCAACGACGCAGCCTGCGTCGACGCTAACTCGATCCGCACGCCGTTCACGAGCGTCGTGCTAAAGTAGCCCGGGAACCCCGTATCGTTCCCTCCCGTCGCCGACGCGGCGCAAGGACCTCGGCTCCTCGAGCGTCGGGCACTGATCAAAGCCGCCGCACACGACGGGCATGATGCAGAAGTTGCCGAAGCTGCCCTCGGAGCTGCCGGTGCCGGAGTCGTGCAGCGGGGAGATGCCGCGCGAGCTCCGTTGACTCGGAGACGTATCCGGCGGGGGAGTAGCCGGCAACCTGCAGGGTGACTTTGGCCATGCCGAAGGGCACGGCGGCGCCGGCGAAGACGTTGCCTGGGTTGTCGTTTTGGGCGGTGCCGGTGAAGACGTTGACGTATTGAGTCAAGGGTCCGGGCCCAATGCTGCCTAGAGCCGGGGCGGCAAATCCTGATGTCGCCATCACGACTGCGGCGCTTAACCCAAGGTTATTCATCGTGTGGGAATTCACTATTTTGAAGTGATGTAAAGAGTCGGCGATGCAGCTGGCGAATTGAATGGAGAAAGAGAGGGGTTGAAAAAAAGCGCGGCGACGGCGGTTTCCCAGGCGAATGAGTCGGTAAGTTGGACTAGGCCAGTCAAACACCACGGGTCGTCCCCGACTTGCCCTGCATATGCAACTTCCCCGTTGCGGGGTTGATGAGGCCATCTTGTCTTACACAGCGAGGTTACATCGCATCTAGGAGCTAGAGGGAACAAGAATTAGTGGAGCCGAGTATATTAAATTGAAGCAGTGGACTAGTCGAAGCTTATTGTAGTAGTTGAACTACATTGATTCAGCTAGGTATGGAAAAGGGGGGTGAGGGTGCTATCACTGCCTAAGTATATCTAGGTATATCAAATGATGCGGATGACTATCCCATGAAATTATACTACCCGCACACATACTGCTATTCAAAATGGTGCGCCTCATTCCCACCGGCAAAGAGAAGTATATCCGCCAGTCCAGGGTATGGAGAAAGAATAATTCTCTAAGTACGAGTGGGATGATCACCTAGGCACTTCAACGCCACTTGCACATCCTCGCCCGACCCGCGGTACCATATACTTCTTACTTGGCCGACGACGGTGGCCCTCCATACTGTGATGTCTTCCACAATATCCCCTTAATGGCGACAGCGCTGCTTCCACCGTTTATGCCGTACTGTATGGACCAATGATTGTCTATACTGTTGGCATAATGTTGATTACACTGGATATGATGGCTAGAAATTTATTCGAACATAATACCTCAGCTGTCACGGAATGGATGCAATGCCTAATCGGACAGATCGGGAACCAGTTGGTCTATCATGGAAAGTAATGCCAAAAACAGCGTTCTCGCCATTAAGGGGATATTCGAAGCCGTCACGACAATGGATCTTGAATTGGCCATTGAGAAGGAGGGGATGAAAGGAAGCGTTAAACTCGTCTAATACCCCACGTCTGTTCATCCCGTTGAGCCATCGTTGGTTAAGGTTTAACAACTTCAAAACTGAGTCCAAATCGTGTACTCAGTTCCTCGTCCGAGTTGTCAGCTAATGTAGCCCCCATTCCTGGCGTTCTGTCTCTTCCAATACGAACCGGACCCTGGAAAGGCGTGGCGTCGTGGTCTTCCATCCCGTCAACCACGTCTTCACAGGGTCAAACGGGGAATCCGGCACGCCGTCCCATTCCGGCCCGAAGGAGGCAGTGTCCACGATGGTCAGACTTTCGAGGCTTGGCGGCAGGGATTTCGCAATGTGGTGCGGCGCCGCCTCTGGGGTGTGAAGGATGTCGTCAAGAAGATAAGAGGAATCTCGAGTGATTTCAGTTTGGGGAACCTGGTCAGATCGGAGAGCGTTCCTCGCACCCGAACAGTGTCGTAACGGTGGCCTAGTTCCAGCTCCACGTGTCCAATGGTGATGGTTAGGTCCGTGAGGCTCTTGTGGATATGGGAAACGCATTGCGCCACGGTTGAGAGGTGCAGGTACAGTACCATCTCACCGGTAACCTCGTTATGGACCCGTTTACCTCGCCATCGCCATCGCAAGTATTTGAGATTCTTCATGGTGGATAATATCCTTTTGGCATAATATTGTTTGTGCATGGTCAGGTCCAACGACACGAGATCCTTGGGGCTGGCTTGGTGTGCAGCTGGCCACCAGCCAGGTGCTGCAGTACCATCTGCAAACGGCCAAGCTTTGGCTGCTGGTAGGTACAAGAGAGAGAGCAAGTCCACCTTGTCACAGGTAAGTAAAAGTCGCCTATCAAAGTCTTCGTGATCCTTTACAGACCCAGGTGCCGTCTGGTCCATACAGGCCTTGACTAAGACACCGCTGGTGTACTTGTCTGGTAAGTATTCCTCGTCAATGTGCAGATGTTGCAAGTTCGGGGTCAAGCCGAGTAGGAGTGCCACGAATGCACCCATCCGGCCCTGCCGCAGCTCTTCGACCCAGCGGTCAGCATATGGGACGTTGAAACCCTCCACTCGAGCGACGAGATCGGCGAGGTCAGCTCCGACCGTGGGGAGCGCAGGGGTGTCCTTGTAGTGTACAGTCGCGGCGTGGCTATCGAACACGCCACAACCCAGATCAATCGTGTGCACGTAGGCGGCGAGCTCTGGACGGCGTGAGGCGGTGCGGAGAAACAGCATTAAGGGAGGAATGCTGGTGTTCATGGGATACGGGCGAGGCGGGGGCCTCCGGCCAGGCAAAGCTCCATTTCCACCGCAGTTCGGAGTAGAGACGCGTCTCTGCAACGGCGCGTAGGCGCCTGCTGACACCACAGAGCGCGTGGAACTCGGCCTTGGACAGCGAGTGGAAGATCAGATCAATGATCTCCGGGGGAAAATCTAGACCAGAAGGCGCCATTGGAAGAGCTCGTTGAAAGAGATGCGGGGAGATGAGCAGCAAACCCTTTCCTGGAAAGGATGAAAGATTAAAAACAACTAGGTCGGATTTGATGAGGGTCGCATAAAGTGCCTAATGCTACGCTAGAAGTTGGCCGCTGTTCCGCGCCAACCCGACGTGTTGGCACGTTACCTTACGGCTGACCAATGGGTTGCGATACGTTGTCCGTCCCTTCATTGCGACCTCCTGAGACTTCGACATAGGCTTAAAAAGGCCTATTTCGCGCACGCATCCTTGTTCACGACTGAACCAGCGATGTTCTTGCATTCCTGGCCGTTCTTCAAGACCTTGCAAGTAAAGGTCCTGGATGCGTCATGATTGTCAGTATAGCGGTCACCAGGGGAGATACGAGACAAGGGCGGCTCGCGGGTAGGTAGAGAAGACGACATGCACTTACTTGGCAGGGTTTGGTGTGCTGCTGTAGCATCCGTTGGTAATCTTCGTCGTCTCTGTGCAGCTGTATTCGATCCAGCCATAGACGGTGACATCCTGGTACGTTGCTTTCTGTTGGTTCGTGGCAGTTGTCAGTAAATCAATCCTATCCAGCAAATCGTGCGACTTCAAACTGGGTAGACCCACCAAAAGGGTAGCGTTCTCGCCGGGCTGCATCAGATTGCAGCTCGAGGGAAAGTCGGCGGCGTCGACGACGGTGCCGGTCGAGAGCCCCAGCTCGAAGTTGAGCTCGGCGCCGGCCGCGACCTGGCCGTTGATGGTGCCGGCCGAGCCGCAGTCCCACTCGGGCTGCTGCGGCTCGCCGTTGGGCATGTAGTTGCACTCCGAGGGGGCCGTGCAGGCGCCGATGCCCTTGCAGGCCTTTTCGTCGAACATGGCCGCGGCCGGGGCGACGAGGGAGGCCACGACGGCGGCGGCGGCGACGGCGAGGGAGGAGGTAGAGTACTGCATCTTGGGTGGTATTCTGTGTGGCGGGATGATCGTTACTCTGGATGCGACGTGGCCGTGGTCTTATATACACGTATTGGACAAAACCGACGGCGGAGGGCCCGGTTCCGCGGCCCCGCGGTAAACGGTTGGCAATCGTTCGTTCATGATCTCATTGAGCGCGTTTTACTTGATGCATTCCCTGTTTCCACCCGGATGGATGGTGATCCAGTCTGGACCCAGAGTAAAAGCAAACGGGCGCCCGAACAATTGGTAATGATACGTGTTCCTGAGCGAGGAAACTTTCATATATTAAAAGTCTGGGCCTTTCTTGGACAGCGAGTCATGTTCCGTGTGATTGTCAGGCCCAAAAGGGAAACCCACGACAGGGGGCTGTGGCCAGTTCCGAGTGGGCCAGAACCGACAATCCGGGGCAGCAGGGAAGATGCCAGCTCACGATATCCGCTCGAGTCCCACTCAAGGTGGCTGGCGCTCGAGGTTAAGAAGCGGGCTCGTTGATTGTGATCGGCGCATTCCGAATTAGAGCTGCCGAGTGGAAGGGTTTATTTCCTTGAATCCTTCCGTAACTCGGACGCTCCAGAGGCCCCCGACATTTCCGACTGGCGGTCTACCAATGCTCGGATCCCGGTGCCATAAGTATTACACTCCCGTCCTGGTCAGCCCTAGCTCCAGTAGACAGGCCAACAGGCTGTCTTTCTGAGCTTGGGCGTAAAGTATGTCTGGGTCTGTGATGACACACCCCAACGCCCCTTCAAGGGATCCTTGAGCACCGCCTGGAGCCACGGATGGCGGCGGATGTGCAGTCGGACCAGAGGCGGCCGAACTGCCTTTCTGCAAGTTTGACTGGAAAATGCCCGCGGCCGAGAACGGCAGGAAGTCTTCATAGGTGATCGGCTCGGCCACGAGGACCCCGTCGTCCACCAAGCGATGCGCCCAACATATGACGGCCTCTTGATACTTGGCCATAACCTCCTCGAGACCGGCGGGGGTGGGATCCGGGCCAAGTAGTGTGGCGAAGTTGGGTGACATCTTGGTTGGCTGCTTCCCGGTGCACCGGTACCGACAGTAGATGAGCTGCTGCCGGCACAGCTCGCGCAGGTCATCAGGATACCTATCCCGGAACGTATCCGCCATAACTTCATCGTACGTGCGACCGTCATTGGAGGCAGCCGTGGCCTTGGCCAGTAGCTCGTCATACAGTCGACGACCAGCAGCCGTCACCGCGGCACCGCGCTCCTCGATTTCACCGAAGCGAGCGCAGTGCGAGCCTTTGACAAGGCTTCGCTCTCCAGTTACAGCATTTCCTTCGCTGGGGTCACAGAGAAAGTGGACGGGCTCGTCGAGAGCAAGGAAGCTGGTCTGGCGCAGCAGGATCGGGCAACGACGACGCGGAGGGCCCTCGATGCGTTCCTTGACGGCCATGCCCTCGGCGACCATGGCGTCCTGGGCTGCGTCGATATTCAGTGTGCGCGGGGTGAGATGGTTGATGTGGGCGGTGCGGAAGCAGGCAATATCAGCAAGCACAGGGTGCTCGGCGCGCAGGCGGGCGTACTCGTCGACCGTCGAAGCCGCTACACCGCTCGCCCAGCTGAAAGTCCGGAGCGCCTCGCGGATGAAGACCTCGGCTTGATCCGCATGCAGGTGACCTTGCTGCTGCTGCTCCACCGTGTCGAGGATGGAGAGGAGCTCTGTGGTGAAGAGCTTGCGGCGCGACAATAGTTGCAGGGCCAGGTCTCGCGCCCCGTCTTCGGACTTCACCAGCTCTGGTCGCAGAAGCGTTGTGAAGATCCGGAACGGGTTGCGGGCCAGGGACTTCGATGTTATCGGTCGAAAGCATGTGGCGTGCATCGGAAGCCCGGCTACGGACAGGTCGTAGTAGCCGACGGGATACATACCCAGCACAGCGAAGATGCGGCGGACGGTCCGGAGCTCGGTCGGGAGGCCTAGTCTTATGGCGCCATGCCTTTCTAGACTTAGGCGCTCTGGCGAGTCCGGTGTGATGCTACTACTTGCTTGAAGGTCGCTGCCGTTGGTGCTGTTCGCCGATAGAGCAGCCTGGTTTACGTCGTGTACTATCCGCACCAGGTCGCCGTAGAGCGGCACCTCGTTCTTGTACATCTGGGACATGGCCATCGCGAAAGCGGTACGCAGCTCGTCCGCGTGGACAAAGGACGTTGCCGCATCTGGCAACGGGTCCCGCCGATGCAAGTACTGGGCGGGCGTGGCATGCAACATGGCGAATGCAATGAGAGATGGGAGCGACGAGGCAGTTTGGAAGCAATGAATTCGTCACAACAGAGGACTACCTCTATTGAATATCGTCAAGCCGAGCAAAAAGTAAAAACACTCGGGGGATGCAAGATATAGACATCAGGTAGAGTCTCTTTGAGTCTTATCGGAATGCTGCTGCACGGCGTCGACAAGCCCGAACTATATCCGTCTCCCTTTGCCCGCCCGGCATGTGAATCCCAAGCATCGTATGAGCACGCGTACGTAAACACGAGGTTGGAAGGTAGACGCCATCAATGATAGCTGTGTCACGGATGCGGGAGGCGGTAAGCACCCACCCCTTTATCTCTCTGTCCCAGGTCTTTCCGCCAGTAGCCGCGGAGCTTATCAGCTTCCACTCATGCGAAGGAAAGTCCGACGGACGTGCGAAGGCGGAACCATATTCTTCTCGGCCAAAGTAAGGAGGCAAGGAAGTATGTACATAGATAAGCAGGTGTCATCTGCACGGGTTATCTCGTGACGCGGAAAATGTCGGCCTACTTACTCGAGGACTGTGGGGGTTAATGGTTGGTGCGGAATTGAATCAGGGCGGATGGGAGCGGATGACAGACGACGGAGCCACGTGGGGTCGGGTCGGATGCAAAGCAGCGGATGGACCATCTACCCGAACCTAAAGATGATGTCGGCTCGTGGTTGAATATCTCGTAAATCCATTTGAAGCAAACCTTGGTTGACGTAGGGGGATGCCTTTGACATACAGTGGCTTGTCTCATCGGCGCTCTCGAGGCAATTGAATGCTGAAGCCTGGAGCAAGGATGGTGCTAGTGGGTTGTTATTCAGTTGCCTGTCGATACGCGTTAACTAAAGCATCCACAGGCGCTTCACGAACGTAAATAGGATTATTATGAAAGAACATGGACCAACCTCTATAGTAAACGTTGATCATATTCTACAGGAGGTGAAACTGTCCGTCCCGGATTGCTGGAGGGCGGGGAGAGGTCGGGCGTTATCTGCTCTTGCGCAAGGACGTGCCGGAGCTGATTGTTTTTAGGCCGAGCCACTGATCCCCAACTCATTGGCTTCTGCCGTCCGCCTAGAGACAGCACGCCGTCAATTTCCTGGATTTAACATTCTGGTATTAATCGTTTGAGCATACCTACGCAAGGATCATGTTTTATTTTCTGTATCAATCGGCAAGCGGATTTAAGCTGTGTCTACATTGTATGCGCTATAATTGAGAATCCACCATGATTTTTCAGATGGCATGAATGCCGCATTTACACTTCTCAAGAATAGCGCCCAAATGTTTACTGGGTAGTGATGTTACGTCGCCTGCTGCGCCTGGCCTGCCAGTAATCCCAGATGCGACCGCTCGATGGCTCTGTCACTTAGACAGAAGCATTACTTCGCGACTGCATCGATCCCAGCGCGTGAGGGCTTCGCCCGGCAATTGAAGGGCTCTACCCAGGGGTTTTTACCATCTATCGCACGACCATCCCTGGTTGGGTTTATCGGGAACCTGCCATTGAAGCGTGCGAGGAGATCATCCGCTGGCTGATGGACTCGCGAAGAAAGCGAATGTATTGGATGTTTCATTCACGCGCATGGCAAGACCGAAGAGCTTTGTCTATGTTTGTCGCGCAGGCTCCGTCGCGCTCGTGGCGGTAGACAGCATGGCTTGAGCAGACTGGAAGTTGCCCTAGCGGCACATTGCCCGGCCCGTCGAGTCAAGGCAATGACCAAAATTTGCAGCTGGTATTTCAGCTTGACGCCAGACAGCTTGTGAAGTTGAATTGACAATACAGTAAGCTCGCAAGTGGTTGTCATGCAGCTGCGGGCGCTAAAATCTCACGCCTAAGGGCTAACTGAAGCCACAGCCAACAAGCAAGAGAAATCAGCATTCATTCATTGTAACAGCAAACCCAAAAGCAGCCAACATGTCTCAGCCTGAGTCTACGGATATTCAAGGCACCAAATCGCCAGATATCGAAGCCATCGACCTAGACTGGGACGACTATGACATCCAGATAGCTCTCGACCAGCTTGCTGGCGGCTCCACAGAAGCGTTGAAACTCTTTCTCGCGCGCAAGGAGGGCGTCGACCCCAACACAGTCTCATTGGTTTCGAAGCCATGGCATGCCCGAGAGGAGGCCTCGGTTTCGTTCATCGGCGCTGTCGATGACATCGGCCCTCCAGGTGGGAAGAAGAACATATGGGCAAGTGAGCCGCCCCCGCAGGCTCGTCCCATTGCGCTCAAGAACACCCGCACACCATACAAGTACTCGGAGCTCGACCCTGAACTTCGACAGTTTAGGCTCTTGAAACTGTCGGACCCTGGCGAAGACGGCGTTATCGAACATCTTGAGCTCCAAACGTTCTCTTTGAGCGACGCGCCGACTTTCTTCTGTCTGTCCTACGTGTGGGGTGACCCCAATCAATTCCTCGCCGTCAATTGCAATGGGGGAATGGTCCCTGTCACACAGAACCTCTTCCACGCCTTACGGACCTGTTTTGACCGCTATCCGGACTCTTGGTTATGGGCTGACGGTATCTGCATCAACCAGCAAGACTTTGCTGAGAGGGGGTTTCAGGTCCAGCTAATGGGCAGTATCTATGAGAAGACATCAAAGGTACTTGCTCACCCAGGTCACTATCTATACGGCAAGGCGGAGAGTGACTCAGAATCAGAAGACAACGAACCGGCCATGGAGGAGCACATACGAGGAATTACGATTGAGGATTCGCAATGCCCTACCGCGAAGGAACCTGTAGATCCTACGACTTCTACAACCTTGAGCAAGACCACCAAGTCTACTGACTCTTATGGCATCGCCGACTTCCATCACATTGACACCGGCGATGCATATAGCTCCACCAATGTCCAGAGCGCTGTCAGCATTATGACATTCTTGTCGAGAACTTGGACCGTGGGCAATCACGACAAAACCCTGTCAGATACCTACTGGGATAAGACAAGTTTACCTGACCTAGAAACACAGGAGGGACGCAGGACCTGGGTCAACCTTCTTAACTTCTGGAGTCAAGACTGGTATTTCCGGACATGGGTTCTTCAGGAAATTGTCTTGGCGGCAAAAGTGGTGGTTCTGTACCGGGATACAGCAATCAGTCTCGATGCTATCACGGAGTTCTGGTCTTTGGCTGGGTCACATGGCCTTCCTCGAGTACTCCGCATTGGGCGGATAGCGGACATGTACAACAGGGTGCGGCATCTCAGCCCCGTCAGCTCTATCAAGGCGTTGCGGGATAGACGAGAGAAGGGACTTGGGATTGAGGGAAAGGCCGATGATACGTCCACCCCAAGTCTATTGGAACTATTGTGTCTTTCCCGAAGCAACCTTGCTACGGACCCCCGAGACAAAGTTTATGGACTCCTTGGTCTGACCGACGACGATATATCAAGATCTATCGTCCCGGATTACTCTCAGGCCAACACAGCTGCCAGGCTGTTTACTGACGTTGCTTTGAAACTGGTTCTCTCTGCCTTCACGGGGGATCTCCTCCATCATGCCGGCGTTGACAAAAATATTCCTGGCCTGCCCTCATGGGTTCCAGACTGGACCAAACAGTCACGTTCGACATTACCAGCGCACCTGTACCGGCGCATGGGCGAAACCACCCCTAAATGCTCCATCCTGGATATGGAAGGAGGGAAGCCCAAACTGCGTGTTCGCGGAGTCATCATCGCACAAATCAACCTCGCCGGGGCTCCTTGGAAGTTTTACTCGCATGATCGGTCCGATCCTTCGTTCGGCAGATTCAAAAACGCCCCCGACGTTGATATTGCCCCGGATCCATCATTCAACGACGAGGATGCGAGGAACTTGATCTTTGACATGTCCTCGTCATTCGAGGAAGAAATCGATATCGACGTACGATACAGCGGGGAAGAGTTCCAAGATGCAGTGGCCCGGACACTGGCCGCTGACGTTTCCTCTCAAGGTCACAGGATCGGACGGAGGACCCGAGAGGCCTCCACCGATGTGCCTCCGAGGGACCCATCATCGCCGGCTCCCAATGTACCTGCCTGCGCTGATAGTGACGATTTCTTCGCAGGCCTGGACGCTTACAGACATTTCTACGCCAGAGGGCCGACCTGCATAGAGGATCTCGAGGCGCCGGGGATCCGAGTCCATCAAACAGGGTCGTTTATGTGGCTGCTCGACTTTGACGAGGAGGTCGGTGCTGATTTCCAGCATCGCATGTTACAATTTAGCGGGCCGTTCCAGGAGGCACATCGGGGTCGGCGCTTTGCTCTTCTAGGAACTTCTGTCGAGAAAGATGAGAATGGAGAGGAGGCAGAGGAGGAGCAGGAAAACTACTTCATGGCCAGCGTGCCCTGGGATGCAGAAAACGAAGACTATTGTGTCCTGCTTGAAGGGTTTAGAACGCCGTTCATTCTACGCAAGACGTTGCAACAGGGGCAGCAGCAGAACTCTATCGTCGATGGGTCTGGTGAAGAGGGATTTGAGCTCGTGGGGGACTGCTATGTGCATGGCATTATGGATGGTGAGTTACTTAGCTGGGCTGACGAGATCGACGAGGAGCTTGGACCGGAGTTCCGGAGCATCAACGACAAGGGGAGAGAGTATGTGGTGAGGGCGCCCCAAGGCTATGTTCCGTTTACAGACTTCGTCCTCGTCTAGTCAATTGCTTTCTGGTTCTTTAGCTGCTCCTGGTCATGTGTCAGTATCAAGTCTCTCGCATGTTTAATAATGTGACGTTACGATGTGGGATCGCATGCCTTTCCCTTGCCTGCTCTTCAAGTTGGCCTCTCATCCGTTGTCGCTGCCGTGCGCCTTATGATATGTATTGACCACTAGGCTTCACCCGTTCACCCGACGTGGCTCGTCGTCTTAATTATCAAGGCAATACTGATATCGCCGTACACGAAGCTATATAGTCCAGTAAGTATAACTTTCATAGATCATGCACATCGGTACTAAACCAGCTTCTTCTTCAAATGTCTCGGCTAGTAATATTTAATGTGATCGATACTCAGCATGCGTTTCATTACTTCAGAGATAGCCCTCCTTTAGGTCGGCGTATCAGGTTTCAAATGACACTGTCACATCGATATCATACGTTTCAGCTGTTCTGAGGATATGGTAGAGTTGAGAAGAATTATTCAAGTAATCATGATATCCAAATATATGTTCCCTTGGGTGTCTATAGTAAAACATTTTCGCGACCATTGTCTTCCCCACCTTCATTTCCCGCTGTTGGGAGCCATATTCTGCAGACCGATATAGGCTGGCATAGACTGCGCGCTGTTGTGCCAGCTATCATTGTCACGTTCATCATGGATCGCCAGGGCTTGGAGACTGCTATATGCAGTCACTGACGAACGCTCGTGGGTGCGTGGAGTTCTCCGACCTGTAAGCGATTGATACCAAATCACCGGCGGTCGATGAATGTGTGAGCACGAAAACGAAGAAGACGGTCAGGGTAATTGTTGGAAGAACCCAGGGGCTGACATAGTACGCGTATTCGGCCTCTTCGTTGAGCGATATCAGTGGCATCAGCCCCAGGCCCAGTCCCGCCGCGAGGAATAGACCAATGCGGATGTAGTCGAAGGAGACCCGGCGCCTCTTGGGTAAGGTGAGGACGTGGAAGAAGGTCATGAACAGTAGAGCTAGTCCGGAAGATACGAACATGTATCGGAACTGGGGAGATTGTCTGTTAGTCTATCCAGAGAAAACGACTTGTAGTGATGGATAGAAAATATCATATCACTTTGAAAGGGATTCATACTGTGGTTCCAACATGTTGCCCCAGGCTCTGGACAAAGGCCTCCCGATCTGCCGTGGCCTGTGGTTTTGATAAAACAACGCCATCTCTGTCATCTGTGCCGAGCGAGGCCACTTCGAAGCTTGTCGCGATGGAGTTGGACATCTCGACGTAGAATATATGAGTCAAGTTTGTCAACGTGTTGTCGCTAGTGTGATTGGACGCGGCCCAGTCACCATCTGGAACTAATCTGATTTTGTCTAAAACATCGGTAACTGTTTTGACTATTGTAGCAGACTTGACGGGATACCTGGCATCGATTTCCAAAGTGACGTTCCATAGCATATCGGCCAACGCCGCACTCTTAGTCGTAATGTTGTGAGCTTCGAGATCGGATTTGCTCCAGTTGGTGATCTGGGCCATTGCATCCATAAGTTGCTGACGCATCTCGACCTGCACTTGTCGCAAGACTTTTACCTAAATTAAAGACACAGAATGAGCCCCCATATCTTGAGACAGGCTGCTATAGGAATAACACTTACTGCCTGAGCCAACTTCATAAACAAGGCCGTACCGGCCCCGAAAAGGAGAAGAGCGGCGTGGAGGAAGAAATGGAAAAGCGAGTAGACCAGTTGCTTGTATCCGGCAAGATGCCCGTGGTCCATCCAATCAAAGTAGATTAAAAAGATGAAGTATGTCGTCGCTATGCCAGATATGAATACCCCTATAATGCTAGGGTCTTGTGTATAAGTTAGCAGAATACAAACAACGTCGCACGAGTTTATCATGACTCACTCCAGTTTGCCCCGTTTTCGACAACGAGGAGGATAGTCTTGGTGATTGCCGAAATACCTTCCCCTAGAACAACGACGGTGAACACAGCCATACGTTCTGTCAATTTCGTCCCTTCGAAGGTGAGCACGCCGAAGCGGCTTGCGAGGCCAAGTTGAACGATAGCCTCTAGGGCTGACCCGATGTACCATACGAGGTGAACTTTGCTGCTGTGGGTGTGGTCGAAACGAAACGTAATGCCCAAATAGACCATGCCGGCCACAAAGTGGACGGCTGCGGCAGCCAAGATGGGCGATCCATTAGGCTTAGCATCCGTAGCTGGATTAGACTGGTTGCTCTTGCTTCTGCGCTCGGGGTATCGAATCAAGAAGTTGCTGCAGTACTGGGCAACGAGAGACAAGCGCACTGCCATTAGTAATAGAGCTGGCATACTTTGAGTAAGTATGTGCTCAGTATCTGGGGCAGGGAATGGGGCAACGAACAAACTGTTTGGTTCGCATAAAGTCTGCTGTCCGCACTCCTTGCTGGGTCAAAGGTTTCATGCCTTGGGTCGAATTTGGTTACTACCACGGTGAATCCCGCCATGGAGGCGAACTGTACGATACGGATGACTCGTTCGAAGATACTGTCCGTCATGAAACGGACATCGAACATGCATACGTTAAACCACGTAAACCAGAGGACGCTGTCGGTGGCGCAAAGATCAGATTGGACTGAACGAAATACCATTGTACGGGAGGATATGATGGCCTCTTACCAAAGAAACGCGAAATACAATTTGAGGTCGTTGGGACTGGAAATTTCTGTACTCTTGGCTTGGTGAGACGCATTTTTGCTGACGATACGACGTGCGCGCGTACCTCAGCAAGAATCTGTATATTGGCGACAAACCAGAGATCGAAGAACAGCTTAAATAAGTCAGTCGTGAATTGGGTGGAAACTAGTCTTTGGCCTGAGACTGTACCTCGAACTTGATGCTGCGGGAGTCTTCCTTGGCGCCATTATCGGATGGACGCGCGAATAATCGAAGCCTAGGCACTTCCATGGGCTGCTTGGGCTCGTGTCTCTCCATTTCTGGCGAGGATAAATATTGGAGGATAGAAATGAGTTGCGTGAGAACAGCTTAGTGCAAGCGCGTCGCAGTATTATGTACACACGAATGTGAGGACGGGTAGGCCCTGCATGCTCTCGTCAGACTGGAAGTCAATTTCGTATGGCGACTGTGGCTGATCGAGATTTAGACCCTACGCATGGTGCCCCTTTATATCTGTGCTTTCTTCTTTTACTTTGCCCCAGAGCCTCGCCTGCTCGATGGGCAACCTGGGGGCGGTATCCAATGGCCAAGACGGCGGAACCGATGAATATGAGGTGATCTGCCATGGTCAATGTAACCCCCTCTGCCTCTGGTGCAGTGCGCATGAAATGAAATCTGTAAGCCCTAGCGACGCAACCGTTGGGCTTACCCCACCAATCAAGCAATCGGCGTTACGGTATGTTAGATTATGAGCAGTGATTGGGCACTTTTTGCTTATGTTGGGCAGCATGCCATGAGGTTCCATCCAGCCCGTTCTATTTCTGTCCCAAGCAAAGGACACAATGATTACGAATCTCTGCCACACAATACTGAGACACAAGGCTCGATATTGCTGTTAAAGATGATTAATGTCATCCATATGGAGAAGCAAGGAGCAATAGATGCTGCCGGGCTTTTATCTCCGGCTAATTTCCAGTTGTTGCCAGAGCAGACGTCAAATACGCCCCTATTTGGATCTCGAAGCTCATAATGTGGCTCACTGATTGACTTCCAGGCACTTGTATTATTTCTCCCTGCTACATTCACCCCGTAGTAGGTTATTGACCTCTCAACAGCTTTAGTGGAAACATCAGCCCCTTTTCTTGTCTTTGGCCCACGCCTCACATCCGTGATATCGCATACATTTCCGGGCACAAGAACTAGCAGAACCAAAAGACTGTAACCCTAAACGAATTGATCCCAAACCCGGCATATATCAAACATACAGCAAGGAAAGTGGCCCGTACTCCAACACATACCATACAAAGCCCATCCAACCAATTCAAACACGCTTTGTTCCCTCTAGCCCAAACCAACTAGGCAGCGTACACCTCGCTACCAAAAGCCCCGATGCCATCGACCTTCCAGTAGCCCCCTCGTAGTCGTTGTGCTTCTTCCCGTAGCAGTCGTCCCGCTTGCCGAGGTAGACGTGCTCCTCCCCGTCCTCGCCGCGCTTGACCGCATGGCTCCCCAGCGGCGCCTTCATCGCCTTCATGCACGTGTCGTGGTCGACGACGTAGGTGCCGTCGCGCTCCGTGTTGTAGATGGCGAACACGATGTTGCCGGCCGGGCCGGTCTGCTTGTCGTTCTTCTGGTTGGTCAGGGTAATGGGGTAGGTGTCGCTGGTCTCATGGCCCTTGGCGATGTCGGTGCCGACATAGCCGCTGCCTGTCATGGGGGTTCAGTAACTATTTCCAGATCATTCGGTTGGAACGGTTTGGTTACTTACAGAACTCGTCGGCGACCTTGCTGAACT
Organism: Apiospora hydei; assembly: GCF_038363865.1. Taxonomy (NCBI): domain Eukaryota; kingdom Fungi; phylum Ascomycota; class Sordariomycetes; order Amphisphaeriales; family Apiosporaceae; genus Apiospora; species Apiospora hydei. Next base: position 1,904,716 of record NW_027117369.1, read on the forward strand.
GCGCAACGGGAATCCATTTGCCGTGGCCGTTGCTGCCACCCTTGCCGTTGACCTTGTGACCACAGTTCATCTTGTGATCTCGCGCCTCGAGGCCGCCGTCGTCACGAGCCTTGAGGCCGCCCGACTTGAGTGCGGACCACTCGTCGTCCGTGATGGGTTGGTTGACGGACTTGGGGGATCGAGCCTTCAGGCCGCCGGATTTAAGAGCCGCCCACTCATCGTCGGTAATGGGCTGGTTCTTTCCAGGCATGGGACTGCCGGCAACGAGGCCGGTGAGAAGAAAGGCAGCGATGAAAGAATTGGCGTACATTTTGAAGGCTTGGGTTCTTGAACTATGTGGTAGAATTTGTAAGATGGGGTAGAGTGATGGAAATATAGTAAAGTAGTGCTTTGAGACTTGTATTTTGTGATGTGATACTGGCTGTGAATAAGGAGAGCAAACTGGCGGACGCATCACGGTCCTTTATAGACCGTAGAAACGAAGGCCATGCCTGGTCTCGAAGATATTTCCTCAAAGTCCTGAAGCCATCTCCAGCACTAATCCCAAAGATAGAGACGGTAGGCAACTCTTTCAGTTCGATTCTATATTTAGGAGTCGCTGATCAGAGCGAAGATCATGACATTCTCATCCTGTTGGATCCAGCTGAAGCCAAGGGTGATGCCCTGAATAATTACCTTTACAGATGTGGTACTGGTTATTGCTACCATATTTGAGGCAATCCCAAAGTTGACGATCTTTCTGATGATTGGTGGGAAAACTGCCAAGCCTCCCAGCGATATTGTATTCTTACAGTTGAAGGATCCTGTGGCGTTATAGGTGATGTCATATGGCATAAGGGGTAACATCCGACAATTTAAAGCCGAGCATACGGATACGGTATATACTTGTAAGATTACAGTCTTCGTGCATGAACCGAGGTATGGCGCTTCCTGCGCTTGTCGCATATGGCGTCTCGCGTTTATGGCCTATATACCTGCTCTTAGACAGTCTCTTATGGGCTTAGTACCGAGACTAATCGTTTGATGGCAGTGTCTTATTCAAACAGAGATACACGCTGTCAAGCAGTGCAGTCCGCCACATATAGTCAGCGTCAAGATTCTCGACAGGGCGCTGGCAGAGTAACTTTCTGGAACATCGTCTCTCCAGAGCGGGAACCTCGGAGGGGTTTAAGAGGATTTAGGCAGATGCGCCCGAAGAGGCGTTGCGCATCAATTTGACGTCACTGTATAGGAAGCGCAACATTATAAATCACCTCTACGGGATAGTTCGAGGCCACGCGAAAGGAAGCTGAAAACCAGGGGTTGAAACGGCCCCCAGGTTAAAAGTTGTCTAATCTTGGAAGATAGATGATGTGGCGGTGGCAGTAAACGCTCCTCTGGGCAAATGCTTGTACAATGCTTGTGTATTAGCCGCTGATGGGCTTACCCCCGCGCCAGGAACAAATCCTGCGTTGCGGTATTTCGATATGCGGCGCTAAACCAATACGGCCAGGCCCCCAGCCGATCATCTAGGACTATTGGCTTCACAACGGTGAACTTCGGGATAGAAAGTAGTCCGTTTGAAGGATTCAACATGAAAATCGCGTGAATGTGTTGCTTGTCTGTCGATGCCCTGCTTCCATTGTGCGGTCTACTTGGACTCTATTTTTAGTATTCTCAGCGATGGCGACGACATCATCGCAAAGACATAAGGGAGAAAACGGATATAAAAGGTAGACTACCAAGCGTTTGTTTCTACATATCTCGACATCTTCCGTTCTCCAAGCAACACAAGACTCCAGCTCGTTCAGTATCCATCACCTTTCTCCATTATACAATCCTCGTGCACTTCAAGGCATTCAGCCCCTTACTGTATTACCTGATCCCAAAATGGTTTCTTTCAAAAAGATCTTCGCACTCAGTGCTGCCTTCTCCGCGAGCGTAAGCGCTCTCCCATCACCCGACAACGCCCTTGCCAAACCGCAGCTAGAGGTCCGCGGCGGCGAGTCTTTCGCCACCGGCGGCAGCGACCCTAGACGTCGTCGCCAAGCGCGCACCGCGCCGCCAGATGCTGCAGTGGTCTCCGTCCGGCACGCTCGTCTACCTGCTCGGCGCGCCCATCGACGCCTTCGCCCAGCTCCCCGCCGAGCTGCGGAACCTGATCACGGGCCACGGCGAGGGCGGCCCGGCGCAAATGCTGCTGTACAACTGGGTCGAGTTTGTGAAAAGCCACGTCTCTCAGTACCGGGCCGCGTACAATCTCTACCTCGACCACATGTTCAACGTCGGCGCCCAGGTCGGCGGCGTCTACGGGCAGGGCCAGGCCGCCAACCTGTGGGGGTTCGGCTTCCACTTCGCGCACCCGCCCAGCGCCGCGGACCTGCAGAACCTGCGCGACGCCATCCAGGCGTGGGGCCAGCAGGAGGGCGGCGCGGTGAACGTGCTGCAGCGCGCCAACGGCTTCTTTAACCCGGCGGATATTGGCGCGGGGCTTCGCAGGCGTTCGCGCGATGACCATTGCCCCAAGCCGGTCGACGTGCTCAAGTACGCGAAGCGGGATGTGCCCTCGGACCTCGATTTCAAGAAGTTGACTCGGTGGGCTGGTATGTGTGACGGTATGCCCGCTTAAAAGTGTCAGGATATAGGTGTGCTTTGCACCGGATTCCGGGCTCGATGTCGCACTCTTAGTTACCGGTGTGTTTGGCCAAAGGATCCCATTCGGGTGGGATGAACCAGTCCATGTGTTCGGGGGTTTGTCGGGATCTGGCAGAGAATCATGTGTCGATGGCATTGCTTGTTTCTTCTTCCTTTAGCTTGTCGTTCGTTTCTGTTATTGCTCGGGGCTATCTAGGTATATGTATATTGGACTCTTTCATCACTTGAAGTTATTTCAATACCAACTCCCATTACTTGATCTCGCTTGTGTCGGACATGTTCTTGAAGTGATTATTAAGATTTTGATATGCTCTCAGAGCCAAAAGCTTGTTTGCAGGCAAGGAGCTAATGGCTCTCAATCCCACATCTGTCGATCTTGTCTCGTTCGTACAGGACATGCATCGTTCGGGTTTGCACTGCCACCCCCACTGTTGGCTCTGCTGACAAACCCCTGCTTTCCCCAATCCTCCGGGTCTATAATTAGTAAGAGGCGCCAGCATCATTGACTTACTACCTCCACACGTTCACATCTCTTTATTGCACCACCAGCAGGAGATCAAAAGCAAGTGACTGACCAAAAAGTGGCCAAGAAGAAGATATTCCACCCAATATCTTCGAACGTCTCATCGCCCGTGAGTACAGTGTACACTTGCGTACCAACACCCAACCACACCCCTGTAATCCATGGGGTCAATATGCCATCTGGACCGTCTCCCAGACGAAATCCTTCAGCACATCCTCGACCTGGCCATGGCCCGAGACTCCCCCTTCTACCTCGACAACCCGTTCCCGCAAAAGGAGTTCCCCGTCCCCCCCGGACCACGCGTACCCCGCCCTCGAAGCCGCCGACGGCGCCCGCGACGCCCGCTGCACGCCCCGCCACCCCTTCAGCCGCCGGCCCGACCACCAGCGCGACTGGCTCGCCGCCAACGGCACCAGCCGCCGCCTCCACCGTCTCGGGCGCGCCTCCTTCTTCCGCGCCAAGGCCGTCGCCCTGACGTCGAGCGGCGACCGGCTCCTGGGGGCGATGGCCGCGGCGGCGGGCCGAGGCGACGACGGCCTGCCGCCGTGGAGCGCGCTCTGGGGCGCCCGGATGCCGGCCCAGAGCGCACGGGACCTGCGCGACGCGCTGGCGTGCGTGCGCCACATCGTCCTCGTCGACGCGCGCACCCACCGCCCGAACTGGTTCCTGCAGCTGCCGAAGCTGCTCGCGCCGTCGTCGGGGTCGGGTTCGGGGTCGGGCGCCGCGTTCCCGCGGCTGCGGCGCTGCACGCTGCTCTACGAGTACCAGCCCTACCACGACCGCGCCCAGGCCGGGGCCGTCAGCAACAGCTACCACGACCCGGAGTGGATCACGGCGGCGTGCGCGCTGGCGCGGCCCGTGCCCGCGGAGATGCGCGAGCTGCTGGTCGGGGTCGGGGCGTCGCCCCAGGTGGAGTTCGAGGAGGCCTTGGGGCCCTGCACGCGGACCTGGGCGGACGTTCGGGGGAGATGGAGCGGTGCATCTATCCCGTCTTGCGGTTCAAGGCGAGAGCCAGGCTGGCCAAGCAAGAGAAAGAACGGGCTTCGTAGTTCGGCGTACGACTTCGGGGGATGGGATGAGGAATGACAGAATCCGCGGGGAAGAAAGAAAAAAGGGGGTCGATTACTCTGTGCTCTTTGGAAACGCGCCATTGTCAACGGCTGCGTCATTGCGTGCATTGCTGTGTCCGAAAATGATGGTAAGATGCTGGTCGGGACTGGGTTTTATAAACGGCTTACAGAGCTTGAGGTCACTCAGCAGTACGGAAAACCATCCGGTTTTAATCCTGAAGTACAATTTGCAGTTTTGGTCGCCCAAGCAGCGAGTGAATTCATCTCTTTGCTCCTCCCAGCTATAAGTGAATAATACCTTGCGGGGTCCTCCTATCATGCCTTCTCTTGTACGTGCATTCGAATATTTGATACTAATACTACGGTAATCAACATTCGTGCCGCGCAAGCAGTGCCCTTGCCGTCGCCACCCTAGACCTGCTCCGATGCGTCTTGTGGAGCTGAGTCGTCGCCCACGTCGCTTTGAAGTGGCGTGTACTCATCGTCCTCCGGCAGAGAAATGCCTGCTCGCCCACGGCCATGCACGCTCCGGCAGTGCGGGCAATCGCACTTGGGCGAGAGCAGGATGTGGAAAACCTCCTTCAAGGCGAAATAGAAATGGATTCCGCTGTGTTGTTTCCCAAGAGCGTTAGCAGATGTAACTTTCAACTGAATTCTTAACTCCTGATGACAACATGGAAAAAGACGAAAGGAATAAAGAAAGGGGGTGGGAGTGACAGAGAGGAGAAGAAATAAACTTACCAGTCCACCATCATGAACACGGTCCCGTACGTCCCCAAGATGGTCAAGCTATTGTGGCCCCAGTGGTTCGACATGTCGATCCAGCTGAAAATCAACAGGGTCAGCTGGACGCCCGCCACGACGAGATCGCAGTACATGACGTTCTGGGCCGAGAGGCTGGTCTGGACGGGCGAGCCCGCGGCGGCGAGGGCGTCGCGGTGCAGCAGCAGGCCGCTCAGGAGGGCCGACGAGGTCAGCGGCAGGAGGCCCAGCGCGGGCAGCGCCGTGCGCGCCGCGATGCCGTGCGCCAGCAGCAGGATCCAGCAGAAGGCGTACTGGACCAGCGCGATGCGCCGCAGGAAGACGGGCACGGGCGTCGCGGGCTGCGGATGGGTCGAGGTGGGCGGCATCTTGGGCTGCGCGGTCTTTGGGCTTTTTGGTGGGTTATCAAGGGTTTGGTGGGAACAGGAACGGTATAGCAGCGGCACATGTGCAATTGAATCAAATCCTTCTGGTTAAAGATTGCAGGATTTGATTAATTCCATCGACAATTTGCTTCGGGCCAGTCGTTCCTTCTTATGCGATCTGTCAGTATTCAGTCATGAAGACTCGGTGCCACAATACTAGGCAACTAGATTCCGTGCCAAGCTGTCATGCCGTGTGTGTTGAGTTGGTTCTGGTGGCCTTGGCCAAATCCCCGTTACGCGAAGCACGACCTGAGCTCAATGATTGGCGCCCGTGTTGGGGGTTTGGCAAGTTTGCTGATCTGCATCGAGGCTTGGAAGGCTTGTCTCGCAAGCACCCATAATATTCAGCCTGTCGTGCCTGGTTACTCCATCCTTCCTTCCCGTTTTTTGTGCCGCTTTGAAAGCTGGAGACACAGGCTGTGCACGCCTTGGAAGCGGCACAGCAGCCGCCACTTGGACTTTTACTTGTAGTACAGCAGTCTCTGTCAATGTGGAAGGTCTGACGCGACACAAGTCCGCTTAACCGATTAGTTTTCAGTCGTGCTTGGCAACCACAGGCACAGTAATCTCCAATAAAAAAGCAAACTCGTACAAAAAGAAGGTATGATTCCGTATTCGATTAAGGCGAACACTCTCGATGCAGTGGGTACGTACTTCGCTTTCTAAAAATAAGTTGTAGTAGTAAGCCCCTCCCTACACCACGCCGATCCTTCTCCACCCATGATGCGCCTCCCTGTTCACCCCGGCAGTCTTCCAACCCTTTCAGCGCCGGGGTCCTCTCGTCCCTGGTGCGATGTTGCGCACCTAGATTGTCAAAGTCGTAGTCAACGGCAGACTCCTGCTGCTGGACCCCACGTAGATCTTGTACTCGCCCTTCTGCAGCTTCCAGTTCTGCGCAGCCACATCCCACGTGCTCAGATCGCGCCGGTTGAGCGGGAACTCGACCGTCGCCGACTCGCCGGGCGCAAGTGTGGGCTTAGCGAATCCGCGCAGCTGTCGGACGGGGGGTATCGTTGCTATCCCCAGGAATACCGACATACATCTGCGCGACCTCAGCGCCAGCAACGTCGCCCGTGTTAGTCACGGTGGCTGACACCTGCGCGATGACGTCCCATAGATCGATCTGGCCGCCGGACTCGATGGGGCCCGTGGGGTACGCATCGGTGTTACTCGACGACTCGGCGGAAGCCTGGACGTCGGTGTAGTTGAAGGTGGTGTAGCTCAGCCCGAAGCCGAACTCGTAGCGGGGCTCGATGCCCTGCTTGTCGAAGGCGCGGTAGTCAATGAAGACGCCCTCGTCGAAGTCGGACTGCGGGAAGTTCTCGTAGATGCCCTCGGGCCGGGTCTCGTTGGCGATGGGGCCCCAGTCCGACTCGGTGTGGGGCACCGAGTACGGCAGCTTCCCGCTGGGGTTGGCGTCGCCGTACAGGATGGAAGCGAGAGCGCGGCCGGAGTCTTGGCCGGGGAGGTGGGCGAATATGAGGGCCGTCACGTTGGGGTGGTCGACGAAGCCGTCCACGAGCCGCACGCCCGCGTTCTGGAAGACGACGATGGTGTTGGCGCACTTGGACGCGATGCTCTTGATTAGGCTGTCGGTGTAGTCGTCCTGCAGACCGACGCGGTCCCAGCCCTCGGCCGCGTACGCGTTGACGTCGACGATGCAGGCGTCCGAGGTCGGGTCCACCTGCGGGTTGGGGTTGATGAAGTCCCACCAGATGTTGGTGCCGTCTTCGTAAGCACGCTGGCTCAGCGCCTCGAAGGTAGAGCTAAGGTAGGCAGGCTGAGTCGCGCCGGAGCCACCGCCGCTCAGAAGGGTGCCGTTTGAGGCGATCTGCGAGTGGATGACGTCGTTGAAGCCGGGTCCGTTTCGGATCTGGTCACCTGGGCCAAGGGCTTCCCCTCCGTCGTTCCAGCTAGGGCTTGAGGGGGTGTAGCGGTCGAAGCCTCGCGCTGAGTAGCCGAAGATGGATAGCTGCTTGGGCTCTTTGAGTGGGAGGGCGTTGTTGGTGTTCTTGAGCAACACATGGGATTCAATGGCGCCTTGGAGGAGAAGTGGCTTGCCGCTAGCCGATCGCCCAATGATCCTCTCATGGGGCGCGGCCAGGTTCGGTGGCATGCCAATACCCGGAGCCGGGAAATCAGTGTCCTGCTTGAACTTATACCATGTCGACAAGATTCTGAACCCATTTGTTAGTGTTCACCTTGCATGCAGTAATGCACTGGGGGATCTTACCTGGTGGCCATGTCATCAATCCTCGACTCAGGAACGGAGCCATTAGTGACGGCTTGAACCAGTTTGTCTCCCCAGAATTGTGAGCCCGACGGCATGACCATGTCAAGACCCGCCAAAGCCGTGGCAACGCCGGAGTGTTGAGCACCCCAGTCAGTGACGACGTAGCCCTGAAAAGGTTGTAAGGTCAGAGTGAACTTCAGATAAATGATCAAAGATATGGTACACTTACCTGGAAGCCAAGCTCGGTCTTGAGCAGTCCGTTCTGGGTCTTGCTGTTGGCGCAGCCGTAAGAGTTGTTGATACGTTGATAGCTGCACATGATCGAGCCGGTCCCGGCTTTGACGGCGTCTTGGAACGGCCTAGAATGGTCAGTGAAACAGTCACTGCCGCTTACTGAACGATAAGGGGGTAAAGGGGTAACTTACCAGAGGTAAAGTTCGTGCATTGTCTTGTCGTCAAGGTTCGACGACACTGCTTCGACGTTACCTTCGGGATTGCGGTTCCTCTCTTGCTCGTTCATGATAAAGTGCTTTGATCTATGTCAGCATGGATCACACGATCAGACTGTTGGGTTTTACTCACCTTGGTACTGGCGACCACACCGGTAGACTGCATGCCTTCAACGGTGTCGGCTACGAGAATGCCGGCCAGATACGGGTCATTGGCGAAACCTGATGCCTTAAGGTCAACGATGGACTCTCAGCACATGAAAACTATACGTACCTTCCCAGTTCCTACCACCAGTGGCAATACGGCCGAGGGGTCCGACAACCGGTCCAAGCGGGACCTGAACTCCCTTGCGCTTGAACTCGAGCGCCATCTCAACACCCCTCTGGCGTGTCAAGTTTCGGTTCCAGCTGCCAGCAAAGTTAGTCTTCCACCCTGAAACATCGCGCCCATGGGGTGCTTCACGTACCTAGCGCCGGCCGAGATACCGGAAGGCCAGCTGGAGACATAGTTGGTGGACCGAACTCCGGCGGGGCCGTCACTGAGGCAGAGCCCGGGGAAGTTCAGTCGCGAGATAGCCGGGATGTTTCCAGAGCACAGGTTGTTGGCCCGGACACCACCAGTCAAGCTGACCTAGAAGAGTTGTCAGCACCAGATGTCGACATCATGATTAAAAGCCAAGTACGTAAGGCTTCTAATTACCTTTTCTTCGAGGGTCATCTGACCAACCAATGCCTGCGCCTTCGCGTATGCATCCTGCCAATCTCCGAGACCTTGTCCCTCAGCTGCATTGGAGTGTCAGACGATTTCTCCTTAGGCTCTGATACTGCATCTTAGGTGCATCCAGGGGGTGGCCAGCAGAACTTACGAGAAGGGTACACAGGCGGGGACTGCCCGTAGAACTCGGTGTCAGAGGTAATCTGGCCAGCGGTGCACGCCACCAAGGCCGAGCCGGCCAGTAGGCGTTGGAGTAGAGCCACCATGATGAGGAGCAGGCAGACGAGGGCGCGGACAGAGCGGGATGGTCCAGAAACTCTAGTGGGCGGTGGTGACGGGGCAGCCACGTTCCAGCGGTCAGTCTTTGTAGTCGCCGTGACACGGCTGGTTGGCAACCCCTCTTTGCGCGACATGTTTTCCTTTTCCGCACACCCTCGGTGTAATGGCTAGTCGTGCGGTCATACGGATGGCAGCAGGTTGCAGTCCAGGTCAGATTAGCCGTGTTACCGTGGTATCCCGCAACGGAGAAACTCTCGCGCCCATACGATTACCTGCAGTTTTCGTTATACCGGATGAGAATTTTCATGACACACACACAAAGCTTTCATGGTGGTCGGGTCGGCTTACCCACCCCCTGGCGCCCCGTAAGTTCAATGACGTTGCGCTGCGGCACTTGGCACATGCAGCTAAGTCGATAGTTATGCGGGGAAGGCGGCCACGGGTCGGCAGTGTATCTCGTGATTTGGCGCAGAAAACTGTCGACAATCTGACTCTCGATGCGACCTGCTCGCCACTCCGAGCCGAAATGAGTGTGGAGAAGCCGAGGCGGGAAATCGGGGGGCTTCGCTTAATTAATGCCCGAGATCTTGGGGAAGGGCAGCCAAAGCGAGTCATGAGGGGGGAAGGGATGGGGAAGTGGTTGTAGTCTTGCCTGACAGGTCACCCCCGAATGTTACCCCGCGTCAAATGAGTAGCCATTTTGTTTCCCCCAGCCTCCGAAATTCTCAAAAGCAAAACTCGTATTACATGGTACGCCGTGACATTGGGGATTACTTGGGATCGCCTCCAGAATAGAGTTTATCTCGACAAGCTAGCCGGCCGCCCATCGTTAGTTGGATCGTATATGCAACAAGCGGTTTGCCTCTACAATAAGCAATGCGACAACTCTCCAAAACAGATTGAGGAATCTCCCACGGTGTCAGTCTTCCAAGATCAGCTTCAGGAGAAGGTCGTAAAGTGGAACATCCCTATGAGAGATCATTGTCTACGAGTGGCTAGGTTAGACTCAGTTTGGTAACGGCAAGACGTTGATTAGCTACATGTTCTGCTTTCACTTGTCGGGAGCTTCCAGCCTCCTCGGATCATCTTCCTTCAAGCCGAACCTTTTTTGGTCAAGTGCATGATATCGATTGATCGGACTTAGCTGTAGTTCACTCGCTCGCCGGGCCGCTGTATGATGGGTTCTTCGTAGGTTGGCTCCGTCTTCCGAAGAAAGCGCTCGTGCTTCCGCACAACTCAAAGTCTATTTCAACGACATTAATATGGCTCTACCATCTCCCAACGACGTATATAGCAACAAGGTCTCTCCAGTAACCGTCCCATATCCAATTTCAGCCGAGACTCCCGGCATGCAAGTCACCAAGGCCTTTGGAAGGCACAATGGCAAGATAGCTACAACTCCGCCCTGTCAAGGAGCTCTCCTCCGCTGACCGGGCCGTCTACACAGGCGATCCTCAAGACACGGTTCACCCGGAGGGGCCCGTTGCACGTCAACGCACTCGCGAGTCCAAATGCTGTTAGAGCAAGGTCATGTGCGGCGTCGTCTCCCCACCGCTGCTGATCGGTGAGGTTGCTGACTGGAATGGCTCCTCGGTCTATGGCCTGTTTGGCGGCGAGGCAGCAGGCTCGCCGTAGTTGGTGCGAGGGTCGAGCAGGGTGGCCGAACCGTTGGCAGGCGGGAAGAAGGCGTTCATGCACGTGCTGGTGTTGCTGCTGCAGGTACCTTTGTTGCACTCATGGTCAACTACAAAGCCGCCGCTATACCGGCTGCAGACCTTGCTGGAAGCGGCGGGGAAGGCTTCGCCGCAGCTGTGCAGACACTGGTACTTGATCTGATCAAGGCTATTCCCGAGGCAGTCAATTTGCTACTCATGGCTTCTATTATCGCTAGACTTGAGATATCAAAGGGGCACCAGGATATCTATTATATTTTTGGTTTACCAGTTGACCGGGCCGAAACGATACGTGGCGCTGAAAATGTAGGTATATATACATGTATAACTGCACCATTCGCTCCTCCCAGGAATAACGACAGCTAAACCTAGCAAGCACATAAGTGTTTGGCAGCAAGCGCCTACACAGCTATACCCGCTATACCGCATCAAACCTACGCTCTAAGCCTCGATCAATCACCAACACGCCCGCGGGGAGCCTGAGGTTTTCTGGCACGATATAGCCGCTGGGGCAGGGCTTCTCCACAGTACCGAACGACTGATCGGCGTTGTTGGGGGCCAAATTGCATAAAAGCCCCCGATTTGGGGGCAGAGGATGACGTCTTGCCAATGGGAATAGCCATCATGTACGTCCATGGAACATGAGCATCCGATATTTCCGCGTGTATTAGACCGGCATGCTGCCGCAGATAACGGTTTTGAGAACGGCATGTGTCGAAGCAGACTGGATGAACTGTGATCAGATGGTATTTATGTTGGCGATATGGTTCATGCCGTTTGCAGCTCCAATCGCAATGCAACCTGACAGGCCTCATCAGCCTTGGTCCGCATTTGTGACGGCTTTTCGCAAGACCAACACTCGATGCAACCATATCTGAACTTCTCCCATTTTGCTAAGACCCCTAGCCCAAATATGTATCCATGAGTAAGTAGTGTTGACTTCACTGGAGTTACGCGGCTCCAAAATTAGGTAACGATTCAAGCAGTAGATTTGGTGATTGACTTCGAATGTGAAATCCATACACTGTTCTTCGAAGTAATGAAAGCTGTGAATTGCAATTTGTAGAGTCATCTGTGGACACTCCCCCTGACTCGTCAGTCCTGGTCAAACTATTGTTGGGAAGTGTCCTCTGCAACATCCCTATTCATCCACGGTCGATCCAAATGCGCATGATAGTCATAATCCGCGCTCACGAGACTGGGAACACCCCCATGCGCGGTATCCGGTCGTGTCGGTCGGCCTTGAACGAAGAGTCCTCTGCATGAAACGTTTCAAGCCACTCAGAGTGCCTGGGGGGACAGATGGTAGATGGTCATTGCCTGCCTCGACTTCCGCATTCAGATGCACCTTCCATTCATTTTGGTTCTGCGGTTTCCCACTGGCACGCATTTGCATGATCCATTTCAAAAACCGCCTAGCAATTCCTCGGAAAAGAACTAATACAACGGGCATACACGCGCAGATGATACCAATATTGAGCTCGGCAACGCTGTCCTCATGATCAGTGGAAGACCCAAGGAGTAGATAGGCATGAAGCCAGGACTCACGATAGTGCGTAGACAGGAACCTCAATCCACAGAGTGTCCCTTGATTGAAACATCTCGAACCGTAAGGCAGCGTTGATGATGGAAACAATGCAAGCACTAGTGTTCGTTAGTATACGCTCCGCAGTTGCGTTCTCGTAGCCGATGGCTCAATCGGATGCACGCAAAACTCACAGGAAGCCAGTAGCAAAGACGCCGTAGACGCCAGTCTTCTGCTTGCGGGAAAGGCGAACTTTAGCAATCATGGTCATCGGTACGATCCAGACATACAAGTCTATGAGAGCACCGACGATGCCCTGGACCTCGGCGAATCTCGAGTCCTCTTCAAAGCAACGATCGCCTCTTGAAGGGCTGAGAATCGACCAGCCGCCATCCCCTGCGCGTGGTAGGCAAGTAGCCAGTGTAACGATGACACTGATGAGGTAGAACACCACTATGAAGATTTAGCCAGACCAAATCAGTCTCTTCGCGTTGGGTTGGGGAGCGAATATACGCAAGTAAAACACCAGCAGTGTCTATTTCACGGCCTTGCAGCCGAGAGCGTATAGAACAACCGAAGCAACAGTGAGCTGGGGAAAACAGTCAGTCATATTAGAATCACCCATCCGGCCACTTGCCCTTTTGACTCAGCTACCTACTTTTTGGAATAAGATGGTAATGTTTGCCACCGGCACATCCCACTGGTGAGGGCCTACAGGGTTATCAAGAACTGACGAATCATCAACGAGGGTCCCACAATAACTGTAGATGGAGGGAGCTTCAGATCACCCACAAGACAATGTGATGCCACAGAAGGCGACGACGAGAGCCTGTACACTCCTGTTAGTTGCACATGCTGCCAACGCTGCTTCGTCTCATTAGAATCAAACAAACTGCGGAGACAAGGCAAAGGACTAAAGTCATATGGTTAGCTCCCGTGTCTTTTTGCGCGCAAGTCCAAACAGCACCATCAACGTACCGTCATCGGCTCCCACGGCGCGTGCCACCCATTGGCGGACGTAGACCCTGAGAGCAAGGAAGATGACCATCAACGGCAAAGTGATCGCGATCATGACTAAACAGATTGGTGCAATCGATACAGGATCAGCAAAGTTAGGCACGATGCCCGAGCCTGGCGGCGGTTCCAGAGCTGGAATCAGGGATAGGTTCATATCTATAGTGGTGTAATAAAGAAGTTGGCAGGCTAAATGGAATGTTTGGATAGTAAAAAGGGCTGATGTTGCTGAGTATAGGAGCCTCGCAGCGAGAGGAAGACGTGTATGAACATTTGAGAGTCATCCCGATTTGACATTCGTCGTTGGTGCTAGCCAATCGTCTTGGCAGTGTGTTGTGGCCCCACGAGATAGGTATGTTGGTCACACTACTTACATGTAGGCGCCTTTTTGGTAACCAACTGTTCCAAGGCCCACGGTGCGTTGGGACCAGCTGCAATGTAACAAAATGTAGCAGGGACTCGGATTACCAACATTGATTTGATAGGTGGGCTGATGCATGCATCTGCCCCTTGCATCGCATCCCATACCTCAGCTAGCCAATTGACAAGACACTTTGCAACCTTTCTCTACTCTCGCCACTTCGATCTTTTCTCATTCCGTATTCTGTTTCCCATCTCTACTCTAATTTTCCCACATTGTCTATTAGCCGACCGCGAGATTTCTCACGATGATGCACATCGATCTTGCGGTCTTAGCCGTAAGTCTGGCCGTCATGTATACATTCTTGCGGGCATTACTACAGTTCACCCAAGACAAGAGAGAGCCGCTCTCGGTGGAGGACTGGATCCCCTTCCTCAGCCCAGTGATTGCTATGGGTAGCAAAGGTGCCAAGTTTCACAAACGCATGAGGTGAGATTTCCCCGGAAGGGTCGCTCAGCGTATGCTCTACCGACGGGCCCAATAACAGCAGTCACACACGTATAAGTACGCTCACAATGTCCACATGCCCAGAGACAAGTAAAGGCTGGCCATATACACACTGCGACTACCAGGATCACGTCTCTACATTGTCAATGACACATCTCTCATTCCTGTTCTGCAGAGACAAGTCCGGACGCTATCCATCTCTCCGATCATGGTCAGGATCTTTTCCCATTTCATGGGTGTCAGCCGGCCGGCCCTAGATATCATGGGTCGCGATCCCGTCGAAGATCATGGTTTCGTGCATGAAATCACTCTCGAGACTGTGAAAGGCCTCGCCCCGGGACTGAACCTGGATGATCTCAATTCCAAAGCCGTGAGCATCCTCAACGCGTCCCTGGAGCACGCCCCCTCCAGGGTCAAAATATTTCAATGGGCATCCCACGAGATCATGATGGCCACGACAAGTGCCGTCTACGGTCCTCAAAATCCGTTTAACGACCCAGCTGTACGAGCAGCCTACTAGTACGTGTGTTCAATATGTGGTTTTATAATCCCACTCTACGTTGTTATGCGCTGACCTGAGACACACTGTAGTAAGCTGGAGGGTGGCCTTCTGACTCTAGTCACTGGGTTCCTGCCGTCACTGCTTGCCAAGGAGGCGCTGAAAGCTCGTCGCGTCATAACCGAAGCTTTCCTCAAGTACTATGCTGAAAACGGCCTTGGAAATGGAGCATCAGTCTATGCGCGAAACAGATACCATTACCCTATTTCGCTTGGTGTTCCTGTGGAAGACGTCGCTAGGATGGAAGCCGGAGGCTCCCTCGGTTTGATCAGCAACACGATGCCCGCGACATTCTGGACTTTATACCATATCTTCTCCGACCCCGTCGTACTAAAAGATTGCCGAGAAGAGGTCAAAAGGCCATCCGCGAGAGAGAGAGGGTGAAAGCTACCTTGATTTGACTTTTATCAAGAGCTCCTGCCCCCTTCTGGTCTCGACTATGAAAGAAGCCTTCCGTTTCCACAGCATAGGGATATCGGCCAGGACAGTCGTGGAAGATCACTTGCTTGACGGGAAGTACCTACTAAAAAAGTACGTCACGGCGCACTTTACGTGTTATTTTATCATGCACGTATGTTGCGAATTGTCATGCTAATACATACCAATGTGTAGGGGATCTACCGTCTTGATCCGGAGCACTGTCCAGCACAGCTCGCCTACCGCCTGGAGTCAGGATGTAGACGAATTCCACCATGATCGATTCATCAAACAGGCCAACAAAGCCAAGAATAACCCAGTGGCGTTTCGTGCCTTTGGCGGAGGGGCAACTCTGTGTCCTGGTCGGCATTTCGCTTCTACGGAGATCCTCGCATTTGCAAGCATCATTCTCTTACGGTTCGATATCAAACCCGTGACGGGTTCATGGAGCACGGAGTTTTATAAGGAAACTAATGCCGCATTTCGCGTTCCCAATTGCGAAATCGATGTGCAGCTCATTCCGAGGGATACCAGGAAGTGGCACATGTTTTTCTCGGAACCCGGGAAGCCCATGGAGATTTCGACAGAGGATACTTCCCTTGCTTTTAAGGAAGCATGAGGGCAGTCATTGATCCTATCAACCATCCGGTCTGCGCATGGATTTGTCGACTTCATGACAGCATAAACAAGATTGCTGCTGCCCTCAGCAGCGCCCCGCAGGCGGAGTCCAAAGTCAGCTACGCACTGGACGCCGCGCAGGCATATAATCGGTACGCCGCGCAGCTCATCATCACGAGGTATGCCATGACTTCTTCCTCGCACTGCGGCAGCCGGCAGACTGGCGCGAGCCGTCGATGGGGGGATTGCCAAGCCGGGGTGGCGGACTGGAGCTGCCACCACAGTGGGAGTCGGCTAACTGCCCAAGCGGTGCGGGGCTACGGGTTGGCATGCTCCAGTAGGGAGAAAAGGAACGGAGGTATGGCGCGGGTTCAATGCGGAGATGTTTGCCGGCGGAGCGTCATGGTGTTGGCGCGGGAGCAAGACGTAGGAGAAAAGGGGGTGATGGTTCTCGCGTCACCTCGCTGGTGCGGAAGCATGGTACGAGGAGATGGCAGGAACCATTGAGGGGGCGGTGGGTTTGAAGACGGGCTCGCTGGTCTGGGTGAAAAGGTATTGCCGCGTGACGGCCAATGGCCTTGCTGAGGAGGTTGTTAGAAGAAGATCGGGCCAGGGGCGGCGACAAGGTAAGGGACGATGAAGTGGTCGATGCATCGGAGACTTTTCTAATCCTGTAGCAGAATGGGTCAATAGGGGGTTGCTGCCAAGCATGTAGGAGTTGACATTAGGTCAAATCCATAAATAAATGTTTTGGTTGCCAAGACAGTAATGGAAACTGGCGAACTGTTCACCCAACGTGCTGACCATTTTACATATGGGCATTGAACTCATTCTCATTTGTAAAGGTGTCAGTCAGAAACTTCAGATGACCGGTGGTGTAGTGTTTTCTGTTTTCTTTCTTTTGACGTTGAAGTTGTAGTGCCACTGCGGAAACCACCAACTGCCATCAATGGGTGGCACGATCAAACGTCCCACAGGGCGGCAAGCAATGGAGCTACTGCCAGACTGTAGCGCAAGCGCGTGACGACGACCAGTAAATAACAGTAATTGCCGACACAACATCCAATAATCGAATTCTGACGTGCAACTTTGGATGGTCTTCATTTCCCGGCAGCCGGCATACCTACTCGCACAGCCTGCTACCTTGTGTCTGTCTCGATTGGGAGTGCTACCTTGGATCTCGATGTGGTTACCTTTGCTTTGGTGCTCGACCAGAGAGCCTGGAGTAATGATCTGCCCCACAAGGAATAATTGCCCGTAATCGTACTCCATTCAGCAGCCTACATACGTAAAGACGGGCATGTAAGGTACACATTGATTCGTCTGGGAGTATCTTATGTAGAAATGCCATTCCGCATCCAGGCTCAAAGGTGTGTTTTGGTTTCGATGGATTGGAAGCAACAATATCCGTGGCCAATCAATCAATGCATTCAGGCGTGCTACCTGTTGCAGATCAATGCAAGACCTCAGGCGGCACGCACGGCGGCACTGCTGCTGGTCAGCTGCAGGCGTGTTTGGCTTAGCGGGCGTAGCGGAGTCGTTTTTGTGGAGGGCCAAGGGGTCCTAACGGGGATTCGCATTGGATTAGGGGGATCGGCTGCTGCCTGTTATGTGTTTCGTAATTGATTGCTAGGCCAGCAGCTGAGCCGCCCTGAGGCCCTGAGGCCAGTACTCTCGGTACTGACAGGCAAGGAGGCCTTGGGAGGCGTAGTGCGTAGGGACCAACAACAGCCAACAGCCAACGCCGGATGATGACTCCGCCCCCACTCCCAATTTACCGTCTCCCTTTTCTAGCAGCAACATCCACTGCTGACTGCATTTCCCTTTCGTTTCCTTTCTCATCAATCCATTTGATCGCCATTTTCGACCATTCATTCGTTCTTTACCCCCGTTTTGACAATTGAATTTCCAGTCCTACCATCGAACTCGATCTGACTGCGAGCCTCATTCACACACAATGTCGTCGCTCATATCCCGCGCGGTCCTCGTGTCCGTCCACGGGCACAAGCAGCTGTCCAGCGCGCCCATCGATATCCATCTTCGCGCGACCCGGCCCCAAGATGAGTGGCAGGCGACTGCCCAGGAGAAGCTGGGGAACCTGTCCATAGGTATCCTCATGGTCGCCAACCTTCTCCTCTTCATTCCCGCCATGCTCTATATCGGTTACACCCTGGGCCTCGTCCTCCCCACCCTCGCCTCGGTGGAATCCTCCCCAGACCACCTACGAGCCCATCCCCGTCGTTGACGAAGTCGACAGCAAGGGCGAGAAGTCTCCCAAGGCCGCCGTACCCGAGGCCGAAGAAGCCGGTGCCATCAAGCGCCAGCCCGTCACCGCCAGCATCCGAGCCGCCCAGCAGCACCTCCGCACCGTCACCTCGGCCGGCTGGCGCTCCCTCTTCCGCGGTTTCGGCCTCGCCTTGACCATCCACGCCCTCTCTGGCTTCATTGCCGGACCCGTCATGATGCTGCTGCCCGGCGTTCCCGCCATCGTCCCGCTGTTCCTGGTGGATATCCTCCTGGTCCAGCTTAACACCGTCTGGGTCCACTCCGTCATCTCCACTTCGGCTCTTCCTTGGTGGCGCCGCCTCCCGCCCTTCATCTCGACCCTCAAGGCCACCTTCCTGCCCATCTGCGCCGTCGTCCTCTCGACCGCCGCCAGCTCCGGCCTGCCGACCCTGGTCCTTCTCGCCATGGGCCGCCCCATGGTCGAGCGCGAGGTCGGCCCCGGCCTCGTCGTCCGCACCGTCGAGAAGCAGGGCGGCGACGCGCTCCTGTACTTTGCCGTCTGGTTCGGCCTGATGGTCTTCGCCGCCTACCCGGCCCTCGTCGTGCTCACCCGCGTCCAGGCCTCGCTGCTGCCCGACTCCGACGAGACCATCGTCTCCTTCGACCGCTCCCTCGGCCGCACCTCGCCCCAGCCCGGCGCTTACCAGACCATGATCGATGCCTACACGTCCTACTCGGGCTCCTGGGTCCGCTTCTACAAGTTGGTGGCCAAGAGCTTCGTTGTCTCCATGGCCATCGGTGTCGCGCTCAGCGCTTTCGTCGGCCTGCAGTTCGAGTCATTGGCTCCTTGTAAGGAGAGAGATTACCACTTGAGGTCGCAGTGCAGCTTGCTGCTTAGGGTTTACATTCTATCATTTGACCATTTAGCCTATATAAAGCTGAGAAAAAGCTGTCGGTCAGATGCGATATTTTGAAGTTGACGGTGTCTTCAAAGTTGATTTGAGAGCAGAGAGGACACCCTACGTTCATTTGGAGTTGAGTAGTTCAAAGAAAAACAGAAAACAAAAATTAAATTCAAGATGGGTTTCCGTCTTGACCCAGTTTCACTTCATTCTTTGTATATCAGCCCCAAGGTCTCAAAATTGTGCGAGTTCAATAGCAAACCTTGCGCGTAACAGTATCTTCAAGGCATCGCAGTGGGATGTTACGTAGTCTCATACGGCGTAAAAGTAGCAATAAAGCTCTATTAGAAGAATACGTAGCTAAGTAGGTATCTGTTAAGCATCGGAGTTTCATGTACTGTACTCGGAATTCCGAGTTCTGAGCCCGGAACACCTGGTGCTCGTACCCGGAATTCCGAGTGCTGTACTCGGAACTCCGGGTATCCCACCCCTGTTGCACTGGAAGAACCCCCAAGCAAGGGCAGGAGCAAAAGGAAGAGCTGCGAATTTCTCCTTGCAGCTTGCTGTCGAGCGTGATTAAGTATTCATGAGTGGATAGCGTCTATGTCCTACCCCTGACCAAGCATTGAGTAAAAGAGACGCGGGACATGTGTACAGCCCTGGACCAAGTGGTTACTGCTCGTTGGGCTGTGTAGTGGACCTACACATAGCTCGAAGGCAACGCCACGGTCTTGTCCCCTTTCAGATCGTCACACAGAGGATTCTTAATATTGTCGAATAGATCTTGACTGTGATACTTCTGCCCTCTTTTGTAGTCCCTCAATCAGTCCAGACAATCATCCGGCCAGTCCAGGGGCTGGTCCAAAGGCTCGATCATCCGCCAACTAAGCGGCAGATAACCCCCCAAGACGCGCGACCCCCAGACCCCGCCCGCCCGGAGGTCCCGCCCGGCGCACAGGTGGCCCAGGACCGCAAGGTGCTCGCCGGCGGCGAAGTCGGCAAAGGCCCGGTGGCAGTGCTCGAGCGCGTACAGGTCGCGGCTCAGCGTGTCGTGGAACCAGTCGGCCGCGTGCGCGGCGCTGCGGGAAGTGGTACTTGTCGGTGTAGGGCAGGGCATTCTCCGCCCCGAAGTCGCGCGGGAGCGGGAAATCGGGGCTGATCTGCAGGCCGCGCCGCGCGAGGCGGCGGAGGCTGGTGGGTGGGGTGAGTGTACTGGACGCCGCGGCGGCGCGGTACAGCGTCGTCATTGACGTGTTGTTGTTGTTTTTGTTGTTCTTGTTCTTGTTCTTGTTGTCGCCGCAGGGGAAATCGGCGCGGCGCAGGGGGTCGCAGGGGAACGCGTCCCGGGCCGCCTTGTTGAAGTGTGTGAGAGTCACGAAGTAGTCGCGCTCCGGGTCGAGGTAGACGACGCCGCGCCTGGTCGTGGGGACCGGCGTGTCCCCATAAGGGCGTTCCCACGGCACGCGGGCCCAGGGGCTGTATCTTGCCGAACCCGTCCACCAGAAGGCTTCGCAGAGGCCGTATCTGAGCGCCGCCTCTTCGGGGGCCAAGACGGCGCATGTAGCGACAATCCTGTGGTGGCGCTGAGGAGATATTCATTGGTAGCGTCCGTAGCTCTTTGCTGTGCTATGGGTTTCAGCGCATCGTAGATGAGCTGCAGCTCGTCCGCGGCCAGCTCTTCGCCCCAGCCGAGCAGACGGTTGGCGAGCTCTTGGGCCCGATCCTGCGCCTCGTACAGGCGCAGTACGCGTCGGCGCTGCTCGTCGGACATGTCGAGGCCCACGGCGGGCGGCTCGCCGTCTTCGAGCATGTGCGGCGGCCGCTCCCAGACGTCGAGGCGGGCGGAGCAGTGCTTCAGCGCCACGGTCCGCGAGGCTTGGTTGACTTCCAGGAGGGCGCGGCGCAGGTTGGGCGTGGGCGTGATGCCCATGGCAGCCCGCCGGAACCCGTGTTTGAAATGGGAGGCGGCATCGATGAGGACGTAGTGATGGTCTGCCAGGACGGCTTCTTTCCAGACCATGAGCTGCAGCTCCATAGGGAGGCGGGGGAACGGGTCGAACGATGACCCCATCGAGATTTACCTGGCGCAGATAATATGAAACTTTGTATATTGGGGTACAGCTCGTTGTCCACGAGTCCTTCGTTTCTGGTAGGATGATGACGCTTGATTCGATATACAGGTAGGGGAACAAAATATTCTATGGAAATAGTGGAAGATGGGATGTTCTACAAATCATGAGCAAATTTAGACAAATATCGTTCCAGGGAAAAAGGTAGCAGTAAACTCTGGTTATAAATTTTGCATCTATGGCACCTATACACCGTATTCTATATTATGAGCCACGCCGTGGGACAAGTTTAGACCATCCCCAGCTCTGACAGCACCTGGTTAGGACATGTGGTTATCCAAGTAAGCTCATCTATGCGACAGCCCTTGGTATTGGTATATAGTGTCCATTCCCTGGCTTCCTACTACGATCACCAAGGGGAATCCTGGCATGTATCCGCCAGTTCCCGGCTGGCTGCCGGTAACTAGTAGCACAAAACATACACAGAGCATTTTCATAGCATCACGGGAGACCGGTGCTCTAGGTTGTGATATGAGTTTTCGTCTGCTCGGAACTCTGGGGAAAAGAGATGTCCAGTCGATCGAAATAGGGGTTCTGTAGCCTTGCCGCGGTCACATCTGCAGTCGAGCCAAGGAAGTTTTCCTTCCACCTTTACTGTCCCCCATTTCCTCGACCAGTTTCATGATATCCAAATAAAGCCCAAGTAGTTCCCTGTGTAGTCCGTCAACTCTACTTACCATCGCCCGGAACATGTCGTTGAATCCTCGTGGGACTGACTTAATCCGATGTTTGGAGAGTTTCGACATAGTAACTCAGGACGTAGGCAGGGGTGTCATCTCAGGTGACGAAGCACGCCTGAATGGACACACCTTCTGCTCTCTGGGTGATGGGTTCGGCTGTGCCATGGGTTCATAGGATATATGCATAGGGACTATTATTGTTCACCATCTTCTGGCATGGAAACGTGTTCATGTCTTCCCGATTCAGATCGAAGGGGGGTTATTTTACCTGGGTAACCCAGAGGACGGCCTCCTTATCTTCAGGTAAAGGTCTACCTGATAGCCAATCTGCCCGAGACACGTACTAAGACAAGCGAATAGCATTAAAAATAGTCATCAATAGAACATCGATGCAATATCACGCAAAAGGAATGGAAATGACTGGTAATATTTATATGAACGCCCCTAAATATACTGGCACCCGTGGTATATCCCAAGCATATGTGCTTCCAATTCGTAGGCCCTGTGTGCGCTTGATATCATATCGTACTGTAAGTCTTACATTCACATTCAAAATTCTTCTCCCCTCCATCTAGATAACTCGTCCACTGTCTTTTTCGTTCCCCACCTTATTCATACATAAAGCAAAATCAAGGGGCACTGGCACTTAGACTACCCTCGGTCCTCGCCTTGCCGACCTCCTCGGCCCAAAGCCGATCTTCCTTCCTGAGCTCGTGCTGGACATAGAAGATGGTGCAGGCAGCCCAGATACCCGCCCACACGAAGGGCAAGGACCAGCCGATGGCGTAGCCGACGTCGTGGTTGTTCATTCCGAATACGAGGGCGGTGGTGAGGACGGCGCAACCTTCGGAGCCGATAGCCCAGAAGGCACCTAGGCGGCGGAGCATGGCGCGGAAGACGTGCGACGCGGCATAGCGCTTGGCCAGGGCCGCGCGGAACTCGGTGCCTCCTGATCCGTCGACGGCGCAAATGTCCTCGATCAGCGGGTAGATGCCCGGGCGCAGTTGGGAGCCCTTAGGGATCGAGGAGATGCGCACAGGGGCGGGAACGGCGAAGAAGTGCAACACATCCATGATAATAAGAATTGTGCCGAAAACAAAGCACATGGTCGCTAGCGGCATGGACAGTAGACGGATGTAACGAGCATCGTCTTGGATGGAGCCACTGATCATCTGTTAGCAGGGGTTGAGACGAAATAGAGAGCGATGGGGACACCTACATAATTAGTTCGATCATGACAACGATCCATCCGAAACTGAACCACCAGTGGAACCAATCCAGATACCAGCGATGCGCCCCCAGGACAGCGCAAGTACTATCCTTGCGGTACAGCCGCCAGAAGCGCACGAAGTACTCGAGAATGCTGGCACCGCCGATGGCCGCCGTTACGATACTGAAGACGGTGTTGGCGCTGAGTTTCTCATTATCGGGGTTGCCGGGCCCAACGCCGTACCAAAGGCCGAAGTAGAGGCCAATGGGCATGACGACGCTGTCGAAGACGATGATGGTCCAAAAGATGCCAATGAA
Source organism: Apiospora hydei (assembly GCF_038363865.1). Taxonomy (NCBI): domain Eukaryota; kingdom Fungi; phylum Ascomycota; class Sordariomycetes; order Amphisphaeriales; family Apiosporaceae; genus Apiospora; species Apiospora hydei. Next base: position 1,927,944 of record NW_027117369.1, read on the forward strand.
CCAGATGCGCTTCGTCGTCCGGATGGTGTAGCCAAGTCGCGGGGGCTCAAGCTCAATGGGGGGACGAACGCCTGCCCTTGCCGCCTCCGGGTCTTGCACCAGCCCATTTGACGGCGCGGTAGTTTGTTGGGAGTCGCGTGCTCCTCCTGGTATCGCCGCCGCTGTTGCCGATGGTGCGGCAGCCAAAGGTAAAGATGTGGTGCCGTCACTGTTATTCCGTGGCAGTTGTTGCGACTGTCTTCGTGTGTAGTTCAGACTCTGCCTGCCAAACGGGCCGTCGTATCTCCGGTCGAACTCCTCGCTCTGCCGCACCTTTTTCCTGCCTCCATGGCCACTGTCTCCGGACATATTGGACGGATTGGCCGCATTGTATGGGCTCGGTCGCTGTCGATCGGAGTGATGGTGAGTAATGGGTGGTACTGGTGGACGATTCTTATCGTCGTGGGCGGCAGCATGTGCCGCGCCAGCATCGTTTAAGCTACGAGTCCGTCGATCACCATCGGCGGGGATGGAAGAAGGCGATTGCGCTTCTGTACCGGCAGCTGTATCAGCTGTTCGATGGGACAGATGCGGATTTGTGCGGTCCGTCATTTCGTGAGTCTCATCGCTGGCGTCCGTTGTGGCGCTGGTGGACGGAGCTACCATCGCTTTCTCGTCGTCATAAGCCATTGTTGTTGGGTTTGGCCTGGTAACCACGGCTCATGCCTCTGCGTAGGGAAATCCAATTGGTTCTCGCCTTGGGACAATGTGTTGCTGTAATTGGCTCTCTTCTTGCTGAATTGTTCTCGCTAGGTACAGTATTTTGCAGCAACTGAGCAATAAGACGCTTCGGGAATTAGTACAGAAAACCTGGCCGGAAATACGCCACGCTAAGTTCCAGAGAGCGAACCAGATGAGACGACGTGACAATCGCGATAACGATTGGAGATGGACGGGAAATAAAACGAAAGTATCAAGCTGATGGACCACGGTATTATCCGTAGAGGCCAAAAAGTAGATGGAGGGTAAGTCGATCTTAAAAAAATAGGATGGGCGATGTGGTGTTGTTGAAAGAGGGCGAGCGACTCGGGTCCCCGTTTGGATGATGCATCCACTCGGATCGCTTTGGGAAAATGCTGGGCAGTGATGTCATTGTCTGCCGTGGGCCAAGCCTTGTTCATCGGCGTCAATCAGTCAGAGAGTCCACCGTCCGCGAACCCACTCCAAACACGCCCTGACAGCCTGAGGCCCCCCCAGAATCTGCCGGGGACCAGGGGTCTGACAGTCCAGAACGGCCAAACGATCACCGATGACTTAATGGCCCAGAGCTTGGCCCGACTGGACTTCTCATCTTTCATTTCCTGTCCCCATCCCGCCCGCCCTTCGTTCTGCATCGCATCAGCCAAGCTCGCTCGGACTAAATCCTCCTGGTGCCCGCGCTTGGCTGCGAACGGGTCGGGCTCTGCAAATGCCATCGCGAAGTCGCAATTCCCCGATTGGCTTGCGACGCAAGTGGTAAGGTCGCTCAATCGTCGCTCAATCCCACACGGCATCTGGGCATTAGAGCCAAGAATAGCGCACAGTAGCACAGCTAGGAACTGAACCTAATTCTCATCAATTGATGGTTCGTCGCAGAATTGGCGCAACTCAAATGCGAAGAGGCTCAAAACATCTCTGCCAGGAATGAACGGTACCGAGTTTCAAGACGATCGTTGGCCAATCGAGTTGTTTCGATGAAACCTACATGTGCTTAACACATTTAACCATGAACGCAATATCCTTTTTGTGTCCCCGATGATGCAAGTCCAACACCATCTACGCGACACGCAACACCGTCATCGTCGTCCCTTGTCCAATCTCCCGCGGTCCGGTCCGCCCAAATACGACGACAGCAAACGGTGAAGCGCCGTCCGTGACCCTGCTTCCCCATTCCCCCATCCCCATCCCGCTAAGGGAGGAGAGTGACCCTATGTCCAGCCCCCCACACCTGCGGCCCGGCGACATGACCGACACATTGACTCTGGCCTATTCCCCTTCTCAGATCTCGGAAGACATGTCCGTGATGCGTAGCAGCCCCCTCGAGAGCCTGTCCGCGGAACTCCATCTCGGGGTCATAGGCTACCTCGCCCCGCACGGCCTGCTCTCGCTCGTCGCCGCGAGCCCGAAGAGCCTGCGCGTCTTCGGCTGCCACCCGCCGCGCCCTCGTGGAGCGCGTCTTGACAGTCTGGTGGGCGAGATTCTGGGCCGGCCCCGGCTTCGCCATACCCAAGGAAATGGCCGAAAAGCGGATCATCATTCCCCGTAGTGCGTTTTCTATTCTTATTTTTACAATCCGGGGACAACTCGCTTGCGTCTACACCTCCTTTCGGAGGACCACCAACGCTGGCCCAGAAACATGACGGCTGGCGGTGGTTTGACGCCGGACCAGGGCCGTGATCTCCATGATAGCCTGATGCGATGCGTCTTGCTTGATAAGGCATCATGCTACGCAGCCCCCTAAGCGAACCCGCTTCAACGGCGATTTGCGGGGAGGAAGACCAAGAGGCCTGTAGCTACCTAATGATATACACAGACAGGTAGGTGAAGTTTCTCCAGATAAAAGCTTCCCATATGCACATGTATAAATGGTGCCGCCAGCTTGGCCCTGAGTGCAGAACTATGCGTACCGTGCTCCTTGCGCATGGTCTCCGAGAGCCAGCGAACCGGGGCTGTGCTCGTACCCTGGGCGCTTGGCATATCCTCAGGGCCAAGTAAAATATACATCTGTTCGGTACGATATCTTGCGTCCTGACACTTTCCTTAGATATTTACTGAATTATATATACTATAAACTCCCGACTTATTCTCTATAATGTGCTCAACGTAATTGACTCTTAGGTTGTTCGTTTCCTCTACCGCGTTCAGCTGCATTGTGTACCACTCCATTTGACCAAAAACAGCTTCTCCTATCCCCCCTTTACAAAAAGTTGTGTGGCTACGCTGCAAGGATAGCCCCTCGAGAATAGCGAGCCCGCAAGAGCACTTTTGCCAACCAGAAGTTCTCGTAGCAAGAGTCCTCGACGCACATTATCAAGAGACTTACTTGCTCTGCGCAGGCATCTGTAGGGACAACCAGCTCGTCTCCATGGAAGCGCATTAGGCAACTAGCGGCTCGTTTGCACGCAAGACGAGATCCCCGGAACTGCATTCTCGGTGCACGCCGGGTTTACTTTCATCTATAGGTGAAATATTGTGTCGGCTGCAAATGCTCTGACACAGGCTCGTCCAAACCCCCAAATAGCCAGTTATACCTACACCCATGCTCATTGAATAGCATTGCGGGACAGACTCCATTCGTTGTACTCGACCCAATCCCCTTAGATTATCAGTACAACATCATTCAAGCCAGAGATTGGGTAAGGCTGTGGTCGCCATCGGTGCAGCAGCAGCAATAAGATGCGGCGATCCTGGCGTGAGAACCCTAGAGCACTTTAACAAGTAAGGCCTAATCGGTAGCTGTAGGGGACAGTATTTCCACCACCGGCAGCAAGTCCAAATCAGCAGTGACATGAGATATGTGTACAGCAATGATAACTCATACATGTAAATCAATGGATCGACCGTTATGTAAGTAAGAGCATAATGCGGGTTGTTTAATTATCCCAGCTGAATATGGTTGAGCCCCTAATAAAATGCCTGACCGGAACACCATTAACGCCAATATTTGCCATTGCCCACTTGCCCATGCTTCTTCTTGCCACCACCAGGCCGATCTACGGTTTGCCTAGCAGACGCGCCGTAATGTCATTTGCAGGTATTCCCCCCAACACGTAGTTCCCGCCATTGTTCAAATCGGCATGTACATAACGGGTGACCCCGGCGATGAGCCTTCCGACGGCGGCGGGCCTTCCTACGGTTCGCCCAGCAGACGTGCCGTGATGTCACCCATGTAGGCTTCCTCCAGCACGTAGTCCTCGCCACCGTTCTTATCAATGCCGACGAACTGAAATGCCTCGACCACCCGGTCCACGTCAAAGCCCATGCTGACGAACCGGCCGACCAGCTCCTTGTTGTACCCTTGGTATCTGGCCTCGTCTATCTCTTGCTTGGCCAGGTTGGTGCGTGGCCGCACGCCCTGGAACTTGGTGTTTTTCGGGGCGCCGGCGTGAGAAATGGCCCACTCGTGAGCCTTAGCGTTGAAGCCGTCGGGGTCGGCCATCATCATGCGGGCGACCTCGGCATCTTGGGGGTCCTTCGGCTCGGGGCTTTCGAGCAGCGATTGCAGGGAAAGGAGGGAAGACTTGATCGTCAGGACGGGCGACCACGCAGTACTGAGCGTGTCGAGGCAGATGGCTCCCTGCAGAAGAATCACGAAGTTAGTCAAGTGCTATTTCCATGCAGAGGCGGGCAGGGAGCAGTGGGTGAAACGCTTACGGTCTGACTGCTGATGTTGGGATGCCAGACTTTGGTGTCGAACTTCATGACAGGCGGGCGGAAAGGGTACTCGGTGGGGATGCGGACGTCGACAATGAAGCTGCCGCCCTCGTACGGGGTGCCGGGCGGGCCCGGGATGCTGGCCTTGAGGTGTGTCAGGTCGCCCGTGGACTCGGCCGCCTCGGCGGTGATCTTGCTGCTGGCATCGGCCTTAATGTCGGCCAGCTCTTTGGCGATTCGCCGGGTTCTACTCGAGGTCGCCATGCTTCTGCTGCTGCTGCTGCTGCTGCTGCGGTCTGGCGCTCGGGCGGAGAAGAGTATGCCTCTCAGATGCTGTTGCTATAAAGAGAAGAGAAAAAGAAAAGAAAAATGTTTGGAACTCACGAGACGTGAGAAGTGTGAAAATAGAAATAGAATTTGTGCCCGTCAGAAGCGAAGGATGCCGAGCCTGGTATGTTGAGAGCTTCCAGTGCGTTTGCTTTGTCTCGCAGCAGCTGAGCTGGGCAGTCTCGGGTTGGAAAGGATGGAGGGGTTCCTTCCAACTGGGGATGGATAGTGGGGAAAAGGTGCAGGTGCAGGTGTCTTGGGCGGGCAGGCGGGCTTAGAGTCAGTAAAGTCAGCCTGGGCCCAGCCCCTGCCTCAAGCACAGGCATGCAATGAATGGAGGAGAAGTCGTGGCTGTTTAAGTCCCAGACAGAAACAGACGCTATGCACCTTACACCTTGGTCTGATTGGGTGTCAGCGGCACCTATCACTTTGTTGGAATGTGAAAAAGGGGTCGGTCAAGAGATGATAGATGGGAAACCAGTATCAGATTGAACCCTTCCAGTGTCAACCTCCTACATGTCAGAAATCAAATGCCCATATTGGTCTATCGTCAGAAAAGAAAAAGACATGCACAGCTGGGATGTATGCTACATGACTGATGTCATATCTCGACTTGCATGCACCATATGCTTAGGTAGGATGAAGGTACTATTGATGTATGTGACATCGACCTGCTGGTTCACGCCGTTATCCATGCTCCAAATATGCTGCCTCTGGCCGGTCTCAGGCTACCCCACCATCAGCCAGATTTTCCGGTGGTTGGCCTTACCGCTGCCAGTCAAAATGTTGTAAGTTTTTTATTCTCAGTCCGTAGTTCCATTTACCTTGATTTTGGACAGACATGCAAGGTGGTACGCCAGTGGTTAGCTATGACTGGCGAAATCCAAGATGAACTTGATCTGAGAGCTGCACCCGGAATTGTGGGGGAAATGAGGGGTGAGGTGCTATCGATAAGAGGTCTGCTGCTGTAAAGCGCCCTCTGTGACTTTTTTCCTTGCCCCCCGCCAAATTCCCATAATTGGGCAATGCACACTCCATTCGAATTTGGCCCAACACCATCTCCGTCCGACCTCACAGCACGAGCCGACGTGACCAAAGATGGCAACGACAACCGTTACCACCACCGCGACGATTCGCAAGAAGGATGCCAACCTTCCACCCGAGAATGAGCGCTTCCTTCGCTGCTGCGCCGACGTCGCCAACGCCCTCATCGAAGACTATGAGTCCTCCAAGGACCCCAAGGCCCCTAAGAAGGACATCAACCTCAACAGTCTGCGAGCCAAGCTCTCGAGGAAGCATAAGCTGCCGAACCTGCCGCCCTTGACTGCGATTATCGCCGCCGTGCCAGAACACTACAAGAAGTACATCTTGCCCAAGCTGGTGGCGAAACCGATTCGATCATCCTCTGGTATTGCCGTCGTCGCTGTCATGTGCAAGCCGCATCGCTGCCCGCATATCGCATACACTGGAAACATTTGCGTATACTGCCCAGGTGGCCCCGACTCGGATTTCGAATACAGCACCCAGTCATATACTGGATATGAGCCCACATCAATGCGCGCCATCCGCGCGAGATACGACCCCTTCGAGCAGGCTCGCGGCCGAGTCGACCAGCTCAAATCCCTAGGTCATTCCGTTGACAAGGTCGAATACATCATTATGGGCGGCACTTTCATGTCGCTTGCACCCTCTTACAGAGAAGAATTCATCTCGCAATTGCACAATGCCCTGAGCGGCTACCAAACGAATAACGTCGACGAGGCCGTCGAGGCTGGCGAGATGAGCAATTCCAAGTGTGTAGGAATCACCATCGAGACGAGACCAGATTATTGTCTTCCTTCACACTTGACAGATATGCTGCGATACGGATGTACCCGCCTCGAGATCGGTGTGCAGTCCCTCTACGAGGATGTTGCTCGCGATTCTAACAGAGGCCATACCGTTGCTGCTGTTGCTGAGACCTTCTGTTATTCCAAGGATGCCGGCTTCAAGGTTGTTTCTCATATGATGCCCGATCTCCCTAATGTTGGCATGGAGCGTGACATGGACCAATTCCGCGAGTATTTCGAGAATCCTGCCTTCAGGACGGACGGGTTGAAGATCTATCCCACATTGGTTATCCGCGGCACAGGTCTATATGAGCTTTGGCGAACCGGTCGATACCAGAACTACACTCCAAACGCCTTGGTTGACTTGGTGGCGAGGATATTGGCATTGGTTCCACCATGGACCCGTATCTACCGTGTCCAGCGAGATATCCCCATGCCGCTTGTCACCTCAGGCGTCGAGAACGGCAATCTCCGTGAGCTTGCTTTAGCACGCATGAAAGATTTTGGCACTACATGCCGAGATGTGCGGACACGAGAAGTTGGTATCAACGAAGTCAAGCACAAGATAAGACCCAATCAGATCGAGCTGATTCGACGTGACTATACCGCCAATGGGGGCTGGGAGACTTTCCTGGCTTACGAAGATCCCAAGCAAGACATCCTGGTTGCGCTTCTGCGGCTGCGCAAGTGTACGGAGAAGTACACGTACCGCGAGGAGCTCACGGACCAGCAGACGAGCATGGTCAGAGAGCTTCACGTCTATGGTACAGCAGTACCGGTGCACGCCCGAGACCCCAAGAAGTTCCAGCATCAAGGCTTCGGTACCTTGCTGATGGAAGAGGCCGAACGCATTGCGATTGAAGAGCATGGGAGTGCGAAGATCAGTGTCATCAGCGGCGTTGGTGTGCGAAGCTATTACAAGAAACTGGGCTACTGGCTTGATGGGCCTTACATGAGCAAATGGCTGGACGGTCGACCTCAGCCCGAGTCTTGAGGTGCCCGTTCGCATTTCTAGACTTCAAGGACTTGGGGGTTTTTCAACCGTATCAGTGGGGTTTCAGTAAAGCCCATTCGGTGAAAACGGTGTCCACGAAACTGTCCTGCCACGAAGGGCCGTTGCCGAAGCACATGAAGGCATCAACCATCTTGTGGATGGTTTCTTTCAGTGCTCGATGCGCTTGAGAACTCTCCGGGGCCCTGGCGGCTTGTTCAAGACGATCGAACATCTCACGGCCCAGTCCTCGTCGAACCCGCCCTTCGACATCTTTGGGTAACAGCCAAGCACTAGTGTCTCTGCCCTTTGATGCATAATCCTCATCGACCATACTTCTCATCGCCGCGAGTGAACTCCACTCAGTCGCCGGTGCATACCTGTCATCGACGTAGCCGTTTTGGAGATACTGTTGACGGGCCTTTGCTGCCAAGCTGTTGATGAACTCTGGTCGGACCCTGCTCAGTGACTTGGAATGGGCTGTCGTACGACGCACGAGTGACTTTAGCTCTTCGCATGATCTTGGGTGATGCCTGTGCGTGCACGCATTCGTAACATGATCAAGGACGCCCCAGAAGAGCAGCCCCCCAAGTGTATAGCGGCCTTGGCCAACATAGGGGACGACGTCTTGGTGAGTTGTTGTGATGTTTGTGGATCTCAGCGGATCGAACCAGAAATTGCCGATGGTCACGGGCGGTCGATTGGTTGTGCTCCATGTGACAGGCGAAGCTGCCCGGCTCTTGGAAGGCTGTGCATTGACCAGAGTTGAGCCAATGGCCGTAATATTGGTATCGGTGGTGCATCCATTGGATGGAAACCCGACCTCCCTCGCATCAGCAGATAGCGTGATATCATCCGAGGTCGAGGTCGATGCTTCCAGATGCTTGGCTTCTATGCCTGCAGCAGCCGCAGCTTCGCGAATGACCTGCAGGAGCCCAGGACGGTCGCTTCTATTGGCGGCATGTATAATAGACTCGATGGCTTCCCTCAAACTCTTGTTCTCTTCTTGGACTGATTGAGCCGCTTTCGCTTGTCGTTTGCGAAAGGCAGCTTGTGCTTGACGGCCGCGCTCCCGCCTTCGCTGGAATTAGTCAGCCATGAAACACTCACTGTCAACCCACACCGCCAAGAATCACGTAACAGCGCGAGGCTTACCTTCAACTCTTGATCCGCGTCCATAATTATTCTTACTTGGCTGCTCTTTCATATGTCTAATGTAGTTTCGAGTACAAGGGAGTTACGTGAGGGAGAGAATCCCTCAGGTCAGGTTCCAAGTTCCCTTGGGGCAGGGAGGCTTTTGCTGACGGCCGTGCCGCTACGTGAAAGTGGGGGCCACTGCCGGCGACTTTCTCACTGGCGATGAATTCCTCCGATCACGTAACATCACGTAGGCAGCTCATTACAGCTTCGACTTCCTCGGTGCCGAGCATCTCGGTGTCGTCGTAAACCTGCAACTTCACGGGATGACGACAATTGCCATCGCATAATGGCCTTTCCCGATTTGTTTACTAATGGCGCACTGGATTTGTCAAATACAGCGCAAGAGATAATTGGTTTGCTGGGTTGAAGCGATCATTGAGCCTTCCGACAGGATGGCATCAGATTGCAGATATAAAAGGCTATGCGGGCGTGCTTCTGCCACTTTAGAATACAGAGTATCCTCCGCAGTTTTCTAGATATATCAATAGCATCATTGCCGAGTTCCAGAAAAAGACACTTCAAGATCCCTGCGCAACAATCCGGTTCATCCCAACTATCTATCATTCGATCTCGTGGTTCTCCGCAACTTCCAGACCCTCCGAGGAAGTCATTCGAACACTTTACGTCTTACTATAAACATTCCAATCCAGACACTCACCACTATCTATCACCATGTCCGGATCAGCAGTTGTGCCCAACCGCGACGACCCCCTCTTCCAGGAGGTCTTCCGCCCCGTGACCAAGACGTACCGCACCCAGACGTACGCGGCCATCGACCCCACGCGCCCGGCACTCTCCAACCGCGGCAAGACAGCCGTGGTCGCGGGCGCCGGGACCGGCATCGGCGCCGCCTGCGCCCTCTCGCTGGCCAAGTCGGGCGTCGCCGCCGTCGCGCTGCTGGCCCGCACCGAGTCCGCGCTGAAGCAAACCAAGTCGGCCATCGAGGCGCTGGGGCTCGGGACTCGGGTCTTCGTCTACGCTGTGGAAATTGGGAACGCCGAGGCGCTGAACCGGGCACTTGCGGAGTTTGCGGCCAACAATGGGAGCGACCAGAAGAAGGTCGATATCCTCGTCGCGAGCGCGGGCATCATGCCCGTTATCATCTCGATTGAGGAGGCTGACGCCGATGCGTGGTGGAAGGGCTTCGAGGTCAATGTCCGCGGCCGGTTCAATTTGCTGCGCGCCTTTGGGCCCGTCGCGGCCGATGGGGGCGTGGTGATCCATATCACCACAGCGGCTCTGCACATGGGCTGTAAGTAAACCAGACCCCCTTTACTTCTCCCGTTTAGCCTCTCTTTGGCTTGGAAATAAGCAACATGAAAATGTCTGACAATGCCCCGCAACTACTGCAGACTTGCCGGGCTTCTCATCCTACCGCGCCAGCAACTCCGCGGCCACCAAGATGTTCGAGTACTTCGGCAACGAGCACCCGGAGCTGCGCGTCGTGCAGGTCCACCCCGGGCCTCATCCGCACGCCGTTGAGCTATTCATTTGCGCCTACGGCCGAGATAGCGGAGCAACTGCCCTGGGATGACGGTATGTCTCTTCTTCTCGCTTTATTTTCATCCCAAACACCCTCTTTTATCTCCTTTATGTTATTATGTCGTGGCTTCTGGTTATTAGATGAGGACTTGCCCGCTAACAAAGTCTCATCTCATAGTCGAGCTCTCGGGTGACTTTGTCAACTGGGCCACCAGCTCCGAGGCGGCGTTCCTCAAGAACAGGTTCGTTCACGTCAACTGGGATGTTGAGGAGCTTATGCAGAGGAAGGCGGATGTGGAGAAGGACCCTTTCCTGTTCACCGTCAGCCTCAAAGGTTGGGCTTAAAGCCTGGCATTTGTCTGGTAGTAGGTGTGGTATTCCAACATACCAGAAAGAAGCCGGCATGGTGCAACGCGGAAGATAGCTTAGACAAAGATGACAAACGTGGCTTATTGTGGAAGGATGAGCACTACCCCAGACGTTTCATCCATCACAAAGGCACATATAGGGTCGGCTTTCAGTGAGATTTGGAGGATTCGACCAGAATCAGTATATCCGGATCAATTGACACGGAAGGATTCATTGTAGTTGCAGTCTCTGATCCCGGTCGGCCATCGAGCGTTGTTCTATGCGGCATCTAGGGCAGTATCTTTGCCGTTTGAAATCTGAGCAGTTGAGGTGCTCTGATCTCCAGCCATTGACGTACCTGACAGGACTGACCCGGTAACGTGTAACTCTCGGGGAATCAGCCGTTCTACAAAGGGGAATAAGTGTTCATGGTCCCTTGAAATTATTGGATATTTGCCCTGTTCGGCGTTTAGTCCGACTGACATTTGTGTCGAATCTCTAGAGAGAGTGCCAGTGGAATAAATGTGTACAGTCGGGAATCCGGAGAGATTGACAGTGGGACAAAGGTGTACAATCGGGCATGTTTTACGGTACATTCGGCGATGTCGACATTCGGCGTCGTAGATCATGCCGTCATTGTGGTAGATGGAAGCAACTTTGAAGCTTGGGCTAATGTTTAGAATCGATGGCTGGTCCAAAATTAGAAGCACATCCACACCAGTGCGGGACCGAAGGATCGTGGGGGTAAGCAGGCTGGCGCCGTTCGATCCCCAGCCTTCGTCTAAGCCACGCTGGTATTATCGCGAGCTTACCAAATGGGGTAGCTTCACCCTGTCTTGTGCTCAGCTCATCCAATCAGCCCCCTGCCTGGCTGCATCTTACATCTGCAATTGCCGCAAGGCTCCGCGGGCTACAGGCTGCAGTAGCCAACGGCCCGGCCATCTTGTCAAAAGGTGCTGTAGATTGGCGTAGAAGTAGTAAGCGTGAACTACGTCTTGTTCATGTATATGTAAAACTGGCCCTCGCCATGTTCTCGACAAATGGAACGTTCAGATTCTCCCAACTAACCATCTAAGTCTGTACTGGCATAGGCCGTTACTCTGCGCATACTGCCACTCCCATCGCCCAAGACCGTGCAATCCCACTCCTAATCTACACAATGCAGCTTACAACTCTCCTCACTCACCACGGCGTCTATCGCCACCGCTGTGCTGGCGGCCGGTGCACCACCGATCACGACCACGACTGCTCCCTCATCCACTTCGTCTACCGTCTCGTCTCTCTCCTCAACACACTCTGGAACCTCGAGCCCACCTCCGAGATCCCAGGGGACAGAATCGCCTGGAGGAGGCGGTCCGCAGCAAGGAGGCCGCCCCCAGGTCCACGTCACCGTTGAGACCCCCGCGAGCGACGATGCCTGCGGCAAGGGCACCAACACCACCATCCTCATCCCCATCGACGGCGTCTACACCAACCGGACGGCCCTGGGAAAAGTCGCGGCGCTGTACCTGACCGGCGTTACGGGCGGCAACCCGGGCCCCAGGCTGGAAGATATCACCTGCGTTCCGTACTTGAAAGAGAACGGCACGGGTACCCCGGCGGGCAACACCTTCACTTACAACCTCCCCTCCCATCTCGCCCCCACCGTCGGCACCCCGAACCACATCGGCAGCATCTTCTGCATGGTGCCCTTTCCCGCGGGCGGTATCCCCGGCGCTGGCAGTGGCAAGCCGCCAGGTGGTGGAGCGCCAGGGGGCGGCAGCGCCGCTGCTCCTGGCCATAACGCTACCTCCGTCAACACCCCTTCTACCCCAGCGCCGACGCCCATCAACCCTACGGCTACACCGCCCGGATCATCAGCGCCGCCGCCGCCAGCGCAGTCCTCACAGGTGCCGGCGTCCGGTGTCGAGGAGTTGGGGGTGCCGGTTCTGGTGTCGGCTGCTCTGTTTGGAGTGCTGGGGATTATGTTCACTCTATAGTGGCTGCATATCAGTGACTTAGGTGTTAGGTTTTCCGGGTTTTCATTGTTTACGTATGCATTGCGATGGTATTGGTCTGCTACGAGAAGGACATGGCGTCCCTTGGTTTCGTTGGTGACTTGCTTTAGGCTTTTGCTTTTCTTTGGTCACGAAGTATCTGTCCGGTCCAGTGGCATTTGAATAAAAAATACTGTTGCCTAATAAGCTAATCACCTATAAATCGACTCTACCGTGTCTCCTGTAACTTTGACAATAGGTGGTATACCTCTGCCTGAACCATCCAAGACGGTAACCGTATTCGCAGGTGTCAAATTATTACACCATTATACGTGTTCTATATGGGTCGTAATTTATAAATCTACTTGGTTACTCCATCGTTGTACGACATGTCCTACCACTATTCCACTTTTCTTTTATTGCCTCCATTGGGAGTAATGCCTATTCTTTTTACGTTCTCTACCGATGGCACGCCACTCACCCCTTCTGCCTACTCCAGGCAACGGGTCTCAACGTTTGGACGGCCGTCCACAAGGCGGCCCTTCCCAATTTATACGATTCCCCATATTACCACGCGAGCTACAGATTCACATCTGGAATTACGCAGTCCATGATCCACAGAACTGGCAGTTACGTATGCGATGCGATCGCGGGGGCAATTTGAGCCCCATGCACGACCTACACTCGCCACTGTTGGCCGCATGCGGAGCCTCAAGGGACGCATTTCTCCAAGCTTCCAGCGAGGTGTGCTTACCCGACATCCCGGGCCAGCCCATCGACGAGAGCCGGTGGAAGGACGTAGTCTGGCGTCCCGGCCTCCGCCTCGCGGTGCTGGGTCCTGGCCACAACGTTGCGGAGTTATCGACGGTGGAAGGGGGCGCTGAGATCAGGCACCTGGTCATCTCTTACGCGCTCGCGCACGACACGCTCGTCGACCTCTGCTACCCGCGCCAGTTCAACCGGGAGCGGGAGTGGATGCTGCGGCGGCTTCCGAACTTGATGTCCTGGCAGATCTACGCCCTGCCGATTGAGCCGCCGCCGTCCGGTGGAGGTGATGACACTGACCTCAAGGAGCGGCTACGGGCATTGCCGATTCCAGGCTCGATAAATCCCACCAATTGGGTTGAGGTGTCGCTTTCGGCAGATTGCTCACTTAGCAGTTGGAAGATTCTTTCGCTACTCAGGGAGTGTACCGAAACTACCAGAAATACGGGATACCAGGGCATAAGCTGCTGTCCAAGAGTCCGGTCTTTGGTGTAGAGTGGAGATCATGAGCCGTAGGAGACGCCACAAGTGCTAGAGCAGGTATATTTCGTTGCTGTCAGGGGCAATTATTGTTGTCTAGGGTCCTGAATATAGCAGAGAGGACAATCTGGTTCCATTCTTTGTGTAATTACATAGGTCTAGTCGTCGTTCTGATAAGCAAGATCCTCCGCAGAGGTTCCTGGCCAAAGGATCCCAAACACCCCCCACCTCCTCGGCCCCCTTTACCGCGCCTCTTCATCCCCGATCTTCTTCTTTCTATATTATACTTGAGTTAGGCAACTATAAAAGGTTTGGCGTAGGATATAACTTACGGCACTGGTTTCTTCGTATAGCAAGTCCCCATCCAGTAGATAAGAGATGCCATAACCGAGATAACTGCCAACCAGCCGCTCGCCGCTTCCACCCATGCACCGGGCTTTTCAGACGTTTCTTGGCTTGAATTCTATAGTATCCTTATAGCTCGGGCAGCGCCACGGACACCACAAAAATAGCGAGCCTGGTGGCAAATGACGGGAGCAGGTCGAGAAGGGCGGTGTCCCATTGTGCTAAGTGCAATGATAATGGCAAAGACTGTGACAGGCGAAGAAAGCTGTGGATATTTGAAAAGGACGATGGAGCGGGCAGGATGCACCTGGCCTCGAGGCAGGTAATGATCAATAAATTCGAGGAAGAAACCAAAAAACATGGTGGATCGTGCGAATGGATTCATGGCTCTCATTTTTGTGCAATTTATTTCGCCTTCTACAGGAACTGGAAAGCTCAAATGTGCGCAAGCCGTGCTCTATTGGCAGGCGCGACGGGGACCCAGCTACTTACCTACTTTCTGTTGAAGAGATCAAAGTGTTTGATGTAAGGGAAGGAGCGAGGCTTCCGCAGCATTCTGTCGGCTTGGACCAGAGAATCGCGGAAGGCTTGGGCACTTCAACATGCAACTCGATATGCACCAAGCAGAGTAATGCATGGTAGCAGCTGCTGTGATTGGGAGGAGCCATCATCCACGCCCTTTCCCTCCAATTCTCTAGGCAGACTTATTGCCCGGAATGGTTGGGTACTACGGGCCACCTTCCTTCAATCAGTCCACCCTGGCCGGCCCGCTAGCACTACGTGCTTGGGGCATTCGTCTCCTGTGCCGCTGGCTGCTAGCCACACGACCCCTGCGCCAGACGCTCCGATGGGCCCTCCTTATCGACGAGGAGACCTTCGCCGCGCCGCCGGTTCCGAGGCCAAGGACTAGCTGGGCGGTCCTCTTATCAAAGTATGCCTGTTTCTCGTAGAACCGCTCCTGCTAGAACATGAGTAATAAGGCAATACTAGAGCAGAAAAATGATTTGCCAGATAGATACTATTTCATTGATACATTGAACGTATGAACTTAAAACGAGAGCGTGATATATTACCGAAAGAAAATCGAAATGATCATGTCTCGAGTTTGGACCCGCAAACTCAGTTGAAACCCCCAATGGGCAATGGGCCAATGCATTATGTATTTTCCAAGATGTATCAAAAATACTCAACCTACTTAACTCGCTGGCGCATTCTTGAACGAATTCTCTTCTACCGCGAAAATCCTTTCTATCTATCGACGTCATTGCGTGCAGTGCTTCCATTTTCTCGTTACTTTCACCAACAATGGCAGTTGACAGACCACCCCTGTTTCATCTTTACAATGACCCTATGAATTCTAACTGTCGTCCGAGAGAAAATCATGCTCAATTCACGCTATTCCCAAAATTGCCACTCGAGCTCCAATTCTTGGTCTGGGAACTTGCAGCGTCCGAGCCACGGATTTTCCGGCTGAAGGTGCGAGCCAGTCGAATAGTGAACACGACCCCGTTGCATGACCTGCAATCGTCGCTTTTATCAGCATGCCGCGCCTCGCGGAAGGCGTTTCTGGAAGCCCCCGGTCTGGTGCGCTCCCCGGACGGCGTGGGCGGACCCGATAGTGAGGGCAGACGCGCCGCGGTGGTTTGGCATCCGGACCGCGATCTCGTGGTGTTCGATACGATCAGTCTCTCCATCGCAAATATACAAGATGACATCGCGGGGTCCAACGACATCAGGCACCTGGCGTTTCCGTTTGAGCCCGCTCAAGAAATACTCATGGACCTCTGCCACCCGTCCCACTTCCACCTTCGAGAAGGGTGGCTGCCGAGGCGTTTTCCAAACTTGAAGACCTGGCAGATCTACGCCGACTGGATTGATCCCTAAGCCCGACAGATCATTGACCCAAAGGAGGTAGGGGACTTATCGAGTCCAATCCTAAATGATTTCGCCCAGTGGATCGAGAGGTTGGGCCGAAACGCCGGCAGATTTTGTGGATTTCGGAGGGGCGGTCCCGGTATTGTCTTGATACCAAATGATTTCCTGTATAATAATGCCTGCTGGATACTGCTCTTGCAACTGAGGGCGGTATACCGCGCTTACCAGCGTTGCGGGATTCCAGGACAGAAACTGCTGTTTGGAAGTCCCATCTTTGGTGTCGAATGGACACAATGAGATGCAACCAAAGCCTCGAGCATCGGAGCAGGTGGCCTTCTTCGTAGTCAGAGGTATAGAATGTCGCAAAGGGTCGTGTATATACTACCATCGGTGAGCCAATAGTCACAGGCCTTCTGAAACTAAAGAGGGTTTTTGTCAAGTAAGCTATCGACAGTCACCTGGCCTCGATGTCGTATGGTGGCCCAGAGCTTAAATTTCTCCGTAAAAATGACTTTATACCATCTCTGGGTCGTCCAAAGAACGTCGAAAGCATCCCCAAGTCATGTCATACCATTAAACCAGACTCTATTCACCTCATCACATTGTGCATATACTTTCGGTGTTTGTGTTTATGCATATTATGGCCTCCACGTAAGTATTCTTGGGTATATCGGAGATGGCTTTACTCATATCTTTTCATTTCTGTCACTTATCCCCGTCGTAATCTCTCTTGACATCTCTTTATTTGAAGTATACCAACACCCTGCAATCACTGAACACTATACAAAATGAGGCCCAAGGATTCCACTCATGACCGACCACCTGTATATACCCCTGATGAGGAGCAAAGGTACCCTGGAGATTGTTTGCCTGGGGGTTCTTCACTACCGTTCACGCGCTTCCTCGATTTTCCTGCCGATATCCAGCTCCTCATATGGAAGCATGCAGCTGCGGCGCCAGCCATCTTGCGACTGGACAAGAATGGCGCAGTCTATTTCGAATCGGGCCTCCTGACCGCGTGCACCGCCTCCAGGGCGGCCTTTCTCCAATTCCCCGGCACCGTCCGGTCCCTCTACGGCTGGGGCGCCGCCAAGAAAGCAGGGCCTTCCGACTTCGACTGTGACTATCCCCAGTGCCCCCGTAGTGGGAAGCCCGGCGTCTGGTGGCGGCCCCAGCTGGATCTCGTGGTGCTGGGCCGCGGGATGCAGCGAAACGACCTGGGCCGCATCGCGGGGGCCGACCAAATCCGGCATCTGGCGATCCACTACGACGACGCTATTTCATACAGATATAGACCATATTTCGTCAGCTTTTCCACCAACGAACAGTGGGACCATTGGCTGACGACGATCTTTCCAGATCTGCGCACCTGGGAGATCTACGCCGAGTAGATCGAGTCGCTGGACCAGCAGCGCGCGGCCGGCGACGGCCGCTCGACAAGCAATCCGGACATCGTTTTTCTACCGCACCTCCGAAACCTGAGGTGGGCCATGGTTTCCCAGTTGCTGGCAAGGTTACGTAAGGAGAAAGTCCTAGGCTACAGGAAGCGTCACCAAAACCCGAAGCTGCTCGGGAGACCCATCCTCCACGTTGGTCGGGCCAAATTGAACCTAGACCCCTGATTTCAAAGGTTCCGAGGATGAGGGCAAGCTTGGGATTATGGCTTCGACTGAAGAGACACCATCGCCAGATGAAAGCACGATGGCAGCAACTTATGCGCCATTGCCGGAGTTGTCTAGACACGAATAAATATCATAATCCGTCATTCCATAGTTCAGTTTTCGAATTTCGCGTAAGAAACGGCACCAACCCACTGGTAAGCTCATTAGCAGTACCCCTGAGTCGAATGTTTGATGCTTATCACTGCTTGGCAGAGAAGGGTATCAGGGTGGCGACCAATAACGAGGAAGCCAGACTTCATGGAGGAGAACAAAGTCTGATTGTCATTCCATTAAATCCCACGTAAAAACAACAGATAGGCTCAATTGCTGTTGAAAAGTCTCAAAGTGGGAATACTAAACTAGAAATTCACCTAGACCAGTATCAGGCCTGCCTAGGTCACTTCCTTCAGCCATCCGAACACAGCCCGAGACCTCTGAGCAATTCACTCGCCAGTACATCGATACCCCCCGTATTCTCATCCTCGATCCCGAAAGCCAGAAACAGCACATCGTCGAGGTAACCATGGTACTTCTGCCCCCGCGCCTTCCAGCTCATCGACACGACGTAGAACATCTGCGACTGGTGCGGCTCGTCGGGCGTCCGCTGCTGCTCCCGGCCGTGGATCCAGATGGACTTCTTGGAGATGCCGTAGACCTCGAAGGGCGCGCGCTGCCAGAAGAGCAGGACGTACGGCTCGTAGACGCCGTGGAAGTCGTAGAAGGACTTGTGCTGGAAGAGGGTGAAGACGAAGGTGTTGTTCTCGGACTGCTCGCACGCCATGTCGCTGCGGCGGCACAGCGTGATGGCCAGCGAGTTGGTCGATTGGTGGATCGACTCGAGCGTGGGGGCGACTTTCGGCAGGAGCCGCGCCAGGCACTTCTCGTCCGTGGCCTGGGCGAGCGGCGCCAGGTCCGGCCCGGCCGCGCCGTTCTCCTGGAGGGCGGCGAAGGCGCGCCGGGGTGCTACGTCGTAATGGGCGTAGACGCGGTCCTCGCGGTCCCAGAACATGAACCAGTTCTTCTCGACGCGAGAGTAATGTGAGGATGTCTGGTCAGCTGCCACCGCCGACGGACGCTGCAGCTCCGTGCCCAGCTTAAACCGGTGCTCCTGCGTCATGTCGAGGCCCCAGGGGAAGAGGACGCGGAAGTCCTGGACCCACTGCCCGAAGCAGGTGAAGGCGGACTGGGAGCCGTAGAGGGCGTATGGCGCGCGGGGCCCGAAGAAGACGCGGGCGTCGTGGGGCCCCACGTTGAGGCCGAAGTAGGCCAGGTCGCCGTCGCACTTGTCGCCCGACGTCGCGGCGATGGGCAGCGTCGACGGGGTGCCGTCCTTGCTGGACTCGTCGCACGCCAACGCCGTGCCGTTGCCGTCGGCGGCATCGGGAGCCGTGAATACGGCGCTGCACACAATCTCGGTGAACCAGGTCTGCTGGTCTTCGGGGCCCTTGTACTTCTGGGCCACGATGATCCACGTGCTCTCGCGCAGCGGGTGCGGGATGATGTTGGGGTTTATGGCGCGCTGGGCGCCGAACTTGATGGGGAAGAACTTCTTGTCTTTGGTCGAGACGGAGAAGACTTCGTTGTGGGGGGGCGAAGGGGTCGACTTCTTCCAGGAGACTGACCATGGCGGTTGAGCCTGGGGGCTTGGAAGAGTCGCTGACGGGCTGGGCTAGTGGTGCTGGGCCGGCATCGCCATGGAAACTTGAGAGGGCATCGCCGATCAAGCTATCGATGCTCTTCTTGTCAACGAATAGTCGGACCCCGGTATAGCTCATGAACAACAAAATGCAAACGATGCCCACCAAACGCCGCGTTTCTCGGATGAGCATCTTCGATTTGTGAAATGCTAACCTGAGCTTCAGATCAAGGGGTGATCCTATTCAACGGCTGTTCCGACTTTTTCCCCTCTGACACCTTGAAGATTACTCCCCGATAAGGAAGTGTAACATGAGTTCCGGACGTGGTACAAGCTTTTTCTCAGCAGTCATGTCACACACGGCGAAGATTGCCTATCATGGCTTTTTCTTTCGGGTGTGCCAGGACGAAAACGCGTTACCAAGATAAGAAGCTGCCTTGTTCAGCGAATGGTTACACCAAAAACGGGAAATAGAGACCAACCTCGGCTTGCTAGTAGTGAGTAATGTCAATTGGGGAGCCAATGCTTCGGGCTCGGCGTCGTTGGGTATCAACTCTCCCGATGAGACAGCTGCTGATGGCTGCTTCCAGACGTATGCAGCACCGTTTTCGCTGTGTTGCGGATGTTATTCAAATGATGCCCAGTGCTAGATTAGGTATGTTTCGGGCAAATTGAATGTTGCATCAGCCGCATGAAGCACAACAAAACCTGCCACTCGAGGTGGTGGGCTCGGGTGTGCGCGCGGTGCCAGTCATCAGGCCGCAGGCCGCCGCGATGATGATGTGCGCACGACTCTGGAAGGTGTCGAGACCTCCCAATAGGGTTCCTTCGGCAAGCCACACCAACCCTGCCGGACGCGGCTGTTTGCACCGGGAAGCTCCATGCTCCGCCCAACCTTCCCGACCCCAGCCCCTTACCCGATGTAGCAGAGGGACGCCCGCTCCCGCGCAGCAACCCCACGCGATTGGGGCGATCCATGCAGGGAGCCATGGCTTGGTCTGATGTCAATCTGGCTAGTGGAATTCGGGGCCACGCAAAACACGAGAATCTTAATATTGCCGTTTTGACTTTGCTGCGCTCAGGGCGTGGCGTGTATCAGAACCGGGCATTAAGCTATGGGCTGTTCGTCACCATGCACCCCGCACGTCTGATCTCGTGGGCGGGGGAGAGGTTATTGGATGAAATTTTCCGGAATCATCAGCTGTTGTTGGCCGATGCACCAATCGAGAAGAGGCGCCGGAACAATGTGGTAGTAAACAACAAGGATCACCGTCTGCTGATCTGAATCGTATGTTTACGCGTTATTCTTAGCTATAGAGTGTGCTGTTCAGGAGACCCTCGTAGTATTACTTCCAACTCATTTCTTGTCTGACCGAGGTACAGTTTTAGAATACAGCCATTGGGCGAACTTTACACTGGGCTCATCTATCACTCTCGTCACTACCTCTGCCAACCATATCGTAAGTGGAAGCAGGATGAGCTGAGGTAGAAGAAAAGATACTTCTAATCCCAGAGGCCCGGCTTTAGGCAGCTTGACCTTGTCCACCCAGTGAGGCAGATTAGTTAGTTGAGCCTCTTGATGCCATCCCACGGCCGTGTAGACACGGTCCCCCAGCGTCCAGAGTACCGGGCCATGCACCAGGTAGAGAGAGTAAGAGATGCGCCCAAGGTACTGGCAGAACCCGGTCTCAAAAAAGGACTTGAGCCAGGCGACGCGCGGCGTGGAGGCAACAAGTAAACTCGCGGCCCAGAACAGGTAGAACCACTTGCAGTCGAAGAAGGCTTGCGGCTTGAGGAACGACAGGTAGTACCAGCCGCGCATTTTTGCGCAGCAGCAGAGCGTCTCGGTTCGCCTCCGGAACGCTGCCTAGGTAGAAGCTGACGGCGAGGAGGTGGTAGTAGATGAACTTCTTCGCCGAGCCCAGCCTCGACAGAAAGGGCGGCAACCTCTGCTTCTTAGCCAACAGGTCCAGATCGCAAATTAACATGCCGGAGACGAACATGGCGCAGTACCATGCGTCGGTGATGTACATGAAGTAGAAGATGAGCGCCGCGCAGCACCATAGACGCGCGTTTTTGGAGCACCGGGAGAATGCCAGTAGGCAGGTGTAGATGACGATGGAGCCCTTCATCTCGACGGGGATGGACCAGAGGTGGAAGTTGTACGAGAACCACGGCAATCCGCCCATATTAAAGACGAAGCTGAAGTTCTTGAACTCGATGTACCAGTTCCAAACCTCGTCTACCCACGTCCGCTGCGGGGTCCGATCGTAGATCCACAGATCCAGGGCGTGCCAGCAACTGAGGTAGACAAACGTGGTAGCGATGAAGGGCAGATACAGACGCAGCCAGCGCCGGAACAGCGCCGAGGCGACGTTGTCGCCCAGCTTCACGTACTCGCGGTCGTGGATGAGGCCCAAGGGCTTCGCCGAGAGGACGTAGCCCGAGATGACGAAGAAGACGGACACGGCGAAGTGGCCGCCGGTGAAGAAGATGCGGAAGAAGGGCAGCGCGGCGAAGTGGTAGTTGCCCTCGTAGGCGAAGCCGTGCTCGAAGCGGCGCTGCCCCTTGGACTCGTGCGCCCAGAGCTCGTGGTGGTGCCAGTAGACCAGCAGGGCCGCGAAGCCGCGCAGGCCGTCGAGCCAGGCGGTCGGGCGCTGGTTCTTTCGCGACGAGGCGCTGCTGCTGCTGGTGGCTTTGGGCCGGAAGGGGCGGCGAGGCGCCGGGCTAGGTAGGCCCAGGCGAGGAGGGTTCGCTTTGCGCGGAGCCGGAGCTGCGTTGCGGGCTTCCAGTCTGGTTCCCATGGGGTTCGGTTGGCTTCCATTTCTCCCATGTCCACGTCGTCCAGGAGTCCGCCGTTGAACTGGTTTTCCATCTTGGCCATCTGGGAGGTTGGTACCCTCAATGGCGCAGGCAGTTTCTTTGGAGATCTAGATGCAGTACTTGAATCGACAGAATTTATAGGCAGCAAAGGGACTGTTGCTGACGATTGTGTCTGCTGAAAATCGTTGGCCGATGCATCCATATACACATGTAAGGGTTTTGGTGACTGGCTGAATACGTAGGTATGATATGAACTGTAGTTAGAATAGGGTACCCGACATGAATACGCCAATTACAGTTGGATGCAATCTAGCATGGACTGATAGGCTTTGCATGAGATTGCAACCTCTGAGCTCGTAGTGAATAAGTTGACTAGGAACTTGGAAACGAAATCGCGGGCAGAAAGTGTAGCTCGGTGCAAGTCAAATCAAACAAATTGGTTCAATTAGGAAACGTCCACCGTCGGACTGCGGAAATGGTTGGTAATCGAGTCAGGGTCAGCATCCGGAAGTGGAAGGGAAAATGCTGGGGGATCTCCGAGAAAGTGACGGGCTAGAACCCCTCCTTTTCTTGCCTTGTGTAGCGCGACTAATAGCCAGCATGGATAGATAACGGCGATGCCCGAATTCAAGCCATAATCCACATTATTGCCTTCTTAGCGAGAGTTGGGCACATCTGAAGTGGTGCGAATCTGCGAGGCACGCCCAAGTCATTGGGCGGCATGTGAACTCTGATGCTCCAGGTTGATGCCCGCAATATGCAGGCAGCCGGGTTCCTGGATTGCCACCGATGCAGTGATCGCCATCCGCGAATTATATGCGCGTATCTGATTGGTCGTGAAGCAGTATAAATCCGGGAATTAGTGCGACGCCACGGTCTGAAGATCGAACCAACACACACCGAGCAAGAGAGGACGCTTTCTTTCCACGCAAATTAACAGCCAGAGGTTGCCAAGCATATCCGTGACCACACTCCAGAACACAGCTACACATCTCAAGCCACATGCGGATCAACAGGCATGGAGTATGTCAGTCAATCTAGCTAACACATCTATTATCTATCCTCGTGCCCCTGTCTGTTTATTTGTGTTGACCATTGCCATCGGCAGGCGTCCTGCCGCAGCCTCACACGACCGCGACGAAAACTACTGCATGATGCAGCTAAAAGATGAGACGGGCCCGTGAACCCATAGGCTGCTGAGCTTAACCTTGTTCAACACGCTCATGCCAAAAATCCGGTTTCATGACACTTCCTTGCCATTGGGTGGCAGAAACATTACAGTGTCTGCTTTTCAACTGTTGTTGTGTACTAGCGGCGCCCGGCGGCGATTGGCTCTTCAAATTAGGGACGGATTTCTTTAAGTCATGGATAGACTGGCCTTCATCTGATATCTTCATCCTGAATTTCCAACTCCTACTGAGCTTTAGCTAATACTACCCCGTCGTTCGCTTACCAAACACACCACACTCTCTTGACCATGAATTCGCCAATGTCTCCTCTATCACCGCGGCTGGCTTCGTCCACGGCCGTGCTGCGGAACCGGGTGCCCACGCAGATGCGGAGGCTGATACCCATCTACGCCATATGTCTTTGCCTCGTCTTGCTGTTTTTGAACGCTGATATACTGCCATCGTCGTCAAAACGAGCGAGCGTGTTCAACAAGAGGGGGAGCAGGCCCTCTTCGAAGAATCACATGACAAGGCCTGAAGGAACCAAATTTCCTCGGAAGATCTGGCAGACTTGGAAGATAGACCCCTACTCCTTCGACGAACGGGACTTCAACACGGCCAAGACGTGGACCGTGAAGAACCCCCGAGTACCGCTACGAGGTCCTCACCGACAACAATGACCTGAACTACGTGGAGGAGAAGTTTGGGCCCGATGGATTCGGCCGCACAGACATTGTGGACATGTACCGCACCATCAACGCCACCATCATCAAGGCCGACCTGCTGCGGTATCTCATCATGTACGCCGAGGGCGGCGTCTACGCCGACATCGACGTCGAGGACCTGCGGCCCGTCCACAGGTTCATCCCGGAGAGGTACGACGAGCGGGATATCGACATGGTGATCGGCGTCGAGATCGACCAGCCCCAGTTCCAGGACCACCCCATCCTGGGCAAGAAGTCGCAGTCCTTCTGCCAGTGGACCTTCATGGCGAAGCCGCAGCTGTCCGTCATGCTGAAGCTGGTCGAGAACATCATGAACTGGCTCAACGACATCGCCGAGAGCCAGAACGTGCCCGTGAGCGAGATCGTGCTCAACTTCGACCAGGTCATCAGCGGCACGGGGCCCTCCGCCTTCACCATGGCCATCCTGGACTACATGAACGATCAGCAGCAGCAGGGCAAAGAAGCAAAGATGGCGGCGTCGAACACCCACACCATCACCTGGGCCGACTTCCACGAGCTCGACGAGTCCAAGGTCGTCAGCCGCATCCTCGTGCAGAACGTCGAGGTCTTCGCCGCGGGCCAGGGCCACTCGGACTCGGGCAACCACGACAGCCGTGGCGCGCTGGTCAAGCACCACTACCACGCCTCCAACTGGCCGAGCCGGCACGCGCGCTTCGCGCACCCCGTCTACGGCGAGGTCGAGCGCTGCAACTGGAACCCCGACTGCGTGCGCCAGTGGGACGAGGACATTGCCGCGTTCGGCCGGCTGTCGCCCGAGGAGCAGCAGAAGAAGATCGCTGAGGCTCATCAGGTGGTCGAGTTCCCGGTCCCCGTAGGTCCTCCTCCTGAGACGCCTCAGGCGCCGCCGGCCTTCTTCCCTGCGCAACAGCCGGAGGCGGCCCAGCCACCGGCGTTAGGCTTCGGGCAGCTACCTCAACCGCAACAGCAGCAGCAGCCGTTGCAGGGCTTTGGCGAGCTGCCGCCACAGCAGCCTGAGGTGCTGGCACCAGACGCGAACGCATTTGGAGGGTTTGGGCTTTGAGTCAACTGTGCAGGACTAGTTGGTCATGCTTAAGCTTTCGAGTCTTCTTCGGTCAAGGACCTCACTTACAAAGCCCCGAGAAGCACTTGGTCTTGAGGCTGCAGCGAAACTAATGTAGCCAGATCTTATATCCAAGGGGCAATACATAGGAACCCGCATGCATATCGAAAACGAAGCGATACATGAGCGTGATATTGAGTTTATATGGCGTTTGAATTTTCTTGGTTCCTGTAGGTCTGGCATTAGCGAATGAAGCGGCATGATTGGGAAGAAAGCGCGTGATCAAGTAGGACCCGGGTCTGGTACCCGCCACAATTTTCACGATGAAGGGCGAGATGGCATCATAGCTCATCTTGTATATAGTGATATTATACCCATATTAATAAGTAAGAGACATGGATCAAAAATATGGGGCCTAATCTGGATTTTAAGCATTCATCAGCAATGTCGACCTCGCAGAGACGGTAGGACGATATGGGCACGCGATGATCCGTCGCATGACTCGTACTTCTAGGCTGGCATGAGAAAGTTTTTGTGGAAAGTCAATATGGAATCTGATCAAATCCAATGCTGCAGCAAGCGCATTCGAAAGAGAATACGAGGAGTTAATGCGGCGAAATAGTTTGGTTTACGCTAACCTCCTTCTATCGCCATTCTGGGCGTGGCACGTCTATGGGTGGCTTGACACCACTATAGCCACGAAACGAAGATAGATGCATTTGTTGTCACGGAAAACAACATCATTGTGGTTCAGATCTTGTTTCGCTATCACGCTGCCAACTTGGTATCCCTCTCTACCTTGTATAGCGGAGATATACTCAGCATGCCGCCCTCCTACCTGGGGCAGCCTGACACACAGTACCCCGAAGGTGCGCCACAATGCGGGCAACAGCTGGAAGCCTAACATAGCGCGAAGAATAGCGCCGAGAAAAGTTAGATACTGTACGGGCAGGGCATGTTGGACACCCTCCAGTAAGGGATACATACCCCAGACAGGGCGCAGCCGTTGGACGGCATGGAGGGCAGCGACGTTTCTGCCTTGTGTTTCATGCGGGTTATCTCCACATCAGGGTTCGGCGGGAAGGGAGATACGGTTTCTTCGGGTTTACCTCCAAACATGGTCAATCGGTATGTGGACTGGTATACACTTCTCCTTTGAATGGTGCTTATCTTGGTATATGGACAACAGCGTCAAGATCCAAAGACCTTGGGGAATTAGGAACGCAGCGTATTTATATTGCATAAAGATTTGAACAGTTGGTCAAAATGAATCATTCACAATCCATATTGGGTCACACCCATCCTACATTTTAAGTCACTATGATGCTAAAGTGGCGAACAGAGACCACGAGAAACTAGTTGGATGATTTAGAGTAAGAATATGGTATGACTACACTCTCTGTTGCAATATTTAAATACGCAAGAAGGAAAACGATAGATTCCGGACGATAGTCTTTACATCACGATACCCATGGCCAAAACACCAAACCCGATTATCGACCAAGAGAACGGCCCCATCGCAATCATGGCAGCCCCACTGTCTGGATCCTCCTCCTCCTGCTTGGTGTCGTTATTTCCAATCTTATTGCTTGACTTCGACCACGAGCCATCCAGGAACCGAGTCTGGGTCGCGTTCTGTTTCGGGCCCGAGTACGGCGCGGCCACCTCGGCGGCCTTGCCGTTGAGCGTCTCGTTGGAGCAGCCGCCGAGGACGCCGCTGCTGTAGACGTGGTAGGCGCCCCACCGCAGCGCGGCCCAGTCGCCCTCGTCGACCTCGAAGTAGGCGTCGCCGAGGTCCGCGGTGCTGACGGCGCCCGACAGCGGCGCGAACTTGACGGACCGCGCCGGCGCGGCGCTGCCGTTGGCGTACTTGGCCTCCTTGTCGTTGTAGGCCTTCTCCACCATCCGGTAGATGGCCGCGGCCTCGTCGTTGGCGAGGGCGGACGCCGAGTGCTCGCCGCCGTGCACCACGTTGCCGCCGAACGTGATGAAGGGGCGCGCGGTCACTTGGTACTCGCTGGCGGCGGGGAGGCGGCATTTCCCGTGGCCGGCGGGACACTCGAGGCGCTCGACGACGTGCATGTCGTCGAGGTTTACTGCTGGGGGGTCGTCATGCCGTTATGTTTGGGCTCCCATTCGGTGCAGACGGCGAGGGCTTGGGTGGCATACGCCACCGCGGCGAGGGAGAATTGTGGTCTCATGGCTGTGAATAATTATGGGATCGCGGTCGCTGTGGGTCCTCTGGTTGAAGTTGTTGATCCTCCTGATGATCGATTTTGCCTAGCCGCAAGACCATGGGGGTAGTCACTTATTTATAGAAGTGAGAGACGGGAAGGACGGCCGGAGGAACATCCCGATGAGCTTCGGAGCAACTTGTTGATGAAAAAGGGCGGTTGGTGGTTGGTCGGCTGGCTGATGGGACCGCGGTCCAACCAACAGAGCCACATTATAATTTCGGGTTCTGGAGGCGCGGCAGCCAATTACCTTACAAAGTGCATGTTTGGTTTCTGCTCGCGAGCGGCACAGTTTACGTTTCTCAGCGGTGTGGAATTTTCGCTGCCACAACAACAGCGAAGGTTGGACATCGCCAACACCGCCAAGTGCTTGGCATACCGACCAAATGGG
The DNA here is from genome assembly GCF_038363865.1 of Apiospora hydei. Classification (NCBI taxonomy): domain Eukaryota; kingdom Fungi; phylum Ascomycota; class Sordariomycetes; order Amphisphaeriales; family Apiosporaceae; genus Apiospora; species Apiospora hydei. The sequence goes on from NW_027117369.1 coordinate 1,955,635, forward strand.
CGATGCAAAATTGCAATTGACCAATATGACGTACGGTATCAGAAGCACAGCTACCTGAGTGGTCCAGATACCACAGGAGTGTTGCTGTGCATCACACTGCAACCACGCATTGATGCTTTGGGGATCCTACCCCTGAGATCCCCATCCAGAAAGCTATAATCTCCGTAACTTCTTATGCAGCCTTCCGCAGTCAACTGTCCTTCTTCGCCCATCGCGACAGGAGCTTAACATATTCATTCAACAGTCGTCGTTGTGTTCCTTTATTGGCCAGACAAGATTTCGTTCTGGTTGCCGAACTGTAGAATAACGACAAGCAATGGAGATCCATGATGATCCATATCACCAAAAGCAGAAGCCTGGAGCTACGCTCAACAACGGCTGGAGCGGAAGCAGCGTTACTTGCCGAACTGATATCCTGACAGATGCAGTTTGCCCGAAAAGCCGCCTCTGGGCTTGCTTAGTGAGTGCAGTATGGGCGTTGATTCACGGCCACTTCAGTCGAGCAGCAAGGGCGATGGAGGTGCACCGTGAACGACCGGAAAAGCAATCCTACATCGTGTTTTCTAATACGTGATGCGCCGCATTCCATCATCCTCGCTTCCGCGGTGTCAATATATCAATGAACAATGCCTGTTCCCGATTCCGGGCCCTATTTGCTTCTAGAACGTACATTCGAATGATTCTTGTTTACTGTCCCTCCTGGCTGCTAACGAGAAATCCTGCTCGACAGCAGCCCCTATAGTTAGATTCTTGGTAGGCCCTTGCTGGGATATTATGCTAAGGCGGTGGACATGGCATTCTCTCTGATTGCCTGGAGTCTGGGTGCCCTTTAGAAACACTGAAGGTGAAGATTGCAAGTGATGGGTTTAGCTATTGCGCAAATTTTACATTCAGAGCTTCCCCGGCTCTTCCCTCCCTAGCCATTGTGGTGAGCTGGGTAAGGCGTGCCGGTTTATGCTCACCATCTGCGATAGCAGGGTAATATGAGGGTGAGGCCAGATTGGCTTAGGGTGATTGTTACTTAATACGGAACCTTCGAGATTCAAATATACGATTACTACGCTACACTAGTAAACCTCTTAGATCATGCCAGGGGCATTATACGGAAGTATAACGATAGCCTGATCGGCCCGTATGGCCGGAACGAGGGTTGGGTGCAGTTCATATTTCCAAACTGCCCGGGAGATGCCCAAATTATATGTTCAATAATCAGTTCAATAGCATTCGAATGGCCCATGGGTATTTTAACATTAGTTTGGTCAGTCTGTATGACACTCTTACTGCGAATATCTGATCACGCGGTACTCATGACCACAATACAAATGGCAACATCCTTTTGACTGGCAAAAGACTTCTATATTGTATCCCCTTACTGGAACGTTCCGTAACTAGGAATGGAGCCCCCATATATGCCAGGTACCCGATCCTATGTGAGCATCTGACGTGCGCAAACAAGAAAACCAAACATATGTACTTATGGGCCAATCCACCTTTCTTTCATCATGAGTGGCAGCGACTATCACGAGGATGGCTGCTACACCCAGATATGAAAAACATATTCCTACTCGACTCGCGACCAGAGTCTGTGGGACAAGACATGCATTTCATCTAACGTAATTCGCAGTCCACCCAGTTTTAGATAGCTTGGGGGCTAAATTTATGTAGCTAGTGATGAGACGTCCTTCCCACCCTCGCTCGACTGGCTGGATGGAGACATTTAATAGGCACCAGTCAGATGTGAGCAAATAGTTGCACCAAGTATCAGATGATGACATTCGAGACACGAGAAGAAGAACGCCTATAAATACGTTCCGATAACCCATGTTAACAGAATATCACCTCCCAAGCATCTCACTCAAGCTCTGCCATGTTGACCCGAGACGCGGCGGCGGAGACCGGGCTGACGATAGCCGTTACGGCCAGCCCGAGGATGAAATGCACAGTGTTAGAGGAACGCATAGTTTTAGATTGAAGTTGTTCTTGTGATGGTGTCCGAGGGGCAGAGGTCGCCAGACTGCCAGCGGCTGCACTTACTTGTACGATGCGCCTCGGTCTTCCCTGCCTATCTGATCAACTTTTCGTTACTAACCCGCTCTTTTCGCAGTGCTGCCCCGCGCTGCTGTGTCCCTACGGTCTGCCCGTTATGGCCCGTAGCAGATCATTTCGAGCCGGTGGCTAGCCCTACATAGATCAAGCTTTCTAACCCCCTCCCTGCAGGCAAGATCTACCAGGTCAACCAGGACGCTGTGAACGGGGGTCGTGACGGCTGCGACCCGCCATGGGGATTCATTGTTAACTCTAATAACCAATTCCCTGGATACTGCTGCCGCGAGGCCGGGGGCCAGGAGGCGCAGGGGGCTAACAGGAGAGGAAGCTCTGGCTTACTTGAATGGGTCTCACTGAGGGTGACAGCTGATGGCAAACAGTGACAGAGTTTGCTAAATAGGAAGCTACGTTATGGGGCGATGCCAGAACCTGTATCTATTGATCTCATTCTTGCCGCGTGTGATAATCTGTTACAACCATGGCTTACTTGCATAGCGGATAGACCTTAGGGTTAGGACCAAGCTTCCCTTTACTTCTCTGTTGGGGCACCATTCTACAAACATAGCGGTTCATTCGTCACGGTTCGGTCGCCTGTCCTATTCAAGGTGATTGCCCTTGTTTAATTGCTGCATTCTGTGGGATTTCTCCCCAACACTTCCACAGACCCGAATCCACAACATGTAATTAACCCGCGGAAGGTTTAAGAAGGACGTACGTCTCGCACTGCTCCAACATCAAATCAGGTGGGTAGGTAGGTATCCTCACTGCTTTCGGCAGCATCGCTTTCGAGAAGGATTCCATCAAACCCACCAGAATGTAACACGGGGATAGTGATCCATTTGATGCAACATATGATATACCAATTTACAGTTTGTATTCGTGCCGAACTCCGGAGGCCCCAACTCTTTCCACTGGTTGTTCTATTGATCTGACTAAGATCGAGGCTGCGCCGTGGACGTTACACCGAAGCCCGGCCGGGGGTCCCACTCGTTCTCTGCACCTGCTGTCTGCAAAGAGAAGGACGGAGAGCCAAGATTTGAGTCGTAAGAGAAGTCGCTCGATATAGCGGCACCGGCCATGTCTCACATGATCCCGAAAGTATAGGAGGAGTTGCGCCGCGGGGGAATAAGTCACGGCCCGTGTCCCCGTTGGCTGAGAAATATACGAATCGCCGCCTAGTTACACCAGGCAGGCTGCAACTACTAGTAGCTATCACGACAGTTTTAGGCCCCCAGATGGTGCGTGTATCACACGACCTGCTAGGATGGCATGGATTCCTATCACGAGTTTCTATGTTGCCTCTTCAGGACTCCCGTATGTCAGACGATGAGAGACCGAGAATCGTCGGTCAAAGGCTATCAGACCATCAGGAAGGATTGGCATCTGCACTGCGTATCGACTTTGGTCAAAGGCGTGGGCAGGTGCTTTTGTCACACGTCGCCTCTCACCACCAACGGGCTATATTCCATACGAAGCATGTACACATCTATAACTAGGTACGACTTGTCGTATGCAATTCATCTAATCGTTCGACGGTTTTCATCGTGTGGGAGTATAAAGTGGCTTGAATTGCCTTTCCAGCTGAACATCAAATTTCCTCACCCCCTACAGCAACCAACAGAACCTTTCACTCCCATACTATCCTCGACATGAAGTCCTCCATCTTTGCTCTGCTTGCGGCTTCAGCCCAATTGATCTCGGCCTCGCCGATGGATACCTCCACCGCCGTCAAGTCCCGGCGCGATAGCGGGTGTTGGAACGTGTAAGTAGCCAAGGAAGAAACAGAATCCAGTTGTCTTCGACGAGGACGCATGCTAACGGCTTGCCCCCTGGCACGTACAGGGCCTCACCTCGCTGCTGCCTTCCCAACGTCTGCGTGTGCAGAGGTGATTCGGGAATCTACCAGCTCAACAGGGACAAACTCGCCCAGGGCGGTGACGCGTGCGACCCCCCTTGGGGCTACATCGGCGAGGGCCGTTCCAGCTTCCCCGGCTACTGCTGCCGCGAGGCCCCAGATGGAACGCTGGTCGAAATTGCGACTGGCGAGATCGTGGAATGATCGATAGAGCCGATGGGTATACCGTTTGCCAGATTTGATTTACCTGGAAGGGATGGACTGTGATAGGGGGAACACAATCTTAGTCACCATTTTACGTCGCTCTTTGGCTGATTACAGCTTAAATTACTACCTACAAAGTTAAAGCACATTGCCATATTTTGCTCCAACCAAAGAAATGTCTTCGGGGAAGCCGAGAGAGCTTTTCATATAGGATCCGTGTAATGTGCCGCCATTCTACAACTTGAAGTACTTATTCTTTGCACATTAGCATCATGAGAACATCGATCCGATGTGATACGTCCTGAGGCGACATGTCAAGACTTCTCAAGCTAACAGGTGACCAGTCTAGCTCTTGCCCATCAAGGCGAATAAGGGGCAAGGGGGGCGCGTTGAATTGAAGCGAACCATTCTCAGGGGTGCATTTAGTGGCGCACCCCAGTGGCTGGGATTGAAACTCCCCGGGCAAGCCACAAGTGTCTGAGTGCTGGCTAGTGCCCCTCCATGAGAGCTGGAGCTTGGAGCTCCCCAACTCTCCCCAGGTCAAGTCGCAACTGCCAGTGGTGCAGTCTGGTTGCAGTATGTCATCATCGCGTTGTCACAGTGTCTTAGATTCCTCATCGGCAAGCGCGTGCGACCGACGAGCTGAAGAAGGCGTTGCGCCTGGCTGAAAAGCCCGACACCACCATCATCTGTCCCCGAAATGCTATTTTGATTACTATTCTCCTATTCCCATCCTCCTGCTAATGCTAGTCTTCCATCAATTGATTTGATTCTTCAAGCTACGTAGCCCTCTGTCGTAATTGACCCCGTTTGCGATCACCATTGTCATCCATCTTAGTGCCCGCCGTCGCTAGCAAAGTAACGTCGGCGCTCGCTGCCTTGGACATTTGACACGCTCTTCTGCGCATCCGAGTCTGGAATTCGGCGCATCGTCCAACTCCCTTTTCTTCATCTTACAGTCTTCAAAGCATCGATACTATACAACAGATATCATGGGAGTCAACGGCATTCAGACCAAGCCCAATTCCGAGGCCAATGGAGGCATCTTCGCCTACGGGCAACGCCAAGTCAATCGCGTCGTGAGCCCGCCGACCCGACAAAAGGCCTACGATGCGACTGCAACTTTCGCACAGGAACGGCCATTGACCTTTGTACGTGTTTCCGCATCGACCTACTTTGATTTGTGCCATTGTTCGCTGCTTCAAAAGTCGCAAGGTAATTGATCTTGCTCGGCTGACAGTTTCCCACGCGAACCTGCTTCTAGGCCTTCATCGTGTCGCAGTCCATCTTCTCGCTCCTGCCGCTGATGCTCTTCGTGTCGTTCGCGCTGTCGACCGCTGTTTTCGCCTTCGTCTGCGGCCTCGTCTTCTCGCTGTTTTGGATCGGCATCGCGACGCTAATCCTCGTGCCCACGCTCTTCGTCACCTTCAGCGTCGCCATCCTCGTCTGGATCTGGGCCGTCGCCACGTTCGTCTTTGCCCGCCGTGTCTACCAAATGATTCCCGCCTCGGTGCGCGGCGACATGGCGATCCGCATGCCCGGCACCGGCGAGCAGGCCGTCTTCCAGAAGAACGGCGGCGCTGCGGCCGGCGCGAACTCGAACGCCAACGGACACAACAAGAATTACAGCAGAAACATGGGCGGAGGCAACGTGGAAGAAGTGCGAGAAGGGAAAGACTTCAGCTTCGACGGCGTTGAGGTGAAGTCTGAGGCAACCGAGGTCGAGCTGTAGGTCCGTGGCGAGGTGTTGCCGGTACCGGCCCAGGTGATGTTGGTCTTGAAGAACTGGCCCACGAGACGGGCACATCCCGGTTTGGCGGGTGGACCTGGGAGCTGTGGGAAAAGTTCTGACAAGGGTCTTGCACTCGTTCGATTGGCAGAATGGGGATTTGTACAATACGATGGGAGAATGGTGCGCTTTTACAAGAGGCGGCCCACACTATCAGAAGCAAGCGTCAAAATGACGCAAGGCTCAGAGCGTTTCTTTACCATGCTCTTTCACGCGGCGTACGGGGTTTTTTGGGGTAACTTGATGGCAGACTAACTACATATCCGAGCTTTTATTTCAAATCAACCCTTAGGCAGGAATTCCCAGCTTGCCTCGTTCACAGCTCAGAGCAAGTGACCCCGCTATGGTTGGCAGAGTGACTACGCCATGAAAAGATCCAGTCAGCAAAACCCTCCGTTTCCCCAGGAACAGCTGACAAGACAACGCGGGGATTATGACTGCTCTGCCAAGAGCTTGTCGAACAGCTCCCCATTGACCTCCTCGAAGACCCGGGAGACGGCGGCCCGCGGGATGCTGCCGTAGACGTGGGGGAAGAGCGCGCCGCCGCGCGACGCCTCCCCACCGAACCGGGTCGGCGACCTGGGGAAAGGTCGACCTCGGCGACGACGAGGCCCGTCTGGCCCGCAAAGTACTTCTCGAACGTCTCCTTGGACTGCGCGGCGGTGGAAAGGTGGATGTAGCCGTCCGTCAGGTCGATCGAGGCGCCTCGGAAGGTGCCGGACTCGTGCCAGGCTTGCCATTCAACGGCGCTGAGGATCTTGAAGGCTTTGGTGGGTTGTTGCTGTGCGGCAGCCATGGCGAAGGTTAGATAGAGTTGGATACCGATAAGAGATGATATGGAGAGTTTCCGGTACGCAGGGCGCTTGGGTAGGTCGAGAATGAAATGTGTTTTGAGTGTTTCGTCCTACAATAGCTGGATCGGCAATTCATCAGGGCGTGGGTAAGCGGGGAGGGGCACGTTAGCGGAACCAGTTTTAATGTTTGTAGGAGCCTAGGAGGGGCGGGAGGGGCCGCTCTCTCTCCAAACGCGATTTCATTTCCATTGCGGGTCGTCAACTCAACCACCAGAGGGTCCCGCCAGTTACTGGCCAGCACGACGTTTTCGTCGTATCGAACAAGCGACGCCAGCAATTATCTGTCAAAGCACAGCTCAGCAAAGTTACACAATCCCATCAGACGTGCCTGTCGGGGTCGATCTGCGGGGGAAAGAAGGCAAGGCAACCTGCCAATCATGTTGGGCGGAAGGTTGGGCGGAGGATCACAGCCACTTGTGTTACACGTAGATGTGGGCAGCGTCGCGGCGACACAAAAAGCACTGGAAGGTGGAGGTGGGAGGGTTAGATTATGGGTTGGATTAGATTATGGGCTGGATCCTGGACTGCAATCCAAATGTGAGTCTTGCTCGTCCTCCTATCCGGATCCCCGTACGGCTTGCTGCCTCGCATGGACCCAAAAAGAACCCCAGGGTCGGAGAAACTCCCGACGCCCTAACATTGCTTCTGCCCATCAGGCAAGGATCTAGTCAAGAACGAGGGAAATCGAGACACAAGCCACACGTGTGGAGATATGTATCCCTCTCTCTCTTCTCTCGTTCAGTCGGAATCTAGACCAACAATTGTTCTTGTGGCAGCGTGCAGCGGCAAAGCCACTCAATTCCTCGCTAAAAGACTGGTAGTTTGGCCCTGCGCAGACTTTTGCCTCCCCCTAAACCCCCTTCTGAGCCCCCCACACTAGCACACCAATTTTCGGGGCATGGACACCCCCAGCACTGCTCCCAGGTACGCTCAGTAGCACGCTGGCGCGGGAGGGCTGTGACGGTATGTAGGCATGTCAGCGTGCAGATTGGCAACCACGCTCAGCTGCCGACCAATCCTGGCTGCCGCTCGGAAGGCGTATCCGAATCCATCGTCACTTCTGACTAGGTTAGCCGTCGGCCGGAAAAAGATTGCTTGCCTGGTGGTCAGCCTGGCAGCCCGAATCTTCTGGCTTGGTCTGGCCTCGTCGCGACCGTCGATCAGATTGGGTCCCCACTGGCTACACCACCTGAGTGGCAAGTGGTTCAGATCACGAATGAGGTAATAACCAGGCGATTGCACAGTCGCAGGCAAAAACCAAACAAAGTAAGAGACAGCACAAAACCCGACGGGGGAGTCAATATTCGTGGTGGCTATCCACAATTTCCATTTTCCCCTTTGGCTTTTCGGCTCGGGTCTTGCTTTTAACATTTGTTTATGACTTTAGCTCGGTGCTTCCTCCAACAAGGTTGCGTGCTGTAGGAAGTACCTAGAGGCCTAGCAGGCTTGCAGCTCGGCATTCTTTTCGGCCTCTCTGTTTTTTTTTTTTCTGTCTCTCACTCCATCGGTCCGCCTCAGTGCCGAGGCAGACAACTGAGGTCATGATGGACTCCCCGAGCAACAACCGAGGCACACCATCATTGTCAGCCCGCAACTACCGGCCCTTACGACCCGCGCCACCAGTGGACTCAGGTCGAATAACACCGCAGCCGACGCAGTCGGGAGAGCCTCCCGCCAAACGGAAAGTTACCGAGGTGGCCTGCCAAAGCTGTCGCACCCGCAAGTCAAAGGTAAGCTAGGATGCACGACCGCAGCTAATACACCCCGACTCCCCAACACCAAGCGCGCACCGCCTTTTTCTTTCCGTCGTTTGACAGGCTCACACGTATCCCTCTCTTTCGACTCTCTAGTGTGATGGTGCGAGCCCGCAGTGTGCTACGTGTGTCAAGCGTGGCACCGATTGTATATATCCCGGGGTGGAGAACCCCCAGGCTTTGCGGCGAAGGTACCAAGAGATAGAGCCCCTGTTGCGGTCCCACCAGGAGCTGTACGACGTTATCCAGAACAGGTCGGAGGAGGAAGGCTTCGAGATCGTCCGTCGGATCCGGCGGGGCCACGACGTTGACACCATCCTGGACCATATCCGGGACGGCGACCTTCTGCTTCAGGCGCAGCATGGCACCAGTCATCGTCAGCAACAGCCTTTTGCAGCCGATGTTCAGAAAAGGCCGTCGATCCAGGCCATGCTGGGAAATGGCAGCGACACGGCAATACCTCTCAGCCGTAACCCGTCGACATCGCCATCGCTTACGCGGTCTGCGACCGATGCCATGTCTATCTTGGCAGTGTGCCAGACCGACCCAATGACGACAGAAACACGACAATGACACTCGGTGTATGCGGTGTGTGGATTTGCCCTAGCGGTATTACGAAGTGCCCTTCACAGTCGACTTGGTCAATAAGATACCCCAAATACCCCATTATATAAAAAATCACAGGTCATAGCAGAGCCTGCTTCATTCAAAAACACGCCCCCTTGCACCAGTGCTGTCGCGAGTTCGCGATGAGCCGATCCTGGCTCCTTGCACACTTCTATCCTTGCTACAGGAGCAGCCAGACGGATTAATCCGGCTACAACGAACGCAGAATTCATTCATATATATCGGACATATGTAGGTTTTGCCCAGTCTCAGCAAGTCGTGCTCTCCAGCTCTATTTAACAAATCGGTCAGACTTCCTTCACCTCCTTTTCTCCTCCGTGCAGCGGTAGCCCTGGGTCCGCCCAGCTGCTTCAGTGCCCGTCAATCAGCCGCCACGCGCACTCTCCGACAATCTACCGATGCGCCGGTAGCAGTACGGCCTCTTCGATCTTGCTGCATCGTCCTTCCCCAGCATAGACGACGTGTCCATCTTTTGTGGAGTCGGCCATGAGCTGGGCCACGTCTCGAGCCGCATCCGCCGCGATAACCTCGACGACTTGACTATCGGCCGGCCCCGGCATTAGCACGTTGACGCGGATAGAAAGTGCGGCCGTGTCCAGGTTGCTCTCGACACCGCGTGCAAAACCGAGGATACCATATTTGGAAATGACTGTGTAGGCAGATCAGCTTTGGTTCACTTCACCAGAGCATGGAGGGACGCTGCAAAGCATTAAGGGGAGTCGCGGGGGTGCTTACCATGATCGACGCCGCCAGCGCCATGAAGACCTGTGGTCGAACTGTTGAGCACGATACTGCCGCCCTGAGGATCCTGCGTGCGCATGTACTGGATCGCCAGCGTGGTCGTGTTTATGGTGCCCTTGAGATGGACGTCAAGCACCGTATGGCAGGGCTCTTGGAGCTCGCCACCGGCGCCAAGAGCCATGGTGGTCAACATAGTCGCCGCGGAGCGGGACGCCCTCCGCATTGGTGAAGACGTGGTCGACGCGGCCGTGGATTTGGATGGTCCGCTGGAACAGGCGCGCGAGGTCCGCCCACACGCCTACGTCCGTCGGGACGTACGTGAAGAAGGCCGCGGCGTCGGAGCCTGCGGACGGGTAAATGACTTGCGGCGCCGGCGGCGGTACTGGTCGCCGCTGACCACGGCGGCGCCTAGGCCGAGGAGGAGCTCGACTGTTGCTAGCCCGATTCCTGATGAACCGCCTGTGGGCAAGGCGAGGTGTACACTATTAGTCTGACAGCATTTATGAATGATGTGATGTGGTGGTGACACCGACTCAAAATCGAGAAAACTGTACCTGTCACTATTATCACCTTCCCCCTGAGTCTCGTCAAGTCTGCATCTTCAATCGTGAATTCGGCCATGCTAGCCGTCCTTTGCGTGCGTGTAGATTGATACAGTGATGTATAGCTCGAGATTGAAATCCAGATAAGAGAAAATGCTCGCGATGAGGCTTTTGGTTGAGCCCGGAATTTAGAACAGGTGTTTGTCTCACTCACAGCAAATTTGTCTCATGGTTTCTTTTTTGGCTCAAGTAGCGTCATCCGCGAGGTTGGACTGGGTTTGGGGGCGGGGGGTGACACCAACGGCCGTATCTGTGCCGCACAACCTTGATGAGCGCCAGTCCATTTTAAGCTTTTGTGGCTTACAGTGAACCTTGCCTTGCGAGAGTCCATCTAGTATGACGTAGCAAACAACGTGGCAGGGTAGATCACATAGCCACGCGTATAACGACTGACAAGCATCGCACCTCACTTACTTCGTCGCCAAATTGGTTAAATCCAATCAAGCGTGAGCAAACATTTGCTGAATTCATTTCTGATAAATGTCAGACTATTTGCTCATCCTAACTGCCGGCTACTTCATGTACGTGAGTTAGCTATGAACTAATCATCGTCACCTGACTCCAGAGGTCTTCCAACTGAGGTCACCCAGGCAGGTAATAGCAGATCATCGTCTGGATTGGGACCTGTACTTCTTGTCATGCTTCTTCCCGTACTCCTTTCCAGACTTCTTGCGGGATTGTCTCCGGGCTTTGGTGTCGCTCTCGCTCTCGCCGTCCTCGTCCTCGTCACTCTCGTCTCCCCAGTTTTTCCTGCCCATGACCTGAAACAGATCGGCCGAGAACGCAGGGATCGATCGGATCTTCTCGTAGAAATGGGAATTCGGTCCAATTTGCTTGAGGCACCGGGAGAAGAAGTTGAGGTAGGCGGCTCGTAATTCCGCCTGCTGGTGCTCCGCGCGAGAATACGCGAACTTGACACCACCTAAGATCCCGGTAACTTTGATCTTCTCCGTGGGGTTTTCCGCGATATACTCGATTCGACCGTTGAGGGCTTTGGTTAACATGGTGACTAGAGCGTCCCGGAGCTCCGGAAGATCGAAGTCGATGCCCATTCGGTGCAGCTTGGCGAGGACGACGTTGTCGGGCTTCATGCGGTCTCTTAGGTGCTCATGGTCGATGACTGGTAGATGGATTAGCAGGTGGGCGTGATAGAATTCAACATGGCTTGTACTTTGGGCTTGGGGAGAAGGAAGCCGACTAGGGTTTGGCCAAAATGACTCACCTCCATTGTAAATGAAGTACAGGAAGGCCCGCACCAGAAGGTGATGATGGTCCTCGAGCACGAGCTCGTAATAACCCTCTTTCTGCGTAGTAAATATCCATATTAGTCTCTGCGTCAGTGGTCCAAAGTGCATTGCGTGCTGTATTTACCTTGCGAAGTTTCCAGATTCGGTCATTGAACCAGGCGCATCTGGACGCAAGAATGTTGCGGTGTACGAGCCAGTACTTGCCGTCGCATACAATCTTCATGTCAGCATACTTGCGAGTCCGCCACAAGCTACAAGGTTGAATTAGCATTGGTAGTAGGGAAGATGGAGTGGCCAACTTACAACATGTCGCCTTTCTGGGCGATGACGGGGGTTGCTGGCGGAAGGCATTGTCAATGGCTTTTCAGTTGCGAATGATTGACTCAGTAAGGGCGAGAGTTGAGCATTAGGGACAACGGATGGGTAAAGAAGAGCAACGAGCGAATATGATGAGCTCGATAGAGGCTAAGGAAACGAATGAGTATGAAAGGTGCGAGCAAATGCTGTAGTGAGAAGATTGAGGATGATGGTGCATCTATAGGTGGAACACGATAGCAAAGAGGATGATGGAAAGGGAAAAGTAAAGAGTGAGCCTGGTGGGCATATCACCACCCTTAAATAGGAAAACTCAGAGGCAGGACTTTACAGTGAATGTAGTGAATTGAATACAAGATAATAAATCAGCCACGTCTCGTGTCTATAAATATTGAATTATAAATGTATATCATGTACATTTGTTATGGAAGCTTTGAGAAGTGTTGGAATCGATGGATAACTGCTGCAATGCTACTTTTCCACACGCTCGGGTCCCTCAGCTGGCATGAACAGCCACTCGCCACTTTATTGGCGCGATGGTGTCTGCTCGTCTCGGGTGGTCGACCACGGCGCCATGCATATCACGCCAACCAGCATGGTCAGTATCTAAACAAAACCTTGATAAACCCCAGTCCATTTTGAGCTTCATGATAAGTATGTGTTTGTGGACAATCAAGTAATATTATAATTACTGGTATCCACGCAGCTCAACCTGGCGCTGTATCCTCTACGCAAACATTCGCCATGATCATGCCAAACAATCTCATTCCATAGCAACTCCAAAAACGCCGAATGCCATTATAATCCTGCAAGATAGAAACCCCTCATCCAATGTATCGTCTCCTTGCGTCAAATGTCGAGCCAACCGTGAAGTAATCTCGAGCTAGTCCTGCTCCCAGGCGGCCTTCATGGCCGCCTCCAGGGACGGCGTGGCATTGTTGCAGACATGCACCGTGTAGATGGTGGTCTCGAGCCGGTCGTGGCCGGCGTTCTTGCGGCCGACGTTCTCCATGAGGTCGACGGAGAACATGGGGACGGAGCGGACCTGGCCGAAGAAGTAGGGGTCGTTCTGGACGTTGCGCCAGCACTCGGTGAAGAAGTGGACGTAGAGGCCGCGCAGGGTCGCCTGCGTCTGCACGTCGCCGGCGTAGGCGATGCGGAGGCCGCGCAGCAGCTGGTCGATCTGGCCCGCGGTCAGCTTCCTGCGGGGGCGGCAGCTGAAGTACTGGATCCCGCTGTTGAGGAACTCGATGCCCGTGTTCAGGACGGCCGTCTGGAACAGCGGGAACTTGAAGGTGGCGCCCAGGCCGTAGAGCTGGGCCAGGACTTCGTGGTCGAAGAAGGTGTTGGGCTGGAGGCTGTTGTCGTTGATCTCTGTAGATGGCGGTTAGTGAATGTCTACAAAAGCAACAAGATGCTTCCAAAAAGGCTGTGGGACTAGAGAAGGGTGGGGCTTTGGGGAGATGAGTAACTACTTACGAGTGCTGTAGATGAATGACAGGAGAGTCTGGAGCAAACCGGGGAGAATCGGTCCAGATTGATCTCGAGCATGTTGTTGTCCTAAAAGAATTAATTTCAGTCAGTGAAATTCTCATCTGCGATATGCGGGGTTCACTAACACTGAATCGGTTCTCCATCTTCTCCTTGAACCAAGGGCATCGGGAAAGGATCGCTCGGTGTAGGAGCATGGACTGGCCGCGGCAGGTGACGCGGACATCAGAGTACTGGCCAGTTTTCCATAGGCTGCGAGGAGGTAACGTTAGTAGTCAGTAGTAGTACACAGCAGGATGATCAAATTCATGACGTACTGGAGATCACCCTCCTGGCTAATGACGGGATGCTTTTGCGAAGGCATTGTGTTCAACTTGGTAGTGATGACAGTTGCTGAGCTCGGTGAAGGGTCTGCGACAAGCAGGCTGACGGCTAGGCTGGTAGCAACGTGGGGAAGATGAAGTCGCGTGTGCGATGTGGCGTCTTCAGTGAGCTCAATTGAGTTTGAGATGTCGCGAGAATGGAAAGATAAGATGTGAAATGCGATAGCAAGGAGGTGAGAGAGTCGTCTCGAGGTGCCGAGATGGAAGGTTGATGGTGTTCGTTTTAGTGAATTGGGTGAGGCTGGATGATTTCACAGTCCAGGTCAAGGTTGATGGATGAGAACACAAGATGGGAGTTGGCGGGTTGAGGATGAAACACTTGCTTAAGTACACCAGGACCAGCACTGATTGAGAGCTGGATCAGTAAGTTGCTGATTTGGTTGCCCGGCCCAGGTCCGCCGCAGCGAATTCTAAGAAGCTCCTCAGATACACAGGCAGTCCACTGACTGCTCACTTCAGGTCTAGATCAGGTAGTACGTTATTGCTCGCTCAGCCCTATGAGAAAAATGGGCCCCCCCTATGCACCTCGTCCTAGTCCCGCATGGTTGATTTTGATGGCAGATGCCCCCCTTCCCTCGCCACTCTCAACATCGTTTGATACTAACCAAGAGAGGCCATCGGAACGGGTACTTGTAACCACTTTTAATGATTTTGTAGACATAAACACCTCGCTAGCAACATGATGTGATAGCATCTTTCCCAGCAGGTTCATTCAACTGGCATGTCGTCGTCACACGCAGCCGGTAAATGAGGCGAATAATACGCTGATGAAAACTGCTACTTGAATGCATATCTAGGCCACCTTAACATTCATGCCAACGGCGATGTTTCCAACTTTGGTAGATGCGTTTGACACTGCCCATATCATTATCAGCTCCATGAGGTTGTTTTAAAGTATTTCGGACCCCTAGCGCCGGCATTGACCGTCGACGGTAATATCACGTGATGGAGTCCACATCAATATTCCATAACTCTGGTCTATATTGTCTTTTGATCATGTCTGATGGCTATCTGTCTGATCTACTCTGGCTGTGTCTATTGACATCAAAATAATGACCATGGTCAATGTCTTCTCAACCATCTATGTCTGTCGGTGACGCAGACACCTGGTGTTGACTGACCCCATCAGGTTGAGCACTGATGGCTATATCGCTTCCTATTCCTAAGGTCGGTTCGTGCAGTGAAGTGTCGTCCTGGGAAGGCTCACACGGGTCTGGTAGGTAAGCACAGAAGACCTCATTCCTACGGTATCTGTTGCGGAGAAGGTTGTGGGCGTGGTATGCCTGATTCACATAAGCGCCGAACCTGTATTCTACCACCATGACATCGGGCGCGGACCGCTTCACAATGATTTGATCCAGAACAAAGTGAAATTTGCTGTCGAACCAGGGCAGTAAAACACTGGGAGCAACCTTGTCCGGGTGCCCTCGCACTTTCAAGACTCGAGACCTTTTGCTGTGTCGTTGTGGTTCCACCTTGACCCGGTTCCAGTACGCCTGCAAGTCGTGTCCCTCGAAGCCGAAGCTCTCTGTCGTTACTGCGCGCAGGATTCGGAACGCTCCTTCTCGATCCCACATTGTCACTTTCACAGCGGCGGTAGGGACGAACGGAAGAGCTGGTTTTAAACTAACAGCCGCGATCTTACCGAGCCGTTTTATTTGGACTTGGTTGATGAACTCGGGAACGGTTACTGTGCTGGGAAGTCCAGTCACAAGTAAGCAACAGTTGTTGTCCTCGGTCAGAGCGATCGGTCCGGTTGGTTCGTGGTACAATGTGCTATGGGAACTTGGCCACGGCGTATGGTACTCTTGGGGCTGAACCAGACCCTCGTGTTCGATATAATGAAGGATGCCGGTCATTATCTCTTCCGAGGCTGATACGGGCGTGCTATCATCCGTCGAGGTAAATCTCTGAGACCCAAGTTCCGTGTGTGGAAGCGATGGTGTGCGGGGTGGTTGCTTGTGTTGGAGTTTGGCTGGCGATGGAGTTGTGAAACGCCTAGGTTATGAGGAATATGTTAGTGTTCAATCATAAGGAGTTTTAATGAGAAAAGAAAAATGCTCTTTCCTACGCCGATCGCCAAGGGAAGGAGGAGAAAAGAGAAAAACAATCATCTTGCTTGTGAGTTACTTGCCTCGCGGACTTCAGACACGGAGCGGCCCCACCCTGGTGCCAGCTCAGGGCGTGTGGTTCGGATGGGTGGTAACGGAGTACTATCCTCTCGCAGTTCCTCAAGGAGCGTTTTGAGATCTTTGTGATCCATTTCGCTGCCAAAAATGATGTCCTTGGGGTGTTGTTGTGTCAGGGAAGGGAAGACACTAAGCTGGCTAAAAGACAACTGAAGGGCCAGAGCGGGTTGAATGCTAGATGTGGGTGTCAGGTTATTGGTCTCTGAGATAAGTACATGAGAATTTATAATTATTCAATATACAACCACCAGACCGGCCCTACACACTTAATTTGCTATGGATCGAAAATTGCCTTCTATCAACTGTATATTGTATAGAGTAGAGAAAATCTCTGGCCACTTGCGCGAAGTAGCTTCATCATTTTCTGGGTGTCTACATGGAGAGTCGAGATACCAATGCCTCTTAGCCTATGAGATTTGCCACTATTGTCAGCGACTATGCCCATCTCAATTTGTGTGTCAAACCACATCCGATCCCATGTGTCTGAGCAGCAACTGTTTGGGGACCCCAGATCGCCAGCAGGTCGTGGCTTGAAAGGCAATCTGGCGAGACTGGAAGTCTTGCATAGGTCTCTGAGCCTCGGATCTGGTCCACATGATGACCTTGACGGCGTGTGCGGTGTAGCCATTTATGGGACCGCTACTGCTGACTTGTTTAAATGGCTCAGGACTGACTGTTTTAGGACTCAGGACTGTTTGTTTCTGATATTTGGCATTACTCGCTCTGCTTAGCACGTTTGATCAGGGGCTTCTCGTCATCGGATGGCATGTCACCAGAAGAAGACGGCGAAGGCGTCCAGGTGTTGTCACACTCCGAGCTGGGAACGACAGTCTCCGTTGGAGGACTTGGCACAAATTACTGCAGAACGGGGGAGCATGGGCTCCCATGAGGAGTACGACGCGCAAGTCAAGGAGCGGCGAGTCGACCCCAGCGGCGGCGAGCTCCCAATAGAGGACCTCGTCGTTGACATTGAAGATGGTGCCGGTCCGCTTCCTGGCTTCTTGGTAGTGGATGAGGGCAAATCGCCAGGGGTGCACGTACTCCGTGAGCGAATGGAAAGTTCGACTACCAAGTAAGAGGGGGTAGTTTGACTGAGGTTGAGGCGAAGCGTTCGTGCACCATTCAATCTCGACGACCGTCGCAGTGGTACTTCTTTGCCTGGGGTGGGCGGTCGAAGGTGGTCATCAAAAGCATCTAGAGCCTCGCCAGTAGCCCCAGTTACTTATGGTATGGCTGGCGCAAAACGGGGCCATTCCCAGCGGCAGTCGGGGCAAGACCACTAGAGTTGATAATGGACTTACCGTGCCGGCCCACGACCGACTCGCCACGAAGGCCGGAAACGGAAAGTTCCCGCAATATCGCCTCCATCCAGAGAAATGCCAATGGATTTTGCCGTAATTGTCCATCGAGATCCATGGTGTTAGCTTATTATAAAACTTTTCTTACTGAACTGTATGGTCTGGTTGGTCGATGTGAGGATGAGAAGCTGAGCTACCCGGGGTAGCTCCTCACCATGCCCCTTTGGAAAAAGCTGCTGTCTTTTATAACTAACTAGATGACACTGTGTGTATTGCACAATGTGAATGTGCCAATTGATTTGATAGAAAATTGTCGTCAGTTGTAGGAGGTATGCTAACAACAACTCATGTTAGACCGTGAAAGCTTCAATGCGAAGCTCCCAGGGGCTGGTGGGGGTGCGACGTTCCCTAACTTTAGCGGCTAGCTGCCACTACCAACAGCAGTGAGAGTCGGGCTCGTAACCTTGCGCATTACTTATTTAAGTCTTGATCCGACGTAGAAGATTTGCAGGCAATGCACCATATCAATTGAGTACGTCTTCGGCTGCTTAGGTTTGGCTGTCGGTTGCTCGCATCTACGAAACCTGCGTGAAACCGGCGTTTACGGGGTTATGCTCATCATACGAGAGCAGGGCGAGTAAGCAGTCAGTTCCGCCGTGGTGGATTCTGGTCAGAACCGACTGGGTGGATCGCAAGACTTAAAATCCACGACCACCTGTCCAGATCAGATCAGGCTTCAGTAATTGTTGCTTCTACAGGTCGATAGAACACTTGCGCAGAGGTTATGATCAATCGAATAAATTTGATTAATTGACGTATTGTTATTTTCCCCCGTTTCTTTTATTATCGTTCCCACCCCCATTCTCACTATGGCTGGCCATTCCCCCGCACGCTTCGCAGAGCTCCAAGCCGCCGTCACCACAGCGCGCGCCCAATTCGACGCCGCCAAGGCCGCCCAACCCGAGAACCTCGCTGCCGTCCTGGAAGGCGTCGAGGAGAACCCCGTGCAGATCCCCTCGCGCGGCGGCGGCCGCCATATCGAAGCGCGCCTCTACCGCTCCACCACCGCCAAGGATGCCGCAGCCACATCCTCCGCGGGCCCGTCGCCTGTCCTCGTCAACTGGCACGGCAGCGGCATGGTCTTCCACATGTTCGGCCAGGACCGCCCCTTCTGCGCCCAGATGGCCCGCGACCTCCCCGGCCTCGTCGTGATTGACGCCGACTACCGCAAGGGGCCCGAGGCCCCTTCCCCGCGGCCGTGCACGACGTCGAGGACGCGCTGCGCTGGGTCGCGGCGCAGCCTGACGTCTACGACGTGGCCCGCGTCGCCGTCTCGGGCTTCAGCGCGGGCGGCCTCCTGGCGCTCGTGGCCTCTTCGTCCTTCCGCCAGACCTTCGCGACCAGCGACGACGCGCTCAAGCAGATGCAGATCCCCCTCGTCGTCGCGGTGTACCCGCCCACGGACCTCTCCGTCCCCCCGAGGCCCGCAAGCAGGTCGAGAGGCCCGTCCGGCCCATCCCGCCGCAGATGGCCGCGCTGTTCGACGAGTGCTACACGCCTGACCCGGCGGCGCGCAAGGACCCGCGCGTCTCGCCGGGGCGCGCCGACGCGGCGCTGTTTCCCGGGCACGTCGTCATCGTCACGTGCGGGGGCGACAACTGCGCGCCCGAGGCGAACGAGCTGGCGGACCGGCTGAGGGACGGGAAGCGCAGGGTCGTCAACGAGGTCATGGAGGGGATGCCGCATGCGTTTGACAAGACGTGCCGGCCCGGGACGGCGGAGTGGGGAGCAGAAGGATAGGATGAATGCGCTCATTGTTAAGGAGCTCAGGGAGGCGCTGAAGATTTAGGAAGGGCTGGGGTTTCACCCGAGATATATATTGGGAATGAGAATATGACGAGAATGACTATAGACTGTCCTTAGTGAGTGAAGCGAACTTTCAACTCTGCTGCGCAGTTGATACCTTTATCATGGGTCAATTACATTTGATTTCTTTCTCTATATGAGAACCAGCAAGATAGTGATACAGATAGCAACAACATTCCAGTTTGCTCTACGTTACTGCTGCTCAATAGCTTTTTGCATGCCCGCCACCCACTCGTAAAACGCCCAAGCCCCCGGGTCGGGAATCGCCTGCCCCTGCGCCTCGGCCACGTACGACGCCCGGCCGAACTTGGCCTTGAGATGCCGCGTGCCCTCGGCCTTCTCGTGCGCCACGCGCACCGCGGCCGCGAAGTCGCCGCCCGTCTTCGCGAAGGACTCGGCGAAGGGGATCATGACGTCCATGACGGTGCGGTCCCCCTCGCGCGCGCCCGTGTACTTCTTCAGGGTCTCGACGGCCTCGGCCAGGGTTTGGGCATAGGTAGTAGAGGAGGATGCGGACTGGCCGCCGTTGCGCTTGACGACCTGCTGGAGGGCGGAGGTGAAGGCGGAGAGCAGGATGCAAGGATCGCGCCCAGGCTCCCGCCCATGTTGTCGACGGCGTCGGTCGTGGCTAGGAGGAACTTCATGATGGAGCCTTCCTTGTTTTCGCCGCGGTCTAGTATTGCGATAATGTCTATTACGGCAAATGTCAGCCGACGTCCCAAAACGAATAAACGGCGAATATGGCAATTTAGGGTGCTCACCTTCTGAAACGCCTTGTACTGCTTCACCACAGTCGCCGTCGCCCATGATCATATCCCATTTCGTGAGGTTCGGCTCCGCAGCAATAGCTGCTAGGCAGGCTGTTCGGATTACGGAGTCTAGTAGGCTGGGTGCCACTGTTTTGTTGTTGTTCTGTTAGCTTCCGCGTATAAATCATACCTGTTGCTCCTTCTCCTACGCAATATACTTACCTTTGATATCATTTTCATGCGCCAACTCCGGCCTGTGCTCTATGTGCTCGGTGGTACTCTCTTCGGTTTGAGTTTTGTATGCGTCGGGGGAAAAGACATTAGGCCAGTGGACAGCATCAGTCTTCATGTCCAAGAGATCAAGCAGCTCCTCGACCGGCGCAGAGACCTCGTTGGCGGCGTTGGTAAGGTTGCATAGCGAGATGGAGAAACCGGGCCCGTTCAACGACGTCTCAAACGAACCCGACAGAATCCGTGCCGGCTTGATATTCCACGTCCGGCCCAGCTGTACCATCGTCTCGTCTGTGAGCGCGCCCAGCTCCAGGTTGCTGACACCGCCGTAGTTGTTGATCAATAACACGACTGTGTCGTTGTTGTGGAACTCGACGAACGATCGCTCGGGGTCGTTCGGGTCGCAGAGAAGCTTCAAACAGTGGCTGATCAGGTCCTCTACCGGAGGAAACGGGCTTAGCCTCTGAGCACCCGGCTCGTTGTGGATGCCGGCTCCTACTACGACGACGTCGGAGGGGAGGGTCTCGTGCTTGGCCCGGCCGGGCACATGGCAGTGGTCGAGAGCAGACCCTATCGAAACGACTTCGGCATTAACCGCCGTTGCCAGCTTCACGCACCGGTCGAATGAGTACTTCTTAGCCGCTGCTGCTGTGGTAATCTTGGCGGCTGTTGTTTCAGGGGCCTGTCAGTAATGCCCCTCCTCGCGCACCATATCAAACTAAAAGACTTACGGATCATGTGGCCCGGCATGCCTCTCCTGCCCACCACGGCAGACTTGCTCCTCCCCAGCGACACATCATCCGTCAACGGGATGACGGCGACATTCCTGCACGTGCCGTCGGCCTTGGCCCGCTCCGCCGCGAGGCCGAAGTGCAGCTTGTCGCCGGTGTAGTTGGTGATCATCATGATGTGCCCCTCATCGGACGGCGTGGCCCGGACGGCCGCGAGGATCTGCTTGGTGCTGGGCGACGCGAAGATGTCGCCGCACGCCGCGGCCGCGAGCGCGCCCTTGCCGACGTACCCGGACCACCCGGGCTCGTGGCCGCTGCCGCCGCCCGAGATGACCGAGACGGCGCGCCGGTCGTGCTGCTTTTCGTACACGACCCGCTCCGACTCGATCAGGCCCAGGTGCGGGTTCGCCGCGGTGAAGGCGCGCAGGTACTTGGGGACCAGGGTGTTGGCGGCCGTCTCGCTGGAGGTAGAGAAGGACTGTAAGTAAAACGCTCCGTGTCGCTAATGAATTGCTTACTCGGTTACTTACGGAAAGAAGTGCTTATCCGACATCTTCGGCCTGATGTGTCTCCTTTATTGAATTTGGCGTTACGTGTGAGGGAGAAAAGGAAAGAAGCAACTTGAGGGCGTTTCAAGTTCAATCACCACCTAGAAAATGTCAACACCATTAACAGACAAACGTACTCGTGGCCCTTTTTGAGATGCATCGTCCTATCGTGGATCAGCGACATTTGACTCCAGAATTCAGTCTGATCACGAGCGTCCGAAGTGTTTCCAAGGCAGACCCTTTGTTTCTGCTAGTCAATGTATGTGGCCGCGACTCGAGTCCCATCTCACAAGACCGTTGATTCTGGCTAGTGTCGGACACACACCCGCGTTTCGAGTCAATTGGCGGCAACTGACCCAGTACTCTTGTCTAGGAGAGAGCGCGCATAGTGGTCGGGAATAATGCGATGCAGGACGCAGCCTAGCTCCATCTCGCATTGCCAGATTGGGAATCTCCGCATTAGGGTGCGGGTAATGGTGACGGCGGTAGCACTAAGTGCACGAGTCAGGTGCCATTATGGATTGCGGCCTGGTAGCTATTGCGGAGCTGATACGACGATGAAAAAGCTGGGGTTGGAGTTTGCGGGGAATGGTGTTGGGGTTTGTGCCTTCCCCTGCAGCAACATTTTCGCCAATAGCTCGCATCCCCTTTTGGCGTGCCCTTTGCCCTGTCCCGGGCGAATTGACCAAAGCCCCCCGAGACGAGAACTTCTCCCTCTGCATCCTCGTTTCGCCAGGAATCATCCGCCTGGACAGATCATACCGGAGTCAGCTTGCTCATCCATTGTTTCATCCCCTAGCCCCAGAACGGAGCGTCAATTGGCGCGCGCTCTTATCTCGTACTATCACTGGCACTATCGAACCATAACATGGATAGCCGCGATACTCCCGCCCGGAGTCTGGAAACGGACGGCTCGCAGTCTTCGAAGCCGAAGCGCATGCGCAAGTCGAGGTCTCGAGGGCTTCGCACTAGGACTGGATGGTAGGTCCCGTCGCCAATAGCACTTGTCAGGCATAGCAATAGGCACCTATAGCTGAATCTATCTATCTGTAGCTTGACGTGTCGGTCTAGACACAAGAAATGTGACGAGAATCGTATGTTTATCCATGGTCTCGAAGGCCCTGAACTGGAGCTGATGACGACACGACAGTCCCGACCTGCGGGCCCTGCTCCATCGCGAGCCGCGCCTGTGTCTACAGCGAAGAAGCAAGTCGCAACCCCGCCGCGCCGCGGCAATATAGCCAAGCCAGCAGCATCGACCCGTCCCTCTCGGCGGGGTCTGCCTCTGGACTCGCTCTACCTGAGAGGCGGGAGTCGATTTCGAATCCATTCCACATGTTGGCGGAGGCTGCCTCCTCGTCACCACATCCACCTCGACCCGTGCCAGCCCCGGCTTCGATCCCGGCGTCTTCTCCACACGCAGGTCCACCCGCCCCCTCGCTCATGACAATAGCCGAGTCGTACCAGTATGCGCGCTCGCCGGACACGGTGGCCTCGGAGCAGCTGACGGCCGACATGGCCTCGAACCGCTGGCTCGACCTCTTGGCGACCGACGCGGCCCAGGCCGACGCCAACTTCTCATTGGCCCCGAGCCCGGCCCCGTTCGAGGAGGATTCGTCGTCGTCGGCTAGCCACACCCATGCTGAGTCGCGGCCGATTGGTACCGAGAACCAGCCCATCGCCGGTGGTGATGTCACGACGACGGTTCCGTCATTGGTGGGCACCTTTGAGCGGCATGCTTGGTCGCTCGACCAAGACATCAAACTGACGTCGGAGGAAGCTTACCTGTTCCGAGTCTTTGCGGAGAGAGCCAGCCAATGGGTAAGCGAGCCTTACTGGTAATCCTCAAACGTACTCTGTAATTGCTAACATGCGATCTCCCCGAAAGCTGGATCTGTTTGACCCTCATGTAGGTGCTCTATCTCTTGGTATCATATGTGAACATACCAAATGTGTCTGTTGATGCTTACTATCTTGCATAGAAACACTTTTCCACACACGCTATCAGACTTGCTTTACGAAATGTTGGCTTGTCCAAAGCCATCTTGGCACTGTGCGCGCGACATCGTGCCACGTCCTTGCAAACTGCTGGCCATGCTGTTGTCGCTCATCCGTCATCATCAGAGTCAGACCCATCCAGCATGGCGGTGCAGTACTACTACGAGACGCTACACTACCTCCAGATCGCTCTCCAGTACGAATCATATACGCACTCGGAGGAGCTCCTGGCTACTGCTCGTAAGACGTCCCTCCCCGTCCCAAGCAGTTCCCGTAAGCGAGTGTATGAAGCATGCCGGTATACTAACATCAAGCGGTGGTGGCTATGTAGTGGTAATCTCAACGTACGAGATGCTTGATTCTTCGAAGAGCAACTGGAAGCGGCACCTCAAGGGCGTCTTCTGGATCCAGCGCTCGCAAAACGTCAACGGCGTCTCCGGCGGCCTGCGGCAGTCCGTGTGGTGGGCCTGGCTCCGCCAAGACATCTGGGCCGCCTTCCGGGAACGACGGCGGTGCTTCTCGTTCTGGCGCCCCCTGGTGGACTACCCGGACCTGACCCAAGACGAGCTGGCGAACCGCATCGTCTACCTCCTGTCCCAGACGGTCAACTACTGCGCTAAGAGCGACAGCGGCAGCGGCAGCAGCGGGAGCGGCGATAACTCGGCGCAGAAGCGAGCCTACCTCGGGGAAGCCCTCTTGTCGGAGCTCGAGCGCTGGAAGATGCACCTCGGACCTAGCTTTCAGCCGTTGCCCACGGCGGCGGTCGATTTGCAGAGCGTGTTTGCGCCGATATGGATCCATCCGCCTCGCTTCGCCGTCTCGATGCAGATATACAACTTTATTCGGATCCTTATCACGTTGCATCGCCCAGTTGTCTCGTCCGGGTTTGACGGATATCTCAAAACGCAGAAGATCCTGCACGAAGCTGTGAATACGATATGTGGTATCGCCATGGAGCTGAGAGATGAGGGGAGCCAGATCATGTCCGCGCAGTGTTTATTTGGAGGTGAGTTCGTATTCTCTACATCGTTAAGTGCCATTAAAACTCCTTGCTGCCCCAGTTCCCAGACAGGCCCAGAACCATGACTTGTGTGCTCCTGTTGCTGATACATGGTGGTATAATAGCTGGATTATGCGTGCAAGAGGAAGAAAAAGCGCAGGGCCATCCTATCTCTGATCGACGCCTGCGAAGCCCGGACGGGCTGGCCGATGGCGGCGCTTCGCGATGACCTGATGGCCGAGTGGGCTCGAGTGTCGTAGTGAAACACGTCATCTCTCGTCATCATCATACCGCAGCCACAGTATGTGAGCGCTGCATGTCGTAGTTGTTGATCGCCTGCACTTTCGCCGCGGATGCCGATGTGGGATCGAATGTGTAACCACTAGGTAATCTGTCAGTGCCTCGCTCTCGATACAGCATGCTTGATGATGGGCAGGGGACAAGGACACTTACAGCCACTCCTTCGTTAACCGCCTGGCCAACTCCAGACCAATGACCCGCTGCCCGAGGCAGAGAATCTGCGCATCGTTGGACAGCACCGCGCGCTCGACGCTAAAGCTATCGTGGGCCGTCACTGCTCGTACTCCCGCCACCTTGTTGGCGCTGATGGCGACTCCCAAACCAGTGCCGCAGATGAGCAGCGCCCGGTCGGCCTTGCCGGAAGCCACCAGCTCAGCCGCCGCGATGGCATATTGCGGGTAGGGCGTCTTGTCGCTGGACGAGTTGGGTCCGACATCAATCACCTCGGCCACGCGCGGGTCCGCCGCCAGGTCCGCCGCCAGCTTGGCCTTGTACTCGAAGCCGGCATCGTCGCCGCCGATGGCGATTCGGAGTTTGTTAATCGACGTCATTTGAGTTTGAGGTAGATGAGATAATGTGCTTTGTGATAATTATGGACTGATAATTGATTGGCAGTACGGGATTCTGGTAGGGCAGGATTTATTACTCAAAGGATAGCTAGCTAAAAACGACGATGCGGGGGTGGTGTTGAGGCTATTATGCTAATTCGCATTGCTGAAGTCTTTCGCACGTCATGAGACAGGCCCGCGGCGGCAGGAGGTGTCATTTGCCTCGTACGGAGGGTATTGGGCGTTGTGACCTTTAGCCGAGCGAGTGTGCCTCGAGACGCGATGCAGACTCCACATGCGGGGAAAACTTGGCGAGATCTGGAATTCCCATTCTTACCCCTGATCGAGTTGGGGTCATGAGGGGGAGCGGTAAGGGGGCCATGCAGGTCGATGCAACACTGGGGGTGGGGCAGCGGCACTGCGGCAGGCACTTTCGGGCTTCGTCCGAATTCTCAAATATGCGTTATGACGAACGAGCTTAATGATGCGACGATGCCCGACTTGTTGGAAACTTTGGGAAGTTGACGATAAGCGTTGACAGTTGAGACTCTTCCTATCCACCCCTTTCACCGACCCGATTGATCAACATTTACGACGACAAATATACGGTTGCCAAAATGGAGTGGAAAAAGGACAACAGGACTTACAAGATTCTCTCGGACGCCGAGAAGGGCGGATATGGCGTCGTCGCGCCCATAGCGTAAGTTACATCTCACCTGCCACCACTTGACTGTCTGTCGTTTTGGCTGGTGTTGCTCTTTGACTGACATACTCTCCCTTCGCAGCTACAACATCGAGTGCATCCTCGCTTTCATCCGCGCCGCCGAGGCCAAGCGCGCCCCGCTCATCATCCAAGTCTTCCCCTGGGCCATCACCTACAGCGACGGCCTGCTGGTGCACGCCGCAGCCCAAGCGGCGCGCGCCGCCTTGGTGCCGGTGGCCATCCACCTCGACCACGCGCAGGACGCGGCCCTGATCCGGCACGCGGCGGAGAAGCTGCCGTTCGACTCCATTATGGTCGACATGAGCCACTACGAGATGGCGGAGAACCTGGCCAAGACCAAGGAGCTCGTCGCGTTCTGCAACACCCATAAGATCTGCACCGAGGCCGAGCCGGGCCGCATCGAGGGCGGCGAGGACGGGATCGCGGACACGGCGGACCTGGAGGGCGCCCTGACGACGCCCGAGCAGGTCGACGACTTCGTGGCCACGGGCATCGACTTCCTCGCGCCCGCCTTCGGCAACGTGCACGGCGAGTACGGCGCGCGGGGCCCCGTGCTCGAGTACGACCGGCTGGCCGCGATCCGCGCCAAGCTGTCCGCGTCGAAAGATACTGATGTGCGCATCGTGCTGCACGGCACCAACGACTTCCCCGAGGACGTGATGAAGCGCTGCATCCAGGGCGGCTGCAGCAAGATCAACGTCAACAAGCTGGTGCTGGACGACTACCTCGCGTACATGAAGGCGCAGGCGGCGACGGCCAGCCTCACGACGTTCATGGAGGAGGGGACCAAGGCGATACAGAAGCTGATGGAGTGGCAGATGGATGTTACGGGGTCGGCGGGGAAGGCATAAGGATACGGTGCCCGGCTTAATGAATTTATAACTATTTGATGCAAGTTCCATCACGTCCTAGAGTTCTATCTCTGATCCCGAACGCTGTGAAGATGCAGTTGTGACTGGGCATGTCCCTGGCCCCAGACTCATTACGCCCCGGGCGTAAACACCAACAGTATATAGAGCCTGTTACTTGGCCTTTCTGTCACATACGACCATATCCTGCTGAATCCTAGGGATCCCGTCCGCTCTCCCATATATAAGCAACAGAGAGCCGAATTAGTACTAGGGTCGGTGACGACCTGGGAATCCTCGGTGTTGTATGTTTTGTTCTGTGGTTTTGTCGGGTTTTGCCTCTCCTTCAGCCGCAGAATTCGACCGTGCCACAGTAAGTTTTGTCATGTAAGTGTTTCATGCCTTATGGGCTTAGCGGGCGTAACATCAACTCGATGTGGGGGCAGACGACATTCAGGTGTAAGTCGCAATCGTGAAACTAGGGTAGAAGTGGTGTAGACATTGATATGAGACGAGACTTAGCAGCGATTTCTTGAGAAATGCTTGTGGCCTTTGTGATGCTGTGGGACTGGTATTGTTTTTAATACCTTTCTATTGGACGTATAATATTTACATGATGTGAAACCCCAAAACGCCTCTATGCAGTTCTGTCCTTCTTTTACCAAGCGCCAACGATGCCGGCTATGGGGATATCGATACCCGTGGTATACGTCGCCGTATCCGAAAGCAGATAGACGTACGCGCCACCAAGCTCCTGCGGCAGTGCCAGGCGGGGCATGCCGCCGTAGTACTTCATCTTGAGGTCCCAGTCGGGGCTGGTCTCGACGTAGTAGGTGAGGGCGGTCTTGACGAAGCCGGGGCTGATGCTGTTGACGCGGATGCCGTACTGGGCCCACTCCATGGCGAGCGTGTGGGCCATGTTGCGGACGGCGGCCTTGGTGCCGCCGTAGGGCGCCGAGGGCGCGGCGCGGTTGGGCCGGTACGACGTCATGGACGCGGTGAAGACGACGGACCCCTTCGTCTTGAGCTCGATGAACTTGCGCGCCGCGTACGTGGCGCACAGCCACGCGCCCGTCACGTTGAGCTTGTACAGCCGCTCGAACTGCTCGAGCGTGAAGTCGAGCGCGGGCTGGTGCTTGGTCGCGCCTGCGTTGGCGATCATGCCGTCGAAGCGGCCGCCGCGCGCCGCGACCTCGTCGATGGCGGCTTTGACCGAGGCTTCGTCCGTCACGTCCGTCTGCACGTACTCGAGGCGGCCTGGGTTCTGCTTGGCCAGGGCGGCGAAGTCGTCGCCCGGTTGGCTGATGTCCATGGAGAAGACCTTGCCCGCGCCGTTGGCGAGACACACTTCGGCGAGGCCGAGACCGATTCCTTGGTTTGCGCCGGTGACTGGAAGTTGCGTTTGCGGTCAGCCTGTGCTCAAGTGTCGCGGAGTATGAATGAGGGATAAGACTTACTTGCAATCACCTTGTCTTGGAGAGTGATTTGCCAGTTGTGGCCAGCTTGGGGCAGGGTGGAGGGGTAGTTATCCGCCACGTGAGCATCGCCGCTCGCAGCTGAGTCTAGCGCAGAAGGAGACATGGTGTGTAATATGGAAGAAGAGATGCTGAAGTCGAGGTGATGATTCTGGGCTTCAATGGATGCGGATTGTAGTCTTGCTTAGAAGCGGAAGACTGTAATATGAATGAGAGTTGAGGGTATCGAGTTAAAAGTGCTTAACATGAAAACTGTCAGTAATCAGTGCGAAATAGTCTCGCAAGATATATCTACACTTTTTCCATCGCAGCCTCTAACGACTAGCTCTTCCCCAATCGTGCTGCGGGGAATTTGCGCCAGTATGCGACTGGATTGGCAATATTGTAACGGTTAGTCGACAGAGTGTGGATATACGCTTAGCCGGTGCCGTCGTCTCGGGGCACATCTGGTCACCAGATCCCACTAGAGTGGCCTCGAGACGCGGCCAGGGGCTCCTGCATATGCGATGCTGTCCTCGTTCCGCGCCAAGTCTCCACCCCAACTCAGCTGCATGCCAAGCTCACTGCAACACGAGTCAGCACACCATGCGGGGGCAAGGGTGGTTCCCCGTACCCCGTGTGGGAGAAATATCACCACGCCATGGTGGGTCATGATGGAAACTGGGGAAGATAGTATGGGGAAAGGCCGAAATCTTGGAATGTCAAGATTCCTGGGTCCCGACTGTCTGGACATCAAGGCTGGAAGTCTACCCGTCAGTAGCTTGGCCTGTCTCGTGAGCCCTGCGGTCATCTATCGATTGAGAAAAAGCAAAGGCTGAATTGATTATAAAGACTTGGCTGCATTCTGTCGAGCGCAGATGATAAACAAGAACCTCGCCTCTACCCTCCACACCCACAAATACCTCAAGCTCATTGACGGCAGGCAGCCTTCCATACCAAATCACTTCCCTATATGAGCCGCCAAGCCCTCAACATGGATAACAAACATTTAGACAAGGCTTCAGGAGAGCACGAGGAGTTCGTGGAATCCGGCACGATGAAGGACCCCAAGTCCCAACATGAGTACGCCGAGGCCTATGTGCCCGACACCGAGGAGGAGCGGAAGCTGGTTCGCAAGATTGACCTCTACATTCTCCCGACAATGTGGCTCATGTACCTGCTGAGCTACATGGACCGGACGAAGTAAGTTGAGGAAGACCCCCTGACTGTGTTCTGTACATCACGATGGGACGAAATCGCTGACATCCGTCGTTTTCTCGCACCACAGTATCGGCAACGCCAAGATCGCCGGCATGGACAAAGACCTCGACCTGACCTCGGACCGCTACTCGATCGTCCTCATCGTCTTCTTCATCGGCTACGTCCTCTGGGAGGTGCCCTCCAACATGATCCTCGCCCGCACCAAGCCGTCCATCTTCCTGCCCGCCATCATGTTCCTCTGGGGCTGCGCCACCATCGGCATGGCCTTCATCGAAAGCTACCACGCCCTCATCGGCCTGCGCGTCATCGTCGGTCTATTGGAATCTGGCTTCGCCCCGGGTATGCTGCTTCTGCTGTCCAGCTGGTACAAGCCCGACGAGCAGGCCCGCCGCTTCGGCGTCTACATCTCGGCCGCCATTCTGTCCGGCGCCTTCGGCGGCCTCATCGCGGGGTCCATCACGAAAGGACTGGATGGTGCCCATGGTCTCGCGGGCTGGCGTTGGTTGTTCATCGTGGAGGGCGTCGCCACCGCCGGCTGGTCCATTATCGCCTCGTTCATCCTCATGGACTTCCCGGCCAACACCAAGCGCCTCTCGGAACCCGAGCGCGAGCTGGCTATCCGTCGTCTCATGGCCGATCCCTCGCGCTTCGACGGCGGCGAGGACCGCCCCAAGCTTTCTCACTTCCAGGCCCTCAAGGTCGCTCTCACCGACTGGAAGGTCTGGCTTTTCGTTGTCGGCTACATGGCTGTGGTTGGCTCGTCCACGCTGTCCTACTTCTACCCGACTCTGGTTGCTGGTCTTGGTTACTCCACTGTTAACGCTCAGTACATGACCATCCCTATCTGTAAGTCTTCCATAATTGTATATACCGACATTGATAACGAGTACTAACACTCCATTGCTAGATGTTGTCGCATTCGTCGTAACAATTGTTGTTGTCGTCTTCATGGACAAGTACCCCCGCTGGAGAGGCTTGGTTCTGGGCTGCTGCATGGGCGTGGCCTGCCTGTGTGCCATCATCACCTGCGCCGTGTACGACTTCAAGGCTCGGTATGCTCTGCTGGTCATCATGGCATCGGGTCTCTGGGCTTCCAACGGTCTCTCGCTGGCATAGTAAGTCAACCATGATGATTGGTCTTTTTGGCATATGACAACGATTACTGACTATCTGGTTACAGTGCAAGCTCTACTTTCACGACAATGACTGCCGAGGTTCGCGGTATCAGCCTTGCATTCGTGAATGCTATGGTATGTAACATCCCAATACAAGTATTTCTGTGTGAACATCAGCTAACGCAGCAATTGCAGGAAACCTGGCTCAAATCTACGGGTCGTACCTGTTCCCATCCAAGGACTCGCCAAAGTACCTCATGGGCTTTGGAGTCATCTCCGGTCTTTGCTTTACCGGTGTCGTGTAAGTCTCAACGCATTCACATCATTGACATTTTGTGCTGCTTCCTTTCGGACTATGACTAACGTTTTCACAGTGCTTACCTCGCGCTATTCGTTCTCCTCAAGAGACCTACCGCCAGGCGCTAGGAATCCATTCCCAGGCTCTTCACGATCAACGAAGCTCTGTATATGATATCCAAATTTGTTCAATTTTCTATCTTTAATTAATGATATAACTCGTTTACAATTCAATGTGTTATGTGGCTATGCACGCTGTGGAATGAAAGACCACAGAAACTTGGGCATCATCGGCCATTGCCGTGCACAGGAAGCTCAGTCAACGCAAGTACATCAATTCAGTCGTGTCGCTAGAAGGCAAGAGAACAGATAGTTCCCTGATAAGCGTTTAAGCGAGGTGACAATCTGGTCGAAACCAACAAGAACCGGGTAAATTACCATGCCAGGGGGCGATTAGTTCGCCAGAGTAGACAGGGCATTGGCTTGACCGCTCGAGAATTGGCAAGAGAAACGAAGCGATGTACGACCTGAAAATGCTTATCAGGGCCAAAGCGCTGCCTACCTAATCAAGCTGTCTGGAAGGGACTCCGCCTGCTAGACCCCAAGATCTACAGGGGTTAGCTGCCGGGGTTGAGAGGACGGACAGTACTTTTTCAAACATAGAATCACCTCGATGAACAAAAGCATTTCCGGGCTGTTCGGAGACTCAAGCAAACTGCTTCTTTCACTCACGGCAATTAAGGAACCAACTACATGCGATGACATTGCTTCGTCACCTTGAGGTGCCCTTCAGGTGCAACCGCAACAGAACGCAACGTCGGTAAATGAGGAACTGCAGAGGTTCGCTCTTGAGACTAATGGCCACTAATCGCCAGACCGTAATCCCCACAGCCCTGGGCTCATTAACAACCAACAACGCAAGGGATAGAGTTTCTAGGTGCACATATAAGCTTCCAGGACAACTACCTTCGCTCCGAGTTCCAAGAGCATTGGTATTCATTCACTTGATTCCATAGCCACCGACTTGAGCCGACCCATCCCATCATGAAGTCCGCTGTTCCTTCAATTGCCCTGCTGCTAGCTACGTGCTCGCAGCTTAGCTACGGGCATGACCACGGCCACCTGAACGCCCGTGATGGGGACGAGCCATGTACGCGCCGTGCCGATGTATGTGCAACCTCTTTACTTCTTTCCGAAGCTCGAAGCCAAAGTTTCCCATTTTCGAAGCCTGGACGCCCGGAACTGACGCTAACATGAGAGAAGCTAACATGAGAGAATACAACGTACAGATGAAGCTTTGCTCTGGCGGCAATGGCACCGGCGACTGCTACCCCAATACCTTTGCGTTCCAGAAGTGCTACGACTTGGCGGGCTCTTGGACTCAGGCGAGAACCCTGACGCCGCACCAGACCTGGTACGACTGTTATGCATACACGTGAGTGGCAGCCCGCATCATCTCCTTCCATTCATTATTATCTGCTAACTTGACCAATTCGTCATCTCGCAGGACGCCATGCCCGTCCATTACTCCGGCCGCCGAAGTCGACTGCAAGCCCGCCATGGACTGCGACCTCAAGATCAATAATGCTGAGAATGCGAAGGCACTCTTCTTCCCTGGAACAGATTACAGGAGCTGGGATCTACAGCTTTACCACTTACAGGGCATGATCAAGTCGTTCGCGTGTTTCTCCAGGCTACCTTCGGGCGAGTCTAGTATCGTCGAATGAGGGCTGGGCGAGATAGTAGGGTACAAACAATGTTTTTCCTTTCTTCAGTAGTTGATTGACTGCTAGAGAGTTGGTTGTTGTTGCGTGGGGCAGCCTTTGTCTACTCCGTATATCGCAATTACACGATGGGCTTACACTCAAATCACATATTGGTATGGTTATGGTCTCTTAATTGAAGCCACTATCTATGTGTCTATGGCATTCGAGACCATTTTCAGTCAGGTTCCTTGATCAGCAGACTGGTACTGCTTAGCTGTATTGACCAGCCATGTGAAATCTGATTGCAAAGCGCCTTCCTTCATCTTGTGAAGTTTTCGGTCGTTCCTCATCTGCCTTTTCCAACTGCTTGTCCCTGCAAGAAGCGTTGACATCGATTCACCAAGATCTCAGATCTGGGCATCGGCAGAGTTGCAGGGTCATGAGCCCACTCTACCATCATGCTTTGCCGATCCGGATGATTCTCTCGGAGAAAACGAAATGCGTTCTCGCTCTGGAACCAGAACGAGCCAAAGCGAATCTCCAGAATGCTGCCTTCCTGGCCCTGCTCGATGGTGACGATTTCCTCCAAGTCAAAATAGAAGTGACTCCATAGGAACACGCAGATCGCCTGCTCGTTCACGATCTCACGAGGACCTTGAACTCGTACGACTCTCGAGGATGTGAGGTCAGCAGGGTCTTGGGGAGCGACTCGGACTCGGTTCCACGTTGCTCGGACGCGACAGCCGAGGAATGCGACCTCTCGATGTCTGACTGCCGCCATGAAACGTCCGGCACCGGCTCTGTCCCAGAAGACGATTTTGGCCGCTGCGCCGTAGTGATTTCCAGTCGGGGGGTTGATGTGCGACTGGACAATGTGGCCGTATCGAACTCGTTGTAGGAGGTCAAAGTAGCCGATGTTGCTCGGCAAGCCCGTGACGAACACGCTGCAGTTTTCCTCCTCGGGGATGTCTGCAGAAATGTTCCGCCAGTGAAGAGCATTCCCCTCGTAGGCGGGGGCTCGGTCGGATCGACGACACGAGTTGCTGCTGGACGCCCTGGTTCGCATCATCGTCGGGGGAAGTGCCAGTTCCGGCACGATGGCGATGAACGAGGTTGTTCTCCATATCGGCTACTCTGGCGGGAGGGCCCGGTGCCATGTAGCGCTGGCCTGGCTGTCGTCCTTCAAACGTGATGGATGTGCCGCCTTCGTCCAGGGCCGCCAGCAAGGCGCCGAAGTTTGCAAGGCCATCTCCTGTAATGCATGCGTTAGACAGCGGCATCAGACGATCGGATGTATAAAGCAGGAATATTTGGTCTTACCAGTCTCAGAGGATGCGCTGAATTCCATTTTGATTTGGAATTGTTTAATGATGTTTCTGGGTAGTTTACTGTTGTTGAACTTTGTGCGACTGGATTATTTCAAAGAAATGGTGCTTTCTACTTTGAACCTGATGGGTTCCAGTGCAATGTGATGTAGAAAGGTTGCTTTGGTTGCAAATGGCCAGTGCAGTAAGTCTTATCAGGAACACAGGCTGTCAATGCCCTAAATCCAAGGTACTTCAAATGATTGTTCTATCTGTTCAAGTGAATACATGCCGGAACGACGACAATGAGAAACGCCCCACCTCAACAATCTAGCTGTGCATTGGAAAAATAGTACCTACAGCCTAGCCTAACTAGCAGTATCGAATGGAGGCAGGCCAGTACCACTGAATTTTTTAAATAGCCCACAGTGGCATGTAGATGCGGGTTGAGTTTCTGGTCGCGGCAGATACGCTCGCAGTGACTGTTCTAGTAGCAGTGCCACTCCCACTTTTGGGCCTCGCCGTCCGGGTAAGCCAGGTAGTAGCAATGGCTGTCGAGGCAGCTGCCCATGGCCTCCATCAAAGGGCCTCCCACAGGGTTAAGCAAGGCATAGCTGACGCCAACGATCGGTCCAGCATATTCAGTGTTTAGCCTACACGCGGGCTTCACCACTACATACCAAAGACTTGCAGACTTTGCATTATTACAAACCGGCTATCAGTTCGAACGATGGGTGACATCTGTAGTAGACTGACGGGGCTACAACAGCATGGATAGTATCTAATGAATCATTGATGGCCTATTAAAGAGACAAGAGAGATCCCATGATGCAAGACCTCCGCACCAATTCAAAGATTTTATAGACGCATCATCAAGCTTGAAACAAACCAGAACAAAGGGGCCGAGCAGATGCAAACGATCAGTGCCAGCCTCATGACACAACTGGAAGCCTTGAGTCATCACGAAAAGCAGCAGCAACGAGCACAGCTGCGATGACGCTGCCGTGTAGAGTCATGCCCAGCGAGCCCGTTGACCCTACGGGATCACCAAGCCTCCCGAAAGCACAATGGCGTGACTGTAAATCTACCTTTACAAGTCTGAGTGAATGGGTCATATGTTGCATAAGTGGCATCATCTAGGCATACACTCGTTAATGTTTGTGATGTGGCTTCTTGAGCTGAGATTGACAGTTAGGCCATCATTACGCAGACCAAAATAACCATGATGCGAGATGGAACACGTTTATATGGTCAGCACAAACCAGCTTCACATTAACTCACATATGTATCGTCTATAACGGTATCCAAGTTTCTCGATGCTGCTCTTTGGATATCTGTAGTTGGTGGCTGATTGCCTATTATTCAGGTCAGACTATCTCATCGACCGGGTAGGAAATGGAACAACAATGACTCAGGCTAGTGATAGTATTCTAATTTTGATTCTATTATAACCAACCAGTGAGTCAGAGTGTAACACAAACGCCTATCCAACTCCTGGCAAACATCCACTAGGAAATGCTACAAGCCTAAGGATAATACACCGATGTACCATTGGCCGCCACGTAGCCCATCATGATGAAGTCCTTGAAGATGGCCTTGCCACTCTTGATGATCTTGACCTGATCCGGCATACAGGTCTCCATGATGTCCCAGAAGTAGCACTCGGGCTTGTGCGGCTCGGGCAGCTTGTTCTTGACGCCCGAGATGTCGGTGGGTCCCGTGGTGCCGTGCGGCGTCTTGCAGCCCTTGGTCGACTTGCTGCCGGTCGCGACGTCCTTGTTGAACATTACGCGGCGGAAGATCTCGTAGGCCGTCTCGGGCTGGTACCAGGGGACTTTTGGGATGCAGTTGTTAGTTCATCCGTGCTTGAGGAGGGACGGTTGGTTGATGTAATTACGTACCTTCGTGTCCGGCGTTGTAGACGCGCGTGAAGGAGAGGTTGCCGAACTGGCGGACCATGCCGCCGACGTTGTCCTTGTTGGTCTTGAGGTCCGTGTAGCCCGCCTTGCGGAAGTCGGCGGAGTATTTTGAGCTGATGTTCAAGCTGATAGCCTCGCCACCTCGCCCTGGTTTGGTGATCAGTACACACGGATATTCCGTTGGCTTGGTTTATGAACTTACAGTTGCATTGGTAATCGCGGTCGCCATACATGAAGGCCACCTTGACACCCTTGTCGAGAAGACGGCCCAGGTCTGCGACGTTGTGACCGAGCATGAAGTCGCCAGTCTTGGTGAAAACTACAGAAGTTGCATTAGTAAACTATTCTTTTGAGATGCTAGAGCATGAAAAGTGTGCGTACCATTACTGACTCCTGCTGCGAAACCAGTGAAGTTGAGCGGCACACCGAGGGCGTCCTGCACCTCTTTCGAGTTCAGGTACCCAGCGGCAAACTTGGGAGGGAATGAGCCTATTGAGGCAGACGTGAGGTCAAATGCATTGTGCTATGATACAGTTAGCGGCCGATACTCATCTTCTAGCGGTTTAGGGACCCGCTTCCGGAGGCACTTACAAGAAGTTGGTTGTAAGGGTCATGCATAGTCTTGAAGCAAGTACCAAACGCAGCAGCACAAGCAGTGTTCGTCTCATTGTTGGAACCAGTGTTGATCGGATCCTTCTTCGCCTCCAAGGCCCGGCATTGGTGGATCAGCTTCTGGCACTGGGGCCAGCTCTCGACGGCCTTCCGGTAGACGGTCTCGTTGATGATCTGGAGGCCGTACGTGTTGTTGTAAGCCGTCTCCGGGTAGAACGGGATCTGGACCTCGGCGTCGAGGCAGGCGTTGATGAGGCCCACAGTCTCGACGTTGAGCGGGATGGCGTTGCTGATGTTCTTGGACGCGACGAGGGCGTTCTGCTTGTCGAAATAGGAGGCGAAGGTGGGGCCGTAGTGTCCGCCGTAGGACTCGGACCAGATGGAGAACTTGTTGGACTTGGGCTTGTAGTGCGGGAACCTAGTCGGCCAAGTTAGTTGTAGACCTTTTAAACTTTTGATGAAACATGGTGACATACTCAGTCATCCACGTCTGCATGAATTGCCATGCAGCATGGGCAGCAGTGGCTGTGGTGTTAGCCGTTGACAGCTCATCCTGGGACGAGAAGACACCGGCCAAGTTCGTCGAGTTGACCTGGACGCCCTCCATGGACTTGTGCTGAGTAACTTGGAACGGAGAATCCGGCTCGCTGATGGTGCCGTTGATCAGCCTGTCGTAGGAGAATCCGGTCTGGACCGGCTGGTCAATGTATAGCATGTTGACCTCGTTGTTCCACGACCAAGGGTTCAGGACGGTGTCTCGCGAGTTGGGCGCGACTCGGCAGGGCCCGTTCTCGCCGACGGCCGTGTTGACGGAGGGAGCACCGGGTCCGCCTTGCAGCCAGAGGGAGAGCGGCGCATTGGCGGGGTCCTTGCGGGACTCGAAGAACCAGAAGAAGGTGTGGATGTCGTAAGCCCGGCCCTCGGACGCGGACGCGGGGAGGTTCACGTAGCCGGAGTAGGACTTCACGCCGGGCGTGGTCTCGCAGATGTGCGTCTACATAAGTAACCAGTTAGTCGAGACGAGAAGACCGAAGATGAGTCTTCCGAAGACTTGCCTCC
This sequence comes from Apiospora hydei, assembly GCF_038363865.1. Lineage (NCBI taxonomy): Eukaryota > Fungi > Ascomycota > Sordariomycetes > Amphisphaeriales > Apiosporaceae > Apiospora > Apiospora hydei. The sequence continues at coordinate 1,993,260 of NW_027117369.1, forward strand.
TTGAAGTCAATTGTGATCTTCGGATCGGAAGGCGACCTGACGCTCAGGTGTCCAGGACGACCGACGGGGGTGGCGTTGCAGAAGGATGCTGCAGCCAGAGCTGCGGCCACCAGTGTAGTGAAAGCCATGATGATATTAACACTAACAGATTACGGTGCGTTGAAGCAGTTTGGTCAGAACAGTTTCTATGTCCAGTCACATCTTGACGTCTTATATGTTCGCGCTACACTAGACAGAGGTATGATATGATAGCTAGTAAGCATAGTATGTACGCATTGAAATTGCAGTGCCATGATGACAATCGCTACAACTACGCAAGTCTCGTCGCAAGTCTGGGGCTTGGGCTTACATGCGTGTGGAGAAAGGCCGCTAGTCCAGGCTTCCAGATCTTGTTCAGATCTGCAACTTGGTGCGACTAATAAGCTGAAATTCAAAGCGGCGCCTCTTTTCGTGTGAAGGATGGAAATTTGAAGGATTAGACGACGAGACTAGCCGAGAGCTAGTATGGTTGACCAGTGCGGATCCCAGTGACGAGGTCTCGTCTGATTGGTCGCCTGGGGAAGCATCCGAGCGGCTCAGGCTTCAGCCCCAGTGGAGCAGTTATTCGTACAGTAGACGAGCCCCGCGTTGGTGTCTTGGCATCGTGAAGCCACTGGTGTTCTTAAAATAGAGCAACAGCAAGGCTCAGCAAGTTCGGTGCCTCCTGCGCCGAGTCCCTAGTATCGCACATTTCAGTCTGGCGAACACCTACTTATCAATCATTCGATTGGGATTCGCATCTTTTAATGCTTCTACGTCACTGGCAATGCTCTATGTCAATTGTCGCAGTGGTAAATGCACAGCTAAGTGGCTTAATGGGCCGCCGCAACCTTCTCATTTCCACCACTCTTCCATGTCGATATCTTTTTCAATCTGGTCGATGCCATGTTTCGTTCGAGAAGCAGCGCGCGTCAGGTCAGACGATAATTCCTGTCTCTTCTCCCATCCCCATTTCCGGCAAACCAGTTTGATATCGTACTTCGCACCTACACGAATACTCGAGAGCTGTTCTACATGATTCCATCGTTTTAAGAGTTGCGGTTTTGGTCGCAACATTCTTTTTCAAACTTGGTTGCTTGGCTGTCTGCCACTGAACATACAGAATGGAACAGAGTGAGCAAGTTACCAGCAGCAATGGTAAACTCAAAGAAGACCATTCCACGGCTAGGGTTTTTAAAGCGTCACATGCTTCACAAGATCCATGTCATGGACGGTTCGAAAGGGCGTCCTGCGTATTGACTGGCTGTTTGTCCTGGTAACAGGGACAAGGTTCAAGTAGGACGGGGAATTACACGACGGAGACTCACTTGCCCAGAAATGCAATTCATATTTATTAAGTGCCGGATATCGCGCCATTGTTACTTTGATTTTTAAAATAGCCCACATCCAATAAATATCTTCAACAACCCCAAACTGCTGTCGCGTTTGTTACTTTTACAACTGCCTTACACCTATCACAATACCAACACTGTGATATTCACAATTTACAGTCCTCACGCTTAGCAAAATGGATGACCGACCCATTCCTTTGCAAGAGCAGCATACTGCTCTGCGGAATACGATCCTTGGCGCCGCTTTAAGCATACTCATATTGGTTGCCATGCTCACTCCTATCGTCTGCTCGGCACTCTCCGTGCCAAATCTGGACGTTGCTGCAGGGCTTGCTGTCTGGGGCTTGATAACCTGGAGCGCTTTAGCATTGATATTCTTGATGGAACAAATACCCAGTCGGATCCTCCACTGTTTGCTCGCCGGTGTTATCACCCTGGTGGCAGAGAGTATTTTCTTCTTCCTTGTCTCGGTTTCCACCTGGGCTACGAAGCCCTTGGTCTTGTTTCTGTCCTTCTGGGCCAGCTTTGCGGCTGAATACTTTGTGGGATTGATTTCGGACGCCGTCGAGTGGTGCGTGAAGCTGGCAGTGGCGAAGGAGCAGCCAAGGACACAGGGTAATGCGCAAACGCAGCCCGGCACTTCGGATCTCAGTTCAGAAGTAGTGCCGCTCACGACGGTCACTTGGGCGGGACGGGATGAACGGGGATCGGATCTCCCACCAGGTTACGAATCCAGCTCTGTCGATGCACCGAAGCCATTGAGCGTATCTACATAGGTCACTGCTGCTAATAGCCAGGATGGACCGTTTTGCCTACCCCGCGCTCGATATATCAAACCACACAATCCGGTCGCTACTCCTTTATGGATTCGCATATGCTGGGCTATATAAACCATCTCGACGCCTGTCATTTCGAAAAGCGCAACAACAACCTATGCATATGTACCAGGCGTGATCTTCGTCCCTGGTCACTTATTTGGGGTGGGGGGCTACTGGGCTTGCTAGGCTTGCTGGGCGATGGACCAAAGTTAGAGGAGAAGAACAAGCGCAAAAGCGAGCAAGTTGCCCACAGAATGAACAAATTTCAAGAAAATATTTCTATGGCGAGTACGTTTTTGGCTTTTAAACTTCAAAAGTCGGACCGTTTGGGGCTTTTGTCAGTTGGAAAATTCTCATTGTCCGCACAAGTGCTGAACACATGGTTCTTGCAAGTGAGGGAGCCATGCATTACGTAAAGGAGATCCTTCTGCCAATGGCTGGAGTCCGTAATAAAATAGATATTCCCGTTTCGTCTTTGCACGTACACTTCAAACCCACTCACGCTCATTCTGATTTTGCAGATCTCACTTCACCATCGTTTCCCCCACCAAGTACCAGCATTACTGGATTTGCAGCAGAAGCTCATATCGAACATCCCTGGCACTATGAACCAAACCGAAATGTTGACGGCTCTGCGGGCCGATTTACGGAAACGAATCCTCGCGATAGCATCTACCGGCTTTGTTTTCATCATCCTGGCCATAGTGACTGGATGTGACGCGTTTTCCGGGGAGGATTACGGCCCCGCTTCGTTCTTTGCTTGCATTGGGCAGCTGATCTGGACTACATTCGTACTTGGATACCTATACCCGGGCGTAATAAACGATTGCACCCGTTACTGGTATTCCGTCGTCGCCGGCTCGGTATCCCTACTGGCTGACACCATCGTCTTCATGATCGTCTCGTTCCGCGTCTGGTCGACCGTCCCTTTCGTCTTCTTCCTGTCGTTCTGGATTAGTTTCGCCGCGGAGCACTACATCGGCATCATATCGCGCCCCGTCGAGTGGTACGTGAACCGTACCGTGCCGATACAGCGGCAAGGAGCCCCTGCCGGTGGGCAGGCGCAGCCTGATGGTGCAAACCCAGAGGTGGTACCGATCACAGAGGTCATGTGGGAAGGCCGGGATGAACAAGAGTACGAGTTGCCCCCAGAATACGACCACGAGTGCGATTCGCGTCCCGAAACACCTCAATGTACATAGACAACGCATTTTGAACTCTCCATTGGTACTAGCAGACTGTATATGCGAGAATGGTAACATCATTTGTGTGGGATATGGCATTGAGTGGACTGTATCTACAGGATAATGGGGACCAAAACAAAAGCAAACAAGAAACAATAATCTACGGCGGCCAATACACAAGCGCGTTTTATCAAGCGCTCCCAAAAATCCCTTGTGCCGCCCCCTCCAGCTCCGCCTTGACCTCCCCCGCAAGATCCTCTCCGGCGTGATGCCTTCCTCCCCGTAGAACCCCTCATTGATATCGTCGCGCGCATTGAACCGCGTCCCATCCACCTGAGCGCCGAGGAAGATGCCGCGGGACTTGGAGTATATCCAAACAGGATCCCTGGCCCCGTGCAGCGAAGCCGTCCCCGCTCCCACGGGGCCCGCGGTCACGGACAAGCCCGCGCCAAAGCCGAACCTCTCCTGAGCGAAGGCCCGCACGGCCTCGTCCGTGTTGAGCACGCAGACGGACTCGGTGTGGTCCGCGCCCAGGATCACGCCGGCGCCGACGGTGTAGGCGCTGAAGGCCGAGGGCGGGCTCCAGCTGTTGCTGCCGTCGGGGAGCCGCGCCATGACCACGCCTGAGCCTGCGGAGCCGGACACCCACATGCCCGCGCGCACCGTGGTGAAGATGGCGATGCCCTTGGCCTGCTGGATGACTTCGGCGGGGATCTTGGCGCGGCTTTTGCTCTTCTTGCTGGCGTCGGAGTTGGGCGAGGGGGTGGTGGAGCCCAAGTCGACGCCGTCCTTGGTGAAGGACTTGAGGATCTTCTGGGCTTTGGCGATTTCTTTGTCCATTTTGGTGAAGGTGCGATATGGATGATTTGTTTTCGATTGAAGAGAAGTAGACTGTTGGAGAGCAGGGCAGGGATTGGTCCTGGTTGGTAGTGACTGTTACTCTTTGATGCTTGAGGTCACAGGATATTGGTTCTGTATTTTGAGATCTACATATGGTGGTTATATAGTCTAGTTTCGCAAGCATGCCAATCCCCTGTGTGGTCAATTTCTTCTTCTTCTTTCTATTCCAAATACGCAAGTTGTTGTAATGCTCAGTTGTGGCTGTGAGTAAGCCAGCATATGAGGCTATCTGGAGATCTCAAATATGGTAAAAGTACGCTTCTGTTAGCTAACATCAGCCAAGTATGCAGGTGCTATACGCTAACACTAAAGCAGCTAAGCCAGATGAATGCTGAATGGTCGACCACCGAGCCGGTGCGCTGAATCCCTGCCTAAACTTCATGGGCGCATCCACTACTTCAGCGCTAGACTGTGCCCTGTAAACGAATGACAAATAAAGGCGGCGTAGCCAAAAGTGTTCATCATCTGGCATATGTCACGTTCACTCAGCCACCTAAAGTGCGAGACAATGACTCGTCATTGCAGCTATGGTTTTATTTCAATACCCTACGTACATCTCCATCCGCACACAATAATGACCGTGGAATAAACGAGTGGGTGAAAAGAAAAGAAAAGCCAATCCAATTTGCGTTTCGTCCTAGTGTCTGCGCAGCATGGGATAACAACCAATAGCATAACCTTATCCCAACTAAGCATATTTAAACCTTCTTACCTACCTAGAAAAGATGTCAATTCGATTGCATACCAAATACGTTGTTCCAGACAGATGCTGCTCTGTCCAAAATGGCTTACCCAACGTTGCTATGCACCTTGGCTACTACCAGCAGCACCGGGAGCACCGCCCTGTCCGCCAAACGAGGCCTGGCTCTGCCCAGTGAAGTCCGCACCGGATATAGCGATCTGCGCTCCGCCAACGTGTTGCGGGTTACTGTAACGATATAGTGGCTGTCCTTGCTGCTGCTGCTGGCCTTGGGGGTTTTGCCATTGGGAGCTCGACAACTGCGATTGTCCTTGCTGAGGCCCCGCATCTGGCGGATATCCTTTATTCAACACAGGCCCAATGTTGCTCCAGGTCCGGCCAGGGTCCTGTTGACTGTGCGCCTGATAAAGTCTCGGTTCCATCTGTCCTGGCTGAGTTCCAGAGTATGAGTAGCCTTGGCTCTGCGGATTCACTTGGGTGTTGTGCATCATACCACCTGGTTCCTGAAGTTGACCTTGTGATGGCGCGTGACGTCTGTAGAGTGATTGTCCCATGTCTGTGGGCGCGTTCACCGTGTACGCACCCCCGCTGCCACTGAGATCCCCCTGGTTCATTTGACGATTGGGTGGATCAACTGCATTGCTTCCCTGGGGCTGGTAGTTGTGGTTGTTGTAAGGGGAACTGTACCCATGTGATATGGGGCTCGGTTGATAACGGTTGATGTTCAGGCCCGCTGCACCTCCTATATCCGAAGAGTAGCTGGGCTCATTCGTCTGGTAGGGGGTGTGGGTCTTTGCGCGCAGGCCGTAGTCGATGGCGCGGCGGTCTCCTTGCGTGCCGCGGATATCGCCGAGATAGCGACCAAAGTCCAGGTACGCCGTCTGCACGAGACGGAAATGGCGGGGCTGTAAAAAGACAACGATGCTACTGACGTTCGTGCCGTCGTCATCTTGGGCAACATGGCCGCCGTGGGCATCGTATTCGGCTAGTGCCAGTGCCGTTTGGCAGGCATTGCGGATCTGCCGCCCGTTCCACCGGCTGTATCTGTGTTCGCGGTAATGGTGCTCCGCGAAATCCTCGATAGATGATGCATCGAATGTGATCGTACGCCCTTGCCAGTCGAAGCGTTCCTGGATGAGGTCGAGGTTGAGCTTGAAGACCTTCTTGGTCTTCAGCTCGTCCAACTCCGGGTAGTAGAGACTCATGTGGATTCGGGATGCGAATGCCTCATCGAAGTCGCCAATGCGATTAGTGGTAAGAAAGAGGATACCCGTGTAATATTCAAGCACACGTAGGAAAACTTCAGTCCCGGATTAGATCAGCATTATGTATAAGCATCTAGTGTGGGGTAGCTTACCAGCGACCAAGTCGTTCCGTTCAAAGTCTTTACGCTCGCGAGCAGACAGGAAGACATCAGCCTCATCAAGCAGAAGAATGCATCCCCAACGGCTTGCAAGAGCAAAGTTCTTCTCCAGTTCTTCCTCGACGTCTCGGGCAGTACTTCCGAGGTCGCCTACAATGAGTTAGCGACACCATGTCAAACTTGGATTGCTTTCCTACTTACCACATGTTATATGAAATAATGGCTTCTGAAACAGCTCTGCCACTCCCTCTATCGGAACGTCAGCACTTGAACGTATATCATATCGTGTGCGAAAGATACTCACCGGCAGTGGTGGTTTTGCCGACCCCAGGAGCGCCATGGAGAAGCATGATAAGACCCTTGCCTAGAAAACTGCGGTCAGAGCTGATATAGTATTGACGCTGTGTCGCTTAGCGTACCTTTGCCTCTAACTAGATCTGTTCGATCATCTTTGGTCCCTGCAGCCCTTCTATCACGAAAGTGCTGAGTGACCAGTGACCTCACCATCTCTCGGTGGCCACCAGGAAGCTCAAGGCGATCAAATGCACTTAGCGTTGAGTCTCGCAAGTCCTTCTTCTCATATCTCAGGTAGGTAAGGTCAAGCTGGGCTTCAAATAGAGTTAGAAAACAGTTGAAACTTGTTGGGTTAGAGGTATCGACTTACCCCATTTGCGCGTCCGCAATACAAATGCAAAAGCACGGTATGTCATAACAAGGAACTTGTCGTCGCTTGGTTCGTCTTCAGTGCCAGGTGCAACTTCCTCCAGTGGACGAGGCGAGAGAATCATTGATGGGGGCCGGAACTGAGTTTTGGGCGCCAATTCTTCTAAAAATTCGTTCGCCAGCTTGATGTCATATGTCCGCCGGAGGAGATATTGGCGTAATCACAGCAGGGAAGGTCGCACTGGTCGTCTAGAGCGTATAGGCTAGCGATATAGATGGGCATGGTAGCGTGCATTAGATATGGATTTTTACAATACTCGGCTTCTTGATTGGTTGAAAGGCAGATGATGACTGCATGATGGAAAGGGTTGTGGAAGCGGGGTTTGGGGGCCATGGACATAGTCAGCCTGCACGGTAGGGAGGCTTCCCCTTGTTTGTGCACGAATCATTTGTTATATTCCAGTTTTGTTTTCGTTCACCTCGTAGTTCACTAAGCTCACCGAGGATTGATACTGAAACTAACGTCATACGCAATGCTACCCTGTTCGGCTGATATGGTTGACAACTATATCTTGATTGTTTCCCCACATTCTACTCCTGTTGGCCCATTTTCCCCCAGCTATCTCACTCGTAGTCGATATCACAGATGGCAGACGAAGATATCAATCCGGTGACTGTCCTTGACGCGGCGAGTCAAGGCCCGTCTTTGTCCTCCACAGGCCAGCAGTAGATTTCATTGAGAACAGAGGACCTGAGTACCACCCTGCTCTGGACGCCAGCATGTGTCGATACAGTCCTGATCAGGACAAGTTCGTCCAACTTATGGGTCCATCCGCGGTCATGTCTATGCCTACCGGTCCTGTAATGCCCCAATCCCGACCAACTCCTGGCTCTGTCAACGAGATGGGCTTCTGGACCGAAGTGTTCCCTCAAGCCATGAGCCGCCTGAGTCAGGAGTCACTGCCATATAGTGGACCATACCGGCAGCATGGGGAATCCGGCACCTCAGCGTATGGGCGGATGTCCAAGCAAAACTCGACATGGCGCGAAGGGAATACGATCACTACAATGGCCAGCAGAACATTGGGAAGTTCAGGAGGAAGCTGCGTCGTTCTTTGGACAAGGCGGCTGTGCCAATTCAACAAGGCATGAAATTGGTCCCTGATATCGAGATAGCTTCGCCGGTGGTTGGCGCCATTGATCTTCTGGTCGATGTAAGAGTCCCAGTTTGCCAAGTTTTGACATATGTACAATACTTACTCAATCCACAGGCATACCGCCAGGCAGCTGCGGTGCGCGAGACAGTTCATTCTGGTTTTGATGATCTGCCAGAGACTTTCATACGAATAGACTTTTTCATGAAGTCGTACCCAAAAGATGAAAACATTCTTGCAGTGTCAATCGATCTCGTTCTTGCCGTATTCAAAGCCATCGAGGAGGCTGTTGGGTTTTACACGAGCGCCCAAGGCAACATGCCTCCTTACCATGAAACGCATGCTCTAGTCGCAAAGGGCTTTAGGAGCGCTGACAATATATCTTGCAGCCAAACATGCGGGACTTGCAATACTCAATGGAGAGGAGTACCAACAGAATCTCCTGCGTGCCCTGAAAGAGATCAGTGTTTGCTCCGAGAAATTGGAGGAGGGCATCCCTGTCATTCCAGCATCGCGTGATTTCAGGTGTGCGACTTTCTAACATCCATGCAGCCGAAGCACGCTATGGCATTCCTATAGCTATGGCTGCCAACTGCATTCTCTAGTGGCATTCCTCGCACCGGTGGCTCCTACATATGGATGCTGACTATCCTCTCTTCCAGATGGTAATGCAGCTCGCCAGGCACACACTACCATGATGCAAAACGACTGGGCAACGCATCAAACCCTCGGTGCAATCTTAAACGGGCAGCTACAAGGAAATGCGCAAATTGCCTGGATAGCTAAACTGCTGACCATATTCTTGGGTGTTCTGAGCGACCGAGAGAGTACGTCGCATATTTATTCCCCACGCCTGCTTCAGACGAACGAGCTGCTAGATACTAAACGTCCTATAGATAATTGGCGGCCTCTGACACCCACTCCCCTGCTCCCAAACACCGTCTCAAGCGGAATGTTGCTTCCCAGTCCCAACCCCGGTCCTGTGCAATGGACCAAGACGGAGCTGCTCTCGCATCTGGCAGCCCCATTGCTCGACGAGGTGGACCTCCAGAACGTGCTATTTAACAGCGGAGAGGCCATTCTGGAACATCGCGAGCGCGCCGAGCAGGTAATGGCTACTCGAGAGCTTCGCGACTGGATGACCACTCGCGGATCCTACAGACTTCATGTCCATGGCAACTTTGACAGCACGGACGCCATAGACAGAAGGGTGACCCCTTTATCCGTGCTATGCGCAACGTTGGTGCGAACACTGAGGGTCAACAGCGAGTCGGTCGATGGGATATGCATCAGCCTGGTGTTCTTCTGCGGGCTGCACCGACGAGAAGACGCCTACAGCGGCGGTGTAGTCATGATCCGATCCCTTGCGCAGCAGCTGGTAGAGCACTTCCCGGCACCAACGATCGAGCTCGACCCCCGCCTGGATATAGCCAAACTGGAACACGGGGACCTGATCGAGCTGTGCAGACTATTCATGTGCTTGATGTACAAGCTCCCGCCAGAGGTGACGGTGTTTTGCCTCATTGATGGCGTCCAGGAGTATGAACGCTCAGAACATCTGCCGGATATGATGACAGTTGTCATGACACTAACCACGCTGGTAAACGAGTGCAACAGACCGACGGGGGCATATTCAAGTTGCTGCTAAGCAGTCCTTGTGAGACTGTCGAGTTACGGAGGGAATTTGACCAATTGCCCGGAGGGTTGCTGCACATGGCACGTTTACCAAGCTTTTGATAAGCTGGAGTCGATGTCAGGGAGCACCAAGAAGAGACTATAGTCATTTTTTATGGTAAAGTTGGACAGGAATGTTGGGGGAGCAAGATGTGAAAGTGGCCTGCCTTGTGGAGTATCCCCTTAATGGCGACAACGCTGCCCTTGGTATAATGCCTAGGTAGTATGATTTCTACTACTAACTGAATAAACATTATACCACTAATTGAATAAACATTATTTCACGGTACTGGTTATTCCCTAGTCCATATAGGACGACACGATATGGTGGGAGCAGCGTTGTCACCATCAAGGGGATAGTGTAAAGGCATTTGTGATTGGATTTGCAACTGATGGGTAGATGCCCTCAGGTTTCAGCGACCGGTTCGAACAGAACGGGCTTCATCTGGCCTCGCAGACTTTCTGCAAGTCAGCAGTATTGTTGTGGTCGCGGTTGTCCGGGGCTTTGGCCGGCGGCCCGGCTATTTCCCCTCCCCCCCTTCTCTTTCATGCTGTCCAGGAAAGGCACGTAGAGGCACTGGCACGTGCAATCGAATTAATTTCCCTGTATCCATTTCATAGTCGCTCTGGTTCCTTTCGCCTTGTGACCGCGGCAGTCTACATCAGTTATCGTGCATTCACAGACCGCCGGCTCTGACGGGAATCAGACAGTGCCCCGCTCAAGATTGTTGGCCGTTGGTGCTGCCAAACAATTGCCGTAGTTGGCTACGAGGAGGATAGAAAGCCACCAAATGAGGATCTGATGGGTGTTGGTGGTCGTCATCTTGAAATAACGTATTATGCAGGTGTGGGCTTCTGGTAATACGTAAACAGAGAACAGAGAGGGTCTGCGTTGTCGATGGCGTGCGGAAGAGAACTGATATTCGAATATGAGAGACATCAGCGATATATATAGAGCATTCACCTCACGTGGGATACTAGAGCCGGTCTATTCGTATATTGACAGCGAGGTCATCAGGGTATGGTCAACTGTGAGTACCGTTTAGACCGGATACAATTTTAGTTCTGTTTATCCTCATTGAAGCTAGGCCCAAAGTGTTCAATGTCTCGCGAAAGTAACGTAGATTCATCAAGGTACCCTTTAGTTGGTCGAAGGTTCCGTATTAGTAGCGTACATCGCACGGCCCGTAGTAGCTCGGGTATATTTAACTATCGTCAAGATGTATTATTCGCCAAGATCTTGCCCAAACCACCGTCGAAAATCTTCAATGGGAGGGCCAAGGCAAGCCGCCAAAGAGTTGGTTGAAGTAGTGCTAGTCCAGGCTCTTTTCATAACGGACTGCAGATGATGATTCAGTGCTCTGGCCATCCTTTGATGACGATAGAGGTGTTGGTTGGTCACTGGGTGGTTCCGAATGATACAGCCTACAAGGTGTCTGCCGCCGTGCGAATATTCTACGGATAGAACGGGCGGAAGGGGCCAAGTAAATCGACCTATCGGCGGTAACGCTTCTCCAAAACCACGATTGTTGTCCCGCCCGTCCGTGGTGACTCAATCGTCCAGGGGTAAGCACTGGCCCATGAAGTGTTTCAGCGACTTTACGGGCTTTTCTTGATCTTTGGCGGCTGCCTAGTCCCCGAGACATACAGCGCCATACCTTTCCGCAGGATCGTCGCGAGGATCTCCAAGTAGGCGGTGGGTAGTATCTCATGAATGCAGTGTCTACATGAATGGCGTGGTAGCTATTGACGCAAATCCCAGCCATTTCGGGGCAGAAGAGGCCAATGTTTGAGATGGTAGTAACGCAACTCCTCAGAATATCCAGCGGAGTTGTGAGCCAGCGGTGATCTAGGCACCGATACGGCCTTGGGGGACGAGACGAGTTGGGCCCCGGATCAATGTGATAGTGGGACAGACACTGCTGCCGGCTCATCGTTCACCGGCTACTTGGGAATCAGTGCTGACTTGGACGGAATACTTTTGTCCTGGAAAACAATGATTTAGTCCGTGGCCCAGGTATCGGCTTTTGGTCCAGCATGTCTGGGTCGCAGTAGTGGTAGAAGTCGAGGCAAGTCACACAAAACGGCAGTGACACTAGCCTGTAATTTCTCGCCGTGGCGGTGGCTGACGGATCGGGAACTAATATTGTCGGTGGGAGGAGCCCGGGCAAGCAGCCAATGTCGCCTGTGGAAAACATGACTTGGTGACATGAGAGGAAGCTCTGGTCGAGTAGCGAAGCTAAGGTAAATCCGCGTGGAACGGTCATAACGTGTCTCGTCATTTTTGATTATAATACTGCATTGCTTCGACCAACAGTGCTGCAGCAGCCAGTCCTGCTTTGAACGGAATATGCTGCCCCGAGAGAAGGGAGATCGGGACGTAGGATAGGGCCTCCATCCATGCAAGGTCTTCGATAGGAGAGGCCGAAGTAAGCCGCATAAGTCGGCTGTAACGCTGGATCTATGACAGCCCTGGTGGATACGGTCGACAAACGCCGCCCAAGTCGGTTGCAACGCTGGATCAATGACAAGCCGCCGCATAAGTTGGCTGTAACGCTTGGGGTGTGTTTACCTTTCGTCAGCCAGCTGAGCTTTTGGGCCACGCACGTCCCCTTATAGGGGCTAGAAGCATATCGCCGGTGACGGCCACCCTTTTTACATATCAGCCGAAAATTCAGCAGTGTATTTATATTTACTTCGACCCCTTGGCTGGAAGTGAAAAAACGTTGGTTGACGTCGTTTCGTCTTTCCCCGTCAACCGGCCAATCGTATCGACGAATCTTGGCTGAATAGTTCAGCCGACCTTGGGGCTACTGATCCAGCTTTTCGAGGGTGTTACAGGGCGCAGAGGGCGCTGTAGGGTGCTGTAAAAGGTGCTGTAAAAGGTGCTGTAGAGGGTGCTGTAGAGGGTGCTGTAAGTGTGGCATTGCTCGCGCTCGGCCCTCGACGTACGCTCGATCTCCCGAAACGTTGATTCTTATCTCGACGGCAGCACGGAAGGGGCCGACGAAAGCATCAGCTGGTAAGCCGGATCGAAAAGCCGGCTCGAAATAAGCTGCTGGAGAGGTGCGTGCGTCGGCCGATAAGTTCAGCTGGCTGCCCAGAGTAAACACGTCCCTGGATCGGTGACAAGCAGCCGCCTAAGTTGGCTGTAACGCTGGGTCGATGACAACACCAGTGGAAGCGAGTTGATGAATTGAAGCTTGCTTGACGAGGCGGGTAGGTGTTGTCGGCTTTGGGGTGAATGCTGCTCCCCACCATCAGTGGCGTGTGCGTGCATAGCGGGGTTTTAGCGCCTTGGTGTGCGCAGCCGGTCCCAACAAGCCCAACAACCACCAAAAATCCCGGTAGGTAGAGAGTACCTACCTAGCGTACAGTCGCCCCGGAAGATGGACAGACCTAGCTCTCGAGGAGAGCTGATAAGTTGGCTGTAGCGCTAGGACTTTTTGGTGGTGGTTTTTTTGTTTTTTTTTTTGTTGGTTTTGGTGGTTTTTTAGACGTTGGGTGTCAGATTGTTGGTAATGATGTTGGCCTTGGTCCGGTGCTTAGGACTCGTGAGCGGCGACAGCCTCTGGCTTGTGCGAGCCGTTTTCTTCAGAGTTCTGTTGTTCAGTGGTTAACTGGGCACCTAATGGAAACGATTGAGGTGGATGGTCTCACGGTGATGGGGCGGCGACGCCCCTGGACGACGATCTCGTCCCAACACATTTTTGGGTTTGCTCGGTTTTGAGTCACTTGCTTCTGCTGGCCTGCGCTGGTATGAGTCGAAAAGCAAAAGAACAAAAAAAAGACGATCTCGTCCAGCTCCTCACCAGCCATGGCCTCAGGCATACTGGCATGAAAGAGATATGGCGAGGGAGTTAAGTGGTTCGTGAGAACTAGTTCAATCCGACATCTAAAGAGAAAGAAGAATATTTCGGTTAGATATTTGAATCATCGCATTGCAAACCTGACAGAGGGGAAGGTGGCAGAAATCCCACTAGCACTGTCATGTGGGGAATCGGATTGTGCACTGGAATAAACAGTTGTACACCGAGATGAACGATCGTACACCGGAATAAGTATTGGTTATACTGGAATAAACGCCCCCAAATATTTCAAACTTGGTTGACCTCTGGAATTAACAGCTATCCCATGGTTGCTTACATCGCCGTATTAGGTAGACCAAGTAGCGATCAGAGCGGACACCATGGGGAACATTGATAATGGAGATGACCCTCCGTGTATCGGCCTAGATGAAGTCTTACGGTACCAAGTGGAAAATGGTGTCCACGATGGTTGGGCAATGGCTTTTCAACCACTCGTTGGTGATGCTAGCTTCACTTTCATCATCATTCCATCCACAGGCTTGCTAGCGATCCTAAAGGTCTGGAGCACATCAGTACGGTGGCCTCATGGCTCTCATTGAACATACGGCGGGTATACTCTGATAACTCACATTGTACAATTCCGACTTGACTTTGAACTGCCCCTTATCGTCAATCATCGGCCGACCCTGTTGATCTAGCTGAGGTTCCCCGAGACCGACCTTGGTAAACTCATATCGCTGCGCCAATATAGCTACAATGACTCGCAGCTCAATGTTGGCCAACTCTTGTCCCATGCAGTTTCTCGGCCCACGTTCGAAGGCTCGCCATGAACCGACCGGGAACCCGTCAGCGTTAGACGAGAGCCAACGCTCCGGCACGAAGTCGTCCGCCGAGTCGCCGTATACAGCTCGGTCACGCTGGATCAGATTATGCTCGAGATACAACCAGCAGCCGTCGAGGTTGTAGGCGCCGGCGTCCGGGGTAGACACCACGAACCCCGCCCCGGGCGGAGCCCAGCGCATAGAGCCTGCCGGCGGATGCAGGCGCATCACCTCTTTCAGAACGGCGGAGATGTACCGCATGCGGTGGATTAGCTCGTCACCTCCTGGCTCTAGAAGCTTTGCACAAACAATGGCCGGGTCATGCGCGCCATTCTTCCCGAACAGCATGTCCAGTTCGTCTTGGACGCATGTGAGGACGTGTGGAGTGCGAGAGAGTTCGTAAATCGTCCAAATGAGGACAGCGCTGGTGGTATCTTGGCCCGCGAAGAAGAATGTCTTGATCTGGTCGCACGTCTCCTCCAGCACGTCAGGGGTTAAGCTCTCGACGTGCTGTAAGCTGAGCGCCACGACAGTTCGCAACCTCCCCGCATCCTCATGGTTTCGTTCTTTGGCTTTCATATCGGCGAAGTCCCGACGGACGATCTCTCTCAGCCGCTGGGAGATGCGCTCTCCAAGCCGATAACGTCTCAGGTGGGGCAAGGGCGCCATCCACCATGGGAACTGAAGCTTGTCATCCGTAAAGGTTGAAAGATCGGGTATTAGCCATATGTAGTGTGTGTACAGCTTTGGAATGGGTTATCTGTACTTTTAATGAGCTGTTTAACCATGCGGACTAGGTCATGCTGGCGACCCGGCTGTTGTGCGTACATATCCTCACTGATAGACACAGCTGCGATTACGTCAAATGTAAGGTTGGTCGTGACCTCATCCAGGGGAAACGCCTCTCTTTTGCGTACAAACTCGTCAAGGTTCTCGACGTAAGGAGTCAGCTTCTCCACGATGATCGGCAGCAAAGTCATGAGGTGCTGTGGAGCAAAGCCAGGACTCAACCTTCTACGAATGGCTTTCCACTCCTTGTTCTTTGGATGGGTAGATTAGCGATGTCACAACACGCCATGCGGAGAAGCACTAACCTGCCACAGAAATATCGACTTATATCCAAGCAAAGGCCTGAGATGTTCCACTGACCATGCCTTTGGGGTGCTATACGGGAACGTGCTCGAAGACTTCGAGATCTGTTCCGCAACATGGTGGCTAGGAATCACTACCAGAGGTGGTACGATCGGCCAGTTGTCGACCAACATGACCGGTGGCTCACCGAGCGTCTGATACATCTCCGTAAACATATAGTCTATTCAAACCGGTAGTTGCATGTCAGCCCGAATGCGACCGCCGTCCTTCAAATCCAATACTAACCTGGGTGCCGATCCATCTTGCCTCGCTTAGTGTAGTCATAAAAGAGCTTGATATGGCCCCAAAGAAGAGAAGAGGGAAACTGTGGCAGGTGTGCATTTTGTGTAAATCGTTTGTAGTGAAGCGTGCGGTACAGAAACGTGACAGCGACGAGCAATAGTGTGATAGCAGTGGCCTGGACTGGCCGTTGCAGAAGTTCATCCATGTCGATCATGACAAGAGCTGCTAGATAGAAGAACGAATGATATGAAATCCCGCAGTTGGTGTGTGAAGCAACGCGCTTCATACCTACCTACTTGTACCAATGGGTCGGACAGCCAATTTCGAAAACGACAAGGGCACGGGTGTTGGTTATGGCGCAGTAACTGTTGGTTTCCTGCTAATTGGACACGGTGGGTACGCCGAGGAATTGTGTGGAGACACGAAGCAAAGAGGTATCGTCGTCAAGGAACATGGCATGCCATGACGCAGATTTTGTCTGTTTTGTTTGGTCGGTCCCGTACGAATCGAATGGGAGAAACTTAAGAGAGAGGAAAGGAAAAGCATGAAAAGAATTATCTGTTAAGGCCTACTTTGGATGAATACTTGAACATATGCATTTGAAATAGGGGAAAAGACCATTTTGTCTGACATTTGCTCGCTCCCACAACAAAATGCAGTATTACATCACCAGATTTCACTCTCTCCCCACGTGTCTGCTAAACAAATAATCAGGCTTATGGTGATGGTTCGAAGCCCCTGACTCCATTCGAGTTACCTTCACCGGGCAGCCCATTGCTGGCGACAACTGATGTGAACGGATTTGGGCTTTAGTGGCCGTTTACCAAGTACCTATGGTAGTCCATGTCAACGGACCCCATGTCGGAATAAGAAGATGATTCGATGTCGGTGTCTCTGGTTACAGTAACACCGTCCTGGGACGTCTTTGTTCGAGGGTCGTTTGGGCTCCGCAAGATTGAGAGCAACGTTTTCAGGTTCACCCTAGATACCTTTGGCAGCAGACTGACTGCAGTGCACTGTCCGTTTTCCATATCGGGACTCTGGGTTGAAGGCTCCTTGGGCCCAAGGACGTATTGCTTACAGGCGGATGCCGTTTGGCCCAGAGTTTCAAGTACAGTCTTGAACAGCGGAAAGCAAACTGGTACACAGGCGCAAAAGATACCAACATTTACCTCCGCAACACTATAGATAAATTAGTCAGACTCGGCGAGAAATATAGTATGATAGAAGCCATTGGATGTACTTACGCTAGACCATAAGCTGGCATGGAAAGCCAGTATGGGTCAGCATGTTTGATTACAATGGCGGCGTGGAAGTTCTGGAGGCGGTAAACGAGTCCAGCAGTTGAGCAAGCGCATGCACTATACACATACGTATATTAGATCAAAACACTTCACCGAAACCATTAAATTTCTAAGAGATTAGCAAAAGAAAGAAGAAGAAAAAACAGAACTTACAACAGCCCAGTTGCGAAAACCGCAGACACACCAATCTTCTTGCCGAACGATAACTTGAGCCCCGAAACGATACTCAAAGGGACTGCGATGGCGAAGTAGTCTGTGAAGGTGCTCACAGCGCCGAGTGCCACGTTTATCTTTGGAGTATGTTCGCCCATTCGTTCGGTATAGGCTAGGTCCATCCAACCTGCATCTTCTGCATGTGGCACACTGTACACTAACCATACCAGAGACAATACTGTGTAGGATATGGTATTGAAGATAATACCAAAGCGAATCATGTACTTGGATCGCGGCATAGGTGAGAACATGCGGCGAAAAAGGAAGAGAGAGTTATTGATCAAGGCGGCCGCCGCGCAGTATACCAGTGTTATAGAGCAGCTTTCCTAATAGAGGTCAGTAAGTACTAGATCTGTTGGCTCCGATAGCTCTGGGGATTACCTTGATAATCTTTGCAGTTACTGATGCCACTGGAATGTCCCAAATGTGACGTCCGTACGTGTCATCCAGCATTGCAAAGTAAGTTAGCCCCTGAATCAGTATGTGGGAAAAAACTTATCTTCATCCAACATCAAACCACAAAGCCCAATACTGGCGAGCTGTAAAGAGTTGTCAGAAACTCGCGGCCCTCAGGTGAGTGGTAAGGCTACGTATATGGCCAAGCAGCCATCCTGCTGGAAAATGGGGACGGCACGGACACATACTCCAGCAGCTATACACAGATCTTGTCGTCATTAGAGCACAGGTCAAGTCGATGAACTCATCACGGGACTCACAGTCATCGCAAACCAGGCCATGTCTCAATCTAAAACGGACATAGACCCGCAGAAGAATAAGAATAATGGCTACTGGTAGGGTTGAAAAGATGGCCAGTCGAGCAGTCCATGCTTGCGATGGGGGTCGAGGAAGTTGCTCTCGTATCCCGGGGGCACAACGCCGGCGGGAGTCATGTATGGGTCAATACCGGGAGGCATCTGACGAGGATCTAAGTAACTCATCGTGGTATCTCAGGCTGGCTACTCAGGTTTGCCTGAGTATTGTACCAGGTAACAGCTCAAATCCAAACAAGTAGAAACATGAAAACGGAGCTGCGAAGCCAGGGTCCAGGCTAATAAAGGAGTTTCACCAGTTTCTTTTTTTGATTTTGTATGAGAGCTCGAATGGCCCATCCTCGGTTCCCAACCAGGTCCACAACTATCAATACTGTAGAAGCCAATGTGACTGGGTCTCTGGAACGGCCATATTTGGATGAGTAGTTTCAACTCGACGTCAAAGCCTAAAACCAACTGCGTGGTATATGCAACGTGGATATCAGTGTCTTGTTAGCCGTGATATCTCAAATGGAGGAAGATGCCCGGAAAGATGTTGCAAGTCTACCAATCAGAGCGCTGCATTGTGCCGCGTTCCCTTCCCTGCGACGCGAGGCACAAGTGATGCCGTCAAACTGGGCCAGTTCTGACCTGTTGGAACTTTCTTCAATTATTTACTCCAAATTACCACCCCAAACCAACGAGGCATTGGGGTGGAGGTCTCAATAGTACCATCATACACCAGTTGGTCAGAGTGGTACTTCAATCTCGGGTGGAACCGACTGAATACCAGAAGCAGGGGGGCAAAGTGCACAGTAACCGCCCCTCACCGAGGTCGTACTTGACAACCAACAGACCTAGCAGTCCATGGGGGAGTGGAGTTGGGGGCGGAATCGTGCATAGTAACACTCGAGACTATGTCCATCACATATCCAGCGCCAACGGAGAACGAATCAAAACTAACCTCACCGATAACATAGGATACCCCCGACTTACATGCACGCGATGTTCTATTGTGATGTTCAGATGTCTCCATCCCTCGGCTGAACCCACAATTGACAACAATCAGACCTGTCTGTTGGACTACCCGTATACACACTTCTTCGAGCCACCACCGGCGGCTGACCAGACATTTTCATTTGCGTACTAGGCCTAAGCATGGACACTGGTAAGCCATGAAATAACGTCCAATTGACGTCGGCACAAAACCTGTCTGACGTACTGGCTATCCTCCCAACATAACACATTGGCTCGATATCAAAGCCTCTTGAATACATGATTCGGGATAGGCCTAGCTGTCTAGACTTTCGATCTGCCCTGAGAGGATGGCGAGTGTCTAATATCTTCCAGTTCCACAGCACTAGTTTTAGCCGCAACGTCAATATCGCCAATATGATCAGTAGCGAGGACATCACCAAAGAGCTCCCCGACTTCTTCGAGACTCTTGCCGGCGGTCTCGGGGAGGAAGAAGAAGTAAATGAGTCCGGCCGTGAGGTTCGTGGCGATGAAGAGGGAATAGTATCTGTCTATAGTGAGCCACAAGATCGCATGCATACGTTATACCATATGACGGAGAATGGAGGAAGAGGAAGAAGGATAGACTGACCGCCAGCTAACCTCGGCGAGGGCGACGGGCGTTATCTGCGATAGCACAATGGCCACGACGGAGTGAAAGAAGACACTGATGGCGATGCCCCGCGAGCGAAGGAAGAAAGGGAACAGCTCCGAGCAGACGACCCAAACGGTCCCGTTGAAGAAGACGGCGAAGGCCGCCGAATAAATGAAAATGAAGGCGATGGCTCCATGGGCCCCATTCAGGTTTGTACTGTCCGCGCTGCCGTATACCGCGCTAAGAGCCATGCAAACGGCGATGAGGACAGAAAGCACGACGGAACCAATGGACAAGGTGCGGACGCGGGGCCAGCGGTCGGCCACGATGAAGAGGTAGAAGGCTTGGCCAAAGACACCCATTAGGCCATAGACGCCACTGATGAGCAGCGCCTGCTGGCCCTTGAATCCCACCGCCGCGTAGAAGATGTTTTGGAAATTCTGAATCACCGAAGAGCCGCTGAGCTGCGACATGGCCAGGATAAAAGTCGCCGTGGAAGTGCGGCGGATATACTGGCGTGAGAACAGCTGCCGTAACGCTGCGATCCATGATACACGAACTTGGAGCTTCTCGAGGTGGATCTGTTCGCCAATCTGTATGAGCTCCTGGGCGACCAAGTCGTCATCCCCATGGATGCTTCTGAGTACTAAGGCAAGTAAGTTAAGGTTGGCCAAAAGCTCATAACTGGGTACATGGGGATCGCACCTCTTGATGCGTCATCCACGCGATCTTTTTGGACAACTGAAAGTAGTACAGATTAGCACAAATCGCACTAACGCCTGGTAGTGAAGGAAGGGAGGAATACATACGCCAGCGTGGAGTATATGGAATAAAGCACACGCCAATGGCGAGGCACAGAGCCCCCGGAATTTGCATAGCAAGGGGTATCCGCCATTGAGCATCGCCCATGGCGAAAGAACCACCATATCCGATCCAGTTAGCCACGCAGAATCCAATGGCAATGGCCATGCCTTGCAGTCCGACCAGGAAGCCGCGCTGTGTGGGAGGCGATATTTCCGCAATGTAGATGGGCACCACCGACAGGAGCTGGCCACACGCGATCCCACCGATGGCACGACCAGCTATTAGCATGCCGATACTCATGGCGCCAGCTTGGATGGCCGTGCCAATGATAGCTGGTGGCAGGCGTTAGTCGCGCAATATTAGTTGGGGAGTCCACCATGGACGGCGAGCAGGTTAGGGGACGAAACTAACCAAACAACGCAGCAACAAAGATAGTCCATCTCCTGCTGATCCAATCTGCGAGGGCGCCAGTGCAAAGGCTCCCGATAGCCTGGCCCGCGTTGTAGACCGAGACCACTGCACCAGAAAGGGCGGCGTTGGTCTTGGTCGGCCCATACATGTACAACTTGAACGTGTCGTGGCCGAGTGTGGTGGCGATGATGCCGCTATCAACGCCGTAGATGAAACCACCAAGTGCCGCCACAGTGGCAATACTTAAGATGAAGAAACGACCTATTGACTCTCGGAGGTTAGTATCTATCTCCTAGGATTGGGTAGATTGTCTCAAAATTGAATGAACGCAACTCTTCGCATATATATCTCATTGATTACTCCTGAGATACTGGACTGAGAAGAAATAACCACCGAAGGTCACTTACCCATATTGATTCGGAAGAGTTGTGGCAAATCTTGGGGAGTTGGGGCTATTATGTCCGACGATGTACTTGTTCAAGGAGCGGGCGCATAGTGACTTTATCAATTTGCAACAGTGACAAGTGACGACGGTTATATCGCATGCAAGTGGAAGCTGAAGACCATCTAGAAGGCGATTGGCGGGTGAAAGCACACCGACCAGATCATGTTAGGCCTCGGGAATCTATCAGGTGGTGGATACATCTGTACCTAAGCAGATACGCCAGAAATGAGGATGGTAATCTGGGGTACTCCATAGATCCCCATAAAGTGAGTGCGAGGTTGCATTGAGGCTCGTCAAAGTCAATGCCGGACTCCACGGCAGTGTATGATGCCAACTCAAGTTCGGTGTGTGCTAAGCCGAGATAAAATGGGGATCGGTTCATCTCCGCCGAGCAACCCCCACGCGACAACATCAAACCCCCAAAACGCCTGGACACCACCACCAAAACACCCCGAGACGCCCATCAATTTGACGATACGAGTTCTTCATTGGTATACACATCACGATGTCCAGCCCTCAAGTGTCCAAAGTAACGTTTGAGCACCACCACGACGGCTTTGGCCTAGGTTACAGTCGCCCGCGGCTTTCTTGGCGATTCACCACCTCCGAGGATACTCTTCCAGCTTGGAAACAAACGGGTTATGATATCGAGGTTGAATGGCTTTCACCAAGCAGACCGACCAAGACGTTTTCTGTTAACTCGGACGAATCAACTCTTGTGCCGTGGCCCGCCGAGCCACTTTCTTCCCGGTCCCGGGCGGCCGTGAGGGTATGGGTTCAAGGACGGGGCAATGACGGAAATGGATCGCTGCACGAGACCAGCAGCGAATGGTCTCATCCGTCCATTGTGGAAGCCGGGCTGCTAGAGAGGGACGACTGGGCCGCGTCTTTCATCGCGAACGAGAGTGAGACCAGCAGCAGCGATCGTGACGATGATGAACTGGCGCCGCATCCCCTGCGCTTCCGAAAGGAGTTCAAAATCGATGAATCCGTAACGTCGTCCGGGTCGCGCGCTCGCCTATACATCACCGGCCTCGGCGTTCTCAAGGCGTATATCAACGGCCGTCGCACCAGCGACGAAGAGATGGCTCCGGGGTGGACGAGCTACCGCCACCGTCTGAACTACCGGGTCCACGACGTCACGGATCTCTTGAAGACGGACGGGACCAACGCCATTGTGGTTGAGGTTGCGCAAGGTTGGTACTCCGGATGGCTTGGGTTTGATGGCGGGACCAGGTTCAACTATGGAGAAGACATCGGCGTCCTAGCGCAGTTGGAGATCAGTACTGATCAGGAGGGATCCCAACCGTGGCGTTTGTGTACTGACACCACGTGGACGGTAAAGCGCAGCCCCATCCGCTCGAGCTCCATTTACGACGGAGAGGTGTTTGACGCTATGGGGGACAACAGTTTGGAATGGAGCCAGCCTGTTCAGGAGAGCGACGAGCAGAGAGGCTGGAGCGCGACACGTGAGCTGCCATGGCCCGGTGGCGAGCTCGTTGCCCCGAATGCTGCCCCTGTCCGCGTGGTGCAGGTCGTTGACGCCGTCTCCGTATTCAAGTCGCCTAGCGGCAAGAAAATTGTCGATTTTGGTCAGAACCTCGTGGGAAAAGTGCAAGTCCAGGAGATCAATGTCCCGAAGGACCGCGAAGTCACGCTCAAGCACGCAGAGGTCATGGAGAACGGGGAACTGGGCACTCGGCCGCTGCGTTTTGCTAAAGCGACGGATACTGTCATATCAGCTGGCGAGCCACTGCGTCAGTGGTCTCCTGAGTTCACGTTTCACGGCTTTCGGTACGCTCAAGTTGACGGACTGACCGACTCGGATTCCCCTCTTCCACCCAAGGAGAACTTCAAGGCTTTGGTGATGCATACGGATATGAAACCCCGAGGGGACTTCACGTGCTCCAATGAAATGGTAAATCAGTTGTACCGCAACATCAGGTGGAGCATGAAGGGGAACTTTCTCTCCATACCCACCGACTGCCCGCAACGTGACGAGAGACTGGGCTGGACGGGTGATATCCAGATCTTTGCTCCCACCGCCAACTTCCTCTATGATTCCACGGGCATGCTGAAGGACTGGCTTCAGGACCTGAAAGCGGAGCAGATGGAGGAAGAGGACTTCGTCCCGCCTTTCATTATCCCGTCCATCCCTACGCCCGGTTGGTCACACATGCCGGCCGCCGTCTGGGACGACGTGCTCATCCTCACCCCGTACGCCCTGTACGAGTCCTCCGGCGACCGCGCGATCCTGGAACGCCACTTTGAAAGCATGCGCGGCTGGCTCGAACACGGCATCCGCCGCGACCCGGTCGACGGCCTCTGGGACCAGGGACACTGGCAGCTGGGCGACTGGCTCGACCCCAAGGCGCCCACCGACGATCCGGCCGGCGGCGTGACGGACGACGTCCTGGTAGCCGACGCGTACCTGGTGCAAGTAACGACCGCTTTCGCAGACGCTTGCAAGGTACTCGGCAAAGCCGACGAGCACGCCAAGTATGCCCAACAGGCCACCCAGCTCCGGCAAGCTTTCCAGCACAAATACATCACCCCCGCGGGCAACCTCATGTCCAACACGCAGACGGGCATCGCGCTCGCGCTGCGCTTCGGGCTCTACCGGAACGAGCGCGAGCGCGAGACGGCCCGCGCCCGGCTCGAGAAGCTGGTGCGCCGAGCCGGGTTCAACATCGCGACGGGCTTCGCGGGGACCCCTGCGATCCTCGGCGCGCTCACATCGGTCGGGCGCCCGCAGCTGGCGTACCGCATGCTGCTCGAGAAGACGTGCCCCAGCTGGCTGTACCCCGTCGCCATGGGCGCGACGACGGTCTGGGAGCGCTGGGACAGCATGCTGCCCGACGGCAGCGTCAACCCGGGCTCGATGACCAGCTTCAACCACTACGCTCTCGGCGCCGTGGCCGAGTGGCTGCACGGCACCGTCGGCGGCATCGGCACGGCGCCGAACGCGGGTTGGCGCAGGATCCTGGTGCGGCCGGTGCCGGGCGGTACCATCACCAGTGCCGCCGTCTCGTTCGACGGGCCTTACGGGCTGGTAAGTTGCGAGTGGCGGCTGGAAGGGGTCAAGTTCACCATGAAGTTGACCGTGCCGCCCAATTCGTTCGCCGAGGTCACGTTGCCGTCAGAGCAAGGGCAACAGACCATGGGTGCTACGACGCCTGGTCGCGTCGTTGGATCGGGTACTCACCACTTTACTTGCGACTTTGATCCGGGCGAGTGGCCACCCGAAGCTATCATTGCGCCGCACAGGGAGGCGCCGACGAAGGATATTGCGTAGGCAACCTTCCGGCGGCCGCTGGCCCCAGCCAAGATTCCTAGCAGTTCGTTGAATAATTAATTTAGCTACTCGAGAATGATGGAGAGCGCAAAGGCAATTGACCAGGGTTCCAACATAGACTTTTACCGCGGCCAGGTTTGAGGACCAAATTCAATGAGAGAATAGAAAACCCAAAGACTGGAAAACACCTTTCGGAATTATGTCGCATGGGTCACAGTCAGATTGGTCTAAACTGTCCACGCCTCGCCAATTGCCAGATTGTTGACATCTTTGCTATTTTGCCCACACCGCTAATAAAACCCCTGACTTGTTGCAATGGTTGCGATTCAGGCTTTCCCGGACGAAATCTTGCTATGCATCGTCAAACTGCTTCCGCTAGAGGCTTACTACTGTCTAGCAAGGACTTGTCATACCTTCAGGAGACTGAGCTACGATGCCAAAGTCCGCCAACGTTTGAATCAAGAGGGCAAGCCAGTGATCCACGCCGCAGACCAAACGATACACAGTTGGTACCTTTGGGCTTTGCATTATTCAGGTAGAAGCGTGAAGGCACACGAACCGAGCATTTACGCTGGCCTTTTCAACCCACCGGGCGAGTACATGCCACCATGGCCCCGGAATGGGCAACTCGAAGGCACCTTTACCAAAACCGAGTATGTCACTTCTACGTATCAGGTACCACGCGAATTTGTACCGCACAGTCTTTGCTACAATATACACAAGCCGGAAAACCGACTTATGTCACAGATTGCCGGTCTTCTTCTCAAGGATAGTCTCTGTTCCCCGTGCTGGCAGCTTCGTGGCACAATGACATTCCAGCGCCGCTTGCAGATACTGATGCGCCCGCTTTATTGCACTGGCTGCGAGCTATACCACGCACGAGTCTTCTTCTCCCAGTCAGCAGTGGATCATGGTAACTATATGCACCGGTTATGTCTGGGTTGGACTGGCCGGGCCCGTATATGCGCCCATAGGACCATAACCTGGCAGGAATACAAAGCAAAATATCCAAAAAGGGGCAACCACAGCTGCGGGAAATGCAGTACCTCTTTTGATGCGTCTCTTGGGGCTATTCGCAGATCGATTCGAATGAAAGATCTCCCCGGTTATCAAGACGGCAGAAACAAGCAGCAGCTGGCACCTCTCCAAGAATGGGTCAGCCAGTCGAAGGAACTTGCTTGCCCGCACTATCGAATCAACGACCCGAGCCTGCGAACCAATCTACTACACACCATTCGACAATCCTACCCGGTTGCCACAATTCTAGGACAGGTTACCCGGGTCGAGAGGACGTTGGTGGACAATTGGGGAAAGCCTTGGGGATGTCCTATCTGCAAAGCGGCTTTTTCAATCGTATACGTGAAGTCTAAGAACACTGCGCTTGGAGGCGGACTACTTTCCATACGCCTGGAGTCGTCTAGGTCCCTTCTCAAGTCTATTGCCAAACCGTGCGATTCACGCTGGCTGGCCCAACTGGAGCCGTCCACGGAGACTCGCAGCGAGGACGCCCGAGGAGTAACTTGGTGCGACGACGCCTCGTGCGGGACGTCGAGACAGCGTCGGAAGGAAGCCCTCCTGATTTGGTTGCTGGACCACGGCGTCAAGGCCCAGGTCCCGGGCATCGATAGCCCGCCGGTGGCCGCGGGTGCGCGGGGCCAATGGCTTTGGTTCGCGTTCTGGTGGTTCTGGACCCAGGCCCAAGTCCCCGGCGACAGCGAGAACTCGCTGAGGTGGTGGCTGACCAACTACCCGGACAGGGAGTTGGTGAGCGGCTCGTTCTTCGGGAAGCAGCATCTGTGCAGGGAAATAGGCACCGACGACAGACACTGGAACAGAGCTGCGGCGCGGCACGCGGCCACGCTCCACGCCGACGCCGACGTGGTTAGGGAGCTCTTGCGCGTCTCCATCTTGGGCGACTTGAACAAGTACCGGACGTATCTCGAGGGCAAACCGCGGAGCCACCTCGCAGTCCTCCGTGACTGGTACTGGGAGAGGAAGATGCTCAGAGCAAACAACGAGACGCAAGACTGTCACAGAGATTGGTTGACGGACGCTATGTGGTACAACTATGCCATTAGTCGCATTTGATTCAAATTAGTTACTATCTCATTAGCCTTGATCTTGTAAGGGTGTTCCTGGACGCGATAAAGTCGGGAGGCTCAGCAACAATACCCGAACGAAGTTGGAAGCCAAAACCAACAACTGCGTCTGCTTTTGTTCTCGGGATCACCGTAATCCCGGAAAGGGACTGCGTATGTATTCAGGGAATTGCCAATGCAGATGCAATATACAGCCGGGTTATGATTGTTGCTCTTAATCGACACAAGAACCAAGAAAACAAGGGGAAAAGACAAGCAAGCCAATAGGAGCTCAAGGGCTAGTCTACATGAGATCGACAGATACTTGCTATTTCCTTTTTGGGTAAAATGCCAACGTCAGCACTATGATCAAATGCGCCCATCGTATTCTTCAGCCTTTCACTGAGTTTCCAATAATATACGTACGCAATTATATAATGCACCAAGCCAAAAAGTCCTTGCAGCAGTGGTGCCTTGGCATTGCGTAATCTTGTCTTCCCGCGATCTACCAACCCATTTCTTTACGGCGTATGCGTACTCATACACAATCCAGGCACTGGCAGAATTTACCGCATTATGAGCAAACCAATATCAAGAACGTATTCGAGGATCGTGGCTATGGCAACAATTCTGTTTCGAAGGGGTATAAGTAGGATGGCTTCCATGTGAAGATGCTGGGTTGTCACACAGGAGAACATCAACCAGGTTTACAAGCAATCCATTGTATACAGTACCCAAACAAAGCATGCTTCGGTTCCTCTCTAAGGCGGCGACGGCGGCGTCTTTGCTGCTTTCGCTTCCTCTAATCCCTAATGTCGCGGCCGAGTCTTTACCTCATCCAATCGAGCAGTTGCTTAGAAGACAACTCCCCGCCAGCCCCAAGGGTGTCAAAACGATCACAACACCAAACAATGTCACAGTCAGATATAAGGAGCCAGGCTTGGAAGGCGTCTGCGAGACGACGCCGGGTGTCAAGTCCTATTCGGGATACGTCGACTTGGACGAACACACGCACATGTTCTTCTGGTTCTTCGAAGCGAGGAAGAACCCCGACAAAGCCCCCATTACGCTGTGGCTGAATGGAGGTCCTGGTTCTGATTCCCTTATCTCTCTCTTCTCTGGCAAGTAGGGTTACGGCGGCTCACTCACAGCATCTTGACTGACCAGTCTACCAGCCATTGGCCCTTGCAATGTCACCGCGAACGGCACTGCGGTCTTGAATCCCTATTCTTGGACCGAAGAAAGCAACATGCTCTTCCTCTCGCAGCCTGTCGGCGTCGGCTTCTCATACCAGGAGAAAATCAAGGGAAACTACGACAACGCGACCGGGGTGGCCGTCAACTCGTCCAACCCGACCGGCCGCTTCAGCGGAATCCGGGAAGACTACTCCACCGACAGGACGGCCCTGGCTGCGGTGACGGCCTGGGAGGTGATGCAAGCCTTCTTCGGGACCCTTCCGCGCCTGGACCCGACGGTCCAGTCGCGCCGCTTCCACCTCTGGACCGAGAGCTACGGCGGCCATTGGGGCCCTGGGTTCTACCGATACTTCTACGAACAGAATGAGCGCATTCGGAACGGAACCACCGGCAGCCGCGGCGTGCAGCTTGAGTTGGAGTCGCTCGGTATCATCAACGGGCTCATCTCGGCGCGCATCCAGTACCCCTTCTGGCCCGAGTTCGCGCGCAACAACACGTACGGCATCTCGGTCGACGAATTCACGTACAAGCTGATGAAACTAAACATGGAAATGGAAGGTGAGCAAACTGATTCTCGCCCCCCCTTTGCTGCCGACCGGCTGACACTCCCCCTACCCATCCTCCAGGCGGCTGCAAGACCGCCATCGACACCTGCCTCCTTGCCGACGCCCTGCCGCAAGGGGATGACGCGGCCTTCTTCTGCGGCTACGCGCACCGGGTGTGCAACAGCCTAGCGCTTGGCCCCTACACGCTCCTGGGCGGGCGCGACGTCTACGACGTCCGCGCCGCGGCCGGCGCCGACGTCCGCCCAGCGGGCCCTGGATGGACTACGTCAACACGGCGCGGGTGCAGGACGCCCTGGGCGTCGACCTCAACTACACGGACAAGTTCAGCGTCGGCGTCAACCTCGCCTTCGGGCTCCAGGGCGACCCGGTCCGAGACACCACGTTCCACGACCTCGAGTGGCTCCTGGCCAAGGGCGTGCGGGTCGCTTTGGTTTATGGCGATGCTGTGAGTCTCGACCCCCTCTCTTTAGCAAAAAGAAGAAGAAGAAAAAGCCGAGGAGGACTGGTGATATACTGACTGATCAACTAAACACAGGACTTCATTTGCAACTGGGAAGGCGGCGAAGCCGTCTCGCTATCGCTGAAGTGGCCCAACGCGACCGCGTTTGCCAAAGCGGGCTACGCGCCCTTCACCGTCGCCGCCTCCTCCCCCAACTCTACCGCCAACAATAAGACGTACGGCGACACCCGGCAGTACGGCGGTCTCTCCTTCACGCGCGTCTACGAGGCCGGGCACATCGTGCCGTACTACCAGCCCGCGGCCAGCCTGGAACTGTTCCGGCGCGTGCTGCGCGACCGGGTGTTGGCCGGCGGCGGCGACGTCCTCGTCACGCCGACCTTTGAGAGCCATGGGCCGGCTAACGCGACGGCTACGAACTCGGGGTGGGATACGGGCGCGATGTTCACGG
Source organism: Apiospora hydei (assembly GCF_038363865.1). Taxonomy (NCBI): domain Eukaryota; kingdom Fungi; phylum Ascomycota; class Sordariomycetes; order Amphisphaeriales; family Apiosporaceae; genus Apiospora; species Apiospora hydei. The sequence continues at coordinate 2,022,668 of NW_027117369.1, forward strand.
GGAGGCCGGGGGATTGGAAGAAGAGGAGGGGGGTCTGATCTAGGTGAGGGAAGGGGACGGGACGGGACGGGGACGGACAGAGGTTTGGCGCAGCGTTGGGTTAGGTAGATAGTTTTAGATCGTAGATACGTGGGAACTCTTCGGGATGTCTATGTTCTAGTTGCTACACATTATTGGAACTCCTGGCATGTAGTACGCTGTCAACTTGGACCGAACAGCTGGACGGTTAGACCAATTGCATAGAATAAGACGTCGCGCATGGTAACGGGAAGTTTTGAAAAAGTCAATGATAGGTTGGTGTATCTCTAGTATTCATGTGATGTCTATCGGGGCCTTAGGGTTATGGGTATGCAATTCGATCGGTGTATGCGACAAGGACAACGCTTCGCTGTGACAAGTGAAAGCGCGACGAGTGCACAAAGAACGCGGGCATCCGACGACTCCGGGCGACAATCATTAGGTGGTCATTTTCTCCCTCTCTATGCCTTGATGGCGTTGACGCTGGACAGCAGCGACTTGAGCTCCTTGGCCTTGGCCTGGAGGTCGCTGTTGCCGCCGATGTGCTTCTGGCCGATGAAGACGTTGGGGACGGTGCGCTGGCCGGTCAGCTTCTCGAGGGCGTCCTGGATGGCGGAGCCATCTTCCTCCTGGTCGAGCTCGAGGGCGTAGAACTCGGCGTTGTTGTCCTTGAGGAGCTTCTTGGTCTGGTTGCAGTAGGGGCAGTACGACTTGGAGAACACCGCTGCGGAGAAGGAAAGATGTCAGCAAAGGAACACAAAAGCCCAGAGTCGATTGGAGCGAGGTAGCAGGGGGGAGGGGGGAGTTGTGCCCGCCACCAGCGTTCGCGCAGTCGAATGCGACAACGACGGCGCATCATTGCGGGGAGGGAGATCGGAGGGCAGGGACAGGCTCGAGAAGTACATACCAACGGCGTTTCCGTCAATGATGGACTGGGCCTTTTGAGTAGCGGCAGACATGGCTTCGGCTGTGACTGGTGATGAGAAGAATCGGCGGATGAAGGATAGAGACATGTGGGTTGTTTTCTTTCAAGGCAAAGGAATGAACGATCGGGCGGCGGCTTGGTCTCCCACATATATGAATGAATGGCGTTTTCTGTTCTGGAGCGGGCGGGCGTAGTGTCACAGGCTGGCCAAGTGGGGACTTTGAGACGGAGGGGCGGTTTGCCAGCCCCAGCGGCGGGTTTTTTTATACTTATCGACGTCAGAGACTAAACACCTGCCAGCCTGCCGAGGGAGGCGGCCTTCTACGTACGCATTAGGCAGTTCGTGATTTGTCAGTCCAATGGCGCAAGAGGCAGCGGCATGTTCGGCGTCCAAGCCACAAATCAGGGTATTGATTGATTGATTACATATGTGCATACTTTAGGTACCTAGTACACCTAATTGCCAGTCCTAGGTAGCGTCTCATTGTTGCTTGCTGTTGTCAGCTTCCCATGGGAGCCGCAGCCGACTCTGACGTGAGATGCCTTGAGACTTGATTAGGAACACTATCAGAACTCACTAATATGATCTCGCATCAAGCTCAAACCGTATCTTGGTGACTATGAATTCTCCCGAGTTCCACCAAGCTGGTAGCACGGCGGGATGACGCCATTCAGACGGGAGACCTTTGTCTTTGTCGGCGATAAGGATTGTTATTTGTTCGTGGTAATGTCGGGGGTCTATGTGCCATGTGGCAGCTGCTGGAGATCAATAATACCAATTCTATACATACTCGACGTGGTCGTATGCGGCGGCGACCTTGTGGTCATTCATGTCCTGGGCGTACATGTGGTACCAGAACCGTCAGTCATGTACCGAATGGTTCCTTGAATGGCCTCAGTTCAAGCTGGATTTGGTTTCCATTCATAGCCTCGTAGGCGCTGCATGGAATTACAGATTATTGAGACGGCTAGGTTATCGCATCGACCATTCGGTCTCCTTGCTCGCTCCAATGTGTGTTGCTCGATCGGGCTGTTGATCTGGCGTTCCAGCTAGCCGGGGCCGTTAAGACCCCAGGGGTCCAACAACGGAGGGTGCAGATCGAATCCTTGTTTCCTCGTTTTTCTGCCGCCTCCCCGGTCAGATACGTACAGTATCACTGTTCAACAAGGGACCTAACATTGCCATAGATCCGAGCCCCTCTTCTCGATGCAATCAAGCGCTCGGTAGGGAACCCCGAATATTTTGCAGTCAGTGGAATGGTTCAATGCATCGAAGTTTTCGCGACAAGTGCAGCTGAAGCTGAAGAGGATGAAAGGATGGATCCGAGCGAGGTTCTCTATCCTTTATCGATACGCCAAAAGTTAGCTGCTGGGGTCTGGTCGCGTCAAAAAAGTCCAGAGGTACCAACCAAGTAGCTGACACTTGAACGCAACATGTGGCTTCAACTCCGGCATTGCCCATCATTAAGATTAATCAGTTCTTTTCGTGTCATTAAACAAAAAAGTTCCTGTAGCCAAGCTCCAACTCCAAGAGACCTACATGTACTTACTCAACACCAAGACAACCTGCGCATTGCTGATACTTGTATGCTAACATTTATGTAAGTACGTTCCATGCCATTTTACGACAAGACGCCAAAACATTGCGGTGTGTCAAGCTATCTTGCTTTTGCAACCCACCTCACTCGTCAGCCTGCTTGCCTCTCGTAACTGCTCGGGAGCTGTTGGACCACTACTGTGGAACAGGACTCGCTGCCTGGCCAATTAGCAAACCAGTTTGCGAGGAACTTTGGCCTGATCGCCTTTGCGGAGTTCCATGACCAACTGCTGCATTGTTCGCTGCCGGGCACTCCTCGTCTCGCTTTTCTCTAGACGCAGCAGCTGACTTGCCTTGCAGCTCTGACAACACATCAACCCGTACATCCCTTGGTCGACGTCGAACCATTTCACCGAACGCCCAGCAACCGAGGAAAGAAATAAAGCACCAGGACATCCCAATCGGCTGAGCACCCAGGGCTTTGCCGATCTCCCAGCAATTGTCGGCCCACCCCACGATATCCCAAAAGAAGGGCGACGAGTTATAGCGACGATATTCCGCCCCGGGGCGCACTGGCAGAACGGCCTTGTATCATTACCAAAAAACTGGGATCTGAGACGAGACTAAACGGCCCCACGGCAGACGGTCCGCCGTCATCATCAGACTAAGCAGCGCCGCACCTCGCCGGATTGCTCCCCTCCAGCCCTCCTCACATTCTCTCTCAAAACCACGACCCCTCTATTTATTTTCCATCTGGGTTTGTCCCCGCGAGGACAGCCCGATCCCACGTCAAGGTGGCTTCATCTCAGACAATCCTGGCATCATCTGGTGCCTTCCAGAACCTGACCCAACTGTTGCCCCCGTCCCTAGCGACCTACGTCGACGCTACCATCAGTCAGCTTTCGGAAGCGCTCGCCGGTTCCAACGAGTACATCGCAGCCCAGGGCATATCACCCACCGTCCTATACTCTACCCTCGCCTGCGCCGCTTTGGCGATACCAATCGGCATGTCTCGACTCCCAGGTTGGCCGTCGGGCCGAGATGGGCTCTCGCCTTTCGGTTCGCAGTCGGATGGCGTCCCTCGTGTCACCGACGACGACTTCAGCTACATTACATCAGAAGACCTCGAGCACTCGCTACGCTCGCCGTCGCGGACCTACGACCCCCATGGCCGGAATCCACCGGCCAGTGCAGATATCGAGGATGACATACTTTTAATCAAGCACAAGGGCGTCACCTATCCTGTCCACTTCCCAGCCTACTCGATCGGAGATGGAAAGCTATATGTGCACGATGTTCGGGAACGTGTTGCATGGCTCATGAAGATCAGCGAGCAGCGCAGCCAGAGAATCAAGATGCTCTACAAGGGAAGGAATCTCAAGGTGGACCCCAGCCAACCCATTCCCGTCCGGGAGTACGGTGTCAAGAATAATAGCGAGATTCTTGTCGTTCTTCCCGAGGGCAACGAGTCGGATGACGATTCCAGCGAGTCGGAGGAAATCATTGTCACGGACCCCCGTGATGAACAGAAGCCTAAGAAATCCAAGAAGTCTAAGAAGGGCGGCAAGAAGAAGAAGGTCAAGAGCCCGCGCGACAGCAACGCCAACTTGGACATACCAAACTCGGCCGAGGCAGAGAGAAGATCGTCTGCCGACGGGTCGAAGATCCCGAGTCGGGTGTCGTCCCCAGCCGTGCCCGCGGGGCCCATGGAGAAGCTCGATTCCATCAGCTCGCACTTCAGCACCAAATTCCTACCTCTGTGTGTCGAGTTCTCCGCCAACCCTCCCAAGGACGACAAGAAGTGCGTCGATGAGCACCGAAAGCTCAGCGAAAGCATCATGCAGCAGGTACTACTGGAGCTGGACGGGGTGGATACGGGCGGTGATCCGGATGTCCGGGCCAGGAGGAAACAGCTGGTCAACCAAGTGCACGACGTGCTCAAGGGCATCGATGAGCACCTGCCGGAGGGCGCGACGAAGTCCAACTGGTAAGATCGGTTGGGTTTGTGGTAGACTATTGTGCTGCATGCAACAAACAACATAACATAGGACACTAGAAGAAGGGAGAGAAATAGGATAATACCTCCTCTTCGGCTGCTCTTACGATGAAGTGACATGGGTCCCAGACCTGGTGAGGTGGTTGTGTATTTATTGATAGGGGCTTCCGTCCTCGGATGGGCCTAGATGGAGAGGGCAGAACGGCAGGCGTGGGATGTACCACAATGCGTTTTATGCTGCACTGTACAATACGAATTTCCCCGCATCAATGAAATTGTAGCCAGATCTGGCCCGAAGGTATCTGACGCCAACCTCAGCTCAGGGCAGATACATCAATTCCATCAATCTTATCAATCTCATCAATCTCATCAATCTCACAAGGAACGAATGTCCTAACACTACCGTTGATTGCAGCTCTACTCGCTTGCAAATCAGTGACCAATGCATACATAAATGGCAATGTGTTTTGTTCGATTTTAATAATGTGAAAGCGACCGTATAATTCATGTGTATTATTCAGAGTGATTGATCTTAAGCCAGATCTGCCGGCCTTTGGTGGTCGGTCGGGTCTATTGTAGATCCAGTTCATCAAATGGGATGACTGGAATGACTGGAAGGATGACTGATCTGCCCCACCGCCTTTGTTCTGCAGTCCGTCTGCTGGTCCCGTGGTCACTGGTGGCTTATGCTTATCAATCGCTCTTATCGCAGGTGCGCACTTCGGCTGATAAGTTGAGACCTCCTGCAAAAGCGTAGGTCAAAAACCCTAGAGTGTGGCATTGTGTGGCCTGGGACCGCGATCCAGCCCCACCCGCCCCCCAATCGGCTTAGCTCATCTTTGCCTGCGCACTTGCCCCAGCCTGCCAACAGGACCGCTCCAAAATTCTACGCACATTTGATATTGTCTAGTTGCGACCATCAACAAATCACTTCCCCAAGGTGAACATTACGGCAACCACATCGCCCAGCGAGGAATAACATTTCCCGGCTCCCAAGGTAAGACACAGGCTTCTGGAAAGGATCACTATCTTTCTTTGAAGTGTGCACTGCGAGCAGATTCCTCTTTTCTTTCTATTCTTTCCACAAATCCCACATACCCGACCGGAAAAGATGTCGTCCTTCGAGTCTGTCGTAAGTTATAACTCCCCCTCCAAATCAATCCCCCACGTACGCTTGGCCTCTATCGCGATCGGGCCTGGAACGCGAGCAATTGCAATCGACACGAATTGGATCGGGACCGACGACACGGATCTGCGCTGGATATCGACCGCGCCACACAATTATCGAATCACGCCGGAACTCAGGGGAGCAAGAGGTGGAATCATCGCGATACTCGGCCAAGCAGAACACCACATGATGGGCGAAACAGGATAGACCACTGACATGCTTTACTTCTACAGGTCGTCATTGATGGCAAGGGCCATCTCCTTGGCCGTCTGGCCTCGATTGTCGCCAAGCAGCTTCTGAGCGGTCAGAAGATTGTTGTCGTCCGCTGCGAGGCCCTCAACATCTCCGGCGAGTTCTTCCGCGCCAAGCGTACGTCTCTCCAACTTCCCAATCATCATGGATGGTTTCTTCGATTTCTCGCAGACCGTGCGTAGATGGTCTGTGGACAAGATACACAGGCTGCTACGATCATGGTCGATGGCACATTCTGTCATGAGGAGGGGGACCATGCACGAAATGAACACAGGTTCCGAGACTGACCCGAATCCTCCTATAGTCAAGTACGCCGCCTACCTCCGCAAGATGACGCGATACAACCCTACCCGTGGTGGTCCCTTCCACTTCCGCGCCCCGTCTCGTATCTTCTACAAGGCCGTCCGTGGTATGATTCCCCACAAGACCGCCCGCGGTGCCGCCGCTCTCCAGAGACTCAAGGTCTTTGAGGGTGTCCCTCCCCCTACGACCTCCAGAAGAAGATGGTCGTTCCCCAGGCTCTGCGTGTCCTGCGCCTGCAGCCCGGCCGCAAGTACTGCCTTGTCGGCCGTCTCAGCCACGAGAACGGCTGGAAGTACAAGGATGTTGTTGAGAGGTATGTTATACTGGTGTCCCCGGTTGAGTCCAAAGGGTGTACATGGCTGACTCTCGATGCTTTACAGACTGGAGGAGCGCCGCAAGGCCAAGTCCGCCGCCTACTACGAGCGCAAGAAGCTGGCCCAGCGACAACTGTCCGAGGCCAAGAAGAACGCCAAGGTCGACGACAAGACTGCCGAGGCTCTCACGAACTTCGGTTACTAATTTCTCGTTGTCTGACGACTTGTTTGTTCTTCGTACTTCTTGCATTTTCGGGGGTAAGGGCAATATCCACAATCACACATCACCAAAACGAGTCACCTTCGCAAACTAGATCTGGCGTGAAGGGCATGGGAAAGACATTCATCGACATCTTTTACCTCTTTGTCAGCAACACACCTTGCGAACCCCAACGGTTCCTCGGAGTGGATAACAGACAAAAGAGCCTGGTTCGCATCGACAGGGGTTGGGGATTTGGTTCACCGGCTTCAGGAGAAGGGACCTGTGTTCATTGTCAAATTCGTCGTCTAGGAAGTCTAGGATTCCGAAATGTGAAATGAACCAAAAACTTGAACGAAAGCTAGCTGCACAGGGGTTTTGTGTGTCTTGGGTCAATGCATGTGATGGTAACGACGGTATCGGCGTACTTTGGTTTGGCGAAAATAGAGAGAACAGCAGTAACACCCTTTCCGTTTCACTTGCAGCTCGATGTGATGTCGCCCCGAGTGATGTCATCAATGTGCTTGCTCCGTGTCGTCTACTGCCGCCAACCTCTTAACCTCTTACACATCCCACTGTCTCGTCATGCTGTGCCTCGTCGGCTACGGTAATTTCCAGTCAATTAAATGCCCACCTTGCCATCGTTTGGGTCGAGCACCACGGTGTGCCACTGCATGGGTTTTTGGCCAGATCAATTGAGATCTGTAGGCATAATTAGGTGGCTTAAGTCTGCGTTGATCGGCACATGCGGCTCATGGACCCTGGATGCCCACAAGTGATTATGCCTTGTTCGTCCTTCTCAACTGTTTTCCTGTGACCCTTTAACAGCACATCGCGCGTAGCTGCTGGATGGCGAGGGCACCCCACTGAAACGACAAGTGTCACTATATTACAAGCCATGCTCTCAACTCATAATGGGTATGGCCCGTAGCCACCTGGAATGTTCTGCCGATTCCCACTTCCTGATTTATCGTCTCATTTGGCATGTCGCTTTGAGCGTGGTCTCTTGTGGAAAGGGGGAGCTTTTCCTTCTCCGGCCCAAGCGGGCTTCTGGGAGATTTGCGAGCTCTGAGTCTATCGGAGACAGTACTGGAAGCCAGCCAGATGGGGGCAGGGAGGAGTCGGCGCCGGTTGACGATGACAAGCATATCATGGACATTGACGACCTGAACAGAGACGCTTAGGGAATGAGCTAGCAACCACTGACTATCATAGCACGATTATGCAACAGAGAGGAAGGGTCGGACAAGAAAGCAATTGACAAGCAACATTTTCCGAGCGTCATTCGGTTGATGGTGGCCACGACGCTGACCCCCACGGGTAGTTGGGGATGCACACAAGCAAGGTTCAAGATACTAAGCCAGCAGGAAAGACGTCGCAATGTTCGGGTCAGGACTTCGTTGGAAAGTGAGGGATCCGTTCCGATTTGTAAAATACATTTTATCTCGAGATAAGGAGTATCAAAGGTCATACTAGCCATTTGGACTGCATTGATTTAAAGGGAGTTTGGGTCAAAATAGTCACACTCATCAGATCAAGGCTTCTTTCCAATGTGATAACATAGTAAACAGTCAATCCAAACACTGGTGTATCGTAAGTTCAAGTCATGTACAAGCGCTAACATGAAATGTTTATGATAAGGAACGCATTTCTTGGCCTCCATTGGCCACTGCTACACTGCTGAACCAGCCTCTACTGGTGCCGGTAGTGTGACTCCCTATCCTGTGGAAGAGACTATAATCGACATCGTGCTGATAATGCTCATCGCAGATTGCCGTAACACATGGTCACAGTGTGAGCTTGGTACTAAATGGGGCAATACGGCGACATGTGCGGCAGGGCCATCAGCGTGAATTAACTGGCGACAGTGCTTGCTAATAGCAGTGCTTGCCCATAACTGTATTATCTGAGTCGCCTGAACAAAGCACCATATGTTATGAAGGGGCATTCCCTCTCGCCTGATAGACTCGCACGCTGGTAGCTCAGCCGAACAAGCGAATCATCCTGGAGATACGATAATTCAACCATTTAAAGTCAAGATTCCAGTGCCGACGGTCAATGAATGATATGGGGAGGCCCAAATGTATAAGATGTTCTCTTTTAACTGTGTTTTGGTTTCGAGTTCATAGACTGCTATCTCTGCTACTTGATCATTCTGCCATAGAGAGATGATGACTTATCGCCACTGTCGTCCAGGTACATATATGCATACAGTCAGGTATGTGTCAGTCAGTCATGCGAAGCTCTTAACTCTTGATGTCTGGGAAAATCCAGACATAGCTGAACAGCAATGACATTGAGGGTGCGAGTGATGCAATGAATTGACCCAATGCACATACTGTATCTCAAAGTACAGACAAACCTCACGTCTGTTACTCCTCGCTCGTTTCTCGCCTATCAAGTGATACAATATGCTATTAGTAACATTCTCTCACTTTCATCTATCATCTCCCCGTACCCACCCACCAAGTACCTTATCTGCTCGGACTATAACCTTCGAACCTGCTTGAAATTCGCCAATCTATCCCCCATCGAAGATATTCGCATCCACTGATCGTTGACCGCTCTTCATCCTCATGTTTTGACTGGCTCCGGCTCTTGGGTCAGGATAAGAGTTTTCGACTACCCAAACCTACCCATGAGGCCCATGGCCCATGATGACGGTGATACCATAGCCAACTAGATGGTCCGGCTCAAAGCCTTTGCTTGAATACGGCCTTCTTTCCGCTAGGCTCTTGATGGGTAACGGTATACCCTACAGCAGGTGGGGCGTCGTGACCCACACAAACCACCGGAACGGGATGAGAACGGAAATATGAATAGATCTTCACTTATCCGTTTGTCGATGAAGCTTGCCGGGCTGCCGGGTGGGCTTGCGGAGAAACCAAACCTAGTCAAAAGGGCATTCACCTCACAGCCGGCAAGCCGAAAGTATAAGGGGCAAAAGACAAAAAACATACAACACCGAGGATTCCCAGGTCGTCACCGACCCTAGTACTAATTCGGCTCTCTGCTGCTTATATATGGGAGAGCGGACGGGATCCCTAGTATTCAGCAGGATATGGTCGTATGTGAAAGATCTGTCTATTTAGTGGCATTATATTACATATGCTCATGTCGGGTCTAGCTTTGCGCATTTCAAGGAGAGGCTCACATATCAGAGTGCGGCCCGGCTACGTATTTTAGTAAATTTATATGGATAAAAGAGCGACTGATTGTATCGTGTAGATATACAACGGTGGGGGCCCCAAAAGACGAATGTGAGAAGGGAAATGTGCTTAGGGGTGCAAAAAAGACCTGTGGCCATCAGGTTTCTCCTGAATCCCCGTGGAAAGGAGACACCCCTATTTGACCCGGACGTGGCGAGCGACGATTCAGCGAGATGAGAAAACATCCCCTCATCAACTAAATCCAAATGCATCCAGTGCCCTCCTGGCCACAGACCATCTGTATAAGTTTCATATTAGCAGATGCTGTATTTGCAAATATGGGGTGCTGACGGGGGTATACTCACGACAGTGTTCTTTCCCTCTCCGGGGCAGGTCCAGACATCGCACTTCTCCTTCTGGCCTTCGCAGCGGCAGTTGGTCTGCCCGACGACGTGGCCGCCGTTGCAAGCGGAAAGATGGCCGCGCAACGAGCCTGGAGAGTGTGCTCGTCGGCCGCGGCGTTGGGCATGGCGACGGCGCCAGCGGCGAGGAAAGCGATGGCGGAGATGGTGACGAACTGCATTTTGAAGAAGAAAGAGCAGATGATTCGTGTGTAGCGGAGTGGAACTTGTTTGGTTCGGTCGTTGCTTAGTGAAGCTGTGTTGGCCTAGTTGCTTTGGGTGAGTTTGTCGATGATGGTGGAGGAAAAGCGAAGAGTCGGTCATTGCCAGGCTTTATATACTTGGAACTTCTGTGTCTTGGTGCCTGCTACTCATCTCAAGTCTCGCTGTACGTTTATAATATCATGGATGGCACTACTCATCGGCATGACTTTGCGTCGCCTCCAGGCCAGTTTCCCCTATCATGCACCACCACGATCATCACCACAGATTTCTCACCCTTATGGGAGGATGCGACATCTCCATACAGCCGGAAACTCGAACTGCGGAATACCGGTGATGTAAGACGAAGCCGTGAGGTTCCAGTTTGAGCCAACTGACAAAATCATCCCTACTGTTTGCTGTCAACGCATGTGTGTTGCACGAAAGGCTTACCACTCAGTGAAGACGGCAGTGTCTGGCCGGTCATGGTCATGTGCTGTGTGTCGAACTCACTACGCCGGTAAGGATCGACGCGAAGTTGTTCCACGATTATGATGTCGGCGTGCCAATGTTGATGATGGAAGTACATTGGCTACCAACTTGCCGGTGCGCCGAATAGCACCGCATAGTATGCGAGGAGTACTCTCACATCAGTCAATTTTGTTTTCCCAGACCCTGTCGCTGATGAGAAAGGGGGTTATCTGATGTCAGCTCAACAAAACAAGCCACCCAACGAAATGCTGGTATTCAAAGCCCGAAGAAGGGTCTTGTCAGGTAATAAATCCCGGGTCAAGTACCAGTTTGGTTTTCTGAGTAAGAGCAGCACTCTGCGAACCAACATATGTATTCTAGATCTTACAGGATACAATCCCAAGCTCTCGCACCTGGCGTATCGTGCGAAAACTGCTCTACTCCCAAACAGTCGTACAACACGAGACTTGGGGTAACTTAATCGTTTTCAGTCTGTCTTTGCCGGCAGGTTCGGCATTTAAATTCCAAGTTGGGAAACCACGGAGATTCAGGTTTCGCACCTGGTACAACTCTTGGTCAGGCGAACGGCGACTGTCGAGCAAGATGGGATTATGGTGGCTTTGTCGTTGTGGTGATCGACCTAACAATTATGTGTCATGAATAGAGTGGATGTTGCAATTGGTCATACATCTCAGTGTTTGGTCATTTTATCCCCTCCTTGCCCCCCCTTTAGGCCTTTGTGTAACGGGTCTGGGACATATTGTGGCTTACCTTACATTATATATATCTACTTCGCCAAGTCATGAGACGACATACATCGGCCTCTTGCTGTCAACGTCCATGCATGACATGATAGGCTAATCATCCATAAACACGAGGTGGAGATATAGAGAGGAAGGTCTCTTCCGTCGTAAAAAACGACCAATCGGATAGATTTCGGGGGCCATTCAGCCATGACAACTGCTGCCAATACTAAAATAAGATACATACGTAGGTGTCGGAAGCTAAGAGCTTTGAAAAGCTCTTTTGCTCCCTTCACGTTCTCATACTAATCACCTCAATACGCTGATAATGATGATCTACGAGGAAGGAGCCAGTCGACCGTGAGCAACCTTTTCCTAATCGCGGCATGTAAGAAGGGAGGCTTTTACTGCATCGCCCAATGATAAATATAATGGCAAAACAGCGTATGGATTACGAATGGGTTATGTAGTGATGCCTTTGAAAGTATCAACGAGGCGCGCCAAAAGACCCGCGGAACAGAACTTCCCAGAATGGTCAATACACTGAAACAACAACGAAAATCAGCTTAGCTCGACGAGGCAACTCAAGTCAACGCTATTTACTCCGTACGCTTCCTTCTCTCGCCTCTTGTTCCCCTTCAACGCTAGTCCAGCGTGAACTTGATGTCAAGAAAGCGGAAACCCCAAATTAAAGACAGAATTGGATCAACCGCAGCATCCGACGCCCTACTCATGGTGATTGCGATATTATGGTTCCCCATTGGCATGTTGTTCCCGTTCCTATTCACTCCTCCACGCTCACCTAAATACCTGTTCCTCAGTTGACTTCGTCATCCCACGGGGGCAACGGTGATGTCCAGTCCACTCCTCGTGGTCTGGAATTTCGAGTGACAGTCACATCATGTTATTTAATCAATGCTTATGTCGCAGATACGGGCCTTGGTGTCGATTTCATGTCTTTTATTTTTCCATATACAAGCTTCCCCTAATCGAACCACCACCCAAGCCTTATCGTGGATATGAGACCTGTCAATCAAACAAGCCTCAAATCCCCATCAGAGGTACATACCTCTGGAGCGAGGATCGGGTGCCTATTTCCATTTCCATCCTCGATAGCGAAATTATACCGTGTAGCATATGCCTTTTGACGAAGCTCCTCATGTCTAGAAAGTGAAGAGACCCTGAACTCGTGATGCCGTTGGATCACATTGATACCATCTTATACGTAATATCCGGCAGTCAGTCAGCCCCATCAAGTGGGTTCTTCAATACCGACCAGTATGTCGGCTCGGGAATTAGGACCGAGACGGTGGTATCCGTTTCCGGCGGAGAGTAGAGCGGCCAGTCATCAGCAGGTAGACTGCCATGTCATGGAAGGATGCTGCTTCTCAGACTTTCTCTCTGCCCCTTTTCTTTCCCCAACATGCCTCTTGCAAGGTTCAGGTTAGCGCCCCTGGGTCTGGAAACGACGATCTGATCAAATTCCATTCATTTCATGGGGTTAATGCATAAAGTAGGCCCTTGCAGGTAGCAATATCGCCGTGGTTGGCATATAAGGTTGACGATCTTGCGGTAGTTAGCTTCGTCGGGCATTTCCAGAATGCTCAGGGGCCTTTCTGTGTGATGAGTGTCGAGATCAGCAGTCTCAGAACCAACATTACTCACTGACTGGACTGTTCTGATCTTTATTATAGCTTGGAGGGGTAGGGATTACCCCAGATAACGCTGTTTACCGGGTATGGGGTCCCAATGGCCAGGTGCGAGCTAACGGCACTTGACAGGAAATGCTTGATCCCGGTAACCTATAGGGGGTGGTTTCATTCGGGGCCGGTATACCCTATATCAACAACCGGGCACATGGTAGAGTCTCATTTCATTCGGTGTCGCCCACATGGCTCAACCTCTAAAACCGCCCCAGCCACCTCCGCAAGGCCGTTGTTCATATCCATCGCCGATATTAAGCTGTGCGGCCGCATCTGGGCGAAGGTTGCCGTAAGGGAGCACATATCCACTCCATGTTAGAGATCCTTCTGTGAGATGAGGATTTGTCGTTTTAGTCTGGGGATGGCCCTGTACCAAGAACGACAGACGCTGGGCGGAATCTAGAAACTCCGGCGCGGACATGTCCTTTTTCTTGGTGATCGACATGCTACTCCCTTTTTTTTCTTGTCTACCGGTGTGCATTTAAACTTTTCTAGCCATGAGGTCCCATGGAGATCAGTGGTTTGACGTTCCAGACTCGAGATGGAATTGGCTGGCACTGGATGGGGATTGGTCGGATTGGCAGGTGGAAAAAACGCCCAATCCTGTCAATCGGAGCCAAACGGAGCCGAACCGCAGGTCGAGGGAGGGGGAAAAAGATCACCGTTTTCTTCTCTCGTGGGCCGGCCCAGAGACTGACTCGGGCTCCGTTTCGAACTTCCAAGTTATTCGTGCCTCCACCGTTGAAGATCGTGGAGCCTCGGGCACTCCTGCGCAATCCGACTTATTTTACCTACAGATTCTCTCCTCCATAGGATCTACATGAGGAAACACTTACCAACGCGCTGACTAACTTACATAACCATTCCAGAGGGGTCTGATTATGTTCAATTGTCTCCTTTGTAAAGTACCTAGGAACTAGCTGGCAAGTGGGGGAGTTGTGGCCAGGAACAGACACGACGTCGTGCTGGCCTGTCGCCCATGGTTGCAGCGCTAGGTACTCCGTAACGGGATCAGACTCTGTCAAAAGGGCCCCACCAGCAGCGTGCCAGCGGGGGGTGAACGCGCACGCGAAGCTATTCGCAATCCATACCTCTTCCAGGGCGAGCGGGCGTGCCAAGGATAGAGAACATGGGCTCACTTGCCATTGGTGGCTGGGATTCGTCTGGGGCTGGGGAGCGCGAAAAGGATAACAGCAATGGTCATTTCACTCTCCCTGTCTCTTATCTCTCTGTGTAATCAGACACAGAGGGGGGTGGAAGTGAACCCATTTCCAGCGAAAACGGCGTTCCGGGAAACCCCAAGTCCGACCTTACTCCGCCCCATCCCCGGGAACATGCCTACGCGGGAAATGAAGCCGGGACGCGCATCGAGCGACGTTTTCGTACTAATACTTCATTTAATCAATCAGGAACAGTGGATTTGGCCAGATAAGAGATCGATAGGGTAGATGCACCCGCCTGCTAGCTGACAAGGGGAGTTGAGTTGATCTTTCTCGATCGATGCGTGCGACAGACGGACGCAGCTGGGGCTTAGTTCCGTTTCGAAGGTTAGTACACGGTAATAAGACTGGATAAGATGTCCAGACAAGAACAAGGCCGGGCATCCAATCCATGAAACGCGGACGCCCACCCGTCGCAATGGTTCACTAACGGCGTCGGAAAGCCAGACCACGGGGATGCCTGCCGGCTACAGCTGCTGGCTTGCTCTTGTTGGCGTTGGCTCGTCGTCGCTTGGGGCTCCGATTGGTGGGAACGTGGGTGGGACGACGCCCTGAAGCGGCATGACGTAGAAAAAAACGCTAGTAGGGGGTTTTCGATGTTTCTCGTCTCTGATGTGTGCACGTGTGTCGCTGCTACGTCTTACAGTATCCAGTGTGCTGGTGGTGGTGCTGGTGGTGGTGTTGCTATTTCTGTTCACGAAGTTACAATGCCACGACGACTTGGTCTCGGAGCATTGAGCCTGGCATTGATTGCTCTGCTTGTCTTGTTTGTGTGCGCTATGTGGTCGAAGGGTTCCTGAAAAAGAAAAAAGCTCCGGCAGCCAGCCCCGGAAGAGGGACCCTGATCGAGGGTGACCTGCGCCCGATCGGGTTGCGCGTCGATGTTGTCACCAAAACGGTAAAAGCAACACGGGGTGGCAAGCGAGACTGGCGACCATGATGGCGATGAGGAATATACATAGAAACACTAGCGCCGTCAATCCCATCGGATCTCCTCGTGTTTTCGATTTGGAAGATGGAGAGATCGCGAGCTACTTGGTGACTTAGTCAGTCAGCTGCCTCTATGACACCCCCCAACAAGGCCGACTGACGTTGTTTTTCAGTGTGGTCTTCTTGACTTAACGTATTGTAGTAGTCCCGTCCCCAGTTCTCTTCTCGCTTCTCCGCCAGGTCCCCCGTCAGCACCTTGATTGAATGGCTTTGCTTGCTACCGAGGAGCTGCCCACCTGCCTGTGTGAGCTATGTATATAAGCGTGTCCCGCATTTTTTCCCAGCCCACAGCATCATGCTATTGCGCGTCCAATATGTGACCAGAACCGAATCATAACGGCGCCATGTGCTGAAAACCTGCTGCCAAGCGGCCCCCCAGATTGGTCAGTCGGAGGAAGCTGCAATTAGGTGTGCATGCAACCGCCGTCATAGGGGGCAGGCCCGCCAGCTAGTCTGCTGGTCACGTATCAGCCCGTCCTTTTTGACATTTGCTCTCTGCTCTGTCGGCGTCTGCTCGCCCTAACATCACTCACCCCGCGTTGTCTTGTCATTCGAAGAGGGCCGGCCCCCTCCCCTTACCCTTAACCCCCTCCTAAAAACTGGCGCTGCACCATTGCCCGGCTTTTCTCTCTCCGTCCTATAACTCTGGGAAAATCTGGAGATATGCGGAGGTTAGCGAATGGGGGAAAAAAAGAAAGAAAACCGAAAGTCCCAGGGTGCGGTTCGTACCTGACGACAACGAATCCATACCTACCTACAGTACCAGTACCACCCCCGGTGCCCAACCATGTCGTCGTGGTGTCGTTTGTGGTTTTATTGTTACCATAGCATTACTCAGGGCAACAGCGCCCCTTGTACGCGCACTTCCTCTGCGGAGCTGGCGGAGCCCCAGGGTAGCCCTCCCGCCGATCTCTCATCTCATTAAGCAGTCGTCTTCATCCCGACTGCAACGTAGCTACTTGTTTGATCCCCTCCCTCAACCCTCCTCCGATATGTAGATGGACGCAATTGGTCACAGCGGGAGCTCCTGTCCGGGCCGGGGTGCGCATCGTAGTCGTCGTCCTTGTCCTGCTCGCATTCCGCACTTGGCTTGGAGAAGGACAAGGACAAGCAAGGACCACGACGCAAGTGTAGCCACCCTATTTTCTTCCCGGTTTGGACCCTTTGTGGGGGGTTGCTGTGCTTGCTTGCTTGCTCGTACCCAAGCCGGGTCGGTCGCAACGGTACATAGCGCATACCGAAATATGGCGTATGCGGCGAACCTCTGCTGTCACCGAATTACTTCACAGCACATATTGGCACATGGAGGTGTAAGCCGCTAGCGTCTATGCCTATATCATAGTATCTCCGGCCGAGTCCGTCATCGTGACAAGACCCCACATGGGACCTCCTGCCCTGCCTACTACTACGTAGTTTCGCCCGTTTCGGGCCATCCGTCAGGTCGGTCAGAGCCAGGGCCTTGTCGTGCCTGCCTACGGGAAAGAACGGTATTGCGTACATACGTCGGCGTGCATAAAATAGAACACCAAAATACCTACCTACAGGAGCTATCATGAGCTACTAGCTGCATTGGCATGGGCGCGACAGGCCAGCCCCCCGTGGGTGAAGTTTGAAGAAAGAAAGCCAAGGCAGTTGTTTACTAGTTCCAGCCGACTGGACGAAACGAGCCAATCAGCTGCCTTGTCTGATCAGCGAAAGGAGACACCAAAGAAAAAGTCCGCAACCCACCTAGCCCAGCCAAAAAGCATCCTTGCTTGCTGCGACCGACGCACGGCACGCAACGCTGCCATGCCACGGGCGCCGAGGCGCTCGTCGTCCCGCTGATCCAGGGTCTTTTTTTCGTCGCTCTGGCGCCCTCCCTTATTTTGTTTTTTACCCTTCGAAGGCATTATGACATCGACGTGCAGATCTGTAGCGACACCAAGAGACCCTGATCGTCCCAGTCTTGCTAGCTGGAGATAGCAAGCATTGTCCAATTTTGTCCCTCTCCCTCCCCCCAATTCAACACCCAGACCGACCAGCTGCCAGCCGACCCCACTACCTACACGCATACTCATCCTTTTTTGGTCTGTAGGAAAGCGAAAGCCTACTGGGCGATTGGGTCGTCCTTCTTCTCCTCGGAGCATATTTCCTGTTCCTATGCCAGCTTTATCTTTTGAGTTATTAGACGCAGTAGCCAGCCCTCTTTTGCCGACGGACAGGGTAGGCATCTACTTATCCTCAATCCCCATTTGCTTACAGCAGAAAAGAAGAAAAAGCCGGACAAGGTTGTTGAATACGAAGTATAGAATGCTGGCAAGCTGCAGGTGGCAGGTCAAACTAGGCCAGACAGGACTTGGCTAGACAGGCCCGGCCTTATTGCAAAGGCCCCGTTCCGCTCTCAATTGTATTGGGGCCGTCGGTTTTCGTCAAAGGGAAAGTGGGAAAAGAAAGTGGTCGGGTCGGTAGGGCACGTGCAGCCATTGACCCTCCTCCTCCTCCTAACTCCTCCCAAAGTCACAAAGCTGATTGATTGTACAGTCAATGAGTGGTTCATCAGTCACGGGGGAGGAGAGCGATCTAGGCTTATGTAGACAAGGACATGGTTTGCAGTATAGAGTTTTTCCTCAGAGTTGTTGATATATCGGTAATATGATATTGGTAGGTACTATGCAACATGAAAAAGTCAAATTGTGTGTTTTGGTAAAGGTGTAATTGGGTATCCATCATAAGTAATAAAAAAAAATTCGAAAAATCAAAAACATCAAAACGTTTCGCTAAGCTCGTCGCCCTTCCTTTTTCCCACCCATGTACCCCCATTTCCATGAGTTTTCGAGCGCTGCTCAGCATGAAAAAAATCCCAATCCATCGAAAAACGCCGCTTGTAAAATGCTGCCTCCCAGTAACCAGCGGGTATCCATTTTCCTGCCAAGTCCGAAAGCCCAATCACCAGTAGTAGGAGGGACAATAATAAAAAAACAGATGGTAGACCATTCTGGTCCAAGAGGGGCCCTCGAGCGATGCCAGATCAGGCCCAAAAGCCCACTCTGCTCGTAGCCCGTAGCCCGTAGCGACTAGCGGCCATGTTTGGGTGCCAACCGCAGTGGGTTGCGTCCGAGGGCCAGAAAAGCAGCTCGACGTCAGAGACGCAAATTTCTGGCAGGGGAATGCCGGCCTAAAATAGCCAAGGGTGGTGGAGGGGGCTGTGAGGCTTTTCGCGGGCACCTCAGAGGGCGGCGCCGAGTCGTGATTGGCCTTCGGCCGCTTGCGACTAGTGACGTGGGTATCCCTCCAACTTCGACCGTGGGCGTCTCCATTCCGCCCAAACCGCACTCATTGGCGAACGCCCGCCGGAAATCCTCCAGCAGCTGCGGATTCATGTGATGGTTGCCCCCTCCTCCTCCAGTGATCCCTCCAGTGATCCCTGGCGATGGGACACACTATTTGCACATTCCAGTCCCGAACCAATGCCCAATGCTGGGAGGTAGCGAGCACTCGAATGGCAGACGGCAATCCAGCGTCTCGCACCCTGTTTGAGACGACGAGAAATGGCAATTGCCTTTGGGCGACTTGTGCCATCAATCCCACACCTGTGTGATCTGGTGTTCCATCCCAGCTGGGGCCCCGTTAGAAAGTTGTCGCGCGACAATGGGGTCAATCGAATGCCGATATATCCATAACCGTAATTTTGACTTGTCTCGCCGAAATCTTAGTAATGGTCGTCTCATGTCTGCATGGCCGCCGGACGTCGGCACATCGGGTTGCCAGAGGGCAACAGGTGTGCTTCGACTGCATCGCGAAACCGAGCATCGGTCTAGAACTCCGTCGCCCAGGGCCCAGACTTGCCAGGATGGTCGTGCTTCCGGCGAGACAGGGAATTGGCCTGTCTGCTGCAGCCATGCGAAGGCTGGATGTTCGCATTTCGCAATACCACGTGCGGGAGTCCCGAGTCAATTGGCGGCTCATCGGCACGCCCTTTTTGACTTTGCGGTTAAAGATGCGATGCATATCCAAGGATGGGTGACCGCCGGATTGCCGATGGCGCGAGTCTTCCGAGGCTTGCCCCGCACATCCCATGGATGGTGTACGGAGTTGACCATGGGAATGTCGAACAACTCTCTCGGTGCGCGCTAGGGTGGTAATTGGTTGCCGTGACAATGTTGTCACGTTTGTGTGTTATAGAATTAGTGAGAGATGCCTAACTAATGGCTCTCGTGTTTTTGTTTGCTTGTTGGCGGCTTCAGAACGTCTGAGATGCGGAAAGGCCGGCTCTCGTTCATTTGTAGCCGACCATCTTGGCGCACCGGTCGCAGTAGTAGATGTTGTGTCCGACGCGGACCATGCCCGTGGAGGCCGGGTCGTCAGTGCTGGTGGCCTCGACGGATCTGGCGCAGCGCATGCAGCGTAGCACCTCGACCGAGGCGATGGGCCGGGAGATGGTGTCCATGCTGGCCCGGAAGGGTGAGGGGAGATGACAGGTCGGAGTCGGAGGAAGAGTATGATGAGGCCGAAGAGGTGGAGGAGGAGCTGGAGTATTGCGCTTTGGGTGGTCTGGTCGCCATTTCGTTGATGTGGGAGGGTATGAGTAGTAGAGACACTTTGAACGAGGGAATGGCCCAAGGTGTCTGTCTGTCTGTGTGTCTCTGTGTGTGGGTGCGTATATATATATGGAGTGCGTTATATATATATATATATATATACTTAGTTGTAGACGACGATGATGTTCCAGAAATAGCTGAACGAGGTTTGAGGTGGTGGTCTGGTGTGTATATGTAGATGGTGGTAGTGTGGGATGCGGCAAGGTGGTGGATGGGGGTGGCCGTTAGAAATAGGTAGCCCTGGAATGGAGCTCTTGTTTGGAATAGTTTTGGCTAGATGCGAACTCGACTGATTGCAGGGTTGGCCTAGTGTTGGGTAGATGGATTCGTTCCGGAAGGGTCTATTTGCTTGGGGGTGAAAGGTTGCTGGTCCCGGTCAGGTAATAATAGGGAGAAAAGGGCTGAGTCGAGATGCCAACAAAGACTGGAGTCTGGATGGAGATATTGGACAAACCAGAGTTATAAGTGAAGTAGTAAGTAATATAACATCAGACTCTGGCAGGAAAAGCTATGTCATGTACGAAGTGGGGTCGGCCTGCGAAACAAGACAAGCGCACTGGGACCAGGTTTGGTGGATGGGTAGCGCTGCTGCTGGGCACTGGAGCCGGAGCTTGGCTGGGCGCTGCGCTTGCGGGCACTGCGACAGGGACAGGTTAGAGCGACGAGACGGAGACGGAGGCAGCTGGCTGTGGGAGCGTCTTGTCTTGGCGCCTTGTTTGTGCGATCTGGTCTGTGTTGTGTTGGTTGGGCCGGTTGGTCCAGTCCAGGGGGAGGGGAGCGAGGAGAAGGACGAGGGAGCGAGAAAGAGTTCGTTTAAAACTGTCCAGTCGAGTGAGTACCTAATGTAGGTGTAGTCGTAAACGCAGTCGCAGCAGTACGGATACGGTAGGTACCTCGCAGACTGTACAGCGCTAGTATTACGGGACAGTCGGGCTCGATGACTGACGGGCTGGATAGTTCGGGCGCTCTGCATTAATTAGACGGTGGATGGCGTGGCTTATGGCGACACCTCACAGCCGAGACACTGGATGGAAGACGGAGAGAGTGTGTGTGAGAGCGCGAAAGTACTCTAGGTACCGTACACGGGCACAAGACTCGCGCCCTCGGACAGGGACCTGGGTCGTAGATGCAGCAGTAGTCTGGACGAGTACAGCGGAGCACGAACACCACAGCCAAAGACACAACGGAACGGAATGCACAGTAATTGGGCGTGGAAGGTATTGGTCTGGCCCAGAAAAAAAAGTACGTAGGCAGCAGAGATAACCGACAGCGGCGGTTTAATAATAAACTCCGTTTTCAGTCCGAGTTTTTTTCTGTCGTCGCAAGACAGATCGGTGATTGCCGTGCGGATGTGTTCGTTTCAAGCAAAGACACCTGTCTGTCTGTTGTCTCTGGCGATGAGATGGGTAACGGAAGTGGTTTGGGTTTTGCGTCACCGTCTGGTGTTTTTATCGTCCGTAATCCAGTACGGTATTGGATGGAAGATGGGTTGACTCTTGCTGTTTCTGGCTTCTGGGTCGAGATCTTTTCGAGAGAAGGCTGGAATCATCGGTGGAAGAAGAGAAGAATCCAGCAAACCTCGGATGTGAGCCCGGGGGTGTACCGACTCTTTATGGGTGGTATCACGCCCAGCCATTATGCATGTGTATCCATTCTCACGAGTGCAGCAATCTACGAGTAACATGCTCTAAACCAATAGTCCTGCTAGTCCACCGATCCATCGGGCAAGACAAAGACAGCAAACGCATGAGGGCAGCCTGTTCAAGTATGGGAAACCAAGATTCGGATCGATTTGTTTCCCATGGCAGCCCGGACTATTGCTGGCCGGAGGGGGATCGTGATCGAGGATCGAAGTTGAGTTTCAGAACCGCTACTAGTCGACTGAGTGTGGCCTGGTGGGAAAGGGAGAAAGTTGGAGACTTCATCCAGCAGATCTTAGATCCCCCGCTGCCATCTGATATCCAAGCCAGCCCAGGGGGCGAAAAAAACACGTAAATGCGTACACGTCTGCCGTTGCGGCTGGTTTGCTTCACCTGATTTGACCGTGACTGTGACTGGGTCTCGCTACGGTTGGCACGATACTGCCTGATAAACACCCCAGCACCGTCCTGTCCTGTCTCTTTCTTGCATGCGTGCAGGCAGCTTCAGTAGGTGCGCGTGCAAATCCATGCCGGATCTACTCTGCTGGTCTGCCCCTTTCGCCAAGTCGTGCATGCTACTGGCGACCAAATGCTACCAGATCCGAACGAACAGGATGTCCGGGGAAAGTGAGGCCATCGGCCTGCTTATGTACGATTTAGGGCCATGCGGGCAGCTCGCGTCGCATCTCCCGTATCTAAGGGCGATCAGCCCCTCCGTCTTCGATGGCCAGACCACATCACGTTAACCCTTCCAATCCTTGGCTGCCTGGGGAGGGAAGTTCCTGTATTCTGACGAGACGGACGCAGCCACTAGGCAACGGTCGTGGGTACCTTTTTCTTTTTCTCTCTGTTCCGCCTACCGCTACGGACTACGGGTTTGAGCCGCTTGACTACTTGACTCTTGAGCCGCGATGTCATCGAGATGATTGATAACGGAGGCACAAATTTCCCGTTCCTGGCTACCTAGGCTGCTGGGCTTGCTTGTTCTGACGGTGTCCAGCCAAAGGGGCTACTGACCGTTCCGGCCAGACGGAGGCCTTATGCGTGCTAATGAGTCTTAGCAGCGTCTTAGCACGCAGCCAATAAGTAACGTTTCTGCTCGAACCCGCAGCGGATGGGCTGGAAACTGGGGGAGGCCAGAGGAAAAAAGGAGCAGAAAATGGGAGCAGAGAAAAAAAGGGAAAAAGGAGGGGCTGATCAGTCCATTAGCAGTCTAGCCCTCCATGACACTGCCGATCGCCTCACCAAATCTTCGATCCAGACCGTTCCGTGGCTTCTTCATCTCCTTTGCAGCATGCCTAAGCATGATCACCCTAGGGTTCTCCTTCGCATCTGGGCAGTCGCTGGCGATCAGGGAAACGCTCTCCCCAGGCGGCCAAGCTACCTGGAGCTGCCTGGAGCTACCACTCACGACCACGCAATTTGCGACAGCGCGGCTCCGTTTTGCACCTCTTCTGAAGCTCTAGACTGACTGGCAATGGCCAGCAAAACCTGCTTTCAACGTTACTTGCACGAGTTTTTCTTCTTCTTCTTTCTCTTTTTTTGCCTCCATTCATGCTTAGCCGGTGCCAATACGTAATTCTCCGTGACGATTTGTGCACCGCTCTTGGACATACTGTAGCAGACACTCTGACACTAGCCTAGCAGCAGCTCAGCAGCACCCTTGCCCGTCCTGCCCGTCGCGTTCGTTCCGTAAACCTAATCTGCCCTTGTCCCCATGAACGCCAAGCCCTGCGTATCGCTCACTCCGTCCAATACCTAGCCGAACTGCCGCGGGCTCCGTTCAAAGTTCCAAACGAAGCTCAGCTCACCATCGAGCCATGAAGTACTTACTCCTGGTATCTCCTGTGCTGCCGCGTCTGTAAATGCAACATGCTGCATCAAATACATTAAGACAACCTTACGCGAGCGGCAGCACCAACCTCGGAGTGTGCATGCAACATGGTGTAGTACCACTACACCCTATGCTGCTGTTGCGTTGCAGTGCTGCTGCTGCAAGGCCTCGATCCGCACTGATATCAAAGATCTAATTCCCACGCAGCCCGCCCGCGTCCAAATTGGCTAGCATCCCGTTCGCTTCCCCATCCCGTCGCTTCCTGTCCGCATCTGTCTGGTCTTCACCACGATGGTGCATGTGCGTTATTACCGCGTACATGAAATGGAAAGAAACAGCAGCTAGTGGAAACATCCTCTTGCGATTCTCTCTCCTGCCCAGCCGGTGAGATGGGACACGGGAGCACGAGGAACGGATGGCGCGGTCGTCCATGCTGCACGGCAACTTTAACCATCATGCTATTGTCTTCCAGAAAGTCTAATACCCGTTGCGACGCCTCGTGCCTCGGTAGATCGAATCATGCCGAAGCCGAACACACCGCATGCCAGCGTATTAGCATCGTGAGTCACTCCGGACGATTCAGTCCTAGTATTGATCTGTCGCACAACCGACAGATCAGGGCAGGGCAGGGTACACAGCTCGACTTGCTTCACCCTGGTATCACGACATACGGAGTACATGCAGCTTGTGAATGCAAGCCGCGTGGTTGTCAGTTTGATATTGATGCCCGCCTGTCTGCCTACTTTGCCTGTACGTACCGTGACCGTAACCGTGAGCCGGCCGTCGTCCATGGTGACCAATCCCAGCCCGCCCACTTACAGTAAGCATGTCGTTTTTATTAACAATATCATATTAATTGAAGACCGTTACATCGCAGCCGCTTTGACATTTGACACACTGCTGCTGATGAGAGCCGCTTTCCCCGTCCCCCCCGGCTTCGGAGAGCAGCTTGGACTTTGGCTGCTCTCCCCGGGATGGAATAGCTTCATGCCGGCTGGCTGGCTGGCTGTTGATGGGTTGACATGACTTCACCCGTGCGGCCGTTTGATCTTCGGATTTGTGCCCGTCCAGTGATCGACAGTCCCAGACCCAACGATCAGGTAGCTTGGTGGAGTGATCCGTTCCCGGCTGTGCCTGGGCTCCTGGGACACACACAACCACGCGTTTGTGTCGGGGAGCGGTTTTTTGTGGTTTTCGTTTGGCAACAACAACTCAGCCGGAACCACAACTTTTTCTCCCCTTCGTCTCCCTGCTTGGCTCTCCCTGTGTTCCGGGAGAGCAAATGATCAGCAGGCGCTTCCCGGTTTTTCCTTCTCGAAGTATTTTCCGGACCTTCTGGCGTGTTACAGAATTTGCCTGTCGAAGAGTCTAGACCCATCCGGCTCTCCTCATTCTATGGAAACTTTGAATTGGAATGAGCGGGTTTGCGTTTTGGGGGCGCGTGTTTGCCTCCTCGTTCACGTGCTCCTACATCCCAGCAACGCATCAGGCACCACAGGACAGAAAACCGTCTGGTCGCTGACCCAGGCACCGCCAGGTCGGTTAGACGGACACCCGTCACCAATGGCCGACCGAACCCCGATCGATATTCCTGTTTTTCCGCAGGCTGGCATAACTGTCATTTATGACGGCTGACGCTGAATTTTCAATGCATCCGTCTCGCGTGGCCACCGTGACAAAAAGCCGCCGTCATCAATTGATTACTGAGGACCGATTGGCAATTGTTCCGTTTCGAGCGTGCCATCAAGCAAGGGTCCTGTTCATTCCCCCGTCGTTTCCACCGACAGACGAGAGCTTATTCTCTCGTTTGGTGCCTGATATTGGGAACAAACACGCACCTGACCTGAACCTGACCGCTGCTAACCTCCTCAAATCGGTCGCTCCCCCGCCTGCCCAATCCGCTAAAGTTGTCAGAGAGCTTATTGCGATCCCGGTCCCTGCCTGTCACAGGGCATTTGCTGGCCCAGATACCCGTACTATTGCTTTCGCCCTTTTAACTCTATCTGACGCTCTTCCGTTTCCGGAGGAGCGGCCCCTTAGGTTCGCGCAAAAACCAAACCAAACAGCCCAACATCGCGGATGCCGTGCGCTATTATTTGCCCGAGACAGCGAGTCCCGCCGAAGGGGAGGAGGGAACAACGCATCTATTGGCAACCATAGGGAAGGGGTGAATTGAGGAGAAGATAATAGCGGAAAGGGTGAAAAGTAAGGGTCCAAACTTTTGGTCAAAGCTCTCTCAATCGACGGTCGGCTGAAGCGTAGCGCCTATTCGTTGCTCCTGACAGGGCCCTGATCAGGAGGAAATAGGGCGATAGGGCGATAGGGCGACAGATAGCGCAGTCCGAAAGCACGCCTTCGTGTTTTACTAAGTGCGGTAGAACTTCCACATACTGACACATTTCCACTTACTAACGGCCGGCCCGGGGCGAGCTGGATGGTGGTGGTGTGTGGTTGCGGTTTGCCCGCCCTGGGACGGCCGGCTTCCGCTATTCACCCCCAGGCACTGCACGTGTTACTTCCTGCCTGCTTGCCTTGTTAGTTTCTATTTCAGGTGAAAGGGAGAGTCCGTTGGCCTGGCGATGCAGGCATTCATTCATGCTCATACGAACGCCCCTCCCATGGCCTGATTAAACAAATTCCGCATTGTTGGTACGTAAATGCCTGCCCGCTGAGAGGAAGGCGTATCCCTTCTCGCCATTTTAGAAATCCCGTGAGGTTGTTTTTTGAAACAATGATTCCTGCGCTATATTTAGACGCTGGCGTGGTGTTTGCGTGTGTTTGCGTGTGTTTGTGGCCGGGAGGGTCCCCCAGGGAAAGAAAATGGGCTATGCAACCTTAATCATGCCGAAAAAAAGGAAAACCACGATGGTCTGGTTCCGGCCCCGCATGCGAGGGTTTTTGTTTGCTCAATGGCATAGCAAACCATCGTGAGGCACGCGGCCGGTTCTCCAGGACCCCAGGACCCCCAGGGGGCGTTGGGGGCGTTCTTCCAATGGTCTAGATGCGCAACTGCACTCTATCTGCCGCAGGGGAGAATCTCCCGTCCAACTGGACTGGGCTGACGACTCACACCACACCACCACACACCATACAAGCCCCCGTGGCGTAAGCCACACGGCAATTCTGCTCAGATTTCGCCGAAGCCTTTCCTGGATATGTAGCATCTAACGAACGCTGGCGAGGCCTTCTTGGCAAAGTGAGAGTAAGCCAGCCGCAAGAGAAAATCCTCGAGGCGACTGGTCTGTTTCATCAGTTGCTCCGGACGACGACTGACTGCATGCTTTGGCCTTGGCACACTGGACTATTGCCAATGTATCTGTCTGCTTATCTACGGAGTATCTGTCAACTCATTGAGGGCAGCAGTTCTCATTACGGTGAATTCCCTCGCTTGCATACGCACGCAAGGTGGCTGGCGCGGCACGGCGCGGCACGACGCGATGCTATTCACATGCGTCGCTCTCTCAACGCCTCCCCGGCCGCAAGTCGGAGATGAATCGAGAAGGGGGCGCAGAGCACCATTTGACGACTAATGGCAATGGTACAGATTACAGAGTACAGAGCAGGCGAACAACAATAATACCACCGCAGTCGTGTGATGTGATGGATTTATTATTGGGTTTTGCTCAGGTACGTCCGTTTTCTTTTTTCACCAATACGGACGGACGGTCGACGGCCGGGGACGACGAAAGCGATTGCGTAAGCCACCCCCAGCCACCCAGCCCTACCAACTGCGCTCTGAGATCTTATCCCCAACCACGTACGTAACGTACACAGCCGTGCTTAGGCAGGATACGGTTCACGGAGAGATGCTTTTGCATGTGTGGCTAGGCTTAGCTTCGAAAATGAAGATTTCGTACTCGCCTAGTAGTATGTGTGTGAGTGACTGAGTGAGCATCATGCACGCGCGCGCCCGCAACTTGTTTCTCCGTTGCTCCCGGTGGTGGGCGCGAGTAAGTGAATCGAGGGGCGAACACCGGATACCGGCTCATACGATACCTTGCGACATTGTGTCCTTGCCGAAGGTGCCGGTCGTCCCGTTTCCCCCGCGAAAGAGCGAGCTCCAAACAGCCTAGCAAACAGGCTAGAATTGACCATCGGCGCGAGGCGTTTCTGAGCTATTGATATGGCGGTTTCAATACGCGAATGCCGTGGTGGTGGCCGTGGTGGTATCAAGAGGCGTAGGGCTAGGACGTTCGGCCTTCTGCCGTCAACTATGGTACGCTGGAGGGATATGCCGGTTGCATCGCATGCCATACTATCCAGCTCGGGGTTATTTCGCAGTTAGAGAGGGGCCATCACGCCGGCGGCAAGACGTAGAATGTGTAGGTTTAATAGACGGCGTGTAGGCAATGGTAAAGCCACGATGCACGGTACAGGGATACGTTTCCAAGGCTGAAAATGAGGTAATGGCGTCGCCAACGTTTGGAACGGTTGTTGGACATCTGAAGATAGCAACTACTTGAAGACTAGGTAGGTTTCCCACATACAAGCCCGCGCATGTCGGGACGTCGAGTGCTTCACAATGTTCAGGCAGAGAGAGATATAGAGTGTGTGTATGAAAAATATGCGAACAGATCACAAGTCAAGCAAGTAGGTATTCATTATGAGCTCATTACATAAGGAAGTAAGCAATAGTACGGAGTATGTTTAAGGAAACTCCTTCAACGTCTGCCGCTGAGCCTCCTCCGGGCTGCTCCCGTAGACCCTG
This sequence comes from Apiospora hydei, assembly GCF_038363865.1. Classification (NCBI taxonomy): domain Eukaryota; kingdom Fungi; phylum Ascomycota; class Sordariomycetes; order Amphisphaeriales; family Apiosporaceae; genus Apiospora; species Apiospora hydei. The sequence goes on from NW_027117369.1 coordinate 2,051,017, forward strand.
CTGCCCCGGCCGTTGATGATGTGGGAGATCTCGCTGCCGTTCTGGCCGTTGAGCCAGATGGTGGTCATGCGGTGGATCTTGACGCCCGCGCGGCCGTCGGCGGGCGCCTCGATGGCGTTCTCGGCCTTGACGGGGCTGTCGCGGAAGTACGAGTAGACGCCGAGGCCCCAGGCCTCGTGGGTCGCGACGCCGTCGGCAATCTTGTAGGAGGCGTACCCGTTGACCGTCCCGCCGTGTGACATGTACCGCTCCTGGCTCGGCGGGTCGTACGGGATCTCGGACTGGTAGAAGTAGACCCGCCCGTTCTGCCCGTTCCAGAGGGTCTGGTACTCCTCGTGGTGCTCGTTGAAGAGGCCGTACGCCACCACGTTGTCGCCGTTGACCACGATGCCGTGCTTGGTCGGGTTGCTGTCCCAGCCCGCGCCGGGGCCGTGGTCCGCGCGCCAGAGCCAGAGCTGGTCGCACACGACGTCGTGGCTGTGGATGACGATGCCGACGTCGTTCTTGCCCGCCTGCGCGCCGCCGGTGCGCGCCGTGATGTCGAACAGGAAGGTCGGGTCCGCGCTGTGGCTCGCCGAGCTGCCCTCGGTGCCCACCTCCATCAGGTAGGGGAGTTGGTGGGGCCCGCGTCGATGATGAGGCCGGCGACGGTCACGCCGTCGACGTCGGCGACCTTGATGGCCGTGTTGCCCTGTCTCCGGGATGAGCGTGGCGAAGCCCATGCCGAGGACGATGGTGCCCGCCTTGGTGACCTGCAGGGCCTCGTCCAGCTGGTAGACGCCCGGGGTCAGCAGGATGTGCTTGCCGGCGCGCAGGGCCTCGTTGAGCGACGCGGCCGTCGAGGTCGCGGACTGCGCGACGTGGAACTCGCCGCCCTCGACGGGGATGGAGCGGCCGGGCGTGTGCCTGCCCTCGGTCCACGAGGGGCCCTGGGTGTCGCGCTGGAGGGCGGGGACGAAGACGGCGTAGCGGCCGGCGTCGTCCACATACAAGTACGGCTTCTCGCGCACGAGGGGCGTGCGGTCGACGGTGGTGTAGGGGTCCGTGGGCCAGTTGTTGCCGCTGGGCGCGTTGCCGCACCCCACAAAGACCATGTTCCAGACGCCGTTGGCCCAGCTGCCCCACGAGCAGTTGCGCGACAGCCACTGCTGCTGCGAGCCCGGTAGGACCTGGTTGTCCACCACCGAGTCGGCCATGAAGCCGCCGCTGGCCCAGCCGCCGGCGTGCGTCTCCGGGTCCACCTGGAATAGCCAGAGGCCGTTCGGGCTGGTGATGTGCAGACGGCGCAGAGGGGCGGCCTGGATTGGGTGTAAGTACGTCTGTGCTTGCGAGAATAAAAGGAAAGAAGAAAAAAGGGAGGAAAGACTAGTAAAAGTGACTGACGTCACACACTAGACGAGACAAACAGAACGCATGAATAGACTAACCTGGGAAATGGCAATGGTGGTGGTCTTGTTGGTGGCGTCGGAGGCATTAATGGCGAGGTTCTCGTAGGAGCGCCAGAAGTTGCAGGTGGCGTTCATGTGCGGCATCCAGTAGGCGGGGCACGTTGGCGCCGCCCTCGATGCGGACGGCGTCGGGGCCCTGGCCGAGCCCCCGCCACGGAGGTGTAGAAGCCGACGTCGAAGAGGACGGGATAGGTGCCGGGCTTGAAGAGGAGCGAGTAGCGCTCCGGGCCGAACTCGTTGGCCTCCATCTGCTTGAAGATCTTGTTCGCTTGCTCCTGCACCGCCCCGGCGGGCATGCTGGGGTCGAAGACGTAGACGTTGGGGCCCAGCACGGTGTTGTTTGCGTCGGCCATGTTGTTGTTTGGTGTGTTGGAACTGATTACAATAGGGTAAAAGGTAGGGATGATCTGTCCGAAGAAAGGTAGAGCAGAATCTAGGGGAGGAAGAAGATGAATTATATATATAGCTCTCGGATTCTCCAAAGCAATCAATCATATTGCATGAAGCTAAATTCAAGTTTCTTTTACCGTCTTCACTCCACTTATGAGACAGCAAACCAGCCGACAGCCAGTGCAAGCCATGGCGCGAGGACCCGGTGACCGTCACCTAGTTAATGCAGTCACCGAGATGGAGCTATGCTGTTACGAAGAGCAAGCCGGCTGTGGAGTTCTGGCCGGGTGCTGGAGTGAAACATCTCATGTTCGCTGTGCCAGAGTGTGATGGTCTTGGTGATGTTGAGCAGAGACACGCCGAGTCCAGAAGCAGCCCAGTGACTGCAGCCCGGTGCGGCGGGCACGCATGGCTGTTGGTCGGGAACCGCCTGGCCCAGCAGAGACGGATTCCGTTTTTTCCTCGGCGCCCCGATGGCTTCTTCTTGGCTGTGGCCCGGTGACTACCATCAATCAATTCAATGCGTGGCGAGGCAAGCAACAGACTATTTCTATTGAGGGAGCCGAGCTCTCAACTCACGTCGGCTGGCAGTTGTCATTTGCCGCAATCTGTCTGGTGTTCGCTGTGGACCAGCTTGGCAGGCACTTGGCGCTACAGTGAGCTACCTACCACAGCCTAGCTTGCCTAAAGTAGCTGATTGCGGATGACATCAGTCGTCACCTCTGGGCACGCAAGGAAAACAAGATGCGTTGAACAACGAGTGCGTTCATTTGCGAAGAGGCAATAGGGCATGCATCCTTTTACAGGGAAGTGGCTGGCGCAAAGAAGCACCAGCCACTGTGCTACGTAAGGGAGATGGGCGATGGACCGAGAGAGGCGAAGTAAGTGTGTCGTGTCGTATCGTGTCGACCTGCGCTGGATTGAAACATTCTCACGCAACCCCACCATTGACTGCAAGTGAGCGAGCAGGCGGGTTTCCTACCTACACCCATCAAATAGCTTCAGCGCCAGCGCAGCATCAACCACCTCAATCAAGACCTTTAAATTACTTACCTACCTACATCCTACCCATCTTCACCAGCGTGACCTTCATTTACCTTCCGTACAGCTGTTTACTCCACCCCATCACAGCCAACAGGTCTCGTCAGTCAGCCATGGTGAGTACCCAAGATAGCCAGCCGCCGCACGCGGGAGGCAATCCGCCCTACTACGCTGAGACCGCCAATGTCGCCGGCGCCCCTCCCTCAGAGCTCGCAGGCGATTCATCTTCATCACGCCCTCGCCCTCCTTCTCTGCCGTACCAGATCAACCTCAACGACCAGCCTTTGGGAGAAGACGGCGAGCCCTACCACGTGCCGCCGCCGCCGCCAGGCCCCCGCCGGCAAAGACGGAACAACAGTATTACCCTCCCCCCTCCGCCAGGGCCGCCCCCGAATCACGATGCGCATCCGCACCCTCTGCAGTCGCACCCCTACACATCCACGCCGCCCCTCCGAGCTACCAAGAGACCGCACCGCCCGGGTCGTCGGTGACGTTCAACGACGAGAAGCGACCAGTACTACCACCGCGACCGTCTTCACAGCCGGGACAGCAGGGACAAGGACAAGTGCCGTACTTTGCACCTCCACCCACCGAAGCGAACAATGCTGGACCCAGTCAAGCGCAAGCTCCCTACTTTCCGCCGCCGCCAGGACAGGCGACGAGCGATGCGCCCCCAGCAGCCGCCCATAATGAGCCCTCATCCTCCTATGTACCCAGCGCTGCAGCGATCGGCGTCGCCTCCAGCAATAACGAGAAGCCGGATCAAAAACAACAACAAGCCCAGCCGCAGGGCGCCAAGAAGAAGACTTTTGGCGAGCGCTTGTACCAGTGGGGCGTCGCGACGGGCGTGCCCGTCAACAAGATCACGAACAAGCTAGGGTCGGAGGCGTTCTGGCCGACGACCATGGACAAGGAGTGCGACAAGGCCGCGCGCATCCTGAAGTCCTTCTGCAAGGACGGCTTCTACGCGAACCCCTCGTGCCAGCAAGCGCCGTCGCCGTCGCCGGGCCACCCGACATCGCCGGGCCCCAAGGGCGACAGCAAGGCCCTGGTCAAGATCCCCGCCGAGGCCATCAAGCAGGCCCGGGGCCTCGCCATCTTCACGACCTTGCGGACGGGCCTGCACTTCAGCGGCGCGGGCGGCTCGGGCATCGTCGTCTCGCGGCTGCCCGACGGCTCGTGGTCGCCGCCCTCGGGCTTCCTGGTGCACACGCTGGGCGCGGGCTTCATGATCGGCCTCGACATCTACGACAGCGTCTGCGTGCTCAACACCGAGGACGCCGTGCGCGCGTTTACGCGCCCGCGGCTCAGCCTCGGCGGCGAGATCGCGGTCGTCGCGGGCCCCGTCGGCGCCGGCAAGTCCCTCGAGGGCGCGCTCGGCGCCGGCAAGCCCGTCTGGTCGTACATGAAGTCGCGCGGCTTCTACGCGGGCGTCCAGGCGGACGGGACCGTCATCATCCAGCGGCCCGCCGCCAACGCGGATTTTTACGGCGAGGAGAAGATCACGCCCGAGCGCATCCTCAAGGGCGACGTCAAGCCCAACGCCACGGCGGCGGCGGCACCGCCGAAGGAGGGCGAGATCGTCATGTGGCCCGCGGGCGCGCGGCAGCTGATGGAGGTCCTCAAGAGCGCCGAGGGCAAGAAGGCGGACGAGAAGCTGATGAGCGATCTGGGGTCCGGGCCGACGCCGGGGGACCTCGCGACGGCGGACGGGGTGCACCCGGAGGGGCAGCAGCAGCAGCAGCACCAACAGGCTGGCGCGGGGCTGGGGGATGTTAAGTACGGTTGATACGAGACAAGAAAGACATAGAGACTGGCGGCGGTGACGACGTGGCGTCGATAGAAATGCGACGGGATTTCTTTACCCCCTCTCTTCCTCCCTTGATTGCTTTCAAAGGCAAAGCGTTAATTAGGTTTATGGCTTGTTTCAGCACTGCTTGTTGGTAGGTAGATAAGATGAATGGTAAATTATGTATGTATGTAGTAGTATCATTACTCCATTACCCGTCACTCCTATGGACATTTTCTCTCGTAAATGCTGTTTCTCTCCGTGTATCGCAACTCGCGCGTACATTCTCCTTGGTATCAAAACAAAACCTCAACCCAAAACGTAGACCATCATCATCTCGTCATCCCACCATGCCTTCTCGTCAAAAGTCATCGGGCCAAATCAACCCAATCTATCCCATTAGACGCCCCCGGAATCCTCCTTCTTCGTCTTGAGATACTGCAAATTGACCGGCGTGATGGGTGCCCCGCCCCCCAGCACGGCCATGACGTTGCGCATCGCAAGCTCCTCGAACCCGACGTGCGTCTCGACGGTGCCGCCCGCGTTGTGGCACGTCAGCAGGACCCGGTCGTCGGCCAGGGCCGCGAGCCGCGGGTGCACGCGCGGCTCGTCGGCGTGCACGTCGAGCGCCGCGGCCACGAGCCGGCCGTCCTCGAGCGCGTCCGCGAGCGCCTCCTCGTCGACGAGCGTGCCGCGCGCCACGTTGACCAGGCGCCCGCGCCCCGGCGGGAACCAGGCCAGGCTCGCGCGGTTGATCAGTTGGCCGGCGCCCGAGGGCGCGCAGAGGACGACGCAGTCGCTCGAGCGGATGAGCGCCTCGAGCGTGGCGCAGAACCGGACCCCGAGCCGGGACTCGAGCGCGGCCGGCTTCCGCTCGACGTCGTGGTACAGCACCGCCATGCCGAAGGCGAGGGCGCACTTGCGCGCGAGCTGCTGCCCGATGTTGCCGAGCCCGACGAGCCCGAGCGTCTGGGTCCGCAGGTTGCGGCTGCGGGCCGTCGCGGCCTCGTGGCAGCGCGCGAAGGCGTCGGGGCTGGTCCGGCTCGCGGCCAGGGTGTAGGGCAGGGCGCGGAAGGTGCCGACGACGAGGGCGACGGCGAAGTCGGCGACGGCCTCGGCCGCGGCCAGGCCGCCGTTGCAGTAGACGATCCCCCGCGCGCCCAGCAGCGCGGTGTCGGCCCAGTCGAAGCCGGCGCCCGCGCTGGCGAAGACGCGGACGCTGGCGGGGAGCAGGGCGACGAGCTCGGCGTCCCAGCGGCCCATCTCGCCGCCCGTGCCCCAGAAGGGGCGCAGGACGGCGTCGAAGTCGCCCCAGCGGCGCTCGCGCAGGGCGGCGAGGAACTGCGGCCGGGCGCGCTCGGCCGCGGTCGGGCGGATCACGGTGAAGGTGGCGGACAGGGCCGCGTAGGTCGCGGGGTTGTACTGGATGGGGTCGCCGATGTGGAGGACGACGGGCTTTCTCGCGGCGGCAGCGCCGGTGCTGTCGACTGAGGAGGAGGCCGAATGGTGAGAACGAGGATGACGAATAGTCGGGACAGGGGCTGAAGATGCGACAAAAGGGGGGATGGGAGGAAGCGGGCCCGGCAGTGGTGGTGCGGACTGTGCGGGGGATGCGGAGCGCGGCGTCGCGGAGATGGGCGTCGAGGGGGCATGGGCGTGTTTGCTGGTTCCGCCATGGCTGCTTGGGTCTGACGCAAGTATGTAGATATGCTACGAATTTGGGTTACAGATAGACGAGTGAGTAGACAACCCCTTTAGGTGGTGATTTGTGCCACCTTTTTTCTGGTTGAGGGGGATATGAGAATCCGGGGTAACGCTCCCCACCTGACGATGCGGGATCTATCAGCTATCAATCTGATCTCTCTCGCTCTCTCACCGCTAGTGCCGATCTTTGGGGGAAGTTGGGCGTGTTAAGAGAGGGCCGTCCCGAGTAGGGGGGACTCGAATTTAACGACTGCGACTAATCAACTCCTTCACAGTAATCACAGCAAGGGGGTCAATTAGCATGCGAAGTGTTGGGCTGGCAGGATGGGACGGGGATGTGGCTTTTGTACAGACGACGATGGGAACACCGTTTTATTAGGGAGAGAGGTCCAAGAATTGGAGCTGTCGTGGCGGGCGTACTGCACTATGCAAAATAAGCAAAAAGCACCTTGTCCCTAACGTTTGCCCAACAGCTCCGGCATACCCTTTTGGGAAAGATAAGGTGAAGAGCGGCTGCATGGGCGTTTGGACGTTAATCGACCCCAATGATCGCCGAGCAGCAAGTGCCGCAACGGGAGCTCTGGAGTGGGGGGTTTGGGGTGGGGGATAACCTACAGGTACAGCTGCTGCGGTGCTCTGTAGGCGATCTGCCTAGGCATCTACCTGTGGGTTTGATGTCAGGGCTGCAATTCAGCTATTGGAATTTACTTACGCTCTGTTTCTCTGGCTTGATGGTGTTAGGCTATTTGCCCTTCACCTCCACCGATGGAATCAATCATCGTATCATAAGTGAGGCAGTCAGTATGTCTATGCTACCGCCCATCCTATGATAGTATATGACTGTGCTAAGCCCTTTGTGCCCCAGGACCGAGGGCGCCTACATTTCAATGCGCTTATAAGGACACCCACGGAATTAAGAGTCACGAGATTCACGTTCGACCGCAAGAAGAGAAATATTCAGTTCAGTCGGGTGGTTCATCAGCCCCCGTAAAAAATCGCAAATGGTATTCATGCTCTGTTCGCGCGTGTCCTTATTCATGGCATCGCTGCTTCCAGCAGCCCATGTTCCAAACTTCAAAAAACACAAAAAGAAAAGAGGAGGAAGTAAAAAAAAAGAACAAAATAAAATGGGGTTTGGTCGCCCGCCCCCTCTCCTCCCCCTCCTAAACTTGGTGCTCTTGCTGCTGCTGCTGCTGCTGTCGTTGAGGCTGCTGCTGCGACAGGTCCACGAGCTCGATGTGACTCTCGTTGCCGTTGCCACCGCCGTTGCCGTTGCCGTTCCCGCCGCCGTGCTGACGACGACGACGGGCGTCGAACCGGTACCGGAACGACGCGGCGAAGCGGACGAGGCCGAGCACAAGGAAGAAGCCCAGGATGGTGCCGATGGTGATGGCCACGACGGTGATGGTCTCCTTGTCGTCTCCGCCGGAGCCGGCATCGGTGGTGGTGCTGCTGCTAGGCGTTGCCGTTGGCGAGGCGGCAACGCCCCCACTGTCGCTGGTGCTGGTGGTGCTGGTGCTGGTTCGAGAGTCGAGCGCGAACTGCGGCTCGTCCAGCATCGTCACCACCGAGCTGGTCGGGAAGCATCGGTACATGGACCGGGCCGGCGTCCCGGTCCAGAGGTACGTTCCGCAGGCGGGGAAGTCGGTGTAGGTGCTATACAGGGGAATCAAGTCAGCCAGACAGTTCATAAGTATTGATATCTCGCTATTCCGATAGAGGGTTTGGACTAGTAGTGCTGAGATCGATAACAAGCAAGCAAATCTGAAATGCGCGCTACAGACGATGATGAAAAGAAGATGCCAAGAAGGATATGAAATGGAGGCGGAGGAAGACTTACCAACAGCCGGAGTTGGTGTTGGCCACGTCGCAAGACCCGGCCACGACGGCGCTGTAGTCCACGCAGACCGAGAACAGCGGGGAGTATGTGCCCGAGGCACAGCCGACGACGTGCGCCTTGTTGGTGGCGCAAGAGTACTCCGGGTCGCATGTCCAGGGGTACGCTTTTCATATATATTGTCAGTATCAGGTCCTTGGTTCTCAGTTTTCTGTTCCAATTCGTCTCAGGGTGTGATTAATGGTGCTCTACTGGAAAAGAAATCGAAGAAGGAAGCAACGGAGAACGTCTTTCGGTTGGGCAAGAAACTTACAAGAAACGTTGGCGACCCATCCGCAAGTCTGCGAGTTCACCCAGGTGTTGCTGGTGGTGGTGATGGCGGGGGCGGCGGAGGCGAAGAAGGCGGCGGCGAAGGCGGTCTCAGGGGCAGGGACAGAGACAGAGACAGAGACAGAGACAGAGACAGAGACAGAGACAGAGACAGAGACAGAGACAGAGACAGAGACAGAGACAGAGACAGAGACAGAGGCAGAGGCAGAGGCAGGGGCGGCGGCAGAGGCGGCAGCAGCGGGCGGGACAAGACCAGTTTCGCGAGGCACCCAAGGGGCGCGCTCGCCCATCGCCATGGTGACGATGGCCACCAGAAGCAGCGTCAGGAACTTGTTCATGATCTGTATATATATGTGAGTGAGTACGAGCTGAGAAACCCATCTTGGATGCTAGGTTTCGGGAGTGTACTTACGATCGTATAAATATTCACAGGCTTTATGTCGATCGAGGATTATTACTGGTGGGCAGGAGTCGCGAGAGAGAGCGTGTGCTTGATTGCCAATACCGAAGTTCAACGTGTGCGAAGTCAGATCAGAAGTGAGGTTGGTTGGCGATCGATGCTATTTGTTTGCAGAGGTAAACAACAGAGTGACTGGAGGTCTTGAGCGCGCCAGTCAAGTGTAAGTTGATTCGCGTCTAAGCTCGCTATCTACATTGAATCAAAAAGCTCCCAGTAATATCAATGGCTCAACTGTGACTTACGCCGTGCCATTCACTGCAAAGCAGTACCTATGACCAGATAGGACTGCTAAGTCATATCGCCTAAGGCGCCTGGGAAGGCACACTCACTCCCTTGTGAGCCCTCAGGCTTCCACTGAGCGTCGCCGACCGTCATAGCTATTACCACCTGAGCCGCGTGAAGGCCCTTGAAGGCCCTTGAAGGCCCTGTTTGTAAAAGGTATTGCTCCCGTTCCCAGCAGCAAAGCTCCTCACGCTAGCGCGGGGATTGTCTGCAATTAGGAGGAGACTTGTAATTAACTTGGCCAAACTGCTGTGCAATGGCGATTGTTATGCCCGGTGAGGCACAAGGTGAGTCGACGCCGGCCAAGAATGACTTCCAGGGCTCATCCAAGCATGCCTCGAAAGAGATCCTGTCAGCTAATGCGTTGTTGCTCACTTCCAGGCCAATCCAGCGAATTTGCGATGTACACCAGTCAACCTCGTATCATGAGCAATCAAGCGTTTCTCATGACTTCTGCTTCTTCCTCACAAGCCCCGCGCTTAGTACATTCACCTGCCCCCCGTTCGATGGTGTAGGTGTAGGCAGAGATTGCTGCAAATCCGAAGTTTTCGGCTTCTTCCTGACGAGACCCCCGCCCAGAGTATTCACAGGTGCCGTTTCTCCTGGACACGAATTCTCGTCGCCGTCCGTCGTGCGCTTTCGCTTAACCATGCCCGACAAGTTGTTGATGGTACCGCCGATTGCGCCGTCACCACTCGCCTCCGGCAGCATGGGATTCGATCGGCGCCCCACAATATCGAGGCTCCAGCGTTCTCCGACGTTGACCTCGTTGATCCATCGGGCCGTGCTTGCGAGGGCCTGCTTCACCGAGCCAAACTCGAGGTGGAGCAGGAGTTCAACGGCGCGCTTGTATCCCGAGTCGTCGAGAATGACCTGGCCCCGCCCTTCCTCGGGCCAGTAGTAATGGGCGGTGCTCGTGTGTTTGGGGAAGTGGGCACGCTGGTGGGTTTTGATGCGTGGCTGGCGCGGAACAATGGGACCCTTCAGGACCACCTTTTTCTTCTGCTTCTTCTCTTTCGTCGCCTTGGAGTCCGTCTCGCTGCGCTTCAGAGTTGCTGCCGCGGCCGCGGCTTCACTTGCAGTCCGCGCATCAATCTGCGCTTGATCGTGGGCCGGATCTGCAGAAGAGCTTGAAGGCCGAGAGGGCGGGTCAAGAACTAGCCAGATGAAGCCAGTCAAACGCCCACTGGAGCATTCCTGCCGGTGCGACATCAGCTCCCAGAACTGGTCAAGAGTTTTGGGCGTTGGCCATCCTCTGGTCAGCCTTTGCCTTTGGGGGTGGTTTCCTCCAGCTCATCTACGAAGCGGGCCTTTGGGTCGTCTGGGTACATAGGTATAAGGCAGCGTGGGGGTATATTCTTTCCGTATGTCGCTGGATCCGAGGTATAGGGTGATATGCGCTCCAGAGGATCACCAAGAGTCCAGTTGTCCTTGGCTTTCTGTGTGCGAGGCAGCAGGAGTCGGGTGTCATACTGCTCCAGACCCGGCACTATTAGATAGCCGTGTACCTGTTTCCACTCTGGGGTGCTTTCACTCGGCGGTTCAAGTAACGGGTTGAGGACGCGACACCACCATCTTACTAGACCTCTGTCGTCGAGGACATGCTTCCCGCCGTTCTTGACGCTCCCGGGGAAGAGGTATTGCGACTGAGCTCGGGCGAATAGGTTGATGACGCACTGGATGTGTTTGCGCTGCCGTTGCGAAACGAGGTACGAGACGAAGGTGGTCGTGACTTGGCGGATGGGCGACGGGGTGCCTTGGGGAGCTTCAATAGATTGAGGTAGCCGGTCGAGTCGGCTTTGGAAACGAAGATGATGGTGGAAAATGAGGTCGTATATATGTACACTTCCAGGGCAAGCACGAGAAGCTGCTCCTTTGACTCGGGGTGTTCGATCGAGACGGCCAGGAAATGCTTCTCGCAGTAGGTCTTGAGCGGCTTTCGGGGGCGGACCTCGCTTGCGTCGGCTCCCTCTTTGGTCGGAAGCGCGGGCGGGTTGTTCAGAGGTTCGGTCAGGGTAGGCGGCGTCGAGAGGTGGTGAACGGCAAACTTGGCATGTTCGGGGAGGGCCTGCGCAAGCAGTTCGACGAGGGTATTCTTCTTGGAGTCGGGACTCGAGGTGGCTTCGGGGCCGTCCTTTGTCTCTGTTGGATTCGCCATGGTTTCGAGATTGGAGATTGGAGACTGGGATGGGGGGTTTATTTTCTAGTCAGAGGGAAAGCCCATCAATTCGATTCAAGTCATACTTTCTTTTTGGGTTGTGGGAAAAACAGTCATCTAGACTGGTATGAATTAAATTGGCATGATGATGGCTTTCGCTTCAGGTCAGGCTCGACAACAGCACGCAGTTCAATATTATGAATCAGGACCAACGGGACGTGGTGGCTCAGACTCTAGGCTCGTCATGCTTCGACTGCACGCAATGCTCAAGCAGTGGACGCGCTCCCGATTGGCGATCAACCGGCATTGCGAAAACCCCCTAAGCTTGAGCTCTGACAGTCTACAGCTACACGTACAGGGGGTGCTGCGGCCATTAGCGCGGATTACCTGCTGCTAACCTGCTGCTAACCTGCTGCTACCAGATGCTACTTGCTGCTGAAGGGCGATTTGGCGCGAAATCAAAAGTATCGAAAATGCACGTCCCCACGTGACAGTGTGCCCAATCAAATCCATCCCGGCAACAGCAAGCCTCTTTTGGTCCCTCAATTGGATTATCGCTGGCGACTCCAGAAAATTTCCCAATCGCCAGCTCAAGCCACCACCACCACCGGCGCCGATTCGCACCCACCACGACAGCGATTGCCCAAGACGACTTGGCTACCAAGTTGCTGCCAACCGTGTTGAGTTTGTCCTTTTTATTTGCCGTCAAGCAGAGCCCGCAATCGCAATGGCCCTCAGCACCTCGAGGTCGGCGGCACAGCTCGCCCGGCAAGCTCTGCAAAGCTCGACCAAATCCTCCTCGCCCGCCATAGTCACACGATCTCTCGCCGCCGCCGCCACTGCCACAACAACACCACAACGGTCCTTTTCGTCCTCGAGCAGGTCACTACAGGAAGATGCCTCCGCCCTTTCGTCCGAACAAGCGCCCCGGTGGGCCTACACCCCGAAGCGCATGAAGGCGCCCTTCAGCCCGCACATGACCAAGGACCCGAGCCGCTCCGTCTGGGCCGTCAACGAGTCGTCCCAGAAGCTCGACGATGCCCTCGCCAGCCTGCTCGGCCACGGCGGCGACCGCCTGCTGCCGGACGAGCTCAAGTGGCTCGCCGTCACCCACAAGTCCTTCGACCAGGGCCGCCGCGGCTTCAACGACCGCCTCGCCTTCCTGGGCAAGCAGATCGCCACCATGGAGGCCATGCAAGGAATCTTGAGCTCGCAATACTCTAAGCCCGCGGCCGCGACCCCGGCTCCTTCAGTTCACCCCACCGAGGGCGTCATCGGCGAGGTGGTGGAGGGTATGGCCAACGAGGGCAAGGGCATCCCGGAGGATATCTACGGCGACAGGCGGGAGCCTTTCCAGCACGCCGCTCTGGAGAGGACAGACGAGCTGAGCAGCTTGCAGGCTAACGATATCCTCAGCCTGAAGAAGCTGCAGAAGCTTGCTGTAGAGACGGGCATTGCCGGAGTTGTGCGGTGGAAGCCGAGAAAGGTGAGTGCACCAATTCCCATTTGAACTCTCTAGGGTTCCTTGGAACATCCTACTAACCCATTCGACCAGCCCGAAAGCTTGAAAGCCTCGGGTATCCTGCCCGTCATGGGCGGAGCTATTTACGCCATTATCGGAGCCATCTCCTTGCAACACGGCGGAAAGGTCGCGAGCAAAGTTGTCCGGGAGCGGATACTGAGGAAAATCAAGCCCAACTAAGTTCAAATGCGACGAAAAAACTAGAAAATATGACATAAGAAGCCCAGGGAGCATTGTAACAACATGTATAAAATACTATATCCATGTGTATAACGACGTTATAGAGCACCGTTCATTATATCCAAAGCCGGCTCTCTCCTCATTGAGTATCATTTGCTCGAAATCTCACTGCGCAGTCGGAGACCAGGGTTAGTTTTTGTACTAGAGGTATGTTGCTTTCAAAACAGCATGCTGCTGATTCGAGGACCGCATCGACTTGACAGAACCCTAGATCAAGTGAAATCCGCAATGGACTAGGATCACCTCATTGGGCCAAGAATAGCCGTTACACCCACCTTGTGTTCTGAGAATAACCAACCCAAGTCGAATATTAGAAGCCGATAGAGGCGGGATGGGGTCTTGCGAAATCAAACTGCCGAGTTATTCAGCACTGGGTAATGGCCATAGCCCACCCACACACAGATCAAATGTTGATCCAATCAACAGGCTTGAAGTAGTAGATCAAGGGCTTCTTCTGGAATGTATGCCCTATAAGTCGAATGATATATAATGACTGGCCACAGAAAAGAAGACGCCAAGTTGTACCTTGCATGACGCCTATTTGGTTTTCCATGGCAGATGTGCTCTCTCTCCCACTTTGCTGTCCATCTGCTCCTCCTTTGGGTGGGGAGCAGACAGCAAGCAAGAATTGTCGGATCATGCCTACGTCACCCTCCGAATTCCGATGGGATGGTCTGCAAGCCCATATTAACAGTAGTAATAAAACGAAAGTCGATATATGTCCAACTCCAGATCAGAACCAAGATTAGAAGACAGATTAGAAGCAAGATCCAAAGCAAAGATCAGCAGCAAGTTTATTTCTACCTCGAATCTGTCTCGGCCAGGCCCCGGTCATTCGGACAATTTGGACTTTGGAGAACCCCTGCCCAGCACCTTACTAAAAAGGGCAACTAACACAAATGCGGGTTGTCCGCCGATCTTGGTAGCAGCAACAACATCATCCTTGGATCAATCCAACCTGCCTACTTTTTCCCTCGTATCAGCATCTTCTTCCGCGAGAGTTTTCGCCCTACCTGGCCAGCCTACATCCTTATACCGAATCGCAGTCCAGTCGGCCAGCTCATTCTCGGGGTTCTGAGCTAGCGGCAGTCCGAAGTCCACTGTTTTGTTTGCTTAGTTCGATCTCCCCACCCCTTCCATTCACCAAGATTGGAGCGATGGACTCGCTGCAGAAGAAGCTTCTGCCCTTGGCGGGTCACCGGCCTCTCCTCCACCGGCTCCGCCTGCCCTACCTCCTCATCGTCCCGGCGCTGCTCGCCATCGCCACCGTCGCCCTGCTCGGCTTCCACTCGGACCTCGACATCGCGGCACTCTACTCGCAGTGCCACGCCAGGTCGCGCCTGCGCTGGGTGTCGCGCGTCCCCGTCGTCGGCGCGCCCTCGTGCTTCCTCATCTCCTTCTTCCAGCTCGCCGTCGGAGGCGGCGACGACGACGGCCACCACAATCATACGTCCTTCCGCGCCCTCGCCATCATGAGCGTCGTGCTGTCCTTCATTGCGGCTCTGCTCACGGCCAACCTGGTTGAGTCGGCCCGCCTCTGCAACCGTCGGAGCTGGCTCCTCGCCCGGCCCACCTTGTCGTGGCTCGTCTTCAACCTGATCGGAGGCGCCCTCGTCTGGGATATCGTCATCGTGCCCGAGTTCCTCCGCCGCGCCAAGCACGTCCAGGCCGCCAAGGAGTCGGCCGCGGCCGAGCAGTTGCGAGATGTCGACTCGTTCATCGACGTCGAGGTGCGCGGCCTCACGAGCCAGGTCGAGGTGTATGCCATCCCGCTGGCCGTGCTGTTTGGGTTCGTGGCGCCCAGCGTGGCCATGCTGGCGACGGCGGGCCACCCCATCGCCGTCGTGGTCTGGCTGTTCTTCCCGCTCTGGGTTTCCCTGGTGCGGTACGTCGTCAAGGTCGTCGGGGTCAACGCCATCCGCGATCCCGAGCCGCACCGTCTCGAGTCTCATCGGCTATCTCTCGGCCTGGTGTACGCGGTGCCCGTCGTGTGCTCCATCGCGTCGCACGTCTTCCTCCTGGTGAACGTCTTCGGCAGCCCTGACGATCGTAGGGAGATGACACGGGCGACGACCAAGTTCATCCAGATCGACACCCTCATCATCGGCGCCACCGTCCTCTACTGGCTCCTGGTCGAGGCCGGCCTGCTGACTATGCTGGTCATGATTGTCAGCTCCGTCGTGCTCGGTCCTGGCGCTGGCTTGAGTGGGTCCTGGCTGATGAGGGAGAAGGCCATCGAGAGGTATCCTGATGGTGCGGGCGGTGAGCGAGCTGCAGCTGG
Organism: Apiospora hydei; assembly: GCF_038363865.1. NCBI lineage: Eukaryota > Fungi > Ascomycota > Sordariomycetes > Amphisphaeriales > Apiosporaceae > Apiospora > Apiospora hydei. The sequence continues at coordinate 2,066,499 of NW_027117369.1, forward strand.
AGATGAGCAAGATCCGGACGAGGAATCACCGCTCTTGCGGCCATAGGATTATAAATCCGTATGCCCGCCCTATTACCTAGCATATATTCCAAGAATAGACATCCGAACATACCACCTGAAGCAACGGGGCTGAAAACCCTACCACAACCACGCGCACCCATCTGGCGGTCCTATCCAGACTACTCCGTGCACCTTCTGTTTTGCAGCTGTGTTGTGGTACGCTACTGTACGATCCATATTGGCGTGCCGCGACGGGTAACCGTCGGACAATATAATCCCCTCAAAATCGCGCACCGGTTTCATTTCGACGTGTCCTTTAGGCGGCATCATATCCGTGTGCCGTAGCTGCCCAGCCCGGCCCTATCATGGCAGTAGGCGTCGAGAAGCGCGCCCCTTTATTATGCTTGCTGGCGCTTTTCGGGACGGCACATGAAACCTTGTTTCCATTCTGTCGTGCCGTTCGGATTTACTCCCCCTCAATTGGAAACACGACTCGATACCACCACCCGACTCAGGTCAAACCGGTGTCCGAACTCAATATACCGGTTTGCAATGTCGCATCCTCCTACTCGTCCAACCAGGGCGGTGGGACCACCGGTTCAGACTACTTTAGTGCGCGTGAGAAAAAGGAAAAAAAAGATGGTTGTTCCCGATTCAGATGGCTTGCATCTCCAGGGGGGCATCGCGCTTCTGGGCGACAACGAACCTGGCGCGCGGCTTATGGCTGCAGGATGGGACGGCAAGAAGTTGGCAGACAACGACGAATAGTTTGAGGCGCAGGCTGCTATCCGAAGCAGACTTCATTTCCGATTAATACGGATCACATGCCGATTAATTGAAGTCTATCCTGCGGCCCGTCTTATTGGCGCTGGCGCGAGACGATGTCGTCGTCATGCCACTGTCTTAGTAAATACACCAAAGATGCAGCTTTTTCCAAAAAGTCGCATGAAATCCTGCCTTGGCCGACGGGGCCATGTGAAGCCCGAAAAGCAGGATTCACGAACGCCACCGGACTATGTCGCCTGAAAATTAGAAGGTATATCCCAGGTCGCTGCATCCTCAACGTTACATCCGGCCGGCAGTCGGACGAGCAGGGGATGGTGTCGGACGACCACAAGTTCTGCGCCCGCAAAGTTTCAATCGAAATGGCCCTGCGACCCTGAAAGCCGACCTTGGCCTGAACACGGGTCGATTGGGAATAGTGTCGGCTGTTGTTCTGGGAAAAGGAGGAGGAGTTGTTGTCGGGGCCAAGGCAGGCCAATCAATTGCCCCGCCATGGATGGAAGGATAAAGTAAAAGACAAGGCCTCTCGCCATGCATCCCCTTCTCAAGTCAACAACTCAACCGACCATCCAACACCACCAACCGAATCAAGCCCCGTAGCATCCGTCACAAGAAACTGGGCAGACAAAACTTTCAGGGCGCCATTTATCCCTCAAAACAACAACTTACACACACATACACATACACACACACATCTACACAAGCCAGAGAGCTCGAGTGGAAGAGAGACAGGGGATAGCGACGGCGAGCACAACCACAACCACACACACAACACACACCATGAAGCATCACTGGATAACGAGCGACACGCCGGACTACCTGCTGGACAAACCAAGCGACACGCCAGACTCGGACTGCATCCCGACGTCTACGAGTAGTAAAGAGCAACCGTCACCTGAAATGGCTCAAGAGGAGCGGTCATTTCACCTCTTCCCGCAATTGCCCTTGGAGATCCGCCAGAAGATCTGGTAAGTTCCGAGTCGTCTCCCCGTCTCCCCGTGCCTCACCGCCAGCCCCGCCCGGTTGCATATCTCACGATGGCCTCGCCCGATTTGCTGCCCCTTTTGGTTGCCCTGTATACCTTTCTGTATTCGGGTGTAAATCCGTATGAAAAACCGGATTCGTGCTTTATTCCATCCTGTCGCCCGCTTTTCGTTCCCCTTTTCCTTTTCCGCACCCCCTCCTTCTCTGTCTCGCTTGTCATCATTTCTTCCTTGCTTTCTGTCTTGCTCACCATGCCACCACCCCCATAGGCGCCTCTCCCTAGAACCCCGCGTGCTCGAGCTGCACTCGCGCCGCACGCACTACGCCCAGGCCGAGGACTGGCCCTGGCGGTCCGACTGCTTCAACCCGGCGCTGCTGTCCGTGTGCGACGAGGCGCGCGGCGAGGCCCTGGGCGCCCTGACGGTGGCGCTGCCGATGCCGCACGGCGGCATGCTGTACTGCGACCCGATGCGCGACGTGCTGGTGGTCCTGGGCGACTCGGACCTGCCGCGCCTGCGCCGGCTCTTCGCCGAGGTCGAGGACCAAGACCCGCGCGGGCTGCGGCACCTGGCCCTCAGCGTCGCGTGCTGGGCGCACGATTACGCGGGGCCCACGCTCCGCATCTGGCAGCGCGCCCTCTTCCACAAGCTCGACCGCCTCACCCTCGTGCTCTACCGCGGCCGCGACCCCCGCCGGGCTTCCACCGCGGCACCTGTCGGCTCGACAGCTTCGAGGAAGGGTCCGACCACCGCTACATGCAGTACCTCGTCCTCGTCGACCGGTTCAAGCAGTTCCGCGGCCGCGGCGACTCGTGGATGGTCGTGGGCAAGGCGCAGATCCGGATCGAGGAGCTCGTGTTCATGGCGGAGGATGGGTCGAGGCTGGAGTGACGTTTTCTTTTCTGGTTTCTCTTCTTCTTCTTCTTCTTGATGATAGGGTACGGGGTAAACTTATACATAGGAAATAACGAAATGATTGATGACGTATAAACTATTGCAAATAACTTAAGATCTGCAGCGAGGCATTCTTCTGACATCATCTCTCTTTTCCATGTCGATACCCATGTCATACGACCTTTTGCCCGCATGTATCTCCTATAATCCATGAGCCCACGTGCTTGACATGTAACCACTATACCTGTCAACTTGTTGCGCACTCCTGGTCGTTGATGCAGATGATCTCAGAAAATGCAATTCTCAGATATTCGAAGAACTCTCAACAGCCAGGCCGATGAAGACGGCCAACACTGCCGCATAAGCAGCAGTGTTGGACATGACTTCTTTAGGTTCTGTTAAAGACCATGCCATTGCAGCCCCGAATACAAAAACGAAGTTGATGGCGGTGAGCAGACAAGCCAACAATCCATTATTAAAAGACATGATGATCATTGGAACCAGGAGAAAAGTAGCACTAAACAACGCCATTGAATGCCGCCGCAAAATATCCCATTTCTCCTGATTCTTGTAGTCACGGGATCCGCCGATAGGCTGGATGTCCTGTTCCCAAGGGCCGGGGACTTTGATCGTGTTTTCGTCCGAGGATCCAATCGAGGTTCTTAAGGAGTTCCAATCGAGGCGATAGACAGATTCCCCCCGAGGATCTTCTCCAGCACGTGGTTGTCAACAAGCCTCCGTCCCATGATGAGAAATGGGTCTTTCGGATGCCTGCTCCACCTGTTCATGTATTCGTAGTCTTGCACCAGCTTCACTACAGATCACGTTTCCATCGCGCTCAGCTCAGTTGGCACGAAGCTTGGAGGCTCGGGTGAAGAACAGTAGAGAACACATACCGTATGTATCAACGTCAGATTCCCAACCTTTAGGTTCTTTGCCGTTGAACTGGATCTCGGCAGCGTGTTCAGCGAGTTTCCACTGCACCTTCCTCAACCTGAGGCTCTGCATCTCCGCTATATTGACCTGCAAGCCGTATTTTCCATTCGGCTTCGCCATGACATCTGGTACTCTCTCCTGCTCGGAAGACTGTTTCGTGATGAGTTTAAGCAGGGAAGCAGGCAAATCCGCAAAGCGCTCTCCGATGCTTGGGGCTCGTATCTCAATGACCTTGATGAGCTTTTTGTGGTGAAGGGCGACCGCAAAAGAGGGTTCATCTCGTCTCGGGCTCGATCTGGGCCTTGTGATTATGTTAAATGATATGGCCACCATAACACTTTAGTCTATACATATACCTTGCTGCTGGGAACCTGTTTCCTGCAACTGGTCAGTTGGTGCGGGTGGATGTTATAGATTCAGCGAGACCACTGCACCTCGTGGGGTCGTGCCAACATCATTGGCGTCCTCAGCGATAGAACTTCCAGTAGCAGTTGACTGTGGTTGTCGACTATCTCTCAAAACTTGCTGTGGGTGGTCTTGGAGGGGATTCGAAGCCCGATTCGAGTACTGGACTTGAGGCCTGCTGATCGTGTGGCTAGCCTGTGCTTGCGGTGGTTGGGTCTGTGGCTCTCGCATGTTGGTCGCCAGATAGTTCCCGTTGCTCGGAGCCGCTCGGCCAGCTTCGAGATCGCGGACTATTACATCAAGCTCAATGGAAGGCACGTTTTGTGACATGATTTCGCCGTCCGGTCATGAAACCACCATCCAAATGGGATCTAAACAATTTGTTGTAAAATGTTTGAAGTGTTTTTGTTTGCCCACTTGGGTGTTGTTTGGGATTTGGTTTCCAGCCTGCTTGATCTATGGGGGATTGTTTTCATCTGCCGGCAGTAAAATATCAAAAGGAGGGGTATGCTCTCATGGGGGTGATGACCTCCTGTCACACCATGACTGGGCATTATCATCCAATGACGCCTGCAGGGCGTTTGGCAGCGGTAAAAGACACTTGCAGCGTATGCTGCATCCGTGTTTGAAGCAAGCTGTTTAGATGGCCGGCCTTTACAGGTAAGGGTATTTACCCACTCACCCAGTTGCACACTACCAGATAAGACAGTACTATAAAAGTCTCTATAGTACGAATCCTTCATTACATCCTCACATTCATTTTACTTCTATAGATACCTTGTCTGCATTTCGCCGCACTAGGTTGGCCTTGCACCGGAAAAGAGTGCAATGGCATGCTTCAACCCACATGTAAGATCGCAGTTGAATAATTTTTTCTTTTATTTTAAATGAAGCAAGCTAATTCAAAAAAGAGAGGCTTATAATAGTAACGAATACATTATGATAATCACCTTCCGTCCAGTACATGCAGTTCCAAGTAGCAGGTTCTATTTCGATGCCTACCCCCGAAGCGTAATAACAACCACCGCACAGCAGCTTATTGGTACTACATGTTGTTATCTAGGCACTAGTAAACCACTACCACCTGAATTTTGGTATCGGTAAGAAGCCTAGAAATTTAGAACAATCTCTGTGGTTTCTTGTCCCTCCTTGCACTACCAAAATCATTATTGCCATTCCCGCTAAACCAATTCCTGTAACAGTTAAACACCAACACCATGGCTCCCCGAAAAAGCAAGACGACGGAGAAGAAGACACATAAGAAGGGTAAAAAGAGGATTTTAAGCCCGTCGCATACAAGGGCCGCGGCTTCATCGGCGAGCTCACCGACGGCGGCCGCAAGGTCATTTGCCACATGCCTTCCCGTGCCAGTAAACGACGCCCCGAGGGCGAAGCCTGTCGTGCCATTCTCACCAACGAGCAGGCGCACATCGCGAGCCACATCATTCGCGAACACGACCCGAAGTCGGCTCACTTCCGAGACACGATGAAGAGCCCGGCCAACCCCTGGACCTGTTGTGGCGGCAAGACCCATGACAGCTGGGTCAATTACTTGGCTCACTTGCGTCGCAAGCACGGTTTCAAGGGTTCGTCCAAGGCCATTCGCGAGGCTGGTGGTGTAAGTTTTACCTGCTATTGCTGAAGATTGTATTCCCATGCCCTTCTCTCCCTCATCCGCCGTCCAGTATTACTTACTCCTTCCCGCTCATGGACTAAGCAACGTCCTCATGGTTTCTTGACCCCATTTACTGAAACCTTTTCTTTTTCTAGGCCAAAATCGACGCGAAGACGGACCAGGTCATGGGACCCAGAACCGGACCCAGAACCGTGGGAAAATATGATGTTAGTTCGGCTGCCGTGCAGGAAGACAGTAGCGGCGAAGACGAGGAGGAAGACTTAATGTTTTCGATGGCCTTGTCTCCTCCTGATCACGACACAAAGGGACCTGAATACGATAATGATGATGACAAGGATGGTGGGCTTGGCCCGTCGGGTGCTGCTGGAGGCCTCATCGAAGCAGTCGCTTAAGCGAGAGAACTAAGATAGGCGTGCCCAGTGTGGTGGTTGAGCAGGTAAGTGATATCCTAAATTCCATGTTTTCTACTATTGCTCTTTGAGTGGCTAATGATATTATCTCACCAGTGGAACTGCCACTCAGCTCTCTACAGTAACATACAATTCTTGACTGGTTCTTTTATCGTGGATGCTAGACGAATTCGGAACATGTATCTCTATTGATCAATGAGTAGCAAGAATCATCATTATAATCACTCCCGGTTGAATGAGGCATCGTAATAGGCTCGTCCAATAACGAGCCTGAGATAAGACACTCTGAGATAATCCAGCCCGGCGAAGTGTTGACTTGCAAGATGATGTGGATAGTTTTACTGCTACAGTAGGCGATGTCGCCGAGGTTGGAGAAGCTGCTTGGGACGGTACAGCTTCATGCGACATTTGTGTTTACTACTATGTGTCTGAGTGTATCTAAGAGCCTTGATACCAGTACTCGCCTCCATTGTCTCCCAAACTAACATCGTATTTTGATGGAAGTAAGTCTAGGAAGAGAGGGAACTGTCGTCCATATTACCGTCTGGAAGGTCTTCCCGCGCAGCTCGTTGTGCTGCGAGGTGTTCGATACCGGATGGGTAGGCGATGCTATCGTACCAGTGGTCCTTGACGCCATCGATCTCCTGTTCTTTGGACGCCAAGTGCTCCTCTTCCTTGTTTGACCTTTGGAACCTATAAAACCATAGATCGTCTAAGTCCTCGGCCTCGATCTTCATCCAGCCCCGTCGGGTCAAGACCCAACTGTGATCGTAGCAAAAACTTGTTTCGATGGTGTACGGGGCGGAGTGTCGAATAAACCACGGCTCGAATATCCATAGGAACGCGAAACCGGCACCACGCCATTCCTGTTGTTGTGACACAGGTCATTATTAGCAAAATTCCGATAGGATAGATGATGTGCTCTTCTCTCCCGCCTGCATCAGCGACGATGTCCTGCTCGGCTGTGATTAACTTACACGTTTCTGCGCTGAATCGACCGCCACGCGCAACGGCGACGTCTCGTCGGGGAGGGCCAGGAGCGACCGCAAGACCTCCTCGTCCACGACCAAGAAGTCGCGGAAGCGGGGGTTCCGCTGGCACTCGACATCGACGTCGCCCCCTTGGCCGGCCACCCACCTGCCGAAGACGTCGCAGACCCGCTCGATGTCGGCGCGGGAGGCGTCCCGGATGCGGGGGATGTCGAGCTCCGCCCCGGCGTCTTGCACCACGTCGAACCGCAGGCGGCGGCCGAGCTCCGCGTTGATGCACCCGTCGGGCTTGTGCGAGGCCTCGCCCTTCTCACCCCATAGACTGAACCGGGTCTTGTGCACGTAGTACTGGCGGATCCATCGCTCCAGCTTCGCTATGGCGGCGGGGAACAGGGCGTTGGACTCGGGCGTGTAGACGGTGCGTAGAACTAGAAGGTCCGTAGTTAGCAATGCAAGGGGGAAAGGGTGATGGCGAAGCGTTCTTACTGGTGTAACCCCAGTCGTCTTGGCTATTCCAACAAAGTTGCTTCAATCGCCAGAGAGCTTCGGGATCTCTGCCCTTGACCCGACGGGGATTTTGAGTGAGCTCGTACTCGTACGGGAATTCGACACCATGTTCGTTTATATAAACGGGCCTAGTGTTATCCTCCATACTCCAGTTGGCAAGTCGTCTCTGATATATCGCAAGTTAAGTGGATACTCTTCTTTTGTTGCAGCGTGAAGAGTCGCGGTTGTGGAAGCCGGGTAGAGGATCAGTTGTGCTGAAGAAGTTGTTACTTCAAAACTCGGCGTTCAGCTTATGGCGTAGCTGCCGCTTCCTGCACGGGAAATACAATACTAATACTCAGCTCATTAGAATATCTAATGAAGATTATATTGAGCGAAATATCAGGTTTTTGGGGAAAGAACGAGCAGATATACAAGTTTGTAAGTGATCTAGTGCAATTGGCTGATCCGCAGAATGGGGAATACTGCCTAGAGAGAGGAGCCTGGAGCCTAAAACTTGTGGATGAGTAGCGCCTAATTCAGCAATTGCGCCCGCGCTTTAGGCCCATCTACCGACCGATTCTCCACAATCCACCCCTCTATTTCAACGACCACGACACCAGAACAGGATACGGGCTGAGTCTCGAGCCGTAAGGGGCGCTCAAGCCTTGTTGATGGACCGTTGCGTCCTGGGCTCACGCCGAGTTCTGGCTGTGCTCTCAAGCGAGATGGCTCTTCAGCTAGATACCGAGTCCCTGGGGTGTCAGCCCCCCCCCACCGCCCTCTGTTTTAGTGGCGTTACTTGTGACAGCAGGCGGGGTCAATTGGTTTAGCTGACAAGCTGACCGGGCCCCGAGCAAATCCAGGACGAAAAAGGGGCTAGGATTCCCGAGTTTTACCAACTATGCACCATTTCCCGTCTCATCTAGTCCATCAGAACTCGCACACCCTTGCTGTCCTTGTGCGTCAGCGGAACGAACATGTCATGGTCGTACCGCACGTCCAGCTCCGTTGTCTCATATAGGCGCATGTGCGGGATAACCCGCAACACCAACGCCGTCAAGCACAAGTAGAGTTCGCAGTACGCGAGCCTGGCAAGCGATATGAATCAGATCCTCATCAGAAACCGTTCCACAACTACATGGTCGCGGGAGGAGGAACTAGAGAAGAACGAACGCGCATTTGGGTTTGGAACTTACTGCATCCCGATGCACGCCCGGCTGCCCTTGGAAAAGGCCAACTGGTGCCGCTCCAGCTCCTTGCGCAGCTGCCCCTTGTCGTCGAGCCAGCGCTCCGGGATGAACGAGTGCGGAGTCGGGCCACACGCCCTCGTCGTGGTGGCTGATGGCCGACGACATCCCGACGGCGTAGCCGCGGGGGATCACGTACTCGAGCCGGACGGGCGCCTCGCCGCCTCCTCCCGGCGGCGTCCACTCGCCGCGGTAGACCAGGTCCTCCTGCGTCGCGACGCGCGCGGTGCGGGCCGACACCCCGTACGAGAGCCGCAGACCCTCCTGGAGGACGGCGCCGAGGTACGGCAGCCGCTCGAGCGCGGTCCACACGGGTAGCTGCTTGGGGTCGCTGACCGCGCCGCGCAGCTCCTCCGCGAGCTTCGCGAGGATCACCGGCTTGTCCAGGAGGTGGTACGTGATGACCGACAGCGTCCAGCTGGTGGTCTCGGTCCCCGCGGCGAGCACGGCCGCCGCTTCGTCCGAGATGCGCCTCATCGACTTCTCGTGCGCGGGCAGGCTCGACTCGAGCAGCTCGCCGAAGACGGTCTGGCGCTTGCGGACGATGCCGGCTTTGCGGTCTGCCTTGGCGCGTTGGATGAGGTTCGGGATGTCTGTCTGGATGGTCTTGATGAGGAGCGCCATGTCGTTGGACATGTACTTTGACAGCCTGGGTGACAACGTGAGCTTGTTAGGCGAGAGAACAGGGGGAATGGCAAGTAAGAGACTTTAATTACGCACCACGATGCGGCGAGAGAGAGATGACGCAAGAATGGGAAATACCGAAACACGTAGACGGTCTGCAAGAAGGCGTACGTGGCGGCCCGGTAGTTCGGGTACCACGACTCCTGGGCCAAGAACCCAAAGCTCTGGCCGAAACAGTAGTCGGAGATGGTATCGGACGTGAAGCAGCTGTAGGACATGGTCACGTCGATGGGCTCCCCCTTGCCGCTCTCCAGCAGCAGCTTGTCGCATAACCGCTGCACAAGGACCTGGATTTCGGGTTCCAGCCGGCCGATCTGCGCGCGCGAAAAGAACTTGGACAGAGCGGCGCGGCGTATGCGGTGTAAGTCATGGTCGCTGGTGGCGAAGCCTGCGTACTCGATCCTGATTTCCGTCTTGAAGGTTATTATTGCGCGCCACATCGAAGCAGTTGCACAAGAAGAAGGGGGAGGTGCTGCTTACGTAGAGCCGCGGTTCTCGTGGATAGGCTTGTCGCGCTTTCGTCCGCCGACGGCGTAGATCTCGTCGGCGAAGCTGTAGTCGGCGCAGTGCACCTCGCTTGGATTGATGCGAACGATTGGGCCTTGGAGATTGGTTGCTCAAGTCAGCGCGAATTCTTCCTTCCTCGTCGTTAACGCCTTCACGGGGCTGGCGCGCACTACATGCCGTATTTCTCATGCATCTTTTGGATCCGCTGCGTGTAGCGACCATACTGGATGGTGTCGTAGTAGAACTCGGGCAGGTACGTCGCGGCCGCGAGCCTGGGCCCGGGAATGTGGCTCAGAGGATGGAAGGGGGACAAGTTCCATGCCGCCAGGATGAGCTGGTATGCGAGCAGGCCACCGGCAACGATGAGTGCGATCTGAAACATGGACAATTGGGTCAACGCCTCGTAGGCAGCAGACTGCGACGCCATGATGGCTTGGTGATAGTGGCAGGGAATTGACTGTGACGCTGACAAGAATTCGGAGAAAACAGGAATATGAGGTTGCTCGTTAACATCTGCTCGCAAGTATGTGTAAACCCGTTATTGATAACTATGACTCGTTGTTAACCGGCGTTTTTACTATATTCACTTTACGAAAGCAGAACTGGCCAAGGTTTGGTTCGATAACTTTCGATGATCGCATATGGCTTCAAGGTTCAATGGCTGATATGCGCTGTTACGATCATTGACGTATTGCGCCTGCCCCTTGCACCCCTGCTGGCCAGGGAGTATATTATAGTATACAGGGGGCGGCCATCACGAGTCATGGCTCATTAGCCCAGCACTCCTCCATGCATCTATATTGTACTACTATCATGGTTCCACTTCTTCAGGGTTGATGACCCCTGCCCCTTTTGGGTTTACCGCGGCAGGGAATGAAATGGAACTGCGATAAGGCAAGGGTGCGTGCAACGGCACGGTGGGGACCCCGTGTCCGTGGCGGAGTTTGCTACATGGTCGTGGTCATCCACCGCGGGGTCACGAATGCGAACAGGCAGTGTGCGGGATATCATTAATGGGTCAGTACAAATGAGGCGAGACTGACAATTGCCATGAGACTGACAGTCAAAGCGGTGTTGGATCATCAATGATGGGATGGGATACACGGACTAACAAGAAGGCTATCAGAACAGCTGGAGTCAAGAGTGAAGCAATCAATAGCAAACACTGATAGTCAGTTTGGCTCTTCTCCAGAAGAACCTTTGGCACAATGTGTGTCAGGAACTTCTCACAGTTCGACAACCTACGTTACATTAATGTTGCTATAATATGAACAATCACCAAGAATAATAACCTCAGCGTTATATTTTGGATGTCGATAGACTAATGTAGATAATCAGTAACTCGTCATTATTGAGCCCATATAGCTGAACACATCCCCTGTACCGTCACGCTAATATTGCCGTCTAACCTCAGGAACTCGCCAAGTGACATCTTACCTTCCGGCTTCAGACCCCCTTAACCACTATTTCCCCCATTTGCCGTACCTGCCTAGACGACCCCGAATGTCGCTTTGTGAAAGTACCAAGGAAGTTATCTCACCCTAGTCGCTGAAATGCGGCACCCGGGGTGTTAGGATCACCATCAGCGGCGTCTTATCCCACACATTGTACGTCTTTTGAGACTCCTTCCAGCCCTTGCTCTCGTCGCACAGCTTGATATCGAAGTTCCAGAGCACGCGGGCCAGAATCAGACGCATTTCGGCCATGGCAAGGCTTTATCTTCGTCAGCATGATCCGCGAGTCCCTTTCCGCGGAAACAAAAAGAAAAGAAAAAGAAAAAGGAAAAGAGATCGGGGAGAAACTCACTTCCGGCCGATACAACCCCGAGGTCCCAAACTGAAGGCCTGAGTCGCCTCGAGATGGTCGTCGGCGTACTTTGCAGGCGGCTGCTTGAGCCACCGCTCCGGCACGAAGTCTTCGGGATCGGCAAAGTTGGCCGGCGATAGGTTCGCCGCCATGGCATGAACATACGCCACGGTACCCTCGGGGACGTGCCTGTCGAGGATCAGTGATCCACCTTTGGTAGCTACTCTGGGAAGGCCTGCAGAAATGGTGTTAGTTGGCAACTGGAGCGGCGAATGGCATTTAGGCGGGAGAGGCGAAGAAGTTGGAAAGGCATACCAGACGGTACCGGAGCGTAGGTGCGACCTCCTTCTTGGATGACTGCAGACAGGTATTCGATTTCGGACAAGGCATTGAACGTGATCTCATCTTCGGACTTGAACGTGGACCTAATGATGCCTGCCAGCTTCTCCATCACACTGGGTTTGCACAACATGTGATAGATGATCCCGGAGAGATACACGGCGCCTAGGGTTCAGTGTCAGTTTCCGCCATAGCCTTGCCGTGGTGAGATGGTAAAGGCGTGTATACGTACTAGTTTCTCCTCCGGCAATGATGAGGATACTCGAATTGCTCATGATCTCGCCTTCGGACATTCTGAAGACAAATCCCGTGGTTAGTAGTCCGCTTGCCAATTTAACCTTCCTTTTTATCATGTTCCCTCAACTTACCCTTTCTCGTCGTTGTATTTCAACATGTAGCTCATAAAGTCGTGCTTCTCCATCGTGATGCCTCTCTCCAGTCTCTCCCGGGCACGCTCGGTCGCAAAGTTGAACTCGGCCTTTCTTGCCTGGCTCAGCTCGTCGTCGACTACGATGCGGTACGCTATCCGGTTAAGAGGCCAAGGGAAACGGTTCAGGATGCGCTGGAGATAGCTTTGTTTTATCGACCCGAATATATTGGTCACCCACGGCTGCAGTTCGCAGCGAAAGAGTCTAGTCGTTAGCTATGTATGTACGGGCCATTATGTCTTCAGCATGGAGAGAGTGTGACTTACATGGAGCTCGCCGGTCTCCAATCCGCCGAAATCCTTCCCAAATGCTAAGGCACCAAGAACATCAAATGTCGTACATCTAGTGAAGTCCACCGGTTTTGGTGAGCGAAGAGACCTTATAGTGACAAGGAAGTGTGCACGCACGCAAAGCATAGGCCAATATCCAGAGGCTCTCCAGCTCGAGACTGGAGCGTGGCTACCAATTTGTCGACATATCCGCGGATCAACGGCTCCTGCCCGGCCAGGGCTGCCGCGGAAAACATGTGCGTCATCAGTTTGCGCATGCGCCGGTGGCCGTGCTCAGTCGGGACGTTGATCTGTTCATTACGCACAAGACGCTGTTAGCTTGCCAAAAACGTCAAACGGAACGTTCGCTACCCATATTAATGAAGGGGTAAAATAAAACGCTTACAATGTCCGAGTAGCCGTTGGGGTTGGTCCGGACAGCATACGGTGGCTTGGGCAAATTGCCCACGGTCGTGCTGTTGGCACCTGTTTTGTGGCCGTAGATATCGCGCCAGGCCTGACCGTCGTTGTAGCTCAGCAGGTTGGGCTCGAGACGGACGACGGGCCCGTACCGTTTGTGCTGTGCGTGGACGAAGTTGGTCGACTCGCCCCTACATTGGACCAGCATCCACGTCAGGAACGTGGCCCGACATAGGAGCGGCCCGGGATAGCCTCGGAGAGGGTGTAGGTAGACATTGTAGACGGCACGGGCTAGACAACTGGCAGCAATGAGAGTCAGAGCCCATAGTACAGCCTGTAACATTATTGCGTCTCGATCAGTCTGAGCAGTTAGTCAAGTCTGAGCTGCTATCAGTTGGTGTGTTCAAATGAATCCAAGAGTTGAACTACACCTACGTAAACTAGTTTGTTGCTAGACTATGCTCCCGGCACACAAGTATTGCTGTTGGCGAGTGTCAGAAAGCAGATAAACAGGAAACGTCGGGCAGTGACATGGATGGAGGGGATAACAGAAACCCCCAACAGAGAGATAGCCCTCTCCATCCCAGATTAAACCCCCGCCATCAATTGATGCCTCCGGGGAAAGTTCCGGGTGCGAATGTTCCCTGCTCGCGTCCCGCGGCTCCATCGTCGGAACGGAGACCAAGAGGGCGGGTCGATCCAGAAAGCAAAGCTGATGTTGTTTGTACCGCTGCCTCTCACTGATTACTTACTCAGGAGGCTTCAATAACGCCCAGTCGGCCCTCCTCCGACATACGTGGCACTCTCACAACATTCAATACGCCAATTAACCTTCGATTACAGGATGGTTCTGGAGGATTTCAAGGCAAGGACCCCGGCGATGCCTGCCCACAGGCGTAGATGCCCAAATCGAGGATGGTGGTCGACGTTGTTCCAATTCCGAGGAAGTCTCTGTATCTGTGTGGGGGTGCAGATCCGATCGTGGTATTAAGGTTCGCGACTTAATATATCTTGAAGCTTAATAGTATCCCCTTTATAGACGCAATTGGCCACTAACGCGGGAAGGCAATGCGGGTATCCGCGATGCAGCCGCGACTCAGTCTTTGACATGGCATGTGCATGCACCCATGTCAGCGAATGAGTGTCTGCGCTCAAGCTGCGGGCTGGCTGCAAGGCAACAGGGGTGAGATAAGCTCCCTTTTACCAGCCCCGGCTTTTGTCCAGGGAAAACATATCTGACCGGGATGAACCTTCGTGTTTCGGCCAAACTCAAAACGGCCTTTACAATGCGCCTTGGCATAATTCCCACCAGTTACGACCATGTGTTGGCGGCTTGGCATATCGGAGTGTTTTGAAGCGGGCTACAGCACCTGGCTCAAACGGCTGGAAAATATTGCCGTTGAAAACTTCCAAGTTGCTTCGAAAAGTGAACGGCAATCTGGTTGATGCGTCTGGTAGAAAGACAAATGTGCTCTGTATTAAAACAAACGCCATAAAACACAGTAGTTATGGGGGAAGGTAGTATAATCACCATCATGTGGTTTCCATTCATAACAATTGCAATCTGATTTGGACTATGATTGTACCAAAGGATCACGAGACAGACTGAAGGAAGGCGACTAGGAAAACGTGAATCTATCTTCATGTAGTGACAGGAATAGTAAAGCAAATTGGCGCCCCCAACGTTAGTAGACCTAATTGTTCTGAATATCAGATAAATATGATCATCATCAGCTAGCTAAAGAAGTAGTGAACTCCCTCTCCCCCATCACCTCAGACCTGAACTGCCTGCAATGTGGCCTTATTGCTGTGAATATAGTTGGGTGCTTCATCCATGATGCCACCTATCAGGGCTTTTTCAAGGTCGCCGTTGACCAGTGGGCGAGGGGTATCGGGCGTATATTCGTCCGTCAGCCGCTGTATGTGTACGGCGGCGGCGGCAGACTCTTTGGGCTTCTTTTCCGTCTCCTGGACTGGCGGTTCCCGCAGGACCAGGTCGGGGAAGACCTCCTTGGCGCGTTCGGGCAGCGACTCGACGTAGCCGCGCCACATGGCCCGGCAGCCGGGGCACAGCTCGACGCCGCCGAAGCGGTGGATGACCTTGGCCCCGTACGAGGCGCGGTAGCGGCAGCGATCACACTGAGGCGTGCCGGCGCGCTCGAGGATGTCGGGAAGCTCTGGAAACATGAGGTCATGGGCCCGGGTCTGCACCAGGTGGCGGTAGCGGTCGCCCTGGGGGGCCTCCGCGTCCTGGTGCTGTTTATCGACGGTGGCGTCGACGCGGTTCCAGAGCTTGAAGTTCTTGCGCGTCTGGGCCACGATGTCGCTCGTCTCGACGCGGCCGACGGTCAGGTCCTCCTCGACGAAGCGGTAGCGCCGCATCATCATGTGAATGGGCCCGCCGAAGAAGCGGACAAAGTTCATGAGGACGGGTCCCTCGGGCCGGCGCGCGAGGGCCACGTCGACGGCCCAGAGGATCTCGCGCGCGACCCGGAAGGCGTCGACGCGAATCGCGGGCGGGACGTAGCCGAAGGTGCTGTTGGTCTCGCCCTCGCTTCGGTGCTTGTAGAAGGCGACGGCGTCGTAGAGGGTGTCGCCGATCTCGGCCAGGAGCTCGAACTCGGCGTCGGACGGCCAGACGGTGTCGAGGTCGTTGCAGGCGAGGGCCGAGGCCATGGTGAAGCGGGCGAGGGCGTCGCAGTCGCGCATGCGGAACCAGACGCGCGGCGACGAGGCGAGGCCGTTGACGTAGCGGCGGAACGTCTCGCTGTTGCGGTTCTTGCTCGCCTTCTCCGCCGTCATGAGCAGGAACGTCTTGTACTCGCGGGCCATGAGCGCGTGGCCCGGCGTGCCCTCGAACAGCTCCGCGAGGGTGCCGTCGAGCGAGTAGCCCAGGATGCTGTCGCTGGTCTCGACGTCGACCAGGTCGCCCCGGAACTCGGCGATGATGCCCATGATGATGATGCGCATGAAGGCGACGTAGCGCTTCCAGTTGGTGTACTGGGGTATGACACATCTGGTGTATTCCCAGGCGCATGCGTAAGCTTCTTGTTTGAGAGCTACCGACAGCTTATCTATACCGTCCAGATCATGGGCGATATCTGGAGGATAGTACCACGCGTCACGAAACTTGGGGCTCATGATGGATAGTACGGCAGCGAGTCTTTGATCTTAGACAATACGAAGTTGTTTGGTAATGTTGGGAAGAGGCATTGACTTTGTAGAACTGTGACTGAGAAGTCTAGGTAAAATTCGATAGCAATGGACAATACAGTGAGACTGGGCTCTCTGAGACAACCCGGTAGACTGCATAGTTACACAGTATACGACGACTCATTTATAATACCACACACCAAGGAAAGCAAAACCGTCCACATGACTCGAATCTCGGTCACCGAGGTGGGGGTCCGCGGTGATACCCCAGTTACGCCCTGTGATAGTACAAACCTGTAACCAGCCGATGAAGGTACAAGACAAGAGCCCGGCGCTCTGCTGACTGCAGGGGGACTACGAACGAGGGGGCATTTAGCCCAGCGAAGGGGACACAGATGCTGACGTGCGTATACGGCGTATACGACCTTACGCCTCGCCCAGATACTTTACTTGAACTGCGTTGTGAAGTGTCGGTGTGCCAGTTGTGCTTTCATCTTCACCACACCCAGTTACCTGTTCTAGCTATTACTTGCTATTATCTAAAGCCCATACATGCTTATACTATACCTACCGTACACATATCGGGAAAATGGCAGTATGGAGACATTGCCCCACGAGGCTAGCCAGCATTAGACAGTATGCACCAGAAGAGTCATGTTTTGAGGCGGTACTTCTGCAAGGTAAACAAATCCTGATAGACTATACAAAGTTTGATTGAATATATTATCGGATGGCTGCCCAATGGCGGCACTAAGGGCTGGCACATGTTGCGGTCAATGTGATTTGCCTGGAAACGTCGTGTTTTAGACTTTGAACCCCTGCAACCGACTGCTGTTTCACGAAGAAAGCTCCAGGGCGAGGATCCCCTCCGAGGGCGTAAGCTCTCTCCAGGCATCCTGCGGCTCGAGAATTGATACCGATACGAGCCGTCGGAGTCGGGGGTACCTTCCACATTCGGTGCTCAGTTCGGGCGGGTTTTCCTTCGACATGAATCGCCTCGCGGGGTCGGTGGCAGTGACGGCCCCTCATGAAGGGCAGATCGAGATATGGAGATGCCTCTACACTACCCGGGGAGTACTAGCTTTCTAAACCAATTGTAGAATACATATCGTATTAGCTGAAGCCAAGTGCATTCTGAGTCAGCGTGGTAACCCGCGATAATGGAGTTGATGGAGAATATGGTCCCATTTGTACCAACGGGAATAGCTCCGCCAACACCCTTGCGCTTCAGCAGCCGGCCTGTGGGCTGAGACAGGGCTGTATGGTCACACGCTAGAAAGAATAGCCTTCAGAGCTAAGGTGAGATTCAACTTACTATGTCTATACCCTGCACATACACTGTACATGCACGTATATGCAAGTACCCACTGGACTACTGCACAGATCGAGATAAAAAGCAGGATGTAGCAGAGAAAACGAGATGCCAACAGCGCTGACAGGAATCCAACATGTCTCCATTCCATGCAGTCCGTACCCTCTCCGGTTACATGGCCTGTCGAACACAATAGGGTCTCGCGGCAGATTCCTACCGGCGGTATTTCCCGCCCCGCGGTTTAGACCAGACCTTTCATCTCAGATGCCCATAAACTCTAATTCATACCAAGTACCAGTACTTTGGTCTACTTGAATCCGACCATCGGGAAACTCGCGAACTTTATTAGTAATTCCCGAACTCTCAGCAATGCCGTCTGATTATCTCACTGGCTGTGGGTATGCGTTGTATACTATAGGCTCTGCTTGGCAGCGATTCCTCTTCCCTCCTACACATCTTTGAGACAGCGAAG
This sequence comes from Apiospora hydei, assembly GCF_038363865.1. Taxonomy (NCBI): domain Eukaryota; kingdom Fungi; phylum Ascomycota; class Sordariomycetes; order Amphisphaeriales; family Apiosporaceae; genus Apiospora; species Apiospora hydei. The sequence goes on from NW_027117369.1 coordinate 2,084,661, forward strand.
CCCTGCTTATAATAAACATCACCAAGCTTAACGCCCGATCAGAGATCCTATAGGGCCATTATTATCATAGGTGAAAGCCTTGCCATGCTAGATATTGCCATTTTCTATAGTGGCGTATTCACTTCTCTCTTCTTTATACCTGTTATTCGAGCTTCTCACATCATGGAATTTGTAAACAATTTAAAATCCAGCCTGGCCAGTGTCGACTTGGAGTTTCTATCCAAGTCGCTCGGGGACAGGCCGCTCTTCCCGTCCCCGCTGGCCGCGCCCTCGTACTATGCCGCCATCGTCGGCGTCTCGGCCGTGCTGTGGTACGTCCTCACCAGCATCGCGGCTTGGTACCGCCTGCGCGGCTTCCGCGCCGTGCACTGGAGCGCCCACTTCTCGTACTTCTGGGCGGCCAAGACGGCGTACGGCGGCCAGCAGTACTGGGTGCACCGCGTCATGTTCGACCAATACAAAAACGCCGACGACGACGACGGCACGCCCCTGCTGCGCATCGGCCCCAACCAGCTCATCACAAACGACCCGGACATCGTGCGCCGCATCAACGCCGCCCGCAGCGGCTACGACCGCGACCCCTGGTACTCGGCGGGCCGCTTCAACCCCTACTACGACAACATGTTCAGCGTCCTGTCGACGCCGCAGCACGCGCGCTGGCGCACGCGCACCTCGCACGCCTACACGGGCCGCGAGGTCCCCGACTTCGAGGCCGGCGTCAACGAGCAGCTCGCCACCTTCCTCGAGCGGCTGCGCGCGTACGCCGCCTCCAGCGACAGGCTGCTCGACTTCGGGCCCATGTCGAGCTACTTCACCGTCGATGTCATTACGCGCCTCGCCTTCGGCAAGGAGTTTGGCTTCCTCGCTGAGGAGTCGGACAAGTACAACTTCTTGACCGAACTGACGGCGCTCTGGCCCCGCATGGCCACGTCGGCGGATGTGCCCTGGATCCGCGCCGTCTTGTTCTCCAAGCCCGTCTTGAAGCTGATGGGCCCCAAGGGGCGCGACAAGACGGGGTTCGGGGCGCTCATGGGGTACGTATCGTTTGCCAAACCCTTTACCAAGATGAAGCACTAACCCGAGAACAGTGTCGCCGAGAAGGAGGTTGCCAAACGTTTTGCTCCTGGGGCAGAGAAGAAGAAAGACATGCTGGTAAGTAGCCCATCACAATCAGTTGTCACAGTCGGTCACGACAGATCAGCAAGCTCATGGCTAGGCAGGGCTCCTTCATGAACCACGGCCTCAACCAGACCGAATGCGAGGTCGAGGGCCTCTTCATGGTCATTTCGGGGACCGAAAGCACCGCCTCGGCCATCCGCTGCATCATGACCTACGCCATGGCGACGCCCTCGGTCTACGTGAAGCTCAAGGCCGAGATCCAGGCGGCCGTGCGGGACGGCAGGGTGTCGAGCCCCATCAAGGTCGAGGAGGCCCGCAGGCTGCCCTACCTGCAGGCCGTCATCTACGAGGGCATCCGCATGCGCCCGCCCCTGCTGGGGCTCCTGGCCAAGGTCGTGCCGGCCGGCGGCGACACCCTCGCGGGCAAGCACGTCCCCGCCGGCACCGCCATCTGCACCAACTTCTCGTCGCTGCTGCGTTCGACCAAGATGTTCGGTGCCGATGCGGATGTCTACCGCCCCGAGCGCTTCATGGAGCTCGGGGCTGAGGACCGCGTCGCTATGGAACGCAATACCGAGCTCGCTTTTGGCTCCGGGCAGTGGCAGTGCGTCGGCAGGGTCATCAGCTTCATGGAGATGAACAAGATCGTGTTTGAGGTAGGTTCCCCCTTTTAATTTTTCGTGGCGTTGAAAAACTTAGGTTGCTAATGGCTTTCCGTTCATAGACATTTCGCCATTTTGATCTCCAGCTGGCTTGCCCGGTAAAGGCGTGTGCCGTTGAGAGCTACGGTGTCTTCCTCGAGTCCAATATGATGGTGAGAGTGACAAACACGGCGACGTACTAGATAAGGGGTACAAGCAGGGTAGGTTGATGATATCTAGCGATGTTTACGGTAGTATATGTCTATGGAGGGTGTTGGGCTTCGTGTAGTTTCTAGGTTGTATAGGTAGCGTAAACTACATATCCTATGAAGATATTCGCAATTTCATACTGATAACCCAGTGATATTATCTTTCGCGGCTGTAATGCGACCTTTTTACTCTATGCACTTTGTGGCCATTACACTGCGTCCTGGAATTAGAGACCCCAGGGACCTCTTTGCTGTCTGGTCATGTATAAGTACCATACATCTGCTTTTAGAGGAACCCATCATGACTTCAACCAGTAGGCAGAATATGATTAACTAGGGCCATGGATGCAGTGTCGCTCTTGAATCGCAGAATGGCTTATTTGCATGTAATTAGGTAATCATGGGTAAACCCCTACCCGCAGCGAGTCATGGTCCCATGTCCCGGGAGGCGATGGCCTCAACTCCCGGCAGGGCGGTGACCCCAGCGATGCCAAGAAAATAAGTATCGACAGGAGCAAGTCAGTATCCCAGTGAATGAGCAGTCATTGCCTTTTTCGGAAACCTAGCCTAACCCATTCCATCCGACTACCAAAACTGTAAGTTGCCATGCAGCCCAATCAAGCCTTTTAAGCTTCCCGGGCGCATAAGGCGGCGGAGATGGTGGGAGAGATAAGGTTCTGCGGGGCCGGTCTATATCTTTTCACATTGGGTAAAACTAGGTAAAGTTCCCTGCTGGCAGAGCGATGCCCAAGGGGCTGACCCCAGTTCTCCGCTTCATTCGTCCGCCAAGTATCCATCCCCCCACTGCCAACCCCAGACCGGGGCTATAGGCTGGGCGCTAAACGCTCTGTTTAGAAGAGGAATACGAGCTGGCAGAAGACGATACACTGTGGGTAACGACCGAGGTTCTGCCATCGATGCTACCCTGCGACGGATACCGATGTGAGGGCGGGACTACCCTTAACTACGACGATGAAATCAGATGGTTGTCGGCCTCTGCCCGACCCTTAACCCTTGCGTCCACACCGAATAAACGTTGCATCTGGTACTTTGCTGGCTTGGCCTTGCCTGACTAGTTCCGTCCCTAGCCCGTTAACGTCTAACAAGGGTCAGATCCGCCCCCCACGGCTCCCTAGGTACAGCCCAAGTACAACTACATGCTACCTGCTTATTTGTAATTACCTAATAGGTATTTGAGGGGACTGGATGTATAGGAACTGGGCCATCATTAGTTGTGTTTGAGTTTCGCGCAAAAGGCTATATCGTCATCAAATATATTTGAGTTACTTGCCGGGGATGTCCTTCGCTCGGCTCTTGATGTCGGGTGGCAGCCCTGCTGTGTATCGATAGTATCATCAGCCGTTGGGGGTTTGGGCTAATGAACAGATAGGCTCACCAGTTAGCTGCGGTTCTGTACATGTTACTGATCTATTGGCACCATCAGGCCGAAGTCTTCGGGTTCTTCTTGCTCCTCGTTCCTCGTATCAGGGTTAGGCAAGATTCCATCCAACGAGGACTGTATACTGATCGCGTTGCCCATATTCGCTTTTCATCTCCCGTACCTGCATAATTTAGTTTCCTCTCAGAATTTGAGGACCATCAAGCACAATGTTTCTCGCCAGCATGGAAAACCCTTTGCGGACGGTTCTGAGCACGATTTCCTTTTTGGTGAGTCGACGTGTCCTTGCCTTACCTGTAGATACGCTCCGCGAAGCTTCATGCTAATATCACCCGCCAGGTGCTCGCAGCACTCGCCGTGCGTGTCGTTCATATGAGGTTTCTGCACCCTCTTCGGCGATTCCCCGGACCCTGGCTTCGAAGCATATCCCAGATCCCCACGGCGCTCGACCTGCTCCGCGCAAACCAGCCTATGGTTATGCGGAAGCTCCATGAGAAATACGGTACGTCGGACACACAAATAAAGGCAAATCAGAATAGTAATAAGACCTGAGAAACTCATTTTCCATGTGTTTGCAGGCCCAATTGTGAGACTCGCTCCAAACGAGCTCAGCTTCATCGACGCGGACGCGTGGGAGGCTATTTTCGGGTTTCAGGTGAGCTTCGAAAACGACTTTGCCTTCGGACTCTGGCACCGAGAGCTAATATAACGGCCTAGAAAAATGGCCCCAACTTTGAGAAGAGCGAGCTCTTCATCGGGGCGGTGAACCCTTTAAATGGCTCGGTGGGGATCAGTCTTGCGCCGAACGAGATTCATACGCGTCAACGCAAGGCACTCGCCGCGCCTTTTACGAACAAGGCTCTGCTCCAGCAAGAAAGTATATTACAGCGTCATGTCGACAAGTTCATCGCAGCCATGAAGACAATGGCTAATGGAGGCCAGGCGGTCAATCTGGCAGACTGGTGTAAGTGCTCTTCTGACCCGGCTCAGGTTTGATTGTTTGGCACACTGACATGGGCAATAATTCACAGATACATTCGTGACATTCGATATGATCGGCGACATCTGCTTCGCTGAGCCCTTCGGCTGTCTCGATACAGGAGCATCTACCGAATGGGCTGCGTCCATTTGCAACATCTTCAAGTCGGCCGTTTATGACCAAGCGATCCGGCGCCTGACCAAGACGGGCTCGTTCCTGCACAAGATCCTGCTCAAGCTCATCGTGCCGGCCGACGCGGCGCGGTGGCGCCAAGTCCATTTCCAGAACTCCAAGGAGAAGACGATGCGGCGGCTGGCGGACCCGGACCGCGACCACCCCGACCTCATCAAGCACATCCTCGACAACGAGGACTCGCGCAAGGCGCTCACCGAGACCGAGATCGTCCTCAACATGGTGCTCTTCATCAGCGCCGGCAGCGAGACGACGGCCAACCTGATCACGGGTTGGACCTACTTCATGCTGCGCAACCCAGCCAAGCTAGCCCGCGCGACCGCCGAGGTGCGCAGCGCCTTCGCCACGGCCCAGGCGATCCGGTGGGAGGGCGTCAAGAACCTCAAGTACCTCGACGCGACCATCCACGAGGCCCTGCGCCTCTTCTCGCCCGCCGCGGCGAACCAGATGCGCGTCGTGCCGGCCGGGGGCGCGACCGTGTGCGGGCACTTCCTGCCGGGCGGCACGACGGCGGGCATCGCGCCATACGCGGCGGTGCACTCGCCGCGCAACTTCTCGCACCACGAGGCGTTCGCGCCGGAGCGCTGGCTCGACGGCGGCGACGCGCGCTACGCCGGCGACCGCCTGCACGCGTCGCAGGCCTTCAGCGTCGGGCCCCGCGGCTGCATCGGTCGGAACCTGTCGTGGATGGAGATGCGGCTCATCCTGTCCAACCTGCTGTGGCACTTCGACCTGGCCCTCGACGAGGAGCGGCCGGCGGCGCGCGCCGCACTTAGGAAGTGGGACGAGTTTGATATTGAGTCCTATGCGACTTGGATGAAGCCGGACCTGTGGGTGAGGATGAGGGAGGCTGAGCGATGAGAGTTCCCGTGACCACGTTGTTTCGTTTACAGACGAATCATCGTTGGGGGACATCGGACGGCAGGGTGCATTGCATAAACACTATATTAGGCAAGGCTTTGGACACATCAAGCGGTGTTACTAGGTATATCCTTGAACGTGGCGAACGACTCAGGTGGTTGTGGCTATAAATAGGAGAACCCTTGGCATTTGCATAAAGGCCCAAGGGGGAGGATGTTTCGAAGTACGAAAGGTACACGAAAGGTATTTTTACCATAGGAACGAACCGATATATTATAGTTCCCAAGAGTTTGGTATAACTAAACTTGTCAGTAAGAACCAAATAAATCTGGGTATCCCCTGGACTGCTAATGACCGCAGTAAAACCAGGATTAAAGCCCGTTTGGTTTGATTGGATGCTAAGAACTCGGAGGAGTCACTAAACGGTAGGTTCCATTTGGATGAACGCTTTTTGAATGAATAAAAAGAGTATCCTACTCTTGTTATAGTTGACGGCCGAGGAGATAGCATGACACCGGGGCTGTGCTGATCACAAGGGGGAAGACTACGGAGAATCCCGTGCTTGGGACAGTTGCATGTTATTAGTGAAGTCATCATGAACCATCGTTTTTATAGCTGTTCACGACGAGCTTTGCATGTATATAAACACTCAAGAGCCCCGAAAGTTGGGAATGTTCATCTCACCACCACCATTATCCACAGCTAACCAACATCATCAACCCCTTCTTCAATATTACACATCTCTTCCCAAGTTTCTCATCATCTATAATTCACGATACCAAACCTGTCCTACGAGCCAGTACTTGTGTTTATCAAGTTTCGAAAGAATCCATCAATAGCAATGCAGTTCATAAACCCCCTCACCACACTCTTCTTCACCGTCCTAGCCGCCAGCGGCGCCACGGCCGACCTGTGCACGCCCATGTTCCAGGGCTCCAGCAAGACGACCAGCTGGTCCGTGTGCGCCCGGGCGACAGGCGCGAACGCGGACCCGGCCCCGGTCGCGGCCTATTTCAAGAACAAGCTCGGCTGCGCGCGCATCGTCAACGGCGACAAGAAACCACTCGTCGGCACCGTCCAGGCCAATGCCTGTACCAGCGGCGCCTTCGTCAAGAGCAACGAAGTGCCCGGTTTCGCCATCAACGCGGTCCTGTACCAGCCGGCGTGCACGCCCGGCAGTAAATGCGGCAGGAAGATGAGGCGTCGTTGGGCGACGCTGGAGCAGCGGGAGAATGAGGATGAAGAGGTCGAGGAAACGGACCCCACTGACGGATGAGGATGCAAGGGTCAACTATCAGCTACGTTAACTCAATAGTGAATCTTATTATGATGTATAACCGCAGTTTGGGGTTAATAGCAATCAGGGATTTATTCATCGTGGCATGAAATAACTTCTCAATACCAAAATAAAGCTCCCATCCAAGACTCGTCACGGTGATGGAATGAATTGTAACTTCTAGGGTATTTCCCGACATATGGTTTATGGTCTATCAATTTGAAACAAAACTATCCCACCCTTTAACACCATGTCGGACCAAGCCTAACCTCCAGCAACGAATGGCGGCGATATATAGAAATTCAAATGGCTGAGAGACGCATGTTGACCAGAAGGTGCTGCTCGAATCAAACCCATGTCCTTGATATTTGGAGAATTGAGAAAATGTGACCAATTTCATCTTCAAGTAAGAAAATCAATAGTATTCCACTCCAATACCAACGCCTGACCAATTCAGGCTGAAACTCCAGCCTTTCATTGGTAGCCTTACTCTCTAGCATGGCTTCATTCATGCAAGTAAGTAGGTGGTACTTTAGACTCCAGGCTAGCGTCCAACAACCTCGGTGTGTCATTCCAGTTCCGAAAGACCGAAAATATGGCTGCCATCGACGTAGCCACCTGCTTCAAGGTCAGTTGAAGCTCTGGCTGTTGGCAACACATCCGCAGCTGTTGTGTCATGTCCTAGTCCGCTTCGAGCATGCTCTCCTACACAAGAGCCGTCAGCACATGTCATTTTTTGTTATCAGCAACGATATTGCCTTTTGTAGACGGCCTCTGTATTATGGTGAAAGGTACACCGGAGTACTCAATGCCTCGATTTCTTCCATCGCCGGGCTCAGAGACACTTACGCATTATAACCCAGTGTTTCAATGCCACAAGTGCCAAAACCGTAGTGCTGATCAGAGTCGCTATTCCAATGACCGAAGCAGTTGACCACGCTCCAGAAACGAACACGCCTCCCATACTACTTTGGGTCTGCGCAATCTGGCTGACTAATATATTTATGAGCGAACATCTATCATTGAAGATATATAAAAGGCTGTGATATTGGCGTTTTAATAGACTGTGCCGCTTTCTAGCTTTGGGAACCTCGAGTATATATAACCCAATATTCAAAATAAAATTACTTTTGAAGTTGGGCCAACAGCAAGGCAGCCAGTGTCTTAAGCCTAGCACATGGACAAGACTGCTTCATGAATTGTGTTACGATATTGCCCAATGGTAAGAATTCCTGGTCGGCAACTGATGAGAGCCTCAACTGAGACCATTTTGGCCCCCAGTTCATCTCCGTTATATGATCCAAGGCAAATGCATAATTTCTGCCTGTGGCTGAGGAAATGGCTGGGGCCAGTCGCGCCCAGCGAGGGGCAGATATGATCGAACTTGATTGGTGAAACTAACGCCCGAATCACTGCAACTAAACCAAAAGGGCGAGGTGATGTACCATCCATTTGGTGTCAGGTCTCTGACATTTCGAAATTCCGAAGTCTTCGACCTCCGCGGAGCATCGATAGCTAATGCCCAAGATTAACCGACGACAAATTAGACGCGCTCTTATTCATAGGATGAGGTGCGATCTCGATCCCATTCAATAGACCGTGGTGTAGGCCTGGCGACATCGAGCTACAGCTCTACAATTTGGACACCTTGTGGAGTCTGACTGCTTGTGGTGGTGTTGCCAGTATTATATAAGATGGGTCAAATGCGCTCTGGACTGGTCTGGATATGCAGCACCCTCATCCCTACACCGTCTTCCAAGCAAGATTCATAGCCCCCAGCCAATTTAAACATCGCATCTCGCTTGATCAATATTGCTTTGGTGCCCCTGAGTACGTCAGCTTATCTTTGTTACGGACCGGGAACTCTTCTGATACGGTCAATGAGCTCGGGGGCTACAATCGAGTGATGCAACTTAGCAAATAGTGCGATCGAGACGAAGACCATGATGACTCCAAGTTTACCCCAACTCGAGGTCTCGACACCAACTTCGGAAGGCTCTTCAAAGGCTGCTGCGGGCGAGGTTGAATGTGTCGATATCCCTGCGACGTCTGTTGGAGGCCCCAACAAAGAAGTCCCCCCGCAAGAGCCTGGCTTTGGTACTCTTCCCGGGCGACCCAAAGAGAGTGAGGGTGGTGGTTTTCTAGCCAAACGGCTCCAAGCCGCATACCCCACGACGCCAATCAACGTCCCTGAAGGGAACCGGTTATTGTCCCATAATATATCCGACCAAACACATGATCTAATCCGTCCCAGGCATTCGGAAAGCGAAAACCCTTTCCAGAAGGTCCGAAGTAGCCTGCCAGTAACTTCCTCCCAGCTCGCCGATGATGTTGTTGGGTATCATGGCATCTCTGGAGAACCACAAACGCGTATTATGGATGACCCTAGTTTCCATGAGTTCCTTGAATCCATCCCAGAGTCCGATCCCACAACTATGCAATCACTTCTCCCTGAAAAGGATAGTCGCGAGGTCAGCACGCAGCAACAACCACGTGGCATATTGACGGCAACAGATAAATCCAGAATTTGCTGCATCGCGTCACAATCAACTACACATAACAACAACGATGAGCATACAAATTCTTCTCAGATTCCTAGGGCCTGGCGCCTACCCTCAGCAGATGGGAGTGTTTACGTGTTGCAACACAAGGGGTCTTCGCATTCTTACCATGGCAAACGAAAGCTACCGAGCCTTCAACAGATGTGGAACGATGATTGTCTGCTGCGATTATACGGGGAGAGATCAGGCAGGCGAATCAAAAGACAGAAAAAGAAGGGAAGACAGTGCGCAAGGTGCAGACTGAAGAATCTGAAGGTACATATATACCTTTGTGAGCTTTGAGCCTCACATCCTAACATATCTCTCTCAGTGCTCAAACACATTCCCATGCACATCATGCATAGATCATTGGGACAAAGCCGCGAACTGGGCAACCCAACGGAGGACGGTGACCTGGAGCCACTGTTTTGATGCAAGGCTGGAAGATCTCAATGTCCTTATCGACTGTAAGTGTTCATGCCTCAGAGGATGGCAATATTCGACTAACACATGATAACAAGTGACACATTCGATTATGTTCGCCAGGACCTATCCGAAGAAGGAATCCATGAATTCGAAGCGCCCCTACGATAATGCGTTTGAGCATATCTGCTTCATCAAGGAGCTTGTGGACAGCTTCACAATTGACCCGAGTTTGCGGAAGCACCTCGAATCACAATACTCCGGACATCTAGGCTCTGATAAACCCCTGAAAGGAAAACCGGCAGGCCCGCCATTATCTCGGCTGATCGATGATATCCAGACGCAACTACCCAGTGACACATGGACCTTGAATCCCACCACATATTCGATGTCGCCCGCCCCAGAGTGTCCATCCCTTAGGCTTTCAGAGATCGTTATTATTCTATTCCTCCATCACGAATACCTTCGAGAGCATACATATTTGAGTCCCTATGAAATTTACAGCTTGTCCATGGTTTTTTCGGATATGTTTTTCGATCAAATATCGAGACATTTTAAAACTGGCAAGATCCACACTGCAACAAGAGGCTCACCTATGGCGACAGATATGGCTATAGACTTGGGAACCCTGTTTCTTTTGGTTTCTTACGGCCCTGCCCATTTTCGAACCAGGAGTATATTTAATTCAACGCCGGGTGATTCACAAGCCACTCAAGACTACATCAACAGGAAGAAAGTGGAGGGTGTATTTCAACCCCCGAGAGACGCATCAGCAACCAACAAGAGTCTGGGATATATCCTCAGTGAACTTGATCAACTACTGGAGCCAGAACGTTCAAAATCGTCAAAGGGGAGGAATTTGCCCTTCAAAGCCGCTGCATTGCCTGACCGATGGGCGTTTCTCAAAGACTACCTGTCTCACTGGATGGATAGAGTTGGGCTTTGCTCCACCGAGCCCTCCATCGTCACATCTAGACTGTTGCTAGCACATAAGCTATGCACCTTGGAACTAACACCTCGTGATAGGAGCCCCAGCTCATGCGAGAGACTTCAACAGCCAATGCTTCCGAGCTTACAGAGGCCGAATATATCTCAAGAGCTCTCGAGTGTATGCAGACAGCTGCAGGACCGATGGACTCCTCAACACGAATTGGATGCCATTCACGGATTTTTAGGAGACAAGAGGGTCTTGACGTGGCATCTGATCGCCCTATGGTGGCAGGATACTACTGGACAGAGACGTCCACAAGACTCGTCGAACCAGCAAGATTTGGTGGAAGTATCCAGTTTCTTCCCCGCCAGTATAAGGACCCAGCTCAGCAGTACCGAAGCATTCGAACTGCAACGTAGGAATCTTGACGTTTTGCGTGAAGAGTCACCGCACGAGACGGACATGATCCAACAGGAATGGCGAGCCATATCTGAGGATATGAGTCTCTCTGTGCAGCGGAGTCAGGAACTGGCCGCAAGGGATGGTAGGGGTCGTCAGATCACCATGGATTCCTTTTTGAAACGAATATGGATGTAGGAGAGTATATCTTAGCAATTGCAACACAGCGGAAAGAATGGTATGATCAATTTCTGATTTCAATGATGATCATGGCCTGGCTTTGCTATGGGAGGGATTAAATTTGAAGATGCGACACTGACTTGATGTACCATCCTAATCATTGACGCCGAAAAGCCACTACAGCGAATAATTTTCAGATAGAATCGAATGCGGTGCAAATATATGACAGACAGCTAGACCAGGTAGAGGGATACTTCGGTCGCAAGTATGAAATACTACCCAAGGCTTACTGGTATGCACCTGGAATGGACCGTAAGGCTGTGAACTGTTTTCGGGAAGGGACTTTGGAGGGTGGGGGAGTAAGACATTGCCTGGTTGTTTCCCCCTTTTTGTCCAACAACGAACAAGATCAACCTGGAATGATTCCGGTGTACGCCCTGTCACATGCGATTGACATAGCCACTGTATGTTTGGAGTCAGGTTGTCCGATGGCGACTGATTTCTCACGTCCACTTCGTTATCCAATAGCTCTCATCGCGGCCCCCAACCTTTGACCTCTGGTAATACCTTTGTGCCTGGTGAAGGCCACATAGCAAGCTCATATTTCAGAAGTATTCTTCCGATAAGCAAGTCATTTCCATTGCGACCGAGTTGCTAGAGCTGTGCTCGTTGATTTCCACGTATTGCGGTAGCTAACCCCAGCTTGACAAATGATGCTATTAGGAGTGTGTAAAAGCCACAATGGGGGATTGCATGCGACTCGTGCAGCTGTTCGCCGAGGTTCACGAGACGATGACGGCGATCAGGTTGGGCCCGAAAAGCGAGAAAGGCCGATGTGCTGATGTTATGGGATCATTTACGCCCGTGATCTACAAATCATAGCTACCCCGACCATGATTTGGTCTGCGACTGAATATTTGGCACGGCAATTTTTCACACTCAAACTGCTAATCAACTGAACGAAGCATGTGGAATCCAGAACCGTATCAGGGAGACGTATTTGATAGATTAAAAATCACAAATGAAAGGGATCTAATCTACTCAGAACATCATTCATCATATCATTGGATCATCAACGGATCGCTTGATGAGGGCCTTGTAGGGAGTCTTCTGGGGAGTCTCTACCAGTCTGCCAGTTCCTTAATTGACCCACTTCCAAAGTAAGACGGCGCCAGCCAGTGCCCCACCTACCAAAGCACCGAGCTCTTCACCGCCTGCCCATTGAAAACCTTATTCCCAAAAACAATCCCAATTGCCATTTTTTCTGCGGAAGCAGAAAAAAAATAGTTTCAGTCCAGCAGCAGCTCCAGCCAGCCTCAAGTCCAATCCCCCAGCTTGACGACCGCCGACAACGACCACCAAGACCACCCCCCATTCCCGCCAAATCACCACTTTCACAAACCGCCAAGATGCATTTGATGTACACTCTCGCTCCCGATGGCAAGCGCGTCTACACGTTGAAGAAGGTCCTGTCCGGCGAGGTCACCAAGTCGGCGCACCCGGCGCGCTTCTCCCCCGACGACAAGTGGTCGCGCCAGCGCGTCACCCTCAAGAAGCGCTACGGCCTTCTGCTTCACCTCCAGGATGGTGCGTAACTGTCTCTTTCTATCCTCTTCCACTCCACCCCTCCCTGTTTTCCGCTCCTCCCCCGTTTTGTTTTGAGCTCTGGCTGAGTGTAGTAGCCCCAGTTCAAAACGGCGAGAAAGCCAAGAAGGGACTTGTCATTCTGGGTAAAGAATGAGAACAACACCTATGGCGAAGATAATGAGCTAACGTATGCCTTCGAAACCGTGCAGACAAGCCTTCGCAATAGACCATCCAAGACTAGACAGCACATGACAGACGACCCAAATCCCCCAGCCCCCAAGACGAGCGAAAACTCTTCAACGCGAGGGAACTGGATTGGACTAAGCTGGATGGAAAATTGTGCCGCTTCCGAAATCACGGTCCTGCAGAAACCATGAAGAATTGAGCACACTCGCAGTAGCAGCAACAATGCCAGCCGCATGGATTGGGGGTTTGGGATACGATGAAAATGGAATGCTCTTACTACGTATATTCAAGAAGCAAATGAGGCCGGATCCGCTCGTCTATTACTATGAAGCAGGTATCACCTCGGGGAAACGGAGTTCAAGGCGTGGAATATATTTGATTGGCATATCAGCTTGAAAATGGTTCTCTATCTGCTTTGGGAAAGCTTGGGACTTCCGTGCGCCTTATACTATTGACAATATCGGCTAAGGTGCTGTTTGCTCTCTACAGACAGTGTTGACTTCTTTTGGGATTCTGCACGTCCAGCGATAGGCATCGTAGCTCACGCGTTGTCTGCACAATAGAAGCAATGTCAGGTTTTATCCAGCAATTCCCAAATTTTGGTGGTATCATTTATACGTAGTGTATGTCATGTCATGTCTATAAAGTCTTTTTATGATTTTACTTTTTGATCTCTCTTCAACCATTCCTCTTCTTGGAGTTGATGGCCCTCCCAGCCCCCACGCGCGGCCTGCCAGGACCGCCGCTGCTCTGCCGGTTGCCCGTCAAGATGCCGGGCAGGTAGTCCTCGTCCATGAGGTCCTTGGCCCGCATCCGGTTGTTGTCGGTGACCTTCTGCGCGTACTCCTTCTGGTCCTCGGCGAGCAGGAGCTCGGTGCCCCAGCCGCCCTTGCCGCCGCCCTGGCCGCGGTACTTGTTGTTGCTGGTGCCGTGGACGGGCTTGGGGATGCTGTAGACGTTGCCGCGCTTGTTGAACTGGAAGTTCTTCTTGAGGTGCACCGTGAAGTTGCCGCCGCTGTCCGTCGTCGCGCTGACGCGCGTCAGCGTCGGCTGGCCGCACCGCGGGCAGAACTGCTTGTCCATTTGGCGCGTCACCTGGAAGCAGCCGTGGCAGCGCAGCAGCCACGTCTTGACCCGCGTGATGCGCGCCATGGACGGCGACAGCAGGTTCAGGTTGATGCGCAGGATGACGTTCTGCATGGCGAAATCGGAGGTGAGCAGGGCCACTTGCAGGACCCGCTGGATGGGCTGCTCGGGCGTCGAGGCCTGGTCCTTCGCCTGGTGCTTCTTGAGGTTGGACGGGGTAATCCAGCCTTCCTCGTCATCCTCTTCCTCGTCTTCCGCGACGGCGTCTGCCGGTGCGTTGTCGGTCGATGTGTTCTCTGTCGTCGTCTCGGCTAGGCTCAGAGTATCCAGTTTGTGTGTCACCTCTTCTTGGCCGACTACTGGTTCTTCGGTCTTGGCTTGCGCTTCTTCCGACGCAGCGGGCGTCTCTGTCGCTGTGCTGTTGTTTGTGGCGGTCTCCGTTGTCCCCTCCTTCCCCTGCGCCTCCTTCGCGAGCGCCGCGGGCGACTTCCCGTTCGTCGACTTCTGCCCGGGCTCCTTGCGCAAGCGCCAGTCGCCGCCGTTCTTCTCGCACTCGAGCTCGTACGCGAGCGCGATGAGGTGGATGTCGGGCTTGCTGAGGACCTCGAGGTCGCCGGTGCGGCGCGCGAAGCCCTGGACGAACTGGACGCTCTCGGGCCGCGGGCTGCGCAGCTGCAGGAAGGGCAGCAGCTGCGTCTGGACGCGCGACCGGGTCGCCTCGTCGCGGATCTCGCTCAGCACCGACGGCAGCGTGTAGATCTCGTCGGCCTGGGCGAGCAGCGTGCCCAGCGGCGGGTCGTTCTTGATCAGGGGGCCGGTGTCCACGATCAGCAGCTTGACGGGCTTCTGGGAAGTAGGGTCGGTCGTCGTCGTCGTCGGCTCAGACGCTGAGGCTTGGAGCGGCGCTGGGGCAGGGGCTGGTGTCGGTGTTGGTGCAGCAGCAGCGGCGGCCGCTGCCATTGACTGAGGCGGTGCGGCTGCGTTCGGTTCCGCCATGTTGACAACTTTTCTGGGGATCGGAAAACGAGGCTACTCGGATGCAATGTATCGCTTCGGATCCTTTGTCTCGGGTATTCAATAAGACCAAGAATAAGCGACTGGATCGCAGCAGTTTTTGGTTCAATTGCTAGTGGGGTTACACTGTCTCTCTGATTTTCGTTATCACCAATGGCGGGGTTGTGCTATTGGCTCTGGCGATAAAGAGAATTTTAGCGGACACTGATGGCAGAATTAGCACCCAATGCACCTGAGTGGTGGAAGCGATTAGTGAGTGATGGACCCTGCTTTGCCTGCAGGCAGAATAAAGCTGCAGTGAAGCAAGCCATGCGCCTTAGGCATTGCCGCAATCCACTGGGGATATAAACCCAATTACAGCAGTCTGCCTTCAGCGAAGTAGCTCAATCAGATATTATTGGGAATCTAGAGCCCTTAGGACTCTTCGCTTTTTTTGTCTACCTTGTTTGAACTAAAACTACCCGGTAGGTAACATACCAGTCTTATGCATTTACTGCTCAGTTATTTCCATTACGGTTCTCTATTAGGCAGAGCTGGACTGTGAGGATGCAATGTCTTCTTCGATACTTTATCCCGTACTGGTTATTATGGTCGAATGGCATAAGGGAGAGATTAACATGTAACAGGACCGTCTGTTTGCGCATATGCATATTCCGAGCGTGCATACAAACATCACCCAGATGCAATGGTTCAAGTCCAGGTAGTTACACCTATTTCTCTCAGGTGTGATTTGGAGGATGTCTGTTCGGAACCATCATGCCCCTCCTCCCCAACGGGCGAACTCAGCCATAAACATAAGACAGCCACCGAGTGCCAACATCCTAGAAATCACGAACTACATGAC
The DNA here is from genome assembly GCF_038363865.1 of Apiospora hydei. Taxonomy (NCBI): domain Eukaryota; kingdom Fungi; phylum Ascomycota; class Sordariomycetes; order Amphisphaeriales; family Apiosporaceae; genus Apiospora; species Apiospora hydei. The sequence continues at coordinate 2,100,527 of NW_027117369.1, forward strand.
AGCCAGAAGCCCCGAGTCTTGGAATTTGAATTATTTTATTTCTACCTAGATCTAAAAGCACTCTAAATATACACCAAACGCAATGCTATGTGTGACATGACGCCTGCTTTCTCCAGGCACCAAACCAACTCCCACGGGGTATATAAACCAAAGCCACAAGTAGTGCAATCATCACCCATCATGCCTTTTGAGCTATATTCAGTGTGTGCTTAGTATGACATTTTGTGGCACCGTTTCCTTTCCAAGTATAATCAAATTCTTCGTGGTTGGAAAGTCGTGCTGAAAGGTAGAGGCAAGGTTTCGTGTATTTGGTCCTCGGATGACCATTATGATTGCCCCCTTAAATCCGTTTAAGATGGTGTGTTGTGAATGGTAGTAGTTCATGCCGTGGTCTGCGAGTACTCGTTCCCCAGCCACTCGTTGGAGAACCACGAGACCGCCTCGGCGCCTGTGTTCCCGAAGGACTCCATGTTGAAGTCGAACCCGTCCATGGCGCCCTCGAAGGCGTTGTTGTTGTCGAGGCCCTCGGGCGGGTCCACGGGAGCGAGGTGCGGCCGAGGCATGGTAAGATGGTGCGCGCCAGGCATCTGGTCAGCAAAGGCAGCCGCCCGGGCCGCCGTCGTTGGTGGCGTCGATTGCGACAACGGTGTCTGCAAGATCGGTGTGCCTCCGTGCCCGTGAGTGAGGGGCGACGCGATAGCCCCATGGATGGAAGGCGAGGCCACCATCCCCGCAGACCTTGCCGGAATCTCGTTCTCGTCCGTGATGCCCATCAGCTGAATGGGGTTATGCCGCGACAGAATCTGCTGGGTGGGGATCGAGGCGCGTGCAAAGTCGGGGCTGCTCGGGTGGCTCGGGGTCGTGCTCGTCGAGAAGCCCCGCGCGATGAGCTTCTCGAGGTCGCTCAGGATCGTCTGCACGGCGGGTATATGCGACATATGCCGTGCGATCTGCAGGCAACGCTGCGAGTGCTCGTTGACCTGGTCCGCGCTGATCTGAAATTGCAGCCCAGCCATATGGTGGGCGAAGAAGAGCATCCGCGCGCACTGGTACGCGCAGACCGGCAGGTCCAGGTCCGTGACGGGGAGTCCGCCGTCCAGGGACAGCACGACTCGAAAGATGTCGGCCATGGCCAGAGCGTGCTCGTAGCACTGTCGCTGGCATAACTCGACGAACTGGGGCGGAAGGCGTTCGAGCGAAGACCGCGGGAGCGCCTCTTTGAGCCCCACCAGAACGATACGGTATAGATCGCAGTGGCATTGGCGCCACCAGACGTGGATCATGATGAAGACACATAGTCGGGGCGAGTAGGCGCGAAGCTTGACGTTGTTGTCCGAAAAACGGAAGGACGCTGGCAGGTGCTCGTTGAAGCCGTTGAGCTCCTGGGCCAGAACATCGACGAGCTTGGGGAGTTCGCGGAGTTCGGTTTCCGGCATCGCTAGCACATTCTTGGTGCAGTAGAGGATCCGGCTGCGGATCCAGAGTAGGCGCACGTGAAGTGCCAGCGACCCGACATCATCTGGAAATGGTTTAGTAGGTATAGGGCGCAGGTGTTCGGTGATCTGAGGGAGATCAAACTCGAAGTTCCGCTCGTTGCAGGGCAATTGTATGTGCAACGCTTCAGACGGCAGCAGCGTGAAGTCGGGGTAACCTCCGTTAATGCCAGAATCAATGGTCATGAAAGCCCACATCAGCCGTCGTCGCGACTCGCGTGCTAAAAAGCAGAGGTTGGGGTTCTCGTAGTTCAGGCGCAGGGCGTAGGAAGCGCGACCGGCGACGGAGGCTAGCATGAAAGCACTTGTGAAACGCTGGGTGAGCATCCGGTACTTCATGATGAAAACCATGGCTTGGATCTTGATCGTCGACGGGTTCTCCATATCTGCCAGGATCATCTTCTGGCATTCGTCAATGCACTTGGACCCGTACTCCCGGGTCCCTGGCCCAAGATCGGTGAGGAGTGATGTGATGCCGACTAGCGCCAGCAACAAGGCACGATCCATCATGCCTGCGTGATATCGTTGCATTAGCGACGCCCGGTGAAGGAAAGAAAATACCGGCACGTGGTGTACATGCTTGAAATAGTTGTCGAATGTGCGGTTTATGAGAGCTTCGTCGGGGAATGTAATGCTTCTGCGAGTTTGTTCAGTCATAGTTCCAACAGCGAGCTCCAGGGTGGTAAGGCGGGCAGGCAGATAGGATCAGTACTGACGGGTCATGATTCATGGACCAAGGTCCATGGGCGCTGGCCCGGTTGGCGGTGGCATAATCGCCGTGTGAGGCATTGGAGCCGCTGTGTACATGTCTCCTTTTCTCCGGAGGCTCGGAGGAGACGGACTCGTGCTCGGAATCGCCGGCCTGCCCCGGAGCTGGGGTGGTCAGGGTTCCAGACCGTTTGGTCGGTCGGTAGATGCACTCGATGCCCTGGGATTGACACCGCTTACATGTGGGCATTTCTCCGCTGCATCGCGCCTTGCGCGAGTGACAGTTGCTGCATGCCAGCCGCACGCGCCTCCGTGGCAATGTCATGGACGATGCGGAGCCATTGTCGCCGTCGCCCTGCGGCGATGCAGCCTGGAAAGAGCACGTGAAGCCCAGGCGGTCGCAATTGGCGCATGAAGCACCATCACCCTGCAGACATCTCACCTTCCTCAGGCGACAGGGTTGGCATGTTTTCCGGGGGTTTGACGGGTCGGACTGCTTGGGCGGCGGCCTGTGGTTGGCAGGGTCCGAGACAGCAGCCTCGGCGGCGATTTCGGCAGCGGTGTCCTTTTCGGCCACTTGAGGCTCACGTCTTCCATCTCCATGGCACACGCAGGCGATCTGGGGTCCGATCTCCAAGCGCGTGGGTAGTCGGATTGCGGGTCTTTCGGGGCATTACACCAGGCCGGATCCGAGGAATTGTCTCCTCCGTCGAAAGGGTCGCGAGAGAGGAGAGAGAAATAGAAAAGCAGATGTCGGGAAAATTGCAGGATTGGGTGGGAAGGTCACGAGGGAACCCGGCTCGGGAACTAAGGGGAAACGCGGGGACATTTTCATCGGTCAGTCACCGGCCCCCAGTCACCACTTGCTTATCATTAAGTACCCTGTGGCCCAGGTGGATTTAGCGGTCAGTTCGCACGCCAATGCACTGTGATTCGGTGCGTTTTAGTGGATGTGGGCCCGATGCGCCTGGAGTTAGTGGACGTGGACACACTGAAGACCGAAGCACAGGTACTGTAGTAAAGGTTCGTCCGGATCAGCACAATGATCTGTCAACTGCTGTCGACTCTCGCCATGCAATAGAAAAAAAGAAGACAGAATGTATTGTTTCACTTCTATAATACGAAAGGCTCAAAGATATGAACTCTGGCGCCTCTTTTGACGAAGTTGAGCATGCGTGTTGATGGACTCCTACTGCTGCTGATGGGGTCCTTCATCTTATCTCGACGACTCGACTCAGGCGAAGCTCGAGGGAAAGATCCGAAGATCGCTTGTTTAGCCACATCGTCATGCAAGCCAACAATCGTAGCTCCTGAGAGCTTAGCACACCGGGAACCTGGGCGATTGCTGACAGCTGACATCTATCATCCCGATTTCGATTCCCTCATTGTGCTGTCAGCCAAGGGCCCTGCCAAGATGAATAGCGGCTGTCGGCCGTGGAGCGCGGCAAAGATGGCAATCGGCGGAAGTCGGGCGACCAAATGGAGCAATCAACACCGGCACTTGGGTTAGGCTGCGATGCTACATGTAGGGGGACGGGTCCTGTAGTGCCACCTAACTGCACCCCATAGAAGTACGGATACATATGGTGCATGTGTGTCTTCCTTTGATGCAACGGCGCAGAATGATATTCCTCATGTGACAGCTACGTCCTGGGTGAGATCCAGAATATCGTCCACCGCACCACGCCAAATGAAGATATTCTCAAGCAGAGGCACCCGGGTGAAGATATATCCAATCGGACATGCCAATTCTTGTGGGGCTTGTCGCTGCGATGGTATGCAATCGATTCAGTAGGGATCATCGCAGTATGCGACCAAGCCGAAAGGTGTTTCATGTGTTTCGAAGGTTTATCTACCCATGATGGGGGAGCTACAATTGAGGCTCGGCGGTATGCCCAGCCGAGCTAAGTTACCGGTAAGCCCGACACCATCATATCCTAGTCGAAGATCAAGGGGTTTCGTTTGGTCTTCGCCACCTTGGCCCTTTACTATTGGAAAGCTCGTTCATCTGATAACGCCAGATCCCAACCAGCATAGTACCAAAAATAGCCAAGTATAGACATCCCCTTATAAATGGCTCGTGAGAAGTGCTTTTGATGCTGCTATACTCTATTCTATTACCAGCCTACCCCATGTAACAACCGATCATGCATCACGACGGTGCCTAAGTATTGCATCATCTGCACCAGGGTGCAAGGAATAACACGACCACAGCGATACCACAGCATCACCATACGTTCGGCATTTCCCATAAGGTTTCAGTATGTCGTGACTATATAAGTCAAGTCTCCCACCGCCTCTCAGTCGGAAAATTCTCTTCTTCACCATCGAGCTTTTCGAACCACATTCTTTAAGTCCAACTTCATTTTTCCTTTCCCTCTCTTATCCTTAGGCGCTCAATCCGCCAGACGCTCTTTACAGCAACTTCATTCCAAGTTTCCCCAACCATCAACATGCAGATCTCCAGTGCCCTTCTTTCACCGCCGCCCTCGGCGCCTCCGTGGTGTCTGGCACCGCAATCCAGCCCCGAGCATCCGGCGACCGAGCCCTCGTCGGCCTCACAGGTGAAAAGGTAGGTCACAGGTGAAAAGGTAGGGAGTCCCTCCTCACCCTCTTTACCCCTTAATGATACAAACCCCCAGCTGACATGCACTCGTCATTGTAGAGCAGCAACGGCATCACGCAGGGTCTCGAGCCCGTCAAGAAGCGTGATATCGAGGAACGCCAAGTCACCGCGGCCGTGGTCACCATCCTCGGCATCGTGGGCTCCGCCGCGCTTGAGCAGCTGACCTCCAGGGCGGTCGACGCCGCCATCGATCTGGTCAAGGACATCTCCGAGTGGAACAAGGCGCGCGAGGAGTTCACCAAGGCCACCGTCAAGGGCATGATGGACGCCAACCCGGACCCGGCCAACCTGGTCGCCGCCGCCTGCTACAACATGCAGTACAAGCTCGAGACGCCCGCCAATGTCGACTCGACGGCCAGCCTCGAGTTCAAGCTGGGCGCACTCAAGACAAAGTCAGTATTATTGGTTCCGTGTGACGCCCACAGCCTGATATGGGCCCATTGATATTGTTTGATTGGTTGACCGTCTGGATAATAGCTTCGACTGCATGTACATCAAGGGCCCTAACAACTTCTACACCGAGGGTGACAACGGTTACGTCAACGTGAGTGAGACCAACCAGCTAGTATCTTCCCATTACTAGCTGTGTTGTAATTGTTATTCTTAAGGGTTCTTGGCTAACTTGTCTATCCAGCTTGCTTACGACTACCTCACCGACCGCTGCACATTCGACAAGTCCACTGGCGATCTGACTTGCAAATAGAGGGGATCCCCCTTTACTTTGACGAACAAGCTAGTACGCTAGTGTGATCCCGATCTTATGAGGAGTATAGCGAGGGCTTTTGTTTCGTAACGGTGTTCATTCATGGTGTTTCAAGAGGGTCCTGGGTTACGATAGATTGGGAGTGTTGCTGTCATTTGTGTCTTCCGGTTAGTGCTAGATCTCCTTTTTATCTTTTATCCTTAGAAAAAGGGCCGCCTGGTCCGTAGCTAGTTTATTCGAGCTTCACCTGGTTTCCCGCTCAAGTATTCTCCTGAAATGCGTGGTCAATGTGCGAACTCAAATCCTTAAGGTTTCGAAGTATCCGGGCATCGCCAATATTGAATAGTCTTACGAAGTATAAAAGATGGAGCTTGCTCTGTCTCCTATAGACGGATTTTATCTCACATCGATTTCGTTATTATACTTACCAAGAACCTTTAACTCTATCTCAATTCTATCCGCTACAATTTCCAAGCCCCCTACACTTATCCCGCGAACTCATGCACCATGGCACTATCCCTTCCACAAGACCTCATCAAAGATGATCCCGAACTCCGATGGCTCAATTCCATATGCCTACCACGCTGGGAAACGCGATCAAAGGAACGCCACGTCGCGCGGCCGGAAAGGCCTGAATATGCCATCGCCTTAGGCTTGGCCCCAAATGCCAATTGGGAGCGTGTGCTGTTCCAGCTGCGTGAGGGCATGCGGAGGAACGAATCGACCAGAACGACGTTGGAATCCGCCAAAGCGTCCGAGCAGGGAGCCTCCATCCATAATGAGACCGCCGCCGGTGGTAAGTCGTCACGCATCAGCAGCTGGATCGCAGAGTATCCCAACTTCTTCACTGTGATTGCCACTCTTCTTTACGCCCAAGAGAGCCATCGGGTTCTGCCGGAAGAGAAGCACACCTCTACTATTCCGGAGTATGATGCTGCAGCCCAGGAGAACCTGAAGTTAGGGGTTAAACTAAGACCCCAGTTCAAACGCCTCTTCTTTGAGATGCTTCATGTCGACTACGGCAGCTCGTGCATGAGGGTTAAGCCAGTCGAGCAAGGCAACGGCTGGGGGATTTCCTTCGATTTACTGGCTCGGTCATCAGCTATGCCAATCACTTTATCCACTCCTGGGACGTCATGGACGTAACAGACGCCACTATACCGGACGTCGTTAAAGAGATCAACTCCGCTTGCGACGAGTTCGATCCTTCAGACTTTGCCATGATGCTATACTACTTCTATACCCATCACCGGGTGCTGGATAACGATCAGAAGGTCGAATACACCGGCGTCATGCAGACACTCATCGACGACATCCCACTACTCGGAAACAGCGAAAGACTTCATCGCAAACTTTCTGTCGACTACAACGTGCTCACATCGCAAGTCGACGGCCCATTCTCCGACAAATGGGCCATGAAAACCACCGCTAGGGCTTACAAAGAATGGCACCAATTATCTCTCAGAATCCCAACGAAAAAAACTCTGGTAGAACCTTATATCGAACCAAAGGCGAATTACAGACAAAGGTGGATGAAATGGATGGTCGTAATCCTCCTCCACAGCGTCTTCGATTTGATGGGAGAGTGGTTATTGCCCTCTCTTGTGCAAAAGACATGGCTATGGTACACGATATTGCTCGTCGGATTCTGGGTCGTCAAGGCGTCTGTTGATGCGATTTGGGACTCCTAGGCTCACTCAATCAAGTGTGGCAAGCACATCCCAATCTTACATGATAGCAATATACCTAATATCCACACTCAGGTCTAGTACCTTGAGACTGCCCGGTCTCCCGAGCAAATACAGCGCCATAAACCGAGGGTTATCGTCAATGTATCGTAGCACGTGGACTGTCGTGAGCAACACGTCGACAGGAATCCTGGAGTAACGGGTCTGGGAATCCTGACTGGCTCAAGGAGTTTTGCGTGAAGGAAAAAGCATTTGCGTAACGTCGGATAGCGGCGTGGAACGGTGGGCGTGATGGGGGCTTTCCTCCGAATGGTGCTTCCCCTGGCGCGGCTGGAGGACTGTCTGGGCGGCAGAATGGAGCTCCAAGCGATGGTCAGGTAGAGATGCGTCGATGGGCATCGGGCAGAAGATTGTACTACTCACACCTTTCCTTTCCTTTTCCCTTCTGCGTCCCGGGGCGTGAGTGTTCATTGGAATACTTGAATCAGGCTGCAAAGTGACAGCTGCGGAGAAGATGGTATTTACCAAGTACGACAACCCGCTCGGCCATTTGTCGGGATTTGGTAGCCAATTGCTTTTTGAGGCTGACTACTTCCTCGCTGAGGTCAGCGTACAGCCACGATACGACCTAACGACACTCTATTTATGGCTTCAGATAAGGCTGCCGAATGATAGAGCCTCGGCTTACGGACCTGGGACTTGGATTGGGGCAATTGGAATAAAAACGTTGGAAAAGAAAGCCCACACGCACGCATGTCGACGGCTTCTGGCACACCCAACTACTACTAAGCAAACTCATTTATGCACGCTGACATTCAGCTCTGCCTGCCGAATGAAGAGGCTCAGTCTTGAATGGGAGACGGTCCGCGATGTTTAATTGGCTCGTTGGGTGGTGCATATATCCATCCTTGCCGTCTTGGTGGGTGGTATCCGGCATAGCCCCCAGTCACCAACGGGCGGCTGCCCACCAACCTCCGGCCCCCAAACCCGTTATACGCAACATAACAACAGCACCAAGTTGCATTATCATGTTGTGTTGGGGTCCAACAGCATCCAATATCACATGTTTCCAGCTCCCGTTAGAGCTGTGTTTGTCAAATACTGGTAGGGCTGTTACATGCACGTAGTCGGGCCATTTAACTGTCATATTCCCCGGCACTCAGCGGCCGAATGAGGGCTGCCAAAAAGCAAGTCCAACGTCTTGCATGGTAGGACCGGTGTAGCCTCCAACGACGATGGGCCCCCACACAGCCGCGTCCCAAGAATAGATTCTCGAAGGGCGGTGGATTAGGCGCGGTATTCACATCTGTCCAGCACATCGAGAGAGCCCACTGCATCATTCTGACTTACTCGTGATATAACTTCCAACAGGGGAATGGACGAGGTTAAAAGACATGGACACTCCCCGGGCATTGGTGGCGCTGGGATTACAGCGACCTTTCACTAGATAGTATATGTATCAAAGATCGTTGCCTCTTGGTAGTCATCTACGAGCTTCACTACAATGGCCGCTTCCAATTCCGAGTTCACTGCGGTGAATAATGACTCAACAGACTCTGAAGCGGCATATGGGACGGCGGAGAAAGCCGATGATGCCTTGGACTGGAAACCTAACAGGCAGCAGCTACTGATCATCATCACACTGGCCATCGTCTGTCTACTAGTCGCCCTTGATGCCAGTATCATTGTCACTTCATTAAGTGTGAGTGTTCATGAATTTACCATGAGTTGAGTGTTACTGACCGAGCCTCTTCCACAGGAAATCATCATCGACCTCAAGGGCGACACGACCGAAGGCTTCTGGGTCGGCACCTCGTACCTGCTCGTCAACGCCGTGACCATGCCCGTGCTCGCGTCCATCAGCGAGATCTTCGGCCGCCCGCTCTGCCTCGAGTTCTCCCTCGTCATGTTCACCGCCGGCACCGTCCTCTGCAGCACCGCGACCAGCATCCCCGTCATGCTGGCGGGCCGCTCCATCCAGGGCGTCGGCGGCGGCGGCATCCAGGTCCTGAGCGGCGTCATCATGACCGACATCGTGCCCCTCCGCCACCGGCCCAAGTGGTACGGCGCCGTCCTCGCGGCGTGGGCGCTGGGGACGTGCGTCGGGCCCATCATTGGCGGCGCGATCGCGCAGAACACCACGTGGCGGTGGGTGTTCTATCTGATGTAAGTCGGTCCCCGTTGGACACACCGGAACTTGGTGTGTTGCTGACCCCTATTTCTCCAGGTTTCCAATCTGCGCATATGGACTTATTGCCGTCCCGCTACTACTCAAGTTGAAGCCGAGGACGGAGAGCCTCAGCCAAAAGCTTAAGAGGGTCGACTGGGTAGGCATGGTGCTGTTCATGGGTTCCGCGACGTGTAAGTAATCGAAAGCGTATAAGAGATGGTTCCGAGAAGTGTTTGTACTAACTAACGATTAGCATTCCTCGTCGCCATCTGCTGGGGCGGGACGCAACAGCCGTGGGACAGCGCGGCTACAATTGCCCCGCTGGTCATCGGCCTCGGCGGCCTGGTCGTAACGGTGCTTTGGGAGATCTACTTTGCCTCCGAACCGGTCCTCAAGCCATCCCTTTTCCATGATGTCTCCTCAGTCGCCACCTACATCTGCGGCGGCGCGCAAGGATTCCTAGTGAGTCGCTCCCCTCACCACCCCCCCTTCTCTCTCCGTCTTGCCTAGTAAGTACGCCGATGTTGACCATGTATCTAGATGTGGTCGTCTTTCTACTACTACCCCTTCTACTTCCTGTCGGTGAAAATGACCAGTCCCGTCATGGCCGGCGTAAACCTCCTGCCCGCCGTTCTCATCATGGTCCCCGGCTCCGTCATAACCGGACGCCTGGTGACCCGCTTCGACAACTACCGTCTCGCCATCTGGCTCGGCTGGGCCTTCACCGTGGCCTCGGCCGTCGTGTCGGTCGCGTGGCAGTTCGTCGACGTGAGCACGGCGGTCTGGGCCGTCACCTTTATTCTCCTCGGCCTCGGCCACGGCGCCGTCCTGAATGCGCAGAACTTCGCCACGCAGGCCATGTGCCGCGAGGGCGACGAGGGCCACGCGGCGGCCATGTACCTCTTCATCCGGCAGATCGGCGCCGCGATCGGGGTCGGTGTGGGCGGGACCACGTTTCAGAACGTCATGTCGCTCAAGCTCGAGTGGGAAGGCCTGCCAACCGCGATCGCGCACGAGGCCGAGGCGTTTCTGCTGAAGCTGGCCAAGTTGGACCCCGAAGATGATCTCCGCAGGCGCGTCACCGATGCGTACATCTTCGGGTTCGGCGGCGTCTTCCAAGTGTACCTGGGCGTCGCTGCGGTGTCGCTCATCATCAGCCTCGTCTTCATCAAGCACTTCACGCTGAACAAAGCGTTGACCAGCGAACATGTCTTGGAAGGGAGCTCCACTGGTGCCTCGACGCCCAAGTTCTCGTGGGACCAGCAGACGCTGGAGAGCCAGCGATACTCCGGGGCACCGACGCCTTATCAGGGTCGCCAGATGCTGCAAGATACAACTCCTTCTGGGGCTGCTTACGCACCTGGGCCAGCAGCACAGCTGAATCAGGTGCAGGGAACTGCAGCTGAGTCCGCTCAACAACAACAGACACAGTCGGGAAGCTGGCAGCAAGATGTCTCCCCAATGTCTCAACATCCATACCCACCAGATCATCGATACACGTGATTACAGACAGTCTTGCTATCTGAAGGTTAGGATGACCAACCCACAGCTGGATGGTGTCGCATCTGATCAGCAGTCTCAGGGGGCATGGTAGAAGTGGAAGTGCTATAGTTGATTATTGGACGGCTTGCTTTAATTTCCGCATTTAGATACCTGCCTACATTTGATTGAGCGATTATACGTTGACTGGGTTTATTAATACAACAAAGCCTCACTTTTATGACTGTGTTGGTTATATCGGGACACTGGCGCGGGGATAGGCATCGCTTGAGACGATGGCTGCTTGCTTGCCGTGGAGGCGGTACGACGCCTGAGGGAAGCGGAGAGCTGACAACTGACTGGACGGGGGATGATGGCAATGCAATCCCTGGTGGTGAACCCCCGTGACCTCGCCGGTTTCATCCACGAACATAATGTCGATCGACAAAACCAACCAATCGCCGACACCAGCAACAACCCCGCACGACACCCCCACGACCTTGCTTCGGCAATTGTTGATTTGGCCGTATGGAAAGGTGATATAAGTACTTGAGACAGAGGTAGTCATCGGAATGGTATGCTCATCTCTTCCTACCGGTGGCATGTATTGAATAAATATCGGTCTCAACTCTACATCATACGTGCAAGACACCATCGCGACAAACAGGATGCCAGGCACTATTGAAACACCTGCATTCAAGACTATCGACGTCAAGGAACTGCATCCTACATTTGCAGCCGAGGTGACGGGAGTCGACTTCCGAGATGTGTCTGAGGAGCAGTTCGCCGAGATCGTCGCCGCCATGGCCAAGGTCAGTTTCCCTACATATATATGACCAATATTCAATTACATGCTGACACTCCATTACACATGGATGCAGTACGGCGTCTGCGTGTTCCGCAACACGGGCCTGACCGACGAAGACGACGAAGCCCACGTCGCCTTCAGCCGCCGCTTCGGCGAGCTCGACAACATCCGGCGCTACCTGGGCGGGGGCCGCCAGCCGCGCCGGCCCCTGTACGAGATCTTCGACGCGGGCAACCTGACCGAGGATGGCACGGACGTCCTGGCCCCGGACTCGCCGCGCGCGCACAGCAACCGCGGCAACGGGCTCTGGCACGTCGACTCGAGCTTCAACCCGCGCCGCGCCAGCTTCTCGCTCCTGCGCGCCTGCGCGCTGCCCCCCGCCCGCGCCCGCGGACCACTTCGGCGGCGGCAGCGGCCGGTGCCGCACCGACTTCGCCGACAGCCGCGCCGCCTTCGCGGAGCTCCCGGAGGACCTGCGGCGCGAGCTGCTGGCGCACGAGTACGTCGGCGCGCACTCGATGGCGCACAGCCGGAAGCTCGGGAGCCCGGACTTCTTCCGGGACATGGACGTGCTAACCAACGTGCCGATGTACCGGCACCAGATCGTGCAGCTGCACGAGCCCAGCGGGCGCATGAACCTGTACGTCGGGACGCACATGCACCACATCGAAGAGGGCGGGGCCGAGATCCCGGACAGCTGGGCGCTGGTGCAGAAGCTCAACGCGCACGCGACGCAGGAGAAGTACCAGACGTCCGTCGCGTGGCACGGTGTCGGCGACATGGTCATCTGGGACAACCGCTGCGTGCTGCACCGCGCAGGGGGCAACGCCTTTGAGGGCCGCTTCAAGAGGGATCTTCGGAGGACTACGGTGCATGATGATAGCCCGACGGCTTGGGGAGTCAATGATGAGAAGAGCGTGTGGCCGGGATTCAACACTTTTGTTCAGCCCAAGGCTGCTGCTTGAGAGGCAACTATGGTCGTTGAAGCTTGTTTTGGTCCCAAAATATATACGCCTTCCCTCATTAATCGATCTTGCGTTTGCCCAACCATCTCAACCGTGGCGCTGGGCATCCTGGCTCTTATTTACTTAGGATTTCGTCCTCCTATGCCATTGGGAAATGGCATCCCGTGCTTGTTACTTTCGGGTCCCAGGACTTCGCGTTCGCGTCTTAACGTGTATATCGCCCACGTTCTGGGTTTCGCCCAGTCGTAGTTTATGATGAGCAGTGCCTGCTTTCAGCCGCCAAAGCTTTCCAGGTTCGCCTGTCCCTTCTGACCTTTGCATAGCCTTATCACATACAGTTCCGACTTTGAGGCGCCAAGAGGTGATATCATATGTGCACCCTATCGAATCCAGGTCGATCATCTGCCCGAACCGTATGGAAATTACATTGCAGATCACCTCCCGGCGATTGGCCGAAGGCTCCGCCGTAGTCCTGGAGAGTTGATGTCCGCAGAGATCCGAAACGGACCTGCTCGGATGTGATGATAAAAACAAATAGCTCATTCACGCCACCGACTCGGTAGATGTAGGCTTGGCATCTGACTGTAACCATTAAAAGGCTGGATTCTGCGAAATGGTATCATGTCCACAACAGCCTCGTCTCGCATTCAACTCGGATTGCTGATATCCTGCATGCTCCTCGTAATTGCACTCGTCATCAGTCGTATGTTGATCTTCCGCCACAGGTGAGATTGCTGATACTACCCCCACCTTTTGTACACCTGCCCAATCAGCAGGAGGCGGCACGGATCTCGTCAGCTTATGCATATGCCGTGCTACGGAAGCCTTATCATCGTCGTAAAGCCAACGAGTCTGGGGGAAGGCTTCGCAACCCCTTGAAACGCGTCATAATGCCGCAAGGGAATATATAAGGCGCTCGGTAGCCGTTGCCAAGCAACGGAAGCTATGCTAAGACCTTGGCAAATTCCATTGCATGTCCCTTCGGTGCCTTGGTGGCGCCTAATACCACCCACCTCATCGCGGAGCCGAGACGCCCTCCCCGACAGTATTGCTGCCAGGACTGTGACGCCGGGTTATACCAGGCCTGATCAACGGCTTACGCGGAACCGGGCTATCATTCAGTTTGCCATCGGCAAAGCAATTCGCATTGTTACCGGAACTCCTCTGAATCACCCTGTCAATGCATGTGCTATGAGGCTGTCTGCCGAAGTTCAACAATGTGCCAACAACTGAGATTTTATTTATTCGCTCTTGCGGGTAGGCCCGGACATAAAGCCCAGCTAGGAAAATATATAACTGTTCTCAAAACCGAAAGGAGATGTATATGATCCACGGAAACTCTATCCATATGTCCTATATTCCCATCAGTAGTGAAGAATGTACCGTTTGGGACCCGAGAATCTTGGCCAAGGAACGTCATAGCAGATGCCTAGAATGGCTTGGTGAATACAGCGTCGTACTTGGCTTGCAGCCCCTGCTTATCAGCCATGGTGCGACGCACCAGCTCGTCTCTCTCTTCGCGGCGCTCGGCCGGAACCACCCGGATGGCACCCTGCTGCCGCGCTGACTTGGCCACCATCTCCACGTGAGGTTGTTGCTGGTGAGCGTATGTCGAAAAGGCGTCGGTCAGTCTGGCGGTGCTGAGCCCGGCTGGATCGTACGCGGGAAGTTGCTGGGAGAGGTAGTAGGCGTCCTCACTGTGGTAGTCTTTGAGTTAGCATGTTTGAAAAAGGGGCTTCTGAAGTGGACCTGCGTCTTTTCAGGGGTAGTGACATACCAAGCTTGGTTGGCGCCTTGGCCAACATGCACACTCATCGGGTGCACTGCATCCCCAATCATGACACAGCGCGAGTTGTACCACTGCTCGGCCTCGATTGGTGGCCTGTCGAAGAGACCATACTTGATGAGTCGCTGGGCACCTCCTACCAGCTCCACGACATCATTGTCCCAACCCTCGCTTCGGAGGCGCTCGACGAGGCGGGACAGGATCGCTTGGCGGGTCTCGCTGTCGTACAAGCCCCAAGAAGCCTCTTTGCCGGTGTCCTCCGCCAAGGACATACCCCAGCTTGTGTGTTCGTGCGTTATGGGGTAGCAAACAATGTTCATGCCAACCCCATACCAGTTACGGAGAGCCGGCTTTCCTCGGAAGCTAGCAGGCGTGGGTCCCATCCCGTTGATCTAAAGAGAGTGTCAGTAACCATCTTTCCTCAGGAATCAACATAGTAAATACATAGCCGTTACCTGAACAATTCCCGTGAACCTCGGTAACCCGTCACTAATTCCCCGCCTGGCCAGCAGCAGCTTCCGCGACGTGGCTCTCAGTCCATCGCATCCGATAAAGAAGGCACCAGTCTCGGAGCGCCCGCCGTTGAAATGGGCAGTGACCTCGTTGTCGGTCTCGTCGATGCCCTCCAGCGACCAGCCTTCCCTCAGCTCGATCCCGTTCTCCTTGGCCATGTCTCGGAGCCAGGAGGCCACGAGGGTCCGCTTGATGCCCACGGCCGGCTTCTTGTACAGGTCCACTCCGCGGCCGGGAATGTCGGAGGAGCCGAGCGCCTTGCCGTCCGCCTTGTACTCGAGCATCCACTCGACATTGGGACCGTTCTCCAGCAAGCGGCGGCTGACGTCGCCCACCAGGTCCAATACTTTGAGGCCGTTGGGGGCGATCATGAGCGAAGCACCAATGTCTTCTTGGGTCTCGGCGCGTTCGAAGATGATGGGGTTGTAACCTTTCTGTTTGAGCAGCATGGCGATGACTGGCCCGGCCACACCACACCCGATGATTAGGACTTTGGAGGAGGCCATGTTGTGAAAGCTCCAAGACTGCTTTATTATCTTTGGCTTCTTTCTTGGATAATCAATATCAGAGAGGAGACGTTAATGATCTACTTAAGGGATCACGGCTCCGGTGTGAATTGTGAAAGATAGCAAATTGTAGAGTATAGAAATCCACTCCGGGCTCTTGGAAACGCGGGTTATTATATACATGTACTTTGTTTCTGGTCAGGCTGCAGTCGCACGATGCGAGCGGGGTACGGCGTATTCAGATCACTCCGAAGTATTCACAGGCTACATCAGATAATACCTCACATACCGGTGCTGACTGCATGCAGATGTGAGACCAGAGTAAACCTAGCCTTAAAAGGACGGTTCGGTCGTTAAAAATTTTGTAGACCGCTCTATCTTGATTGAATCTCGGTGGAATCATCCGATCTTTCCGCACATCAGGCTATGCATAACTCGGCCGATCTTTCACGGTCGACCTTTCACGGTCGGGCTGTCACATTCGGACTGTCACATTCGGACTGTCACTGTCGGTCTTTCACGGTCGGTCTTTTACCGTCGGTCTTCAACGGCCGATCCTTCACTGCCCACCTCTCATTGCAATTGTATAGGCGAATTCAAGATGGCCTACAACTGGGTTGCTTTAGGCGCAAGATTATATATCCATGCACAACGTTCCCTGCTCACTTGTCGCCTGCACGCCACCTCCAAACCCCCCACACACGGTTCTGCAATACTTACGCCATGCGTTCAACCCGCCGCTATTAACAGGGGAGAAATACTAGCTATCCAAATTATTGCAACTTGAGACTACTACTTACGATATCTGCATACAACTACAAGGGGCTTGTTCACACCATGGATTACATGACATCATTATGGTCTTGATACACTCAGCTTACTGTTTCACAAACGCTCATATTCTCTTTACGACTTACCTAGATAGAATGGGATATTCAGGCGACTACCCGGGTGTTCCAGTCGTCGGGCGGCGGGGTTGGCATGGGGACTGGCGACACAGCCATGTTGAGCCATTCCTTCTCTTCAATCCCCCATCGGAACCCACGGGACGAGTCCTGGTTGACCAACACGCTCCTGTCGCTATACAGAGCCATCGAAGCACAAAAATCATCCTCGTCACCCTGATACGGGTACCAGTGAATCCGAGGCTGGTCGTCGCTTTCTGCATTGGATCCGACTAGCTCGCGGAGCTGGGTCATCAACTCCCGCTGAGCCTCATAAGAAGTGTCTACCCCATCCTGTCCGCACAACCCGAGCAGGGTATCCGGATCTACGGCTGTCACATGGATTTGCAAATCGCCCAGACCGATGCTCGTGGCCTCCTGCACTTGGTCGCGAAGATTGACAAAGTTCTGTTCCCAGTTAGCCTCGACCGTATGAGTCATGAATCTGTCATACCTCACGATTGCAGGATCCTCAGTTGAAACTCGTGGCGGGTATAGACCACTGATGGCGATGCCAGTACGAGTAGACATACCCGTAGTGTATAGGTATCTGCGATCGCCTTCGACAAGCCGAGAAGGGCCAACCATACAGTCCTCTTCCGATGACATAGCGGCGTAGACGTGATCTGCTTCGGCTGGTCGGTACGTAATTAGCCCGTTTTCAGGGGCAGCGAGCGCCGAGGCAGAGGCCACCTGATTTTCAACCATGTTATTGGGTTCTTTTGCAATTGGCGAGTTTGATTGGTGGAGGTTAGCCATTTCTGCTAGATCTGGGATTTGAGAATCCGATATCAAGGGGCAAAGGTACATTCTAGCCAACTTAAATCGAAAGGATCTCAGAGAAATCAAGCAGTTATATATTTCTATAACCCGTCCTGTTTGCACACAGACGAGATCTTGGGACGGAACTGAGCTCTTCATTTGTTTAGCAACTATTGTTCTGGAAGTAAACAATGCATACGCTAAAAGACATGCCAACAAAGAGATCAACAAGGCCTCCAATACAATACACTTGTCCACGGCATCGAGCCGGCTATGCCATTCTCGTATGGTATGCCACACAAGTCTCGTAAGACTCTCGAGGATCGATGGTATCCCTCATCACAGTCTAGAAGGAGAATTAATACGTCTACCACGTTACCATGCTACTTAGACTTACTATACTCCATCGCCAGCTGCAATGCCCGGGCTTTACATTAGTTCAAGCTACCTCTGTCTCTAGGTCTGTAATTGGAGATACCAATACTTTTGAACTTCCCATTAATAGAGGCGGTACGTCAACATCATTAGTGAAATTGGCGATGTTTTTTTTTTGGTGTTGAGGGGTCGTGTGTCGATTTTAGGTTGGTCCCGTCACAAAATGTTACTCAAAGATTCAGATCGCACCTTTGGCGCGGGGTGCTTCCCTCAGTGGGATGCACTCACTGAGATGCGGAGGATTGTAAGTATTTCCCTGCAAGTGTAAGCCCCGTAACCCGTTATTTATTCTTCCTCCTTTCCTTCTCCTACTTTCTCGATTCATACCAGGGTGGCCAAGAAGAAACGAAAGACTTGCGAGGAACAAATCAAGTAGAGCTAGCCAAATGCTATCAACGACTTGGCTGCGTCTGCTAATGGCAGGGGCTGACTGTCAATTAACTTGCTCGAGCACAGCGGCACAGCAGCCTAAATCGTTAGAGTTTTTACTTTCAGTGTCAAGGTCTCCCTGCTTCAAGTAGTGCGAACCGCCTGTTCTGGTTTCTAATTCAGCTCTTCTCTCCTTTCACAATCAACCTTTTCCTGGACGGTTGGGATCGGAGGTCCTTCAAAACCCTGCCCGCGTGCCAAACCTCATCCGCGGCATCGTTCTCCACGTGAGCTACTAGATGGATGATCCTTGCAGTGGGCGATCGCGGTTGACGATCCTCCTAGCATCCAACCAACTGATCATCCTTCTGAGCTGACATACTCTCAGACTGTCTGAAACGATTCATCCTAGGCTGATAGGCAGAAAGGGGCATTCAACACTAAGCAACTCACTGTACCATCAAGTTGAGGAATGTAAAGCCAATGCTTGCGAAAACAAGGTAACAAAAGGAATTATTGCTGCATTTGTGTTATTTAATGCTACTGACGCTGACGTTGACCGTCCTCATGATCCCGATATTATCGCCATCGGGTTTGATGTGCCAATCCTCCTCCTCGCTCCCCGACGGGCTGACGGCCGTCGCCCTCACCTGATGTATCCCTTTCCGCTCGTGCAGGGCCCCGAACATGTCGGTCGTCATCTCGAACTCGTCCGTCTCGCTCTTCGATTTGAACCACCCCTTCTTGTTGGCACCGCCCGCCGCACCGCCGCCCAACCCGATCCCCCTCGACTCCCGACGTCCCACCGCCGACTGCGCGCCGGTGCCGTACTGGGAGCCCCGACCGTCTTCGCCGCCGCCGCTCTCGCCATGCCGCGATGTCCCCGAAGTCAGGCGCAGGACGCCGCCGACCAGGGGCTCGAGGCTGGGTGCGCACGCGGCCATGATGCCCACATTAACCTGGAGGAAGCCGAAGAACTGGACCCGGTCGGTGAAGGACTGGTCCGGATCCCCGCGAAAGACGTTCTCGCAGACGACTTTCGCGATGCCGAGCAGCACGGCCGCGTAGCCGAGGCTCAGGATGCCGATGAGCCAGGCGCGCGCGCGGGACGTCATCTGCAGGCGCCAGATCACGGGGGCGGGCAGGGTGGCGAAGACGACGTCGGTGAAGATGTTGCAGGCCGTGTTCATGAGGGCGAAGCCCTTGTGCGTCGCGGCGGGCAGGCACCGGACCCCCGGGAGCGACTTGTCCCAGAGGCCGGCGATCGGGTCGCAGCTGACGAGCCACTCAATCCAGGAGACCATGGCGTAAACGCATACGAAACCTAGCGGTAGTATTTGTCGGTTTTTCTGCGCTTTGAGGGGGTGGTCATGGTGATGTTTGACGGAGTGACATACCTATCATGCCCCAGATTATCTGCGAGTACCGGCGCGACTGGCTGAGTCGAAGGAGCGCGAACCCGATGGAGATCTTGAGACACGCGAGCGCGCCGATGGTCAACATGACGAATTGGATAAAGGTTATCTTCATGTACTCCTTGTAGTCTGCCGTCGGGATCGTGTCCGCGTGCCGCCCCAGTCCGTGGAAGGCGGCGATGATGTACGTAACCATTCCACCAAAGAGAGCGCATATCTAATACCAACTTGTTAGCTAACATCGCCGTATAAGGCAAGCATAGGTAAGACCATGTGGAATTAGAGAAGAAAAGGGGGTTTGACAGAAGGGGTCGGTTGCTTACGGCAGACATCAATATCATGGCGTCATCTTTCCCGAATGACCTCACGATGGCCAGTCTGATGTAGATGCGGGTTGCAACAAATATCAGCGCTAGGGCGTGGAACGCGGAAGTGACGCCGAGGATCCAACCCAGGTTGCTCTCTGCCGCGCGAGCTGGGTCGATCGGCTTTCTGGAAGACATGTGTGCTAACTGAATAGCATCTGACGGAAGGTATCAAACACAAAAGGAAGGGTATCTGCAAGAGATATCCGCGCAGATCATTTCAATGTAGGGTAATCACCATCGTCCATATATCCTCTTCCCTTGACCTTATAGGGCACGTGAGTAACGTCGTCCCAGCCGATCAGATCAAGCGTAAGGACCCCTATTCATTTCATTCCACGTGGGATAAATCGCAGAGGGTTGGCGCCCGTACGCTTGAAACATCATCGATGCAACGATCGTCTCCCACCCACGGAAACAACCAGGACGGGATATAGTTTGGTTGAGTTGGGCAGTGTCCTGTTTTATCGAAAGATTCTTTCGGGTCCGCGGTGGAGTGGAGAAACCCGACTCGCAGCGCAAGCTCTGGCGAACTATCCTGGTTTCTATGACTATTCGATACAAGTTTTTGATAGTTAATATCTTCTAGAACAAAGTGGGCGAGGCGGACGCAAGCCATTATAAAACCCTGGTAAGTTTAATATGTACCCCATCCATGACAGAGTGTAGCCGAGCCGGATATGCGCCAAGTGTGATCTTACCTCATGGTTCCCGGGTAACTCATTTTTCATGTTCAACTTGCCCATAGTATGGTGCATCTCCGTTGCCATGTGAAATTAGCATCTTGATTGGATGGATCAGTTTTCGATTCCAGGTGTATGACGATGGTGCCTGATGACAACATGGCTGACAATGTCGAGAACTTGCTGACATGTATGTATCGTCGTCTTTGGTGACTGAGTGCCGCGCCACCCATTGGCTCAGAGTCGGGAGAGCAAATCTTTGAATCAGACGATTTCTCAAGGGGCGTGCTCTGTTCCGGGTTCTCGAACCGGGGCATACGGCCGAAAGCAGCATTGGCCGAAACGGCAATGCCCGCGGCCCGCCTCTGGGAAGTTCCGTTGGGGCCACAGACTGGAACCGACCGTGGAGATTGCACAGGAAAACCCGGGACGGACTACCATACTAAATAAGGCTGACAGTCCTACCCTTGCAATGCAGCTGGTACATATGAAGGTCATCTATATTTATAGAGGCGGATGGTGTCCTCGCCCATTTGACCCGACGAAGATATAAGCTGTCTTGAAAGACTAGCAATCTAGATCCTCGGTCGCACAATCTACGATCTGCCAAGGATTGGCCTGTGGAGTGCAAGATCGGAGGCGGAGACAAGTCCGGTGCGCCCGCACACCGGATGAACTGGTTCTTTGGAACCGAGCTCGCGTGGAATCTCCGGCTGTCAGGGTTTCAGAATCTGGCAACAAACTCATTTTCCACTCCGCCCGTCTTCCGCATCTGAAATGACAACCATTTCCTTGATGAGACGGCGCCTGACTGGTCCTGGCCCAGTAAGACTGGTACGCCATCAAAATACTCCCTTGATGAGATTCCATTCCGGGTCGATAGGCCTCGTAATGGTAAACCTGGATGTAATCCGATCGCGTAATATCTTCGTGCCAGGGCAGAGATCTGGGCTCCGCCGAGCCATGTGGAAGGAACCAGGACTGCAACTGCAATGTCCCGCCCATATTTACCCCTAAGACCAGCTACATAGAGGCACTGATATCGCTAAGCGAAAAAGGGCCAGGCCCGTCGGTTCGATGGTGGATGTCGCGTAATGAAATCCGATAAGCCATTAGGTCCGCAGGTTAGACGAACCGGGCAGGTGATTTTTCCAAGTTTTCAAGCATCAACCAGATTGGTACTGGGAGAGCACCCC
Organism: Apiospora hydei; assembly: GCF_038363865.1. Classification (NCBI taxonomy): domain Eukaryota; kingdom Fungi; phylum Ascomycota; class Sordariomycetes; order Amphisphaeriales; family Apiosporaceae; genus Apiospora; species Apiospora hydei. The sequence continues at coordinate 2,122,141 of NW_027117369.1, forward strand.
ATTAAACCTTTCCTAGACGAACAACAAGTCACCAAGCGATTGTTGAGCAAGGTGAAACTATTAGATCATCACAAACACAGACCCCTACCGCCGACTTTGCAGCCAGCTGTTGAGATGCTACCAATTGCTCGGGATAGATGTGTAGAGGAGCCGATCGGGCTTTGGTTCTGTGACGACGCCCCAATTCTTGTCAGGTTTGGGTCCCTCTTGCGCTAGCTTGTCCTCCTTCTTCAACAATAGCTCGGCTTTGTCCATTTTGTGCGCTGCATCGCACTCGATGACCAGACCTGCCACATTCTCCATCAACAGTTCTCGTGGGTACCACTCGTAGTGGTACTCTTTACATCGTACTTTGGTACGCTGAGACAACAGCCGGAGGCTGTTTTGCATCTCTTTTCTTTTCTTTCGTTTTCTTCTACTCCCTCTTGCTACAGCCCCTTAGGGCTACTTTCGCTTATCCGCTCCCCAGACCTGGCAAACAACAGTCACGCCTTTTACCAAGAGTATCTCACCCGTGGCTCTGACTGTTCGTCATGCGTTTCTTCAGCATTGGAGCAGCTTTCTACTTGACGGCCGTCGCCGTCGCCGATGTGGCTGCCATCGACCAGTCGTGGAGTGCTGTCAATGCCCTGAGTGAGCTACAGCAGCAGGCAATGAAGGGGTTAGAAGTCAGCCCGCCTAGTCGCAAGAGGGGGTCAGCAACGTCCTGCAACCTATTCACTGCAGACCGCCGCCAAGGCTGGTAAGCTCAATGATCTAGTCTTATCACATCAGCTTGTACGGGGAGGAGGCCAGGACGCACCACGTTGTTTTCTTTTCCCCGAAATATGTGGTGGACGGTATTCCCCAACATTTCCACGCTGAACCCATCCCCACTTTGAATCCATTCCCAAAGTCAAGAGAACCGGAAAAAAAAGAAAAAAAAATCATGCCCATTATCCAACAGATCCAATTTCATTCAGCCATCCTTCCAGGTCGTTCAAGAGGCCCTCACCGATACCTGCTTCCACAGCACAGTCCTGCCAGCTGCAGGTGACAGCCATCTGCTCGTCCTTGACCGTCACAAGCGACACCGATATCGCAGCGGAGCAAACCTCGGCGCTGAGGACCAGCTCTGCCCGCCGTACTGACCAGCTTCCTCCTTCTAATCCGTGTTTTTGACGCTCATTCCCTTCTTCCTCATGTTCATGGGAGTCGCACAGAGTCCCATCGATGCCGGCTGCTACTTCTGTTTCTCCTTCTTTCCCGTCCATGGTGAGGAGGTTGGTGACCAGCCACGATAGATGTCTCGGCTTTCGCGCCTCGCTCCGCTGCACGTCCTTGAAATCGCCGGCCAGCTTCATGAGGCCGATGAAGTCGTTCCGCCCGCCAGCGTCTAGTGTTGATTTGATCTCCCAGCGTATCCGTGCCGATACTGACCATACTAGATCCATCAGATCAGCCGGCAACGGCCGGCCTGCTTCTGCCAGAGCTTCTCCTTCGGCCTTAGCTGCTCCTGGCAACTTGGCTCGGATCTCGGCAACTAAGCGTGCGTCAAATTCATGGTCCACTGCCGACACATAGTTGCACATGGCCTCTTTGGGCTCGAGCCAGGGATATCTGCGGGGCCGCGACGGCAGGATCTGCCGCAGGTCGAAAGGAGTCCTGCTGGCGAAGCCTTTCATTTCCCTGAGCTGCGATGAAAGTGATAAGAGGATCAGACCGTGGAGAAGGCCGGTCACGGTGGTCTGATGCTGGCGGCAGGCCTCTACTACTCTTGTGACGATCTCGTGACCGATCGTGAAGGTGCGAAACCGGGTCTTGTACGGAGAAGTCTTGATCGGGGCCCATTTGGCATAGGTGTCGCCAGGCGGAAAGAGTTTGGGCGGCTTCACCTCGTTGAATAACGTCTTGGCCAGCCATGGCACACTCGAGGGAAATGCACTGAGATCCTCCGGGGGTGGCGGGAGCTTATCCGAGCAATCGGGGAGGTCGACGATCCAATGGTCCGGATCCTCATCAGCATTACGCACGGCGGGTATCTCCATGTTCGGTTCCACCTTCTTATTCAGGTTTTGAAGTAGCTGCTGGTGGAATATTTTCCCGCTCATGCCGTCGTGGTGTGTATGGTCCCAATCATAAATGACATCTATGCAGCCTGCCCCGGCCATGTGCAAGACGACTATATTCCACCCGGGTCGAGTTGAGATATTAGAAAATTTGGCATCGAGATTGAACTGCATTGTCTTCAGGTACTGAGCCTCGGAATCCTTGGAGCCCTCAAGTGATATCCACTCGACATGGTTGCGGAGTTCGAAGCTGTCAAGACGAACGAATTTGGGCTTTTTGGAGGTTTCGCCTACGATGCCGGTTTGCATATGCGGTTGAGCAAGCACGACGTGTACAACTGCATCGTATAATTTGGCCTTGAGGGATACAATGTTCTCGGAACTTGTTAGGCCCGAGGGAGGGCAGTAACGGCAGGCGACGATAGTGCCGCGGAGTTGGCCAAGGACCTCCATTGCCAGATGGTATGCGTCACTGTGGCTCTGTAATCAGCTATTTGATATTCTCCGTGGCTTATTGTGGAAAAGATCATAACTTACTGAAGGCCAAGTCCACGGATGATGTTAGTGTTGGCATCGCGAGCGCCGGGAGGCGCCCGCCGTCGCGGCAGATGAACCATGATGAATGCGCAACACTATGCGTGGACACAGCAGAGATTAAGAAACCTGGAGGTACTGGTGTGCTGCATATGAATGCTTTTCTTGGACGTGGAAAACCATATTGAAGAATCAAGGGATGTCCCGGGACGTTGGCACGGAAATGGTTAAAAATAGAAATACCACGCTAAATCACTTCATGTAGGGGTCACCCCCTGTCGATTCGGTCCAATTAACGAAATGAGGGATATGATCGCAACCTCTTCACGTTGTTAAGATGGTTGTCACGAGCCGTTCCTGTATTTACATATAGCTACATCTCTCAGTTTCTCTCAGAGACTCTCTTCTTTCCACCTCCAATCAACTCATTGCCCATACTCCTGGAGCCCTATGTCAATACACGTAGACTGGGTGTAAGTCAAGTGACACAGTATAACATTTTCTGCCCTGAAATCATACTGTGACCGCCATCTAGCCCTGCCTCTTTCACAAGGCGAAGAATAAGTTTCCGTTTACCCCGAATATGTCGACGTTGTGTCTTGACTATGCTGTGGGTTGTGGTTGAAAGACGTCTGGTATTCAGCGCCTCCAAGTGTTTCAGTATTTAATATACAGAGATACGTACTAAGTACACATGTTTTGCCCACAAATAATTGATCGCAGATATGAGACTAATAATGACCGATTGTCGTTACAAGAGAATTGATGCTGAGTTGCACTAGTCGTATCACACAGATCAAACTATTCTTCTTTCGACGAGATGTAAGAAGTCGATTTTTTCATCCTACCGATATTGGACCGACAAATCCAAATTCCGGTGGCATAGCTCGCTAAGCGAGACCCGTGATCCATCCTGCCGGAGCATTCAGCCTTTTGGGACATCTCAGAACAGTAGGCTGAGATCTTCAGAATATGGTTCAGCCAATTGGACGGTGCCAACGGGGTCTCTATCTCCACTACACGATCATGGACCCCTGGCTCTATTCGGGCCTTCTACAGAGGGCACATGGGCTCTACCGTATGTTGCGGTGACCCGGGCGTCGACACTCCAACATAAGGGTCCTTCACGGCGACAGAGCGCCGTATAGAAATATGTGCTTTCTTCCCGCTTCTGTCCGCTTTCACGACTATCTGGTTCCAACCTGACACGGCCGTTGATCTCCAAGTATATCCCAATTTGCATCCCAAACCTCTCTTTCCAGTCGTCGCACGGCCACAAAGCATCTCAAGATGTCGTTGTCTCCGCCAAACATCAGCGCCAGCTGCCCGCCTATAGACAAGATGATGATGCCCGACGCCCAGAACATTGCCGGCCTCCCTCTCAACATCACCACCTACCTCACACCGGCCGAGGATTCCTTATACGAGAACATGGTCTCGTGCTGCAGCCCCAACCCCGTCGGCCTCGCGGACGGCTGCTACTTCTGGTGCGAGCACCCGGCGTCCCAAGAGGCCTTTCAAACTTGGAGCGGCTGCTTGACCAAGAACAAGACTCGCGGGTTCATCTTAGGGATGCACGAGGCGGGCGCGGCTAGGCTGGAAACCGGCGCCCCGAAGAAGATGGCCATGGTCCTTCTCGCCGGCCTTATCGGCAGTGCGTTTACTTGGTTTTGAGATGGGAGTCTTACGCAAAGGGGAATGGGCGCAGTGGTAGGATTCGTGACGGGAAGGTCTTTGTTGGGTACGCGCCACCCGTATGGGCAAAGTAGCTGGGTTGATCAGGTGTTTGTTGTTCCTCGTACATCAAGGCATGAGGAGGTGAGGTGTTATTTCAGGATATTGGGCACGGGAACTGTCGCTGCCGGACCCTTAAAAGATTGGTTACCTTTATCGGCCCGAGGTAAGGGATTGAACCCTCCCTATTATTGCACACGCCTCGAGAGCTTTGTATACCCTCTTAGGGATAAGGCGTGATGCGCAAGAGGTTTCCGCCACTCTATAGGAGTTGGAACACCTTGTCTGGGTCGTACTTATCCTCCAGACCCGCGTCTTGCCACGAGGCAGCCGCAACCCACCCTGGATCATCGCACGAGCCGAAGTTGGTTACAAATGAGAGATGACAGTAATAAATGTTAGGATGCGGGAGCCGAGGAAGAGGGGTGATAGAGAGAGAGGCAGATGATAGGATCATAACGTACGGTTTTGTGCGACCTTCTCCATCCTCATGATGTTGCCTCCCTTTTCTTCACCCTGTTGCACAGCGCTGGACACGACAGACTGGACGGTGTAGAGTACAGCGGTATCGGGCGTCCTAAGGGCCTCGAGATACAGCTCATGGGACTGGATGTAGAGATCCAAGGAGACCTTTGTTGTCGTCACTGACTGCGTACGTTTTCCCCCAGAACATACCTCGCACTAGGCGCGTTATACTGGATGCTTCACACAAGTGACTTGATGGCCTCTTCGGTCCACGGGACCGCCGCGCTCATGAGGCTCTTGAGGTCGAGGAACGGCTTGAACGCCCCCGGGACCTCAGTTGGCGCATGGGCATACAAGAGCCCCACCGCGATAAAAGTAGGATTGAAGCTGACGAACAGACCGATCTTGGGGTCGGATTCCATGGACCCTTGGACCTGGAGTATGGCCTTGAGGATATTGATGTAGTCGGCGGGGCCGTAGAGGTGGATTGCATACTTCGTCTTGATCAAGGGGTACGATCAGGAGGGTGTCTTGACAATTGCTTGACTGTACTGTATGGACGTCCGCCCGTTCTATCCGGTCCAGTATCAGTTATCGCAATGAGGATGATGAACGGGACGAGCGGAACGGGCCACTATGTTGGAAATTTCATTCATAGATGCCAAAAACATTACTAACATCAATTAAAAATGTATTATCCGAATCGTCACCGAACCAGGAAGCGGCAGCAACATAATAAGCAGCACCGATTAGGTTTCTTGTATAGCACTTATGAGTTTCCTTTTTAATTCCTCTCGGTACATGACCACCATATCCCCTATGGACTCTTGCACTTTGTCGTTGATGTCGTCAATTAATGCGTCTCTTGACATATCTCGTATCTCGGCCACCTCTAGCCCAATCCTGCTGCAGTCTGCCTCCAGTTCGCTTTGATGCACGTCCACGTTGGCGACAGTCTCTTCCAGTACCTCATGCTGTTCTCCCAGTTGGTCGACGCGACTCTCCAAGCCTTGCAATTCCCGGACGCAGCCCTCCAGCTCCGCGACACGGCGCTCAAGCTCTACATTCCGAGTCTTGCACTGCCTGTTCTCCGCCTCGAGCGCTTCAATTCGCTCATCCTGCTGTTTCATTCGCGCTTCGATAGCACCAAGTCGGCTGTCAGAGTGATCAGTCTTGGCTGACGGTGATAGAGACTCGGTCTCGACGAAAGCTTCCGCATCGGGCGACCATAACCGGCGCTTCGACGTCGCTCGGTTGCTGGATCCATCACTACTGCGGCGGAAATAACGTTTGCGATTGTTGTCTGGTAACTTGCGGTCCGAGGCGAAAGCTTCACTCTCGCTATCCGGATACCCAGGAAGCTCTTCGTCATCCGGTGGGCCATAGCCTGATGGCGTAGTGACCGCAACCGTATCATTGTCCGACTCGTGCGAAGGCGTGCGTCCCTCAGTTTCGTTCACGTATTTTGGTGGAGAGCTGGGGTGGAATAGCTCGAGCTGCTGCGGCGCGCCTGCGGGATCGATAAATCCCGTGGGATTGAGAAATGGCCGAACGGCCCTGTAGAAAATGTTGTATGTTGCTTTCGGCAACGCATCGTGGGCCATGTAGACCGAGAAGGTCGACGATCCGGCAAGCGACATGAGGGCATCGACGGCCACTGAATTTTGAGGCTCAGGTGAGACTTCCCCAACAGGATTGATGAGGCGACCAAGTGCTCGCAATCGGAAATGGAGGCGAGTGAGATTGCGCGTGGCGCCGAGCTGCTGACGCACGAGGTCCATACATGGCGGAGAGTCGACCAGTTGGGTCGTATGGTCATGTACCGTCCGGGCTAAGGAACATATTCGATCGGCGGTGATCTGAAGGGAAGGCGTACGCGCGCTAGTGTCGATGCTGAAAGTAAAGCGAACTGATGGGCTGTATGTTGTTGTCTCTACATGAAGAGAAATGGCGTCTCTCGCAACTTGATTGCTCGGCTCGCAAACAACGACGATCGGATGGGTGAAATGCGTCTCGTCTGTCATGTCAAGGGAAGAGGGAGGGGGCCTACGAATACTGACCTAGAACGATCAGCGTGGTCCAGATCCTACTCCGACAACATCACAGATACCCTTAGACGAATCGTAGCATGATCAGATGGCGCCAAACCTGGTCTGCGAGGTGCAATACAGACAACAGGCTCTGACGTGAGCCCACCGATCCGACTCAATCAAGGAATACTATGAGCTGCCGAGAAGAGAGAAATGGAAACACGCGTACCTTCCGATTGTAACCTTTTGTGCGCACTCTTGCGACGCGTGTCAACGTGGTCCAAATCCTACCCTTGGAAGCATCAGAGATACCCTTAGATGAGTCGTAGCGTGACCAGAGGGCGTCGAACCTGGCCTGTGGTGTGCGATACAGACAGGTTACGGCGTGATCCCACTGATCCGAGTCAATCAAGGAGTACTGTGAGCTTGCAAGGAATAGAGAAATGGAAACGCGATTGAGGACACGTCAAATGAGTTTGCGAAGGTGTTTGCGCGACGTTGATTTCGGGTCGCGACGTTGATGTGGAAAGAATGTGGTGTTGATTTTATATGATGGAGAGATGGGAGGCTGGAGATGAAAGAAAGGATGGGTTGGTTAGTGACTGGATTGATGGGCCCACCGTGCATCGGAAAATTGTCGGGTGATTGAAGTGGGACTGATTACTTAAGTCCATTCCTGTCTACTACTAAAGCATCAACGTTAGCCCCACCTTCCATTGTTCTCCGTCTATCGTCTGGGGGTGGGGTAATAGCCCGACCTGTCAAAAATAACGAGCGGCATTAGTCGAGGGGTTCTGACTCCTGAGGCTCTCGGACGAAATAGTTCGAGCGAGTAAACACCAAAACGACCGTTTGCGCGACTTGAGTCTGTATTGGGGTAGAGGTGGAATAATCAGAGCGAGATAGCTGACATTGGGATAGGTGGCGCTGGAATAGCTGCTCAAGTATTATGGCCAAGGAGGAATCACAAAACCGCCGAACCTATGGAGGGTAAGTGGGTGAAATAAACTGGCTTATCTGTACTGTATGCGCTATATCAGCCCTATGGGCCCGTGGTGTGCCACAGCAAGGATGCCATTTCAGGTGGTTTAACGAGGTTACGCGGTATCCTTGATGCCTCCGGGTGTGATTACATCAATGTCGGAGAGAGGGGTCGACTGCCTAGTGATTCCGGGCTCTCACTGGATTCCTCACTGCCTGATTGTACTCTCTGGCGCTAACGTGTCTGTTTTTAATGTTGTGCGGCGAACGATTGGCGCATCCACACAGGCTGCATTCGCAGAGAACTGCTTCTACCCATCGTCCAAAGGAGGCGGTGCACCCGCAAGGTTGAATCGACGAAGTACTGGGTGTTTATGGCATCCCCTCCCCAAATCTGATTCTTGGTACTTTTTAATTTCCGTTTTGCTCACACAAACTTGGCTGACGATATGCCCGTCTTCGCGACGACTGTAAGAAGGCCGCGTCCCGCATCTGCATCGGGCCCAAACACAGCTGGGGGTGTAGTCTTCAGACCCTAAGGTCGCCTCAGGGGACATCGGCCACTAGCACTGTTTCCCCCGCAGCCCCCGCAAACCCCTTGAACCCACCAACACCACCACTACCACCCCCTCCATCGTCTTCACCTTCACCTTCACCCACGAGCCCTGGTAATGTTTCAAGTGCACCTGCAAGAAATTGCCATTCGATCAGCCCGGCAACTCGGGCCTGCAACAACCATGGCCGGACGGGGAAGCGGGGGTTTGATACGTGTGGGAAATTTCTCGTGGGCGTTCTTGGCCTGCTCGTTGCAGGGATAGCACTGTGACCTGCAATCAGGGCATTGCAAATAGCTGCGTGGACTGCAAGAAAGAACTGCCGCCAAGACTGTGAGTCTGTACTACTAAGTTCAAGGCTACACCCGCCCCATTGAGATGATGGTTGTTTCATGGATGTCCCCTGACAACCCTTCTAACAGCATGACTGGCCAACACCCGAATGCTCCAGGTTGAAGGATAGTCCGCTAGAGCCTCCGCCCAGCTTGTGGCGGAGACTTTTGCTCTTACCTTATGGTTCCGTCCCTGGCAGGCCAGACAACGTCGAGCCCATAATTCACGACAGTCAACCCTTATTCGTTTCTCTACTCTTGTTTCCCTGTTCCACCTTTTGGATGGCGCTGGCGATCATGATACTTCGGAGACGAGGGGTATATGGACGCTGCAAGGGCTTGTTTGTGATGTTTGCAGGCCAGCAGAATGCCGGGCCACAGTATCCTCCTACCTTACAAACTGCAGCAACATCGGGACCGCTCCTAGCCATACACGTCACCGATCGTCCTACTGCATTAGACGCTTCCCAGGTGGCAAGGCGCCGAATGGTCCACCAGCCCAGTGCCGAGGACCAGACCTTTTACCGCTGCAGATGTGGCTACGAGACTGCTCGACTGGACAACTTCAAGAGACACCTGGGACGCCAGAGCCCGGGCTGCGTAGGGGGGAGAGCCTTGGTTCGTTCACCTGCAAATGCAACACAAGTTTCGACGATGTGGGAGAGTTGGCAAAGCATATCGATCCATGCTATTTTTGGTGGTCGGAAAGGAGCCTAGCCCTCGCTAAGGAGTACCTACCTTTCTACCTTTGACCAGATCCGATGCGTAAAAGTAGGTACAAGCTATGATGATGCTTCAAATATGGACACATTATTAGGCTCATCATTAGCATTGGCGGTATGGTTTATAACATCAGACAATATAAAATTGCTTACTTTATCGGATCTTATGGTATCTCAATGAGGATATTCAGGTTGGGTTCATGACACAGCAGTATACTATAATGTTGCAAACCACCATCCTCCAAGGAAGTAATAAAGCCTAGCTTTAAGCCTTCCAGCGGCTCCAGGTGTATCAGATCAGACAACTTTGATGGTCCCAAGTAGCTGCCGCAGTTGTTGCGAAGTCAAAAGCTCGCCACCTCCCCAATCGTGTACCAGTCCGATACGCTCAAACTTGCCCTCGTCCGTCGGCCGCAGCACAAGCGCCATGTCGGGCTTGAACCAGAGGCAGCGCACAGATATGGGACTGGCTTGCTCGGTAAAGAGGGCAAAGTCCGGGTGGAAGCTGTACTCGGAATCCACGGGCCTGTTAGCCAACTCGGATAGCGCTGGCAGGTGCCAAGTGGACGCATTGTTTGGTTCTTTGCGGTCTCCAGGCGGACGAGAAACTAATGGCTGCCAGGCGAGCTCCGAGGCCAGAATTGGCCCTGTCAGCTTCAGAGAGGCTCCGACAACCTGCCCGTATCCGTCGCCGGTGTCCGTGGTGCATTGGGCATGGTCGACCTCGACCAAGTTCCTGTTCCAGTGCGGGCTCGGCAGCCACCACCGTATGGGGCCAACGATGGATGCCCATGACCATGAAGGAACTCGTGGGTCTGAGGCACGTTGGGGATACGAGCCAGCCGGGCTCTCGAGGTTCGGGTCCGGGACATACCAGAGCAGGCCGTAGGGCAGCGTCGACTTCCATATGCCGCACAGGTAGTCATCCTCGGCCGGGCGGGTGTCTCCTATCCGCCAGGCGATCCCCGACAGAGCCAGCAGAACGTCCTTCTCGAACGTGAGACGGAGCTGGCTGTACTGCCGGGTCATGGCCCACCAGCCCCGATGGGACTGCCGACTGTCCAAGGCGGCGTCGCCAGTCAGTAGCTGGGCGAATATCTCCTTCGGACCGACTTCCGGTTCCCGCTCGCCGCACTGGCATTGGTTTCCTGCACGGCACTCGAACAAGAGCTCGCGGCGGCAGAAGTGCAGCACGCGTGGGGAAAGCAGCCGCTCCTGGTATACCCAACCCCTTTTCAACAGCGGCGGGGGCGACTCATCTCCACCCGAGCCTTCCCGTCCGTCCATTTTCATCTTGAAATGATCGTGTGGCTGCCGGGAATAAATCGCGATTTTCTCTCCATCATCTCCGGTAAATCAGATTGCATCGTGGTTTAACTCCTTGGTGGGCCGACGGTAACACCCTCCATCTCCGTTCAGCGAATCTGTGGCTGCGATGGTAACGTGGGAGCTTTCATAGATTTCTGCCATGCGCTGCGCCTCTGAATCCCAATCCTTTTTGCAGTCTTGGATGATACACAAGGAGTCGATCCAGAGATACCGGATCCCCAGGCGCCGCGTGATGTCGACTGCGTCCTGGAACGATTGGGGCAAATCAGCAATCGCAATGCCGTTCAGATGCGATGACAGGGTCTCCGTCGTCGTCTTGAGCATGCGACTTGTGTTGCCCCAGCAGTGGCTCAGGCAGGCGTAAGTTGCATCTTGTCGGTCTGTGGCCAGCAGCTTTACCGAATCCTCCTGTCCAGATCGACAAGATACGTCCAGTACTCTTGTGGGGAGTGAGGAAGCTCGAGCGCCGTGCGAACATGCATGCTCCGATATACATGTTTTGATCTTCTCTTTTGCCCAGGCCAAGCTGATTTCGGACGAGGTGTCACAAGGTACTACTTCCATGCCGAAGCCAACTCCTCCTAGGCATAAGGTTAAATTGTATCTATTTTAAGTTAATTTTTTGGTGTATATTATGTTTTAGACTAGCAGAATTTATTAGTATAGCCGGCTTTCTCTGCGCCCCTTTTCCTACGTTTCTTACCCCCTTTTCCGTTTAGGTTTATTTACTCCTCGGCTTTTTTATCCGCCTTTTCGAGTCTTTTTATTAACTTTTTTACCTAACTATTTTTATAATGCTTATTATTAAATAAACCTTTTTAACGTTTTTTATTTTTTTAAAGTTATTAAGATATTTTTCGAGTTCGTTATATTATTTTCGAATAAATATTTTATTATTTTCGTTAATTATTTTTATAAATAGAAAATAGTAATTTATTCGATATATTTTATAAAAAGCGAAAATAGTTAAAAGTATTAGAATTTACTTTATTTTTTTAATAAGTATTTTAGATTTTCGGTTAAAAGCTTTCGGTATTAATTATTAAATACTAGTTTATTATAACGGTTACGAAGTATTCGACATTAATTAAAGTAATGAATATTAATAAGTATAATAAGCGAATATATTAATAAATAATAAATATAACGTAATCCACGGTTTAATTAAATACACGGTTTAATTAAACACTTTCTTTAATTCCGTATAACTTATATTTTATACCTTATATTTCTATTACCCACGATAGTAAATTAATAAAAAAGAGAACGATATATAATTAACGCTCTAAGCGCTTTAAAAAGACCCTAAATTACACGTACGAGCCGCAGCGCGAATATATAATATCCCCTATACAACCTTACGTTACCGGCGTTGCGGTGGTATTTTACGACGAAATACGCAGTCGTTAACGTAAAAACTTACGAATTCCGAAAAGTAATTAATTATATAATATATAATTAATTTAAATTCGTAATCGTTTTCGCCTCGGATAAATAATATTAAAAATATAGCGAATTAATTATTTAATTTACGCGACGCGGGACGCGTCGGCGTTAATTAAGCTTTTAATTTCGTACGACGATAATTAGATCTCCGGACGCGTTTTAACCGAAAAATCGATTATTAAAAAATCTTTTACGAAAATCCCGACGCGTATCGCGTATAATTTATTTTCGTACGGAATATAATTAATAAATATAAAATTTAAAAAAAGATATATATAATTTCGATAAAACCGGGTTTTTTTATAAGCTAAATCTCGTTCGAAATAATCGTAACCACCTCCGATTAACTCGGAAAGCCTAGGGCAATACAGTAAAAAAACCGGGAATAAATTACAGTAATCCAGGGCGTCGGATTACACGATTACGCCATCCCTCTATATATTATTTTTACCGGGAAAACGCACCTTTTTTCCTAGTACGAAAACAGCCTATTATTAAAAAACTAAGTAATTACAATTATTAAAAATAGTTAAACCACGAATAAAAAAGGCGAGGACTAAATTTAACACTTTAATAAATACACGAAGTCTCGTACGAAGGGTACTTACCGCTTATTAATCTTTAACGACTATAAAAGCTATTATTTAATAATTTTCGAACTTTATTATTAAAAAAACTCGATTATTATACTTTATATGCCTTTTTATTCGTCGTATAAACTCTAGCCTTTTAATATCGGCTGTTTTCGTGCGTTAAAAAAGGCGTACGGGAAAAAAATTAAAGGTTTTATGCAGGCGCATATTACTTATATCTTAAAGGAGGACTTCCTACTAGCGTTTTTAAAAGCGTTCCAGGCGACTTTCACCGTTTCGAATATACAAAGAGGCTTTTAAGGGATAAGACTCGTCCCGTATAATTTAAAATATATTATTTCATAATTATATATAAAGCTACGTACTTTAATATTTACGGGGACGTTTTTCGGCCTACTTATTTTTTAAGAATTAAAAACCTTAAATAACTCGATTAAAGCTTAATTTTAAACCGAATACGTTTAAAACCGTATCGTACGGCATTAAAATAGCTCTCCGACGTCGATTTTAATTAAATTTAATTAGATTACGAAAAATATAACGTAGATAATATACCGGCTCGCTTTTTTTAAAAAATAAAATAACCGCACTACGAGAGGTAAATAAAATACTTAGCCGGCGCCGCCGTATAAAAAAAACGGCTATAAAATAAAGAATTATTTTATATATAAATTAAAAAAAACTTATAGTTTTAAAAAAACATTAATAAATAATTATTGGATAAATCGCGCCGGAATAATAATCGTACGAAAAAGCTTAAAACGCGCCCGCGACGCTATAAAATCTACGGGGAGCCCGGGCATAATACGCGTACCTATTAAAATAATATAAAAATATTTAAAGAAAAGGATTCCGATTAATTTTAATATATTAAATACGTTATAGTGGAATTAATTTATATTTCGTTATACGAGGCCTTAAAAAGTATTTAATTAAACCGTATGTTTAATTAAACCGTGGATTACGTTAACGTAGTTTATTATTAAGCGGGTTATATTATTAAGCGGGCTATTTTTTCTATACTTTATCACTTTTATATAAGTTAATTTAACTATAACGTGGTTTACTAGTAAACGGGATATATTATATATCGAGACACTTTTTTTACTTTTCGATACTTTTATATAGATTTATTTAATTATAACGCGCTTTATTAATTAAATTTACTCGCTATCCGATTCGCTACTCGATTTTATATCCTTTTTATATGTTCGTATATTATAGCCTATTTCGCCGTAGATCCCACAGCGCCTGCCGTCCGTCGCGCGCCTTTTCGACAAACCACTATTTTCGCCTTTATTAATCGCTGGCCGCTTCCTTTTTGCCTTTTCGTCCTGTAGCTTTCGAGATTCCTTAATCGTAAGGGCTTCTCTAAGCTAGACTCGCGACTTTTTAGTTCTCCGGCGCTTTAAAAGGGCTAAATTAGCCTTTTATAATATACGTATTTAATTTTTTATAAAAGTTATTTTATACACGATTATATATATACCTTTTATTATTTAGTTTATCGTTTTTAAAATTAACGTTAAGGAGTTTTTTTAATAAATAAATACTCTTTTTTTAATAAAAAAGAGTGCTTAGTTATTTATTAAGGGTTAGACGGCGTTTAAAGGTCGTAGGTGCTGGCCGTCCCCGGACGCGACGAGCTAAGTGTAGGTATCCGGAGACGCATATTTAGTTTATTAATTACTTCGTTAAGGTTATAAGGTATTAAATTAAATACGTTAAATTTAAATTTAATATTAACTTCCGTAAAAACAGTAAAATACGCGGCCTTAAACGCGATAAAGAACTCGAGCTTCGTAATATAATTAATCGAGGTTTTAATAAATAACTCGATTTCTTTCGAATACGCGCGCTTTAAAGGCGAATAAAGTGTTATATTTAATGGTTAAAGTAAATAAAAAAAATAAAGAGGCATACTAAGCGTAATAATGCCGTTATTTTTATAGTATACCTCGAATTCGGCCGAAATATAGTTCTCGTGGCCGTCGAGAATTAAAAAATAATATAGACTTTTCGTTCGCGACTTAGTATATTTATCGAAGTGTTTAATTTAATTTAAGCCTATTTTATTATTTATTTAATTATTCGAAGTCGGTTTAATTATTTAATTACCCGGTAAGTTATATTTAATAGCTTAATTCGTTAAGTAATATTAGCCTTAAACGATTAAAAACGGCGGAATATATTAGCCTTACGAATTAATATATTTAATCGCCGTTAATTATTCCCGATTGCTAGGCTAGACCGATTTCGCCTTCTCACGCCGATCGGCGCGTGTTACGACGAGGGTTAACCCGATTATACCTATTATAAAGCCGGTCTTATCGAAATTATCACGGCGAGCATTAGCGTAGACTAAAATATAGCCACAGCGATAGGCATATATATCTATTAACGAAAATAATAAAGATAAAAAAGAAAAAAAAGGCTATCTACGGTAGGAACGAAGGCCGCACTTATATAAAGTCCCCGGACGGGGTTCGTATAATTTAAGGATAGCCGTTAATTTATCGCTAGTTAATATAAGGCCTAAGCTTCGTATTTAGCTGTTATATTACCCCCCCTCCACGGAGGCCTGGCAGGGCCGGTTCCGTTTATTATTTACCGTGGCGCCGATAGCGTTTCCTAGTTACGTTTTTTTTAATTTTTTATAAAAGCTTATTATTAAAAATATCGCTTAATAGTTTATTATTAATTATTACCGTAATTTATTTTTTTAGTTTAAGTAATAGTTTCGGCGCGTTCGGGTTTACCTCGTAAAACTCTTTTATTCGTATAGTTACGTTTTTTAAGTTAATAGCCGGATATTATATAAAGTTTAAGTTATAACTTAATTAATCGATTTAGTATTAAAGCTTACCTTTTAAAAGCTTAAAAGAAACTACCTTTAAGACTATATATTCCTATTTTTTATTAATTATTATAAGATCTAAGGGTATAATACGCTGTTTAGGCACCGGGTTTTAAGATATTTTAAATAGTTTACTAGTATTAATTACACGGCTAATTTTTATTTCGGCGGGGAGGTTAACCTCGTAAATGTTTTTATACGGGTTATTTAAAACCTTATACGGTTTTACGTAAAGGTTATTTAAGCTATTATAAAAACGATTAATGCTTTAGTTTTTATAATAAACGTAAACTATATCCTTAATTTATTAATCGATAAACCGACGGGCTTTATTTATTTATTTTTATTAAACCTTTTAAACTTTTTATATATTTATCCTAGCGAAAGCGATAGTTTCGTCGCGGCGTTTCGTAAAGCTTTATATTTCTTCTTTTAAAAGCTTTTCTCGTAATAATAATATTATATATAAACGTATTTCCTAATCGAAAATTATTTTTAATAAATACCCTATTTTTATCTTTGCCGGTAAAAGCCCGGTATTATTATAAGGTTAAGTAGTATACGCGAAATCGAGGCAGGGTAATAAATTTAACTAGTCGTTTTAAAAGTAACCGATAAAAAGCCGTAGTTTTATTTAAAAAAACTAATTAACGATCTCTATTTATTTATTAATTTAAAGATACTCGGCCGTAAACCGCTATAGTTTAATACCGGTTAGTTTCGTAAGCTCGTTTAAAAAGTTTACTATAAACTAAGGGCTTTTATTCGAAGTAATAGTTTTAAGAGTACTATAAATCCGCTAAGGAAAAAAGTAATAAAGCTTCGTTAACTTAATTACTATACACGTTTTATAAATAAAAATTTAAAAAAATCGCTTTTTTAACCTATTAACGATTATTAAAACCGAATCGTAACCCTTTTTATTTTTTAATATCGATTTAAAGTCTATGCTCACATATTGCCAAGGGCGTTCCGGAATAGGGAGAGGTTAAAGTAGTCCTGCCGGCTTCTGGCGGGTCGCGCGGCTGCGTAAGTACTCGGGGCAGTGAGTATAGTATCGATTAATAAAGGCTTTTATGCCCGGCTACGCGTATCGCTCTCGGAGTATTTTACGTATTTTATTCCGTCCCGGATAAGCGCGGTTAAGTGGATAATAAAACTCGTTATATAGGCGCGTTTAAAAGTCCGTTTTATTTAATATTATTAACTTTTTTAAAATAATAGCAGCTCGTTATAAAGGGTATAATTCTCGTCTCTATTCGATGTACGCTGCCGTTCTTAGTTTAGTTTAAGGGACTTCCGGTTAACGAATAGTATCGCGTCGACTAGTAGGATTTTTTAAAGCTTTTCCGGTTTTTCGGTCTCCTCTATACGGCCTTAATCGGCGGAAAGTGCTGTTTATTCGTCCGAGAGGAGCGCTATAATTAAATCTGTCGATATACCGCCTATAAACGCGTTAAGAAAGAGGAAAACCTAAGTTTTACTTTATTTTTTAATAGCTTGCTACGTTACTAAGTCTTCGGCCTTTCGCGAAAGAGTATTAATAATTAGGTTTTACTTGCCGGGCTTATAATAAAACTAGTAGTCGAAACGAGAAAAAAATTTATTTTATAAAGCTTAACGCGAGTTAAACTTTCGTTTTATAACGAAGTATTATAAAGCTTAATAATCGATATAAATATTAAACCGACGTCGGTAAAAAATTAACGTTTACTCTTACTTTTATAAGGCGTATATTATAATTAAAAACTTTTTATTATAGATTATATAATTATATTCCGCCGGTGTTATCGTTTTAAAAAAAAAAGCAGCTAGATATTATTTACCCTAATCGTTCTCTTATATAAGTATTATCGATACGACCCCGTTAAAAGCATTAGTTTTCACCCTAGTGGCGCGGTCTTTACGAAAGTGCGAAAAAACTAGCGCGCTAGTAATAACAGCTTTAAGTTCGTTAAAAGAGAATTAGTATTTTTAAGTTTATTTTTAAAGCGGGGACGCGGTTAATTTATATAAAGGCTTCGCGATACGGCTGAATTTATCGATAAATTAACGGTAAAAATTACTGAATCTAAAGAAAAACTAGAGTTCCCGTACCCGTATAAGCGGTTTTTAGGCAGTTATAGCGGTCACTTTTTCGGGGTTAACCGAGATACCCGTGGTCGAGATAATATAGCTAAAGAACTTGGTTTTAATTACGCCGAACTCGCTTTTTTTTAATGTTTATTTAAAGGCCTACTTCGCGTAGTTTTTATAAAACCTAACGAATATATTCTTTATAAGCCTTTAAGTTTTTAGAAAAAATAAAGATATTATCGATGTAAACGGTGTAAAACTTATTAAAAAACGAGAATAAAACTTTATTAATATAGCGTTAAAACGTACTAGGATTATTATAAAGGCCGAAAAGTATTACCCGGTATTTATACTACTTAAAACGCGTTTAAAAAGTAATAAAGTCCTTCGATTATTTATTTATTTTAATCCGATAAAAAGCTTATCGGATATTTAATTTAATATATATTTTTACGCGTACGATACGCTTTAATATTTTTTAATTAAAAGTAAAAGGTAGCGGTCTTTTTTAATACGTACGTTTAACTCTTAATAATTAATATAGAGTCGGAGACTACCGTTAGGTTTTCGTGCGAAAAAAACGGGGGATCCGTATTTAGTTTTATTAAGTACGATCTATTTTTTTTCGAAAGTTCTCGGTAAAGTACTCTTTTAAAATAATTAACTAATCGGTAAATATATTATAAAATAGATACGTTCGTATAAAAGAGCGTCGGGGATTAACTCGATTTTATAGTCGCTATCCCGATGCGAAGGCAGGTAGTCGCTCTTTATTTTCGAAAAAACGTCGTAGAATTCTTCGTAATTTTAAGGCAGTTTTTAAAGAATCTCGTCCCGGGTTACTTCGTTTTTTTATTATAAAAAGTTTTCGATTAGCCGGTCGAAAATAAAGACCGAAAAATAATATTTATCGATAACGTGGTATTTATAACTAACCGGGCGCCGTAAGTTACGAAAATAAGCGTCCCCTAAGATTAAATAAACGTTTAAAAAAGGGGAAATAGACCCGGGCGCTTCGGAAGGTTACGGGGTCGGCTCGGTGGTATAAAGGCCCCTTTGAGTGCCTGATCCATTTTCCATAACGCCTCTCGCTGGCTCTGCTCCCACGATGTAGCTCCTGCAGTCTTTTTTAAGATTTTAACAGTGGCCACTATAGTCGATAGAACCTGATTGGGCTCTCGTGCTCTCTATCGACGGTCTTTTCGCTCTATATCGCGCTATGCCTTTTAATCGAGCTTCCGTCGAAGGTTCCGTACGGGCATAATAATATCGGAACGCTAATCCTTTCGGTACGACAAGTCCGGAGGGAAATAAAAGCGTTAGCGGCCGTAGTTTAGTATTAGCCGATAATAAGAAAAAAACTATAGCCCGATAATTACTTAAAAATCTTATCGATCGCTTAAATTAGTTTTTAAAAGAAGTATATCGTAAAAAGTGCGACCGTATATTTAAAAATTAGCCGTAATAAAGCTTTAAATTAATTAAATAATTATATTTTTAAATTTTTTCACGGTAACCGGTTTATTATAAATAGTTTAAAGGAAAGACTAAGCTTAGGCGAGGCGTGCGTAGAACGCCTTATCGGCTAGCAGTTATATTTATACTTTAATATTAATTAATACGTATAAAGAAATAACGATTTTATCTTTTTTAATTATTACGTTAATAATAAAAGTATTACTTTTAATTAAGTTTTTAAGAGAGGAGAGTTCGATTATTTTTACCGTTAACTGGTTAATACTAAATATAAAGCCTAAGCGGGAGACTTTATTTAAGCTTTCTTTTTTCCCGACTTTTTTAACGAGCTGTGAAATTTAGTCTGCTCGGTAATCGTATTTATATCTATATAATCTTCCGGGTATCGATTAATAAAATAGCTAGTTTTTTTATAATTATAATAAGTAAACTTAAAAAGGTTTAATATAGCTTTAAAAGCTGGCGATTCGCGTATAGCGGGTATAGTCGCCCGAGGAGCGTTAATAGGCGTCTTTACCGAGGCGGCTAAAACCGAGTTAATAGGTTAATAAATTAACGTAGTAACCGGGGCGCTTAGTTTAAACGTAATAAGTTCGAGGGAGCGCCGGGCTATTATTTTAGCGTCTATACGAAAAAACCTAGTCGCTTAGGGTGGAAACTTTTTAGTTATTTTTTTTAATTATTAATATACTTCGAAATAACGTACGCGGAATTTTTAAAAGTTTAAAAACGAGTTTATATAATAGTATAAAATAAGGGTTCGTAGCCGGTTAATAAGTTTTTAATTTAGCTCGTATTTTTATTTTAAATACGAAACTTTAATTAAATTAATTAACTTAATAAACTTCGCGTAAAATTCGAAAAACTTCGTATCGAGGTTTATTTAAAAATTAATTAGCTCGTTTTTAATTATATTTTTACGGTTAAGGTTATTAAATAATAATCGTAATAAATCGTATACTTTACGAAAAATAAAGTATGTTAACGAGGAGCTTTTATTAAAATAAAAGGCTAATATAATTATAATAAGCTTTAAGATTAACGATATAAACTAAGCGAATCGGGTGTTTTCGTTTAGAAAAAGTTACGCATTATACTTTAATTTATAAAACGTAAGCGTTTTTTATTTTTCGAAGGTAAAAAAAGCTTTATTCGTTAATTAATCCGGATCTCGTAGTTTAAAAGTATATCCTAACGCTACCGCGGTAATGGCTGTTTTATACGAAAGTTGCCGTTAAAGTAAAGGCGAATTAAGTAACTCGGACCCTCGCTTTACGAAGAATAATAGAGGGGTAAGTCGAGAGGTAACTAAAATAATATCGAACTAGCCCTTTAGCTAGGCCAGTCGGTTTATTATAAACTCTAATTATTGAGATATTTTAACGAGAGGGTCGGTAATCGTAGTAAGCAGCTTTAGTGCCTTCCCTTTAGGGGCGGAAGCCTCTGCGGCCCTACGAGGGTTAGAATTATGGGCTCCAGCTTTAGATCGTTCTAATGCGGTACCCCGGGTTTTGACTCGAGCGCCGGAGGGAACTTTAAAGAGAGTAGCCGCTGGTGCGGTATAAATCGTGCGGTTATCGGAAAGACTGTCGTTTTCCGGGAAGGAAGTATTCGTCGCTATATTTATAGGTAAGCGAAGAAAAAGGGGACGCGAAATAATAACGTATTTAAAAAAAGTAAAAAGTAATTAAACTTAAAAAATAAAATAACCTCGGCTTTAAATAATTTTTATTATTATATTATAACGAGTATTAACGTAAATTAAAATATAATTATAACGATAAATATATATATTTATTAACGAAAATAATAGAGATAAAAAGGAAAAAGAAGCTATCTACGGTAAGAACGGAGGCCGCACTTATATAAAGTCCCCGGACGGGGTTCGTATAACCTAGGGATAGCCGTTAGTCTATCGCTAGCTAGTGTAAAGCCTAAGCTTCGTGCTTAGCCGTTATAGAAATTATATATATCCTTATTAACGATGCCGTATTTAGCCTTAATATTCGTAACTAGCTTAAACTAGCCGGAAATAACGTTCGAATCCTCGTAAAAAGCCCTCTAGTAATCGTATCGACGATTCATTCTAGTCTTAAGGTCTAGGTTACGGTTAATAAATCGCTTAACCCAGTGCTTACCGACGCGTTCGCCGCCGCGCGACGCGGTAAAGAAATTAGCTATATCTTCCACACTAGTTATATTAAAAGGTATCCTTCGGGTATTTAAATTAATTATATAATTACGAAGCACCTCTTTTTTAATCGGATTTAATTTTCGTCGAAAGTATCCGATTTCGCGTTGTAAAGGTCGGCCGTGGAGTCGGTAATTTAAAGAAGTTCGTGGAATATTAAAGGCTTTCGCAGTAGCTTTTTAGCTAATATGCTTTACGGGGTTTCGCGTCGTTTAAATCGCTAAATCGATCCGTTTTTTTAATAAAGGATTAGGCATTATAATTATAAAATTAAAACGTATTAAAATTTAAAAAGTATAGTCGGTCGAAAAAGTGTCTCGATATATAATATATCCCGCTTATTAGTAAACCACGTTAATTAAAATAGTTTATAAAATAATTTTTATATATAATCGGATACGTACTTTAAAAAGGCTAATTTAGCTTTTTCGAAGCGCCGGAGAGCTAAAAAATCGCGAGTCCAGCTTAAAGAAGCCCTTACGATTAAGGAATCTCGAAGGCTACAGAACGAAAAAGCAAAAAGGAAACGGCCAGCGACTGATAAAAGCGAAAATAATAATTTATCAAAAGGCGCGCGACGGGCGGCAGGCGCTGTGGGATCTACGGCGAGACAGGCCATAATACGCGAACATATAAAAAACATATAGAATCGAATAACGAATTAAATAGCGAGTGAATTTAATTAATTTAAAGCGTCGTAGTTAAAATAACTTTTATAAAAGTGTTAAGAAATAATAAAGGTGAACCACTTAATAATACGAGCCACTTAATAATACGAGCCACTTAATAATAAACCACGTTAAATAAATAAGAAAAGGATTAAACGTAAGCTTTTATACGTAAGCTTTTTAAGTTACTACGATTAGAGAAAAAAGACGAAAAAAGGTTATTTTTTTATATATTTTTTAACCGCTATAAAAGTTTTAAATTTTAAATTATTTTTAAAGTTTAAAAGGTATTAAAGTATAATACCTCTTTTTAAATCGATATATATTAACTTTACTCGGTTTTAAATTATTTATTTCTACTAACCAACATTAGTATAAGTCGAAAAGCAAAAGAATAAAAAAAGTCAATGCCGAAGCCAACCATGAAAGGGAAATTTGCAGTGGCTGAGAAGTCTACAATTCCCTCATGATAAGTCCAGGTTGCGTGTACGCTCAAGGATATAAACAAGTAAAATGGGTAGTAACATACCGGAAGGAGTGAAGAGGAAGAACAGAGAGCTATGCTCAACCGCGCCCGTGTCCTGTTGAGCCCCGTATCAAAAGAAGGTGTCGCGATAATACCTCGTTACTATGGTGAGCGTGATATGGTCCCAGTTTAGATTGATGTCTTGCTGACCGATAGTCTCGACCAGTATGCGGCATACTCTACACGTTTGGGAAGTACGGTGAAGCTGATCCAGCCTGGTGGTTTTGTACCTGTCGAGCTGGCGATGGGCGGCAAGGTACTCATAAAAGTGGCCTTGGACTTGAGAATTGCCGACCTGCACTCTTCGGTGCTGTTTAGAGATCCTACTGGCATATTTATGTATCTCGGACAAGACGCCTGCCTCGATTCCTGACGTTTCGGGGGGTGTAGGATCTTGATATAACAGCAAATCGGACGATGAATAGCGTCTTATTGGGGCTGTACTTCTGCTAGAGGAACCCATAGTGGTCAAAGTAGTCGTTCCCCGCACTATGCTGACCTACCCAAAATGTAACTCGACAGCAAACCGTAGTCGACAATTATCGGGATCAGAAAGAATAAGCTTGGGTCTCTGGGTTATTGATGGTCCCGATTGATCAGTCAGTAAGATGCGCATGGGGCTACGGTAGATCTTGGTTCCCAGAGCCAACGGATCTGTGGTGGTTGCAGGAGTCGATAGCGGGGTAACATAACAGGCATCAACCGTTTACCACCTACACGAATGCAACCACCAATCCCTTTTGCTGAGTGGCTTCTACCAGGAGGTATCTGATAAGTGTTTGCTGACCACTGGTCCCGGGGATCAAACAACCAAGTTGGCTTGGCAATGTCAGTCGGACGTCATTCGGTCGTTTGTCAGCAAGATCAACACCGCGCCCTTTCCTTTATACCACCGCCATCCATGCCAGACCACAGATAGCTGCATGTTCATATCCTCTCCAAGTTTACTGATATAATATGTAGCTGTGCTACCATGCTTATGTTCCAAATCTCGGAAACAGTCCAATCCAAATATTCATAGTTGAACCTTTCCAAGACTGCATCAATTGCTCTACGGCAGTGAATTCAATAGTCAACTAGCATTTGAGCATCTATCATTTCTCACTTTTCTCTTAACAAAATGGCGCCATCAAGGAAGCTGGTACCCAACTACATGCTAGCCTCGGTAGCCGTCTCCCTAGGCGGCCTGGCCATGGGCTGCGACACGGGCGCCATCGGGGCCATCATGGCGATGCCGGCCTTTGCCGCGTCCATGGGCCCCTTGTCCGCGATGCTGGTCGGGTTCACCGTCTCCCTGATCATGCTGACGGGCGCCGCCCCCTCTGTCTTCGCGGGCTACCTCGCCGACAAGTACGGGCGCCTCAAGGTGGTCATGCTGGGCGCCGTGCTGTTTGGGGCCGGCGCAGCCATCCAGGGCACGTCGTATGCGCTGCCGCAGTTCCTGGTCGGGCGCGCGTTAGCCGGGTTGGGCGCGGGCGCGTTCCTCAGCAACATCAGTGTCTACATCTGCGAGGTGGCGCCGGCGCAGCACCGCGGGATCCTGGCGGGCTTACCGCAGTTCCTGAACACGGCGGGGATCTGCCTCGGTTACTTCATCTGCTACGGCACGGTCGACCTGGGCGCGGGCAACAGCATGGCGTGGCGCGCGCCCTACATCGTCCAGGTCGCGCTGGCCCTCGCGCTGGTTGCGTGCTGCTTGGTTCTTCCTGACTCTCCCCGCTGGTATCTGCTTCATGGGCGCCGCGAGGAGGCCGCGGCTGCGCTGGAGAAGCTGGACGTCTCGCTCGTGGGCGAGGATCGCGACTTCTTGACGTCGACGGGGCAGCAGGTCAGCTTGAGCCTGTGGCAGGGCCTCGCGCTGTTGTTCCGCAGGGGCTATCGTACCAGGACGATGCTGGCGCTCTTCATCTTGGGCATGGTGCAGCTTTCCGGGATCGACGGGGTGCTTTACGTAAGTTGGCTGTTTCTGGTTATCATTCACCGACGCTTACAGAACATCCGCCGCGACATGGCTTCTTGAGGTCTTACTTGCTGACCACATGTGTTGACGGACAGTATGCCCCGACCCTCTTCGCCCAAGCCGGCCTCGAGTCGCAGACGGCCTCGTTCCTCGCCTCGGGCCTCTCTGCCGTCTTGATGTTGGCCATCTCCGTCCCGGCATTTCTCCTTGCGGACAAGTGGGGACGACGCACCTCGGCCGTCACCGGCGGCGTGGGGCTCTCCGGCGTGATGCTGCTGATCGGGTCGCTGTATGCGGCGGGCGCTGTGCACCCGTACGGCGCGGCGCGGTGGGTAGTGATTGTGTCGGTCTACATCTTCGGCTTGACGTACTGCTCCACCTGGGCGATCGTGGGCAAGATCTATGCCAGCGAGATCCAGCCGACACATACCAGGGCTGCTGCCAACTGCGTCGCACAGGGACTGGGATTCGTGAGTTTTCAATGGTCATTATTTCTTCGATTGTTAGTCTCTAATTCAATTGTATTCAAGTTCACCAACTGGCTTGTCGCCATGATCACACCCATCCTGCTGGACAAGTCTGCGTACGGGGCGTACTTCCTCTTTGGCGGGCTGGCTCTGGGGACCGTCCTGGTGCTTGCGGCCTACATGCCCGAGACCCGCGGCCGGTCGCTGGAGAGCATCCAGGAAGCCTTCAGCCACCACACCACCGGGTCTTCATCCGTCATGCAGACGTTGCGTCGCAGGGCTGGTTTCACGAACCGAGAGATGCAGCAGGAAACTAACAGTATCGAGTTGGATTCCAACTCCGGCAGTACGAACGCAAGGGGTCTACGTGTGGAGCTTGCATCGGCCTGATTCGGGTTAGGCAAAGGCAGTAGTCTTCCTTGTTGATTGTCATTGGGGCACGATCAAGCAGAGCGTCATCAAACTCGCGATGTATGGATGGGCAAGCTACCTGTCATGTGCGATAACAATCACCTGGCAGACGAAAACACGATGGCAATCAAGTTAGCATTCAGGTTGGAGTCATTACTGATGACTCATTTAGAAGTACATCGTACATCATGGGACCGTTTCTTGATATCAAGTTCTTCCTGTCCCAGGCCGCCTTCTCTTGCCTATAACATTCACCTATCTGCATAGTCGGAGCTAGCAGGCAGACAGTGAGTGCAGGTCGCGATCATGGTGGTTAATTGGACTTGGGCTTCCTGGAGTTTGGTGCAGCTCCGCGGGTCATTGTTGCCCCCAACGATCGCCCGCGCAGTTAGTGCCTTCCCGGAGCTGAGTAGACAGTGGCCGCACTTGCCTCGTTTTCTATTATGCCACCTGAGCTTCTGCTTGGGCCACACGATATGCTATGCCCCTCGATTTCCCCTCGGACGGATGACTCAATTCATCTCATGCCGGGTCCGGATTGACTCGGCCCCCGCGGTGGGAGCTCCCTTTTGTGCATACCCTTTGACGCCCTCGGCCACCCGCACAAGTCATTCAACTCTTCTCTCCTGCTGCCATCCCGTCTTCTAGGAAACACCCGCTCGATCCTCTTCTTTTTTGGTGCCTTCTTGCATTGACTCCTCTTTCAGCTTCTCTAGGTTCCATCTAAACTCGCCGCACACGCATCGTTTTCTTCTTGTTCGTCTCCTCCGGCGGTTTGGTTGGTCACATCGAACGCATCGCCAGCATCTTGCAAAACACACCTGCACAAGCTTCGCTGGCTTCACGATACTACCGCCTCGGGCCTTCCGTCCCATCACCTTCAACCTCATTGCCTTCAATCCATACTCACCATCTGAAGTCACGGGCACGGCGTGCTCTTTTTTCTATTTTCTTCTTGGTTACTTGGACACACCGCAGCACCAGTATCTCTCTCCGGACGAAACCTTGTTGTCTTCACGACACCGTGCCACGTGTCTATCATTTCGACATCTCCAATCTCTTCGGAATATTCTGTGTTCACCGTCGGAACTCACTGCACGCCTTGTTCTTCTGGCATTCGTCCTCGGCCGCTTGGGCATACCGCAGCAGCAACATCTGTCCACGCACGCAACCGTGCTATCTTCCGCCCTATCGCCGCCGTCGTCCTTCCGTCCCATTGGACGCAATACTATCGTCTTCTCAGAAGACACACCTCGTTGTATTCTCGTCGAACTTACGCCCCCGACATTCCGCCCATTGAACGCATCACCTTGCGTCAAATTGAACGCTCCGTCTTCCGTCCCATTGAACGCATAACCGTCCGGTCTCTTGAACGCAGCGCAAACATATCCCCCAAAGAATAAAAAACCCAGCCGTGTGCTCCTCCCACACCCGGCCTCCAACCGACCGTCCCAACAGCCGACCTCCATGGAAACGGCAACTACCGCTCTCAACCTGCGACTCTTTCCGCCATTGTGACATCACCACCCACATACACAATGGCCAAGATCTCGCCCCTCGCAGCCAAGACGCTGCACAACGTTCTCGCCAGCCATGCCGACGCCCTCGCAAAGAAAGCCCCTGAGGTCAACCCGATTTTCGTTCCGCTTCCGAAACAGACGGAAGACGAGGTGGACGAGCTCACTTTCAAGTACGCCGACTTTAGCGTTAGCGACGGCAGTTGGGACAGCTGGGGCAGTGACCAAGCTTCAAACAGCACAGTTTCGACGTCGGGAACATCCACTGCAGAAACCCTATGGAGTCCGGACGGAATATCGACGAGTACAGATGGAACTACGAGCGACGCAGCCTCCGCGTCAGTATCCTGGGAGGACTCATCCACCAACACCACCTCGCCGGATTCAGTTGTGGATCTCTGGTTTGGGCCCGGCGACGCGGCGGACAGCACCAGCTTCATGTCGTCGGCAAATTCCGCCGCCCCCGATAGAGACGGTTCCGAGTGGGGCTGGGAGTCCCGAGAGGACCGAAAGGCCAAGATGGACGCATACAAGAAGTACCGGGCGGAGACGTGGACGCCGCGGCAGCTCGAGCTCTTCCGCTACCGGGACGTCTTCACCAGGCATGACGAGGATCGGGATCACGACCGGCTACTGGCTATGCGGTTTATGAAGGAGTGTGCCCTGGACTTCGCCAAGCGGCGGAGATCCCAGGCTCATGACCGCTTCAACGAGCACAGAGACCGGCTTGTGATGGGGCTGGTGGAGAACGAAAAGCCACACACCATCACCGAGCCAAAACGGACTGGGAAGAATCGTTGGGTGTCCATAACGGTGGATGAGCTCTAGACATACTGCCTACTGGGGATGCTATTTTTGGGATATGGCGAGATTGATAGTCTCGTTTTGGGCAAACTACCCCCACTCTGCCGCCAGGAGCTGATCCAGGAGCTGATATATCGGGATGAATTGGGGATGGATTAGGCGTTACATGCGGCTCGTTGGTGCACAGTTGCTCCATCATCAATATCTGAGGAATTCGGTGTCTCTCGCGAAGGGCCTGCGGAATAGTATGGCGATTAGGGAGATACCTAGGTAATTTCTCCACAACTTGGTCAATTGGTCTTGGGGTTTGACAGGGCGTTTGACAGGGCGTTTGGCATGGACCACGGGTTTGGATGTTAGAGTAAGATACCTACCGCTGAATACAGCTCACCTCTTTCTTTGCCTTTCTCGGAGATCGTCTTGGGCGTGCAATCTTCTGCCAAGTCCTATCCGTATGTTTAAGCTCTGCATGAAGTAACGAAGTCAGCCTTTTGCACAGACAGATCAGTCCGGACGAACAGTAGCCTCGCTTTATGTAGGTATTGCGCTACACACCTGACCTTTTGAAACTTCGCAGGCGTTAGAGGTTTTGGCTTCCATGCGGTATGACGTGCAACGGTGCAAGGTAATGCAGCAACAGAAACGTGCTTGGAGCTCCTCGTAACCTTGGGACTTCTTTCGCATCTGCAAGCTAATATGCCCCAAGCCAGAGACGTTTGGTGGGCACATGCTCGCTGTCAGTCGCGGGATCGGATGGAAAAGTGCTCGGTAGGAGGAATTGACGGGTCTAGGTCCTTTGTCAGTGCTGTCATGCAAATCTTATCCTGTTTAAAGTTGACCGCGGGAGGATTCCCGTCCCCGCGTAAGCCCATACCCCCGCTAACCGGGCAGGCAACAGCCTTGGAGCCGCCTGACAGCGCTTGCATTGACAACTTGCATAGAGCACACCGTGGGCCCGCCGCAAGCTACTGTCGAGACCTGACGCAGTCTTGACCTGACACAGTCTTTACAGCGCATGTCCCATTGGCACACTTGGCACCGTAATATGCCGCTGCCGCTGGACTTTTGACAGGCTCGCACGTTCGGCAGGTGCTTCGGACGTGCCACGATGATCACGGCACCTGCCGCGTTTGGGTTTCTTTGCATGTGCTCTTCTAGTCGGGCGGGACAGCGGCTGAAAGGGCTGGAGGTGAGTGAGTGGTGGGCGGTCCAGCTTGTCGGGTTTCGGTATTGGCCAGCCCTGGTCCTGGCCCTGGACCTTTACTTAGTTCAACACGTCCGCCCTCGGACGATACGAAATCGAGGATCTTGATCCCTTGAGTCTTTTCAGATGCTGATACAGCGACGCACTCTCGCGGTTTGTCCCGCACCATCGCCAAGCAGCCCTTGCCGGAAGGGTCACCGCACCGGAGTGGCGACCGTGGCCAATGACATACTCGCCACGTGTTGTTTGTTTCTTTGGACGTCACTTCAACTTGAAGCATCGTGGGACGGACCGGCGGGCGAGTAATGCCATCGTGGCCTTTCACCCAATTGGCTTGCTTGGTTTCGATTTCTTGTCCCTGGATCTAGATCCACGAGGGACCGCTGACAGTCGGCGGCTTATATAATAACACGATGCCAGCCCGCCGATGTTTCGCTTTAGGTCTGTCAAGTCTACTTACTTATTCGGAAGCATGGATCCAATGGAATACACCCCACTCAGGTTTGCTTCTTTCAAGCCTTATCGCAGAAACATGGTCATTGCCTACACCCTGCGCGACGACACGGAGGCTCCTCCGGTCCGCCCGGAACGTACGATGACGGACGATGGACCTGTCCAGTCCAGTGATACGGATGCTGAAGCCCTCGGCGAGTTCCACCCCTTTCCCTCCCTTTCTTCCTCTCCCTTTCTCTCGCCACAACCAGAACGTCTTGCTGATGCGGGCCCTACTTGGTTCGATCGCGTAAAGCCGCCATGGGCTACCAGCAGGAGCTCAAGCGCAACTTCCGCGCCGTCGAGATCTTCGGCATCGCCTTCTCCATCATGGGCCTCATGCCCTCCATCGCCAGCACCCTCAGCTTCTCACTGCCCGCCGGCCCGGCCGGCATGGTCTGGTCCTGGTTCGTCGCCTCGGGCTGCATCTTCGTCGTCGGGCTCGCCATGGCCGACTTGGGGAGTGCGTATCCCACCTCGGGCGCGTTGTGAGTACTGTGCTTCTTTTTTTCTTCTTTTCTTTTCTTTTTTCCTCTCTCATTCTTTTTCACCTCTCTCCAAAAGGTCGATGTATCCATCCATATGAGACCTGAAGACTAATAATGACATGCCTCCCGTCGCGGCAGGTACTGGTGGACTCACTACTTCAGCTCGGCCAAGACAAGGAACTACCTGTGCTTCCTCGTGGGGTACAGCAACAGCCTGGGTCTGATAGGCGCACTTTGCAGCATCAATTACGGCTTCGCCACTATGTTTTGTGCTGAGTTAGTTACTTTGATCCCCCCTGTTTCTGCCGCACGAATATATCTGACCAAGGGGCATATACACACGCACCACCAGGCTCGTCATGGCCAGCAACGGCGCCATCCAACCCTCGAGCCGCATCATCTACGCCGTCTTCCTCGCCTGCGTCCTCAGCCACGGCGTCCTGGCCTCGACGTCGTCCAAGTTCATGGGCCGGCTCCTGTACCTCTTCATCTTCCTCAATGTGGCCCTCATCCTCGCCACCCTCGTCGCGCTCGCCGTCGGCCGCGCGGGGCAGCGCAATGGCGCCCTTTTCATCTTCGCCGAGGTCGACAACCTCACCGCGTGGCCCACGGGCTGGGCCTTCATGCTGGCGTGGCTCTCGCCCATCTGGACCATCGGGAGCTTCGATGCGTGTGTAAGTCGGCCGTCTTCCCCCTCTTCCTCGCACGCGTAACTTTTAGGTTATTTTATGGTGACCGGTGACAAATCTTGATAATCGTTCTTTTTAACACTAGGTGTACATGTCAGAGGAGGCTTCCAATGCCGCGAAAGCGGTTCCCATGGGTATCTTGAGCTCCATTGGGATGTGCTGTATGTGATGAACCCACCCACGTATTTCCTGTTCTGATTGGATCGACGATTAAGCTTACACGAATAGGGGGCCTCGGCTTCATCATTGTCATCGTGCTCGCGCATTGCATATCGCCAGATATCGAGAGCATCCTCCATTCTAGATTCGGGCAACCAGTCCGTGCCACCATTCCTCGAACGCCTAGTTCGTCAACCAAGAAGCTTCGCTGACAACCCTGCAGATGGCCCAGATTTACTACGACGCGCTTGGCAAGCAGGGCGCGCTCGGCTTCACCGCGTTCCTCTTCGTCGTGCAGTATTTCATGGGCTTGTCCATCTGCGTGGCCGCCTCCCGGCAGGTCTGGGCCTTCTCCCGTGACGGAGCCCTGCCCTTTTCCAGACTCATTCGCCCCGTCGTAAGTCTCTGTCTTCTTCGTCTCGGAAGCCTGCGCAGCTCAGACTGACTCTCACACGCGCCTTTTTAGTCGAAGCGGTTCGGCCACGTCCCCGTCCGCGCCATCTGGGCCTGCGTCCTGGTGGCCTCCGTCTTCGGCCTGCTGTCCCTCGTCGCGCCCGCGGCCGCCAGCGCCGTCTTCTCGCTGTGCATCGCGGGCGACAACCTGGCCTGGTGCATCCCGATCCTCGCGCGCGCGGTCTGGGGCCGGGCCAAGTTCGCGCCGGGGCCCTTCTACACCGGCCGGCGGTGCTCGGTCCCCATCGCCTGGGCGGCCGTCGCGTTCCTGCTCTTCGGCATCGTCCTGGCCATGTTCCCGCCCGGCGGGCCCGCGCCCGCCCGCGAGGATATGAACTACTGCGTCGTCGTCAACGCGGCCGTCTGGGGCGGCGCGTCGCTGTACTACTTCCTGGACGCGCGCAAGTGGTTCAGGGGGCCGGGCGGGGCTTTGGCGGCGGCGGAGGAGGAGGAAGACGGGGAGGCTATAGAGGGAGAAGCGGCTGGATACATCGTCCCCTCCGGCGAGGTGGAAAAGGGACGGCGGGCGGGAACGAACATTTCCCAGGGCGATGGAGTTTCCTAGGCCACGAAAAGGGAGGGGAGAGAGGATGCAAGGTTTCGTATCTTGCGTTATTTTGGGTTGAGTGCTGATCGTATCTAGCCTCACTCCAATCCGCGGGCGTCGAATATGGTAGACTTACATGTCATTTTGACAGGTTTAAGGTACTGTGTAAAGATATACTCTTACTCATGGAGGGGCTGTTTTTATTGCGTGAGGGCGGCCGGTTCAGACGCGTCTTTTCTTACTAATGGGACGACTTGGTGTGAGATCAAACATGGTTTACAGAGGAAAGTGCACAAGAGAACCGGTAAATTAGAGGTAAACAAGAATGTAACAATACATCCATGGTCAAAATCACTTGTGCTAGTGGCACTTCAAACCGCGAGTTCAATATGGCACCTGTTTCGATCATGTTGACTACTGGTGGTGGCTTGGAGAGAAACATCTTACCAGTCCTCTCAACTTACCCTCACCCACCTCACTCATACTGGTACATGATGAGCTCAGCCATGGAACGAGATTGACCGCACCCTCAAAATGCCTTTCCGCATATCCAATGGACACCAAAACTTTCCTTTTTACGAGGAAGAGAGCTGTGCAGCGTCATTGGGCCTTTTGTCTTTGATGCTTCTTGGCAAGTGCCGGCGTCCCAGTTGCGGAGCATACTACTATATTTACCCGCAGCAATATCGCCGGCCCCCGGTGCTACATCAAGTAGATGGCAGCAATATGTACTTCAGCCGCTCCAGCCTATTGGGTTCCAGCATGTCCCAATATCAAATCCCACGAGGGCTGCCGGCAGTGAGTGTCAATACCGAAGTGACCTCGAACGCAATTGCACCCAGAATCAGACCATCCTGCATAATATATACAACACATAAAGATCACTCGCTCCTCTCTCATTTCTTAGCATTGACCAGCATTCCGCGACGACCTAGCGGACTTATAGCACACACTTATTGTTGATTTCTACCGTCCAGAATGTTGTCTCGGATCGTCGTAGCTCTCACGTTCGCGGCCGGTGGCACGGCCCAGGCCCTCCCGGAAGGATACCGCCAGGTCCTCATCACCTCTGCCTGGAACGCCAAGTTCGTAGTCCAGCCCGTCGCCCCCGTCAAGAGCGGCAGCAACATCATCCTGTGAGAATCTTGTCTCTTTTCCCCTCTCCCTCTCTCATCGGATCTCAGCTTCGCGAACCACTTACTGACAGCATGCGCGCCCTCGTCGCGAAATCATAATAGGAAAACCAGCACCAACGCCCCCGAGCAGCAGTGGTACCTCCAAGACGGCGCCACCAAGATCCAGGTCGCCAACACGACCCTCTGCCTCGACGCCGGCACGGGCCGGAGCAACGGCAGCCCCCTGACCGTCGCCACGTGCGCCGACGACCGGGCCGCGCAGAAGTGGGTGTACAACGCCGACAGCCAGATCGTGCTCGACGCCTCCTCGGGAGCCAGTAAGTTACTCTTCGTTCATTCATTCATGCATTCGTCGAGCCAAAGGAAGATCACGGCCTGAGAGAGAGAGAGAGAGAGAAAACGAGGAGGCAGGAAAAGGAGAGAAGAAGAAGAAGAAGAAGAAACGAGTCTAACCGTTATCCGGCAGAGCTCTGCGCCGACTTGTACACTGGCGCCGTCCGAGACAACACCCGCATCGTCCTTTGGCAGTGCATCAACGGGGACAAGAACCATGTCTGGAAGGCCCAGAATGTCACGGCCACATGATTGGATATCCGCTACGGAATCGTGTGGGTCAATGATGACCGAACCGAGGAGGCCCCGATTGGTGGTGGTGTTGGCTGAATGCTTGTTTCTCAATGGCAGCTCAAACAAGAAGCGGGTAGTGAGTGGGTGGGTGGTCTTGTTATACATAGCTTTAAGTAGCAAGGGGAGAGAATCGTAAAAAAAAAAGACGGGATTACTCACTGCAGTCTTCTGGTCTTCGAAGTAATCGTAAGCCTGTGGATGGATGGATGACAAACTGCCCTTGGGCTTGACATCCCGTTGCCGAAGCGGCATGCACATCTCACAGGTTCACAGGTCCCTTAAGATATTACAGACAATGATTGCCACACGAACCATGAGAAAAATGCAGTCTTCATTTCCGGGACCGCTACTCCTACAATGCAATATGCCTGTTCCCCTTCTATAGTCTGTATTTCTTGCAGAGGAGCCCATGCTCTGCAAACCGACCAAGTCATTGATGAATACGAAAAACAAGAACGCAATCCGCCGGAGCAATTAGAAAAGAAGAGAAAACGAAGAAGCAAGAACTCAAGTCCATGTGGTATCTCAACAAGACGGCTTGAGACAAGCCATCATCCTAAAAATGCAAATATGCCTCGCCAGTCCAGCATCCTCGCTTGACTCCTGACTCCTCTGCCCTTTCCCCACAGGTATTCCTTGTATTCCTTGATTTGTGTGGGCACTGCGCTTGGTTCGCTGCGATTGAGTTTCAAAAAAATGTCGACACGCGATGAAGTATGCACCCCTCCGGATTGTAGTCGGCTGATAGAGGATAAAGCATACAGTTGCCGATTGGTGCCGTGGGGAATAGAATCCAAGGACGTCAAAAGCCTTTGACGAGTTGATATCCATGTATGCCATCGTGCTGCTAACCGATGCAAACTCTACCTTCCGATGCCTCTGCGACTCCTTCAAAAACGGGCCGATGGTGCCTTCAGGGAACCTGCAGCTCTTCTTGTCCTGCCCAGTGCGAAGCGCAAGTATCGAAATCTTAGCTAGTTTCTCCCATGGTGGTACCTTGACAGGTCTCTTCTGTGACTGGTGTTATTCGAACTCCCGGCACCCCTGGGACGTCTTGGGTTCCAATATGGGTAATGATACTGAACTGGCCCAGGGGAAGGAACATGTGATGGCTGCGAACTTGCAAGTGAGTTTGAAGTAAAGTCCGCCGTAAAGGCAAACTCGGGGTAAATTTCATGATCCTGCACAAGGGAGTTAGACCAAAAGAAGGCCCCAGGCCCTCCTGGATTGGTGTTGTGGTAAGAGCTCGAGTGATTCAGATGCCTGCCCGAGTACTAGCCAGCCTGCTCGTCGTCATCCTCTGCTTGTTGGGCTTGGTGGGAGGCGGTACTGGGACCGGCATGCGCTGAAGTCGGGCCAACCCCTTGGGGACCCAGAGTGGCGGTGCTGGGGCCCTGGTGATTCGGCGGCTGCGTGTGTACAGCTATGCTTTGCTCTAGGCTTGTCTGCGTTGGCGTGGTGGGGACTGGCCAGGCCTGAGAAGCATTCGTGGCGCCGGGATTGTTGCTCAATGGCGCATGTAGGAACATCGCTGGCTGCGCCGGCGGCGGGGGCGGTGGAGGGATTGCTGTGTTGAATTGAGGTTCGTCGATACCGGCGATCTCGCTACCATCACCCATATCATCGTCCTCGACTCCGTCCCCATCGTCAAATCCATCAACATCAGGGAGAGGCATGGCCTCGCTGGCCGTCGCTGCCCTCCTGCGCGTCTGAGCGCCCATCTCGTGATAGTCGGCAAACTCTGCTTCCGTGTTCAGGAAACGACGGAGACCACTAACGCCAGTGCCAGAGTAAACACAGAATACTTGCCTCTGATGTTCGGTAAACTCTTGCGGGGCGGCACGGCAGAACACTGCCAGATCATCTCGCATGAAGGCATGGACACCTGTCAAACTGAGGTGGGTGAGCTTTTGGCAGCTGTTCAGTAGCCGCATGATGCACTGGATAACAGGTTAGCTAGTAGTCCATAGATATATGACGGGACAGAGTTGCACTCACAGGAATAGTCAGGTTCACGCAATAACTCAGGTGAACACGTTCGAGACTGCTGTGGTGGTAGTCGGGAACGACATTCCCATTCGCATCCCGGCGGGGCCGGCTTCGGAGGTTGGCCTTGGCAAGCGCGTACATGCTTGCGTCGGTAATGCTGGAGCACTTGACCAAGCCGATGCGCTTCAGCTTGGGCAGGGTTGCAAGCTTCACGACAGACTCGTCGGTCAGGAGGGAACAGCAGCCAAGATCGATGTATCGGATACGATTGCAGGAGCTGACCAGGCGCTTGACGCCTTCATCGGTGATGTGGCGGCAGTGTCCCAAATGCACGTAATGCAGGTTTCTTCCCAGCTTTGAGATGGCGTAGACGGCGGAGTCGGTCATGTTGCCGCACTTCGCCAACACGAGGTTCCTCAGACGGGGGGCCACATCAACTATCTTCTCGACAGCCCGGTCCGTCAGCTTGACGCAGCAGGTCAGGTCAAGAATTCGAAGATGTTCGTAGGTCTTGCCGGGGGGCAAGTTGAGGAATGCCCCATCGTCGATCTGGTCGCAGCTGGCGAGGCGGAGTTCGCGGAGGGATTGGCCCTTGGCCAGGAGAGCGGTAACAGGCTCGTTGCCGATATTGCTGCAGGCGTGAAGGTCGATCTCGAGGATGTTGGGGCAGTTGTTGGCAAAGGCCAGGATGGCGCTGTCGTTCAGTTGATCGCAGTCGTTCAGTTTGAGCTACGGGAGAAATGTCAAGTCAGTTTCCGATGTGCCCACCGACGCTTGGCGAGGAATACGTACCCGTTTGATGTACTTGCAGCTCTCAGCGAGCGCTATCATGCTCTCATTGGAAATGTTCTTGCAACCTGACACGTTGAGGCCCTGCAGCTTACGACAGTTTTCTGCGATGGCGAAGATGGAGGCCTCGGTAATCTTGGAAATCTCGCTGTTGACCTTGGAGTCTTGGGAAATGTCAAGGGCCAGCAGGTTGGGGTTGTTCTTCACCAGTGCAATCAAGCCGTCGTCGCTGAGATCCTTGCAGTTTGTTAGGGTAAGCCGCTCGACGCGGGAGCAAACAGCAAGCGGCAGGACGCTCCCGTCGCTGACATTGGGGGCGAGAGCAGCCAGGTTGAGCCGCTTGATGAACTCGGGGTAGGCAAAGGTTGGCTGGTCCAGAGCCAGAGTCTGGCAGATCAGCATGTGCCGCTCCCAGCTGTTGCAGCTCGGTCGGTGCCAGAGCATCTCGACTACGTTCCTAGCCCATCGCCGCGATACCAGCATGCACTTGAATAGCTCGGCCGGGGTGCTCAGGCGAGCGAATATGCTGATGAGAATCTCGCTTGGGAGGCTGGCGGCGATGGAAAGGCAATCGAGGTCGTTAACCTGCATGTCTTGGATGTGGGGGACGACGCCCAGCGATGATTCGGAGTCGTTGTTGGCTATGTAGAAGTCGGATTCCTCGTTATCGGCCGGAGCGGGGGAGTTTGTCGAAGAGGATGAGCGCGAGTCTCGAGAGGTTGATTCGGCGGGCTCTCCATTTGTTGCTGTGGCCGCGACGGTTGGCTCTATTCCACCCGCAGCCTGGGCGGCGGCGGCGGCAGCAGCGGCAGCGGCATTCTGGCCAGCGATGACATCAAGCGAGGGTGCCTTCGAGGCGCGCATCCTCGGAGTTACCAAAAAGACCGGGGACAGGCGGTTTGAGGTGGTTTGAGGGCGTTGATCGTAGTAGTAAGTGGTGCCGTGACTTGTCCTTTTGAGGCTGTTGTCGGGTCGATGGTAGGACTGGCACGTCGCCTACGAGTCGATAGTTAAGTTGATGATTAGAGCGTGACGTGAATGATGCTATTCCGTGTGTGTGCCCTGTCAGCGACCAGGGATGGATTTCAGGGAATGAAGGAAGAAGTGGTGCCCGATGTCCAACTTAAAATGGTCGGACTCTTCGTTTGTATGGAAGAGTGGGGATGGGGGACGGCCTGGTAAGGATGCGTCCAGTAGTTCAGTAGATGCGAGTCTGGGCTGGGCTGGGCTGGGTGATGAAAGGGGAGTCCAAGTCAGGGACGGACGGGCAGGAGGAGGGGGTGTCTGGTCTGGGTGTCTAGGGTGTCTAGGGTGTAGGGGTGTGTTGTGTTAGGGCGTCGGGCCATGAGAGAGTACGAGCCTGAGGGCTGAGAAGGACACTCAAGAGAGAGCCAGCCTTCCAGGTTAGGTGCAAGTGCAGAAGGGCGGGTGGAAGGGTGCAGGTTCCAAGTGGGAATTGGGTACATGTAGTACATACAACCTCAAGGGCAGCAACAATGAGTGAGTTGATGCGAGTATCTAGGAGGAACGGGTGGTCGGCTACTTTTCCTGGTCAGCGTTGAACAAAGAAAGTCTCAAGCTGCAGCTGGCGGCCGCTGATGGGTTCCTTCGCAAGCGTGTCGCATCCATCAAATTGCTCCATTTGATTTCAGATGATTCAGGGCAGTCAGGCAGGCAGTGGAGGGAATCGACAGCAGCCACATTAAAAAAAGTGACAGGAGCCAGTAAAGCAGGTTGCCGAACTCAATCCCTGGGCCCCAATCTTACCTACTTGACAACCAACTCAATGATGGATGGGTGACTTACTTTGGCAGTTCTTTGGTTCCCCTTCTTTCCACCGTTTCCTTCTGTTTGGTTCTGTATTGCTCCGAGCGCGGGTGTTGTTGATGTGCTGGGTGTGTGGTGTGCGTCGGGTCGGCGGTCTCTTCCAAGTCTTCCAGCGTTCCAGTACAGGCGTTGCTGATTAAATTCTACTTTTAGGTGGCTGGTGGTGGTGCCCAGGCGGCGATGATGGAGGGTGGGCGCGTCCAGCCAGTGGTTGGGTGTGGGTGTGGTGTGTGATTGCGGGACAACCACCTTGGCTTGGGCTTGGACACCCGACGCTTGGGGTCTAGACAAAAGGCCTTGGGCAGGTCGAAGCTGCCGAGAGAGGTAATTGCAGTTGCAAATGTGGACAAGGCCGCTCCCTACTCAGTCCCGACATGTACTGTTGATTGATGCCAATTCGGCCGACACGTCAATGGCTGAGCGATTTGGAAATTGCAACTGCCTCCTTGGTGGATGTTTCAATCAGGACACACCTGAAGCATCTGGCATCAATCTGACGACAACTGCCCCAATGCGAAAAAATGCAGGTCACACTAGATCAATGCAGCCTGTCCACTGTAAATGCGGGCGCGGGCGCGGGCAAGCAGTTCAGTGCCTCCGTGCCCAAGGTTAGCAGTGGCAGATCAACACCAGGTTACGTAGCGCGTCACGAAAAGTCGGAAACTCCAGCCAGCTGGGAGCGTACTGTGACAAACCAGGGAAATCACTACATCATCATAACCAGGGTCAACGGTTAAGGTTAGTGTCAGCCTCGCTCTAGTGCGGGCTGGCAGGCTGGTCCTATCCGCCTGGGCAGCTTCCAGCACTGGAGAGGAGGAGCCCAATCAATTGATTTGATTCCACCCAAGCCACCACCTCCAGCCGCTCATGTACCTAGCCGAATCTGTATCCCCCCCCCCAATTAAACATGACCATAACAGTGGCTGCGTGTGCATTATTGACGATGCATATATCGACTTATCATTGTTGACACCCCGGCGCATCTCGTCGGGAATTCGTACGATGTAGGGTTGCGTCCCCTCATTCTATCCTCTTGTCGAATCTGTTGTTCCCCAGTCGCGATCTGTGTTTTGTTGTTTCTTCACCCCCGCGAAATTGTGGGTAAGAAGAAGGCAGCGAGTGGGCGGGAGTGGAATACGATTGCGATTGCTTGCATGTGATGTGAACACGGGCAGGGCCAGCCCGAGGGAGGAAGCTTGCGTCAGTAACCGCAACCTTTCGACAATAGATCAGATCAGGAAATACCAATATGCCATAGTCAAAAAGTCGAGTTCCGGGTCAGGCCATCTATATCAATGCGGCCAAGATTCTAGAAGGAAGAAGACTTTTCTAAAATATCCACAAGAACCAAGTAGGTATCTTTTGCTTGCCGCGTTCGGTTCGTCATAATCTTCTCGACCCCTGAGCGCCAACCAGCCTTACCCTTACCACGATGACGGCGGACGGTGCAAATAACAAATGCATATCAGAGAGAGTATGAGAGGGAAACGGGAAATCCCGCCATAATTTCCATCGACAGCCCGCCAGCCAACTTGCAATACTTCTCCCTAACCCGCCCCTTCGTCACTTGCCTGTCAGGCTGTCACCATGTGCAGCGCATATACACGAACCTTACCCTCGCGTGCATGAGAACCATGAAAACCCGTCATTTCAGGGTCCTGTTACTATTAATGAACTCGTGGTTTAGACTTTCCGGTACGGATGGTGACATTTAGAGCCTGCCGCTGCAGTTTGTCTCGTCACCACGCGACCCCCCGGCAGTTACCTCGCCGGCCTTGGCGTCTAACCCATTACGACTCGATTTCATGCCTCACCATTTCGACGAGAGAATTCACGGAATCACGGCATTGCGGGTTTGTTCGAAACGTCGATTTCGATCCTCCAGAAATCTACATTCGTTTTAGACTTTGCGTCAATTGGATATCTTTATTATTATTTCGGGAACGCCGGGAACGGCTTCCCCCGCGCGTGGCCATTCGTTTCATTGAGTTTAGTTCGCCTCGGCCAGCACGCTCTGGACGAAGTCGCCAATGTGCTTGTTCGCGGCCTCGGGGCACTGGAACGCGACCCAGTGCCCGGCCTCCTCGACGAGCTCGCTCTTGAGCGGCTTCTCGAAGAAGCGCTCCTGGCCGCGGGCGTACGAGGGCAGGAGCACCGTGTCCTTGCCCGACATGACCAGCATGGCCGGCTGCTTGAACTGGAACGTCTTGGCGCCCTCGGCGAGCGGCAGCTCGTCCGCCATGTTGAGCTCGCGCACGCGGTACCAGTTGCAGGGCCCGTGGAAGCCGTGGCGCGCGTACTCCTGCGCGTAGAAGTCGACCATCTCCTTGGGCACCAGGGGCGACTGGCCGATCTCGGGCAGGTTGTCCTTGAGCACGCCCGTCTCGGGGGTGAAGACGACGCCGTTTGCGGGCGTCCGGCCGCCGTACATGCCGTTCAGGAAGCGGCTGATGCCGTCGGGCGTCCCCTCGATGATCTTCTCGGCCTCGCCGCTCGCGAGCTGCTTCTGGTAGCCAAAGTTGGTCTGTCTCGCGGCGAACTCGTCCAGCGTCTCCACCGCCGGCATGGGCGGGATGTAGGGGACGCACAAGCTGAAGACGGCGCGGATCATCTCCGGGTAGTACATGGTCATGCGCCCTTCATTTTCCATGTCGTTAGCATATGCAATTCATTCCAAAGTAGAGCCAGCCAGATAGGTGGAAGCAGGTAAGCTCATCATCAACTTACAGATGAAGAAACCGCCCCAATCATGTCCACCGAGGATGATGGGCTGATCCGTCACGGCCTTGATAACTTGCGCGATATGGCCGGTCATCTTCTTCATTGTGTACTCCTCGTGCGAGTAGGGCGCCGACGTCTGGCCGTAGCCCAGCATGTCCGGGACGACCACCTGCAGACCCATAGACACGAGCAGAGGAACCTGGTAGCGCCATCCCATACCCAGATCCGGCCTATTTGATTGGTAGTTAGCATTCACGATCGCTATTATTCCCAGTTTCCGTCTGGGGGCTGCAGCAGGGGAAACTCACCAGCCGTGGATAAGCACCACTGTTGCCTTGGGCGTGCCCTCCGGCTTCACCAGCATGTAGTGGTAAGTGATCTCATCGTTGATCTTGGTGAACTTGTGCTCGACCCGAGGGTCGTTGGGCACCAGATGGTCAACACCCATGATGAATGATGGTCTTGGACTGTATCCGTCTATCCTGTCGGTGTCGCAGGAAGATGTTATCTTCTATTTCCCCGCGTTCTCCTTGACGTCGGGTGATCAGATGAAGTGTCGTTATCTTAGTTGCCCACGTGAGTAGAGTAGAAAAAGCAAATTGATGAACGACCGGATTAGAGTGTGAAGGGGAGAGGGGGATCCCAGGTCCCCTATATACAAGTCGATCAAACACACTCACATCCTCGTCGCAACCCTGTGCCCGCCAGCCACGTACTATCTACCGACGGATACTACGGAGTTTTCCACTTGTTCGCAAACTACCGTTGAACTACAGGCTTGCCAAAGTGTCGTGCCATCTGCGTATAGAACAACGCATTCCCCAAGGGGTCAAAAAAGCAAGCGTCGTCGTCGTCGTGTCCACAAAACCGGCGGGAGAGTTGCCTAGTTGGAGAAAGCGCCGTCGGCCGCTAAGGAGGCTACGGTCGGTAGAGCGAGGGCCAAGACCCGCACCTCGGCCCTAGAAGTCGAACAGGGAGAAACAATTGAATGTTTTTTTTATGTATGGGACCACCCCTTGGGTAGCACCGGCCGCCCACGATCTACAGTAGTACTAGGGGTACAGGTCTCTACGGTACTGTAGGTATACAAAATCCTGCATCTGTCCGGTAGTCGTACTCGTACCTACGCCAGAAACTAAAAACTGACCGCTTCCCCTTTGATGGTCAGTTAGGTAAGGACAGGGGCCTCTTCTCTCGACGAGATACGCGGCGATGCTCCCGATTTAGGAGATTTATGCCCCCGTTTTTTGTTTTTTAGGTTCCGTTTCTGTTTTCTTTTCTCCTTCCTGGCACGCATGGACCGAGGTCCGGATTTTGAAACGGCGATGGGGCCGTGAATACCTGCTGGACTTATCCAATTCAATGCCGTCTGTGTGTGCGTGGCCACTTCGGTTTCGTAACTTGCTGTTCAGTTCTGCTTCAGGAGGAAGTTAGTATCGTCGCATTTTTCCTCTGCGGGATTTCCGGATCAGCAAACATGACTGCCAATAGCATGCCATCCATAGAAAACATGGGCGACGGGTTTCCTCATAAATGGAACCAATGCTGAACCACCGTATCAAGCAGGAGGGTGCAACCAGGGTAGGCTTGCCCGGCACGCCGCCAGGAGGGAATGTGACGATATCCGGATGGATATTCATCCCATACTCTTGCGTCTGCTCAAGCTTGCATTTCTATGCCCCGCATAACCGGCGCCCCCGAACACATCCAGCAGTCGCAATGGCTCTACATTGCATAGATGATGCGAGGTGCGGTGCCGGGTATATTGAGACATACTTACTAGAAGGGCAGCGCCATTGACAGAAGACAGACGCTGCCCCAATGTTATCACTATCACATGGATTGGTTCACAACCTACTGGTGATCACTGTGGGGTTTCAGACGAGGCGTGGGGGCCAACATGCACGCCTGGCCGTTATCAATCAAAAAAATCCATGCCACGTTTTCGAGAAGAGGGCCAAGTCGCATTCTAGAGCGAAGCTAATGAACTACTGGTACAGCCTGTATGTATGATACAGGAACGAGGCTCTTGCTCGCCCAGCCTGCTATTGATGCTAGGTCATGCAAGCTAATCATGGGAATCGATCTTTAACAAGAGTATAGTAAGCATACAATGGTAGAAACTGCTCGTAACTCGCCAATGGGTAAGGCTTTCATGCTCGTGATCGTATCTTCTCACCGCTCTACCATCTACACGACCTGCGCAGCGACGGTGCCCACGGGCCTCTCCACAAACTCCAAGATGCCCTCGACGATGTTGGCACGGGCGGGCTCGCTGGCAACCGCCTTGCCGGCGAGGTAGTGCATCCAGAGCGCGCGGCTGACACGCTCATCATCCACGCGGCCGATGGTGGTGCGCTTGTGCTGCTGCTGCACCGCCTCCTTGGTATTACCCTTCTTGCTGTCGTCGAACACCACCGTAAGACGCCCCCGCTCGTCGCGGGCCATGATGAGCTCGCCGGCCTTGGGGACCTTGCCGCGGTTGAAGATGTTGCGGAACTCGCGCATCGCCTCGCCAAACGAGTCCTCCTTGTACTCGTCACCGCCGGCGTTGGAGCGCGCGGTAATAGACCGCACGAAGCCGTCGCGCAGGTGGTGGAAGTCGGTGTCCCGCACGGGCACGATGCGGAACAAGGAACGGGGCTTCACCTCGCGCAGCAGGCCCTGCCAGATCTTGTCGCCCTCGACGGGGTCGAGAAGGCGGCGGCGCAGCTCGTCCTTCTCGGTAGGGACCAGCGTCGTGGCCGTCGGGTGGATCTCGCGCGTCAGCCGCTGCTGCAGCGCCGCCACGTCCGACGTGGCGACGTAGTAGCCAACCAGGTAGACCTGGATGCCGAGGAAGCTGACGGTGCGCATGCCCAGCCCCACGAGGGTATACTCAACGCCGCCCGTATTGATCTTGGTCGGGTGCTGGCGGTCGTCGGCCGTGGTGGTGTCGAGCTCGAGGGTGCGGGGAAACGAGGTGATGCTGGAGTGGCCCGTGGGCACGATCTCGCGGCCGTCGGCGTCGTGAACGATGGTCTTGCGCTTGGAGCCGGCTTCGGTGCTGAAGGGGTCGGCGCTGCCCGCTGGCAGGCCCGAGTCGAACTGCTTAGGCTTGCTGATCTCCTTCTGCAGTAGGTAGGCCGTGTAGATGAAGGCGACAACGCCAGAGACGGCGCCGGCCATCAGGAAGTTGCGCCGGCGAACATGGTAGTCGTAGGAGCTACTGCGCATGCGGTCGAGGTTCAGGTTCTCGACGGCGCGGTGCGAGGTCGGAGAGCGGCGCAGGAAAGTGCGGGCTTGTTGCTGGAATCGGGGGCATTGCGGTGATATGGAGGGTCGTAGGCATCTGGAGGTGGGGGACTGGAGGGCGCGCATGAGCTGGTCCTGGCGGACGAGGGGCCG
The DNA here is from genome assembly GCF_038363865.1 of Apiospora hydei. Lineage (NCBI taxonomy): Eukaryota > Fungi > Ascomycota > Sordariomycetes > Amphisphaeriales > Apiosporaceae > Apiospora > Apiospora hydei. Next base: position 2,166,370 of record NW_027117369.1, read on the forward strand.
TGAAGGCTTCATGTTGGCGGTTTGTTGCTGCGGAAGGTCTGCAGCTTGAGAGTCGCTAGAGCAGGAGCAATTGAAAGGGTTGCGCCTGTCGTTAATTGGGCGTCCAATTCGGTGTTAGTTTGCCAATTGCAGAGAATAGAATGCGTTAAAGCTGCTAAATCGTACGACAGACAGCTTGCTCAGTGGATTACCCAGCCTGGAGCCTGGGCGTTTTATTTTGCCCAGGCTAAAGGCATGTAAGCATCGTCATTCGCGGCCAAACAAAGTTCCCGTTGCCGCGATCTCTCTAGGCTGAGATCTTGTCGATCCCCCACCCTCAAATCAAACAGAATGTCGTCGAAAGCTGCACCAAATTGACCAAACTCCTGCACCGGCCCGAGGCAATGGGCTGGCCATGTACATGTTGATTGAGGCAACACGGGAAGTTGATTTACATGCAGTGAAGATCACATCCTTGAAAAATCGCAAAAACCTTACCTATCACTTGCAGGCGTGCAGGGGGCTAATCAATCCCAGCTAATGTGATCTTCCAAATGACTGGCCCATGGACCCTTTTAAGCGCCTGACACCCATTATCCCTCGATATTATAATTAGATCACCCACATACCCATTCTTAACTGGTATTCACGCCACTACGTGACATCTGGATCTCGCAGTAGGTCATAGTATGGAAACTTGATGATAGCTTGGTCCTGTAAGGTAGTTGACAAGGAACCTTTTCAAGGTTCTGATGCAAGCTACGCTGCATTCAAGTGGCCAGTACCCCGGTTTGGTGTCTCTGGGTGAAGCCGTACCCTGTATTTGGACGAGTTGGATTTGTAAATGTGATGTGCGCCCTTGATATGATATTGCCTCGTGTGTCTATAATGGCTGCCACTATCGTAGTATGTGCCCCTTGGACGGAGGTAGGTTCTCAACGCCTGCCGGCCATTCCAAGACACCACGGGATTCATGGTAAAGCCTCTTCCTCTAACGACCTCAATCACTTTAACCCCTCTATGAAGCTATACGTAAGCCATCTCCTCGTGCTTTGTCGGATGTTAAGCTTCCTCGGACCACTAGTCACACATACTAACATGCCATCTAAACATTGACTCAGACCATCTTAAGCTACCAGTCCACATTCAATAAGATGGACCTGTCCAGTGGCATAATCGAATTCCATATCAACGGATGGTGTCTGAACATATGACCCGGGTTGGCCAACAGAATAAAGTGAGCGATGGCTGTATATCACGTATCCAAAGGCTTAATATCCGAAGCAAGTGACAAGTAATCATACCAGGAACCAAGTGGGAAATATTTAAAACCCCAAGTTTTAATGCAATCATTAGGCCTACTACGAGGACTGGACTACTACGTAACTAGATCTCTCTGCCTTGCTAACCTCTCTCACCTTTGATCTGAGTCTATGTTAGGTGTTATGTCTCTAACCATCCCTCGACTCAGGGATTTACATTTAACACAAGGTTTGTGATACCTCACTTTCCATATTCAATTTCCAGAGTCCTTCAATATAGGGAGTTCGAACAAATGGATGTAAATCCATGAAATATGGCAGATTATGGAAAGAGTGTTTCTGGTCGCCTTCCAAGATATCGGAGTGACCAGTGAATTCAGGGGCACCTTCCACGATGTCTGGGCGCAGGGCTGAAATAGGGGCAGCGAAAACAGACCAATCCGCGAGAGAAGCGGCAGCTCAAAACAGCAAAGGTCGGGCCTGTAACACGCAGCAACACTGCTTGATTTTCAGTTCTAATAAATCAGTCACCGGATTTTTCCAATGGGGTATCAGCTCTTGCGTGTGTGCCCAAGACGCATCATCCCTCTTACACCACCCAGAGCTGGGGTACCCCTGCAAAAGCCCGACCTCGGCCCCCCATTTTGTGTCCAAATTAGGAAACTGCTATGTCGGTCATTGCGCTCACCCGCATCTTGCCTTCGCATGGCATGCATTGCTGCTGCATCATATTTTATGTAGCTATCAAAGATTTCCTGTAACCTTGGAAGTTTCTCAACAATACATGCCGTCCAGGCCGGCCAAAGGCGGAAAACCAGCAATGCAGCTCCGACGAATCATTTACGCTGCCCTGTTCGCAGCCACGGGGATTCCACTCGCCTCCGCCACGGAGGACGGGGCAGCCGATCCACCCCCCAAACCTGGCACTCCAGCCTCCTCATCACCGACCAAGACCACAACAACCACCACGTCCAGCAGCACCAAAACCATACCCAACAACCCCAACATCATCGGCTCCCTCTGGCGCGTCTCCCGCGAGTTCGGCGTCCTCGGCTGCGTGCCCCAGGTCCTGCCCCTCGTGACCTCGCTCCCGCACATCCCGCCGGCGCTACTGGGCGCGGACATGATCAAGCAGGCGCTGGCGCAGACAACCCTGGGCCTCGAGCAGGTGTGCGAGTACCAGGTCACCGGCACCGCGGGCGCCGCCTTCTCGTCCTTCCTGCCGGCGTGGTACGGCTGGTACGACGAGCACGCCGGCCGCGAGATCCGGCGCCTCGTCGAGAAGTGCCCCAAGGTCGGCGCGCTGACCCAGACCGCCGAGGCGTACCGGTCGTGCGCCCAGGTCGTGGAGATCATGAGCGCCGCGGCGGCGACAGAGGCTAGTGCTACGGCGGCGGCGGCGGGAGGTGCGAAAGCGAAGATTGGTGTGGAGGAAGACGACTATGAGAAGGTTGAGCTTTAACCAGCTTAGTTACACGATGCAAACTTTCATCACATTTCGTATATGCACTCAAGTCCTTTAGTTTAGCTCTTTATCTATTGGGCTCGATCTAGCTTGCGCAGACCTAAACCCCCCAAAGAAAAGACGACAAACACCATCGGGTCTTGACTGCCGATTGCTTACCCCAAGCTCTGTCCGATAGTCTAAGTATGTAATCCATACCAAACTAATCTCCGCGTCAGACTGCGAGTTGCATTGACAAAGGGTTGGTTTCCCCATACCTTTGTGTTCCCATCACGTTGGCTTTACTTGGGCCCAAAGCACACCGGGCCAGCGTCCTAAGAGGTCGCACGACGGAAACATGCCTCCTTGTAAGGGCTCTCTAGACCGTAAACTTTCTCGAAGCCGGCATCTTCCAACATCTTGAAGATAGTCTTGCCAGTCTCCAAGGCACGGCCTCTGATGCGGTCCTGGGCGGGGTATCGAAAATGCAGCTCTTGCAGATCCGGGAACGATTCCTGTGTTGGTTAGCAATGAGACGAGTTAGCCAAGACTTAGATCATCGTTATCTTAGAGGTCTTTCAGGACATGGGAACCAAGGGGGCACTAGCAGCACCAAAATGAGTGTAAGTAAGTACTCACGAGACATTGCTTGATAACATTGCGGGTCATGTGAGTCGTGACTTGAGGTGAACAAAAGTTCTCTAGGTGCACCACCCTGACAATATGTTTGCCGAGGAGCGGGAGTTTCTTGTAGTAGGGAACCATCAGGTCGACGCGCAACATTCTGAGCATCGGGAAGTCGATGTGGCGGAGGAGCTGCCAGCGAACCGGGTCTTTGGCCCGCTCGAGATTGATGGCGGCGTCCTGGATGAAGGCCGCGTAGATAGGGCGGCGGGGTGGGTCAATCTTGAAGAAGATACCGACGAGGTCGGGGAGAAACTGGTCGTTCATGTTGCGCCAGAGGAGGCGCACGCCTGCGTCAAACCAGACACGGTTGACGCGGATGAAACGTTTGAGACGGTGTTTGCGACGGCGATCCAAGTCGTCTTCACAGAGTGCCTCCGCGATCATAGCCACGATCTCGGGGATTCGGAGCGCCTTCTGCGCGGCAGTCTCGAGTACCGGAACAAGCGACATGTCAGATCGGTGGGTTGACAAAAGCGTTTGGGCTATTTCAGCGAGAAATTAGTTAGTACTGCAAGCTGGAGAGAAGCCATAGGGGACATCTTCGTGAGACGAACTTATTGTTAAGGTTCTGTGATGGTGAAATGATCGCTCCGCAACTGAACAGACGCTGAATAAACGACAACTGAAATTCCTGCTGTGGATGATGACGGGCGGCTGTTGCACTTCTAAACCAGACACTTGGTGTTGGCTCGAGAGAGACGGTAGTAACGGGAGATCTAAAAATTGCTTCTGGTTTTCGTCGGGGTTGTTTTTAAGATGTTGCTTCTGAATATGCGTTGGTTTAGAGATTGTTTTTGATGGTAACAAAAAGATGACCGGGTTTGCGAGGAAGATGACTTGACTTGGGAGGAAAATGAACTGTTTTGGGAGGAAGGGTGGTCATATGGAAGAGGCCTATAAATTCGGGTTATAGAACAATCTCTTGCTTTTGAATCGGATAGTCACGTTGAATACAAATCTAATTCTTTTTTGGTCTCTCACATTGAAGCCACTGATAGTTCACCTTTCGTTAAATCTTTTATTTATTTAAGCAAGGAAGGTCGAATTAGTCACTGAGACGTCGCTGGTAAAATAGCAGTTTACGCGCTGATCGTATACACTCTTTTCACTTGATCTTTACTAGATCACAGGCTACGATATGCACCCACAAACCATAGATCTGGACTCGGACCGTCGTATTTACGATCCAAGGCAAGTAGTACTAACTGACTAACAGGTCAGGGCTGTTTAAACCCGCCTGATAGCCATCAGGCTACTGATGCATAGAATCTTGGACGGACGACACCACATGCTTGAATAAATCACAACGTACGAGTCCTACCAGAAAGGAACTGATAATTGGCGTTTGGGACAGCTTTGATAAGTGATAGTATGCGCGACCTATGAGATGGCTTAATTTCATAGCAGGAAAAGCCGGAGAGCAAGTTCGACGCAGCATTATGTACAAGCACTTATAAATCAATATAAGCATATGTCACAATTAGGTCTTGTACTATGAGAGAATGGTGTCAGTTTCGTTATCAACTTTTATTAACTAGTTGACATAATCACAAAGGAAATAGTAGCCGGCTTCAAGGGATGAATGGTTAACCATCCCACGAACCTAGCCTGAAAGACATGAAACCGCAATCTGGGCAATATCAAGAACATCCTCAACTGCCACCAGCAACACCACCACGCCGCCATCCAACTCCCCAACTCCCAATAGCCCTCAACGCCAAGCTCGATTATCCCTTCTTGCTCGTACAAGTGTACGGAACCGTGAAGCGATGTGTGAACAAAAGTAGTTTATTTCACAAGGAGAACAGCTTATATTCGCCGCTGGGGTCGGGCTGTTCCTGCTCTTAAAAGTTAAATTTCGGAGATCCACCAAATTCGGGGCGGCGGAGGTTAACCCCCTGAGCCCGAACCTCGCCGTCGACGACCTGGCAGTCGAGTTCCTCCGCCATGCGGTTGAGGTCGGCGACGGTGTGGACGTTGGCGTCGATCCCGGCCTGCACGGCCATGATGATCTCGTCGTAGCCGTGCCCCGTGGCCCGGGCGACCTCCTGGACGCACGTGTTGGGCTCCTCGTCGCGGTTGCGGCGGCGGCGTTGGCGGATGCCGGACTCCTTATCCCCCGTGCCCTCCTCCTCCTCCATCTTCTCCATCTTCTCCATCTCCGTCGCCTCCTCCTCAGCGCTGCCGCTCTCAGCGACCAGGGCGGCGTCGGCACCGGTGGCGGTGGTATCCACGGCGGGCGCGCCGCTGCGAGCCTCGCGGAGGGCCTCGGACACGGCGGCCAGGATGCCTCTGTAGTTGTTCAGCACCGGGCCCAGGTCCTTATCAGTGTCACGGACGCCACCGTTGCCCTCGTGCTCTTCCGGGTTTGGCATCGGCTCGACGTCACGGAAGTGGATCTTTGCGCAATTGTTTTGTTTTCTGTTGCTACAATACTTCCACTTCCGAGCAAACAGACCAGAGGAAGAATCTTCGGCGGAAGGGGCTAGAGCCTCGTCGCGTTTGCGCGGATCAGGGTACTTTCGGAGGATCTGCATGCGCCCCTCTGGCTGTTCACTCTGGGGAAAGATAATAGAAGAAGGCTCTTCGTTGGAAGGGACCGGAGCCTCGGCGTGCGCCTGGCGGTAGGCCTCGGAGACGGCGGCAACGATACCGGTGGTATTGTTGGCGGCCACGGCCCTCTCCAGGACGTCGTTACCAATGCCGCGTTCGTTCCCTGGCCAAGGGGGCCTCTTGGGGGGACGGAAGGGATCGCGTTTGGGCTTCTGAAGGCCGCGGGCCGCGATTCCGGCCATCGCACTGGAATCCTGCGTAAAGTAGCGGACCAGGAGCATCGCACCGCCGATGACGAGGGCGCCGGCCGCCAGCATCAGCAGGTGCGACCGGGTGCCTGACGCGTGCGTGTAGGACAGGAGGGTGGTACCGAGGGTGAGCCCCACGTAGGCCGGGTCGCTGAAGAACATGTCGCTGCGGGGCGGCCCCCTCCTCCACGAGGGACATGGCGTTGCTACCGCCGCCTTCCTTGTCGCTGCGGGCGCGGACGGCGTGCTCGCGGCGGACGCGGCACGAGATGCCGTACAGCACGTGGGCGCCTTGCAGCTGCAGGTAGAACCACAGCCAGCAGGCCATGGGCGCCAGGACGGTCCAGGTGGTGCTGAACTTGCGCCAGGCGCTGTAAAACAGGTAGACGGTCACGCAGAGCTCGCCCAGGACCGAGGCCAGGCGCCAGAGGGCCATGTAGCGCATTAACTTGGACAGGGCGGGGGCGCTGGCGTAGTCGCGGACGCAGCGCCAGAGGATGAGGCCGGCGTGGATGGGAAGCTCAGAGACCATATCCCAAGTGTCTGCGGGTGTGGGGAACGGATAACAGACAAGCGTCAGCATTACTACTCTTCATGGATGGAATCAAGGGGTGGGGAGGCAGTCGAAAGGAGGGCGCACACTTACACCAGACGAGAATCATGTAGGTGGACACTGTGGCACTATGATTTTTCTCGATATCGCCGTTAAGGCCAATGGTGCTGAGGGCAACCAGCAGGACGATGACGTGATGAAGTTTAGCCATAGCTCCAGTGCGGCCATGATAGAGGAAGAGATCACCGACGTAGCCGCCACAGTAGGCCAGGGCTATGAAGAGCAGATAGTCGCCGTAGGTGACCCCCGCTGCCGGAAATCAGGGGATCGTTGAAGGCGGCGTCGCCGACGAGGATGCACATGGTGGGCACAATGCCGAGCAAGGTCAACAGGCCATGGGTGATGAGGGTGTTGTGGTGCACGGAGAAGGCGTATCCATGGTCTTCGTCCTGGGCGGCGAACAGCCGGCCGTAGACGCGGGGCAGGATGACGTCCTGCAGGAGCTTCTCCATGTAAACGTAGCCGACGGCGAAGATGGCGAGCAGCAGGGCCGAGAAGGGAAGCACGGCCTGCGCCGCGGCCTCGAGCGGCATGCGGGCGATCTTGGGCGGATCCATCTTGATGACGAGCCCTGAGCAAGCGCTCAGCGCATTGCGATGATATAGGAGGAACGGGTCCAGTGACAAAAGGAGTTGTCGATGCTCAAGTAGTCGAGAGCTACCCCAACAAGATGCTGGGAAAGAGCTGCCTCTTTATACAATGGATTTGTCTCTGCATCATATGACATGGACCAAGTCGAGATCAAGGACCAAAAGGTGATTCACCCAAAGAACAGGGCGAGATGGTCTCAGGACCAAGACTCAACTCAAACTTCAGTAGATTCGCTCACATTTTTCAAACCTCCTTTCGTGGGAAACTGCTCCGATATGTGCGCGAGTGTTCTCGCGCCTTTATGGCAAACAGACCAACCTCTGCGCGTGGGTTTGTCGGGGCAAGGAAAATAACCGCCAGAGTGCTCCATGATTGAAGATACGCCAGCAAGCCACATGAGCAAGTTTCCCCAGATTTCGTCCATTGCAACAACCCGGACGGCCTTTGCGATCGAGATCCAAAACAGACTCCGACAGACCTAGTGTCTCTCCCCAGGTTGCGGAGCTAATAGGTGCTGCCTTCCACTGTAGCGCACTTCCCCCTTTCCCCCAGAGTCGCACCAGTAGTGGGTGAGTTGGTTGATTCACTTGCGCTTCTGCTAGATACCAACCAATGCAGCACGAGGTCAAGTCGTACGATCGGTTGGGCCTAGTCCACACCATTGCTCGCAAGGTTTCCTTCGTCATTGGATGTTTCACCTGTCGTTGGGACTCGAAACCCCGCCGAGCTAATCCGCACTTTGCGCTCCATGCTTCTCCGCTAGACAAATTCTCCAACATTCTCCTATGTCATCACGCAAATAGCACTGTTAGTCCAGGCATTACAAGGGTCATTGATTCCCTGATTATCGTGGTTTTGAGCGTGATAGGAGCCATACGAGTCAATGAGCCACAAACAGCGCCGCACCTTCGATTGGGCAGTCGTAAAAGTGTATCTACGCCAAGTAGGTCTATCAATGGGCCGCAACACGAAGAAAATAGAGACAGCATATGATCCCTGGTTTTACTGGATGTACTAATTGATTTGGAAGATGTGGTAGGGTTGGAACCTCTGGTAAAGTGCCCAGAGTTGTAATAATTAGTTGTATATGTTGCAGTATCACTGCTGTCTCGTGCTTCCTGATTGGCGATGATAGAGAATACACGAGTTTATTAGTCACGAAGGTTCAGGTAATAGCTGAGATTTCAGGGTCTGAGGCAGGGGAGAAATCTATTAATACGGAGTGGGCTGTTATGGCTGTTGAGACAGACCGTATCTTGACCATCATGACCGCCGACGTCTTCGGGATCAAACGCTGCAAAGCTTGCTTAGGCCCCGAGATAGAAGGAGAGGCCAGTGCCTGATTTCATTGAATAGACATGCTAGCAAGCAGCATCTGATATGACTGACCATGAACGAGCGGCGTCATGGCTCAAGAATACTCAACCCGATTATCTTGAATACAGGGGGGGGTCAAAGGACCATGACGATGACTTGTGATGACTCCTTTGCTAATATGAAGGAACGCAGGCAGCAAGTATTCAATGGTAGTTCGCCTGTATAAAGCCGTAATGCCAAAACGCTCACCAACAACCGCATCTTCCCAACATTCCTAACCCTCTCTCCAGACCTGAAGCTCATACAAAGCCAAGACCTACACTCCTTTCCTGCCTCGACCGACATACATACCACCCCAACTTAGAAAAAGCCGTCCGCCCGTCGCCAAGATGCAGTTCCTCGTCATGCTGGCAAATCTTCTCCTTACCGCCTTCCAGGCCCATGGCCATGTTATCCCCTCGCCCGCCAGCGTCACCGCCGACAACAAGACTGCCCCGGTTGGCGTCCAGCGCTTCGAGAGTACTTGGGTCCAAACGACCGACAACCAGCTCCTCTGCGCAGATAGCGGAAGTAAGTCGAATCCCATGTCCCCCAACCCGGAGCTAGAAGGAAAAGGCTTCTTACGAATTAGCCATTGCTTTCTGAAGCTTCGTTGTATGTATGCTGACAAAGAAACCCGTACATAGTGACCTCCATGACTGACGACTTTGCCCGCGAGGCTGACTGCAAGGTGCTAGCCGCGAATGCCCAGAACATCCTCGGATACTGGGACACCTCCAACTGGGACGGGGACAGCGCCGCCCATACCATCACCGACTGGTACACCTGTAAATTCCGAATATCGGTCCCTTCCCTGCCCGGCGGCGATGGACACATCTGGTAAGCGACCACCAACACTGATATCCGAGTTTTTCTGGGGAAAAAAAGGGTCTGTTTGACTAACTGGAGGTCTCCTTGCTACAACACAGGATCGGCAACGGAGACGTGCGCCAAGTTGTCGGCCAGGCCGTCGCTGGCTATGCTCACGCTGGTCAAGTTGCTGTCCTGGGACAGCTGACCTGCAGCCACCCCAATGGGGAGATCATCGTCAACTGGTCCATCTCGGGCTGATTGCGTCTAAACCTTGACGTCTCGAGGAGATCGGATACGCAATGGATGGAACATATCATATGCGTACTGTAGTGTCTGAGAACATCATCCTGAGGAAACATCCAGCTTGCTGAGCATTTGTCAAAACGAGTCTAGACAAGATGTGCTTGCTACACGATAATAATACAGTTCTATGTAATGGAGAATGTCACCTGATGGTGGTAAAACATTAATTCATGGCGAATTCAGTTTGTCCTCCAAGTCCGTAGTAACAGCGAGTAATCTAAAGTCACAACCAGATTGACGGCATGTAGAAGCCCCAACATCATATTGGATCGAATTCGAGACCTCAAGACAGGGATATTTCTGCCTACTTCTATTTATATGAACAAATCAACTCATGCCTTTTTCTCCACCGTTCTCCTTTCTTAGTGTAAGAGGGTGCGGCACAGTCAAAAGGAGGGGGCTGCGGCACAGCCATGCCGCGTTATCCTCCATCGACAAACCGGCCATAGCAACTCACCGACACCAGCCATACCACATTTGCTGCCCTCCGCCAATCATGCCCTTCTCAGATTTACCACCAGAGATTGTCCATGAGATTCTCATTGCGGCCGTCCAAGTGCGCAGCCTCGGACGGGCCGTGCGACTGCGCCACGTGAGCCGGTCGTGGGACGCGGCGGTGGTGAGGGCCCTCTTCGAATCCGGAGTCCTCGACGACAACGAGAGAGCTTACAGGTACTGGCCGCAGTATGTCGCCTACCGCGCCTCACAGGCCGGACGGCGCCATGGAGATCGTCGGCCCCTGCTCCTACTCCGGCGGGTCGCGGAGCGCCTGCTCGCCTGGCGCGGCCATGGCGGACCACCTAGCGAGGACGCCCTGACGGAATGCGTTGGCGAGATCTGCGCTTGGATGGTACCGGAGTTTGCTAACGGGGTGTCGGAAACGTATATGTATGGCCGCTACAACTCAACCGACAAGGACAAGAACGACGAGGAGCATCTGCTGCATGCTCTCCTGGCAATTGCGGCGGCCAGAAACGATGTCGCGCTCGTCGAGCACTCACTCAGGGATGTAGGCAATCGCCCGTGGTTGATTAGCGATCTCAGCAATGTCGAGAATTCATTGTGAGCACTGTCGCCTCTCACACCTTCTAGTATGCCGCCTTAAGGCTTGTCACTAACACGTGCTTCAGCCAACTATTTATGGATCCCCTGGACATAGCTGCTCTTAGGGGCCACAATGAGATAGTACGTCTCCTTCTCGATGTTTATCACTCTACCACACACCGGGATAGAGATTCGGACTGGGCAAACGAAATGGTTTTCACCAACGCTTGCCAAGGCAACCACCTCTCGACTCTAGAGATGGTGTTGGAGCCTAGGGAAGAAGGCGACACGAAATGGGACGAGAACTTCGTCAAAAATATGTGGCATGTCACGGATGTGGAGGTCTTCAAGCGGCTGTACTCCTCGGCCAAAGGGTTCCTCCATGTGGAGGAGCTGAGGGACGAGTTCCGCCAACCTCGGTATTGGCCTACTACGGTCTTGCCCGACTTCTTGTGTCACGCGGCCGGGCAGGGTGCCATACCGCTGATGGAGTTCTTGATGGAGCTCGGCGCGGTCCCGGAGAAGGAGCATACGTGGACCCCGGAGGAGAGGGATACGTGGTCCGACCCGCCCAGAGAACGATCCCCTTTGCGCAACGCGGCGTGTTTCAGGAGGGGCAATGCAAAAGCAGTGATCTACCTTATGGAGAAGGGGTTTCCTCCACGCGACCACCTCACCGAGGCCGTGAAACACGGAGGTCAGCAAACCGTAGAGGCCCTTCTATCGTACCTCGATAAGGAGTCCCCGCTCCTACCAGGGATCTTGGAGGAGGGCCTGAAAGTGGCCGTTAGAACCGAAAACGAGCCGTTTATGCGGAGACTGCTGGAGGGCTTTGGATCTACCATAATATCCAATGAGGCCATAGAACGGCAAAGGCGCGATGCTCAAAGTATGGGACTCGATTCCATGGCAGAACACCTTCGACGGTATCTGAACACGGAAGACTTGGGGCATTCCCTACCTCGGCCAGAATGATGTTTACACGCCAAGTCATCCTAAGAGGCCAACGCTATGGTAAAGGGTCTCTCTTTAGTTGGCGGTGTTCAATCATGGCGAAGAAATGATATAAAGGACCCACCTTGGGCTTCTACGGCGAGGTGACAGGACATCTGTCTTAACCACTATATGACGAAAGCGCTGCTCCCAGCAGGCTATAGAAATTACTCAGTGCTTTGAGATAATGACTACTTTGTTGGATATACCAATGATTTCAGTCGAGGGGTTTCTTTTCTTTTTCTGTCTTATCGTTTTTATTCATAAGTTCATGTTACACGGTTACCGAGTGATGTAATATGACTGATGTCGACGCCTATCAGTTTCGGTGGCGCTCAGCTGAGCCCAAGTGCCTAGGTACGTATAATAAATAAGGAGGTGCCCCTCTTATCTATATAACTCCCTATGTTAACATATACGTACATAACCCAGAGTCGACATCTACCATTTGCAACTCAATGCCGCGGAAATCATGTCGTACTCGGCATTGCCTCCGGAAACCACCCACGAGATTCTTGTCCAGGTTGCTATCGAGGTTGCTCGGGTAAGGGATCTCAGGAAAGTCCTACGTTTACGCCACGGCAATCGATCATGGGACGCCGCGGTTGTGAGAGCTCTGTTTGCCGCGGCCGACAACGTGGGCGACATCTACCAAAAGTGGCCGGCGTTCTTGGCCTACCGGGCCTCCGGGCGCGGACCGCAAGACGCCTTGCAACGGCCAGTATTGATGCTAAGACGCGTCGCGGAGCGTCTGGTTTCTCATCGTGGCGGAAACAGACAGGAGGACCACGACGCGGTGAGGAATTGCATTAGCGAGATTTGTGCTACTATGAAACCCTCGAGGGTTTTCGAAACTGAACACATAAAACGCTACTGCTGTAAGCCGATCTCCGAGGACGACGAGCAACTCGTGCAGACGCTCTTGGCAGTGGCGGCCTCCACCAATGAAATTCCACTTGTCCGCAAATTGCTCTGCGACATACGCTATCGCCCGTACTTGGTGGCGTCGGACGGGAAAGACAGTAGACCCCAGTAAGAGACCCCAGTTGCGACCATGACCTCATCATATACCGGGGCACCGTTTCTTAACAGATCATTGGACCCAGACCGCTCTTCGAAGATCCCCTCAGCTCAGCCGCTTTGGTGGGCCACAATGAGATAGTGAGACTCTTCCTTGACTTCAAGAAGACGACTTCAACTCGTTCCGCCGTTGAAATCGCACGGCGTATTGCTTTGGCAGCTGCTTGCCGCGGCAATCATCCCTGGACCGTAGAACGGGTCCTCCAACACATGCCGAGAAAGCGCGACCCCACGGCGTGGAATACCGTTTTGTACGACGCTCTCTTTGAAATTTCCGACGTGGAGACATTCAAGCAGCTATATGACGCCGCGAAACCATTCCTACATACGGAGAACTTGCCAAGGGGACACTCGCCTGGCTTTTGGGTCAACACCAGTCTTCCGCACCTAATGTATTGCGCAGCAGAGAGGGGCGCCGTGCCTCTTATGGACCATCTGATGGAAATCGGCGCCACTGCCAACAGCTCCGTCGACGGGAACACGCTGAACGAACTAATTGTGGAAGCCGCGGCCAGTAACGGGCAGACGGAAGCCGTGGGGTGGCTCCTGCAAAGGGGGTTCTGGATCGGATGACGTTCGCTCGGCGCTGCTGTCCGATACGGGAACCCGCGCACCATAGAGGTGCTTCTCGAGTACATTAGCAAGAACTATCTGTGGGAAGACCAAAACATGGAAGTTTGTATAGAAGAGGCTTTGGACAGAGGAAACGAGATCGTGGCACGGCTCTTGCTGAGCTTTGGGTCGCCAACGTTGACAGATGAGGCCAGGGCAACTGACAATAGCATCCCCGGAGGACATGGCTAGGGAGAATCGTTTCTGGTTTTACCTGGAGTGCAACTTCTAGGTGGCTATTAGAGCCGTTTTCCCATGGCATACACGCAGTCGAGCTTGTGTTTACCCCTTTGGACCAGATTTTGAAATTTGGAATACGAGATGTATAATTAGCAGTCCGGATTAAGCATCCTTGTCTATTATAGTTGACTATCCTACACCGCAAGGTGATGAATGGCGTAATGTCGTAAAATTAGCGTGCTTGCAATGGAATAGCTGCATAATAAAAAGCGGGATCCAGGTCTGCACGTGGTATAATACTAGTTTCAAGACGCTAGACACCTCATGTAACCGAATAACTGACAGTGGGATAATGGAATAATGGCTGGGTAGTTGCCAGTGGAATAACGGGACGACATGGGATAATGGTGGACGGAATGCTGATCGGCTCCGGTAGTAAGATTATTATTTCTAATCTATCTTGGATCTACCATCTAACTCTACACATCAGCGTCGTCTCACCACCGCATCTACCGCATCCATCAGCACGCAGACCAGCTTAACATTCCCCCCATTCGCCACGGGATTCGATGCTACCGTCACCGTCGGCACACCATCCATAACTCCGTCCAACAGTCAAGCAACCAGTTCCAAGCAACATGGACCTATTGGCAAGAAGCGGAAGCAAACAACGCTGCCATTCAAGCCGGTTTCCGTTTCTCGGGAGAGCGAGGCTCAGCTTCCTCGCCAGGTGTGTATTCATTATTCGATTACGTCATGGCCGAATTACTAACTGATAACTCCTTCAGATCGAGGTCCCCAAATACAACCCCCAAAAGCCCATCTCCAGCCCTCGGCACCGACAAACTTTCAAGGCAGTGGAAGTTATTGTTATCTCATCTGACGACGACGGCCCGGATAACAAGCCAAGCAAGCCCACTCCATTTGACGGTGGCGACGGCCCAAGCTACGAGCCCAGTTCAGACGACGGTGCCAGAGACGACGAACTGGTCTTGTCAGCCACCGATACCGCTGAGACATCCACCTTGTTGTTGACGGACCCCGCGGCTCGACAAGAAGTTTCTGCCGCCGAGCCTTTCCATAAAGCTGTCGTCAAAAGCACTACCAGACCTACCTCCTCCTCCCCCTCCACATAGGCTCCAAACCACAGCAGAATGTCTGACCCAGATCAACGCTACCCACCCCGTCGCAGAGAACGACCCAGGCTTATAAAAATTTCGTCGCTTGTACGGGGCACTTACTTGTCGTATATTTGAGTACGTCCGAGACATGCACGACAGAGACTTCCAGACATTGGTAACGGTAGTTAGCGCTATCTCGCCAATCAATTTCGGCATGCTCTACTACTTTCGTCGCACCGCCGGCGATCCGGATAAGTTCATTGAGCGAATTTTCGCGTCAGTGCCGAACAAGACCCAACAGGTCCTTAGAAGGGAAGGGCTGCGCAGGATTGACCTACTGGAGTTGCCGGATATCCCCATGGAGGTCTTACTATGGTTTACGCACTTAGACGTTGTCCTGACGCTGCCACCAGAGAAGACCATTCAGGTGCCGACGGGTAAACGTACACGAGAGACTCGCTATGCCGACGGCTTTGGCCCATCTGATGCTACCGCTGTGTCTACATACGGGGGATCGAGTACCAACAGCAAGGGTGGTCGCGAGAACCATAAAGTTGAGTTCACCAGCCCCGGTTCTAAGTTTCGCTCTTTGCACTATGATGTCGCTCGTCGTCCAGGGGCCATCTTCAACTCCAAACTGTTCCATGTCTCACCAAACCTTGCAAGAGTGTCGTCGCATCGCCGACCACACTGACCCATACGAGAAGAATTTTGTTATTGCTGTCGAAGGCATTACCATTTTTTACTTAAACCTCTGTGGAAAAGTTGACCCTCCGACCAAGCGTTGCCCTCAGCACGTCCTCGAATTCATGGAGCGAATGCGCGACGGGCTCGATGGGCACCTGTTCGGACGGGAATTCAATTGCTTGTCGGAACTAGACTTAGTAGGCGAGTGGAAAGCGGTTTTGGACTGGGGCTGCCTGCTCGGCTTCAGGGCCCTCGTGGTACCAAGTATTAGCAGGTCTGACCTTAAAAATTCATTGCACCTCAGTGGCTCGTGGTTGTTATGACTACATCTCCCATTTCCCCTCAACGTGATTGTGATTTTCATCAATTGGCTGGACGTGCGCTCTACCCTATCGAACCACCCGCAAAAGTCTTTCGAAAGCGCTTTTCTGGGGTCTTCCAAAGATTAATGCACGTTCCACTGCTGCCTAGCACATTGTGCGTGCATAGCGTCCCTGATCCAGTATTTTGCCTACCGCCTGAATGAGATGCATCCGAGGGACTCACTCAAATGCACCTCGTGGCGCAATCTCGCCTGGTCAAGATTGCCGTTCTTCCTCCTTCCCCTTCTTGCCAGAAACCGTCTATTACCAAAAGTAACACCACCATGTCTATTCAAGAAACCTTTGAGGAAATCCCTCATGAGCTCACGACGAACGCTCTGAGGCCTCGTATTCCAAACCGAGATACTGAGGCCATGGATCTAATGTTCAGGCTCCGCCAGAACCAGCTCAGACAGCCGCCAGAGATATATGCACGCGGCTCCTGGGGATACACCAGTAAGATCGAAAACTTGCTACATTTTTCCATGTCTAGCCATTCGCCTTTGCTGACTGCGGCCAAGTTCTGCGCACTGTCTACACGCCCGAGTCCGACGCCCTGCTTCCTTCAGTTCTTTTGAAACTGGAGCGCTGGATGTCCCAATACCACCTTCACATCAACCGCTTTCCTTTTTGGGGTGAACTAGGCGAGGCCGAGCATAGGAAAAGGTCCAACGGGTCCATCAATGACGAGCTGGGGCGTCGGTTCCGAATCGAGCTTGTTCAGGATGAGAAGAAGCTGAACATGCCTCATTTGCAATACGCCTCCCAGCAGGACATCTGCTCGCTCTGCGACGTCTTTGATGCCTGGGTCGCCAGCGTCGGGCAGGATCCCCACGCCCAGTACCCGCTGAGTCCCCGGTTCTGTGACTGCCTCGTGATAGACGAGGACTCCCTACGCATGCTCCTCGAGATTCCCGATGAGCCGCCCAGGCTACACGTTGCTGCCGACTCGGAAGAGAAGAGGGTAATGTGCAGTTTCGATACTTTGACTTCCGGCAAGGCTTGCATTGTGTCTATGCTAACTTCAATTTCCAGGGAATGCGCTGTTGCGGCTACGAGTTCTTCTGGTTGCTAGACACACGAGCCGTGCGAATATTCGCCCAGAATCCCGACCGGTCTCCGACCTACCGCGGATGGATGAAGGTGGAAGTCAGGGCGATCATCAATTCTTGGTTTGACAAATGCTCCAGGTTGGAACGAGGAGACTACAACTTGGACTGTGTGCAGAAAGGCGAGGATCCCACGGAGTACTGGTATGATAATTGGTCTTTCTAGATGCATAGATATATTAGGATCGCTTTTTCAGTAGCCACCAAGGAATATACAGCTATTGGTTTGATAGATGAACCACCTCGGCTATCGACTGCTCAGAAAAAGTAGACTTCAGAGTCAGTGACGTTTTGACGCCACCTAATTATTCCTATTGCATTCTGTCAAGGGAGGACAAGAAATATATCGTCCTTCAAGATGTATTGTAGCCCATAAGCTACGACAAAGCACTATACAACTATCAAGACGTGTAACGGTTGGAATATGTGAGGATATTGATATGTACGTGATCCCTTCATACCAGAAGAAGGGATATGTATAAGAAACTAGGTCCTCTGTCATATAGTAATGAGCCTATATATACATTCTGCTTGCCTTCGCGGTAAATCCCTCTTTTTCTTCCGTCTCCGCTTAGACCGACGGATCAGCATTCTCGACCAGCATCTGGACATACTCATCAAACCACACCCCCGCCCTCGGCGCGCCCTCGTACCCGCACTCCCCATCGCTCTCCCCGCCGGGCTTGATCCAGACAATACTGTCCACGTGCGCATTATCGACCGCGGTCCCGGGCCGGATCCCGAACCCCGCGGGCGACACGTTGCACCAGTCACCCCACTCCTCGCGCGCGCCCGGCGCCGCGACGCGGCCCTGGTCGACGATGAAGCGCGCGGGCAGGCCCTCGGCTTCGAGGAAGGGCGCCAGCGAGTCGGCGTAGTGCGACTCGTCCCACGAGTTGCTCCACTCGGTGAAGTTCTCGCGCACGCTCGCGACGAAGGGGTTGTAGTTGGACACGTTGGTCGAGAAGCCGCGGATCTTGGTGCTGTTGCCGGCGAGGCGGAGGACTTCGCCGAAGACCTTGGCCGCTGTTTTGCGGTGTTGGTGGGAGTTTCTTGCGTGACGAGAAGTGGTGGGGTTACTTACTAGGCTCCAAGTTGTCATCCCAGCCCAGCCAGCCACCGTGGGCTGCGTCGATGTACAGATGAACGTTGGGGAACTGCAGGCTGCGGATCGCCGTCGCGATGCCCTGCTTGTAGACGTCCTGCGCCTTATTGCACAGCTCCACCTCCAGGTTAGTGACGAGGTTGGCGAGGGAGTCGGGCTCGAGGACCACGGCGAACGTCAAGTCCGTCGCGCCGCTGAGCTTGTCGGCCCAGGGGGCGAGGTACTCCTTCTCGTAGCGCTCGAGCCCGCCGTCCTCGGAATCGAGCTCGCCCGCGCTCTCGCCCGCGCTGCAGTCGCGGTCCGGCAGGTTGTACAGGACCAGCCCGACGACCTGGGGCGTGCCGGTCTCGTCCTGGACGGCGCGCGCCGACGCGATGGCCGCGTCGATGTTGGGCAGGGACGCGATGTTGGACACCCAGATGAAGGTGCCGATGTCCTGGATCGCGCGCACTTTCTCGGCGTTGGCGGTGTCGCCGCGGCTCACGAAGGCGTCGTGCGTCTGGTCGAGCTTCGCGGCCCAGTCGGGGTTCGCGAACAGCTTCTTGCCCTCGAAGGGATTCACGTCCTGGCGCCTGAAGTGCGGCCGGGACGCGGAGGTGGATGGCTGGCTGAAGCGGAGGGGCTTGGCCGTGACAGTGGCCGCGGCCGTCAAAGCCATAAACACGTCGATTGCGCGCATCGTGGTGAAAGTATGTATGCACAAGACTGACAGGGAGCGCCAGGGTTTCAAAGCCTACAGAGCTCTAGAAGGCAGTAAGAAGGTGGTAGACGGGCGCAAAGAGTAGAGCAGTGAGCAACGGGAGGTGCCATGACCTAGTCCGTCTTATATCAAGTCTATGCTCCCCCTTCTCAAACTCCTTAATCAACCTCGCAATGCAACGCGGGATCGACATAACGTCGCAATCTCGGGAGGTCAGCCGCAGATGTGATCCACTGCCCAGTGCTTGTCACGGCCTTGGATGCGGCATCCCGCGCACTATATAGGTAAATAGTGGTGACCAGAAGAGGTGCCACGGTAATGAAGTTGAGATGCGGAGGGTGATTGCCCGATTGAATCAGGCTATGATCTGCCGGTTTGCGCCAGGTAGACCGCGTTTAGGGACGGACAAATTACGTGCATAAGGGGGAACACTCCATGCCAAGCATGCAGCCGAGATCCAGATTGAGTGCTGCAGAACCACACCCAAGCATTCTGGACGGGATGCTCGATCCGGGAGCCCGCCGTAACGTAATGATCAACACATCTTCAGATCGGAACTCGGCTATTTTCTGGTCCATGTTTCCACATAGTATACATGATTGGTCAACCCGCCCTGAGCGATCCCGGGTTCCGTGGACCGCAGCTGAATAGACTCAACTTTGCATGTGACGTACATCTTCTTCGTGTGGAATTTGAGGACTGGACTCTCTCCATATGCATTTCTCGGTAAAGACTGTTTATTTGTCTCTCATTTGGCTTTTCTTCGATACTTTCACAACCAGCATTGGATCTTCTCCTGTCCAAGAGCAATGTAAGTTACCTGCTTCACAGGTCGCAAGTCGGTTCGGACCGGCCATTGCTAGCCAAGCCTCTGTAGGCTAGCCTGCCGCATCTTGGCCTGGAACTTCTCCTCATCAATGGAGTCCACGTCGCCATCATTATCCATACTCCCCTTATTACCGAGCGTACTAAGCGCCCGCACATCCTCATCCCGAACCAAAGGCAACTGCCCAACCGCACGCCCATCAAGCAAGACCGTCCGGCGGTGGTTGGGCGCGGGGCGACTAAACCGGTTGTACGCGACAAAGTACTCGTCGTCGGACGAGTCCGGGCGCGTGTTGGCCGGCGCCGGGACGTGCATGCTCTTGCGGTACACCTGCACCGCGTCGTCGGCGACGGGCGCGACTCCGTACCGCCGGTACAGCGCGTCGAGGGCCGGGATGCTGAGGCCGTGCATGACGATGCTGAAAAGCACCAGGAAGTAGACCGAGGGGACCAGCGCGCGCAGCAGGGCGGCTTCGCCCGCGTCGGCTGTGGCGAGGGAAGGGAAGAGGTGCTTGGTGTGCTCGACGTAGAAGACGGCGCCGACGCCGATGGGGCCGAACTGTTTCGATGGAGTAGAGGCCAGGTCAGTAAGTTCGCACGCAAGAAATGGAGGGATTGGGGAGTCAAACTTACGTAGCCCATGAAGATGGCCTCCTTCCAGGACTTGATGCATGATGGCATGGCTTTGTACATGATCAACAAGGCGGGGATGCGGCGGAAGAACAGGACTAGGAAGCCGAGACCAATCAGGCGAGGTAGAGTAATCCCGGTGCCGTCGGGGTCGTGGAATGTCTCCCATGGCATGATGACGCCAACGTACATGAAGCCAAGAAAGTTGAGCAGAACGTCGATGCTGCCGTTGACCTCGTCGTGGCGTTCCAGAGTCTCCTTTAGGTACTCGCCGTCCCAGTTGAGGGCGACGCCGGCAACGAAGCATGCCAGGAGGTCATTGGTGCCGATGGCGCCGCATGTACCAATGATGAAAAGCTAGGCGATGATCAGTCACCGAGGTATATCTTAGAGTCACAGACTTACAGCCAGTGCCACTGGGAATAGGAGATAGCTCTCCGAATCGATCCAGCGGCGCTTCAGGAAGAACTTGATGGCCTTCCCAGCGCTGAATCCGACGAGCGCACCGTAGGGAACGGCCATGATAACGACGTAGAGCCACGTCTCGACGACCCAGTCAATCATCGCCTTCCCAAAGCCGCCGTCGAGGCGACCCACATCGCCGGCCCGCTTGACCAGCTCTTCGACCATGCCAACGAGCTCACGCTTATGTTCGGCGCCGTGGCCCGCGGAGGTGACCA
Source organism: Apiospora hydei (assembly GCF_038363865.1). Taxonomy (NCBI): domain Eukaryota; kingdom Fungi; phylum Ascomycota; class Sordariomycetes; order Amphisphaeriales; family Apiosporaceae; genus Apiospora; species Apiospora hydei. The sequence goes on from NW_027117369.1 coordinate 2,187,347, forward strand.
CGCCGGGCAGCTCAGTATGACGCATCAGGTTGGTCGCGAGCATGAGGAAAGGGAATCCAAACCCATCATTGGCACCCGCCTCCGCCGAGATGACCTCGCGCAGGGGCCGGGCAACATACATATCCGCAAAGGGCCCTTTGGCAATGGCCTGGCTCAGCACGGGATCCGTACTCGTCACGCACGCCCCGATGGCCAGCGCCGCGAGCAGCGTGATCTTGGGCACCGTGGCCATCAGGCACGCCGTCGTGCACAGCCACATGAGGGTCATGATGGGCAGCAACAGCACGGCCATGCTGCGCCAGTTGGCCGCGACGTACTTGGCGGGCAGCTGGTAGCCCGCGATCAGCAGCTGCACGCTGATCATGACGCGCATGAAGCCCAGTGTGATGGCCGACTTCTGGTCCTCGGACAGGTCCCCCGGGCCCCAGCGCGTGTGGTTGAGGAAGTTGGCGAGTAGGGGGCCGAGGACGATGCCGATGCACATGGCGGGTACTGTTAGTCAGGCATGGCACGCGTTAGTTAGGGTATGTGCATATGTTTAGAGTGATCCGAGAGTGAGCACTGTCATCTGTAGCGATGGTCTCATCATGGGTGTGCTTGTGTAATGATAACCAGGATAATGGATGTGGTGTGCTGCGAGGCAACGCTCGGCAGGGGCAGAGAGGCTCTGGGCATGCAGGTAAATGGGCTGATGAGAGCCAACTTACAGGCTTCGCCGAGGAGGGCCTTGCTCTTGATGAGGACCGAGAAGAGACCATATAAAGTGATATAGCCGCCTGTTTTACCAAAGTCAGTCAACGTGAACATGTTCGCGCAAGGTTCGCACTGGAGCTGACCGAGGACGGCTATCACTATGTTCAACTCGCTCACGTCGAGGGTCGGCATCTTTCTCAGTGCAAGAGCTTCCGTTCAGGAGCGCTCAGAGATAGAAAGTGGTCCAGAGTTATATGTGGATGAGAAGGGATAAGGCTTGATGAATTATAACCAGGTGACCAAGGCCGGGGTTATGCGAGCTCCTTCACGTTCTTAAGCAATACTCTAGGATGGCAGAGGGTAGCCAAAGGGAGGATGAGGGTGCGAATGGCGATCTACACCACGTAACAAATACCAAGACTGGAGGACGGGAACGAACGAACAAGCCAAGTAACAGACAAGAAATAAGGGAAATGAACCACCTGGGCTCCAAGAAATAAAAGAGCGAACCAATAACTCGTACTACCGTGATGACGAGAAGGTTAAGCCAAGGTGAACAGGATTCAGGTTGGAAGGAGCGAGGCTCTCCCGGCTAATAAAGGGCTCATGGCATGGTAATCAGCGGTGAACGGGCGACCCCAAGAGTTTGGTTTCTATTCTTGTACCTGACTGATAGCGCTTCCATCATATCTCCTGGCTGCGATGTCAACTGTTGCTTTTGGTGTTTCGAAATTTCCTGTACACGGCCTCTTAAAAGGTGGCAGGGCTTCTGCAACACAGAGAGGATATTAGCAGCGGATCTTTCGCTACGGGCTACGGGCGCCAATGTTGCGGCCGAGGAAGATAGGCCTTTGGGCAGGGGCGCGGAAGTGTTTTGGCAAAGGCCTCATCCCGAGCGTGTTGATGTGGTAAGTCAGCAATGACACGCGGGAAACGAGGAAATTGTCCAAGACTGTCGATTTCTTGTCATGTTCGAACACCCATGTGCGATTGGACTAGTGGCGTGCTTGGTCATCACGGCGCCCGCCGACAAGGCTCGGGTTCGAAACCTATTGACTGGGAGGCAGTTTCTGGTGTATTTGCTTCCGCAACTTTTCTTTTATTGCATGTCTGGGGGGGCTGCTCCTTGGTCATGGGCAGCAGTGGTGTGTTGTGGGTTGGGCGGCAGCACAAGCCGAGCCGGATCACGGCAACGACACGGAGTCGGCCAAGGCTTGTCGTCGGCGGTTGGCGCATAGGCCAAGCACACGCGAACCCACCCTGATGACGCGTAGCCGAGAGTCCCTAGGGTAGGTGAGCGCTTTCCCTTCCGGAAGTCACCAACCATTGAGATCCGACAGTTGCGTATTGGCGGTCATTTGTTGCTCTCAGTTCCTGACTAACATCGCTAAGCAATCTGTAAGAAGACAGATATTTACAGGAACAACACTGATGTGCAATATATCACATAACCATATAAGCATGGGCCTTGGAGGTCTACAAGCTTTTACAGGCTTACTTTTCCTTTCAACCACTGCATGTGAATACGATGCTTGCAGCGAAATTTTGCCTTTTCAGCTGAGTTGATGGCTCAATATACCGGTCAGCAGCTCTTCCAGCGCACATCAAACGAAACGGTATGACTATGTGCAACCAATAAGAGTTATTTTATTGAACTTGTTAGTCACAGGTCATTGGTGAAGAGGAAGATGCAAGCTATGTCATGGCTGAAGACATGGTGTGGCTTCTTGGTAGGCGGATGACCTCAGAGATGATTTATTAAGCCGAGTGCTTTAGAGTACACCTTTAGGCTCTACGTTAACAACGAATGTAGATACTTCCCATAACTTATCCGAGACCACCAAAAAGGGATCAGTGTCCTGCTTCCGGTGCCAGAATACCGCTCTGTTGGAGATCATCAGGATTATTCAGCAGCAACAACAGGTATGACATGCATATCCGGACGCACCTGGTTGACGCAGAGATCTGCCACACATACTTCACCAATTCAAAACGTACTTCGCTTCCCAGTCTACTCGATCTTGGCTTTCCCAATTGAGACTCAGGGGTAGGTGCCTCTCCCTGGGTGCCGCATGCCCAGGACTCGGCAGACAGTCTTATCAAACGGGACTACCGAGTACAAAGATACCAGTGTTTCCGGTGGATCGTAGCTGACCCCCTTCAAGTACTCTTTGGAATATCATAAATTGCCAGCTACCGGGATGTTCATCGGCTGCGGTCGGCCGGCGCTGTCTCCGGCCAGCCCAGCCTTTTCTCCATAGCCCATTCGTCTACGTTTAAGCAGTCTTTCAATTAGCCTAGTTGCTTTGTACTGTGTGAGCGACATCAGAGACATTCTGCTTTATTCAGTACAATATTCGCTCTCTAGTCATACATCAGTTATCGGAAGCCTCGTCTTCACTCGGCCATGGCTTGTCAATACGCTCTACATCAGGATCATGCCCCCTAGCGTCTCTCGCATCATGGCCTGCTCGATTTCGTAGTTGCGGTGGCCAGGAGCGACTTCGGGTATCCAGTGGCCCGTCTGCTGAAACTCCAAGGGCCCCGTTGGCCCGTTGCGCCATATGCACCACACGTACTGCTGCTGCCAGGAAAAGACGACGGGGAGGTTGTCATTGCGTCGGCTGTGGCGTCGGCCTTGTTGCCACAGCTGTGCACGCTTGTATCCATCCGGGCCGTAGGTCTGCATGAAGAGGGGCATGATGTGCATGAAGATGACCCGTTCGGCCACTTCCTTTTCGGAAAACTTGCACGTCTTGCCCGGCCAGAGTTGGTACTCGGGCGAGGATGGGCTCACGGAGGGGACCTGCAGCGTCTGGTTCGGAGAATGTTTTAACACGTCGGCCAGAGCATACCAGGGGAGGTTCTCTCTGAGGCTGGCCCATCTGTAGTGGGCGGCACCTTGTCCTTTGGTGAGGCCGCTGCCGCCGACAGGATAGGGACGCTCCGGGACCACAGTGATCCAGAGCAGGGCCGCCTGGTTGTCGGGCCCGACCTCCAAGGTGGCTTTCGTGTTTTTCCGTTGGAAGACGCTGGTTCCGTATACATCACGGACGAGGCGGCTCTCGTCTGGCTCCCACAGCTTGTCGCCCAGGGGCGGGTGGTTGTTGGTGACGGCCCCGTGCATGGCGAACAGGCGCTGCTGGCCGGACAAGATGGGGCCTCGGGCGCGGGCGTCCTGGACGATGGAGGCGCGCATCTTTTGATACAGTTTGATCTTGAAGAGTTGCTGGGGCTCAGTGTTGACCATCTTGCGGTGCTCAAAGCGCTCGCCCCGACGCTTGTCATACGTGCGGACGAAAGCCTGGGACTCGGGCAAGTAAGAAATGAGTGGCGATCTGTGCGTGTCGACAAAGTTAAATAACTTGGCAATCTGGCCCGGGAGAGGAGTCCCCGTAACGGACGGTGCCTCGGTCGGGGCTGTGGCCCTTTTTTGCGCCGGACCCGACGCATGGTTCGGGTGCTGGCTTGCGGTGGTGTGGTTGGCCTGCGTATGAGAGGGCCTCGCAGCGCCTCGTGTTTCCGGCAGTTGGCGATCCTTGCCAGTAGGGAGCTTTGCCTTATCGCTAGCGCTGGCAGCAGAGCTCGCGGAAGATCCATGGCGCTGCTGGAGTGCAAGATGCGAGCCGTGCAGGGACAGCGACCGCGTCGCAGCCCGAGTTGGATCCCGCACGGCTCCCAGCCAAGTCGACCGTTGCCGCAGCCATGGGCGCATCATGGGGCGGTATGATTTTGCAGTGAATCACGAGTTCCAGGAGCGGTTTGTCCTTGGTCTTGGGTCTGGAGAAGGTATTGATGGATGAGATTTCAATTGCGGCGAGTCTGCTTAACGCATTTTGCACTAGCCCGGGCAATTTGCCCGGGGATTTGGCACCCACTCACGGACCTTTCTCCTTCGGCATGGATTGACGACTCGCGAATGTCGTCGATCCGATGAGTCAAACATCCATCTTCTGATTGTAGAACACAAAATGCATATATAATACCAGTCCCATGGGGTATGGACCATGCGCACATGCACAATTCGGATAGTTTGGGGATATGCTCTCATTACGCCGTAGTACTCCTGTTGCCTCAGCTGAGATGAGGAGGCCCCACCCCGACGATGGCCAGCTGAGAAGAGCCAAGACGGGTGAGCTGGAAAAGGAAACGAACACAACGGAGAATTGATCATATGTTATGAGTCACTATATTAATCTCTGAAATCACATCAGAATATTCTTCCGGACTTTCAATCAAATTTCCACATCACCCTGTCGGGGAACTGTGCTCGCCGCGTCGACGCCTCCGACCCCTTAGCTCTCGCCATTATGCCAATTGCGGAGCATCGCCATGTGCATTTGGGATCCCCGGGTCTGATCCGCGTGCTGGACCTGCTTCCATCTCGATGTAGGCTCCGACAAGCCCCACTAGATAGCCCCGACACCACATCCTCCAGTTGCTCCAAGACCCTTGGTTCACCAGAGTCTGGATAGTCCAGGAGGTTGCTTTCGCCCGCTCTGCGATCGTCAGTTGCTATAGCTTAGAGATACCCCATGATCTTCTAGCCTGTGTTATTGGGGGCTATCTCGGTCGCCGCCATCACTCCGGTAGAGTGGTTCGGTTCCGCTTCGAGGACGAGCAGTCACTCGGGCCACTCAGCCACGGCTCACTCGCATATAGAATCCGAAGGGGGAAATCGGCCATGTCAAAGCAGGTAAAGATCTTTTGTTGCCTCCCCTATTTGCGATGCAGACCCCAACGACAAGATCTTCGGGCTTTATGCTGTATTATGGAGCTAGAGGGTCGAGTTGGCAACCCATGGTTACCACAAAGTCGTCACTCAGGAATTCCAGAAAGTCGTGGTGTCTTTCATACAACATTAGTGAAGCGAGTGGGACGTATCAAGACAGCACTAACATGCTCCTTAAACGAGCCCCAGCATGTAATCGAGCCCGAGCAGTTCACCGACCACATCCGGCTAGCCCAGGAGTGGTGCCAAGCTAACATCCAAGAGCTTGGTGACTATTCGGCAGAGTCCCTTGATCACCTGTTCTGTTCGGACAATTCGTATGTAGAGGATCGGGGGCATACCCCGACGTTGAAGACACTGCCGCAGTCCTCCGGCCCCCTGGATCGCAGCCTCGGGGCTATCACCGACGCTTGATATCCTCTTTTGCGGGATATCATGATTCTTCCACAAATTCCATCGAATCCAAACTGTGCAGCACCAAGGGATCGATTTTCAGATTGTCACCCCGGCATATCTAGAAGGAGTAATGAAGAGGGAGCTGTGGCCAGAGGAAGAGGCTATTTGGATACGATCACCTTGTTATGAGGGCTGGTCGAGCAGCGTGACGCGGAAACAAGAACATCCTACAAAATGGACGATTAGATGCACCCAGGGTGATGGCGGGGAATCGAATAAAATACCAGCACTTAGTCCATTGATCCAAAAAAATTATCCCATTTCTTTCACTAAGGTACAGTGGCATAAGCGTCATGTATATACAGCATTTATACAAGTTTATACGATCTTGATTCCTCTCGCAACTCGGAAGAAATACGGCTTGCCAGGTTATCACTTCCTGGCAGAATCACCCCTGGGCTGTCTAAATCTGAACCACCAGTTTACGGAGGCGTTCAAGTGGCCATCTTCACGAACACTTTTGACGCTGTGCCACCATCCCTTGGGGATGAAGAGACAGTCATGGGGGCCCAGTGTGGCTTCTTGAACATCTTTCGGGGCATCAACGCCCCAGACAGCATCGTGAAGGGCAGCTCTCTCAGGACCCTCCATCATCTCGGTACCCCTGATTCTTGAGTTGCTGGCAGAACCGATGGCATTCTGCACCTGCATGAACACGTTCCCGCCAGGCCCTGGCGGGAGGAGCCGCAGCGTCTTCTGGCCGACTAGCTGCATGAAAAAGTTCGGGTTGGGATCCCTGTGCCACGGCGTGTAGGTCGGCTCCAGACCGAGCCATATACTGGTGTTGTAGACATCGCAAGGTGTGGCAGGACACCGCAGGAGTTTGGGGGCCTCTAGGTCGAGTTGGAGCTCAGGGGGAAGCTCGTTGATCGGCATCTGGGCAATGTACAAGCGCTTGTAGCGCATCTTGCTGTCTTTCTGTTGGGCATTGAACTCCATGGCTTTTGATAGCAGACCAATAGGCGCAGTGAACTGACTGAAGCGAGTTTGGTTCTCCTTACCCGGGCTGTCCGGAGCAGAATTTAATGTCTTGTCTCCTTGGAGCCAGCTCATGAAATTGGCACGTGCTACATCGTCCTCGATGCCTGTTCTCACATATTCATAGGGCATCTCAGGGGTAGTTGGGTTCTCGGTGAGCTTGGAGCCAAGGATAATAGCGCCGTGCTCATTCCGGTGAAACCATGTCGAGACCGAGGGCCTTAGGTAGTCGCGTATGACCAAAGGTTCTTGCGCGACATAAACCTGGCCATAGAATGTAGCTTCGTCGATGGAGTTGTCGACTGACCGAATAGTGCTGACGGACCTCACGTGGGAGCGACTGGCTGGTGCTTGTGTAAGTCCATAGGCGCGCATACGAAATGAACAGTCGACCCTGTTATAACTCCGCCATGGCTGAGCTGACCTCAGTGTGACCAAAGGCCTCATACCGTTGGTGAGGATACTGGCCAATTGAAACCAAGCAGGTAGGTAGGGATGGCGACCAAAGATCAAGAGCAGAGCCACCGTGAAGAAAGGTGCACCATCATACAAATGCAGACTCAGGCTAATTCCAATTTAAGAAAGTCGCAGATGTATTGACAGGAAATAACTCTTCATAAACACAGAAAACAGAAAATGCATGCCTCTGACAACCGGGGCCATCCCAGATGAGGTCAGTGACTGTAGAAAGGCAGTGAGTGAATGGAATGATTGAGAGAGCTCCGATAAGCGATAAGAAGGCCGCAACCACCTGGCTCCACCTGGCGGCAGCTGCAGGACCCGGATTGACCTTTGGTTCTTGACAGTCCTTGTCTGCAAGCACCGGCCACGCGAAAAAGCACAGCAGCAGCTGGGGCGGCTGGACACAAGCTGATTCGCAGCCCAACAGCAAAAAAGACTGGGACAATCCGCCAAGCAATTACATCCACCACAACATCACATCTGCTTAATACCCATCCATATCTTCCATCCGCGCCAGGCATCAATAGATGCCACTGCCGCTACCAGGTCAATCGTCCCAGACCAGCCCGACTTCTTCCCGCGTCATGCGCACATCATAGTTCCCCAACCCCAATTCCCTCCCTCTCTCCCACACACCCTTATCGCTGGCTGCCGGCGCGGGGTTGCCCATCCTAATCGCAACGAAACCAGACGTCGACAAGACCCCTCCAAGCATCAACACTGGCATTCTCACCAAGCCTGAGCCCTGCTTGGTCCACCTCGGACACCATGTCGACCTCTTCAGGAACCCCTGAGTCCTGGATCTCCTCCTTCTGCTCCCTCCTGGGCCACGAGTATTTCGCTGAAGTCTCTGAAGAATTCATCGAGGATGATTTCAACCTGACTGGGTTGCAAACCCAAGTGGCCATGTACAAGGAGGCCCTGGAGGTAAATTGATATCCCCGACCCGGAACGCTCCTGTCGCATGCTGACCGCCGCCGTGCGTAGATGATTCTCGATGTCGAACCCGAAGACGACGAGGACGAAGAGGAAGAGGAGGAAGAAGAAGAGGACGAATCGATAGAAGGAGGCGACAACCGAATGAGGCAGGGCGAGCGGAGAAACCACAGTCGCATCGCCAGTGACCTCTCCGTCATCGAATCCTCCGCCGAGATGCTGTACGGACTGATCCACCAACGATTCATCTGCTCCCGCGCTGGCATTCAGCAGATGTCAGAGAAGTACGAGCTGGGTCACTTTGGTATATGCCCACGCAGCAACTGCGAACAGGCCCGCACTCTACCCGTCGGCCTGTCGGACATCCCGGGCGAGGATACCGTCAAGCTCTTCTGTCCATCCTGCCTGGACGTTTACGTTCCGCCTAACAGTCGCTTCCAAACCGTCGATGGCGCCTTCTTTGGTCGTACCTTTGGCGCACTCTTCCTGCTCACCTTCCCCGAATACGATCTCACGAAGCGAGGCGCAGACGTGCTTGCCGGCACCCGCGTCACCGAGGACGACAAGGATATGCTGAACGGCATGTACGTCTGCAACATAGCTCCTGGCCTCGGCACCAGCAAGATCTACCAGCCCCGCATCTACGGCTTCCGCGTCTCCGAGGTCGCGCGCTCGGGTCCGCGTATGCAATGGCTCCGAGATAAGCCTGACGACATGTCCGAACTGGACGAAGCCCGCCGTTTCGTGGAAGATAACCCCGACAGCGAGGATGAGGACGACGCCAGCATGAATCTACACGGGAGGCCCATACGGCGGCTACGAGCACGCAGACGGCAGGGCCAGGGTGGCCAGAACGGAAGTCCCATGGCAGTCGAGCAAAACGGGGTCGAGTCGGAGCTGTGATAAGATCGCGCATGCAGTTTTTGACTCATGAACACGAACTACATATCTACCTAATCACTCTATACTGGTTTCCAGCATGGAAACATTTTGAGTCCTCTATGCCAGGACTTACGGCGTTGACGTACGAATGCCGACTCTACTTGGTTACGGCACTTTCTCCTCGCATCTCGGTGCCCCTGGTACCAAGGGGCACGATGATCCGGGGCCCGGTGCGTTGACAATGGATCGGCATGAAATACACAGATATACACAAACACACACAGCGCACCCTCTCCGCCATGCCAAGCAAGGCGACCTAGACTTCTCCCGCATCAGTGGTGTTATAAGGATTTGAGAAATGTCTTTTGGTGAGGTCGGCGTCTACCTCGAGTCTAGGTTAGAATTCTGATGATGGTGCCAGAACGGGGTCAAGGTGTAGAACACAGGCCCCTGTTGAATAACAAACGCAGTTGAGGACACGAGATGGCAGTTGCTTTCCGCAGACACCATCCGGCGGCAAACCGAAATCATAGATAGCGTTTGTTCACTATAATCTACCTACCTCTTATTTTTGCATCTGCATTCCGTGTTTTAGTTTTTGTAATCCTGCATCACCCCTGGTCATGTTAGAAGTTAAGGGGTTTGGGGACTCCTGCACGTAAGCCAGCAACGCTACGCGGTACCTCGCCTCTTCCTATACCGCACCCGTTTGAACCTACCTATATTTAGACTACTGGTATATATTATTTGTCTCCACGTCGTTGCATAGCAGGCTCTTCGAGTTTGCTACGAGAAGGTGCTGCACAGGATTCGCGATGTATGCGTGTACAAAGTGGCAAGTGACTTGTAGAATGCCTCATGGGTAGATTCCCCAGTTCCCGGTTGGCATGAGGAGGCAAACGCGTCCCATCGCCTTGCAAGACAAAAGTCCATAATGAAGAATATAATTTCCTACATACCCAGATAAGGCGCCCCTGACGGTGTTCATTGGGTAGATCAAGACCGCGAAGGAGAAAAACAAACAAAACAAGGGTCTGACCGGTGGGCAACGGTAATGCGGTAAATCAGCCTGGCTCCATGACACGGTTATCTTGCTTGGGCGGAGACAACATGACTCGGGTCATTCGAGGTGGAGCCTGTCGTCTTCAAGTACCGTCAGCTTCTGCTTCTGGTTGTCGTTATCGAATGGACGCGCACAGAGGACATAACAAGGCCCAAAATCTGTCCCGGTGCGGGTGTGCAAACAAACACCGGATATTGATCGATTATGTGTCAATGCCCAACCCTCTCATCGCGAATGTTCCCAGATACGCATGCATGTGTCACTGCGGCGGTAAATACGACCTCGGACAGGAAGTGCAATTGAATGGTCTACTGGAAGGACTAAAATGCCTAGTTCAGTTTAATATGCCGGTTCTTTTTGAGTCACCCGGTGTGGGTTGGAGCTATGCATCCTGGTAATACCCCAAGCCGTTTGCCATCGACTTGATACCATATCCATCTCTTGGACGTTCTGATCGATTGAAGACGTTGCCAGCACGTAATAACCTACATACGCTGCACCCATCGCTAATGTTCGGTTGATCAACGGGTATACACCGGAAGCTAACAGTTGATCAGCGTTCCAGAATCGGCTGCTCGGGGATCGGGGCGTTGAAACTATCCGCGACACCGCCAAAGCTGAATAATCCCAACGTACATATCTGGACCCGGTTGCTTTCCCCGGGGCCTTCAATGCTCCACCATTTCTTGCGCATTCAGCAGTGGTCACTGGATAATCTGTCTTCCACCCTCGACCACCCTTTTATTTTTGCCTTTCTCCCCCACCTAGGGAGGCAGGCACCAGTGTCAGGCACCTTAACGCTTATCTGATCGTCTAATCTGAGGAAGCGTCCATCTGAACCACATGCTAGATTGGTGTGGTGCAGGTGCCCGCGGCTCCGCGGCTCCGTCCGACGCGTACATGCGTGGATGTGTGTGAGGTATGCGTCTTGGCTTCTTGAAACGTATTACGTGCTTTTTCCTACCTTTCCTACCAGATTGGCCGCGCACTTTCCTTCCCACCGGGGGGTCATCATTGTGATTCATCGGCAGCAGAGCAGGTGACGAGATGAGAGCCCCGGAGATAAGCATCAAACCGTTACTGCCGTTTCTTTTCTACCTCTCCGTACATCGTGCGCGCGCATATCTGCGGTGTTGCAAACCTGACCAACAGGACCGTGTCACGACAGCCAAGTATATTAACGTTTCTTTTTCTTCACCGATTAATGGCTCTTCGGGCGGCTCGTCAATTTCTTGGCATCAGGTGTCAAGACGAAACATGCATGCGGAGGAGACAACGGTTGACGTTCGCAAGAATGTTGTACGAACTGCATGCAAGGTGATGTGCTTTTGAACGATAGGTACGTGATTTGATATGTGCATTGCAGCCACATACAGCCGGGTACATGCCTTGCCTTACAGATACATCATACGTATCATGTGACATTTGCTGGGGCAAAAGCCGAGGCCGGACCGGAACGTTGACCAGGTCGATGTGTCGCTCAATTCAGTCCATTATCCATTCTGTTGGAAATGGAGTGAATCATTCTCACTCATTCGCCCGGGCGGAGGGTCCAGGCACAGAGGCACCCGTCCAAAGTCCCCCTCCACCTAGTCCACCAACCGACGCACCCCTGCCAGGACCAAATTGTTCCGCAGGCTTCTGAGCTTCTGTGGGTGCCGATCCAGCGATACGATACTATGCCCCATCCGAAAGCAATACTGCATGCGACGACTCAATACCTGACCACCACCCCAAAAGTCGGTAAAAGGCAGTCATCAAGTCATGGACCTTCCGCATCTGGCGGCTCTGGTCGTCTCTTCATTGCTATTCACTTACATCAATACATGCCTGCCTAGGTGTGTTCGATACACGTAGCCTACCTGTCTTGCAAGCAAAACACAGCGCCGGTTTGCCGCGGGAACCGACTCCCAACGGGGACGGGAGGGAAGGGTTGCCACGCTGGGCAAACCGGGCCTAGTTACGGCCGGCAAGACTAGGTAGGTTGTCAGCAACAGGATGCCATTCCCAGAGGAGGCAAAAGGGTGCAAAAGCGCATCTGCGCATTGCGGACGCATGGCAGACAAAGGAAGCCCTGGAATTCGTCCGGTGGGAGGAGACCAACTCCACCGAGATGCCTACGCTCACTCTCGCTAATGCCGGGTGGTCAGCGGTGTTAGGCTCTAAGCTCCGTATTTGGTGGGGTAGAGTGGCTACCGTTCCAGCAATTCCTCAGTCCCGTTTCGATGCAGGGCCAAAGGGAAACAAGAGGCAGTACAAGCGAGCAGGGATTATTTTTCTTCACTTCAGATTGCAGACAGGCTCCCCCAATAATTGCCTGCCGTCGCCGTTGACCATCCACTCCGCACCAGGGGCAAAGCAAGTGATTGGTAATCCCGCCTTCGGTATGCCAGTCCGACCAAAGGGATCATAACTCGGAAGCTCCTCCCACTTCACGGTGCAACCCAAGTCGTTACTTCCCTCAAGAACCTGGACCGTCCCGCACATTACTGTGTGAGTGAGTGAGTGAGGCCTTCGTCAGTTGGACTTCCATTTTCGCCCGTCATTCCTTCCGTAAATGCCCCATCCATTCTTCTCGCCATAGATTCAAACTCTACTCTCCTTTTTACCCCCAATTCCGAGCCCAGGACTACCTTGCCGTCGGTTGGTTCGAGAGAGCGTCGCAAGACCACCAGCGCCGCAGCTGTCGCATTCTACTCGTCATACAAGTGGTCCCCTCGCCAACCAGTCCTATATTTACATCTCGGGCACCACGACAAAGACTTCGACAACGCAGTAGGGCGCGCATCGCAAGCGCGACGACACTCCAGAGATGGAGGGGAACGCCACGGAGAAGGAACACCACGCCGGTGTCACTGGCGACACCAATGCCGCCGCCGCCCCGCAATCGCATGAGAAAGGCACGAGGCCATCGACTGGAGCAACCGCCACAGCAGATCTCGAGGAACAGCGCGAACGAGCCCGCCAGAACAACCCCCATGGAACGTCGGATACATACAATGGCGTCTCGGTCGAGCAGGCCCAGGCCGACTTCGCCGAGCTGCAGCGCTCAATGTCGGGTCTATCCCGGGCCAGTCGCACTCGCAGCCACCAGAGCCATGCCAGCCGCCGCGGAACAGTCACGGATGTCGAAAAGGGCGAACCCGAGACGGCTGTGGGCTCTCTGACTGACTCGCCGATTTCCAACTCCACGGACGACATGTTCGATCTGGAGACGGTTCTGCACGGAGGATTGGAGGCCGAGCGCGAGGCCGGCATCAAGCCCAAGCACATCGGCGTCTACTGGGACGGCCTGACGGTCAAGGGAATGGGCGGCGCCGAGAACTTTGTGCAGACCTTCCCGGACGCTTTTGTCAACTTCATCGACTACTGGACTCCCTTGAAGTCGCTTCTCGGCTTCGGCCCCAAGGGCAAAGAGGTCACCATCCTCGACGACTTCCGCGGCCTCGTTAAGCCCGGCGAGATGGTCCTCGTACTCGGTAAGCCCGGTTCCGGCTGTACCACCTTCCTCAAGTCCATCACGAACCAGCGCTACGGCTACACGGCTGTCAACGGCGACGTTCTCTATGGCCCCTTCACCGCCGAGGAGTTCGACAAGTACCGTGGCGAGTCCGTATACTGCCAGGAAGACGAGGTTCACCACGCGACCCTGACCGTGGAGCAGACCCTGGGCTTCGCTATTGACGTCAAGACCCCAAAGAAGCTGCCGGCTGGTGTGAACAAGACCAAATTCAAGGAGGATGTCATCACTATGTTGCTGAAGATGTTCAACATTGAGCACACCCGAAACACCGTCGTGGGCAATGCGCTCATCCGCGGTGTTTCTGGTGGTGAACGCAGTAAGTATCCTTCCTGACCCTAGGTTCTTCTTCAACTGTCAATTGCTCTTTGCGCCACCGACATCATTGGCGCGATCGCAAGACGATCATTGGTTAACCCCACTTTTCCCTTACAGAACGTGTTAGTATCGCGGAGATGATGATCACCAACGCCTGTGTCCTTTCATGGGACAACAGTACCCGAGGTCTTGATGCATCCACGGCTCTCGATTTCGCCAAGTCGCTGCGCATTCAGACCAACCTGTACAAGACTTCGACCTTCGTCTCGCTCTACCAAGCTTCGGAGAACATCTACCGGGAGTTCGATAAGGTCCTTGTCATCGACGAGGGCAAGCAGGTCTACTTCGGCCCTGCCAACGAGGCCCGCGCCTACTTCGAGAGCCTCGGCTTCGCGCCCAAGCCGCGACAGACGTCGCCCGATTATGTCACCGGCTGCACCGACGAATGGGAGCGGGACTACGCCGAGGGCTACCCCCCCGCCAACGCGCCCCACAATGCCGAGACCCTTCGCGAGGCCTTCAACAAGTCGGCCCACGCTGCCCGCCTCAGGGAGGAGATGGAGACCTACAAGGCCAGCCTGCACCAGGAGACGGAGAAGCACGACGACTTCAAGGTCGCCGTCCTCGAGAGCAAGCGCAGCGGCGCCAAGCACTCCGTCTACAGCGTCGGGTTCCACCTCCAGGTCTGGGCTTTGATGAAGCGCCAGTTTGCGCTCAAGCTGCAGGACAGGACTGCCCTGATTATCAGCTGGATTCGCACAATCATTATCTCCATCGTCTTGGGTGTAAGTTTATCTCATCTTGCCGGCTTTAAAAGTGGGACTAGGGGCTACTTGCTAACAAAACAACCCCTCCCCCTTTTAGACCCTCTACTATCAACTTGGACAAACCTCTGCCAGCGCCTTCTCGAAGGGAGGTCTACTGTTCGTCTCATTGTTATTTAATGCCTTCGAGGCATTCAGCGAGTTAG
This sequence comes from Apiospora hydei, assembly GCF_038363865.1. Classification (NCBI taxonomy): domain Eukaryota; kingdom Fungi; phylum Ascomycota; class Sordariomycetes; order Amphisphaeriales; family Apiosporaceae; genus Apiospora; species Apiospora hydei. Next base: position 2,202,357 of record NW_027117369.1, read on the forward strand.
CGGGAGTGATGACGGGACGCGCGATTGTCAACAAGCACAAGGCTTACGCCTTTCATCGGCCAAGCTCCCTCTGGATCGCACAAATATTCGTCGATACTGCCTTCAGCGCTGTTCGCATTCTTGTGTTTTCAATCGTGGTGTACTTTATGTCCAACCTGACGAGAACAGCGGGGGCGTTCTTTACCTTCTACCTCATGTGAGTTTGACTCTTCCTGTCTAAGGGGGATGAAGGCTATGAGTGACCTGGACTCGGCTGTACTCCGTCCTGGAACAGATACCTTCTTCCGTGGAAAACGACTACTGACACAGAGTCGATAGGATCATGGTGGGAAACATCGCAATGACTTTGTTCTTCAGAATTGTCGGTTGCGTGAGTCCCGATTTTGATGTCGCGATCAAGGGAGCTGTAATTGTCATTACCCTATTCATACTCACCAGCGGCTACTTGATCCAATACCAGTCCCAGCCTGTCTGGATACGATGGATTTTCTATATCAATGCTCTAGGTAAGCGATTTCGGTGTTTGTTGCTTTTCATTTCAGGGGTTACTCTTCCTGGCCCCAGTGGTTATCCCACCCGGCCTTAGTGGTCGAGCCTTATTATTCCAGTGTCTCAGGGAATGTGAATGCGCTGGTTACTCAGGTGTTTTCCCAGAAGACTAAAACTAATGCCGTCGATAGGTCTCGCATTTAGCAGTATGATGGCGAACGAATTCAAGGACAACAAACTGACATGCAGTGGCACTCAATTGATTCCTTCCGGTCCCGGCTACGACAATATCGAGAACCAAGTGTGCACACTGGCAGGCTCCCAAGCTGGTACCGATCAGGTTAGCGGTGCTGCCTATATCACTCAAGGGTTCTCATATGCTCCATCCGACCTGTGGCGAAACTTTGGTATCATCATGGCGCTTATCATCTTTTTCCTGATCATGAACATCGTCCTCGGCGAGTTCGTCAAGTACGGGATGGGCGGCAACACTGCCAAGATTTTCCAGAAGCCCAACGCTGAGCGAAAACGGCTGAACGGATCGCTGGCCGAAAAGCGATCCGGACGCCAGAAGGGGAAAGCCGAAGAAGAGAACAACCTGAACATCGAGTCGAAGAGCGTGCTTACCTGGGAGGATCTGAACTATGACGTCCCCGTCCCCGGTGGCCAGCGCCGTCTTCTCAACAGCGTCTATGGATATTGCAAGCCTGGCCAACTCACAGCCTTGATGGGTGCGTCAGGTGCTGGCAAAACCACACTTCTCGACGTTCTGGCCGCTCGCAAGAACATTGGTGTCATCCACGGCGATATATTGGTCGACGGGGTTAAGCCCGGAAAGGAATTCCAGCGTTGCACTTCATATGCTGAGCAGCTCGATATGCACGATCCATCGCAAACTGTCAGAGAGGCCCTGCGATTCTCTGCTGATCTCCGTCAGCCGATTGAGACCCCCCAGGAAGAGAAGTACGCCTATGTCGAGGAAATCATTGCCTTGCTGGAGATGGAGCACATTGCCGATGCCATCATTGGAACCCCCGAATTCGGTCTCACTGTCGAGCAGGCGAAGCGTGTCACCATTGGTGTCGAGCTAGCTGCCAAGCCTCAACTCCTCCTGTTCTTGGATGAGCCTACCAGTGGTCTTGACAGTCAAAGTGCTTTCAATATTGTCCGGTTCTTGAAGAAACTCTCCAGAGCTGGCCAGGCTATCCTCTGCACCATCCATCAGCCGAATGCTGCGTTATTCGAGAACTTTGACAGACTTCTTCTGCTGCAGAGAGGTGGCCAAACTGTGTACTTTGGAGACATTGGCAAGGATGCTGTTGTTCTACGAGACTACTTGAAACGCCACGGAGCCATTGCCAAGGACACTGACAACGTAGCCGAGTTCATGCTCGAAGCCGTTGGTGCTGGAAGTGCTCCTCGTATTGGCGACCGTGATTGGGCCGATATCTGGCGAGACAGCCCTGAACTTGCTAACGTCAAGGACACTATCTCGCAATTGAAGGAAGAGCGCAAGGGCCAGGAGATCGACCCTGCCATGCAGCGCGAATACGCCTCACCTCTGTGGCACCAGCTGAAGGTCGTCATCCGCCGCACCAATCTCTCTTTCTGGCGCTCTCCCAACTACCTGTTCACTCGTCTCTTCAACCATGTCGCTATTGCGGTCTTGACCGGTCTTGTCTTCTTGAACCTCGACGACTCTCGCTCTTCCCTGCAGTACAAGGTGTTCGTCATCTTCCAAGTCACCGTCCTGCCCGCGTTGGTCATGTCGCAAGTTGAGGTCATGTACCACATCAAACGTGCCATCTTCTTCCGCGAGCAGTCGTCCAAGATGTACAGCGCCTTCACCTTCACTGTGGCCATGATCCAAGCCGAGGCGCCTTACTCGGTTCTCTGTGCCGTCTGCTTCTTCCTGCCCATTTACTACATGCCCGGCTTCCCGACCGAGTCAAGCCGCGCCGGCTACCAGTTCTTCATGGTTCTGATCACTGAGTTCTTTGCCGTGACCTTGGGTCAGCTGCTTGCCGCGCTCACGCCGTCGGCCTTCATCTCCAGCCAGTTCGATCCCTTTGTCATTATCACGTTCGCACTCTTCTGCGGTGTCACCATCCCCGCGCCGCAGATGCCCTACGGCTGGCGCGTCTGGCTGTACCAACTGGACCCCTTCACCCGCCTCATCGGTGGTATGGCCACAACTGCGCTTGAAGGTCTCTCGGTCAAGTGCGCCCCCTCCGAGCTGAACACGTTCAACGCTCCCGACGGAATGAGCTGCGGCGACTACATGAAGAACTACTTCGACAGCCCGACAGGTGTCGGATACATTGTCGACAACGCCACCAGCGCCTGCGAGTACTGCGCCTACAAGGTCGGCAACGAGTTCTACGAGCCGCTCGGCTTCAACTTCTCCAACCACTGGAGAGACCTGGGCATCTTCATCGCTTTCGTGGCCTCCAACATCATCATCATTCTCCTCGGAGTAAGTATACCCTTTCATGCCAAGATCAGACGAACTGTTTACTAACAATGGCTACTTTTACAGACTCGATTCCTCAACTACAACCGCCGATAAGCGATAACCCACCATTTCATTTCGCCATCTGGACGCTGTTGTATACCCGGGCTCCATTCCGGACGGCGCAGACTTCGGTAGTTTCGTTCTACCCTCTTTTCTGTTCGAAAAGTCCCCTTTTGTTTTCCAAACTAAGCATTTTATTACACGTGGTAACGCTTGCACGCATCTCTGCCTGCTGGGCTGGCTACACGCGACATTGAATTTAGACATAGACTGGATGAGTACAGCACAGTACACCTTGGAGGGTAAGCCCGCCTCTCATGAGACTCCGACCGGATTGGCAGGCATCATATCATACATACATACGACCATACGCAATAAAGTAAAACTAATGACGATTCAAACCATACTTGTGTTCCAAATGCCCAGATGACTTCATTCGTGACGCGACAAGAGATGAATCAACCTAGACAGGTGTCTCAAGCAACCCCACCTGCCTGCTGCTGTTGCTGGCTCCTTCTCCGCTTCAAGATGGCGTCGTTAAACAGAGCAAAGTCGAGCGGGATGCGCTCGCCCATCCAGATGGCCCGTTCCGAGTGGTCGCGCTTCTCGACCTCCATCGCGTCGACGCCGGCGGCGCGCTCGTCGGCAGTGAGGACCGTGTTGGGGTGGACCAGGGCCGAGAGGGGCCCGCGCCAGACGGCGAGCCAGGCGATGAAGGCGCCGAACTGGGCCGGGGTGAAGAGGTTCACCTCGAACATGGCGACGGGGTGGGGGCCGAGGGGGCGGTCCCAGAGGGTGTAGATGCGGAGTTCGGGGACTGGACTGCTGGTCAGGGACTGTGGACTCGGTGTCACGAGCAATAAGAGGGGACAGGGAAAGAAGGTGCAAAGACGTACATTCCCGACGGATGCGCTCCCAGAGCTGGTGTGCGTATTCGGTTTGCTCTTTGTTGTTTTGGTAGTAGTAGATGTGTACGTCGCTAATACCGTGTTGGTCAGATGAAATCATTGGTAAAAGAAGTAGGACCAACTTACAAGCCGCCCCGTCGCCCGTTGTCGAGCGGCTCGACGAAGAGATCGTAGGCTTCGCTGCGGCCCTCGCGCGGCGGGTTCTTGTAGCTCTTGCCGTCTTCGTTCCGTTCGTCGGGGAGGGGCGGGGCGTTGGTGTAGACCGGCCAGGGGGCTGGGGTAGGTGGGGATGTAGGACATATTGTGAGGTATCCGCGGCAGGGTCGAGAGATTTATCAGGGACAGCAGGAACAGGATTTGATCTTTAATAAGAATCGGGTATAGATATGATCATTTACAGTACTGCCTGTAGCATGCTGAAGATGCGCTACTGGTGATCTGGGTGTTTGTAGCTTGGCGACCTAAATCACAGGCGAGAGTCGCTAAATGGTGGGGTAACCAGGACCGGAATGATGTGATGGCGCAAGAGCTCGGTTTGTCAGGCTCGGGCTCCGATTTGTCATCTGCCTATTGCCAATATGCAATTGGTATCTGACGTCGTGTTACCAATACTACCTTACGAAATCCACGTGGTATATTGGATAAGCATTCTTGTTCACTTGCAACGCGTGGCATACGGGAGAAAGCTATTTCTGAAGGCACTGAACCCGCCTTTGGGGGTGCAGGGTGCCACCCAAGAGCACCTGCAGTACCCCAACCAGTACTGCCATAGGTGAACTGAGCCAGCCATGGACCTCCCAAATGTGGACGCGCTGCTCGTCACGGCGAACAATCCGGCGCGCACCGACTTGTCGGGCATGGATCATGCACGATGCGCAGCCCTTCACAATTACCTGCTGCACCACGCTTGGGTCGCGGAAGGACGCCCGCCCGCCCAATTGTACGAAAGCGGCAAGACCTTCTTCAATGACAACCACCCCGACGGATGGCGAGCCCAGGCTCTGCGCCCCCGGATCCACCCCTCCCTCGCCGCCTTCCTCGACACGGCGCTGCTCCGTCCCGTTAGGAAGGACTGGTCCCAGAACAACCACGAAGGCGTGGGGCCCGAGGGCCTCTTCTTCTGGGCATCGGGGATCAATGCGGAGGACCCGGAGGGCTTCTTCAATCAGGACGCCGCCGACCTGCACGACGAGGACCCCGACAGCCTGGTGTGTCTGTACGGGTGCAACGAGGGCGGCGAGTCCGGCGGCGGCGTGTATCACCACCAGCCGAGTCACCACGCTGCTGTGTTTCTGGACATGTGGGACCATGATTACGCGATGCCTGTCGCGGCCCACCCGGAGCTCTGGCACCCGCTCGAGACGATCCTCTCGAACTGGATCGAGCTTATCCGCGTCCGCAAGGTCGTGGCCGTGCCAAAACCCGAGTCGGAATTTCTGCACGACCCTCTACATGACCATCTGCCCATCGCGGGCGACGGCCTCTGGAAGTGGAGGCCCTACGGGGAAGGCCAGGTCGCGACCTGCGTCGGCGCGTGGGATCGGCTGTGCGACGCCATCCAGGCGCGCATCATCCCCGCACCAGGCGGCGGCAGTGACAGTGCAGGTATGGAGAGGAAGCCGCTACTCGCGCCCTCGGTCCTGGACGCGGCCGCGGTGCCGTCGCGCTGCTTTGCGCGCGACTTCCTGACTCGTGCCCGTCGGCCACGGTTCCAGTGCATTGCCCCGGGTCTGTTTCTGCCGCTCGAAAACGAGCGCGAGTTCGCGGCGTCGCAGCCCATCACTGTGCTTCCGCGCGTGTCCCCGCAGGCCGTTCCGCCCGTGTGCCTCTTCCCAGCCGCCCCGAGGGGTGAGGATGGAGGCGCCATCGATTGAAGTGACGATGGAAACAGCAAGCAGGTTCTATTACAGCTGCCGCGACGTCCTCGCCGAGGAATCGTCATCATCATCATCATCATCATCACCATCACCATCACTGGTTGTCCCTGCGGGCGTCTACAGCGAGTTTGTCGGGATGAACGGCCTCGATTGCGCCGCGGAAGGTTTTCGGCTGCTTCTGCCGTTTCCTTTGGAGGGTGGTGAAGGCTTGGTCCCGGGCGAGAGCGAAGACGAAGAAGACAGTGCCGCCACCGGCGCGCGCAAGAGCGACGGGTCGCCCGTCGGTAGGGGTATGATGGACGAGCTGTTTCAACACGGGTTCAAGCCTTTTGGCGGCAGGTACGGACGTCCACAGCGGCTGGAGAGGCTGTTTGAGCACTGGCGCATACTGGTTGAACGGAGCATTTGGTCCGTTGGGCCCCGAGGAGTCGAGGGGAGTATTGATACGTTCAGAGATGCAGAGATGGAAAGGTGGAGGGCCTATCAGATCCCGCCGACTTGGTGAACCCCGAGTTGAAAGCCCGTTACGCGTTCTCCAACTGGACTCAGCAGATGGCTCTGTGCTACGGCCGGGCCGAGGACTGACACAGCTTCACTCCAAACCGCGATTCAGGTTCCTACACTTAACCATTCAATTGAGACAATACTCTGCACTCGGAAAAGGCCAACGGAATGTCGGTCTGGCTTGGTATCGTCTTTCGTTCCTCAGTAAGGAGCGCAAAATACCTCACTATGATTGAAGTCAGTTACGATGGATCTGTTGGACCATAATCCAATAAACACCCAAACGTACAAGCCGGCATCAAGAGAATTATCATTACCCGACCGTGGCAACATCTCATTGGTCGCTATTTAGGAGCATAAAAAAAGACATAAAGCGCTTACGTGGGTTTCCTGATCGACTTGTCGGATTTTCACGTAACCGTCGCGTCCATTGTGTGCTGTCATCCAGTTTAGCAGTTCAGCTTTTGCTGCGCATTTCGTCTAGCTAGTGCAGCTGCGGCTGAGCAAGCAGTAAGCAATTGGCTGGGGGACGCTTATGCGCTATCCATCCATCCTAGTAAGCCAAGAGAAACGCCCGCCCTTTTTCGGCTATTTGGGACAACACCCTAACGGCCGACCGTCTCAAAATTGTATCCTTTCCCGCTCATCTTCGTGAGGAGTATTTCAATCCGCCCGTTCGCTTTCACTCTGTCCCACGACGATAATACCCGAGTTATCATCAATATTGGGAACCAGTCAACCAAATCAATCATTCCACCATGCTGTCCTTCATGCGGGGCAGCAACCCACCCCGCCGCAACACGGCATCACAGGCACGCATCTATTACGAGGACGACAAGTCCTGGCAGGAGTTCTCCCCGCCTGGATCAGAGTACTTCGTCCGGCACAGCATCCCCCGGGCTCCATGTTCAACCCGCCGCTACACCTGCACCTGTTCCAGACGGAGCGGTTCCGGTGCGTGTCCGGGACCGGGGTCTGGTACCAGCCGACGCACCCCGAGGAGTCGAAGCGCAGGGTCGTCATGCGCGGGGGCGACCCGCACATCACGCTCCAGGCCGGCCTGTTCCACCGCTTCGAGAACGCCAGCGCGGACGAGGATCTGGTCGTCGATATCGGGCTCGACCCGGAGTCGCAGGATGCCGAGATGGAGCACCGGTTCTTCCGCAACTTCTTCGGGTACCTCGAGGACTGCCGCGTCCAGAAGACGGAGCCTAGTCTCTTTCAGCTCGAGCTGTTCCTCTGGACTGTTGATGGACCGCTCGCTATCCCTGTGCCGGGGATTCCGAATTGTGTGAACTGGTGGATCAGTCGGGGCTTCATGGTCATTTTGGGCAAGTGGATTGGGGAGTCTCTGCTGGGGTACCGGGCGTCGTACCCGGAGTACTACTCGGGGCCAATGGGGAAGCAGGTTGGTTAATCCGACCCAAGTGTTATTCTTCGATTCCAGGGGAACAATCAGATGAATGGCTGTAACTAACGTATGATGATATCGGGATGGGCATTAAAAGGGGCTAGGTAAGGAGACTTACCGGGAAGTATGAGCAGGATCATGGGGATTGACCCAGGTTGATACTAGGGGTCGTTCAAACTTAGCTCAGTGTGTGAATACTTATACTAGGATGGTCTCAGCTCAACCATAGAGCAAATCGTCTTCGTCAACTAAAGCGTCCTTTGTTAGCTGGGGAGTTGGTGTATGGGCATCTGGACGATGGTCCAGTTGGGATGTGGCCGGCAATGTCATCAACGCATGACTGACAGTGGGATAATGGATTAGTCGGGGTGTGGCTGCCAATGGGGTAACCAGGTGGCGTGGAATAACTGTGGACGAAATGACAGGTACATATGTATCTTTCCAGGCATACTTCAAGCTTGCCATCTGGCTACCTCGATCTCACCACCACTCTCTTCTCCAGAAATTGCTCTCCAGTTGCACCATCTCCCCTCTACCCGACATGGCGCCGGAAAAAAAGGAAGCGAAAACATCAGAGGTCCGTATGTCCAAATTCTTGGTACTGGCTGTTACTAATTTGATAGCTCCCCATCATCTCCCAATCCCAGAAGTCGGCGGAGGAGCCGACTCAACCCCGCGACGCCCGCGACAGCATCGAACAGGAACCACACAATTGATTCCTTCTTCTCGCCCTTGCCCGGTCGGAACCCTCCCGGGAGCACACCCGTTGGCCAGTCTCTCGGTGCATCTTTCACTCCTCCATCGTCGGCTCAGCCTGCGTCACAGGCATCACAAGATCAGCGCACCCAGCCTGCCAAGGTCAACTGTCCCGCGATACCGCGTGGCTTCAAGGTATGAACACCCTTGTTTAAAATTAATATATATTCCAACTAACCAGAACCAGACGTTCTCTCAACAGCAGCTGTCCTCCCAGAAGAATCCATTCTCTCAGCAGCAGACATCTCCCACCAGCAGCCAGTCTCTAAAACCTCCCTCTCCAGCAGACCATGTCCAATCCACCCCTGAATTGACAATTGCAAACCTCGCTTTCCAGAACTCCACCTACAGTACTGACTCAGTTCCAGACTCGCAAGCGGAATCGGACGCTCTCTCCGACGTGGTTTCTGATGTCTTGTCCGACGACCGTTCGCAGGCCGAGTCGGACGCTCTCTCGGACGTCTCTAACTTGGACGATGCCATTGAAACATTGCCCCTTGATACTCTTCCCCCCTCTCCGGATCAAATGGCAATAATCCCCAATTCCCCCACAAGAACGCCAGTCATTTGCGGATTGCATGGCTCAAATCAACACCATCTATCCCGTGTCCCCCGACGACGAGGCCATGGCTCGCTGTCGTCGTCTGCTTGCACAACTTCTCTGGCGCATGGTTGCTTTCGTTCGCAACATGTCAGATGCCGAATTCATTTCTTATGCCAAACCCAACTCTGGTTGTTCTATCAGCTCTGCCCTGTTATGGTACTTCCGAAACAAGATTAATACCCCCATTCATCTCATTCAACGAGTGATCGACTCCATGCCTTACAAGACCCAGCATGTCCTTGGCAGGACGGGCCTTGAGAGGGGCAATCTTGCGGAGCTGCCTCACATTCCCATGCGCTCCCGTCTCTGGCTGAATTACTTGGATGTGGTCGCCACCTTACCCTCAGGCAAGACTCGTGTCCGCCTTCTGCATCACGGCCGGACCAGGACCGTGTACACAGATGGTTGTGTTATATCAGACGCCTCTGACGTTTCGGTATACGGAGGGTCCAGCACCAACAAGCTGGGCGGCCCCGCTCGAATTGGCGACCGCGTGGGGCAGATCGCTAAATCCGATCATGCAAAATACCCGTCAGCACACTACGACGCCGCACGTTCTGAGGGAGCTGTCTGCAATATCCGTCTCGTCAGACTCTGCCCCAATCTGGCCCAACCATCCTTGCCCGCTTCCCAAGGCGCCTCTCATGACTAGGAGCTATTTACGCTGATCGTTGAAGAACTTGTTATGTTATACCTTAATCTCTGTCAGACTGCTGGACCCCCATCGAGATATCTCCCCCCCTCAAGTGATCGTCTTCATGTCTGAAATGCGGGAAGGGTTGGATCTGCCCGACTTAAGCACCACGGGATTGAACAGAGCCTGGCCGATATATCAAGGCAAGGGGACAAGATATAAGGGTCAGTGTGACCATTGCGGTCGGAAGAGCAAAAGGATGTCACCTCATCCTGACCCGGACAAGACTGGTCGGATTCTTTGCGATAGCTGTCGTCGTTTCTACGTTAAACACGATCGACAACTCCCCCTCAGACACGTCCGGATCAGCTTGCCAAGGCACGAGCTGTTCGCGCGGACGGCAACAGAATCAAGGTTGACATGTCTCAGCGGACCTGTCTCCTTTGCTGCAGACGTGGCCACCACAAAATTTGGATTCATGTCAATCCCCAAAGGCATGAGGATCAAATGATATGTAAAAGCTGCATGGATTCTGCTTCCAATCCGGTTGAACCCCTTCGCTACATTCATTGGAGTTTTCTGGCCTCCATACACCACCATGCAGTCGATGCCACTGTACCGGATACCGCAACTGGCACCTGTCAGACGCGAATCAGCCTGGAGGTGATATTCTCTGTTGGGACTGCTATTTGATTGAGTAACCCGTCATGTTTCCAGCTACTTCCAAGGACGCCATTCCCAGTCCCCAAGAACCTCCAACGCCTCCAAATGAGGGGCAATGGAGCGAGTTTCTTGCTACGAAACAGAGCAAGGAAACGCCTGACGCCTACAAACTTTATTTCACGTCCTTAACCACCACAGAGAACCAGGTCTGTCGTGTCTATGAGATGCGTGGGCTTTGCTCCTGGCCCAAGGCTGAACAGGGAAAGCTATATTATCGCTGCTCTCGTGGTGACAAATGGAAAGACAAGGTCCCAACAAGAGATGAGCTTGACGGCTTTCTGCGGAATAAGTTTCGACTTATAACAAAATCACTCTTCAGATCACGGCTTTCATATCCACCAAGTTGACAGCCTCCCGGCGACAACGCACCCATGGACCCTGTCGCCCCGGCCCAGCCACCCAGTCTTGGCGTTGGAGATCACGACACCCCCTCGGCTCCTCTTGCCGTGCCCCCCGGAGTCCCAGTCCCAAACGACGCCTGGGTTGCTTGCTGGGTCATCTGGCGATCCAACGGTAGCGACGCCCGCCGCCAAAGCGTCCCGTGGTCGCGGCCGCCCTCCTGGCCGGATCGCCAAAGCCCGAAAAGGCAACCAGACCAGAACCGCCCAGGGAAGTATTGCTCACGCCTTTGAGCGCCTGGATCGTCACGACGATAAGGACGGCAAGGTCTAGGAGCCTCTGTCTCTTTTTTGGTACCAGCATTTCATGTTTACTTCTGATGATGGTTCGGGTATACCTACGGTAATAGGAAATATTTACCATGATCCACGATTTGAGATACTGCCTGGCGTTGGGAGTTATGAACTCTAACGTCGCCAATCGCCACGTCATCGACATTGCAAAACAAGACGAGCTGTACAGCCACGGCCTTGTGCCGTCACCGCCGATATAGTGGGTGATCGACTCTCTCCTAGAGATGGCAGAAAACCACGACAACGAGCTCCCTTTAACCTGCACCACCTGTCCGAACCCCATCGACTTTAGTTGTGAGCCCTTGAAAGATCAGGCAGAAGGAGACGTCGTCGCCTGGTGCGCCCCCTGCCAGCACTGCATCCTCTGTCCAACCTGTGCCGGCGACTACAACACATCTTACTTGAGCCGCGTCCTCTCCACCAAAGGCAAGCACCCCAAGGACCAGTGCTCCATGTGCCATGGGGAGCAAAAGGAAGTTGGCGGTGTCACTCTCGTCCAGGCCGTCGTCAAGCCCCTGCGGAGCAACCATCGCGTCGATGCGCTTGTTCATGAGCTGCAGCTGCGGGAGAAGCTCACGGAGGCCAATCCCCACGAGCGTCCCTACAAGTCGATTGTGTTTTCCCAGTGGAGCAAACCCCTCGTTCTGGTTACCCAGCAGCTCGAACTGCACGGCATCAAACATGTTCTCATGACTGGCGGCAGCTCCCACAAGAAGCGCAAGGCTATCCTTGACACATTCAACAATGATCCAAGCGTCCACGTTCTCGTCTATACCACCGGCGTTGCCGGCCATGGGTTAGACCTCCCCATCGCGGACACCATTTTCCTGATGGATCCCCTCTGTAACCCGGCCACCGAGCGACAGTGCGCCCAACGCATCAACCGAATCGGCCAGGACCGACCCATGCGCCTTGTTCGCTACATCATGGCCAACACCATCGAGGAGGATGTGCAAGAGGTCCAGCGTCGGAAGAAACGGGTGCAGGACTTCATCCAGAGCACCGGCGATGCCAGCGCCACTGGCATGACGCTCGCAGAGTTACAGGAGGTTTTTGGCAGAGATTAGTGGTTGGCAGGTCTATTATTTCAGGGATTTGCACGGTGGCTGGCCATCACACGCATGAGTGTTTACTTGGCCTAGGGTTTTGACACACGCCGAGCCGGGGATCAGGCCGACGCTGGAAAGGGATTAGGTAGCTTTTGCAGTTGCACGGTATTAGTTGGCCAGTTCAGTGTGCCAGAATGAATTTAATGACTTGCTGGGACCTAGCTACGGGCATCCGCCCTCTTTGTGATGCACCGCCCCCCCTGGTCCTTTTCTGCCGGCCTGTACAATGTGCCCCTGATATAACCCAGCCTGATTGCTTGTAAACCTCCCACATATCCAGGTTATCCCGGTGCTTAAACTCGGGATCGAACTCGGGGTGGAACTCTGGGGGAGCTGGCGCTGGGGTCGGGCTTGATCACGACGCGACGGCCTTCAGGACGGACAGGTGGCGACGGCTCCAGGCCAACCAAGACCGAGTACAGAGCCCGGGCGTCGTCGACACTGCCGCATCCCGAGTGCCTGGCCAGCGTCTCCCAGTTCACCTGGTAGCTCGAGCATTAGTAACAGACTTGAATAGGATAGCCAACTGTTGCCACGAACCTGGACGTCGTAAAGGTAGCCGCCAGTCTTTTGCAGAATCTTGCGGTCGTCGTTGGCGAGCTCCATCTTGGGATCGTACTGCTTGCCGAGGTTGGCGTAGAATTTCTTGGCAGCCTTCAGGTCCTTCAACGGAACGGAATCCAAAAGGGCATCCCACTTGAGCTGGAAACAAGACTGTGGCAGATTGTTAGCCACCGCAGGTCGCCATAGGCCTCGTCGAGCAGGGACGGTACCAACCTTCTAGCTAGGCAAGGTGCCCATTGCAACCAGCTTGTCCAACGTGTCCAGGAACTGGATCGCCTCCTCGCGATGGAGCTTGTAGGGCGTGGTCTCGTCGTCCGAGTCGGAGCCGGCCATCTCGACGGTTGACGGTTTCTTCAGGCGAATTTGAGGTTGCTGCTGCTGCAGAGGTGGCAGAATACGAGACCTCTGGCGAGAGCTTGCAAGGTGGGCTGTGTTGCTGCGCAGCACTATCAAATCTAAGGACGAGGTGTTGGGGGAGGTCTGCCGTAGTTAGCTGCCTTTGATTGCGAAAGGCCAGTCCCAGCGGCGTCCACTTGTTGGCAGGTCGTTTTTTCGCACCTTCCCTGTTGCCATGAAGCTCAATCAACCACTTCCCAGGCTGATTAATGGGAGCTCCCACCGCAACACGTCCACCTCCTTCCCTTCCTCCCTTTCACCACGTCATTCAAAAACTACCACAAGGCCACACAGCCAACCCTCTTCTCCTCTTCACGCAACTGGTCCATCTTATCAGCTTGGTCTACCTTGGCCTGCGTAGAACCAACATAACCGTCGTTCATCCCAAGCCAAAGAGTGCCAACTCGCTCGTCACGTCTTAATTGCGTTTCCTTCCTTCCACTTTTAACACACAGGCAAGCTCGACGAATACCGCTTTCCCCGTCCCGTTCTTTCACATATTCATTACCTACTCACCTCGCCACACAATTTACCAGTCTGTGAAGACGCCAACGCGAACAAACAAGTCGCCCTGTTTCATCATGGCGTCCACTCAGCAGCAATCGCTCAGCCGCCGGCGATTCTTCCTTGTTGCCCAGCTCCGTGGTTGCGCCAATTTCGAGGAAAAGATTGAAACACTCGCTCTCTCTATTTGCAGCATTAACTTTGTGTCACAACAGATTGACTGGGCCAAGGTCAAGAACTATTTCAAATTCAAGACTGTGGAGGAGGCCAAGCAGTTTTACCACAACCTTGGCGACCTGGAACCTACTGGCATGCCGCTTACAGACTTGGAGATGGGCGCCTTCACCCTCCCCTGTCCCCTCTTGCGCAACATTACGGTAAGCCATTTTATCTGCTCCTGTAGCCACTGAACACAATCTAACTTCCAGAACCAGATCGATTGGGTCATGCTGGCACAGCAATGTGGGATGAGAAGTGACGATGCTGCCGCGAGCCACTTCATTGAAATTACTTCCCACGTCGATGAAATGGATCTCGAAAACATTGATCTCGAATCGGACAGCGATGACGAGGTCGCCCTTACACAGGCCAGCATCAATAAGCTAATGAATATGCTTCCCCTCTTCAAGTCCTCCAAGGTATGTGCTCCATGTATCTGGGACGTTATTTGGCGACAGGATTTAACGAGGGCTTTTACTGCACAGATTCATTGGACCAGACTTGCCGATCACTGCGCATTCAGAGATGGCGAGGCAGCCAAGACGCACTTCACGCAGCTCGGTAACTCAGCAGCCGCTGACTATCCGCGACTTGATGGTGGCGAGAGCCTGCGAGTCAACCAAAGCGACTGCGAATTCATTATCAAGGTCATGCCTCTATTTGAGGCCTTGGAGGTACGTTGGTTTTATTTTATCAGAGGGATTTTAAACTAACCAATCGTTCTGGTATTAGGTCAACTGGGCTAGCATCGCTGCCCGCGCCGGGCTCTCCAGTTCACTGAATTCATTGACCTGCACACCGCCAACCAACAAGGCCTTGATAGAGGTACCGGCATCCATGATCAGAAGAGCATTGGATCTATGATTAAGGTCATGCCAATGTTCGAAAATCATGAGGCAAGTTAGGGTCACATCAATATTAGAGCTCTGGAGTGTATAATTGGATTTTTCGCAGAGCTCTGTGACAGCGTATAGACAGGCATATATACAACCCGAAACTGGGAAAGCGAGAGTCTTCCAACCAGCATCAAAAACACCATATACTAACGCGCACCCTCTTAAGCTTCCGCAATTTATACATGTCGAAGAGAAAGTGTACGGCGATGACCGCCGTAATTACCACCATTTTCCACCGTTGCTTTGATTAGAACTTCGGTTCGGCGTTCTTCAGGAGCATCTCGAAGTACTCCTGGTTCCACTGCCCGGCCTCAGGAGAAGGCTTGAAGGCATCGGGCTTGCCGCAGAAGGAGTCGTAGCGCGTAGCCGAGGTATCGCTGGTGCCGTCAGACTCGCCGCCGGGCTTGCCCCAGACGAAGGCATCGACGAGCTCGGATCCGGTATCGGCGGTAGGGCGGACGCCGAACCCGGCGCCGTTGACGTTGCACCAGTTGCCCCATTCCTCACGGAGGCCAGTGACGGCGTTGCTGTGGTAAAGTGAGATTAGCCCCGGTCTTCTTCGTTTGAAATCAACAAAAGGCAGCGGAAACTTACCGGCCAGTGTCGACAATGGCGTGGTTGGGCATGCCGGCGCTCTTGAGCTCGGCACCGAACATCTCGGTGTACAGCTTCTCGTTCTGGGCCTTGTTCCACTGGGCGTCGGAGGCATCAGAGAACTCGCCGGGGGTTTCGTCCCTGGTGCCTTGTTTAGCTATATTACCAGAGAGTATGGGGACGTATTTGGCAGTGAACTCACCAAGCATTCCATCCAGCGATGTTAGTCGAGATACCGCGGACCTGGCTCGGGGAGCCAGCGGCCTTGTAGACCTTTGGCCAGCCCCTCAGCGCCAGGCTTGAGGTTGTCGTTCCAGCCCAGCCAGCCTCCATGGCCGGCGTCGATGTACATGACGACGTTGTCCAAGTTGAGCTGCTTCAACGCGTACTCGACACCCTCTTCGTATCCGGCCTCGGAGTCCTGGCAGGCCTTCTCATCGATGTTGGTGACCAGGTTGGGCAGGAGTCGGGCTCGATGATGAGGGCAAAGGCTTGGTTGGGGTTCTCCTTGAGAATCCCAGCGATTACTGTTGTAATGTGTTAGCTAAGAAAGCCACAGATGGTCATGGTCAGTACCCACCATCGATGTACTCGGTCTTGTACCTGTCGATCTCGCCGACGGCCAGTTCGCCGTTGGAGGCCTTGGCAGCGCAGTCACGGCCAGGAAGATCGTAAATAACCAAACCGAAGATGTTCTCGCATGGAATACCGGCCGCGAGTTCCGTGTTCAGCTTCTCAATGTTGGCGATGGTATCGCTGTACCCCAAAAGTCAGTAGGTTGGAAGACTTTGGGAGTTTCCATGAGCCATGGGTCTTGAGGTGACTTACAGCCAGAGGAACGAGCCAACCTCGCCGACCTTCTTGGCTGCACCGGCCAAGCTGGTATCCTTGAGGTTCGCAATGGCGGCCTCGACCTCGCCTCGGTAGAAGGAGTTGGCGTGCAGTGTGTACTGCTCGAAGACATTGCTGCTTGCATCGAGCTTGACAGCGGAATCGCATGCGCGCTTGTGTACGGGCGATGGCAGAGCAGCGGCAGCTGTGGCCAGGGCCAAAAGCGAAGTCGTAGTCGTCTTCATGTTGAAAAGCGTGCGTAGTGACCCTATATGTGAACAGGCAGATTGCTATGGCGGTGATGTACTGCCAGGATAGTGAAACATGGGGATACTTGGCTGCCTTATATATCCAGTCCAGGTTGCCTGACAAGATACTCTTTCCGAACTCTGGACGAAAAGAACGGCTCCTACCTCATGTTGCCACACCATCACATCATCAGCGGCAAGGGGTATCTCCTTCCGTTCTTTTGGGTCTTGGACGACACCATGATCAGATCTTCCAACCCATTCGAACTGAATCCCGGCGAATATCTCTTGGAAGTATGGGGCAATCGAGGGTCCACGCCTCGCCTCTTGTTGGGTATTGTCCAGGAGCCCATGAAAATGGTGGGATGCTGCAAGTTCTGGGTCACATGTATATCACGGCTGGCGGGCCGTTTCTACGTCGTGGTTCGTTGCAGATCCCATCATTGGGGAGATGGAAGCATAGCAGGGCGGTGATAATAATATGACCTTCAATGCCTTGGAATGATGGACGGCTGGTGATTGCAATGTAACGGCCAAGCCCCAGACCGGAGGCCGGGGCCGGTGATGAACCAAAGTAGATGGTGGTTCATCGACCACGGGGTTGGTGATCGTTTCCACTGCGACTACGACGGGCGCCCTGATCGGTGAGCTTGGCGGCCGTTTCAGACAAAAGATGCGCCGATCTTTGGCCAGTTGACCACTTCCCCAGGCGAATCAAGCTTCCGCGTCCTGAACGGGTAATAACCTAGCGACGAAGATGCACATTTAACCGCATGGCGACGCGGGTCGCGGGTAAAGGCAGTCAATAAGCAATATCGGTAAAGTGGCCAAGCCGTCAATCAGGGCTCGGCGAGGTGACGAGTAGAGTCGAACACGTTCTGCGGCCTCCTCCAATTAATTCTCCGCCGATTCTGGGGTGGCCAAGCCGATCGAAAGTCGACTGAGGACCGGCAGCCGGCTGAGGGAAAAGGGCCCGGGGAATAATGACTCTGTCATGACGGAAGTTAGGCTGCTAAAGACCCAATGGCTCTGGAAGTAACGGTAGAGCTTCTACAACATATCGATCATGGCGGCTTCTTGCCTGACTCGAGCTATCGAAAGGGGCGTGCTAGATGTCTGAGTCTCACATAAATTAATGGTATTTCGTATTAAGAAGCTTCAATGTTCCAAAACCCAACAGAGCTAATGGAGGCTGTCAAAGGAAAGGTGACCTATTGCAACTGGACCGTTAAGGGACTGGCCTTCAGCACCACAAGTAGATGGAGCTTGGAAGAAATGCAGCCAGTTGGGGAGCCAGGAGTGTGGCTTGAGTACCCCGCACTAGCCGCCCCCTGAGAGGATACGTACCTCTACAGCCACAGTCACTGGCATCCATGGAAGGAGACGGCGGGGGCACTGACCTCCTGGTGGGCCGAGAGATATTCCGATTCCCGATGCGCCATCCCATCCCACCAAAAGATGGGCGCCAGCCTGGACCTCAACTCCCAGAACCCTGCAGCTGCACGATCCCTGTTACGGATCCCCCCCAATTCAATTCGGTCCAATCAAGTCGCAACGCTGTGAACACTTGTGAATTTCGAGGGGCGCTCGTACTTGAAAGTCAACAATTGCATTTTCGGCGACAGTAGGGGACCGACGAGTTCACAGCATCACCAGTCCCATTCCCCCAGTGCAACATCCACCCACAAACAGCATGAGTCTCCAGGTACCTATGCGCGGAAAGGCCGGCGGTGCCGGCAAGGACACCAAGGCCGTCATCTTGGTAAGTTGCCATCCTATTGTTACTGCTTCTGCCCCACCCTGGGAAACACAGAGATACTGACCGCATTTCACTCAACGTTTAGGTCGGAGGTCCTTCCAGAGGCACCCGATTCCGACCTCTGTCCCTCGACGTCCCGAAGGTTAGTTGCCGCGAATTGACCATCTCTGCCAGCCTATCATGCGATTGCGGTTCAAATCCTAACATCCATTCCTGAATAGCCCCTCTTCGATGTCGCAGGTCATCCCATCATCTGGCATTGCCTTACGGCGATTGCCAAGGTCCCCTCCATCCAGGAGGTTGTCATGATCGGCTACTACGATGAGTCCGTCTTCCGCGACTTCATCAAGGACGCCAGTCACGAGTTCCCCGACCTGCCCATCAAGTACCTTCGCGAGTACGAGGCCCTCGGCACCGCTGGCGGCCTCTACCACTTCCGAGATGCCATCCTCAAAGGCCGCCCCGAGCGCATCTTCGTCCTCAACTCCGACGTCTGCTGCTCCTTCCCCCTGAACGAAATGGCCGAGCTCTTCGATAATAAGGATGCCGAAGCTGTCATTCTGGGTACCCGCGTGAGCGACGATGCTGCCACCAACTTCGGTTGTATTGTCAGCGACTCGCACTCCCGCCGCGTCCTCCATTACGTCGAGAAGCCCGAAGGCCACATCTCCAACCTCATCAACTGTGGTGTCTACCTGTTCAGCGTCGACGCTATCTTCCCCAGCATCAAGACCGCCATCAAGCGCCGCACCGACCGACCCCGTCTCGTATCTTACCCCTCCTCCGAGAACCTCGAGTCGAGCTTCATGGCGGACGATGATGACGAGAAGAAGGAGGTGCTGCGACTGGAGCAGGACATTCTCAGCGATCTTGCCGACAGCAAGCAGTTCTTCGTTTACGAGACCAAGGACTTCTGGCGCCAGATCAAGACCGCTGGTTCGGCTGTCCCTGCCAATGCCCTCTACCTACAGAAGGCCTGGCAGAATGGTTCTGAGGAGCTGGCCAAGCCCTCGCCGAACCTGATTGCCCCCGTCTTCATCCACCCCACGGCCACCGTCGACCCGACCGCCAAGCTTGGCCCCAACGTTTCTATCGGCCCTCGCGCTGTGATTGGCGCCGGCGCTCGTGTCAAGGAGACCATTGTGCTCGAGGACAGTCACATCAAGCACGATGCCTGTGTGCTCTACAGCATTGTCGGCTGGAACAGCACTGTTGGTGCTTGGGCCCGTGTCGAAGGCACCCCCACCCCTGTCACGTCGCACACCACCAGCATCATCAAGAACGGCGTCAAGGTCCAGAGCATCACCATTCTGGGCAAGGAGACCAAGGTCAACGACGAGGTCCGCGTGCAGAACTGTGTCTGCCTGCCCTTCAAGGAGCTCAAGAGGGTAAGAATTTGTTTGCCAATCTACGCATGCGCGCCCAATGCTAACATTCTCATAGGATGTCTCCAACGAAGTCATCATGTAAAGGAGCCAGGTGATATTCAGCATAAGCGTTGGTGTCTACGGAGACACATCTGATTTGGCGACATGATCTTGTATGGTTCGTAATAAAACCGTGATACGTGAGATTTCCCCCAAAAAGGCATAGCCGGCGTAGGCGCTAGACCAATATACCAAATGTTACGAGGTTGATGGCACCGAAAGTGACCATCGAGTTCACCATTGTTGTGTGACCCACCTGGGATCGATTCCCCATCCAGCTCTTCATGCATATAGTGATCGCAATCGTCCCTGGCCAGCTAGAGCGGAGTGGGTCACCGACGACGGTGGGAGAACCGAAACTGGGGTCACAGCAGGTGTTGCTGTGAGATCCTAAAATCTCCCGACAGGACTTATGCCATGCCTCATCAGCCCCAAATACATCTCTGGACAGAATGTCCCTTCCCCTCCCCGGCGAAGTAGCTGAAATACGGCGCGGAGTTACTCAACGAAAACCCAAACAGAACCCAGGTGGATGTCGATGCACAGACGCTAGCAAGCCCTGTGACCATCAGCTGGGTGCAGCGGGATGACCCTGCTTGCCCACCCCCGGATTTCGGGACACTCCAGCCTTCCTCCCAGAATATTTGACATTGAGGCTCGGCAATTGCGATCTCTTCTCGCCTTTTGGGATTTGCGATGCACGTAGCACAGCCAGCCAGCGAGACTCCAGCATAAGATATATGTAGAGCATTTGGCATGGTGCGATTGCTTGATCCCCGCCTGTTGGGAGAAACTTTCAGCTTTGGTTCATACGAAAGACTAGTGGTTAGCTAATCATAGGGCGTTGCTGTGCGACTCGCATCTGTCCTGCAGGTTTCTGCCACTGCTGTGTATTATTACTCTCAAGAAGAACGGGATCGTCTCTTAGCAGATGGAGTAGAAGCTTCTGCCTGCCTCTTAGTCTATCTATCCCGATTCCCGGGTGCCAATTGCAGCCAAGACCTGGCGCGCTTAAGCTTGATACGCCTCAGATCATCATCCGCCGTGCGTGGGCAGAAGCGTTTGCGAGCGTCTAGATGCGTCACTGACCTTGCTAAAACCACTCGCAATCTTACTGGTGTTTAAGGAGATTAGGACACGCAGCGACTAGTCCAAGCCGATCTAGAAACCAACGAATTTTCGTAGAGGGATATTCATCAAAGTGATCGTGGCAGGCTGAAAACAGAGAGCTAAGCTGCAAAGGAGACGACGTATCAAGACTGCTAGTCCGGCCTGGGCCGCTGACTATGCTTTATAGCGCCTCCACATTTGGCGTGGATTCGGTGACGCTCCTGACTAGATCACAAGTAGGATTTGTATAATCGGGCAATATAGATGCCCTGCCAAGCTGTTCGACCCAGATTCCCGAATGTTCGTTCCTCCCAGGTTGCCCGTTCACTCTTTTGATACACACACTCGTTTCGAGGGTACCATCCGGTACACCCAACACACTCGTTCTCCATCATGCGTTTCGCCACTTTGGCCGCCCTCGTCTCCGGGGGTGCTGCCTCTGCCATCCCCGCGGGAGCAGCCGACCCTCTGCGGCGTCGTATCACTGACTTGACCGATCCATTACCCGAATTGCCATTGCCTATCCCATTGCCTAACCCGCCTACCTTGATTACGTTTCCTTCGCCTTCGACTTGCGCAAGCTATGTCACGGTGACGGAAAGTGCGGCGTTGCTGACGGAGACGGCGACGCAATATGTCACTGCCATCGCTGACACCGTCACATCCACCCAGATCTCCACCATGGAGTCTACGCTGGAGACAACCAACACTGCGGTCATCACCCAGTTCGAGACCTCCTTTGTCACCGAGACAGCTACGGTTGCAACGGAGACGGCAACCCAGGTTATCACGGAACAGAAAAAGAAGCGCGGCCAGATGAAGCAACGGAGAGGCGACAGCTGCAAGAGACGCTCGTCGTCGAGCCAAGCCTCCGTCACCTCGTCCAGCGCCACTTCAACGCAATCCGCCGACGTCTGTACCGCCACGGTCACGGCCTCCGCCTTGAAGACCACCACGACCGTGACAGTCACCGGCAGCGCCACGGCTACCGACCTCGCGACCGTCACGTCCGTCATCGTTGCTACCATCACGACGACGGTCAGCACGACGGATCTGGAGACCACTGCGGTGCCAACGACCCTGGCTGTCACCGCCACGACGTTCGTGACTGCTGCGGCGCCTCCTGCTGCTACCCCCACCTTTGTTCTCAAGGGAAGGACTGGCAATGTCATTAACCAATATGTCACAGCCAGTGGTAACATCCAACCCATGGGTTCCAACTTCCTCACCTTTACCCCCGATGTGGCGGCCGCATCCGCTTTCACTCTGAAAGATGGTGCCGTGGTGCTCGCGCTCTACCCAGACCATAAATTGATCCACCTCGATGATGCAACTTCTTCTTCCTTCGCCTTCGTTGCATCAGCGGCGTCACCCCAGTCTAATGCAGCTTGCCAATTGATCGGAGAAACTACCGCCGGAAGTGAGGGGTCATTCACCTGCCCGAACGGCGGTAGTGGCTTGTCTGTCTTTGCTGTCGATACTAATAATCCAATGGACTTAATGTTCGAAAGTCCTGCCGCTACCACGTATGCCCGTATCGAGTTGGACTATGTCGTCCTGCCGCTTCCGACCACCACGCCTCCGCGAACTCCTGCCTTCACTCTGACGGGCGTCGGCGGCACCGTCGATGGCCAGGTTCTCCGCATACAAGGGGACACCAGCACCCTGTTCAACTCCCTCGTTTTCAGCCCCAATGCAGGAGATGCAGCCCTCCTCACGCTCAGGGACGACGGCTCGCTGGTCCCTGCGTCCCTCGCGGCGGATCCCGCAAACTATGCCGGATACATCGGTGCTTCCATACCGGGTGAAGGCGGCAGCAGCAT
This sequence comes from Apiospora hydei, assembly GCF_038363865.1. Taxonomy (NCBI): domain Eukaryota; kingdom Fungi; phylum Ascomycota; class Sordariomycetes; order Amphisphaeriales; family Apiosporaceae; genus Apiospora; species Apiospora hydei. The sequence goes on from NW_027117369.1 coordinate 2,224,950, forward strand.
TTCCATCACGACGGCAGCAGCTGCCGGAAGCTATTTACGTGTGACGTGCCAGCTTAGTGACTCTTCGACCGACGTGGGAAGTACCGGGCTCTTCACGTGCCCGAACCAGGGCGCACGAATGCACATCACCGCGGACTATATGGGATACTTGATGCTTGCAACTCAGAACGCCGATCTATTTGAGCAGATATCGGTGCGATATAATTTTGTACAATAGTCTGTATTTCTTATTTGTATCCAGTAGCTTAGCTAGTAATAGGTTCGCCAGCCGTGGACTCTTTCAAGACAAGCGTCCATGATCGGTTGGAGTCTAATGGCTTCTGGTTGATGGTGAATGGGTACATAAGGTAGGTAGTAAAGTAGATGGTCCCCCAAAAGCCACTGTCGCCTCAGCTCTGAACACTGTTCCATACAGCGCGGGTTGGCGTGATTAGCCCCCATGCCCAAGGGTCAATGGCTGATATAATTCCGGGCATAGACTCACAGACTGTAACTAAATCACCGATCGACTTGGCCAAGAACCATCTCCGTCATGCCCGGAAACGACTCCCAGCTTCCCACCGTCCCGGGAAATCATGAAGTTTATTGGCTTTTTCTTCTCTTTTTTTTTCTCACGCTTACCAGCCCCTAGTTTGTCTATGGATATATGGCCAAATAACGTCTGACTTTTTCAGCGAAGTAGCCGATTTCCTTTCAATACTACTGAATCATGGATGTGGTGGTCCACTCCCTTCGCTTTTGCCAGTCTCCGAGTTCGAGCCCCTCCATGGACAATTTTCTAGGCTTGGGTCTTCTTTTATCTTTTTTTCTTCATCTTCGTTTTCGTCACCTTGGTGTGCGAGTCCAGTCTTTAGCTTTTATACTTACCCTGCCCCAAAGGCGATGCAATTACTTATGTTCGCAGGCAAGGGTTTCCCAAACCAACTGGCTCCTACGACTCTAATCTCCTCGCCTTTGGCCTCCTACCAGCGTACTCAGCATTATATGCTATATTGGTCTACCTAGGTGATACGGATGTCGCCGCCGGGGGTTCTTTGAGCCTATTGGTACGGCCTGCGTACCGGACGGGCCGACGCTGTTGTTGATCCAGAGTCTGCCAGGGCGCGCCGGGCAAGTGACGACATGGTTGAGGAGTTAATGTTCATGAGATACCAGTATTTGAAGGAGACCCGGAGGTTTTCTTACTGGCACTGCTATGGCATCAGGTGTAACATAAATAAGTGCTTCGTATCTATGGGTACGGTAATCCCAGAGTGAGTTCCTCCACTAGATCTGGATCAGCCGGGTCTGAACTGTCTATCATTGGAATAGCAGGCGACGGGGCAGTTTTCGATGGAATATCTCGTGATGATCAGCAACAACAACATGATCTTCTTCTACCTGCTGTATTGTTAGTGGAAATCATCAAAATGGCAGGTTCTATGGAAAGGACAGTAAATTCACATTAGTTCGCAGGCGCGTACATTCACTCTACGATTGCCACCTTCCGAAAACATCTAGAAAGTCAGCAATTCCTTCCTTCTGCTAGCTACAATTATATCTTTTGCTCCAAACCAGCACGAACATAAACATCACCTAGGTTTTCTCTACGCACAACACAACAAATCGCTTTTTCGCATACAACATCCGACCCAGTCAACAAAACAAAAGAATCAACACCGGCAAGATGCACATCTTCGCTTTTCTTATGACCTTGCTGTTTGCAGCAGGCCACGCACAGGGCGCCGCTGTTCACGCAAAAACCCTTCGTGACGGCGCCAACCCGCCCGCCACCCCCGACGTCAGTGTCAAGGTCGTCGCGGCCAACGGCACCCTGGTTGATCTCAAGCCGGTTTTCGACTCTACCCAGTCCCAGTTTAACCCTACACTCGAGACCCAGTCGATCTGTTTCCGTAGTGATCAGAGTAAGTACCCGTCCATCACTCGGTGAACACTAAGCTGGCGCCAAGGGCCTTCATTGGCACATTCTGGCTTGCTCTCTTTACGATTGATGCTGACATTGCCTCGTTTACAGCGGGCGCCATGACGGGGGACTTCGCTCGCAGCGACGACTGCAACCAGCTTGTCAGTCTTCTCCAGAACCATATGCACGGATACTGGGACACATGGGACTACCAAAGCGCCGCTCTGCAGATCATCTACAATGGAACTTGCGCCGTCTATATCTCTAGCGTCAATACCTTCAATGAACACGTCTGGTAAGTTGTTGCCACCTGTCCTCATACTCCTCTTCTTTGCAGCCATTCAGCCATGCCTCCATTGATTGGCTAACGCCGTGCGTCACTTAGGATCGGAAACCAGGACATCGCAGACGCAATAAGTCTGGTTGTCTCCGAATACACCAAGGACGGCCTCGTCGCGGCTGCTGGCCAGATGAATTGCAATCACCCCAATGGCGCGACCAAGCTCGACTGGTCGGTCCAGGATAGCTACAAGACTCAAGAGAAGCCCACTTGAATGAGGAAGAGCATATGAATGGCGACTTCCTCAGACTGATGGCGGGTTATAATGGATAAAACGTATGGATAGCTGCGCTCTCCGTAGGTGGCAAGTTGAATTGAAACTTACTCCCACCCATCAGTCACACAATACTACCGACACTGAAGGTTCAATATGTTCATGCAGTTATTGATGTGTTTAGATCCTAGTACAAATGTATACAATTCGAGGCGGAGCTGTTTTCCATACCTGTGTCACAAGTGCTGTGGCTCAATTCCCGTACATGTCGAGGGAACATTTCATAACTGACTGAAAGTAGCTTTGTGCCACGTCAATATCCAATGGGCAATGAATACACACCTTTGGTGATAATGCGGGTAGACAAGCTGGTGCGGTTGCACAGGTATCACCGCTATTGACCACTGAACAGTTAGTTATGGGGGTTGCAGCCACAGGCTCACAGGTCAGGTCTCACAGGCCGTTTCCGTTGATGGGTCGATTGAACCTCGCATGCCTGGAGTTGCGCGAATGGTTTAGGCTCTACCCAAGGATTTAACAACTACCTACACCTCATCTGATTACCAAGATCGATTGTGCATCGTTGAATTAAGACTCGTCCACCCAGCCCCTACAGTACACATAAGTTAGCGAGTGCTGCGCCGCAACCGTCAGGGAACTCGGCGCGGCACAATTGTTTTATGGTGAACTAGCCGGTTACTACCCCGTTGGGCAATCCAATACATCTCAGATATCGGACATTTAAGTCGATGAGATGGGCGGGGTGGAAAGATGCCGGAAAAGCGGATTGCTTCCTTCTTTCTCCCCTTGTAAAAAGAAGAACAATTGTCGATACGAAGTATTGAGTTGCCTACGATTGGGCGAGTGGTTTATGTCTTCTTTATGTGACCGACCGTCTCACCAGATTGCCGGGGAGTTAGGCGATTGCAGATCTGCAACTATTCTAAAATTAGGTCAGGTGGCGGGGCGGGGCCTCCTGTCGCGCTTCAGGACCCTACCTAGCCCTACCTGCAGATTGTCAACCCGTCTTGTGAACTATGAACTCAACCATATTTCAGACCCGAAATCAGGAATTTGCTTCATTCTATTTACCATGTCGGTATTCATTCCCACGCCCATACCTATGATTAATCGCCATCGGAAGCGGCTCTCAATCGACGTTCAAGAGATGCCCTCCTCGGTCAGCAGCTCATCAGCGGCTGGCCTTTGTGGGCCCAGCGGCAGGCTGGCGCCACCCATCTAACCTACTATCGTCTGGTGTAATTAGCTGAAAGAGATCCCTCGATCGGGATAGGCCCTCGACCGCAGCTGTTGCGGACCTGCGCACCGCAACCCATCACATACGAGCAGCGCATGAAATCATGGCCATAAGCACTAAAGCTATGTAGGAAACGCTCGAAGAACCCCACTGGGCCTGATAATTCCTTTTTAGGGGTGTCTCGCCAAGTCGGTAAAAACGTGGTGGGTGGTACAGATTCCAAACTCGCCTTCCAAGCTTTCTACCTGCGACTTACCCATCCAACCACACTTATAGACACCACAAGCGTTTCTACACTCCTTTGGCGGTATGGCTACCAGTTACCAGCCAGTGGGCGATTATGCATCGTATCGCGGTCATGCTCAAGGCAACGACGGGTTGAATGCGACACATACGGCCGGCGATGATCCAACAACTAAACCGTCCATGTCTGCCAGCTACTGGCCGGTTGACAGTCATACATCACATCAATATCCTCACGACGGCAGCCAATTCAATACTACAGTGTTTTCCGACAACTTTCCGCTTCATAACCTCCCTTCATATGACCAGTCTGGAGATACAAGGTCCTACCCAGTCTCAAGCGGTGCTAAAGGGGAAGATGGTATCAAGCTTCGGGCGCCCAAAGGCAGGCTTCCGAGTCTCTGGATGTGGGAGCTAATGGCTTCGGCTTTCAGCCTAATATGCATAGCCGTCGTCGTGGTGGTCCTGCTCAACGAGGATGGCAAGCGCCTGTCTGGGTGGGCTCTCGTGATCTCCCCCAACGCCGTCATCTCCTTCATCACCACGCTGGCCAAGTCGTCGTGTCTGCTGGTGCTTGCCGAAGTCATCGGGCAGCTCCGATGGGTGCATTTCGCCACGGCTCCGCGGCGGCTCAGCGATATCCAGGTATGTATGCTCCACTTCACAGATCGCGAACTAGTTCGATTTGCTAGCAGCAACACTAATGGCCTGTTCGCAGCTGTTTGACGCTGGCTCCAGAGGCCCGTGGGGCGCGCTGCAACTCATGTTCCGGATGAAGACCGCTGCGCTCCTGGCTTCGTCTGCGTCGCTGTTGACCATTGCCGCGCTCGTTATCGATCCATTTGCGCAATTGGTCTTCTCGTTCCCTACCCAGGCAACGCGGACGACTCACCAGGTTGCCTCGATAAGGCTCGCCCCGGTGTATGACGCCAACACCTCGGTCACTGCCAATCATGGAATTCCGTATCCCGTCGGTAGGTTTTGTTTTCTGGTCTTTAGTTGGCCCTGAACTGACCATCTGCCCGCAGCCCAGAACGCGCCGTTTCAATTGCAGAGTGCGGTCATCTCTGCAGCATTTGGCGTCACGCCCAGGTTCGACCTCACTTGCTCTAGTTCAAACTGTACTTTCCCGCCTGTCAGTACTCTTGGAATATGCAGCACCTGTCAGGTAAGTCACTTGATCAACGATGCTCAGAGGAGGAAATCCACCAAAACTCTACAACGACTAAAGCCATCTCTCTGGGAAAATCCGACTTGCATCTTACATGGGAGCATTCCTAACGCAAAACATTAACTAATCCATCCCAGGATGTTGTAGACGCAACGAATACCACTTGTGGCCGTGATAGGAAGTCAGGCGCCACAGTCTGCAACACAACTGTTCCGCGTCAACTACTGCCACCGAGCAACTTCACTTGGAGCGTCTCCAGCGATGCAGCTGGGTCATATGCCAACGTATGGAACTCATCAAGTGCGCCTGTCACACCCAGCATGGTCACATCAATGACGGGTTATGGACAACCGGCGGTCCTCGCGGCATTCACAGCACTCAAGTTGGATCGGAGTCTCTTTAGCGGCCATGCAGATAGGCCCACGAAACCGTCGCAGGTCAATCAGTGCATGTTCGCCTACTGTTTAAAGACATACAGCAATATCAGCGTGGACAGCGGACAGACCGACGTCGGGCCAGTGTACGAAACGATCATGCACATCTCGAGCCACGAATTCTTTCTTGATCCCCCGCGAAACCCAAAGGGCAACTTCCTCTTCACCATGCAGGCCTTCGCCGACGGCCAGACCGTCGGGCCCAACTACACGATGAACTGGTTCGACCACCTGAACCTCGGCATGTACATGAAGGACGTGCTCAACAGCACCGTGGTCCTGAACACGGGGACCTACCAGCCCGGCGACGGCGGGCGGATGGCCCCTCGTTCGGCCTGGCCATGTACAATGCGGCAAACCTGACGACGATGGTGGGGCAGATCGCGGACAGCATGACCAACTCGATGCGGAACAGCCAGAACAACTTCACCACGGCCGACGGGACGGCGTTCGTGCAGGAGACGTACATCCATATCGAGTGGAAGTGGCTGGCGCTGCCCATCGCGGTCTCGGTGCTGTCGCTGGTGCTGTTGATAACCGTGATGATCAACTCCAGGTCTCACGGTGTAGAAGGTAAGTTTGCCCCTGTATTTCCCCTGTCGATCGTTTAAGGACTAGTGAAATTGCTAACTAATTGATTCTTTCAGCCTGGAAATCCTCCAGTTTGCCGCTCCTGTTCTACGGCCTGGAGGGTTGGGAAAATGATCTTACCCATGGGTTCCAGAGCACTCAAGACCTACATCAAAGATCCAAGGTTATGAAGGGCCAAGTCACTTTGGATAGTGACCACCCTGTTTTCTTACGAGATGGCTTGTATCGTACGGACAGTCCCGCTCAGTAGGAGGAGGCTGTTTGTCAACTTACAAGATCGTTTCCAGTTTGGTTCACTGTGTACATAAAACCAGCCATACATACTAGATAGCACCTCGATATGCTGTAGATATCAACCTGAATGGAACATTTTGCGATTCCATTGGGCTGTTGGTAGTTATCCTAGGTCCCATATTCGTGATTGTGGTTTGTTCAGATGTAGCAGTGGCAGTTCATTAGTCAAAGCTGGTCACCATGACTGATGTCATGCGAATTCAAAGGTGAGACTTTATTTTATGAGGCAGCGGTCGGGTTCAATTAAGTATGGTTGGATGCCCCATGCCACAGGGGATGGCACAGCTCTGAAGCTACGACCTAATACAAACCCCCGGCCTGCTTGTATGGTCAGGGAAAGAAACAAGAACGCACAATTCAGTGTGTGTGTTACCGATTGGGGTTTATCACTATGTCTGCAGTCATTGGCAACGCAAAGAATGCGTGCGGTTCGGCCCTCGAGGTGGACTTTGCTAAGTGTGTGGTCGGGTAGGAGGGAGGGGAGGGTACTACCTGGGGAGATCAGGTCCAGTAGAAGGGTGGGGGACAACAATCGTTTGCCATAGGAGGGGGGAGGGTAGGTTGATAATGCCCAGTAACTGGATGTTCTTTCAACGGTGGTCGAGTGGTATGGATTACGTTGGACTGTGCTGTTGTGTAAGCCCCCCGATACAAATGTCTCGGGACCCCTGCCCTAGCATCCTCGTTCGATCCTGCCACCCAGCATATGCTTGTGTGGAATGCTTCCATGTAGTTTGGGAGACCATGCCACAGCATCCTGGGAGCTCGGCCACCCATATCTCTTCCTTTTTTTCTTTTTCTTTTTTTGCATAATTCGTTTCCGATTTGGACCGTTTTAACAATCACCCTTGTCCCTTCCTGCCAGGGATGTCGAATTCATTAGAGATATGAATAAGACGGACTGAACCTTTTATTCCGAGGTAACGACTATTTTTTGAACGGGCCAAAGGACCGGCGTAAGATAGTTCCATTGGCAAGGGATACCCCCAATGATGCTATTTACCGATGTCGTCTCCGATGGTGCTTAAACCAAGCACTAAAGACTTCCGACCCTCTCCGGTTGTGAGAGGCACGAGTTGCGATGTTCGCACGCCGGCACCCTGAAGGACACCCTGAAGGACAAAAGTGTGCAATTCCCAACCTCGTTACCCGAGGAACCGGAAATTCTAGGGAGGGGCAGAAACGTCTGGCGTCCATGCCTAGCCGTGATGCTCAACCTCGGTGACCAACCCGGACGGTCATAACATGCTAGCGAATGGTAAGTATTATGAATCCGGGTCCCGGGTTGGGGGGTTGGATGGTTGCTTCCGCGTATAAAGCATGTCCAGAATCTTATTCTCCTGCAAGGATTTGTTTTAACCATAGCCAATATCAGGCATATCTCTCTCTCTGCTCCATCATGGCCAAACGCTACGTTCTCCTCCTTGCCTCTGCGCTGTGCGTGCGCGGCCAGGGCATCGACTTCGACGCCTTAGACGCGCTGAACGCCGAGACCAACGGTCCGCACTACAACCAGCTCGAGGGCCCCTTTGTCGCCGCGGCTGCCCTCCCGGGCTACTCGGACAGCCTCTCGCTGGGGAACATAGCCATCGAGGTTCCGACGTGCGGGAGCGCGGACACGTATCTCGGCGTCCGCATCTTCACCAGCGGCCAGTTCAACACGACGCGCTGCCTGGAAGCGTGCTCGGGCGTGGGCGCTTGCCAGTTCGTCAACGTGTACAACCTGCGCGAGAATAGCAACCTGGTCGGCCAGTTCTGCGCCCTCTACTCGAGAGCGTGGGATGCGTCCTACGCGTACAACGTCGGCCAGTACCGAGGCAACAGTCTCTTCACCATCTCGGACAGCTACGCCTTCGCCAACTTGCTGAGGCCGGCAACGCCTGCCCAGTGTCCCGACGAGGAGTGCAAGAGGGAGATTGTGAAGTGCTTCAACAACGGCCCCGCGCAAGCAAGTGCCTACTGTTCCCAGTTGACCCCGTTCACAACCACGGTGGCAACGACCACGCCCACATCGTAAGTCGCCGCTCCAATTACAAGCAAGTGTTCGAAGGAAACATGAATCTGACTCGTCATCCTCACTCACCCAAGCACAACGTCAATCGCAACCACCGTCATCGTCGCTACCCAACGAACTACTCAGACCATCACCGTTACAGCCACCCAGACTGTCCCGTCGTCCACAACTACCGTGTCAGGTTATTACACCGGCAATGCCCAACAGGCGAAACGAGCCCCGAGCTCATCTTCATCTATCGTCGTCGCCACGCCCAGCTGCATCGCGACCACGAACTACCCGCCCGACCGCATCACCTCGGCCTGCTCTTGCATTGGCGTCCCTGCCAAGACGGTTCGGGTCACCCAGACCGCCGCCGCTATGACGACGACCAACACCAACACCGTCCGAGCGACCACGACCGTGACCGTGGCGACGACCAGCGTCACGACCACGGTGACCGTGACCGGCGGCGTCGCCACCGCCACCCTGCCCGCCGCCACCCCCTCTCCTCTCGATTTCGAAGCCGCCGACCAATCCGGCACCTGGACCTGGGCCACCAACAACCCGCAGGGCTGGGACCTCGGCGTCGTCAGCACCCCGGACCGGACCAACCAGCCGACGCGGGCCTTCCGCGTCGTCGACTCGCAGTACCTCGGCTTCGCCGTCCTCACGTCCGTGCAGGGCTTCAACCTGCAGCCGGGCGCGACCTACCAGCTCAGCCTGCTGGTGCAGACGACGGTGCTCGACGCCGGCAACACGGCCTCGCGCATCTACCTCAGCATGTTCTCGTCGACGGGCAACTGCGGCGCGGCGTTCAACCCCATCAGTGGCGGCGTCCCCGCGGGCAACGGCTGGTATCGCTTCAGTTTCAATTTCGTCGTGGTGCAGCAGCAGGACACGAACTGCAAAATCGGGGTCACGTACACCCGCAACCAGGGGACGGCTACACACTATGTGGACAATTTTTCGGTCGCGAAGATCTCCAACTAGAAGGGGGAGATATCTCTCTCCGACTGGTAGAGATCTGAATATATGAGATTTCATGTCTTCCATACATGCATAGGCAAAAGATATGTCCTAGATATTATATAGAATAATAAAGGATTTTGTATTTACTGATCATTGATGAAGAATTCCTGCTGCTGTATTGACTACCTCCGTCAACCTTCATAGAAAGTGATCAGGTAAGGCAGTGACGCCAAGGACGCGCTGGAATACAGCCATACTTCTTCTTCATCTTTCGTGTACTCTGCTCGTGGTTTATGTCACCAAGGGCCCATGGGCAGCAACTGTCTTTACCAGCCTCATTGAATAGGTTTCACGCCCTGTTTCTATACTGAGAAGCCCTGAGAGGTCATGCCGACTTAGTGCGGTGGATTTGTAATACGGGTCGTTTTCATCTATCTACACTACAGTCGAGCCGCGGTTACACGACATTGAGCTGCATGCATGCATGTTACCACAACCGGGTATTTAGCCAAGATTACCTGCTTCTTTACGAATCACCGACTGCCAGGTTGCCTGCCCGTCCTTCAACCGCTGCGCTACCCTCCCCTGCCACCATGCAGAGGTCCGGGAGAATCCCGGGGTACTGTCCAATTGTGTATCTCCTTGAAGCGCAGAGGCTTAAAGCTCAATGTTGATATCTGATAAGACACCCCTGCTGCCCACGAACGGCTCTTGGAGATGCCTGGCCGCAGCGAATTCTCCCATCCAACATCCGCTGAATCGAAGTATGCGATCCGAAACTGTGCACCCGTTTCCGGTTCCCGATGCGTTCGGTATTTTCTCTCCCCAACGCCATTTTCATTTACCTGCCAGTGAATTCAAGGTTCCTCTTGCGGGTTTGCTGCACCTAGCCGCAGCACGAGAAGGAACTGGGCTTTAAATAACGGTTTTCCCCAGATTGCACTGCAAGCCACAACAGAGTTGAGTAACCTCGGATCATGGGAAAAACAGAAGTCTGCCTGCACCCTTCCTTCACCTGGTGCAGTTGATGGGTGGCCTCATGAACCAAATAGATACATACCTCTGCTTAATTGATTGCATTCTCCTATCTGAAGGTGTCGCCATGCATTACACATTTGGGTCCTAATTACTGCAACTGACGAGTGTAATTCCCAATTGAAAAGAGAAAGGTCTCCGAGTTCATGCTGAACTCGCGCATATTGCGGGATTCATTCCAATGGACTTCTCACCCGCGGCAGACCATGGCTTCGATACTCGACGCGCCTCTCCCGACCGAGTCCACGGACCTGTCGACCTACCCGACGACCTCATTGCAGCAGATCGGGTTCTTCATCATCTTCTTCCTTCCCGCTCTGGCCCTCGTGGTCATCTCTCTTCGCGTGTATAGCCGCTGTTCTTCTAGAACATTCGGATGGGATGACGGGTTCATCGTCGCAGCCATGGTGCGTTCCCCCTTCGCGCGGTCTGATAGCTGCTTGATAAGTATGGACTGCAAGTGCTCACACATTGCTTCCTCTCTCAGATAACGGCTCTGGCCGAAGCGGGCTGCAGTTACGTGATGATGAAGATGAACTTCATCGGAGTCCACACCTGGCAGATCCCGCCGCTGGCTCAGCCGACCGAGCGTCCCTGGAGCCAGGTCTGGGCCTACGTGGCCATCATGCTGTACAACCCGCAGCTCTGCTTCGTCAAGTCCTCGGTGCTCTTCTTCCTTCTGCGGATAGGGGGCACAAGCCGGGGATCCGGCGGTCCATCCACGCACTCAACGTTTGCAACATTCTGCTCCTGATCTCGGTCTTCGCGGCGTCGGTCTTCACCTGCGTGCCGATAAACAAGTATTGGGACCGGGGCGTCCCGGGCCACTGCAATAACGAGGGCTTGCAGTACATCGTCTCCTCTTCCGTCACCGCCCTGACCGATATCCTCGTGGTCATCTTGCCGATCAAGATTGTCGTGGGGCTGCAGATGCCCATGAGACTGAAGATGGGCCTGACGTTTGTACTCACTCTCGGCATCATGTAAGTTGCCCCAACTCCAGACCTGACCTGACGTACAAGAGAGAGCTGATATATCCCTTTTTCTTTTCTTTTTTCGGACTAGTGTGGCCATTGTCAGCATCTTGCGCCTGATCTGGCTCATCGACTACCACTACGGCGACTTATTCCAAAATCCCGACTTCTCGTACGACATCCGCTTCGTCTACTCGACCATCGAATGCAACCTCGCCATCATCTGCGCCTCGATCCCCGCCCTGTCGTCTCTCCTCAAGCGGTGGTTCCCGAACCTCTTCGCGAAGCTCACGAAGACCGGCGGCGGCGGCGGCGGCGACGGTCGCAAGTACCCGAACACGTTCTTCTTCAGGCACAGGGACGATGACAAAACGGCCCACGACCAAGAACAGACCTCGTCGCACGTCATCAGGACCTTTGGCGGCAGCACCATCGTCGTCAAGGACCTGCCGGCGAGTCCGCTGAGTAGCAGCTACCTTTGCTCGCCACTGTATGCCAACCCACGGCACGGCGGCGACGACGACGACAGCGACGAGGAGGGGATCTTGTACGATATTTACAATATACGAAAGACCACGAAGTTTGATATGAGCTATAACGATGCCGGGTCTGTCAGGTCGGGGGACTTGGCGAGGTCGGCCTCGAAATCTCGGTATCAGCAAAGCATGGGTGTGCTTTCGGGCGAATAACATGGATGGAAGAGATTGAATATTTTGGATATTGTTTGATATTGGGCTTGCAGGTTTGAGATGCAACTGTGGTATCGGCTGAGCTTCACCGGGCTGTGTAAGCTACTAGAATTGGCGGCTCCTGGATTTGAGTCGTAGTGAGCAAAGGGCTGGTTCCGACCAATCGAAATCAAGTTCTGTTTTGTTTCCATGCAGCTGTTCAAATGTTTCTTGGAGAAGCAAACCACTTTCCGCGGCATCATGGCCAGGGATCTAGGTATACGCTAAGATAAGTTAAGGAGCACCAATAACATCCTTTGCGCACGATCCTTGGGTCGAATGGCTTGCGCTACTTTCGTGGTTCACCAGCAATTGTGCAGGTGCAGCAGTACGTCATCATTCAGTCAGCAGGCGGTGGTGGTCGTATGCAGCCGAAATAAGCCTCCAGCTCCAATGCAAGAACCAATATTTCCCGGCGTGGTTGCATCCCGGGCCTGTACCCAAATTGCACTGCGACATTCGTGCATGAGGGCGTAGGCCACATGGCTGAGCGAATTACCACCCGATGCTTTCATTAGAGCGGCCCGTTCCTACCGCGAGGGAGGGAGAGCATGAAGCCTCCATTCCCGTTCTGATGATTCTTTTGTCTCCCTTGCGTCTCTCGACACGCGCCAAAAAGGGACAATCGTGAATCTGCCATGTTTGTGTACTATGACTAACAAACTCAACATTGGATTGTTCATTTTTAGCGTGCCGAATAATCGGTACAGGTATTGCAAGGGCTACGTGGTGATTGGGCAATTAGACGCATATCCCTTCGGTGATCCCGACCCTGGCCCCAATAGCCGAGCGAAGGGGCTCGCTTAAGGGGGTAAAGCAGCATGCTACTGTAGGATCTCCGCTCGGCCATGATAACGTCAACGCATGGGTGGCGCAGACGTACCGTCACATTGCAAACGCGACGTCTACTGAATATCGAGTTTTATATAGGTCGCCGGGTTAACTGAGACAGGATGGTCTGAAGGGGCTACCGCGTGCGTGGATCATACATATATATACTGCACATATATGTAAGTAGAGGATCCCTCAACTTGCTCAGAAGCTGCAGGTCCATCGTCTTCCGATCTTGCTTACTTCACATACAATCTGCTATAAAAGGTCGCCGTTTGAACAAACATGATGCTGCTGCCCAGCCACTGCAAACTGCTGCTGGTCCTGGCCTCGTCCACTCTGCTCGGCAGTGCCCAAGGCCACCCCCATGCTCGCAGAGATGATCACGAGACCATCGGCGGCACCGCGGACAACACCTACGACTTCATCGTCGTAGGCAGCGGTCCCGGCGGCGGCGTCGTCGCGAGCAACCTCGCCCTCGCGGGCCACAGCGTGCTGCTGATCGAAGCCGGCCGCGACGCCAGCGACGACCTCTCGACCTCGATCGCGGCGCTGTCGTACCCGGGCACCGACACGCTGAAGTGGCACTTCTTCGTCAAGCACTTTAGGGACGACCAAGAGCAGGAGCTGCAGTACAACCACCTGACCTGGACACTGCCCAACGGGTCGTACTGGGTCGGCAGCGGCGCGAGGGCGCCCGAGGACGCGAGGCTGGACGGGGTGTACTACCCCCGGGGCGCGACGCTGGGCGGGAGCGCGATCGTGAACGCCATGGGGACGTTCCTGCCGAACGATGCGGATTGGGACTATGTGGCCGACATCACGGCTGACGATTCATGGTCGTGAGTGACGCTGAAACTGCTTTGATCCAGGGGCTATTCTCTAACCAATCTGTCAGATCGGGTAAAATGAGATCAATCTTCGAGAAGGTAGAAAGGAACCATTACCTGCCCAAAGGTACCCAAGGGCACGGCTTTGATGGATTCATGGACACCCAACTAGGATCTCCAGACTATTACAAGCGGAGTCCTGGGGCGTTGTCCTTCCTGGGGGCATTCGCGGGCGGTCTGCTCGGACGAATTGCAAGACCCCTTGGCGCGAGCGAGTTGCTTCCCCTGATTGGTAGAGATCCGAATTGTGAAGGTTCCGGACGAGACTTCGCCACTGGCTCCTTCGGCCTGCCCATCCACACGACGGAATTCGGAAAGCGCTGGTCACCTCGGGACTTGATCCTCTCTACCTTCAACGCCAAGAACAAGGATGGTTCGGCTCGGTACCGTCTCAAGCTGCAGCTGGAGTCTCTTGCGACCCGCATCCTCTTCGATAACGACCGAACCAGTTCCAAACCGCAGGCCGTGGGCGTCGAGTTCCTCGAGGGCAGCATGGTCTACGGCGCCTCGTGGAAGCACGACACCGCCAACCCGCCCAAGGGGATGCCGAAACGAGCCTACGCGCGCAAGGAGGTCATCGTCTCCGGCGGGACCTTCAACTCGCCCCAGCTCCTGCAGCTCAGCGGCGTCGGCGACCGGCCGCACCTACGCTCCCTCGGCATCCCGGTCGTCGCCCACGTCCCCGGCGTCGGCCGCAACCTGCAGGACAACCAGGAGCTCCCCGTCGTCGGCCACGGCCCCGCCGCCTTCGCCACGGCCCCGGACCCCGCCTCCGCGGCTTACAACTGCACCCTCGGCGCCCCTGGCGACCCCTGCGTCGCGGCCTGGTGGCGCGGCGGCGGGCCCTACGCGGGCGCCGCCCAGGGCAACAGCGAGTGCGCCCTGCTCCGGACCGGCCACAGCCCCGACGGCCGTCGTCGGGATGTGTTGACCTTCTCCCCGCCGAGGCCGGCGTTTCGCGGGTTCTGGCCGCCCACGGACCAGACCGACCCGGGCCTGTTCACGGACCCGCCCAACGCGGTCTCGCGCAGCATGGTGCGCATGTCGTCGCGGCCGCCTTCACCAAAAGCGGGGGTGCGCATTACGAGTCGGGACCCGACGGCGCCGCCGGAGATCAACTTTGAGCACTTCCCCGGCGGGCTCGACGATGAAGACCTCGGGGCGATGCTGGATACTGTGGCTTTTGTGCGGCGCGTGTTCGCGGCGGTGCCGCCGCCGTATGGGCCGGTGATGCCCACGGAACCGCCTTGTCCGGCGGGAGTGCTTGCGGATGGGCACTGCCGCGTGCGCGAGCAGGATGCGGCGTGGGTGCGGTCTCAGGCGTTTGGGCACCACGCCACGGGGACGTGTCGGATTGGCAACTTCTCTCACGAAGAAGATGAGGAGGAGGATGTACATGGCCTGGGTAAGGATGATCCGCTGGCAGTGCTGGACGCGCGGTTCCGCGTGCGTGGGGTCCGCGGACTGCGCGTCGTGGACGCGAGTGTGTTCCCCAGGCAGCCGGGGGCGTTCCCGGTGTTGGCGACGGTCATGGTGGGGCAGAAGGCCTCGGAGGTGATTCTTGAGGATGCATGATGGGGAAGAATAATTAAATGGTGTGGTATTACAGGCTGAGCTTTATTGAGAAGGTTGTATAGGACGATGAGCAGACCGAATCTTGAATGTTTGTCCTTATGACCAAGATTGTTGCTCGAAGTATCTTGCTGGATGAAACATATATCCAAAGCAAGCCTGATAATTCCGACCTGACTAGTTTCTAGCGAGCACCAATCCCAACCTCGTGGATTGCCAAATCTCGTATGGAAACAACATAAGCTTTTGTTAGATTGAGGAAGGTTGATGCAGGGGGCTAGAGTTTTGCTTCCACCTAAACGGCCGGTGCTGGGTCTAATGCTCGTATTGGTAGAAATCAGTTCATGTTGGAAAAACTATCAATATTTAGCAATATCCATGTGTTGTTCCAGTACATAGCCCCTGTCTGGGTTCTGTTTCTCGATCTTCCCCTGCGTGTTATAACGAGGCACCAGTATGGCTCTGCCCGTATCACTGCCATGCACCAAACAGCTCTGATACCATGCACCGCATCATCTGCTTGTTTATCACCTCGAGTACTGTCCCAGCCACTTAAAATTATGTCTCTGAATAGCGAAATATAGTAGCAGCTGGTACCTCCCTCCGCAGGCTGACCAAAGTCCAAGAAAGCGGAGCCGGAGACTTGCTCGGCTGATCCACTAGGTGACCCTCGTTGGACGAGTCAATGCCCGATTTTAGAATTATCGCAAGGCCACAACCTTAATCCGACGCCCCGGTGGAGCAGCTGAATGATTCGTGGCCATGGGTGATGGGAATGCACCCCTCTTCCCAACCTTGACATCAGCCACAGTACCTCCCTCGCATTATCGTCATGGCTTCGACGAACCCACCAATTGACGCCGATGTCAAAGTTGATACCGAGCTTCGTGTGAGTTGATCATCTACCTTGTTTTGAAACGGGAGGCTGATACTCATTCTAGGAGGGCCAAAGCATCAACAATGACGAGTTTCGTCGCTGGCGGCCAAAGTATCACCTTCTTGCCCCTAGGGGCTGGGTCAATGACCCCTGCGCCCCAGGCTACGACCCCGTGAACGAGGTCTACCACGTCGGTTTCCAATGGGTCCCCGCCGGCGTCGAGTGGAACAACAGCATCTCCTGGGGCTCCGCCGTGTCGCCCGACCTCGTCTCCTGGACGGTCCGCAACCGACCATCGCTGGCGCCCACGCCCGACGCCGATAAGCTCGGCGTCTTCACCGGGTGCCTGTCGCCCGTGACGGCGAAGCCGGGCGCCATCACGGCCTTCTACACGTCGGTCACCAAGTCGCCCATCCACCACGCCGCGCCGTACGCGCCCGGCCAGGAGCTGCTCCACGCCGCGACGTCGTCCGACGCCGGCCGGACGTGGACGCGGTACGAGGGGAACCCGGTCCTGTCGGGGCCGCCCGCCGGTCTGGAGGTGACGGGCTGGCGGGACCCCTTCGTTGCGCCCTGGCTATCCATGGCCCGGCTCCTCGACGACCCGCCCGCAACTCTGTACGCGCTCATCGCGGGCGGCACGCGAGCCGGCGGGCCGACGTCGTTCCTGTACCGCCTCGCTCCCGAGGCCCTGTACGACTGGACCTTTGTGTCCACTCTCGGTACTATGCCGAAGAGTCTCTCCGCGTCGGACGATCGGTATGACTTCGGCTCGAACTGGGAAGTCACCAACTTCGTTTCGTTCCCCGACCCGGACTCGCCCGCCGCCGCGGACGCGCAGCTCGACTTCCTGCTCATGAGCGCGGAGGGGATGGCGGCGGAGACCACGGGCGGCGGCGGCGTGCCACCGTCTGGGCAACACGCCGAGTTCCGACGGGACCACAAGCAGATGTGGCTCTGCGGCAAGCTTCGGCAGCCGGGACAACAGGAACAGGGACAGGGACAGCAACAACCCGTGGAGATGGCGTACCGCTACGGCGGCTTCTTGGACCATGGCTGCTACTACGCCGGCAACTCCTTCTGCGAGCCCAAGTCGCAGCGCCACATCATCCTGGGCTGGCTCGTCGAAGAGGATCTGCCGCTGCAGAGGCGACAGGCTCAGGGGTGGAGCGGGATGCTGTCATTGCCGAGGATGCTGAAGCTGCAGAGACTCGAGAACGTCTTTGAGCCGGATGACTCCAAGATGGAAAAGCTCAAGTCCTTCGGCGTGCACCAAACGGCTCCGCAAACATACGCCCTCACTACGCTTTGCGCAGTACCAGCCGGCAGATTGCAGCAGCTGCGGCGGAACCACCAATCGTTGGCCCCACAGATTCTGCTACCGACGACTAGTACCGGCGGACTCGAGTTGCCCCATGGGGATTGCTGGGAGTTGAAAGCGTCATTCGAGCTCACCCCGAGACGGAATCCGTCGGTCTCGTTCTCCAACACTCGAAAGATGACCCGAACACCCGCACCATCATCACGTTCCATCCCTCGAACGAGACCCTCACCATCACCCGCCGCCACTCCACACCCCACAGCGACATCAACACGAGCGAAGAGACGGCACCGCATACTCTTTACAAATTCTTGGATCCTTCTATCACACCATCCGGTGACGATGGTTCCTCCACAGCACCAGCAGCACGCACAGAACCCCTTACCCTCCGCATATTCTTCGACGTCAGTGCGCTCGAAGTATTTGCCAACGAGAGGACGGCCATCTCGACCCGCATCTACCCCGACTCGGGCCCTTGCTACCGCATCTCCCCGTTCGTTAAAGGAGGTCAATGCAACATCTTGCAATGCGACTACTGGGAGATGGCGCCCAACGTTCACATGGCGGAAGATTAGCATGTATCATAACGTTTTACATAAATTATCTTTTTCTCGTCTTAGTTCATAACACCGTTATTTTACATAACTGTGAAGCCTGTGGCGTGGCAACCTTTCCTATCGTCATCGTTCATCCCTTCCTTACACCTGCAAGTTCTCCACATGTTCATCTTTGCTGAGTCTTCGCACACCCTGCTTCTTCCGATCCTCGGCCAGCGACTTGGCAAACTTGCTGCGGTCGCGGATGACGGGTCCCTTCCAGTAGAACACGTAGATAGGCACCACAACAATGACACTCAGCCCCGCCAGGATGGTGCTCGCGTACTCGACCGAGTAGCCGTCGATGTTGGTGTACATGGGCGTCGCGTACATGGCCGAGATACCTGCCAGGAAGTCTCGCGCGAACGCGTTGCCGCCGCAGGCCGACGCCGAGTAGACGCCGTACGCCGCAATCATGTAGTCGACCGAGGAGAAGTAGATGGCGTAGTTGGCGATGCCGACGAGGGCCGAGAAGATCATGGGCGCGATCCAGTGCACGCGCGGCGGGCCGAGCGACGTCCACGCGAAGCCGATGAGGCCGATGGGCTCGAGCGGCGCCAGCCACAGCAGCACCTTGAGCCGGCGCTCGGGGAGGAACCAGTCGTCGCCCTTCTTGCGCCGGATATGGTCGTCACGCCAGAAGCAGGGCAGGTACATGAGGTACGCGATGAAGTACGCGGCGTTGATGGGGATGAAGGCCCAGGCCTGCGCGAGGATGCCGAAATCCCACTTCTCGTACACTTCCGGGAAGGACTCGAGGAAGGTGAAGATGAGGGCGTCGGAGAAGCCGGACAGCAGCGACAAGGACAGGACGATGGGCTCGCGGACGAACATTTCGAACGGACGCATCCAGACGATGCCCGCTTCCTTCAGCGAGATGCGAGGCTTCTTCAGTTCGTTGGGACCATAGATGTTGGGATCCTGGCCCGTACGGCGTCGCCGCTTGGCCTCCCTGTCGAGGAGGATCGTCGCGCGGCTTTCGGGCATGAAGAAGAAGATTGCCTGGACGGCACCGCCGAAAATGAGCATGATCCAAAAGAACCATTGCCATTCGAGGACTGCAGCAAGAGTGTGAGCGGTGGTTAAGGTAGGGTAAAACAAGGATACTTACATCTCTGGATGGGCCCGCCAATGATTCCGCCGATGCTAGTGCCGATACAGGATGACAGCACGATAAAAGCCAACGGCCATTGCTGCTCTTCCTGCGTGTATAAATCGGCAATGAGACCGAGAGTAACACTGCCACCAGCAGTGGATAATCCGCCCTTGGGTGCAAGTCAGTACAGGCGCGCAACAATAGGGGAGTGACAGCGAGACTTACGAGAGCACGGCAAACCACAATGGTTCCCCAGTTGGGAGCCAAGGCGCAGGAATCTGCCATATGTTGATAAGAAGCATGGAGAGCTGGAGGATCGGCCATCGTCCGAACTCCTCACTCCACGGCGCCCAGAGCTCGCAGCCAAAGGAGTATAGGACAAGGTAAATCATCTGGCCGACTCGGATACCCTGCTCGTTGATGCCAAATTCGGCGGAAAGGGGCTTGATGGCGCTGGGAAACACGGAGGTGTTGTAGTTCATGGAGATTTGGATGCCGGCGACGGCGCTGAAGGTACATCCATTTCTTCCATGTCGGCCAGGCGTACGCGAGGATCTCGGGACAGTCGACCTCCTTCAGCTCGCGGCGACCTTGAGAGTCGACATGTCCAGTGCCGACGTTTTCGTTTTGGACATCGTCGGAGCTGGAGGCGCCCGGATCCCGGTCTTGGAGACCGAGCTCATCCTTCTCGACATCGACCGGATTGCTGTTGTGGTCTGGGGAGGAATGCATCTGGGGATCAGGCCTGGGGTTGGGTATAGCAGCTGAGATGCGTGGGAAGAAGTCGACCGGCCGTCTGTGAAGGGCGACATTGTGGTGATTTATCCTCACTTATTCCACCGGCACCAATGCGTATTGACGACGATCTGGGAGTTGGTCCCCACTGAGATGTTTCCACACATTGTGAAAAATTGAACCCGCATACGGACCGAGTAACTCCAGCTTTATCCACTATCAAGGCTACCACCCACCCGCCACCTGACCTGATTCGTGACAGGATAGGCCATCGCTGACCATGGGGCACGGGGTGCTTGAACTACCGAGCCATCGGCAAGGCGTGTAGAAATGCGGTTCGCGCAAATGATACCGTGATTCCAGGCTTCCCTGATTCATATAGTCGCGTTGCCGATGCTGAATGCTTGTTCCCATGTCGTCCCAACTCCCTGTCGCCCGGTCGCAGCCAAGATTGAACAAGCTTCTCGGCGCGCTATGACAAGTTTCTTTTGACGACCGCAGTGGATGCGGCTCTGCTTGGCACATGGCCTGACGGCACGGATGACGACGGGGTGTGGACGGGGTGTGATAGATTTCGGACAGATCGTCGCGGGTGACGTTGGATCGTCAGGCGTGACGTCAAGCTACACCCGAATTGCGGGCTTCGGCGGGCCGCTGACAAAAGTTTAGTAGACTATTGAGTTTGCTCGACACGGGTTGAATCGGTTGACATGTGGAGAGCCAGCCTGGGCATCAGATAAATAGTTCAAGATCGCGATCCCTCTAGGACTTTCAGAACATGGGAAAAGATCCTTGGGGCTAACTGCAATCCAATGCATGCTAGTGGTGTCGATTCTGCAGCTGCCCTTGTTCATTGGATGGAAGGGTTTTGAAAAGCCGTGACGGCTGTTCTGCTAGCCCGTTGGCCCGAAAGACCAATTGCCTATCGATAAGCTTATCAATAACGGCGGGCTCCATACTAGCTATCAACTACTCAATCTAGCTTGGATCTGCCACTCTAGTGGACCGAACCTAATCTATCACATTACACCATCGTGTTCGAACCCCCTACCGATGTACATAGTGATGTGCATCAGTCTACAACTCCAATATCAACTTCAGCGCGCACTGGCGCAAAAGCGTAGTTTTGGAAGTGAACTGCATGTTTCAGAGTGTATGCAGACGGGTATTGTGGTCTAGGACAAGGAGGGATGTTATGATGCATCGTGCAGCAAGTGTCGTCGGGTACCCGCCAGAAAAAGTAGCGCCTGGTTTTTGGTCAGCTACCTACATACCTACATAGGTAGGTATGTATCTTGTCTAAGATTTATACTAAGTACCTGAGATCTTACAGTGGCCTACAACTAAGAGCCTTGATCATTATTAGCTGTACATGAGATATCAATACGTTGCCGCCACTCTCTCGGGCCCCTACCAGGGATGGCGTCTAGTGAGGGACAACAATATAGACGCCTCCTGTACGAGACGGAAATTGTTTATCGCGCCGCGGTGCGAGTGTCGTGAGCACGGGATCCTTGCTAAGTTTGGTAGCACAAACGATATAAATAATCAGGGTGGTTAGAGAAGGAGGGGATGAAATGCTGCTAAGGCGAAGAGGGTAGCAGAATCGAAGGCTTCTAGCCGCGTCCAAATAATGTAGCATCAAACCCGGTTTCCCAACAAAGAGCGGAATCTCCGAAGAGGCAGGATGCTGCATCTCAACAGCTCGCTTCAGCAATGGAAAACCAAAGAGTAGAGTCATTGAAATCCCGAATATATCATCCCGTCAACCCACTCCAGCAACGACCACCTGGGTAGATTTTGAAAGTTTGATAGGGGTATATAGGATTGCTGATGAAGAAAGATGACAGTCTGAAAATCTGGCAGACGCAAATGAATTCCAATCCATCTTTATTGGCTGTTGCAGAAGATCACAGAGGGATGGTACAGGAGGAGACTCAAGACATAGCTCTTAATGAAGAAGGTGTTATGGGAGATCCATCAGCATTCCGGATGAGACCTCAGGGTCGCAATTCCATACCCTGGAGTTGGGCCAAAGCTGACAGCTGAGATACATCATGTAGGGACATATACAAATACCACTTCCGTGGGGTGGAAATGAAGTATATGAATTTATGTAGTTCGACGGATACTACGACTCTCGCGCAGCCTGACAAGGATACGGCTAGTCCGAATACGAAATATCACATATGTTCCTCTCGTCATCCAACTTAATAGAACCGAACGATACCGTTACAAAGTGATTTTACGGGAAGCTGGCTAGTAGCTGGGCTCCCAAGGAGCAGTCACAGACTGACATGAGATCATGCGATGACGCTCCCTGTAGGTCGTCTTGTACATTACCAGTTGTGGTTGGATGTCCCGCTGAAGCAAGCTGGGCATAGGGGCATTGCCCACCCAGTTTCCCAGTATGCTAAGCTACCACTATAGTCCTTACTTTTGATTAGTTCCCGCAACAGTGTAGTGATAAAATCTCTTCTTCATTAGAGGGGTACCAGCAGAACATTAAAACCGCCGTCGCACGTTTTTCATGTTGCTTGGCTCTGCCAACAAGACAGCGGAGCAGTAGGGCGAGAAGAAAACGTCAGTTTCTGGCTTAACGTGGCCAGCATCTCATGTGGCTATGATAAGTTTAACTAGTTGTCCCCGTCTTACTGTACGGCCAATGACTTTGTGGAAGTCTGCGACAATGGCAGTGTTGCTTGAAAAGGGGTTCAGGGGCCATACGCGCCACAAAGTGGAGGTGCTCTCCCAAGCCACAATCGATTCAATAATACTCGTCCCCTGCTGAACCTACCTACAGTACTCGTACTTGACGCGGGGTACAGTCCTTGGGTTGACCCCGAACCATCTCTCCAACTCCCGCTTCCGTGTTGGTCACAGGATCTCGTAGGAACTCACCCAGATCCCAAGGATTATATACGTCTCAGGGTTAAAATAGTCAGAGTTAGAGAGCTTCTCTCAAAAATCTGCTTCTCACAATCATGAGACATCCGGCCAGAGAAGGGGGCATGTCTCCTGATCCACGCCAACGCCAGAGGAAGAGGCCGAGACTAGACGTCGGGGAGACAACAGTGCATTACCACGTTCTTGCCTTCCTAGCCAGGCTGTCAATGTTTGTCTGTTACGTGGGCCTGTTGGTTATCTATCGCATTATACTTAGCCGCATGTTGGTCGAGTTGACAGGAGGCGGAAATGAGCCTCTGCGAGGCGCACAGCCATTATCTAGCCCTGGCCCGAAGTTGACGAAACCGGACATTCTCCAGATTCGAGTACGACTCGAGATCTTAGTCCACATGTAAGTGGTCGATGACATTTTTACTTTTAGGGGGATAAGATCACCACAAGGCCAACTAGATGGCACTGTTAAGCTAATGAAAGTGCATGAAGGCTTAAGCAATTGGACGACGTCTGGGCTGTAGCACTGCAGCGAGGGAAACAGCCGCTTGGTAGCGAACATGCAACCGGGCCATCCCTGACAGCCTCGACGCTGAACAGCCTGCTTTCCCACGAGGGTTTTTAATGTGAAGATGGCGATAGCTTCGGAGTTGGCACCCTGTTACCACTGGCAAAGAAGATCAAATGGGCTAGTCGCACTTGCTCCTCAGTCGACTAAGCGCCTCCTACACGTCGGCAATGGAGGGGCATCTACAGGTAGTATCCTGGATTTAGTGGTTGTTAGCCCGTCCCACGGTCCAACCACAGCTTTCAGCACTTCAAGGCAATTTGCGCCACCGTTCATTGCGGTTACCAAAGTGCAGAACGCCTCCAGATTTATAAAGTCTCTACTGGAAAGTATATGCATCTCGTGTCCTAGCTTCCTCTTTAAAGATTTACTTAGTTTATAAATTAATACTGGGGCTAAGCTTATAACTTAAAATGAAAACTGTTAAATAGGCTCTTTATATTATAATATAGTGTATATAATATAAAATATAATATATTAATTCGGTATAACGTGGTTTACTAATAAGCGGGACATATTATATACCGGGATAATTTTTCTACTTTTCGACACTTCTATATAGGTTTATTGAATTATAACGCGCTTTATTAATTAAATTCACTCGCTATCCGATTCGTTACTCGATTTTATATTTTTTTATATGTTCGCGCATTATGGCCTGTTTCGCCGCAGATCTCACAGCGCCTGCCGCCCGTCGCGCGCCTCTTCGATAAACTATTATTTTCGCCTTTATTAATCGCTGGCCGCTTCCCTTTTATTTTTTCGTCCTGCAGCCTTCGAAATTCCTTAATTATAAGGGCTCCTTTAAGCTGGACTCGCGATTTTTTAGCTTTCCGGCGCTTCGAAAAGGCTAAATTAGCCTCTTATAATATACGTATTTAATCTTTTATAAAGGTTATTTTATATACGATTATATATATACTTTTCGTTATTTAGTTTACCGTTTTTAAAATTAGCGTTAAGAGTTTTTTAATAGGTAAACACCTTTTTTTTAATAAAAAAAGTGCTTAATTATCTATTAAGGGTTAAACGGCGTTTAAGGGTCATAGGTACTAGCCGTTCCCGGACGCGACGAGCTAAGTGTAGGTGTCCGAAGACGCATATTTAATTTATTAATTACCTCGTTAAGGTTATAAGGTATTAAATTAAATACGTTAAATCTAAATTTAATATTAATTTTTATAAAAATAGTAAAATACGCGGCTTTAAACGTAATAAAGAACTCGAGTTTCGTAATATAATTAATCGAGGTTTTAATAAATAGCTCGATTTCTTTCGAATACGCGCGCTTTAAAAGCGAATAAAGTTCTATATTTAATAATTAAAATAAATGAGAAAAATAAAGAGGCATATTAAGCGTAATAATGCCGTTATTTTTATAATATACTTCGAATTCGGCCGAAATATAGCTCTCGTGGCCGTCGAGGATTAAAAATAATATAAACCCTTCGTTCGCGACTTAATATACTTATCGAAGTATTTAATTTAATTTAGGCTTATTTTATTATTTATTTAATTATTTAAAGTCGATTTAATTATTTAATTACCCGGTAAATCGCATTCGGTAGCCTAGTTTACTAGGTAATAATAACTTTAAACGATTAAAAACGGCGGGATATATTAGCCTTACGAATTAATGCATTTAATCGCCGTTAACTATTCTCGATTACTAGGCTGGACTAATTTCGCTTTTCTACGCCGATCGGCGCGTATTACGACGAGGGTTAATTTAATTATATTTATTATAAAACCGGTTTTATTAAAATTATATATATTTTTATTAACGATATTATATTTAGCTTTAATATTCGCGATTAGCTTAAACTAGCCGAAAATAACGTTTAGATCCTCGTAAAAAGCCCTTTAATAATCGTATCGACGATTTATTTTATTTTTAAGGTTTAAATTACGGTTAATAAATCGCTTAACCCAGTGCTTACCGACGCGTTCGCCGCCGCGCGACGCGGTGAGGAAATTGGCTATATTTTTACACTAGCTATATTAAGAGGTATCCCTCGGGTATTTAAATTAATTATATAATTACGAAGCACCCTTTTTAATCGGATTTAATTTTCGTCGAAAATGTCCGATTTCGCGTTGTAAAGGTCGGCCGTAAAGTCGATAATTTAAAGAAGTTCGTGGGATATTAAAGGCTTTCGCAGTAGCTTTTTAGCTAATATACTTTACGGGGTTTCGCGTCGCTTAAATCGTTAAATCGATCCGTTTTTTTAATAAAGGATTAAGTATTATAATTATAGAATTAGGACGTATTAAAGTTTAAAAAATATAGTCGGTTAGAAAAGTGTCCCGGTATATAATATATCCCGCTTACTAATAAACCACGTTATACGTAAATAAGTGTGTACTCTTTAAAAAGTTAATTTAATACTTTTTAAACGCCGGAAAGTTAAAAAAGCACGAGTCCAGCTAGGAGGAGCCCTTACTATTAAAGAATCCTAAGAGCTACAGGACGAAAAGGTAAAAGGAAGCGTCTAGCGATTAATGAAGGCGAAACAGGGGGTCCGTCGAAGTGGAGGGCGGCTAGTGAAAGGCGTTATAGTATCTGCGGTAAGATAGGTTATAATGCGCGAATATGTGAAAAAAATATAAAATCGAGTAGCGAATCGGATAGCGAATAAATTTAATTAATAAAGCACGTTATAATTAAATAAACTTATATAAAAGTGTCGAAAAGTGGAAAAAGTAATCTATTAAGTAATATAATCTATTAAGTAGTAAACTACGTTATATTCTTTTTATTTAATTTTTTTTAAAATCCTTTTCGTACGAGGATTTAGTAAACTATACGCTTCGTGTACGTGATCCCTTTTTTTAAGTATAGCCAGCCTTTAAACTAGATATATTAATAGAAACCTTATATAATTTAAGGAGAGGCAACGCCTTTGGCTATCTTTAAACAGTGCAATATCGGACTTGCCAGGCTGATCAAAAGGATAGCTCGCCCACCTCAACCTTTTCCAATCGGAGCGGGACAATAGAAAGTGTAAATACTCAAGAGACGGATGAACTTCGTCGACACCTACATTTGGGGCTACGGGCTTCTCAAGAACTACAGTGCAACGGGCAGAGGACTTTCTCATCGGTCGATGCATGAGTAAGTTGTCTTGAGCCACACCGATGCAAATTTGAAGTGAAACGAAAATCCAAGGCAGACACGTCTTTCAGGTTCGTGACACCCTTGATAGTGGGTGAAATTAAGAATAAGCCAACTTCATACCTTCCTGCAAAAGGCAACTTTGGCCAGAGAGCACGCTTTGAAGGGCGCAGATACGATAGCTTGATACGAACAAAATACTAAAACAAATATATACAGCTATTTGCCAAAACGTTTTACTTCTTCATGTCACATTCAAGGATCATTGAGAACTTAAATTACAACCACTGATGCGTCTAAGCCTGACTACATTGTCCATGAAAGGGGAGGGGGGGGCTCAGGGGCCAAGTGCGCCACAGTGTGGAGGTGCCTTCTTCAGCCACCCACCCTAGGTAGGTAGACTTGGCAGCCAGCATCCCAACCCCGCACCCCAGAACCCGCCCCATTTGTCTGTCCGTTCAACACCTCCTGTCCATCACACTCTCGATCAATTGGTATTCAGGCATGATACTATCTCGTCATTACCATTGCAGGATTGAACTACCTGAGCGATGAATTGGAAGAGTTGGTTCGGCGAAGAATCACGGTCACACTTGGTCAAGGTCAGCCTGTGGCTACACGAGGTGGCTGTGCACTTTGATGGCTTGGACACTTTTCAATTTGGGGTCTGATTGACTGACTGATTGACGCAATGATCTTTGCTCCTTCTTTTTACCTCGAC
This sequence comes from Apiospora hydei, assembly GCF_038363865.1. Lineage (NCBI taxonomy): Eukaryota > Fungi > Ascomycota > Sordariomycetes > Amphisphaeriales > Apiosporaceae > Apiospora > Apiospora hydei. The sequence goes on from NW_027117369.1 coordinate 2,252,320, forward strand.
AACATGAACCAATTTCATTACATGACCGAAGCCCGAGCCGAAATCTAAGAGTATGATCTATGCTAATCCCCCCATCCCAATAGAATGACAAAATATTCTCCTCCATTACAAGAAACAATGAACAACATCAAAAGCTGTTGTTGTGTGCCGTGGGGCCCCCCAAAAAGTTCCAATCTCCACGATCTTACATGATTTCCAAGTAGGTGGTCTGCCGGTCGCAACAATGACCGTTTCCATGTGTTGTGTGCCCGCCGGCGATTCCCAAATCCAATTCCAATTCCTCCCCGTTTTCGATTTCTTTTTGTCCAAAGCCCGGCCATCCGAATCCGATCCGATCCACCCCGTACAGCTTCATACACACGATTAGACTTCGAATATCTCGACGACAACTTGTTCCATCCATCCGTCCGTCCCATCGATCCATCCATCGACCCGTTGTAAAATTACCTGAAAATGCATCCATCCCAGACAAGACAAAAGGAAACTTTTCGCAATAATGCAACCGCCAAAAAAGGAGAAGAACGCGCGCGACAAATGAAAAACACACTGAACGCTGAACGAGCAGTCCTGGGATCTGTCCTCCTCATTAGATCTTCCATCCAACCAATCAATCAATGACAGTTCGACCTCGTTTCATTAGTCGTACAACATTGGTCGCCCAAATGTCCCTCCTCATTACATCATCACTCATCGTATCTGACTGATTGAGTGTTCCCTTTCCTTACAATTCCTCGCGGCGCATGATGCACACCGTCCCCGCCCGGTCGCCGGTGTTGCGCACAAACACCATGCCCGACGACGACGAAGAGCGCCCATGCTTCCTGGACGACGACGACGATCCCGACGAGGACGAGCCCGAAGACGACTTCTTGTCGCTGTGGCTGCCGTCCTTGCTAGAAGAGCGCGACGAGCTGCGCGAGCTGCTGCCGTTCGAACGGCGCGGCTTGCTCTCGGCCTTGAGCCGGAGCTCGAGCTCGTGCGCCTTCATCGCCACAATGGCGTGGATCGTGCGTGCCTCGTCGAGCTCGCGCATCAGGGTTGAAATCTGCGAGGCCAGCTGGCAGTTCTGTTCCGCGAGCGCGGGGACCTGGCAGGCCTCGGCGGCCAGACTGGGCACCTTTTCAGCCTCGGCCTGGAGCACGGGGATCCGCTCGTCCAGCTCGCCTCGCAGCGCCGTGAGGCGCGCCTCGAGCAAGGCCTTCTCCACGACGAGCTCGCGGTTCTTGGCCACGAGGTTCTCCGGGTCCAGCCCTTGGATGTCCGCCTCGAGGGCCTTGGCCTTCAACTCGAGCTCGGCCTGCTTCGCATACGCGGCCTCGAGGTCCTGGGCGTGGCCTTCCTTGGCCGCCTCAAGGTTCTTGCTGTGTTCCTCCTTGGCGAGCTCGAGACCCTTGGTGTGCTCCTCGCGGGCGGCGTCGAGGTTCTTGGCAGCCTGCTCCTTATCGGCCTCGAGGCTCTGGATGTTCGCCTGGAAGACGGCAATCTCACCCTGCAGCTTGGCGAGGTTCTCGGTGGCCTCGTTGAAGTGATCGCGGGCCTCGGTCAGCTTCTTGTCGAGCACCAGCTTCTCGTCTGCCAGGGCGATGTTGGCCATCTTGGAGCCGGCGATGTCGGTCTCCAGCTTCTCGATCTGTGCTGCCTTGGCGGCCACTTCCACGTCCAGTCGGTTCTGGAGGGTGACCTTCTCTTCTTCCAATTGGGTCTGGATGGTGGCCTTCTCCTCTTCGAGCTGCTTCTGGATGGCCGCTTTCTCGTCCTCGAGGCGCGTCTGGACGTCCCATTTCTCGTCCGTGAGCTGCTTCTCGATGGCCTCCTTGTCCTCAAGGAGCCGTCGTTCCATGACCGCCTTTTCGGCGAGGAGCTTGTTCTCGATGGCGTTCTTCTCCTCCTTGAGCTTCTTCTCGAGCTGGTCCATCTCGTGGTGAAGGTCCTTCTCGAGCTCATCCATCTCGTGGTCGAGCTCCTTGGCGAGAGCCTCCTTCTCGTCGGTCAGGCGCTTGGTAAGCTCCTCCTTCTCGGGGCTGAAGGCGTCGATCTGGGTCTGGAGGTTGCCGATCTTCTGCTCCAGGTTCTCGATCTCGCCCTGGAGGTCGATGTTCTGGCCCTCGACTTCCTTGATGCGGCATTGGAGCTTCTCCTGCTCCGCCTTCATGGCCTCCATCTCCGCCTTGGAGGCGGCCTGGGCATCGACAAAGGTCTTCTTCTCCTCAGCAAAGGCCTTGGCCTCAGTGGCGTACTTCTCGACGTCGCTCTTGAGGGCGTCGCGCTCGGCGGTGAGGTGCTTGACCTCCTTGCCCTGCGCCGCAATGCGGCTCTCGAGGGAGACGGCCGCATGCTCGAACGCCGCGATCTGCCGCAGCAAGAGGTCCTCCTGGTCCCTCTGCATCTGGCTCCGCTGCTCGAGGTCCTGGGTCAGGCGGACGAGCTCCATGCGTGTCTCGGCGCTTCCGCGGCGCATGGCGTCGCGCTCGGCCTCGGCCGCCTGGAGCATGCCGCGCTGCAGCTCGAAGTCGGAGCGGTACTCGTCGCAGCGCTGGCGCTGCTCCTGCAGGTCGCGCGCCGCGAGCTCGCGGGCCATGCGCTCCTGGTTGATGGAGCGCTCGGCCTCCTTGTGGTTGTAGCCGTGCGTCGACAGCTGCTCCCGCGTGTCGGTCAGCTCGCGGTTCAGGCGGCTGTTGGAGGCCTGCAGGTCCTGGGCCTCGCGCTCGAGCTGGCCGATCTTGTGGAGAAGGTCCTTTTCCTTGTGGGCGTTGGTGTTGTTGCTGTTATTCTTCTCATTCAGGTTGGCCCGGCTGGGAGAGGAGCCAAGCTTTCGACCCTGGAGCTGGAGGTCCTTGGATGGGGGTGCCGGGGCAGGGGCGGCGGGTGGCGGCATTACTTGGATGTGTACTGTCCTGCCGCTCTTTTGTGCGGGGCGGGATGCTGCTGTGGCGATGGTTGCGGAGGGGGCGCTGTCTTGGGAGGGGATGGCAGAGCCGGTGTCCTGCGCGGCGCCATACGGACCCTGCTCATGGAGGGTGCATGGCGGACTTGCTTGGAAGCAGGAGCCCTGGTCTCCTTGCTCGAGGTTGTGATATCGGATGATGCAACACTGGTGGCTTGGGTGCTGACTGAGAGGACGGATGATGCCGAGCCCGACTCCGTGTCTGTATCGAAGTTGTAGAAGCCGGCGTCCCTTGGTGACGGGAGGCTTGGAGGGCCGGCCTGGTGTTGTTGTGATTGTTGGAGTTGTTGCAGGCTCTGGAGCGGTTGTGGTTGTGGTTGCTCAGGCCGGGGAACGCGGGAGAAGCGGTCGGCGAGTGACCGCGTGCTGCCAAAGGGCGCTTGTGTTGGTGTCTGCGGGGCATAGTTCACCGGGTTGCTGGGGGCATAGTTCGCCGGGCTGCTTGGGCCATAGTTCGCCGGGCTGCTGGGGGCGTAGTTCGCCTGGCTGCTGGTGGTATATCCACTCTGGCTGCTGAGGTCGGTCTGGGACGACCTCTGTGATGAGGCACCTGAGCTACCCCTGCTGGCGTACTTTGGCCGTTGTGGGAGTTTGGAGGAGGATGAGGAGTCGTTCCTGATCTCAACGATAGGCCGAGTCGCCGTGATCTCGATCTTTGGTCGAGTCGCCGTTCGTTCCATCTTGCCTTCTTTCGTTCTTTCTGTCTATCTGGGTTGGGTGTCTGTCGTGGTTGAAGCCTCTTTATGTGTCGTGGGCAGTGTCTGTTGGAGGGTGAATAAGTGTTAGTCTTGGTCGGAGCTGGTGTGGTGCTGCAAGGTCCACGGTGAGGCTGAAGGGTGAGTAGAAGTTGTAGTTGATGTAGTTGAAGTTGCGCATATTGCGATTGAAATGGGATTGGGGGGTAAGAGGGGAAGGTTGGAGCAGAAGTACTAGCCCGAAGATCTACTGTGAGGGTTTTGTTTGTTCTGGGTTCATGGGTTCCGAGGCGAGTGATGCAGGAAGATAGGAGAAAGAGGGAGAAAAAGGTACATCGGGCAGCCCCAAGCAGGAAGTAAGGTGACACGGGCTGTGAAATAGGACGAGACGCACCGGACGATTGCTGCTGGGCCAAGCAAGCATGCCCATGCCCCGGATTCGATGGGGGTGGTGTAGCCCTAGCCCAAGCCAGCCGCCGTGCTAGGGAGCGGTAGTCGTGCGTGAGCTGTTTGGGCACTGGCACGGTCAGGTCAGCCAGCCAGCAGCAGCAGCAGCAGCAGCCAGAGCCAGAGCCAGCGATGGGCGATGGGCGATGACGCATTTGCGGTTGTGCGCAGGTCAAAATGCCATACCTAACTGCATTGCAGGCATTGCGGGCATTGCGGGCATTGCAGGCATCAATTGCAGCCAGCAGCACCCAAATCTGGCTCGGCTGGGCTTGGCTGGGCTAGCACGACTGCGCCAGAGGCCAGAGCACGTCGAGAAGCGACCTAGTCGTCGTTGTGCCTGACTCACTAACAGCATCGGGCGCTCAATCAAGACATCCAACGTGGCCCAACGGCCCCCTCTTGGAGCTGCTTGGTGGGAGTTGGACCAGAGTTGGACCCCGTCGCCCCGCAAGTCTTGGAGCGACTGGAGCTGGCCCCTGGTCTGGCGGGTTCAACCGCCTTGAAAAAGGCCCACTTGGGGCCAATGGTAGCCGGTGGGACAGGGGTCCAGGTGAGCGGACTGCTGGCAGGGGGGCTACTGGGGGGGCCTTTAGGTACCTCTATTCTGCTCTGGGTGCTAAAAAGTAGGTGGGATTTACAGTGCTTTACAGGCCTACCTGGCCTATCCTTGCAAGCCCAGCAGAGGTAAGCCGTGCTGGCACCAGTTGGGCACAAATGGAAACCGGCCTAAAAATCGCCACTTCGGCTGCCCTTTGCGGCCAATCGGCTCCGCGCATCGAGAGGCTGGTTCTTTCTAGACGACGACCAACCGTGCAACGTGACTTGGAGCCTGGGTTTTGCGACAATCAGCGACGACCGTGGAGGCCACATGGGCTCGTTTTCGCGTTTCTGCGGGACTTTTTTCTTTGGCCGCGCTCCCTTCGTTCCGCCTTTGCTCTGGTGAGCCAGTCAATCCGTCTCGTTCCGTCTCTGGCTCTGTCTGGCGGCTCTTTCAACGGCACTGTATGTGCCTATCTCATGTAAGTCATTTGTGCTTTGATTGCGGGTTTGCTGCTGCTGCTGCTGCTTGCTGCTTGCGGCTTGCTCTCTACCATGGTACTCTACGCGGGTCTCAGGTGCGACAGGCACAAAAGCAGAACGAGTGTGAGCCAGCAATTGAGATTCTGATCTCCCCGACAGGCTCGTTCGACTGTGAGATTGATTGATTTGCCAAACATGCAGCTGCTTGCTTGCATCATATGCCCTCTATTTTCTCCGATCAAAGAACATGACCCCGGCTGAGGCTGATCGATTGCCCGGCCGGTTTGCAGGTGCAGTGCAAACTTGGGGCTGTAGTGTTTGCCGTGCCTGCACGCATGACCGATCTGCTTTTCCTTTTTCTTTTTCTTTTCCTTCTTCTTCTTCGATTCTGTAGCAAGCAAACCTGCTCTCCAACCTACATGGAAGGAACTAGGAACTGCTGTGATACCGTAATGATGACTTGGGGCGAAGCGAGGAGAGATGCAAGGCTAGATTGCGCGGAACCGAATCCGGAATGTCACTTCTCATACTGTACTTACTTACTATACTATGTATACATACGTAGATTGCTTGCTTCCGCCGCCCTCGCCATTCGCCTCGCTTCGCATCGCATGGACGCCCGTCTGCAGTGTTTCTGTATTCGGCCTCATCACCTGACAGGAAGCATGCACGCCCGGTATTATTGGCTCACGTCCCGGGGCAAAAGTAAAGGCATTCTCTCCCCTCATCACCTCATGCGCTGCTCCAACGATGATCACCGTGAGGCTGGTCGGGATACCCTAGGCTCAGTTCACCCCCGCTGACCAGAGCAGTTGCGATCTGGGCTGTTTACCTCACCCGCCAATGAGATCTCACGTGCCCTCCTATTGACTACATCTGGGGCAAAACAAGGGGCCACTGGAGTCCACCTAAGCCACCGAACACTGACCAGAACCCAACCAGCGAAGGGACTTGAGGGGTCTTGTCAATGCGAAACCTCCGCGTCTCGGTCGCGACCGAACGACAAAGCCAGTGCGCATTACGACAATCTGATGTTTCCTCGTTTTCTGGAGTAAACGCCAGTTACGTGACGATCTAGACGGTCCTGAGTGGCCCGCTTGTCAACGTAACTGCGAGGGACAAGGAGCCGAAGATAGGCTGCCGGCGCTGGAACCATTCATGCCACATCAGGCCTCGACCGAAAGAGGCTGTGTGCACCAAGGTGTGGTAAGCCTACGTGGCTTGTAAGCTGGTGAAGCCAGGTAGTAGACTTTTCAGCACTTCCTCGCCAATAGATGCGAGACGAAGAGGCTCGTTTCAGGCTTTATTCTCGATGCGTTGCGTTGCGTTGACAACAAAGTGTGATTCCCTCTCGCTCACCCCGACCCGTCCCCCCCTTCCCTTCCATCCTATCGTATGCTTCCTTCTGCCAAAGAATATTCCTTTGGGTCACATGCAGCATTCCGTCATTATACAGCGGTTTATTGCTTTACACAGACTGCTTTTTCAACCGTCTGACAGAAAACAGGGTTCAGACTAAGAGAGGGAAAAGCAACGGTACCGTAGAAGACTCGTACAGGACTCGCTGCCTCAGGAGAGGGAAAGGCGAAAAGCAAAAGCAAATGGAAACTGAGCAGACGGACTGACCTGCAAATGGGGACGTCTCTACTAGAAATCCACCCATCCGGCCCGCTGCCAGCGAATAGTAAGGATCCAGCCACTGCTTTTCTTCTGCCGCCGGCTCCACCCCGGCCAATCGGGACGCAGGGGTCCGACCCATCGTGCTGCTCACCAACGTGTTCCCCGGCTGCCCGGTGCTCGGCCTGGCGAGGCGGTACGCAGGGTGCACGGTGTGTGACCTAGGTAGGTGTTTCCTGACTAGTCCCGACTCTCGATAGTCCAGACCAGCCTAGGCCGAAAGGGCCCAAAGTGGGTGCGTACGCGAGTTTCCCAGCCAGACTATTGCTCGCGCTCTGTCTAGCCCTGCAGCAGCTCAGTGGAGCGTCGACTTCCTGAACTCCACCGCCGTCGCGCTCGTGGTGGGTATGGGGAAGAGAGCCTGCCGGGATGTAGCTTGCAGGGGCTCCAGCCATCTGCCGGGCTAGCTGTCCATGCCCATTTATGTAGGTACTCATGCAACGACGCACAGAAATCCAGAAAGTCGCAAAATTCGTTTTCGGTGTGGGAATTATGGAAATACGATGCAATCGCCAGACAAAAATATGTCCACAGTACACCGTTTTCACTCCTTCGGTCAATATTATGTAGCTGTAAGCCCATCCCTACGCAGCCAAGCCAAACGCGTAAGACCGCCCGGGCGGAGCTGGCGGCGGCCGCTCAGTCTACAATATTTCATGTAGGTCGACGGGACTGCTCTCCAGTTGTGTGCTCCATCGGAGATAACGGTTCTAGGAGGACTTCGCGGCAGTAACACCCTTTTGAGCGTAGGCTTGCCGTTCGATACTACCTACAAAAGGGTTACGAGCTCCCCTGCGCCTCCGAAAACCGTTTAATTCCCAGTTGTCCAGCCAGCAATCTGGGGGAGCGGTGCATGGATCGCGCTGTGGGCACGGTTGACAGGCATTTTCCGCGATAGGCGCGGTGATTTGATCATGCTCTCTGCTGGCTGTCAGGGAGAATGCCTCTGGGGTCATGGAAGATACGTGCCGGGTCTCAGTCTCAGGTGAATCGTCACAGTGGGCAACGCCCATTGTGTGACTTGGGCAGCTGCAGCTGTGATGCATGAGAGTTGGTCCATGTAATCCTGAGTCAGATTGGGCCCGAATCTGAAAAAGAGGCTCATTGGCTCAGATCTCCATCTGGCCAACATCTCCTGGTGTTACAATCTCTTGGAATGTCCACTCCATCACTTCTGAAAACTCTTTCAAGAATGGATTCCCGAGTTTTACTTGGACTGCCTGGGCTGTTTGCGAGCTGTGGGATTAATGCAATGGATGGATGCTAGGTCGAGTGGAATGCTGTTTTCGATTCGTGTGTCATTGTTCTATGGTGCAGATCGAGGGAAAAAGAAAGGAAAAGAAAGAATTAATCGATGAATGACCTGAGGGACGCTCTAGTTGCCGTCAACTTGGTATGACGGCATACCCTGCGCTGTTATCAGCTACGGAATGTATTCAGGCTGTTGCTCTGCTGTTCATCGTATATCTGTCATCAGACTTGTACCCGATGTCAAGTTGGGCTGCTTTAGCAAGGTGAAGAGGATGTAGTCATATATTCAGTCTGGGTCAGCATGTTCAGGCATCCATTGCCCATTGTCCAACCCACCCTCTCCTTTTGACAGCCAGCTGAATTTGATCTCTATCAACTGGCAGATTCCCTGGCTTTGCATATGTGGAGCAAGTCGATATAATGGTCCAATCATGTGCACGAAGGGAAAATTTCATCTGGTAGGAACTGGAGAGGCCTTCTCATAACTTGACATGGCTTGGTGAAAGAAATCTCCTCGCCCGTACCCGAACCAAATTGCATTGTTTGTTTTATGCATCGTAATAACTGAGAGACATGTAAATTTATGCATTTTGTAATGCCTAAGCGAGGCCAAGATCGGTGAACTGATCCAAGGGGCAAGTCGGGAATGCGTGTGCCCATGTGCCGAATAGCAAAGCCAAAATATTGAGGCTAGTTTCGTCGAATCTCACATGTTTGAATCGCCGATAAGTTATCGAGGCAAGCCAATGTTGTTTGCGTGAAGCAACAGATGCAGTATCATGAAAGCATCGAGCAGCGCCGCATCTGCACATGGTCGATCAAGATCACCGGCGGAGAGCGAGCAGAACAGTCCAGACCAAGTGCTGTCCGGTGGTTCCTGCAGTGGCCGGGAAATAATATAACTCGCTGCCAAAGGGGGATTCTCGGCCCTGTGATCGGCACCATCAGCAGTTCAACAAGATGTAGCCCGGTGGGGGTCATGCCGGCAATTGGAGGGCTCAGCAGGAGTCTTCATAGGTTGGTAAGGTGGTGCTTTCACCATCAAAGTGATTGGAATTGTTCTCGAAGCCGTCTGGACTATCAGTATCTACTCAGCTTGTCTGCTTTGAAGGGAGCCACCTGATAATACTCTATATCTTCCTCTTCGAACAAATGCTCCATTTTGAATCATACGAGCCCTTTGGCCTCCTTTTGAATAAAGATATCGGTGGCATAACGTCACGTCCCTGAAAAACGAGACAAGTAATTACAGTACAAATCTATTGCTAGGTCCCATAAGGGGTTGTACTTCAAACTTTCTTGATCTACAAACAAAACAGGTCAAGCGGTTTCAGACGGATGTTAGTGATAATCAGCTCTTTATACCTTTAGTGTTTATTGTCCAGAGCTCATGGATGTACATCAATGTCTCCAGTGGCAAAGTTTTGAGATAACCTGCAACAGGCTTCTCCTGTCCTCTTCCGACCCTGTTGCGGAGTTCGAGTAAGGAGGTCAAGCTGCCATGCCAATTAGGAAACTTCTTATAATGAGGCTTCCTGCTTGCGGTATTCACTACTCATCACAAGTCGCTAATTCCCACGGCTTTCTTACTATGGTTGGCGACAGCCCGATTATTCTTCCTTGACTTGGATCCAATCCTAAGTTTGGCTGTAACACAATCTATCGCCAACCCCTTTTCCAAGAAGCAACTCATAATAAACCACGACAAAATATTTACCAGGGCAAAATCTCTCTTAAATAAACCCAGGCCTTCCTTTTCATACACTGCTACCTGTAAGGCAACAATTCCTCCCCATTCTCGTGTTTGTCGTTAGCGCCCCTTCCATTTTCTTAACATGGCATGAAAGCCGATCTGGCTTAGAAGAGCATCAATCTCGTCAACCACCCAATTTCTTGGAGCAACCGCAACTGTTCAAAGCATGATGCCATTCGGTTACAACATCACATCCTAGTGCTTTCCTCGTCACTGCCCAACAGAAGCCACCAATTCTACATTGCCGACAACCTCTTTCCCCTAGAACTGACCATAATTGGAGATGTTGTATTCAATTCTTTGAAGATTTCTTCGCCGCCTGAAGCTCAGATATCTAATCGACCACTTCACAAGAGGCCACTTGATTCCCGTGTTATCATTCGTTCCATCACCGGACCTTTTTCCTGCTGTTGCCTACAATCAACCAACACATTCTACCAAGTGCCCGCAGCCCGTACCTCCACCACTTGGATCTCAGTCTTTCTTTCTCACTACTTGTCAAAAGCTGCAATTTTTTACCTACGACTTTTGGCATGACGGTGGCCAAAAGCTCCTTTTCCGGCTGGACTTGCTGAGTGTTCTTAACGTAACCATTACCTTCGTCGGGGAGCCTGAACTTGCACACATCTGACAAGAAACAAATACGCGATTCGTCTCAACACGAAACCAACCATTCCGTCCGACCTTCCTTCATTACCGCCCGTTGTCCCCCCATCCGACCTACCTTGGACGCAACCATGGATCCCACCATCGAGCAGATCCTCGCCGTCAGTGATCGAGCATTTCTTCACGGCGTTCTGACAGATCTCTGCATGGAAAACGGTTTCGTCCGCCAAGCTGTTCTCCAGCGATTCACGGCCTTGCCAGATGGCCCGAGCACCAACAACTCAAGTGCCGGCAACCCCGATACCCGAAACGACGTCAAGCCCGAGGCTTCCCGAGGTGCCGGACTATCTCTCTACGACATCCCGCTTGCCCCTTCCGATTCTTCCGCCCCGCCGGCTCCATCTCCTTCTCCTCCGGCACCTGCGCCCCCCGAAGTATACGATCTGACCAACCACTCGGACGTCATGGTGATCGATGACGATGGTCCAAACAACAGCGGTAGCGAGTTCCATGACGACGATGCAGATACGCTCTACCACAGCGGCGGCGACGAATCCGACTCCGATCTCGCCAGCGCTTCCGATGAAGATGAGCCCCGTCCGCCGAGACATACATTCCCGCCCACCATCTTCAGCGTACAAGAGTACGCCAGACCGGAAGACTTTTCTCACCTCGGTAAGTCGTTTTTCTCCCCTCTTCTTAAGTTCTCCCAAGCATCATCCATGCTGCAACTACCAATTACATATCCTACCATGACGACAAAATCCCTTCCTTTTGGGAAATATGACAACCCAGCTAACCATCGAGTCTCGTTCCTCTGTCCCCCACCCGCAGCCGAGAACAAGACCCGCCTGAACCTCTACAAAGCCATCTCCGACCACATCAAAGTCACGCAGAGCATCGACAAGCTGACGGAGCGCCTCCTCGACTGCAAAGACCCCGCGTACGCCCGCCGGGCCGCTGCGCGCCTGCACCGTATGGAGATCAACCGGCGCGCGTGCCGCGACGCCATCGAGCACGTTCTCGACGCCGAGGACCGCGTCCACGCGGCCGAGTACGACCAGGCCGTGGCCCTCGCCGCCGCCGCGTCCGGGCGCTACGAGGCTCGCACCGGCGCCCCCGAGAGCGGGGAGCAGCGGCTCGCCCGCGTCGAGCGCGAGCGCCGGCAGCAGGTCGATCGCCGGGTCGCCGAGGTCCGCGAGGAGGCCGAGCGCGACCGCCGCATGAGCATTCTGCGGGTCGTCACGAAGCAGGCCGCTGAAAAAGGCGCCAAGTGGCTCAAGGCCTCCATCGCCAAGGATGCCAGAGAGAAGCGGCAGTGGCAGGCCCAGAAGAGGAAGGAAGAGGCTGCGGCTAAGAAGGCGGCGAGGGAACAGCGGAGACGCGGCCGGGTTCAGTTTGCTTATAGCAGCACGCCCAGCGAGGTGGGCAGCATGATGGGAAACGCTTCTGACTAGGTTTTGGGGATGGGTTGCGTTCTGGGGACGGTCTCTGGGGGAGAACGGGTATCTCAAGTTCGTTTCGATGCATTGCTGAGTTTCGTCATTTCATTTCCCTGCAATTATTTCATCATTACTAGGAAATAGCCGCACACTTGCTAATAAATACGACGCCGGAATATGCGAGAACATCTTTTAGGCCATAGATCATAATACTACCAAATCTCATCAATCTCATTTCTGTTCATGTCTCGATTCTGTTCCAACTTACAAGAGCGTCTCGCAGATCATAACAGCACCAACCCCATCAACTTCGATCCTGTTCCCGAACAATCTCAATCCTCGCCCTCAGCCAAGCCTGGAACCCAGCAAACATACCAACCTCCTTCCACCGGTCGCAGACCTGCGCGAGCGCCTCGTATCGCTCCAGCACGTACGCGTGCCTGGCGCCGTCGCCGCTGCCGCCCTGCAGCTCGACCGCGACCTTATGGCTGACCTTGGCGAGACAGACGGGGCAGAGATAAGGCGGCTGCCGCAGGTCCTCGGCCATGCCAGTGGTGCTCTGCATCATGCAGGCGTAGTAGACGCAGTGGTCCAGAAAAACGGTGTGCCCCAGCTCGTGGGACACCGTGCGAACCAAGCGCGACAGCCAGAGGGTCCGGAGGTGCTCCGCCGTTTGGGGGGACGTGTCGTGTTGCTGCTCCACCGCGACTTGGCTCGCGCGCTGGATCGCCGCGCGCATCGGCGGCGCCCTGACCGACAGACTGCTGCTGCTCGCTGCAATGCTGCGCGTACCGCGGTGAACGTCGGCCGCGGCCACCTGCGCGTCGACAAAGGCCTTACAGTGCGACGCGGGCCATACGTGGTCGATGTCCAGCTCCTGGCTCGCGTCGAGGATCGGGCGGTATCGAGCCGTGGAGACGACGCAGACTCGATTTAGCCCGTATGCACGCCCGCAGCAGAAGTCATCCTCTTCGTCCTCGTACAGGTCGTGGTCCACCAGCAGGGCCATGGCGTACGCGTCTTTCGGAAGCACGGAAATCTCTGCATCGAGCACGTCTTCGAGATTCAGCTGCTGGCTGAACACGCCATCCGGGGAGGTCCGCGCGCGGATGCGGGTGCAATTCCCGTCCTCGGTGGCCAGGCCAACGTATTGGTACTTCTTTGACCGATTCTTCTGCTCCCACGACACGAACCGCAGTTTCTGGGGGAATGGCTTCACGGTGAACCCGTGGTAGAACGCACCGAGGTACGCGACATAGTCATCTAAGTCTGGGGTCTTTAGCTCCGGATACGAAGAGGATGATGAGTCGTATGTAGCTGCTCCAGACTTGGGCTGTGCTCGCAGCCAGTCCCTCATGAAGCCTACTTCTCCCGTGATCTCCGGCACCGCCGCGACGTACAGCGTCCTGCGCGCTCGCGTCGGCCGGTTGCGCGTCTCGTCGTCGCACCAGGCCTGGAAGCTCTGCGTCTCGTAGCCCGGGTCCCACGCCAGCTCGTCCGTAGGCAGCACCAGGGGGCCCGGGAACGAGTGCAGCAGATCCCGCGCGACCGTTTCGGCGCGTACGTCAGCCGCTTTTCTGCGACCGCCACCGCTTGGGCCAGCTGAAGGAGCAGGAAGCACCGGAACGCGTCCGGACCTGGTGGCCGCAGCGAGGCGCTGAGCTGGCGAGGTCCACTCGAAGCCCACCTCGCGGGCGTAGGCGCTGGGCTCGAGCTGCAGGTTCTTGTGCGGACATGGCGGTGGCATAACGGCAGCGGGCTTCAAGCCGAGAGGCTCGATGAACTCGATGAGATGGGAGAAGTGGGAAGAGGATCGCAGGATGACGAACGTGAACAACTCAACGCGTTCTCGAATGCTTTAGGCGGTATTGAAGGCTTGGCTGCCGCTGCTGCCTAGAGTTTGAGCTAGCGGTGATGAGACACGCATTCTCCAATCAGGCCCACGGGTTGATTGACGGGCGCATTGGTCAGGCTCATGGTTTATGGTAGTTGTTAATGTTTGGCTTACTCAACTCAGCAATTTTCCTGGTGTGGTAGTCTTGTGCTGACATGCTCCTGTGGGCGCTAGGCGACATAAGGATAAGGCTCATTGCTTTTATGTGGCGGTGCATTCTAGCTCAGGGGTAAAGGAGGTGGCGTCCCCATCGATAACACCCACGACCGTGATCAAGGGCTTGATATGTTGACACTTTTCATATCCCTGACTTCTACCGTTTATCTATCTTTAAACAGTACTATCTAGTTAACAGTTCAAGCTTTACTTGGTAGTACTTACCAAGGCTGTGTGTGCACTTTTCTAATTAACTAGACACCGTATCATAAGCGATACTAAACGTCATGCTAGCTGGAGATAAACAAGGACCCCATAGCAATAGAATGACCATGCAAGCGGTTTAAGACAAGATTTAAAAATGCGTTTCCCCCGCGCCCATCTCCAAGATCTACCGCGGAGGAACTACCCCCGATGATGACTCACCCGGCCAAGTTCACGGCGAGGCACAGCTCTGCGGCTGTGAGGCTCACTTTCAACTGCATAGCACCTATTTTCCCACGCTCCGTTCGAGGCTATAAAGGATAGCTTTCCATTTCAATAACTACAGTAAACCACTTCCCACCGCCGTTGTATTGTTCCACATGACCACTACGCTTGCTTCGACATAAGACGACTCTTTTGGCTAACGAGCTACGCGGTTTTGCACCCATGGATAAACTTGCTGGCTAGCTTAGGAAACTATTGTGACGCAACCTACAAAACATACGTCAGCCGCTGCTCAAAGGAAGCCCCTGGAAAAAGGAGAGTGCTTCACCCAAACCCGAGTCGATCCGCTCCCCGTTCCTCTCCACAGTCTCCCATCGACAAGCAGCACCGCCTTCAAAATGTCTTCCCACATCTTGACCAACGGCAACCCTCTCCCCACCGCCATGTTGCGGGAGCTAGCCAACTCCAGCGCGTTCGATGAAATCCCGAACGGCCTAGACAGCGTGCGCCACCACATCTTCCACTTTGCCAAACGCAACAAGGAGACGGGCAAGACGCAGCGGTCCATCGTTATCGCCATCTACCAGACCGGACGCCACGGGCCCCAGAACGGGTACCGCCTCTGCCTGGTCCACGAGGGCTACTACATCGCGTCGCCCGAAAAGAAGGAGGGGGAGCCCGAGGACGAGATCGACAGGCTCGAACGGCCTATCCCGCAGGGCCACGAGGAGATGGTGATTATAGGGAGCCCCTTCTGGCTGGGGTTGGATGAGGAAGAAGGCGAGGGGGAAGGGGAGGTTGAACAAAGGGGAGAACAATAGTTGTAGTTGAAATTGAAACATTCATCCAAATTAAACTTTCTAGTGTCAAGAGCGAATGAACGCGTATAAAGGCGAAGTAGCCGTGGCATATCCATACGGATCTTTCACTTTTCGCACATGGTGGTCAATTCCACGGGTGGCGGGTTGACAGCATGGCACGGGTATGAATGACGGGCCCTTTTCGATCCCCTGGACATTGACCAGGACTCTGAAGTGGTTCCGCCAATCGTCCCTGCCATTGGCACACGCCTTGTCGGGGCACCATGTTATATGTTGGAGCTTCAAGTTTTGCGGAAGCCCGTACGACGGAGATGGAAGCATCCGAAGCCAATCGTCGTGTTCCATGGGGTGATAAGGGTCCCGGGGATCTGGCATAGTCAGGGCCAAGTTCCTTTCCAGAGACAGTCCTCCCCCTCTTCGTTTCTCAGTTCCCACTGCCACTCGACTTTGTTCCCCCACGGGGAGTTATAGGGATTGCAGTCTTTGCACTCGTCAGTGCTTTGGAAACTTGTTAGGAGAGCGTCCGGATACGTGGCGTAATGCTCGGGATATTGGCTGCTGGACGTTGCCACGCCGTCGTTGGTAGTGGGAAGGAGTGGTGATTCAGACGGATACTCCCGCTTGAACGCCGCGAGAAGGCCGCCATCGTTGAAGGAACGATGAGGGCAGAGGGAGGTCGTCGTGGTCTTTGGCTGCTCGTGATAGTCCCTTTTGGACAGCTCGGTGTGCGTCTGGTCTGTCTAGTCCATACTTTACGCACCGGTTGACATAGAAGAATTCCTTCTTATCCAACTTGAGATGTATTTTCCACTTGATCTTGACTTGATCCCTGGGGGGTACATGCTAACCAGTGGAACCCAAGTCACAGTGGGCAATATAGTGCCAGTCAAATGACTAGAGAATTGGTCGCATTTGAATATTGGTCTTTCGACCTTTGCCGCGGGGAACCGAGACCGCCGCCCCAGCTCCATAAACTTTGCGATAGAGAAGGTAAAGTGCGGGCATATTTTAATGCCGCCCAGCCGGAGGATGCATCTAGCCCCAATGCGCCAGCTCATTTGATCATGGGGGAACAGGATCAATGGGTGTGTGGTTTTACAGGAGTTGCACCACTTTCTTTGGTTCACCATCCTCGACATGACCTTGTCGTAGATCGAGTCGCCCCCAAATGGCCCGGGAATGCGGACGTTGGTGCAGGATAAGCAGCAACTGCGCCGCCGGAGGCGCTCATGGACGTGGCCCCAGTCCGTTGCGAGGGCAGGAAGGTCAAAAGATGTTTGAGTAAGGTGCCTGCGCCGTCCAGTCCAACAAAGGGTTGGCTTGACAAAACGTGGTGTTGACAAGATACGCCGAAACTTGCGGCACGTTTGGCGCATGATATACACATCGGTGCCATCAAGGAGCTTGCACAGCTCGAAAATCACCTCCTCAGGTATCTGGTAGAGACAGCACGAGCGATTGTCGTCCTGCGTCGCCATTACTATGTCGCCGGGAGGAGACACGTCTTGCTGTGTGCTTAGCTGCGATGAAAGCGGTGATGGAGTCATTGCGATAGGCTGAATATGGGACTAGAAGAAAGGTTGGATGAGAATTTTGTTCAAATTCAACTCTTCTCTTGTATGGATCGTTTGCCTTTAATAGCGGACAAGGGGTAGCTCCGCTATCCGCCTCTTCGTGATTGAAGATCATATAGATAGTTTACGCCAACAGCGTATTTGGCAAAGCTTAATGTTGCTGGAATGGATAACAGCAATATTCTATTGGTCTGTCCTTGAGAAAGGGCCGATGCAAATAACGCAAAATAGCTCAACCTAGTGTAGCCAGAACCTTTACGCCCATAGAAATAAATATTCCGCAAGCTTGGGCGACTTTATTTAACACTACTAGTCCCGTGTATCGCCCCTACTTTCCTTAGAACCAACTAATTAGCCCAGCAATCACCATGCTATCACAATTCCCATTATTGAATCAAAGCCAAAATTAGAAGAAGAGAGAATCACCTCGTCTCTCGTTGAGAGAAGCCGGCCTCCGACCTGCCGTCGTCTTACTACTTCAAGCGCGCCTCCTAATTAATCTTCTGGATGTAATCGACGTCGCTGACCATCGAACTGGACATCATCGTCATCACCATCATGTTCATTATCGGTCTCGGCGTGGCGCGCCAGCAACTCGTGCAGCGTCTGGCCGAGGGCGGTTGACGGCGGGCGTCCAGCAGCTGGCCGCCGACGCTGCGGAACTGCACGGGACAGGCAATGTAGGTCCCGTTGGTGCAGAGGGCGCGCCGCGCCAGCGACAAGGGTAATATCACCCACTCGCGCTGCCGCCGCCGCCGCTCGACAATGTTGATGGACCCCGTGCATTATTCCGCGGCATCCTGATTGCACTGGCCCGGCCCGACATTGCAGTGGGCAGCGCCGGTAGTTCCGGGATCGCAGACGAAGGCCTGGAAGGTAAAGGGGGTATTGTTGTTGCAGAAGTCGCGGTAGCCTTTGGAGAGGATGAATCTTTGCTCTGGATTCCGCATCTGATATCAGCCTTGGTTTTGGTTCTCGCACGCAAGGGGGCGGTCTCGTGTGTTAGACATCTTGGAGCACAAGAGTGACGTCACAGTGCAGGCCTTGCGAGAGTGTCAGCTGTATTGGCTGTCCGGGGAAGAGGATTTGATCGCGGGCGTTTGATACGATCAAACAAACCCATGGAACTTGAACTGTGCAACTTCATTTCGCATCACTACATCCCATCTCATATACCGATTGCGTCAACAATTGGGCCTAGCATTTAGCATCAACTGCCACCTCTCAACATGTCAGTTAATTTGACCTTGCCGGCGAGCAGTTCGCCCGCGATCGACCCCTACAAGGACCTTCCCGATCCTCTGCTGCCTTTCGCACTATTCGTGCACGTCGAACTCAGCGACAGTGAGGAGCTCGCCCGCATCGAAGAAGCGTTCAATAGCCAGTCCGAGGGCGCTACCAATGTCCAGCGTGCTCCTCGCCACGACCTTTCAGGTCAGCCTCTACGTGCCGCCCTCACCGAGCACCTGGACAACCTTGTCTCAACTCGCCGCTTCGACCCTTTCTACTTCGTCGCCGTGGTCGACGAGGACTGGCGGGAGACTGGCGTTATTATTGTGACCATGGACGACGGTACAGGGGATGAAGACGACAATGACCACGTTTGCAAGATCGACCAGTTGCGCGTCCCGGCCGAAGACGCGGGCTTGATCCTCGTCAACCTCTAGATAGCAAACGCTGACTGGACTGATTTCAAGGAGGAGTACGGAAGCCACAACCAAGGTGAAGAGGATGATGGCGACCAGGGCCCGTTGATGGAGAAGCCACATGTTGATCCGACCAAGCCCTTTGATTCGTTCCAGACCGACGAAGTATGAGATGATGAATAGACGAACCGCCGAAGATATGGGGATTGCTATTATTGGAAGTTTCTATACTATGTTAATCCGGACGCTTTAAGTCACAAAACCTGTCACTTGCCTTTGCTTAGGTTTCCCTTAGATCGGCTCAGTCTTTTTTTTTATTCTTTTGCTTTTCGACTTATACTAGCGCAGTCTAGCAGAAATAAGTAACTTAAAACCGAGTAAACTTAATATATAACGATTTAAAAAGAGATATTATACCTTAATATTTTTTAGATTTTAAAGATAATTTAAAATTTAAAACTCTTATGAATTAATAAAACTTTTATAGCGGTTAATATACCGGAAAATGCGTAAAAAAATAACTTTTCTCTATCCTTTTTTTCCGATCGCTATTAATAATAATTTAAAAGTTTACGTATAAAAGTTTACCCTCGATCCTTTTTTTATTTATTTAATAATTCTTTTATTAATACTTATTAATTATATTTATTATTTATTAATTATTATAATATACCCTATAAGCGAATTAAACACATAAGTGAATTAAATATTTTTTAAAACTTCGTACCACGAAATAAATATTAACTTTACCACAACGTATATAATTTATTAAAACTAATCGGAATCCTTATCTCTAGATACTTTTATATTATTTGAATAGGTTCGCGCATTATAGCCAGGCTCTTCGCAAATCCTACAGCGGCGTCGGCGCGTCTCGGCCCTCTTAATACGACCACTGCTCCGGCGCGATTCGTCCTGTAATTACTTATCGACGTCCCTTTAAAACTGTAAATTTTTTTAGCTTATATACGAAGTAATCCTTTATCCTATAGCCGTTTTTTTTTCGTACGGCGACGCCGGTTAAGTATTTTATTTATTTTTCGAGATATAGCGTTTTTACCCTTTAAAAAAACGAGCCGGTATATAACCTACGTTATATTTTTCGTAATTTAATTAAGCTTAATAAAAATTAATATCGGAGAGTTATTTTAATATCCCTCGATTCGAGTTCTTACGTATTTAGCTTAAAATTAAGCTTTTATTAAATTATTTAACGTTTTAAATTCCTAGGGTATAGGTAAATCGAAAGAGGTCGCCGGAGGCGTCGGCGTATATAGCTTTATTTTTAATTATAAAATAATAGATTTCGAATCGTACAGTATAAGTCTTACCCCTTAAAAACCTCTTTAAATATTAAAAACGATAAAAATCGCTTAAAACGTTTTTAAAAACGTTAATAAAAAGTTTTCTTTAAAAATATAAATAATATACGCCCGTATAAAACCCTCGATTCTTTTCCCGTACGCCTTTTTTAATACACGAAAATAGCCGACGTTGAGAGGCTGGAGCTTATGCGACGAATAAGCAGGCATACAAAGTGTAATAATCGAGTTCTCTTTATAATAGAGCTTAAAAGCTGTCGAGTGGTAGCTTTTATAGCCGTTAAGGATTAATAGGCGATAAACACCTTTCGTACGAGACTTAGTGTGCTTATCGAAATATCGAATCTAGTCCTCGCCTTTTTTATTTATAGTCTAGCTATTTTTAGTAACTGCGATTACTTAATCTTTTAATAATAAGCTGTTTTCGTACCAGGAGAAGAGGTAGGTTTTCCCGGCAAAGATAATGTACGGAGGGATAGCATAGCCGTACGATCCGACGCCTTAAATAACGGTAATCCATTCCCGATTCCCTTACTAAACTACCTTAGGCTTCCCGCGTTAATCGGAGGTTATTACGACTATTTCGGACAAGATTTAACTTATAAAAAACCTAGTCCCGTCGAAATTATAAATATCCTCTTTTTAAATTTTATATTTATAAATTATATTTTATATAAAAATAAACTACGCGCGATACGCGTCGGGATTTTCGTAAAAAATTCTCTAATAATCGATTTTTCGATTAAAACGCGTTTAGAGGTTTAGTTATCATTGTATGAAATTCGAAGCCTAGTTAACGCCGGCGCGTTACGCGTCGCGCGCGTCGAGTAATCGATTTACTATATTTTTATACTACTTAACCAAGGAGGAAATAATCGTAAATTTAACTCTATTATATATTATAAGCATTCGGTTAATATATAAAGTCTTAAGAGGCGAGGATTTAAAGCCTTAAATTTTCGTATTTATTTACCGAGCTCTTTAAAGTATATATATAAGTCTTTAATACTTTAAGCGTATATTAATTTATCTCGTTTTAATATACACTAACCGAACTATATTATAATATACTATTATATTAAACCGGCTGCTTATACGCTTTTTTAACGGCATGCTATAATATATTCTTAAGCTTTTATACTTAATAGTTAAATTATAATCCCCCGTTTTCGTGCGGCTTTATTAAGGCCGCGAAGTATATTATCGTGCTTTTTTAAGCGTCCTTCGACGCTTTTAATTTATTATTTAATATAATTAACTTAACGAAGTTTTTAAATTTATTAATTAAGAGCGGTTTCGTAAGCTCGTTAACTAGGTTTTTAATCTTATTTATATATTTAATTAATACGTTACCCGCTTATATCTCGTTTTTAACGTAGTGATAACGGTGCTAATATGTTTCTACTTTTTAAACACTTAAGTGGTCTTAGTTTATAGCTTTATTACTATATTATCTTTTAATATAGTGATGAGTCTTTCCGGCTGCTGGCTTAGCTCTGTTAAAAGGTTTCGGATGCTCGCGAGCTCCTTCGTGATTTCGTTCACGGCCACGTATTCGCTTTTAGTAACCGATAGAGCTGTACAGTCTTATAAGGCTAACCTCTAAGCGATAAGGCATCTTATTATAAAGATAATATAGCCTGTGATTAACCTTTTAATGTTTTTATCGCACTTATAGCTTATATTATATATAGTTATTAATTTAAACGTATTAAACCGAATATATAAGTAATTAAGGGATTTATTTAATCGTTAATATAATAAGCCCTTGTTTCTATTACTTTATAAATAACGATAAACTTTATTTATATATTTTAATTATATTAATATAAAATTAATTATATACCGTAATTAAATATTTATAGTAAATTAAATATTTAATCGCGTTATATTTATTAAGAATAGTAATATAATTATTATTTAAATATAAAGATAACGTTTTAACTCGCTTAATATATACGTATATAATTTCGTAAGTTTTAAGAGCACTCTAAGGTTTATTAAAGTCTCCGTCGCTTTACCTCGGTTAAATTTTAGCTTTATTAAAACTTTATTAATATATTAGCTTTAATTAAGCCTAATATAACTTATTACCGTGTCTCGACGGATTTTAACTTTTAAAAACTAATCGGTATCACTTAATTAATTAATAAGTATAACGTGGTTTACCACTACGCGACGCATATCACTTGGCGACGCACCTAAATTCAATTCCAATACAATTAAACTTCAACGCGTAATACCTTCACAACCATAATGCCTAATTAATCCCAAGAAGATCGAATAGTTTTAACAATTCAAGCGACACGAAACGGAGCGAATCAAATAAGCCAAAGAGCAGCAGCAAAAGCTTACAATATACCCGAATCAACTTTACGCCATCGAATCTACGGCCGAACTTCAGAACGCGAAATCCGACCGAAACGACGTAAACTAGATCCAACTGAAGAGGAGGTACTTCGCAAGCATATAATTAATCTGGATATCCGAGGGATGCCTCCCGATCTCGCTAGTGTAGAAGATATGGCCAATCTCCTCACCGCGTCGCGCGGCGGCGACCGCGTCGGCAAGCACTAGGTCAGGCGCTTTATCGACCGCAACCCGGACCTAAAGACTAAAATAAATCGTCGGTACGATTACCAGAGGGCTCTTTGCGAGGATTCTAAAGTTATTTCCGGCTGGTTTACGCTGGTCGCGAATATAAAGGCGAAATACGGGATCGTCGACGAAGATATCTGGAATTTCGACGAGACCGGCTTCATAATGGGTATAATCGGGTCAACACTCGTCGTAACACGCGCCGAGCGGCGTGGAAAAGCGAAGTCGGTCCAGCCTGGTAATCGGGAATGGGCAACGGCGATTGAATGCATCAATTCGCAGGGCTGGTGCATTCCGCCGTTCTTGATCGTTCAAGGCCAATATCACCTCGCGAACTGGTCCCGCGAAACCGATTTACCGGGCGACTGGGTGATCAAGCCGACTTCCAATGGCTGGACCAACAACGAGACAGGCTTGGACTGGATCAAGCACTTCGATAAACACACCAAAGCGCAGACGAAAGGTTCCCACCGCCTCCTGATTATCGACAGCCACGAGAGCCATATTTCGGCCGAATTCGAAGCATACTGCCAGGACAACAATATCATTACACTCGGTATGCCTCCCCATTCATCTCACCTGCTCCAGCCACTCGATGTAGCACTTTATTCGGCTTTAAAGCGTGCCTATTCAAAGAAAATCGAGCTATTTATCAAGGCCTCGATAAACCACATCACGAAGCTCGAGTTTTTTATTGCCTTCAAGGCCGCGCATTTCGCTGTTTTTACGGAAAATAACATTAAATCCGGATTCAGCGCTTCTAGTTTAGTCCCTTATAATCCCGACGAGGTGATTAGCAAGCTGGATGTACGTCTCCGGACGCCTACACCTAACCTATCCCGTCCGGGAACGGCCAGTACCTACGACCCTCAGACGCCGTCCAACCCCCAACAGACAACTAAGCACTCTACTTATATCAAAAAGAGGGTGTCTACCCATCAAGGAAGCTCTCCGACGCCGATTTTAGATGCGGTAGACCAGATGGCGAAGGGTATGACCAAAATGGCCCATGAAATGACCCTTATGCGCGATAGGATGCATATGCTGGAGGAGGCTAATTTGGCACTTTCTAAGCGCCGGAGAACTAAAAAGTCGCGAGTCCAGCTTGGAGGAGCCCTTACTATTGAGGAATCTCAGCAGCTACAGGACGAGAAGGCAAAAGGGAAGCGTTCAGCGCCCGATAAAGGTGAAAATGGGGGTTCGTCGAAGCGGAGGGCGACCGGTGGAAGGCGCTGTGGTGTTTGCGGCGAAACAGGTCACAATGCGCGAACATGCGAAAAGGATATAGAATCAAGCGAGGAATCGGATAGCGAGTAGTTTTAATTGATTTTAAGCGTTGTGGCTGAATTAATTAATATAAAAGGGTCGAGAAGTGGAAAAGGTGCGTCGCCAAGTGATATGCGTCGCGTAGTGGTAAACCACGTTATCGACTTTAATATCTTTTATTAATTATTCGAGCCTTTTAATATTTAAGTCGAATAATAGCTAGTCGTTAATATAGGTGGATATTATTTTTCCTATTAATAAATTTAAGTATACTACGTCGTTAAATTTTAAGGGGTAAAATTTACGTTTAACGAGGATTTTTTAGCTTTTACTTACTATGTATACCCGGACTATTTAAGTTTATATAGTGATCGAAGAAGCTCGATCACTTTATTTTTAATATACTTATACTTAACGGTTTTATTTAAGTAATCTTTAAAGTAATATTTTAATAACGAGAACTATTTTATAAAGATACGCTCTTTTAAATCGCTATAAAGATACGTCTCGACTATATTAAATTATTTAATATACTACGAGTAAATAATAGCGAGTGCTATAAGTATTCTTTATATCGACGAGCGCGTTATAATCGCAGCGGTTTTATTAAAGTCGATCTTTTTTCGTTAAATAAAACCTTTAATTACCACGTAAGTTTTAAACTTATTAAGCTCGTTAATAAATAGGTATTTTTTCTTTAACACTTATTTAACGTCGATTAAATACTTATAAAGAGAATATTTTCGGTCTTTAAATATTATCGTAACGCTCTCTAAGAGTTAACGTATTTCTTTATATATCGCGGCTATTTATTAATCTTTTTAAGGGTTTTAAAAGCTTTTTAAAAGCTCGGTTCGTTTTTTTTATAAGGGCTAGGATATTTATAACGACTTTATACGTAACCGTATTAAGAATAACTACGTAGTGGATTAAATCCTCCTTCTCTTACCTTAATAACTCTTTCGTAAAGGTTCGGTTTATTTTTTACGTTTCCCGGTAACTATTACTTATATTACCGGTATAAACGTTTATAATATCCTATATTTTTTTAATTTAACTATATTAAATATTATATAACTTTATAATAATAACGTCGTTATTATAAAACGCGTATATATATTAAACTTTAATAATATCGAGAAGATTTTTATTATAACGAGTCGGAGTTTTATCGTTTTTAAAAACGAGCGCTAACGTTTTTTAAAACGCCCTCTTAGCCGCTTTAAAAGTACTCCGAGGGATTTATTATAATTATCTTTTAGGAAATATATTATAACCTGCTCCTTTTAAGCTAGCCGCGCTTCCGTTTCTCGGGTGCTCGTTTAGGCACTTTAACCGGTGGAGCATTAATTCTCGCTAAAGGGTTTATTAGCTTACGACCCCTTTTTCTACGAATCGAGTGATCGGAATCGCTACCTTTTTCGTCTTTTTAATAACGTTAAAGTCGTTTTTTTAACCTTAATAATTATTCTTTTAACTTTATTCCTAAGCTTACACTATACGTATAATAGTAGAGATTTCATTATCTCGCGGGGATCCGGTAGCTTTATAATATACCTCGAAACTTTTATATACTCGTATATCGTAATTATAAATATTATTATTACGCGGTAATTATAAATTAATTATACTTTAAACTTATAGCCGTTATTTAAAATTCGTCTAAGGAAAATAATTCTTATTTATTTAGCTCTTATGTTTTTAAACTTAACTCGATAAGCCTCGTTTATAAAGGTTAAATATAGCGCGCTTAAAATATAGCGCTTATTATAGTTTAAAACTATAGCTATTTACGAGTAAACGTTTTATTTAAATTATTATTAAAGTAATACTTTAATAACCGATTTAACTATATAATTAAGTGTTTTAACTATTATTTATATAATAAATAATTAAAATATACTTAGGATCTTTATTTAAATTATCGTTACTTAGGACGTATTTTAAAAGAATTTAATATTCCTTTTAACGACCGGGTTTTAATAAAAGTTATAAGGGGATACGAGTATTTATTTAATACCTTTAAATTAAAGAAACGTTTTTATTTTAATTATATTAAGCTCTTTTTTTTTATTACTCCGAAAATATTTAACTTTTCGTAAAAGTATTTATATTTATAAATTATCGTTAATTCGTCGTAATATATATTTAATATAATCGTAAGCTCTTAATTTAATAATTATAAGTTTAAAGTCGAGCTTACGGCTTAAGTTATTTACGATTAAATTAAACCACTTTTTTTCGTCGGTAGATAAGGGCTTAATTTTTTCGATATCCGCCTAGAATATCTCGCCGCTATAGCTTACGCGAGCGATAGTATCCTTCGATAAAACTTTTTACCCCTTGGCCTGATCGTAGGCTAGGCAGGGTAGGTTAATGACATCTTTCGCCTTTAAGTTAATTCCGGTGGTTTATTAAATAGTTTAGCGAAACCGCTCTATATTAAGGTAATATAACCTTTAATACTATAAGATAAGTTTTTTTAATACGGCGGTTATAAACGTTATTTTTAACGCCTCGTATTTCTATAAAAACTCCCTCGCTTTCGTTAAAGCTATTTTAAAAAGTATTATAAGGTAATATACTTTAAAATATAATAGTTATTAATATTAATTTATTCTTTATATAATAAGCTTTAAATCTCTTTTAAAGGTTTAAAAAAAACCCTCCTCTCGACGTCGAGCTTTTATAAAATTATCCCTTTTCTATTAATTAAGTTTAACCCACGTAAATTATAACCGAAAAGATAAAAACGCTCTCTAAAGAATATATTAATCGGGAACGACGAGACGAGTAAATAAAAAGCCTTTAAGTGCTTAATAATCGTTTTATTTAAAGAGATAAATTTATTTATTATTACGTTAACGTATAACGTGGTTTATTACTACGCGACGTATATTACTTAGCGACGCATTTAAATTTAATTTTAGTATAATTAAACTTTAACGCGTAATACTTCTATAATTATAATGCTTAATTAATCCTAAGAAGATCGGATAGTTTTAATAATTTAAGCGATACGAAACGAACCGAATTAAATAAGTTAAAAAGCAGCAGTAAAAGTTTATAATATATTCAAATCGACTTTACGCTATCGAATCTACGGCCGAACTTTAAAACGTAAAATCCGACCGAAACGACGTAAATTAAATTTAATTAAAAAGGAGGTACTTCGTAAGCATATAATTAATCTGGATATTCGAGGGATGGCTTTCGATCTCGCTAGTATAGAAAATATGGCTAATCTTTTTACCGCGTCGCGCGGCGGCGACCGCGTCGGTAAGCACTGGGTTAGGCGCTTTATCGACCGTAACCCGGACTTAAAGATTAAAATAAATCGTCGGTATAATTATTAAAAAGCTTTTTACGAAGATTTTAAAGTTATTTCCGGCTAGTTTACGCTAATCGCGAATATAAAGGCGAAATACGGGATCGTCGACGAAAACATTTAGAATTTCGACGAGACCGGCTTTATAATAAACATAATCGGGTTAATACTCGTCGTAATACACGCCGAGCGGCGTAGAAAAGCGAAATCGGTTTAGCTTAATAATCGAGAATAAGCAATAGCGATTAAATACATTAATTCGCAGGGCTAGTGCATTCCGCCGTTCTTAATCGTTTAAAGCTAATATTACCTCGCGAACTAATCTCGCGAAACCGATTTACCGGGCGACTAAGTAATTAAATTAATTTTTAATAATTAAATTAATAACGAAACAGGTTTAAACTAAATTAAACATTTCGATAAACACATTAAAGCGTAAACGAAAGGTTTTTATCGCCTCTTAATTATCGATAATTACGAGAGCTATATTTCGGCCGAATTCGAGGTATATTACTAAGATAATAATATTATTATACTCGGTATGCCTCTTTATTTATTTTATTTACTTTAACTACTCGATATAACACTTTATTCGGCTTTAAAACGTGCTTATTTAAAGGAAATCGAGCTGTTTATTAAAGCTTCGATAAATTACATCACGAAGCTTAAGTTCTTTATTACCTTTAAGGCCGCGTATTTCGCTATTTTTACGGGAAATAATATTAAATCCGGATTTAATGTTTTTAATTTAATCCTTTATAATCCCGACGAGGTAATTAATAAATTAAATATACGTCTCCGGACGCTTATATTTAACCTATCCCGTCCGGGGACGGCTAATATTTATAACTTTTAAACGCCGTTTAACTTTTAATAAATAATTAAATACTTTATTTATATTAAAAAGAGGGTATTTATTTATTAAGAAAGCTCTCCGACGCCGATTTTAAATACGGTAGACTAAATAGTGAAAAATATAATTAAAATAGCTTATAAAATAACCTTTATACGCGATAAAATATATATATTAAAAGAGGCTAATTTAATATTTTTTAAACGTTAAAAAATTAAAAAGTCGCGAGTTTAGTTTAAAAAAGCTTTTATTATTAAAAAATCTCAGTAGCTATAGGACGAGAAGGTAAAAAGAAAGCGTTCAACGCCCGATAAAAATAAAAATAGGGGTTCGTCGAAGCGGAGGGCGACCGGTGGAAGGCGCTATAGTATTTGCGGCGAGACAGGTTATAATGCGCGAATATACGAAAAAAATATAAAATTAAGCGAGGAATCGGATAGCGAGTAATTTTAATTAATTTTAAGCGTTATAATTAAATTAATTAATATAAAAAGGTCGAAAAATAGAAAAAATGCGTCGCTAAGTGATATGCGTCGCGTAGTAGTAAACTACGTTATACTTTTCGTTATTTAGTTTATTATATTTAAAATTAGCGTCGGAAAGCTTTTTTAATAAGTAAAAACCTTCTTTTTAATATAAATAAAGTACTTAATCGTTTATTACGAGTTAAATAACGTTTAAAAGTCGTAAATATTAATCGTCCCCGAATATAACGAGTTAAATATAAGCGTTTAAAAACGTATATTTAACTTATTAATTACCTCGTTAATATTATAAGGTATTAAACCGGATACGTTAAATTTAAATTTAATATTAATTTTTATATAAATAACGAAATATATAACTTTAAACGTAATAAAAAGCTCGAGCTTTATAATATAATTTATTAAAGCCTTAATAAATAGCTCGATTTCTTTCGAATACGCGCGCTTTAAAAGCGAATAAAATATTATATTTAATAATTAAAAAAAATAAAAAAAATAAAGAAGTATACTAAGCGTAATAATACCGTTATTTTTATAATATACCTCGAATTCGGTTAAAATATAACTCTCGTGGCCGTCGAGGATTAAAAAACGATATAAACCCTTCGTTCGTAATATAATATACTTATCGAAATACTTAATTTAATCTAAGCTTATTTTATTATTTATTCAATTATTTAAAATCGGTTTAATTACTTAATTACCCGGTAAGTCGTATTTAATAGCTTAGTTCGCTAAGTAATATTAGCCCTAAACGATTAAAAATAGCGGGATACATTAGCTTTATAAATTAATACATTTAATCGCCGTCGACTATTCCCGATTATTAAGCTGGACCGATTTCGCCTTCCTACGCCGATCGGCACGTATTACGATAAAGATTAACCCGATTATATTTATTATAAAACTAGTCTCGTTAAAATTTTATATATCTTCGTTTAAAATACCGTATTTAGCCTTAATATTCACGATTAGCTTAAACTAACCGGAAATAATACTTATATTTTTATAAAAATTTTTAATAATCGTATCGACGGTTTATTCGGGTTTTAAAATCCGGGTTCCGATTAATAAAACGGTTAACCTAGTGCTTACCGACGCGGTCGCCGCCGCGCAACGCAGTAAAGTAATTAGCTATATCTCTTATAATATTAAAATTAAAAAGCATCCCTCGGGTATTTAAATCGATTATATAATTATAAAACACCTCCTTTTTAATTAAATTTAATTTATATTATAAATTTCGGGTATCGCGTCGTAAAGTTTCGTATAAAACGTTATACGTAACGGCAGCGTACTTTTAACTTAAACGGTTTAAAGGGTTTCGCGTTACTTAAATTACTAAAATAATTCGCTTTTTTTAAAATAATTTAAACATTATAATTATAAAGTTATTACGTATTAAAGTTTAATAAAATAGGTCGAGTAAAAAAGTGGGCGACTCAGTGATATGGGCGACTCGGTGGTAAACCACGTTACACTAAAAATTTAACTTAAAATAGATACAGTTTAACCTCATGCCTAGGAGGAGATCGGCTCAGTCTGGGCTTAGTATTGCGACAGCGAAGCTTTTGAAAGTGAACTAATAGTGAGTCCAATAATCTATAAAGCGTAAAGGAATCCGACAAGCCTGGATCCTGGATTCAGACTTCCACTGCACATATAGTCAAAATCCTACTTCCGGAGATCAGCCTGTACAACTGTGAGCTCCGGGACGGGACCATTGCCAGGTTTCAGGAGCTCAGGGGCGGCCTTGCTTCCAAAGACGAACTCGCAGAACGCAGCCAGAACGCTCTTGACCACCGTGTCCATTCTCTGCCCAGAGACACTACCCGCGACTTGCTCAGCCGCATCCTTCGGGAGCTTCAGTGCGTCAACGATGAACGGGTAGTCCGTGAACGAAGAGTGCACAGTCCCCGCCACCGACATTTCGACGCGTGCCCCACGGAGCTTCTCGTAGAGGGCCGCCCACGTCGGATCCTGGGCACTGTGGTCCTGTCGGCCGAGGAGCAGAAAGGGGCGGTCCAGGCCAGTCTCGAGCACGGGGTTGAAGAACCGGCCGTCCAAGTCTACGCCGCCCAGGATGCGAGGGTCTGACAGCATGGCCGTCGCCGCCGTGGCTCCACCGAGCGAGTGGCCGTACATGACGATGCGGTCAAAGTCGATGGCGGTCTTGTGTTGGTCGTAGGCGCGACGGAAGACGGCGGCGTCTTTGAGCTGGTCGATGACGAACGAGACATCGGCAGATCGCACCTATGGAGATTGACAGGTATTAGCATTTGGTTCTGGCATATAAGGTCCGTGTTGGGGTGTTTATGAAATTTCAAAAGCAAATAAGTACTCACCTTGATCACCTGTTCGAGAGCGGCGTCGTCGTCTGTTGATATGTTTGCGTTTCTCACGAAAGATCCGTCGGGAAACTCGACTATAGATGCGTCGTAGGGGTGATCGATAGTAACCACGGCATAACCCTCGCTCGCCATGGACCGGGCCATGATGCCGTACAGTAGCCGAGACTGGCCGAACCCGGGCGAGAAGATGACCAAAGGGATCTTTTTAGATTGGATGTTGGAATTGCTGCGGTCTCTGGTATTGCTGCATCGTCGACCGGCCAAAACATAGGTGGTATTGACCTCGAAGGAGGCGAAGGTGCTGTTGGGCAATCCAACCGATGTTGCGAGCAGGCCATAGTCCGCTGCCACGAGTGGAGTCATGTACGGTACGGTGCGGATTTCAGATCGGACCGCCGTCGAGTTGATGGGTAGGAAGAGGGAAGTCATGACTCTTCGCGGGTGCGGGCTGCTGCTAGGGGCATAGGGGTCGGGTCGGCCTTTGTCAGTCAGACTTTCGATTACCATGGATACTGGGTGAGGGCCGCTGGGACCTGGGAGTACCAGAGCTCTCGCAAGAGAGATGAACGACAAGATGAGACAGAACTGCATGGTGAGGAAGTGCTATGGGATGTGTTTGGGTGATAGGTAGGAAGTTGGTTCTCTTCTCTGGTTGAATGACAACCAAATAGGCCATCCTATTTTCTTCTTATATAGAGAGGCCATGCTGTGATATTCTATATACCGGATATATCGAGATGGAGCAACCATCCAGAGACAGTCATCGACTTGCCCCTTTCTAGTAATGACTGGGCGAGCATATCTCAGTTGAGCCAATCACGTTGCTTCAAACGCCGCTTGCCCGTTTCTGGTAACGATTGGGCGAGTATCCACCTTTGTGCAGCAGCCGCCGTAACCTTGTCTTGGTTTCCGTCTAACCTAAGACGTGCCAGCAGTCGCAGAACGCCAAGGTGCTGCTGAACTTCTGTCGCGCATCACTGTGTGCACTAATTGTAGCTGATCGTCGGCAGTGCGCCAGCCAGGGACGGCAAGCCGCGAAGATGCGAGAGCACAGCCCTGTTTATCTCGCCCGATTGATACCCAATGCAGTCTAGCATGGCGGCAGAGCTCAGCTGCTAGAGACTCAGCTGCCCCACTAGGAGGGCAAGAGGGGTCATTACAGCGCATCCGCCTTGCGATTAGCGGCCGACAACGAGCGTATTTGGCCGGGCCAGCTTCCATACCACGCCAAACTTCCTCAACCACTGCGTACGAGTGTCCCGTGTCTGTACCCAGCGACCTTTTGACAGGCAGCAACGAAGACTTGCACCCCTTCCTGCAGTTCATAATCGTCGCCAGGCTTCTTGCGCTTGGGCGATTGGGACGCTTTAGCGACTCGGCCGAGTATGGCGCCTGGACCCTTTGACTCCCGCGTCAAGCGTTCTCGCTGTACGGCTTGCTCCGCTAGTCACTTGAAGGTACGGAATCGTTCTTGCGCACTGAATGTCCAAGATATAGATTGCGTATAAGAGCTAACACAGGCCAAGTGTAATAACGGGCAACCGTGCAGCCATTGCCAGAGACGGGGTACCCCTTGCGTGTACGTGCCTGTGGCTCGGAACACGATCAAGCTCGACCAAGGGAAGCACAAGACCCAGGCGAGCTTTCCAAACAAGCCCAACGGCACCGTAGTCCGTCGTGGCCAGTGCAGTAGCGTGCAGCCACAGCTCAGCGCCTCGCTCTCTCGCGACCCAACGGCTTGTTACTTCTACTACTTTGAGATATTTGTGCAGCGGAACATATTCACTCCCAACGTGGCCTTGTATAATCGCGACATCCAAAGGCTGCTGGGAACAGGATCGGGACAATTCCTACACCATGCTGTTCTTGCATTAGGGGCACTCCAATCGTCCCGGATTGGCGCGGAGAGTCGTGCGAACCGCAAGGAGTATGAATATGCAGCGTTAGAGGCTTACTCAACATCTCTCACTGCCCTGCGGGATACAATGGCAAATTGCCCATCGCCACCCCGCCTAATGGTGTTTTGGACTACACTGTTTCTTGGGATATTTGAGGTGAGTCCTTGCATCCGGCTTCGTCTCTGAGCGAACCCCTTTCTCAGCTCTCCGCGTCGGTGGCAACTGCTAACACATGCCAGCTTATGCAGGGTAAAACCGGTGACGGCTGGCTCATGCACATGGTTCACGGCACTGCCAGTGCTCTCCAGGCAGCTGGGCCGCTGGCATGCCAGTCCGGTCTAGGATTAGCATTCTTCCACCAGGCCCGGATCTTCGAAGCCTCTAGAGCGCTGTTACTCGGAGAGCGCAGTTTCTTGTCAAATCCCGAGTGGGACCGCTTCACGAGAAATCTTTCCCGTGTTGATGGGCTGGTTCAAAGATCCCGTCTGGATGATATCCTGAACGTCATCGTTCAGTGCTCCAAACTTCGAGCGCAGTACGTGTTTCGGTCTATCATTTGTTGTATTAAGTTGTGGCCTGCCAGGCTTTAGGGTATCGATACATACCTCTTTGTTGGGTGTATACTAACACATGGATAGGGTAGTGCAGATGCTGGCCAGGGTGGACCCATCGCATGTGAGCCAAGTGCCAAACCATGCTCCCAGTATTGCCAACGAAGGCTTTCGCCTCCGCCAAATGTTGGAGGCATGGAGGACCGAGAATCCAGCGCCCCAAGCTCAAGCCTTGACTATACCATACACATCTTCAGTATTCGGCAGTTCGCTTGAGGATCTGATTTCCAACATTTTTCTTGTTGCTATCAGCATCTATCTATCCGGGATCTTTGACTATGAGATCATTCACTGGCAACGATGGGGTATTTTGGTGCCAACCATTACCGAAATGGAAGTCCAAGAGCATCTTGGTGACCTCCTATCTCTCACAATTGTCGCGCTGTATGAAACCAATTTGTCGCCATTGTTGTTGCTGTTCCCCCTGCGGATAGCCGGGGCACGGTGTTGCGAAACGTGGCAGATGGACTGTGTGCAGCTCTTGTTAACACATGTATCACGAGACTTTACTGTCGCAGACATTTTTCGGGCTGAGCTGGATAGTATATGGCGACAGAAGACACAAGAAGGAAGTGTCTTTTGATGAAGACATGGCGATAAACCTTCCAGAGGTATTATACGTTTCTTACAATATGTAAGCGCTATAATCCTAGTGGCCGTCGAATAGCCGTCGTATAAAGAGCTAATATCATACCTTTATAATACCAGCCCTATACTGAACAACGGCCATGTCATAGTCTACAGATCAAGATGGACAAAATTAAAAAACGAATTCACAGCAAGAGGCCAATAGACGTCAGATTACTCATTTGCAAGTATAACATTTTATGTAGTGTAATAATCCCTTGATCAAGTCCTAAGATCCTCGATTTCTGGCTATAAGAGGAAAGAAACCGCAGATATGCCGAGTTGCAATGCTACCAAACACCAGGATCGGCCTTGCACTTACCATCCAATGAAGGCCTCCATGCTTGTGGCCGCTCTGCTGCCAGGTACACTTGCCGACTTCTACATCTACTACCAACGGTACTCCAGCAAAACCAATGGCGCCCTGGAGACACTAGTCATCTTCGACGGCCCACCGGACTCTAAGGGTATGAGACACGCGCTCGTGTTCAATTGGCGCCACGACGCACGGCATCCGCTGCAAGGTCTCGCTTTCGGGCTGCACCAACGGCGACTACGACTGCGCCGATTCGAGTCTTGCTAATTACAGAGGATTCCAAACCTAATATTGTACGTCTGGCCAGTGGCCATACTGCTTCTGCGATCATAGCAGGACTTCAAGTTGCCGACGCTTCAGCTATAGGATGAGATGTGGATTGGCGGACAGAAACCGAGAGAGCCGTTCTGTCGTTGATGATACCAAGGACGAGATGGTTTACAGTACCCCGCAGAGGATCTGTCAATTTGCTAGTATTAACCTCCTCGTATCTGTAAGAACACGACTCGCCATAGGGGATACGGTGTGCTGTGGCTGGTCATGCGCAGATGTGGCGTTGTTGATGGCAAAAACGTAAAACCCAAAAACATCCAATGAACGGACATGCATAAATAGTCAGGTCAGAAATATCTGGCCCATCTGAATACGAAGGTTCTGTCACCTGTTATGCTGTCGGAGAAGCTGCAGCCCTGAGAGCTACCTCTGCAGGGGGACCAAACGTGTGTCAGCCCGATATCCGTATGACCAAGAGGAATTGGCATGCCGAAAACGCAACGTACTAGTTCTCTGCCGCCACGGGACTTACTGCTCAAGGGAACTGTCAAACGCGGTGGCACACCCAGTAGGCTCCCCCGCTGTCTGTGCCCCTGGCGGTGGTGAAACTAGCTTGTTTCGCCGCCGTGTTGGCCCAGGGAACTGCCGCGCCGCTCCTGCATAGACTTCCGACAAAGCTTAATTGGACGACCGGCTTCTCCATTCCAGAACACAACTGCCCTCCGGCGTGTTCGTGTCTGTTGTCAAACTACTGCGCTGTGTATTCGTATTCCGAAGAATGGCCAAGAGAATGCGCCATGCGCCCAAGAATAGACGGGCACCAGCCCCTATAAGTTCTCCATGTCCTGCCTGATCCAAAGGCTAGAGTTCCACAGCACTGAACACACCATCTACTTTCCCACACGCACACAGAACCAACCAAACAACGTCGACTATCCAGACAACATCAAAATGGGTTGTGAGTCTTCTCCTCTGTCTTCTCCATGGGGCTACTGCACCCCCACATCGTCTCCATAGACGGAGGGAACCTATCGGGCCAAGCACTAACTTCTGTCAAGTCTTCGAAGGATCTTTCAAGATGACCAAGGTCTCCCCCGCCATCAAGGGCCTATCCCGCGAGGCGGCGATCGCGAAGCTGCAAGACAAGGACTTCTTCATCACGTGCGACCCCCACCTCGTGTCCTACGACGCCAACCCCGACCCGGCCTGGGGCTCGTACGACGTGCCCAAGGACCTCAAGCCGCTGGCGCAGCGCGTCCAGTCCTACACCGTCAAGGACAAGTACGAGAACCCCATCATGGGCTCCGACATCGTGAGCACCTACGAGTTCATCGACACCGCCGACGGCTTTTTCGTCCGCGTCCGCAGCCCCATGGGCACCACCATGGAGAGCACCTTCAGCGTCCGCGATAAGGGGAACGGGGACCTCGAGGTCGTCCAGGAGTGCGACTGCAAGTGCAACAAGGCGCTGTCGAGCATTGTCAAGAAGGATGTGGACAAGAACTACATCATCATTCACGAGAACCTGGCGCAGCGAATCGGTGGGAACTAAGGTCAGGAGGCCTTGATTCAAGTCTAGACGTGGGCAATGAAAGTCAGATTGATGTCTTTATAATGGAGCTGGTAGTACTCTATTAATGAGACATTCGGAGTGGCTGCTACAGACGGGTCTATCATCATGTGCTGGGTACGCTGTCGTAGATACAGGACGGTGTCGTCGCTCCATAATGACGTCTGTAACAATCCTCAGAAGATTTCTATTCAAGCATCAGGTCAAGACCACCGTGGCCCATGTCGCGTTACTTCCACATGGACATGAACTGTGCACTAGGCGCCCCAGAACTTGTACGGTGTCGAGGTAGCACGGAAGGGGAGCCCGGGCGGACACGAACAACTCAAGCTGACCTCGTTTCATGAGTCTGCATTCTGATCATTGTAGCACGCCGC
This sequence comes from Apiospora hydei, assembly GCF_038363865.1. Classification (NCBI taxonomy): domain Eukaryota; kingdom Fungi; phylum Ascomycota; class Sordariomycetes; order Amphisphaeriales; family Apiosporaceae; genus Apiospora; species Apiospora hydei. The sequence continues at coordinate 2,288,553 of NW_027117369.1, forward strand.
CAACCTAGCCCGCCAGATTCGTGACGCGGTATGGGACAAGCTCCCGGATCTATCTCAGTATTCACCGTTTGATGATGCTGCCTTGAGTCGAATTCATGAACACTATCACCGGCACTCAGGACAATGCTATACAACCCGGATGGAGTTATGTTCGTACGAAGGGTGTCCTTACATCTACATTACATACTCGCCGGTTTTGCACGCAAAGCCGCCGAGCTGAGTGGCATGTCACTGCACGAATTCGGTGTGACGGAGATACTAGCCAGAGAGGATACCTTTCATGTGCTCATTGGTCATCAAATTCAACTTATTCCCAAGTAGCGTGAGCGACAGCAGTAAAGTAGTTTCCAGGTTGAATATTGGTCACTGCTGGTAATCTTACTTTCCACATGACCTGACCAGCTCAAGTAAACAACAAAGCAATCGAAAAATCGATTTAGGCCTGCAAATTGATTTTATAACCCCATGTATCCTCCTCGTAATTTCTCCCTATCAACCGATAGCATCATCATGAGCAAAGATCACATTATCGCAAATGTCCGTAGATATTGATCACCCTTGGCAATGTCATCGATGTCCCAGGTCCACGCTTCAACACAGAAGATTCCAGCACGTTCCCAGACGGTTGTATCTGGACGTAGCTCCAGAATCACGACATATGAGGTTTTGAGGTGGCTCCCGATGTAGAGGCATTGCCATTTTGAGCCATTCTTTAACACCTGAAAGATTTCAGCATTGGATCGGCCATCTCTAGACCATGACAAAGATGCTGGATATTTGTTCATGGTCCAAGTTTGGTTGTTTATAGCGGTTGGATGATACGCGAAATGTCTAAATGGTATCACGGGTCCTGTTATGTGCAAGACCGTGTACCTGCTCTCTGGACAGAGTTCTGAAAACTCCACCGCTGGACCACCAGCCTGGTCTCCAAACCGAAGTCCTCGGATACCGATGAAGAAACACAGTTTCCTGCCGTCGTCGAATTCGTACTCTACTGGGCCGTGCCATCCAATCCAAGTCCAAGAGGGAAACATGGACCGACGCCGCGGTCTTTCCAAACTGGCTGCATGACTCCATGCCAACGCATAAACGAAACAACAAATTCCACGGGGAGAAAGATCTGGGTAGGCGATTCCCCAAACATGACCGAAAGTATGTCTTTCCTTTGAGAACCGCGCGAGGACGCCCCTAAATGCATTGAGGGAGTCCTCATCATATCCTAGACGCCTGGCGCTATAATCCTCTACATTGGAGAGGTATCTGCAGAAGAAATTGTACAGGGATAACCTCCCACGGACAATTTTGCCAAACTTTTGTTTTCGATTCCTGCTAAACATCCCTGAGCGGAGAAATTCGTATGTCTTTGACTTATTCTTGGTGTGTAGTATGTCAAGAGGCATGTAGAAACTTTCGAAACAATTCATAGTGTTGCACTCGAAGTACATCTGGTCATCAGTGAAAACAAGGCGACGGCGACTCAGAAGTGCTTCCTGAAACGTCCAGCCTCGAGTTGACCAGTGGGAGGAGGCGATCGAATGTTGAGGATCTTTAAGGGCCTGGATCACAGTCACGCCCTCGGCGCGGATAATCAACTGACGCCGACGGGCTGTGCCACTGACCCCCGGGAGGCCGTGTGTTTCGTCGATACCAGCAGCACTGATGATGGTGAGGGCCGAGTTCTGATATATGGCGTCCATATGTTGGATCTGATCGTGCTTCGTAGCTGGATCGTTCTGATCAATGCAGAACTTGTCAACCCACAAATACCGATATCCAAGCGCCTTGGTAACCTCGATAGAGTCGCGGATGACGGCAGACAACTTTTCTGGTAGCCATTTTCTTCCGCCCTCTTCTCGAATTGATCCGCAGGCGCCTCCCGATTTCTCCCAAACGTAGCTAAGCGCAACATAGGCCAAACCTGGTCCACCGCTTTTGATCGAGAATGTTGTGCAGTCGATAACTTGGAGGCCATGGACGGACTCGAGTTCTGTTTCACAAAGCAGTCTGTGGTGTTTTGCGCAATAACCAAGCCACGATTTTGCTGTGTCGGGATCGAATTGTTGGGGTATTATCTGCGGTGAGAAAAGCGTTGGGCGATCGATGTCTCGCAGCAGAACTGGACCGCCGTTGGCCCTGAATCCATTTCCACCGAAATTCCCGGGGTCCAGCAAAAGACACATAACCTCCGTTTCTGCTCTAAGCCTCGAAGGATTCTCCAGACCCGTCTGACCGATGTATGCTGCCGCAGTCACGTGGAATTTTGTCTCTTGATCCCCTATACTTTCGCTTTGGGTTGCATGCTTCGGCATTGGGATCAAAGCGGCAAACATCCGACATAAGGGACAAGTAGTCTCGTTTGAAGTTCGAGGCCGATATTCACTTTTGCGAAAGTAATATGGCTTTGTGTGAGCCTCCTGCAGGATACCTGGCAAATCGAGCTCCAGGCATTCGTCACATAGGACCTCTGCGAAAGAAGAACCGTTCGTGATCTCTTCAGTAACGATTGCATCTTGCGCGCCTTGTTTGATACGCTTCAAATAACGTGCGGGAGGTTCGGCTCCGAGTCCATTTCTCTCTTCCTCTAAGGGAACGCCCGAGAAAGTACGTTTCCCTGCATATTGTATTTCTTGACCATCGCTGCAAGACCCGGCATTTGGATGACAGGTACTAAATCTCGAGGAGACTACCGGTTTATCAAAGGCAGGCGTCATGTGAGCATTGAAAAGGGTTGCAGGCCCTGGAAACCGACGGGCAAAGTTTGGTTTACTAGGTAGACAATTGGTGTAGCAAGAGCCAAGACGATATTGAAAGTATGTAAAGATGGCTTAGGAGAGGTCATTTTAATACACGATCCGACCACAAGGCATCTGAGACACGGGAAAATGTCTAAGACACCGGGGGGCTGCGATGTGGCTCAGCGCAGATGGTCTGCCGCATTTACGATACCTTGACATTGGAAGCTTGGGCGGAGGTGACTATCTCCCATTAGGTGGAATTCGGGGCGCACTTCTTTGGGCACACCAATCATTGATGCATCTTGGCATTCTGGCTTGCGAGCGTTCATCTTTTTGCCACCCCTGTCGTAGACTGGTCTGGCAATTAGGTAGCATGCCAAGGCGGCAATGAAGACCCAGCACGGCAGGTGGCTAGGCTCCTTCCCGATCCATGCGTTACTGACCGAAATCTCCAAGCATAAAAAGCTTATCACATATGTAGGGTAACATATACCGACATTTCCTTCCCTCTCATCAAGACCTTATCAGCTGCATTCAATATCGCAGCTGCCAAACAGGCGTGGATGCCGAAATTTGGGCCCCCGAGCTGCCAGTTATGACTCGAGAGGTAGCATCACCAAGACAAACAATTGCTGCTTGGCAAGCTTGGCCAATCATGCATGACAATATCAATTAAAAGGGCAAATCCCTTCAATTTTACCCTTTTGCTCTTCTTCTCTTCCCCAGGCTACACCAGGACATCGCTGTAGCTGCCCATCTGCACCATGAAGTTCTGCTCTCTCGCGGCACTCGTTGGCCTATTGGCCCTGAGCACCACCTCGTCTGCTTGCCTCTTGCCCGAGGAGCGCGAGAATGACGGCCACATCAGGGCCATCCGCGGTCGCCAATCCCGTAACAATGGGACGCCCATTGGCACCGGCGACAGGTTCAACCGAGGCACTGTCGCACCTCGTGGCCTTGGGTCGCAGGGCTCCAGCACCAGCTTCAGTACCATCCTCAACGTCAACGAGATCGCCAGTGGCTTAAAGGGACTCGCCAGTACTTATGGCATTGAGACCTTCACCACGCCCTACAAGACATACCAGGGTGCGTCTATCCAAGGCGCCATCGTCGGCGGAAGCGGAGGCCGGTGCAAGGACGCCTACCGCGTCTTCCTAAACGGCAACATCCACGCCCGCGAGCGCGGCTCCGCGGACAACGTCCTCTTCTTCATCTCCGACCTGCTCTACGCGAACAAGACTAACGCGGGCCTAACCTACGGATCCAAGACCTACACCGCCGGCCAGGTCAAGACGGCCCTCTCGGCGGGCATCGTCTTCATCCCGCTCAGCAACCCAGACGGCGTGGCGTACGACCAAAGCAGCAACAGCTGCTGGCGCAAGAACCGAAACCCGGCGTCGGGCACGGGCTCCGCGAGCGGCATCGACCTGAACCGCAACTTCGACTTCCTGTGGGACTTCACCAAGAAGTTCGCCTCGAGCGTGCGGTCGAGCGTCGCGTCGACCAACCCGTCGTCCGAGACGTACCACGGCACCAGCGCCTTCAGCGAGCCCGAGACCCGGGGCATCAAGTGGGTGCTAGACACCTATACGAAGGTGCGCTGGTTCGTCGACCTGCACTCGTACGCCGGCGACGTTCTCTACAGCTGGGGCAGCGACGAGAACCAGAGCAAGTACCCTAGTATGAACTTCCGCAACTCCTCGTTCGATTCGGTTCGAGGAATCCTCAGCGACACCCCCGGCACCCGCGGCGGCTACGGCGAGTACATCCCCGCCGAGGAGCTCACGACGCAGACCACGGCTGCCAGCCGCATGGTGTCGGGCCTCACGGGCGGCGGCGGGTCCCAATACACGGCCATCCAGAGCTCGGACCTGTACCCCACCAGCGGCGCCAGCGACGACTGGGCGTATTCGCGCCACTTTGCCGACCCGAGCCTCAACCTGGTCCATAGTTACACGATCGAGTTCGGGTTCGGCAATAATGCGGCCAGTTGCCCGTTCTATCCTACCGTAGCTCAGTACAATGCGAATATGAGGTCGGTGGGGGCGGGATTCATGGAGCTGCTGCTCGCGGCGGTGGAGTTGGGTCTTGGTGACAAGACTACATGCTAGATGGGCGGCATGGTGTAACTTGCTATTTCGATTATAATATATCCATATCATTATGTGCTCTCTGAACACCTCGATGTCCCAGTGATAAGTGATACCATGTTGAATAGGTGGCCCACAAGCTTAGAGGCAAGGTGCCTGCTGATAGCAATAAGAGCTTTACTCTTTGATCATCGAGCATTTTTGTATCAGAGCAACCCAAGCTGGTAGGATAGCAGTCTGGAGGTCGGTCTGATTCCCATAAATTGGTGGCACCCTTCCCACCCATACCACATGCGCCGTAATCGGCACGACCTTTGGATGCGGGACTAGGTGCCTTTACTCGTAAATATGTTTAGTTGAGATGTAAGCTCCGCCGTTCGTGAAGGCATCTAAGCAACAGTTCATGCAGCAGCTCATGCAGCAGGCAACGCTGGATCAATTCAGTGGAGCAATCTCCCCCCTATATATTAAAACAAGTGGAGATTTTCCCATCGAACAGAAACAGCACCGTGGTCAAATTGGAAACACTTGAGACTTTGAGATAATATGCTAACATTCAAACTTCATAGGGGTCAGCAGTTCGAACCTGCCAGAGGCCAGGCCTGTTAAAGACTGACTGTGACTGGTGGCGGGGCGATTCGATACTATAAGGAATAACAGGGCCAGTATATGTGGTGTGACGATGGGGAAACATGTGGCGCGGATTGTGCGTTCCCCAAGATCGGCTCATCACAAGATAGACTGGCCGAGAAGATCCAAGAGGAACCAGACGAGTTCGAAGTAAGTACAAACCCCCTCCTTCTCCCATCCCCTCCCCCAGTTGACCATGGTGCTGTTCCTGTTCATACCAATCTCACATCCGTATCCACGTTCTGGACATGTTCTCTATCTCTCTTTTTTTCTTCTTCTTCTCTCTTTTTTCTTCTTCTTCATAGTCGTTATTGGAACTGGCAGTCGGAAAGAAGGCTGTTACAGACGAGAGTACCGACAGCAGATTGCTCTCTTATTGCACGCAGCGCTGTTATTACTGCGCTTGACTTGTGGCCCAAGAAGTCGGCGACGAGTTCATTAGTTTGGTAGATTGAGATGGGACCCCATATCTTGCATATGAGAACCTCACTCCGGTTTCTTGTCACCACTTACCTGAATCTTGCAGGAATGAACCATGTAGCGTAGGTGGATATGTGAAATACAATCAGTGGAATATGGAGCTGTTCCAGTGAGGCTTTACTTTCCTAGAAGCGAAGCTTATGCTCCGACAATGACAGCGTAGGTGGCAGGTTGAGGCCCGCAAACCACCCACCCACGTTTAGTAGCATCCTGCCATTAATAGAGGGTTACGCGAGGCAGCAGTGAGGTTGCACCGGCAGGATACTTGGGGTAGGTATAGGTAGGTAGGTACCGAATCAGGTACTCATCTTGGAGCTTGAGCTGATTGCTGGTGAACAATCAACAACCAGTGACAGGGCAGCAGGTCAATTGAGCACCTACCGTGGCTCATATAGCTCAATGAGCTTAGATTCTTCCAATTAATAGCTACAGCACCGTGGTCAATTTGGAAAAGTTCGAAACTTGAATTTCACCTGCTAACCAACCACTCAACAGGAGCTTCGAGTTCGAAAACTGCGGCGTTAGGCTACGTCCCACGACAGGAGATGCCAGTGGCCTCCGGGCCTATGGCATAAGACCCCGCCGACAGACGACACCCGGGTCCTGGCACAAGTCGACAGAAAGGTCCAGGCCCCGGCAACCGACGACGAAAGACCCTGGCCTTCGGGCCTCGACACCGAGCGACAAATGGTGGTGGTGGTGGTGGTGGTGATGGTGTGGTGTGGTGCAGTGAGGAGTGATCCAAAGTTTGAGTAAGTAACCTCTCTCTCCCTTCCCTTTCCAATTGACCATGATGTTGCTCCGTTCTTTTTTTTTACTCTTTTCTCCGTCTCTCTTTTTTACATGCCGGTTTTCCTCTCTGTGTTGCTGCTGGCTCTCATCTGTGTCTTTTCCTCCGTCTTTCCCTTTTGTTTTCTCATTTTGTAAACATGTTTTCTCATTTTTCCACCCAGAGTCAAGATGGGACGTCTTCAACCTCAAAACAGCCGTGACACGGAGATTAGGAGACTTTTCTGCATGTTGACAATCCCAGCCAATATTTCTGGGCCAGCCTCTTGGACTACATCACATAAATATCTACATCTTACCAGTGGTTAGTCAGGGTGGTGGCGGTGAGCGTCCAATAGTAGCGCAGCCACAGTGGTGATACTCAGTAAGCTTACAATCACTGTGTGCCTGATGTTATTAGTGACAAGCAGGGGCGCTTACTCAGATACTTAGCTGGGATGCCATGGTACTGTCAGCTAGTACGAGAAGAAGCAAATCACGTTAATGAAACGATCACAGCTGAGCCCGGGGCCACCAATTAGCAGCGAAGCAACCCACACTTCGTGCCTACCTCAGTGCTGACAATATATGCATGCTCTGAGTAAGCACTTTACATCCTGTCGCCCTCGTCGTGAAGACATGCCCTGAATTCTGCTTTGGGGGCCAAGGAGGATGACAGGGTGTAGCCCAGACAAGTGCAGGGCGGCTATGCTGACTCCCATCAAGCTGCCCTATATAATAAAGGGTTATCTGGGCCATCGGCTCATCTCATCTCTTGCACACATCATCAGATTGGTTCTCCGCAATCGAGTTTTTGAACAGAACCACACCTCTCATCCTTCTTCCTCGAAACTGCCAAGATGGCCGGTAAACTCATCAAGTCCCTCCTTGCTTTCGCACTCGCCCTGGGTAGTACCAATGCAACCCAAAGCTTCGGTAACCGGGGCACAACAGCCGGCTGGGACACCTTCAACCACGAGAACAAGGGCACCGTGCAGGAAGTGACCAACGTCGTGTACCCGGACCTCACGAACCAGGGCACGTCCCTCAAGATGACGCAGGTCTACGACCCGAACTGGAACGGCCGGTACCACTCCGAGGCCGTCAAGTACAACGTGTACAAGAAGGGCGACACGGGCTTCTACGGGTTCGCGTTCCGGCTGCAGGAGAACTGGGAGTTCACGCCCAAGCTGTCCTTCAACCTGGCCCAGTTCATCGCCGACTTCACGAGCCTGGGCTGCTCCGAGACCTACATGCCGAGCACCATGGTCTGGCTCGAGGGCGACCAGCTGCAGGCCCGCGTCAAGCACGGCGACGTCTGCCCGCAGAGCGCGCAGCAGACCACGCCGTTCCGGAACCTCGCCACCGTCACGCCGGGGGTCTGGCACCGCGTCGAGATCCAGGCGAGCTGGCGCAGCGATGGCTCGGGCTACTTCAAGCTCTGGTTCGATGGGAACAAGGTCAGCGAGACGTTCGATATCCCCACCACCGTCACCGATGGCCGCGCGTTCCAGTTCCGTGTCGGGCTCTACGCTAATGGGTGGCACGACAAGGGGTACTCGGGCAACCAGGCGACGCGACAGGTCTGGTACGATCAGATTGGTGTTGGCACGGTGTTTGCTGATGCTGCGGCGGATCAGTGGTAGGGAAAGAGAGAATGGTGGCCTCGGGGGCCATGCTGCGTTGTCAGTGTCACGCCATGCTAAAGCGACATTTTCGATGCAAACTTCACACAGTCTTTATAGGTCTAGGAATTGTTTGTATATGTCTACATATTACATCGACATGGACGGTCATATTTAGGGAATAGGTAGTCAATAATTTTCTTATTTGCTTCATATGCACCAACTTTGGCTCATCAGAAACAACTATTATGGAGGCCTATGTTACACAAGTTTGGATGCTGGTCCGATGTGTGTAAGTGATCATGCGCCGTTTCCGACGCGCTGCATTAGTGCTTCTTGACTAAATAGGACGAGGCTAGCCAACAGGCTGGAGTAGCATCTGCGAGAGGTTCATCCCGAACATGGGAGCGCTGGCAGGGTATTGGCGACAGCTTGTAGGCAATCACTTGCCTTCAAGGGAGCCAGCTAGGAAAAAGGAATGCTGACTGTAAGGTGTCCAAGAGAAAGACAAGCAGTATTTTGGGCGTAAGGTACCGGGGCTCTTCTTTCTGTTTCTTTGCTTCCAAAAGTACGGCGTGGACGCGATGTTCGCGGTCGGTCTCAGCCTCTGTAGGCGAGCTGAAGCACTGTCATGTCACACAACGATGTCGGCCAAGTCAAGCCACCCCCTCACTTTTGATGGCCTACATGTATTTCAAAACCCCAACCCGGACCGCATTGTTCTTTCATCTGTTTCTTTCGCTCGCACCTGTACCCCCTCAAAGCCGCATTACCCTTCCTCCCGTTCAGTACCAAGTACCATATCTTCCTTACAGTCGCTCACCATGGACGGTTTCCCTATCATGCCCACCGAGATTGATCGTCACATCAAGATTCGACGCGGCGACAAGCTGCCTTCGCGGGATTACGGCCTCATCCGCCGGGCAGCGCAGCGCGTCGTCGCTTTCCGCATAGGCGAGCCGGAGTCCGCGAATAGCGAGGCATTGCAAGACTACCTCCGGGAGATCTACCAGTTCTCCCGACACGCATGGTCGTTGTCTCATTACTGGCCAGTCTGGTTCACGCCGGATATACAAATGATACCTGTTGAGGATATGCCACCTATCCGCGATTCCGACGAGGATTTCAAGCAAACTCTACTTGCTGCTGCAGCTGCTACCAATGACCTGGCTCTTGTAAGGGAGCTGCTCCCCACGATGCAGGGTCGTCCGGATCTGGTCTATCAGACCCGTGAGAGTCGACACGCGTGAGTCCATTCTAAACGCTACTACAAAAGCAGGTGGCTATGACACCGAAGCTGACTGAGAATATAGCCCTGTTCTCGGCTATCCGATGTACATCGCGGCCTTCCAAGGTCACGTAGAAGTCCTGCGCACGCTGTTGGAAATCGAGTCTAATCCCGAACGTCTCTCTTGGCTACATGAAGAATGTGTATCATTTGCGCGCGAAGGTAATCAGGAGGGCCCCCTCGACGTCTGCCTACAATCCACATGCTACGAGAAGTATCCGATCGGCGTAGTCAGCAGCCTTGCGGAGGCAACAAGCATACCGATATTTGACCGAATTTATCGACTTTGCAAGGACTGTATAAGTGTTGATCCACAGCAGGATACAGCCCAAGCGCAGACTGAATTTCTGACAGCTACGTTCCGCCGGGCCGCTGCCGCCGGCAATCTGGTCATGATGAAACACCTTGTCCGGCTTGGGGCCTCTCCTACACATGTTGATCAAAGGGGTGATGGCAATGTGAAATACCAGGCACTCATCAGCGGCGTCGCAGCTAAAGGGCACGCAGACGTTCTTGCCTACCTGCTCGAGAACGGGGCAGAGATTACTTCGCGGGCACTCGAGGCCGCCTGCCAGCATGGTAATCCCGATACTGTAAGGGTTCTCCTGGTACATGGCGCTCGGGATACTTGGATGCCCGGCAATGCGCTGCTCGAGGCCGTCAAGGGAGAGAACGAGACGGCTTTACGGCTGCTGCTGGGGGCAGGCACTATCGTATATGAGGATCAGAGGCGCCGGGCGCTAGATGCCGCGCAACAGTTGGGTTTGAGTTCGATGGCCAAGATCCTAGAGGAGTATGGACAACGTGCTCGCATTAGTCCCATACCTCGTACGACTGGGACATCATCCCCGCCGATCAGGGCGCCTTCTGCGACACGGGACACGAGCAGCGATGCCCGCTGTGCTCTCATTCCGCCGGCACGGAGTGCTGTCACCTCGAGCAGAAGAACCTTGTCGGCGCCCCCGGCCTGAAATTGCGCGGCGAGCATGTGCAGATGCTGAGATTGGGAAGGAGGTCAGCCCCACCGATGCCTGAAGGGCTTAGGAGGAAGTCCAGGGGTACAATCATCTTTTCATACTACTGCTTTTCAGGGATAGAAACACCTGCTTAGTGACCACTTTCTCTTGTGTGTGTGTAGCACCGTACAATCATTATCTTCTGCCAGACTCGTTCCTTTCAGATTAATAGCATTACTCCATCTGTTACCCCCTTCAATGTAATGGTGAATGTTTGATATGGTTGACCTCTTTGAGAAGATGGCACTTACCGAATACACCTTGCTTTGCCTCGAGAGTGTTAAAGTTTCAACATGGACCAGGATATGGGGTCCCGAGGATCGTGCGGCTGTTATCAAGGGGTGTTGTTAATCTGGCGAAGGAGCGCAGAGCTCTGAAGGACTTCAGCTGAGTGTGGTCGCCAAACACAGGCATTGGTAAAACCTCTTGCCATCACAAACCTCATCTATTTGTCTTTCGGTACCTGGGAGTTAGCCCTGTAGAAGGCGGCGTCCCGAGTAGCGTCGTGTGTATTCGGCCCTGTGCCATGGAAAATGTGAGACAAAATGTTTATCTGGGATCAGAGAACAGTCGCAACAAGCTTACCAGATGCCCAACAGCTTTTGGTGAAACCTCTGTTCGAATTTCATCTTCCCAGATTTTCTCTCGGTCGAAGACGTGACCTCCAAAAGACCCTCGAAATCCCGTTCCATCATGCGGCAGGCCACGGCCCAACTTTCCTCGTCCCCTGAATCCCGTACCTTATGCCGCTCACGACTGGTCTGTAGTACCTGCTGCAGAACCGGGATGGTCTCTGCGTCTTTCATCCCAAATGCATCTCGCGCATTGCAGTAGTAAGTGAAGAAGCTATCATCTGTACCTGTCCCACCATGCGTTGGACTTGTCAGTATCGTAGCAAGTCGCTCCGAAAGTAGTTCATCAAGCCCCGTTGCAAGCGCTTGGTAGAAAGCGAAGTCGACACTTTTCCCGTAGTCGGGCTGTATCATCGAGCTGCTGCGTTCTTTGAGCAAGCCCAGCAACCCATAAAGCTTGTCCCTCGGGTCGGAGCAGTTGAGTCTTCCGAATTTCCCCATGATTTGATGGAGCAGATCCGGCATATGCGACTGGTATGTCACCGTGATGGAATGCGGCCTTCGCAGGGCCCGGGTCATCTCTTCGAGGGTTCCGACCTCAGTCCCCTGCGCAAGCGGGTCGAGCCGTGACCCCGTCACTTCGCGTAGACGGTGAGTTATGACCATCTCCGCCGGGCTGATTGATTGTGACAGCTGGTGGCTCACCGACGTAGGCCGTCCCCGGAAGTCGTGCTTGGTCCTGGTACCAGTGGCATCCCGGGACGAGGACGAACGGAGTAGAGACAGGGGAAAGGTGAAGGGGCCGCACCAGATAAGCATACTTGTCGCGAGTAGCACCTCCTGTATGATCCAGATACGGCTCCAATACGGGTGATAGCTCAGATATCGCAGCCCCGCCCACTGTCCGGCGGACCAGTACCTGCAGTTTTTACCCCTGTCCAAGCTCAGACTGCGTACGTTCTCGAACTGTTCGGAGTCCAATGCGCCCAGCCAGGCCACCACCATGTTTGCATTGCGATAGATGCGAGCCATCTGGGTCACTTGAAAGCACCGCTCCTCGCCATCGAGCTGGTTGATGCAGATAGCATCGATGAAGTACGGGCCAAACTCGCCCCTTGCAACTGCGACACGGAGGAAGTCGTAGAGGTTTTGGCGGACGCAGAAGGGTTGTCCGTCTACCGTTATCATGTGGACATCTTCCGGGCCGGTCGCGTGGCCCCAAACGTAGGAGAGCGCTCGATATCGTATCCGGGTGAGGTCTGACAGCTTTACGGTCAGCAAGCGACAGGCGAAGGATCCTTTCGGACCACCATCCCGGATGATGCGGAGCAGCCTGACATCGCGTGTGATATTGATCTTGGGATACGTGAAGGCGTTTTCTCGATTGAGGTTTTTGTCGAGTTCTGGAGTCATGACTTCTGCATCGCGATGTCGCTAGTCATGGTAAAGAGTTGGACTTCAAACATGCATGTAGGCAGTTGCCCCAGCTTGGAGGATGCTCCGCGGGGGCTGTGCCGTGATGTTGAGAGGCATTTGGGCGAGCATGTATCGCTTGCAAGCTCAATTCCATTACGCCAATCACAAGATGTACCGGGCTTGCTGCCTCTCAAGCTACGTGGATGAGCCCGAAACGGGTCTTACTGCATGCCAGAAGGGCTGTGTCTTGCGTCGTCATTTGGTCGGTTAGCATTTCCATCGAACGGCCAAGACATGTTTCCTAGGACACCCGCCAAGGTCTAGTGAACAAGAATATGCAACATTTTGAGCCTGTTCATCCCTGATATATAGATGACCAAGTGAAGCACGCGGCGTTCATGAGAATGGTTCTGTAGTCAGTCGCGGGTGGTTGCTGGGAACCGGCAAAGGGTGAGTGCCGATGCGGAGAGCGGAAAGGGCTGGAGAGAGGGTGCTGGCGGGTATTGTCGGTCAACCGGGTTAGTGCATGGCCCCCCGCAAAATGCAGGTGCAGGTGCTCGCAAGGTTGCGCCTGCTCCGTAATTCCGTGAACACATCACAGACAGTGGGTATGGTAGGAGCACAGAATAAATCGATGCGGGACATTCATTGCGTCGTGAGACTTGAGTTGTGTCGGTTGCCTGCTTCACCAAAACCTCTCATCTTGATTGATTCTATGCTGGAACATATACACTCCAAACCGCCAGTATGACCTCATCATCATCATGGGTGCCGGGCGTTACACCCGACACTCCGTTCTCTCTTGCAAACATCCCCTTTGGCATTATCAGCACCAAAGATGACCCCACCCCGCGGCCAGCCGTCGCCATTGGCAGCCACGCACTGGATTTGGAGGCACTGAACGGAGAAAGTTCGCTGGGCGAGATAGTTCCAGAGCTCAAGGGCCATGAGAATGTCTTCCAGCAGACCACCTTGAACGCATTCGCCGCATTGGGCAGGCCCGTCCACCAGCAGGTGCGAAAAGCGCTCCGAGACCTCCTGACAGCCGGGTCCAGCCACGCCGCCAAACTCCAAGAGAACGAGGAGCTCAAGCAGAAGGCATTGATCCCGCTCGGCCAAGTCAAGATGCACATGCCCATGGCCATTGGCGACTACACCGACTTCTACGCCGGCTACCACCACGCCTTCGCTGTGGGCTCCATGTTCCGCGGCCCGGCCGCCGCGCTGCAGCCCAACTACACGCACCTGCCCGTGGGCTATCACGGCCGCGCCTCGAGCATCGTGGTCTCGGGCACGCCCGTGCGGCGGCCGTGGGGCCAGATCCTGCTGGACCCGACCGCGGAGCCGAAGCAGCCCACCACCGCGCCCTGCCGCCGGCTCGACTTCGAGCTCGAGCTGGGCTGCTTCATTTCCACGCCCAACGAGCAGGGCACCCCCGTCGGGATCGGCGAGGCCGAGGACCACATTTTCGGGTACGTGCTGCTCAACGACTGGAGCGCCCGCGACATCCAGAGCTGGGAGTACGTGCCGCTGGGCCCGTTCAATTCCAAGAACTTCGCGTCGACTATCTCGCCTTGGGTCGTGCTGGCGGATGCGCTGGAGCCGTTCCGGGCCAAGGGGATCGAGAACAAGACGCCGGTGCAGGATTACATGAAGGAGGCCAAGGCGGAGACGGCAATTGATATCAGCTTGGAAGTGGATATCACCAGTAAGTTAACCTTCATCTTGGTGCGGAATATTTGGTCCGAAGTAGGTGCAGGCCTGCGCTAACGTGTGTTCCGCGAAACAGCACCCGAGGGCGACACGACGACCATCACCAGGACCAGCGCCAAGCAGTTGATGTGGTCGTTCCCCCAGATGATCGCGCATCATACCCTCGGCGGGTGCAACATGCGGACGGGCGACATGCTCGGCTCCGGCACCATCAGCGGCACCGAGCCGGGCGAGCGGGGTAGCTTGCTGGAGCTGAGCGAGGGCGGCAAGAAGGACGTCATGCTGTACGGTATGGACATGCGTCGGTTTTTGAAAGACGGCGACACGGTTACGATACGTGGGGTGTGTGGTGGAAATGGGGAGAAGGTTGGGTTTGGGGAATGTACGGGGCGTATTTACTCGGCGGTGCAGCGATGAGCCTGAGGCGCTGTATTCGTTTACTTGTGGCACTATCACGGGGTTCCGTATTGAAACTTACACTACTTTGAACCAGAAGAAAGAATGCTTGACATCTTTTTCGATTCATTATCTGAAGACTTCAATTCGATGAACGGATTGATATCCTCTCTTCCAATCCAGAAGTTCATTTCTATGATTTGATGTCATAGCATATATTTCCATGCTCGCATATATGCGTCAGTGTTGCTTGCCCTTACCAGTCTATCCCATAGCCATATCTGTTGGCTTCCTCCCCAAACCATTTCCGTTCTCATTCAATCATCTTACTCAAGAGTAACTGTCGGCCCATTCCCGCCTGGCAGTCATTTCGGCAAAGTACCTCAGGCCATGGTAAAGGCAGGCAAGTATGAGGAAAACCGCACATAAGAAGACGATGGTAATTAGAATGGCCCTCCGCATCGGGTGCTGGAAGAGAAATCTCTCGTGTGTGTGCTTGCCGGTCGCGACGACCCGTCCGACACAGTATTGGACGGCTTCGAAGAAGTTTGCTGTTTTCGACCACGACCACCAACCGGGGTTGAGTTCGATGTCTTCCCATTGGTTCTCGCAGTCACGGCCCTTAGCTTTCGGGTTGGCATTAGTTGTCGCCTCCGCCTTCGCGGCTTTGGCATTGGGCAATGTGAGTTTGTCCGTCGTATAGTAGGGTAAGCGCTGTTCCTTGCGCCAGAACTTGCGCAGCTTGAGATTGTTGAGAAAATGCATGGTGAATGTCTAGAGAGTCACGAATTGAATGGTTTTGGTGACTGGAAGTGTATGAGTCTTGGTTATGCGTGGCTTATACAGTTATCGTGTGGAAGCGACGATAATGGTGATGAAGGCCTTGCTCAAGCAGTTTGTTTCTTGTGGGAGTTTGGTCCTGTCGAGTCTCAATGAATGATTGTTTAACTGCGAAATGAATTGGGATCTCAGGCTCAGTGTCTCGACTCTAATACATGGCTCTGAATGCCTTCGAGTCTTTCTCCGAAGCATGAAATGCCAGGAGATATGCCCAGCAAGGCGAAGCTTTCGTTCTGCCATGGTCCAGTTTGGGTTTGCCTTTCCCCGTATCCAGGCTCACTATGTGCGAGCATACAAAATACAACACGATGGGAATTTGCCTGGATTTGAATAAGCTGAAGCTGAAGCTTCACACTACATCGTGGCATATGATTGTCCCTAGGAATTGGCAGATCACGCCATATGTCCCCCACTGATGCACACGCTCCCGCATACAATTCGGGGGACAGCAAGGTTCATACGACATAGAAGAAAGGACGGCCAGAAAAGTTCGACATCTGCCAACAACATGAACACGGAGATGGCCCCGCCTAATACCACTTCGGAGAAAGCGCGCCCTACAGCAGGCGCTAGGATGCCAAAAACAAGTTAACGACACTGGCCACGTGGAATGGAGTGCAAGTGACGACGCCGTCTGCGTGCTAAGCAAACGTGTAATTACAACGGTCGTTTTGGGCAAGGCGAGGAAACATCTCATTTAAAGGCCGTTGAGGCTTGCATCTGCATACTTGGGTGCAAACAATGACTGCTAGCTAGTAGAGATGCACGGGGCCTAGTTATAATGTCCGGCTCGAGAGCCGAGGTTTAGGTCTCATTCCAGGCGACGGCCGAAAAGGGCAACAAGCTCGTACCCAAGCTCGCAAGCTGGGCCGAGAACAAGTAATGTTCGCCCGCGACATCGGGATGGGAGAGTGGAATGGCTATGTTGTAGATCCAATGTCGCTATAGCAGGGGTAATCGGTTCTTCTATCGCCCAGTAAACCCCATTTCGGCCGAGCTGGCAAGGCGAAAGCGCGAAGCCCAGTGTTCAAGGATAGGATCAATGGAAGTGACAGCTGACAGCTGAAGGTGGAAAGGCCGTGTTGCGATCAGTGGTTGATCACTGCGAGTCACTGGGAATTGTGTGGGACGCAGTGCGCTGGACCTGGACCTTCCCTTCCTCACCCAGTGCCCCACCATCAATCAGCCTCGGCTTCGGAAAACCACAGACCAGTGCAAGCCCCTCGATCGCCAGCAGCGAGGGCCTCGTCGAACATGATCATCTCCAAGGAAGCCCATCAGCATATGGGTTCTGCCAAGATGCTATCTCAGCTCGTGAGATCATCAAGCAGGACGCATGGCTGTCAAGATCGGTGCAGCCAGAAGAAATAGAGGGCAGGAGGGGACCGCCAGCCAAGCGTCGCCACTATTTTCTGGGGCCCGCATTGCCGGATAGTGCTACCACTAGGCTAGGCTGCCTGCTAGGGGACCGCTGCAATACCTGAGTGGTCCCCTGTCAGCCTGTGGCCCTTGCCTGCGCCGGGCGGAAATCAGTCCCTCATAATGCCCAGAGCCTCCCGCCCTCTCCGGCGCGCAAAAAGACTGACGGGGCCATGAGACCACACACAGCAGAGCGAACGCGACCAAACAGCATGAACACGGCCACTGGGCGATGAAAGGCCAGCCAACGAACGCGAGACGACCAACGACGACGACAGCAGCACAATGGACCAGCTCGAGAACCAAGTCAGCGATCTTCGATACCTCACCCAGAATGGCATCACACCCTTGGCCGAGACCCAAGCGAGCTTTTCCCCTTCAGCCCTGGGCTCGCCCAGTTCCGTCGTCGCCGGCAACAATTCCGCACTCTCGCACCGAGCCGCCTCGACCTCAATGGGCCACACCGACCTCGCCAACCAGGCACCGTCCTCGGCCGTCGGCGGCAATAGTGGGCATGGAGGCACAAAACGGAAGAGCATCGAGGACTCGCCCGGCAGCGGCAATGGCAACAGTAGCAGCAAACAGCAGCGAAGCAAGCGCAATCGCTACATCTCCATTGCTTGGTACGTGATGCCGTCCTCCCGACGCGCTCCAGTGTTTCACCACATGCGATCACCGCACCTGTCGTTGTACCCTCTCCAGCCCGTGTGTCGCAAGGAGCAGTTTCGCCAACTCGTCCTGCAGTTCGCCGCACCGTATCATATCACTTGATTGTCGTCGGCCACCCCCAAAGCTAACCATGAACTTCGACCCTCCAGTAACGAATGTAAACGTCGGAAGATCAAATGCAACGGCGAAACCCCTTGTCAAAGATGCGGCAACCTCAACCTACAATGTCTATACGCGCCCAATTGCTGTTCGACCAACTTCAAGGACTCGGACGAATATAAGGACATGGCCAACACAGTTACCCGGTTACAGGAGCAGGTCGAGACCCTGTTCAACAACATGAATTCACTCCGGTCCGAGACGTTACGGCTGGCGCCCATCAACGACCGCGTCCTACCTATACCCCCGAGCCTGAGCGCCGGCACACCTTCTGCTTCTTCTCCTTCTGCGCAATCCCTAACAAGGGCCGACCTCTCTCAGCTCCGAGATGCTGGGTTCCGGGGACCGACGAGTGCCAACTTCAATTTGGACATTGCGAGAACCACCCTCCACAAGTTGGGTTACAGTAATATGGACGGCTCGACTGACGGTGGCCATACCGTGCCAGAGGACACGCCAGTTGACTCTCCAGCAGCGCCTGCACCGCGAACCATGGAATCGCAATCCAACTCCTCGCGCCAACTCGATCCGCTTTGGGAATACGATCAGGACGAGATGATTCGCCTATGCAGAGTACACGAGGAGGAAATTGGCATCATGTATCCTGTCATCCAGATCGAGTCGGTCATCAACCATGTCAAATTTATTTGTTCGTGGAAGGATGCTGTCAAGAAGAGCTTTGGTCAGCCAACTCAGGTCCAGGGCGAGAACATTGTCGACACCAAGTCCCTGCTCCTCAAGATTGTTCTCTGCATTGGCCTGGTAATAGAGGCACATGGCACCAGCGAGCGTGCGACCAGACTCTTCGAGAGCATGCGGTCGAGGCTCGAGAGGATGCTCATTACCGACCCGAGCGACGTGGCCAATCTCCCTATTCTGGCCCTCTGCGCTGGCTACCGGTTCTTAACGAACGATGAGATTCTTTCATGGCGTATAATCGGACAAGTTGCGCGACACTGTATTGAGCTTGGTCTTCATCGTCGCGAAACCATCATGCGGATTAAGGACGACACCGAACGCAGGGATGCAATCCACACCTTCTGGACAGCCTACATCCTTGATCGGCGGTGGAGTTTTGGCACAGGGCTTCCATATGTCCTGCAAGACGGCGATATCGATTCTCAGCTGCCCGGTCCGGTAAGTAATAGGTGGCTGTCCGCCCGTCCTTCATTGGTCCAGCTTGTGCTAATAGTCTCAGGATGAGCACCCCTTTTTGCATGCAATGATCAGCTACTCACGACTAGGCGCTAAGGTGTGGGAGTATGTGCGCCACTTCGACCGACCTGTTGATCTACGACCAGCCGAGTTGGAACACTTGGACGCAAAGATCAAGCAATGGTACACGAACGCTCCAGCCGATGCGCAATTAGAGCTTCCCGACTGGGAGTCGATGCCTCGCCATTTTGTGCCCGCGACAGCGCCTGAGAGAGGCTACGACTTGCAACGACAACAAATTTGGACGTATCTTCGACTTAACCAGATGCGCCTCTGGCTCTATACTCCAGTCCTCCATACTCACAGCAGCATTATAGAGAATATGACGCTTGCCGAGCGCGCCGTCAGGCTGGCCAAGAACTGCATCATATATCTGACAAATCTGCACAACACGACGAGTCTGTATCGGAGATCGCAAGTCTTCTATCATCAATTCCTTTCTTCGGCCATCGCCGTCTTGTTTCTCGCATCATGCCATGCCCCTCTCAACTTCAGCTCAGGCTGTCGTGACGAGTTCTATATGGCGCTGGAGCTCGTCAAGGATCTTTCATCGAAATCCGACGTGTCTAGGAGGTTATGGCGCACGATAGCGTCACTCAAAGAAGTCGCACCTCGCCTGGGCCTGGCGCAGGACGAAGATCCCCATTCCAGTGCCGCACTTACCATGGCGGGCCTGGCAACAGGACAGCATATAGCAGCGGCGCCGGCGCAGTCACCACACAGAGCAGCAGCGCAACAATCATATCCGCGAGCGGCTCCACCCCCTTCGCAACAGCAGCAGGCGCCCACGGCGACGACAAGTCCGGCCGTGCCGCCCAACGGATGGCATCTCTCCAACGAGATGTCCAAGATCTTCGAGGGCTACATGGGCATGAACGGCTTCGACGAGCGGGCCACCTCCACAGGCCCGACCGCGGAAGATGAAGGGCCTCCGTCAACGCCCTTTGGCGTCGGCGGCGTGGATAAGCCGGGAAGTGTGTACCAGCATTTTAGGGACATGTTCTAGGGAGGGCTCACGGCCCATGGTACATCACGATGGGACGGGACGAGGTGCGTGGGATACGAATCTCCCGACGCCGCTTTGCTACGATTCATGTTGTCATGCTAAAGCTACTAGGCAAAGGTAATGATACCCCCTTCATGCCTTGACAAGGGATTTGTATTTATGTTATCCAACGAAGTCACAGTATATATATATACCACACATAATTGAAACCCAAGATCGCTCACTCCCCAGACAGTTTGGCTGTCCCAGTCCAATTTGCCCCTATGTCAAGGTGTCCTCGCATCCAATACCGACGCTATCAACCACGAACGGCGTCGCATCTTGTGGTTCCTCACCTCACATACCCATGGAACCACCCGGGAGCTCAGTAAGCCCTATATCGAACGATAGGTCAGTCGGTCCGTCAAATTCCCCAGAGAGGGTCACGGCCAGCCAATTGTGTGAATCCAAGGGGCTGGGCGCGCGGTGATATGGGGGGTACTGCTACTTACATCCCTCGACATCCTCCTTGACCTCCTTGGGCACGGCGCACTTGTTGGCGGCGGCGAAGGTCTGCGTCTTGAGGGCGCGGCAGGTGGCGCCGAAGCAGCCGGCGTCGATGGCGTTCTGGAGGGCGCTGCCCTTCCAGCCGAAGACGTAGTCGCCGTGCTGGCCGTAGCCGGTGCTGTTTTCGGGGTTGGTCAGTCAGTCAGCCAAGTAGTGCTGATCGGGGGTTTGGTGGGGCCTTACTCGTCACCCTGGCTGAAGACGAAGGGCTGCGACCCGTCGGCCGGCCACAGCGCCTTGTCGTTGAAGGGGGCCGTGTCCCAGATCACCTCGAACATGAGCTGCGGCAGCTTGACGGGGTGCGTCGTGGGACACGGGCCGCTGTTCTCGAAGGTGCCCGAGACCGGGTAGGAGACGTGGGAGGTGTGGTCGGGGCTGTCGAGGTTCTTGCCGTCCCAGCACCTGGACACGCAAAGATCAGGATGCAACCACACGCAGAAAACGCACACCCGGCTTAGCTAGGCGGAGAAAGGCGGCGGGAAAACTCACGTGGGGAACCGGATCGTCGTCCGGATGCCGCCGGGGCACATCTTGTTGGGCAGCGCGACCGAGTCGACGGACGGGTCGGCGCAGGGGGCGTAGTTGTCGCCGCCGAAGTTCTTGGCGTTGTAGCAGCGGAAGCAGATGGCGTTCCACTTGGTCACGCCGCCCGCGGCTCTTTGCAGGGGGTCGCCTGCCAGCATGCGGAAGCCCTGTGGTTTCGGAGTCAGAAAGCATGCTCTATCAGCGGTGCGCTCGGTTCCCCTATAGACAGGCATCTTGACCCTGTCTACCCACTTCCTCCTCCTCAAAACCGTTGATTATGGCACGGAAGTGACACGTACAGGCTTGAAGGCCGTGACCTTGGATCCGTCGTAGGCGCCCGTGTAGTAGACCGTCATCCCGCCCGTCTCGCCGTTGAGGAATCGGTTCGGGATCTGGCCGACGCGCTTGTAGGTCCCGTTGCGCGCCTTGAAGTACATATTGGCCGTCCAGTAGTTGGACAGGTCCTCGCTGAAGGTGCAGGTGGTGCAGTTGGCCAGCTCCGAGACGTCGGACTGGGGGATCAGGGCTGAGAAGGCATTCTAATGGTGTCGCGAAGTCTTGATGTCAGTTCTTTTCAGGGGACTCGCTGCTAAGTCCGGTTAAAGGGCTGGACTTACGCCGCCGACGACCTTTGAGAGTGTTAGTATCATGGTGGTACATCTCGAAAGGGGCTTTTTAGGATGACACTTACTTGGTGCACATGTGGTGATGGATTGTCACCGGGGTTAACCAGACTACTCAGAAGCATCAGCACATATTCCACTTTGACGTTGTTGGCGTGGTGCTTGCGTACGGGTCGAGACGCTCGACGATGATCTGCGAACATCCAAATCGCAGGACGGCAGCGGCCTGGATGCCTCGCGCCAACAAGGCGATGGTCGATAGCTTACTCAGATGCATCGTTACAGTAGATAGTAGCAGAAAATGTAGTTTGGGGTGTCCTGCAGCGGTGACGGGGTGATATGCCAAGGGGGCCGAGAATAGATACCTACTTATGCATTCCTCCTCCCATGAGCCAGATCCGACAGCCGGGCGAGCGTCTGTCTGCAGCCCCTCAAGACATCTACCGAGTACTCAATCCTAGCGCGACCGACATTCGCCTAGACTTGAGATCTTGAAGATAACAGGGTTGCTTGCGATTTGGTGATACCCAGCCGGCTCATCTACCGCGTGGGGACTTGGCAGGAGGTGGCTCCGGGTCAATGTGATTGGCCTGTCAATGCCTGTCTCACTGCTGCGGTAAAATTGCTTTCATTCGCGACATAGTGTTCACATATTACAATGGGTACATAGTGGACCAATCAGACATGTGCATCAGCAACCGGGAGTCCTAATCGGGAGCTGTTCCGCATGTCCAGAGATGTGATCCGGCAGCTGGAATAAATGTCCGCACGAATTAATGAACGAAATAAGTTGTGAAATGAAATACAGGTTGCGTTACTCGAATAACCAAACCCAAGCCCGTGTTTAGGGGTACTGATAGCGATTCTGTTTGCCATCGCGGAGTGCTTGCATTCTCGTTACTTCTCTGTACGACGAATCGACCCCTGAAGCCAAACTCCAAGGGACGCAATGATCGGCCTTGCCCACCAAATTGTTGCCCTCCATATCCCCATATAGCCGGTTTCTTTCTGGTTACGCTGCAAATCAGTCAAACTTGGACGAAAACGATATTATAGATATCCTGAGTCTGGCAAATGGCAAATCTACCTCAAAATATGTTGACAGACGCAGCAAAACGAAGTTGTTCGGGGGTTCGGGTCATATCTGCAAACCTGTCCATGTAGTATATTGGATCATTCACCTACCGCCAGCAAAGCGAAACCAAACGCGAAGCGCAAAACATTCATCCCCTGACCCTCTGGAATGCGCCGTTGGGTTGGATTTTGCCGATGCTCAGACTCCGTACGGCCCCCTGAGCTCCGGCCCCTGCTGTCTCCTCTTCTTACGCGTCCATACCAAAGCCGCGATGCTCACCAGGATAGATAGGGCCAGAATGCCTCCCACAAATCCCACCACGACGGCTTGTTGGTTGATTTCGCCTCTCGGCTTCAGCCCAGTAGGGCCACTGGTTGGAGTTGATGGCGTGCTCGTCATCGTGGTCGACTTTTGCTATGCGATAGCGATCCAGTTGAATTTGATAGACCTTGTTGATGGTAATTTGAGGTAGACTACTCTTTGGCAAATAAAAAGCACTTTTAGAATAACGGTGCAGACATGGGAACCATTTCTGGGAAGGGGAAATTTATAAAAGAAACTCAAGCTAAGTCAGTCGGTAACCATAACTCATGTTTTGTTATGGATTGGTATGCGTTGGGCTGAACTTGGTTCTATCAGAGGAAGATGATTACTTGTTTCTCGTTTCCCACCCAACCCACGAATACGATTGTTTATTGTATGAATGCTTGTCATATCTAGACGATAATTAGCCCGTCCTTTATATTCAAGGGAGCCAGAAGCTTTTACTTTGAGAAATAGTATTCAAGGCGTCTTGGCGCCGATGTTGGATGTTAGGGCCAGGAATGTCCAGCAGAACGATCTCAATCAAGATGCATGTATCACACACGGCCCGGGTCCGATCTGGCCCCTGGTACTGGAATTTCATCCGATTTCATTTCGTAGGGCTTGAAAGCAAACGGTCTCGGTGTTTTGTCTCGCGCTCTCTTCCGCATTCCGCCAGCTTTCCGGGGTAGGCTGCAGGGGTTGTCATGACAGTCGAATCTTTGTCCACCCCCCTGCCACATTCACCGCATGTAGCATTGGATGCCGGCTCAGGAACCGAGGCAGGGAATATTCAGCAGAGAGTTTACATTCCTAGATCCACCACATGCCCAACAATCAACTTATGCTTAAATATCTAGTTTCACCCACTATTGCCTGTATACACGTCAAAAGACCGAGCACTTTCCAGGATGATTGCCACCGTTTTTTGTCCACCGTACATTCCAGAAATCATACATGACGCCACTAGACTGCCAGAAAGTTGCCTAGGCGATTTTGTGAATTCCGTGTATATTAAATACTGTCTTCCGCCCACTATTTCAAATCCACCGCACCCATTAACTTCTTGTTGGTGCATTTATTTCTCCTGCAGTGTCTCATGCGGCACGTTCTCTTCTATACTAACCCAACTCATACTGTAACCTTCGAACGATGCTCACTCACGAGGCAAGCAGAGGCCTTGCCCGTGTACGGCATCCACAGTGTCGATGAGTCAAGTGTTCTTGGCGTGCTTGATCTACCTGTAACTGTAGGGGTGTTATGTAGTATCAGGCGAGATAGGCGAGACAGCCCTCGGGTCTCCGCGAGTTCTAAAGGAGCATGCGCTGACTTGACGACTTATATCGGGGGAACGCCCATTTGGGGTAGGGCGGCCTGCGTCGCACTGGCCCCTGTTGGATATGATGAGCCAGGTTGAGGCCCATGAATATTACCACCTGATGAGGCCATTGAGTCCGATATTTCGGATTTGTAGCTATTATGGTTACTAATGCTCGTAAGCTCCTCCTCAAAACGAGGTGCATACGGCTCTTTCTCATCAGTTGGGATTCTCGATGGTTGAGTACAGTCGTTGACATGAACTCTTTCCTTTGGTCCAACTTGATCGTGATGTGCGCGATTCGTGGTCTCGCTCTCTGAGGAACCAGTAACAAGCACGGAAGGTGATGTGGAGGTTAGGTTTTCAGGGTGCGGGCTCGAATACCCTTGAAGGCGCGGGCAGTGCCTTAGTGCCGGGGCTATAGTATTGTTGCCTCTAGCTGCATTTTCGGGGTTGATAGGCGGTATCTGAGCCGTTCTTCGGGAAGCGGGGATCCGGTTTTGGTTGTCCTGGCGCTCAGGACGATATATTGGAGCCCCGGGCTGTTGAAAACCTCGCCCAAGCGAGCTATTAGGTGGTTTGAAGCCTGGGTTTAACAAGACGGTATTATTGCCCTTTCTTTTCTTCAAGTAAAACCCGAGTAACAAAACTATGATGAGGGTAACGAACACTGCCACAAGTCCGATGGCGACGGCTGTGGTGGGGCTTGATTTGGACCCGGAACCCCCTTTATGAGGCGCGCTATGTGGTTCCATGTCGGATTGGGAGACAGGTAATACTAGCTGAGTATGGCCTGGGGATAAATACAAATACAGATTGAATACGTAAGGTAGTATTTGATTAAGTGACAGATAAAACAGGGTACTGTTCGCAAATTCTGGGCAATACGAGGTGGCTGTCTCTTAACATATATGTAGGAGGTGCGACATATTTTGGCTTACCAAAATCTAATAAATGAAACATTTGATTCCCTTGTCAATGCCCACCTGGGGCAGGTGAGCTTGAGCTGATTGATACCCGAGTAAGCAAGCACTTCCACTGCTGATACTCAGACGTAGCTATGACTCTCGGATTGACATCCAGAGAAAGAAATATGCCAAACACTCGTGATATCTGAAACATGAGAGGTGGTCATATGGCATAAAGGCATTGTCAAGTCGAACAAAGGGGTAGGTATCAGCGCACAATGAGGAGAAAGTGGGGTTATGCAACAAAGAGGCAACCTTGACACTTAAGAGAAGTACTCCTTACACCGCCGTAGGAGATCAAATCACTGCCCCGAGCCGGTGGCAAGACCCTCCCGAATTTGAGGGTAAAGTGAATATCATTCATCGCTGTCCTCTGCCCCGCGCGTATCAACTCCATCTTCTTCGGTCTCCGTATCATTCTCTTCCAATAGTTCCCATATTCCCGTCACGTCGTAATCAATAGTGGCCCAGAAGTGTCTCGTAGCATCAGCCCGTATGTCAAGCCACACCTGATCGCCTACCGCTCTCCGTATGTTGTTCTGGTCAGCATCACTCAGAGGGACGTTCACCACTCTAGGCTCTCCATTCGGGCTGTACGTATAGGATGCGACACCAAACAGCTCCAACCGCTGGAGCCTGGGCCACGCGTTTTCTGTGATGGCCGGTAGGATATGTCGACGGAATCGTGAGTCCATTGGCCGAACCCCATCGGGGTATGGATTTGTAGGCCCGCCGCAACGCCCGGGACGGTGAAAGCCATGATTCGAAAAGTTGAGGCCTTGTTGGAAATGCAGCACGCGCAAGTGTGGCGCTACGGACCCGATGAAAGCCCCTATTTCTCCGTAGCGCTTCTCTTCGGTCTCCCCGACGGAATCCCCCAGGTATTTGGTGTAGGCTCGCCAACAATTTCAATCACCAATGTTTCCAAGTTTGGCCATCCGTCTAAGAACGGGCTGAGGTGCGTCAACATTGGTCCAGCCTGGCTGCTGGAAGTCGAGGGGAAGGGCCGTGTCTTCCTCTTTTCGCGAAGGGTTGCATCTTCCCGGATACCGCAAAGCTCGGCAAACTCAGTGACGTTGTTCAGGTAGAGATGTTGTAGCCCCGCGGTCTCCACCGATCCCAGAAGAGACTTTATGAGATACCGAGAAGCCATGCCAGTAAGGCGGATGGATTGAGCAGACGAGAACAAGTGCCGGGTGGCGGTGGGACTGCCTCCATTTCTTCGGCATCCATGAATGCAATATCTACCACTTTTAAGTGAACCATAAGCGCCAGTTTGTCCCAGAGATACGAGTTGCAGTCGCCGAAATCGAACTCTCTGCGTAGCTGGAAGTAGAGTCGGGTTTCCGACCACTCCCAGCGTCCTTCCATGAACTCGACCGCGCATGGTTGCAGATGAAGGACCAATTCATTTTCCTCCACCTCGTATGGCATTCGTACTGTGGTCCAATGAAGCTCCCTCACATGAATTGCTGAGGCTGGCTTTGCGTGCAAGGTTCTGAGAAAGCTCAGTTGTCGCTTGTACAGCGCACCGTCGAGGTCTTGGCACTCAAAACGATCTATTCAGTCCGGTGGAACTCGGATTTTCTTGCCCCGACCCCCCATACAGCCAATATAGTCACCGTTGTGAGAGCTCAAGTCGATGGTATGATAGAGTAACGGGGTGCAGACGTAGTGAAATTGACGGGACAACAAGCAGATGGAGAACATATCACCCCTCATACACTCACCAAGAACTCTCAGCTGTAGTTCCGGTGGCAGGCGATTGAAGAGAGCCATGGCAGAGCGTTGAATGAAAGAGAGGCTAAGGTTTGGCAACTCTGAAATTGTCCCGGGGAAGGGGTTATATATGGATCCCCCGGCGCAAGGGATGGATGTACAGCCACAAACCACTTTGACTGTTGGCTCTGACGACCCAACTGTATCAAGTTATGTCATACCTTTAGATACGACAGCTGACCGGGTAGCTGAGCAGCCGAACATCACAGGCATGTTTACCCCTATATATCCGGTAGTCCCGCCTTTTGGGGCTGCTGTTTTGGAAAGGGCACTGCTTACAACTTTCCCGTCTATATAATAATTCCTTGATTTCAACAATACCAACATCGCAAACTCTCAGGGCCCACATTGCTCTGGTGCATTATGTTATTGTTCCAGCGAATATCAATGTCTGGCCGCCTATTGACTTTGAATGGCTCAGCCGCAAGTCAGCTCATTGGCGGAAAATCTCGCGCATTGTATGCACCATCCCAGCCATTCAATTTGACGAGGCTCGCTTTCGTTTGCTTAAAGATAATGTAACTCATC
The DNA here is from genome assembly GCF_038363865.1 of Apiospora hydei. Taxonomy (NCBI): domain Eukaryota; kingdom Fungi; phylum Ascomycota; class Sordariomycetes; order Amphisphaeriales; family Apiosporaceae; genus Apiospora; species Apiospora hydei. Next base: position 2,316,255 of record NW_027117369.1, read on the forward strand.
ATATTCGGACACCGGGCGAGTGATCAGGTAATCCCTGCCTTGTATGGCCAAACCAACCCATTATGCATCAAAGCTACTTGGCAGCCACAGGAAATGCAACCTCGAATTTACACATTTCATGGCTGGCCGTGATATTTTGGACCAGCAGGCTCACCTGTCACACAGCTTCACATTGGGGGCCTACAAACCCCCATTTTTGAAGGATCAATGTTGCAGGCCGGGGCGCGAAGCATCCCCTGAGAACCAATACGGAAAGATAGGCGAATCGATGACTCGGCATGGACCCCGCCCAGTGACCGACCTATTGTGTTTATTGTTCAGCCGCTTCGTATTGCTTTTCCCCCTCTTATCTTTTCTTTTCCCTTATTTGCTCATTGGTAGGGTGGGCTGCAAGCCAACGAATACAAAGCATTTCCGGTTGTTCCGTTCATCAGAATGCCAATCAATGATCTGACGCTCTTGCTACCCGTGCGGGGACTTACGAAATTGCGTCAGACTTGCATACTGTGCTTATCAGGCTATAAGGCACATGGATTTAGATGTGATAAGAAACAGTTCTCGTTTCCTATGATTGCATATATCTTCCCCTTCGTATTAGTATGTTCTTAGTCCATCTTGACAGTCTGTTCATATCCACTTCCGTGAACACATGGTAAACCTTCAACTTACGATCCGATGGCTGACGATAACAAAGATGGTGAGCGTTCTCTGAAAAAGCCCTGGAGACAATACATACGCGAAATATTAAAGATCGATTAGACCTACGACCTATCAATATCGACACTACGGGAAACATAAGTATTAAGGAAGTGGGTTGGCGTCCCTCGTCCGATTCCAGCGACCGAAATGGTAAGAGTGTGACAAACCCAACTGCAGCAGTCATATAGGAAAGCGAGAGTCAGTCAACTTGTCGCTGCTACCCCAACTGACCTCGCCATAAGATGACACAGGCAATATCGGCCATGGCACCAGCCAAGATACCACAGAGGGTGACAATGAGCCCTCGCAACCCCAGCACAATAGTGTGGTCATCCCCTGCCATCACATCCGCTTAGGCGACATCCTGTTCCTCCAGGGCCGCCCTTGCCAAGTTATCCGCATCTCCACCTCAGCCGCCACCGGTCAACACCGCTACCTCGGTGTCGATTTGTTCACCAAACAGCTGCACGAGCAGTCGTCGCAAATCCAGCACCCAAGCCCCAGCGTCGTGGTTCAGATAATGCGCGGCCCTATTTTTTATCAGTACCGCGTCCTAGACCTTCAGGAGGGCATATAGGTTGGACCAGGACCAGCGGATGGGTCCCACCAGATGGTGGATCACTCGACGACGACGTGAAGAACGGAAAGGTCATTGGTACAGAGCCCAGCCACACACTCGTCGCCCAGGCTCCTCCTGTCCTTCGTCGCTGCGCTCCTTCGGATACCCTCCGGGTCGAGGACCAGTAAGTCCAGCTCGTCCCTCGCCTCTTAGCTTTTATCCGTCTCAATCGCTTTCGCTCCCTCGTTCTATCTATCGTGCGTTACTGTCTAATGTTCTATAGCCGTGCATCCCTCTTCGTTCTCTTAACACCTCCGTCGCTCCGCTCCTCTAATGTTTTAGGGCTCCGCCCCGTACCCCGATATTCAATTAGTACTACTTGCAGATATTACTAACCTTATCACTATACACCCTATATATAATTAAAAAACGAGACATAGAAAACGAAATTATTACATTGTTTTTTATAAACTCCGTGTCGTAGCGTAACCTATAAATAAAGTTCTTATTTTTTCCATATCGCATGTTATTACTATCATCGTATAAAACCGAACCTCGACGTCACAAATTTGGGCCCGGCGTAATGCATCTATTTCCATCTTACATACTACTCTACACTTTGCAGCTTACCTGGCTTGACGCCATTCACAACCACGTCCTCGCTAAATTGTACACCCGAAACCTTTCTCACTACATTCTCCTCCTCCCTGGCTATAACGCCCCGACTAAAATCGTCTTCCTATATAATTATGTTCCCATCGGGTATAATAAGACACATACTCATCCCCTGGATTCGCACTAACTCATCCACGCCATACTCTACCACGCCGGGCCCGCCAACAGGATCTATCGCCCCTTCGTCGGTAATCGCGGTTCAGCACCGCATGCACCACCACACTGTTTTCGGCCGCCACCCCAGTGCCTCGCAAAAAGCACATCGCGGCACTCCGTACTTGCCCCCTCTCGGGATGGATCCCAAACCCTCGAGAGACGAAGGAACGACGGGTGCTCATTGGTATAAACAGGATGTCCGGCCAGACGATGGACGGACCAGTCAGACAGGGTGGAAGCCTGGTGGGGCGGGGCGCGGACCCCACCGACGTGGAGATAGAGGAATTGGGTTAAGAGGGCAGGACGCCCGCACACGACAGGACCGGGAGGGTTCCTGGCTTTTTGTAGTGTGAAGCGGAAGCGGATAGGCGTCGCGAGGATGGCGTCGCAGGATAGTGGTATCGTCTTAACGGGAGATGTCGACGGGGAGCCCGAGAGGACGGGCGCATGGGACGAGGTGGACTACGAAGACACGCCGTCGGGGAAGGCGTACGAGTGGCGGGGTCGCTACTTGTTCATTACGTATACGCAGAGCGGTATGGAGGATCATAAGGAGTTTGAGCGATGTTTTTTGGAGTCGGTACTCCCCGGGTTGAAGGCGAAGGGCGCGCCTAGGAACCCGACCTCCTTGGAAGAGGCGGGGGCGGAGATGTACGGAGTGCGGGAGGTTTATATAGATGGGAATCCGCATTATCACGTTGTAATGGCATTTGACTCGCGCCGGCATTTTCGGGACATGCATCGGACGTTTACGGTGTGGAGGATGGTAGACGGGGAGCGGGTGGTGGACACCTCGGCGATTCATTTCCGGCCGCTTCGTGTGTGGGAGGGGCAGACACCCCGGGCCTTTTTGCGCGGGACGCAGGGATATATGGAGAAAGAAGGGTTGGACTACACGTTCGGTCGGCGAATTCCGATACCCGAAGGGAGGGAGGAGCCACAGCGGGTATTGTGTAAGCGGGCCATCGACGCGGAGTACGAGGATCAAGTATGGGAGGTGATGCAGGGGGATCCCCTCTTCTTTGTGAAGCATATCCATCAGATTCAAACGTTGGCGTCTCGCAAGAAGTAGCGGACGGGGGTATACGTGCGGGATTATATCCCGAAGCCGTGGGTAGTGCCGGAGGCGTTGGCGGCGTGGAAAGCGAAGTATGTGGATGCGGCGTTTAAGGGGCGGCCTCGGGCGATTATTGTGCGTGGGGAGCCCCATACGGGAAAGACGGAGTGGGCGTATTCGTTTGGAAAGCCTACGCGGATAACCGGAGGGTGGTCGATAAATAAAATAAAGGAGGATTATACGCATCTTATACTAAATAATATAGATATAGGTGCGTTCCCGTATTGGCGGGAATTGCTCGGGTATTAGAAGGACTTTATCGCGACGGGGAAATACCGGGCGCAGAAAATGATTCGCTTCGGGAAGCCTGTGATTTGGACTTGCAATAATAATAATTATCCTTTACTAAATACGAAAGTTCGTAAATACGCGGAGTAATATCGCGTATAAACGGTAGATTTAAGTAGTATACGATTATTTAAAAGTAAAGGGGACGACTTAAATTAAATTAAATTAAAGTATATAATGCACTAGATATAAATGCGCTAGTGACGTTAGTGATATTTATAAGTAATATTAATTAAATTTTAAAAGATAATCCCATTATAAAATCCCGGGGTACGAGGCGGAGCTTTATAATATTAAAAGAGCGGAGCGACGAAGGTATTAAAAGAGCGAAAAAGGATATATAGCCGAGTTAATTACGAAGGTAAATACGGTTAATTAAATAAAAAAGCTTAAACGATTAAAATAAATAAAAGTTAAAAAGTAAAGAATAAGCCGGACTTATTAATCCTTAACTTAGAGGGGCGGCTTAAAAAGTATTTAAAAAAGCGTAATAACGAAGGATAAGAGGAGCTTAAACGACGAATATATAGCGTTTAGCCACCGGTTTAACCTATTAAGCGACGGATTAACTCTCTTTAACTTTATATATAAATTAAACTAAAACTAGCGGATAGGTTTTAAACCCTCGAGAAACGAAAAAACGACGAATGTTTATTAATATAAATAAAATATCCGGCTAAACGATAAACGGATTAATTAAATAAGGTAAAAGCTTAAAGGGGCGGGGCGCGGACCCTACCGACGTAGAAATAGAGGAATTAAATTAAAAGGGTAGGACGCCCGCATACGACAGGACCGGGAGGGTTCCTGGCTTTTCTCTCGTTTCTTACGCTTTTGCTTTTGTTAGATTAAAACAAGAAAAATAGATAGGATAGGATGGCGTATTACTCGCGCGGTCGGGGAGACCGGTACAAAGGTCGAAAGTATGGGAGGTCGAGCTACGGGTACGGCGCGGGCCATGGATCTGGATACGGACAGGGTTACGGCGGTGGCTATGGCTATAGCAGGGTTGCGTTATCGCCCTAAACAAAGAAGGTGATGTAATACCCGGCCTACCAGTTTCCGAGCAGGGCAATCTCTGGGGCCGCCTTACCCAGGCTTTCGAGTCTGGCCGCGGCAGCGTCCGTGTCCTAGTCCTTCGTGACGGTGATCACGAGCTCTGCGTCGATATGAAGGTTATATACGGTTCAAGGATTCCCATTGTCGAAAGCGAGAAAGTGATTGACCTTCACTCGCTTGCTCGCCATGGCCAGCTGGACGAGGTACGGCGTGCTATCGCACAAGGATGGGCACATCTCGATAGTCTAGATGATCGCAAGCGGCCACCGATTTTCGACGCTATCGAAAATTTTCATTATGATGTAGCTGCTCAACTCGCGTATGCAGGCAGCAATCTCAACATAGTAGTTGAGATCAACAGCGAAGCGAAGACTGCTTTGGACATCGCCGTGGAAACTGCCAAGATCGACCCCATTATGGCCCGTTTGCCCGACATCCTCCTGGAGAATGGCCCAAAACCGATATTGGACATCGAGGTTACTATTTCCGACCTGCTTGTTGCAACAGCAAAGGGAAACCACAACAGAGTGAAAGAACTCTTGGATGGTGGCACAGTGCAGCCCGGTCTGCACGATCGTCTTGGATACACCGCGCTCCACGAAGCAGCTTGTTTTGGCCGATACGATATCGCAGAGCTAATTATCAATACTATTGGCGGGGAACTCACTCCAGTGTTCGACGGGGTCTTTGATGCGATTGTTGAAAGGCCTGCACACCGTCGGTTCTTAGGGGACGCCCGGAAATCCCCTCCAGATGTTGGCAAAGATCATGTGGAAGTTTTGGAGCTGCTGCTGAGGAAAGGAGTTTTGCCCAATCAACGACAATGCACCAAAACACTGCGATACACGATGTTGAAGAAGCTGGCTGAGACCTTGGAAGCGCCTATAAGGTCCACCCTTCAACAGATGCTACTAATCTTGAGGCGTTATTCGCTTGATTCTGTCAGTTCTGACATGAAATGCATAGCTGACCCCGAATTCTTCACAAAACGCTACAGCGTATCAACTGTTACCAATGGAGCTTCTCCAGATACGAAACCATACCGATGGATTCACCTTCCTGAAACCGATGTACGATCACAAAGCGTTTCCCCCAAGTCGTCTACTATGATCGCTAACTGTTGACAGAGAACCTGGGTGGAGGTGAGAATGGCATTTCCGTCTCAAAGTCCCAGTCTTTTTCATGAGTACTTTTACTGGACTACACTAAAAGATGCACCATTCTAGGAGGCTATGCGCGAACTGAGTGGCCTGGACGATCACGCCCTCCGCGCATACTCAACCGGGGTGCGATCATTCGTTGATGAAGTCTACAACGAAATCCCATGCCCGCTCACCCATCCCGGAATGCGACGGCCATCATTCGATACATTCCATAAAACCAACGATGAAATGTTCTCGCTGGTGGTGAGCATTTCAGCCTTCTGTTTCCAAGTCGAACGGTCATCTGACTAGTCTTCAAATTTTACAGATTCCCTACTTTGATGCTGGAATCCAACAACTTCTAGCAGATCGTTTCGTGGGGAAGAAGCGCAATGAGACCACAGCAAATTGGAAGAGAGTATTGCACAAGCCATGCACTCTGGATGAGTCTTACTACATCTCCCTAAGCAAGAGGGAAACTGATCGCCGGAACAACGATCAGATTGTCACCAAATCTAGAAGGCGACAAAATCAGCCGAACCAGCCTGAGGCCCACCAGAAGAACATTTTGATGGTAAATCAGATGTGGATTTGGAAGATGGACTCTGGTGAGCCCTACCTTTTTTTCTTGCTACCCAATGCCTAGGTTTTTTAACATCCCATGCACTTTAAGAAACCATCATCACCGCATTCCCTCATTGCAGCCCAGGCGGTTCCCGCACGACATGCCTCGAAGAAGCTCTAGTCCAGAATCGACCAGGTGATTTGAATTCAGTGGTTCTGCTGATGATTAAATCCGCCGTCGAAGTCTTTGATCCGCCAAGCAACTGCGGCTTCGAGGAAAATGTACTTGAGATGTTCGACCAGAGCATTGCACGACTAGTAAGTGGAGATAACAGTTGGATGACTTAGAAATAACGTATTGATGCTATTCCAGGCGAAAGGGGAATTGGAAGCATATAAAAAGCTTGGTACACTGATGAAGGAGGAAACGACGAAGGTTGGCCAGAATCCGATGTCCGACACAAGTGAAGATGCGGACCAACTGCGAGAGATCAAGGATATCAAAGACGAGCTAAGGATGATTGACCGAATCTTCCACCAGCAGCTCGACGTGATCGAGAAATACGAAAATTTCAAGAAACCCCGGCAAGAATCTGAGCAAGAGACTTTGGTCAAGCTCAAAACAGGCTTGGGCGTTCGAAGCTCGAGGGTTGAAGAGCTGTTGCGAGATGCAAAGTCGGTGGAAGGCTCAGTGAGTTCGTCCTCTACATGCACATTTACTATTTCATGGCAATACTGGTAGAATACTAATATCCCTGTCATTACAAGATAAGGTATCTTCTTGATATCAAGCATATGCGAGGAAACCTGATTGTTGCGACGAACACCAGCACTCTAGCCGAGGATGCCAAAAAACGAGTTCAAGAGGGAGAATGGCAGAACGAGATACTTTTCGTCTTTACCGCCGTCACTGTCATTTTCGTGAGTTTTACTATTCTCTTCGCAACAGATCCCGTGGCTAATAAAGCCAGACACCCATATCGTGGATGTGCGGACTTTTGGCAGTGCCGAGTAGAGACTATCCAAGCAACAGCGACGGTGGTGTTGCCTGGACATGGCAGCAAGTTTTGGTCTCGAGTTGTAAGAGCCCCCCCCAAAACTGGCACAGCGCCAATCTAAGCACTAACTTTATTGTACCAGTGGCCGCGGAGGTGGCGACGTTTGCTGCCATCGCAGCAGCATGGTACGCATGGCGCGCCATGAAGCAGAAGTCTGGCAGTTCCGGCGATGGCCGAGAACCGGATGGTGAGACGTCCCAATGCAACGTCGGTGGTATCCTTCAGAGCATGAGGACATGCAATGGATGTTTGTCATATTGCTAGATGTACTGGAATCCACCAGGGGGTAGCTTAAGTACGTTGCTTCAGGCTGATGTAAGGCTGGGACTTGTTGCCATTCCTGATTCGGTGGATGAACTGGTTCATGCTCATTATTTTGCCTGTAACTGCGTCTCATGATGGTGGTTTTATTAGGTATTGACAAATTAGTTCTCCCTAGAGTTGGGGGAATGATACGCCCTCGAATGCCTCAAGGGGCTGAGCGCTGCTGATGTGTGGAGGGAGCCCTTCCTTGGGCGTCCCGACGATCCTTCGCTATGCAATTTGGGGGAAATAGCTACAAGGCCTAGCACGATATATGTTGTTGTTGGCCAGGCTTTGAGTGCCGATTTTTTGTTGCTTTCCGGCGGTGTTCTAGACTTGGGCCTTCTTCTCCTTGCCCTCCGCTTCCGCAATCTGCTTCGCAACCGGACCGCTCCATCCGGTGTGCCTCCTCGCGAAGTAGGCCGCCACCGGGATGGTGCAGGTGAGAACCCATACGCCGAACAGGCCGACGATGAACCAGTTCCAGAACCACGAGTTGGGCTGGACCTGCTCGAGGTAGGTCTCTTTGTATCGCGCCGCCCACTCCGCTTCGTCGAGGTTGTACTTCATGGCTGCCTGTCTCTCCGGTCCGTCCGGTCCGTCGTCTCCTTTCCGCTTCTACCCAAACGGGGATCTTTTTCGAATTATTATCGCGTGGCGCCTATTTGTGGGGCCGTGGTATATGGAGAAGATACAGTAGTCGTCGTCGTCTTGTGTGATATACCAGCTATCGAGGGGGAGAAAGAATGACGACGATTTGTTGCTTGTCTGGTGTTCCCCCGGGTCAAAGTATGGGGGTGCATGTATTATGACGAGGAAAAGATGATAAAAAGGAACTGCCGCAGACCAAAAACCGCGTCTCCGGCAAACAGGTTCGCTCTGTTTTCTTCATCGTTGGCAGGGAAAGGGGGTTCGCCTTAATTTGAATGACCGCGGTGGATCATGAGGGTGGACCTTACATTGGGATCATCCCGGGGATGCGTTGCATCACATGAAAAAGCGCCCCGCCGGGCACTGTCCACCGTGACATGGATCCGATGCAAAAGTGGTGAACGAATGGAAAATTCCATCTGACAAGTCCGACGGAAATCGTCTTTGCTTGAGTCTCGTACGAGACGGAGAGTCGATGGGCGTGCGAACGACTCGTGGAGGTTGCGGTGTTGCGTTCCTCACTCACTCACGGTCAAAAGGGGGCTCTACCGTGTTGGTGGTCTTATAGTGGGGATTCACCGTGCATTGAACTTTTGAAAAAAAAAAAATACCGGTTTATGTAATGACGTACAGTGGACCAAGGTGGTAGCAGGGGGCTGTGCAATCCAGGGCTTCTTAGCATTCCATTCGCCTTCTTCAAGCGCGCTTCCCTTCCCCGGCGGGCCGCGCCGGAGATGAGATCCCTGAAAACCGCCGCGGCCAATATCCGCGATCGCGATCGTGACGCCGCAATTCTGCCGTCGATCCGGGTCGGTTTCTCGGTCTTGTGACCTCCGTTTCCCTCCGGGCGCCGATGCCCACCCTTCCTCGGATCTTCACAACCTACCGCTTTCCTTCTCTCATCATCATGTGCTCGTCCCGGAGCTGCTTGAGGACCTTCTCGTTCGCCGGGTTCTGCACCCCCAGGATGCGCTCGCGTCGCGAGCCGGTGACCGTGGTTATGCAAATGGTCAGCAGAATGGCGAACGTGAGGGGGATCAGGGCGAGGGGCCAGCTGGCCTGGGAGTCGAACCAGGATGGCGGGGGCAGGTCGAGGTCGTGCTTGTGGAAGATGGATACCTTGGTCTCGTTCGAGGGGGCGGGATGTTTGGCGGTGGTGGGGGTGGTGGTGGTGGTAGCAGCAGCGGTGGCGTGGCTGCTTGCGACGGTCTCTCGGATGGCCAGCACTGCGGAAGGGAACGTGAGCAAAGGGCGCATTCATTAAAGGATAGAGAACGAAAGAATGTATGGACGCATGGACGCTGTTGACACTGGGCAGGCATGCAAGACGGCAGGGACAGTTGAAGGGGAGAGTTTCGCGATGCACCTACCAGCAGCAGTTGGGCTTTCTGGGACGAGCGACATCATGGGTATAGTCGCGGACGATACGTGGAACGACATGATTACTATGGATCTTCGACGCGGAAAGATCACCAAATGGAGGCGTTAGGTAAGGTAGTTGTTGAACATACCACTGGGACAAAAGCCGATGCACCGACACTGACCACCAATGTGTGTCGGTATATGTCTTGTCAGGACCAACTGTAGTGGCATTGAACATGCGTGACATGACCACAAAGAAGCCTCGAGGCCCCAAAGACAACAATCAGCAGTGATACATTGTTTGCGACCGTCGCGAAATGAATGTTGGTCACGTACAGTCATCTACCCTCTCTGTGACAAAGGAGGCTGGTTACAAGCAAGCTATATGGAAGAAAATGAACAGCCGACGCGCTTCGAGGGCAGGCATGAATCAGACTGCCTAGAGGCTGGTAAGTCACTGCGAAGGTCAGACGATGGGTGCGCCGTTATATGTCAAGCGACGCAATGAGCCTGGAACGTGGCAAGGGTGGGTGCTGAGGAATGCATAGCATCGTACAAAAATCCAACGACAACAAAGCCCCTTGAACAAACTGTCGACAATACCAACAGGTCTCAATTCTGCTACGGCTGTTCGCATAGCCCAACCACCTGTGATACATGCCTGCGTTCCTAACTGGCCCCGAATCCCGTCCAGAAGCAAGAGCCCCCGAGCATCAAGCCACCCGCAGTACACGACCCCCAGCTCATGTGCAGGTGCGACAGCGCCAGAGCCATCTCGACCGCGTCGAAGGCAGCGACCGGTTTGGGGAACATCTCCTCGGCGTTGAGATGAGCGAAGAGTTCACCGCCCAGCCCAGACTCGAGAATGAGACAGAGCTTCCCGTGGTCTTCTACCGACCCCCTTTCTCCCTCCAGCCGACTCTCCTCCTCTCCCACCATCTATCCCTGCATGCACTGATCACGGCCCCTTCGGCCGATTGAAGATCGCCAGCTCCTCCAACACCATATCATCGATGAACTCCCTCGGCTGCGCCTCTTTCGGGGTCGTCGTGGCCAAGCGGTGCGCGATCCGCTGCGCCATCTCCTTCTCGCCGACGTGCTTGCGGAACCGGTAGACGAAGAGGGCCGCAAGGGCGGTCCAGCCGGCGCCCAGCGCGGCGACGAAGGCGGCCAAGATCTGCACCTGGGTCGGGACGGGGAGGAGGCTCTGGCTCGCGGGGATCGCGGGCGGGCTGATGGCTTGGGCGGATGCGGTCGACATTGTCGGTGTTGACCCAGAGAGGGAGAGGGCCTCCTGCTCACTCACTCAACGACGGCGAGGTAGGACAGAACACGTGCCCGGTCGCAAGTCGCAAGGTCACAGGACGGAGGAAAGAATCTCAAGACGGGCCTGTCTTCACTGTTAGGGAGCAAGAGAGCGTCTCATTGACACGGACTGGTTGACTTGATGCCAAGAGTCGTGATTCTGCTGGTGAATCGGTACTACATTGGAAGACACCTAAGCCATATGAATCGCTCCTTCCCCGAAGCAAGCAAAGGCCTGCAAATCGGAAGCCAACTACCCAAAAGTCATCGGTTCCTTCTTTCCATCGACCTTTCCCTTCCACGACTCAGTCCATCTCCTTCCCATTCGCTGCCGAACTGCAGCACATGCATATCACGTGTCGCATATATCGGACCAGGGGATGGTCACATAAGTTCAAGTGATTCGGATGACAGCCGTACGATGACGGAGGTGGGCAGCCATTTAGCCGGGGCAAAAGAAAACCTGGGGTAAGGATAGATTGCCGTGGCTGCCACGAGAACTTGTGTGCATGTATATAGATTGATTGCATTTGCATTGCATGCCAGGTAGAACGGCATCTGGACGTGCGACGTTACCGAGCGGCCTGGTTCGAAGGCGACGCCGGCAAGTGCGACGCAACATTGCACCATCGACGGGCGCGCATTCCCGACATCTGGCTACGACAGCAACTTTCCCCGACTCAAACAGCAATCTATCCGCCATGAGAGATAAGACCGGCACGTGGCATATGCAGCTTGACAGTCGGTCTACCTTCGCTCGGGTTTCGGGATGCGACGACGCAGGCGAAAACTGTCCATCGATCGAGAGGGCCATGTTCCTATACCTGGCGAACCGAACATTCCGGCTTCTCGAGTCTTGTCGCAGTCAGCCTGTAGCCTTGAAACCCTGTTATCACACATGTACTCATTCGAATCAAAGCGAGAATGGGAGCTGCATGTACATTGGATACACGCTACCCAGCATTGCAGATACTCCCGATTATACATACGAAAAGCATGACCGTACTGCTGTGCCCGGTACTTTCACAAGCCGTGTCTGATGCAGTCAGTCCTCTTGAAGCCAGCTACCAGAGCCCGGCAGAGGTAAACCAAACATCACCGGATCCTGCGGCATCACTCACGCATCTCGGGTGCAGTTCGCAGAAGGCAATTTGCCAGCCCCTCGCTTGCCTGAGAGGCATGCAGTACGGATCTGGCGGCCTTTTGAATTGAACATTCGACACTTATCGTCGTTAGTGCTGCTTCAAAGTTCGCAAATCGGGGAGGTTCTCGTAGAGCACATTCGCAGCCCGGTCGTGACTGCACTTGCCACACGCAGTCAACACCACAAAAGTCATCGGGCACAGCTCCGGACTCCAGTAGACAAGATCGCCCCTCATCGCCTAGACTATCGACCGCTGGCGCGGAAGACGAGGGTCGGCAGATGTTGACCAATCTCGGCAGTTCAGGAGCTTCCTCTGAGTTCCTTCTATCGCGGTCTCGCTCCTCCAAGAACGGAAGTCCGCTGTGATAAACTCTGCAACGGGTGACTGCGTAAATGCCCTGGGGACCATGAGATCATGACCGCACTCACTGGTTTCCGTCTAAAGCCAAGTGCGTAAACCAGAACTAACCTCTCCTTCTTCTTCTGATCGTGCCATGAGTCATCGCATTCGACTGCATACTCCCGAAACAACAGCAGATGCTTTTTACTGCTGGGACACCCCCGCCCACCAGCGCATCTGTTGCGAAGCAGGGAGCTCCTGGTCAGCTCCGCAAGGACCGCAAACAGGGAGGATCGTTGCAACAAAGGGCCTCTTGGCAGCCCGCACCCGACAATGGGGTTGGGAGGAGCGAACGTCCGATGCCCAGCGGTGGGTGTGGGAATAGGGATGGAATGGGCGATGAAGCATGACTGGAGACCAATGCTGGGTCAAGGAGGCCAGTATTGCGCGTCGCGACGGCCTGACTGAGGCAATGGAACTTGATGATGGCTTAGCTACTGGCCGGCTGGGTATCTAGTGAGTAAGTGAGGGTTCTTGAGCACGGTTGCGCGGTTGATCATCAGTCAGACACTGAACTTATTAAGGCCGAGCCGAGGCTGGGCATGTGTCGCGTCTCGTATTGACCCTCCGCATGCCCCGAGGCGAGACGGAACCGAGAGATTCCTGTTTTGATAACCTTTGAAAAGTCAAAACGCACGTGGGGGTGGTGGTGGGCGGTGGGCGCTTATCCCGATGGTTTGGGAAAGTGCCATGAAAGGAAGGCTATTTTCTCTCGCGCGAGAACCGCTTAAAGTTCCTACGGACGATCCCGTTTTCTCGCCGTCGCGTCGTCGCTCGGCCGTACGAAAACGGAAGAGAGCGGAAAGGGATTGAACGGAAACGGCTGGAAACACAGGGCAAGGAAGGCCTGTCGAACGGGCGGTCAGTGAACAGAGTTTGCACGAGAATGCAACCATCTTGGCAGGTCAGGTAGGTAATTGAGTGGTGCCCATTGTGTTCTCTTCGCCGTCGGTCTGATACAGGATGGACCTTGCAAGGAGAAGTTGAAACAACTTCCTTCGCTGTGTCACGCGTCCCGGCGACGAGGACGACGTGTGCAGAGTAGCAATATCATGGGGGCAATGGCAATCTTGTCGATGATCTCAATAACTGAGAGCCGCGTATTGTTCATGCGCCGGGTGAGTGACAGGCTGATAGGATGAGCGACATGCGGTTTTGGGTTTACCTGGTACAGGCGAGTACCTTTGGCAGCTTGGCAGGAGAGCACAGGCGGACGCTTCAGTGAAGATTGAAACGTGGCAGGGCTTCACCCCACCAAAGTCCACTGTAGGCGGTGGAGGGGCAGTGCGTAATCAATCAGTCTGCAGCAAGAAAACAACATCATTGACTTTTTGACTCTAATGCGACGTCAAAGCATTGCTGAACGTTGATCTTTTTCGAGAACCGTCTGATCAGTTTCGCATTGGAAATAAGCCCGGGAAATATGGAAATGGAAGAGAAGTACCAGGGCGTGTAGATAATATGCATTAATTTGAACAGTGACAAATAAGTGGCAAGCAGTGGCCAACAGATAGATCTATTGATCTGACATATCCAAGATCAGAGCATGCACTAACTCGGAGCATTTGTCGCGGAACACAAGATGGTTCGTCTAATATCGTAGATTCATGTCTTCTCTGCGCCATCTCCTACTTATTAAATACAATGTATATAGTTACAAGAGTGTAGGGTTGATTAGGTATGAAGGTAACAGATCTCAGTGTATCTCAGTGTGCGTTGAAGAAGGAGTCGCGGAGCAAAGGCTGCGGGTTGCGATGCCCAGCCCCATCGGGATGACTGGAAGGGACGAACGAAAGCCAACGCCACAAGCAACGCCGCAATAAGATCGCCGCTATATGTTGCGACGCGTACGTCGTAAGCCAGTGGGTAGTTGCCTTTGTCAATGCCGTGCTGCCGTGGCACTGAGAAGAAGATGAGAGGGAACAGGAACAACGCGGGACCTTGCCTGTTCGGATCCATTGGCGGCCGTTGGGAACGGTGACATCGTGGCACTCCACTAAGCCCGCCCTGGTGGCCCGCCATGTTGGCAAAAAACTTGGAATAACCTCTCGCTTCCCTCTTTCCTCCCCGGCCCCCCCAGTCTCCAATAGTAGCAGTGGGAGTTCAATTGAATTGAATCCGCGCACCAAAGTAGTGCCCGTTTCCCGTCCATTGCCACCAGAGATCACGCCAGACGGGTGCGGGATGTAACCGAAAACGTCCCATCTTTAGAGTTGGCCAACGACAAAACAACGAAAGTTCCTCATAAACGCCTTGATCCAGTATCGCTGCCGCCCGCCTGTGCTGAAAAAGAAACAATGTGACCGAAAATTGTTGATGGGTTTTTGGATGGTGTTGTTGTAGTTGGTGTCGGTGTATTGGGTATAGGTAATAGTAGACTAGGTCCGTGGGCCCAGGTAGGTATTGATGATGGGTATCACATTGTTCTTTTCAGTTCCTGCACATGTCAGTCATAAGACACTGTTTTTCTCCTCTCAACCGTAAATGGTGCATGGTAAAAGTCCACGTCATGTGAAAAAAGAGTGTAACAGCAGTGGGTATATGTGTGTGTTGTGTGTGTGTGTGTAAATGCGCAAAGACAGTAAAGCAATGCGCGCGCGCCAGTCGCCATGCGAGTCCATGGGAATTGCAAAACATTCTAGGAATCCCTGTTTCATCCAAAACGGTCAGGAAGACAGTGTTGACGCAAATTGGCGTGGACGTATTGTAAAAATAGCAAGTCGCGGGACTCCCTAGAAGGTGGGAAGGGGGGAAACGTAGAGAAGGTGATGGTTAGAGTAAAGGAGAGAGGGGGTTATCACTTACAGCAATGCCAGCGTCAAATCACCGTGGATTCGCGCTTTGAGCGTAACTTCGACCTCGAGGTTGAGATCTAACCGGAGGCGGAGAGTGTCGCTCTTGCCGCCACCGTCACCGCCGCCGCCGCCGCCAGCAGCGCCAGCGACGCCGCCGAGGGCACCGGTCGCGCCGTTTACGAGGCCGCCGGCAGTCTTGCCGACATCACCGACGGGGAGGGTGTCTTGGATGCCGCCCAGGCCGCCGAGGGGGACCACCGCCGCCCTGCTTGCCCTTCTGCTTGGTCTTGGACTTGCGCTTGGGGGGCGGCGGGGGCTCGTAGTCCTCCTCCTCTTCGCTGTAGTCGTCCGAGTAGTCATCCGAGTAGTCGTCTTGGTCCTCGGGCTCGGGCGGGGGCTGCTGCTTCTTCTGCTGGCGCTGAGGCTTCGCAGTTCTCTCTTGAGAAGACATGATGTGTGTGGTGTGTATGTGTGTAGGGAAGTACGGTACGGGTAGGTACTATGGTAGATGGAGAGGCACGTTAGATGGGAGGAAGTGAGGGCGAGTTCTTTGAGGAGAGGAAATATAAAAAGTTGATATGTGAATATCTAATAGAGAGGGAGGAACTGTCACCAACGGCGCTATTTACATAAAATACGTCGAAGACGGTTGATCTGCAAGAAGGGTTGTAAGTAAGCCCACCCCACCTTACACGACAAGATGCAGGCCCTCTCTCACTGCCTCGCTGCCCTGGATGGCCTGTCGACGTCACCGATCCGTCGCAGGGCCTGGGCCCCGAGACTGACTTGGGCAGGGTGTGAGGTAAGCGAGAAGGGGGCCGGGAAAGTCCAGGGATGGCAATCTTGTTTTTGCTGCATGGCAGAAGCCTATCACACAGAGGAGGGTGAGCGATTGCGTGAGGTGAAACGGGGCGTGACGATTAGCAAGCAGCCCGTAAAGCTGGGCAAGTAGTATGGGCAACCCAGCACGGATAGGAATCGAGATGGAGGCTAGCTGCAACCCCAAGTGTCCAGCTAAGACTGGCCAGCCAGGCCGGTAACAGGCCCCAGCTGCGCAGGCCTCGTAAGTTGGGAGAGTGGGGTGGCTTGACTTTACATCATAAGCCACATGTTCTCGGGGGCAGGACGGGCAGGACTAAAAGTTCTAGCAAGTCAAGGAGGCTCGCAGCTAGCCGGTCTCGAGTCAACTGTGCGCTCATTGGCTCGGCGCTCCACTGTGGGAACTCAATCAAAAGCCCCCTGTTTCCGCGAGTCCACGCACAGGGCTGGTAGCTCTCAAGTACCCCCAAGTCACTTTTACAGGGGTAAAAAATCCAATGCCGCAACCTTGGGATTAGGCGTTGGGTGCTGTCAGCAATTCGAATGGTTACTTTTTGGCACAATGGTCAGATACACCAGTACTCCCCTACCACCCCCCCTACCTAGTCTATCTACCCCCAAAACGCCAGGCTAAAGACGCAAGCTGGGAAACGAAACCAGCGCCTGCGCCGGATGAACTGTCACAATTCGAAATACCCATGTCCGCCCACCACTCACTCCTTGCCATCCTTCCCCCGACCATGCGACTGGACACGCCCAGCTGCAGCTCTCTGTGTAAGCTGATGACCGCCATTCTGCGCGGCGCCAAAGCCTGTTTCAGATCCCCAGCCTGGTCGTAGTACAGCGCCCAGCCCGAGCCGTCCTCCTCCTCGACGGCCAGGAAGTACGGCGAGCCCTCGAGCACCAGCCACTCCTCGTCCTCGGACCAGTTCCAGGGGCCGATGATCTGGTCCACCGTGTCCTTGCGCGGCCCATGACGTAGCGCCTTGGTTTCGCTGCTGGCGTAGATCCAGTGCAGCGCCGGAGGGTCGTCCGAGGCCATCGACACGAGGCCCTGGTGGTTCTCTGGGCCCGGGTACCCAAAATAAAAGCCGTTGAACTTGTAGCCCGAAACAGGGTGTGCCGGGTGGTCCAGGTAAAGCTGTTGTTACAGAAGCATGACGAGTTCTGGTCAGTGCTGTCCGTCCTTAAAGGGTGGGTAATGCGAGATAGACGGAGCTTCCATACCTTGTCGTTCTTGAACACCACCGTTGCCGTTTGGACGGCCGACTTGCCGTCTATTGAGAACTGGGCCGTCAGATGGAACTTAATCCGCTCCTTGGCTTGTTGGTTCTGCTTCTTCTGGGCATCGATAGCTTCCGCAACGCCGATGACCGTAGGTATGGAGCCAATGATCAAAAGGCCAAGGCTAGAGAGCGCCATGGTGTAGACGTAATAAAAACCGAAGTGACTACGTGACTGAGTGGCTGAGAGAGGAAAGAAGTGATGGTTGGCAAGAATTGCGGGACGAATGAACGAGCGGAACGAGTGACAGGCAGACAGGCCTTCGTATTTGCGTATGCTGAACCGTAAGCGAGAGACTGCCGGTAGGTATGGTGAGAGCAAAACAGGATATCAACCCTGTGAACATTTGAGACGCCTAAAGATAGCACGGCATGTCGTGAGTAAACCCCAGAGTTTCTGGAGACCAAAAACCTGCCTCAAGGGGAAGAAAATTATACGGCTAGACGCGTAAGGTGTGTGCAGCTGCACGGCAGCACGTACTCGGGGCGCAGAGTGATAGACTAGGGTATGCGACATGATCTCATACCCGGCGGATGCTCTCCAAATTTGGGTATGTCCGGGGTGTGTCAAGATATGGTGGAGCCGATGTACTCAGAAGTCGCTTGACAGTTCCGGGCGGTATGTGTACAGCGCAGAACACCCCTGTCCTATGCAGGGCCTGGGCCGAATCCTCACGACTCTCGCTGGAGTGACCTAATGCTAGCCCTTGAGCATTGCGTCACGGCCGTCAAAGTTGGCAGCCCGTCGCCATATCTTGAGACTCGACGTCTGGCCTGTGAATAAAACAAAAAGACCTCCGCCGCTAGTACAACTTGTACGACCATTTTCCCACGTTTACCAGTTTTCCAGAGAACACTCGTCCCCTTATACTTTGATACCCATTCAGACCTACACGCGAATCACCACTACATTAATATGGCTTCTCAACAAAACACAGCCGAGACAGAGACTCCTCGCCAGGAAACTGAGGATCAGCAGCAGCAGCAGCAGCAGTACTCAGATGGCGAAGAGCAAGAACAAGAACAAGACAGCGACAATGACCAGCAACAAGACCAGGACCAAGATGAGAACGAAGAACAGGACGATGGCCAAGGCCGAGAAGAGCAAGACGACGACGACAATGTAGAGAACCAAGAAGGCGAGGAGCAGGATGAAGACAACCAGCAACAAGCCAAGGCTCAAGACGACGGCGAGGGCGAAGAGGAAGGCCAAGATGAGCCCGAACCTGAGCCCCAGCAACAACGCGAAAAGCCCAAGTCTGAGAAGCCCAAACAGAAGAAGGACGAGGCGCCGGCGCAAACCGACGACGACGCCAAGACTGCTGTTGGCGACAACCGCTCACCCTCGCCTAAGAAGGAGCAGGAGGTGGCCAAGCGAGAGAAGAAGAATCGCGACGTGGCAACCAAAGAGAAGCCGGACCGCCCTAGAAGGCGCCGCAACCAGCCCGAATACATGGAGTCCGACAGGGAGAACGCCCAAGACAAGCAAGTGGCGCCGCGTCGTCGCAAGCGCAAGGACAACAACAAGCAGCAGATGCAGCAGCAAATGCAACAGTGGCAGATGCAACAGCAGATGCAGCAGCAGCAGCAAATGCAACAGCAAGGCAAGGGTGATGACGGCGGAAAGAACCCACTGCAGCTCCGCTTGGATCTCAACCTCGAGGTCGAGGTGACTCTGAAGGCCCGTATCCACGGTGATCTTACTCTATCGCTCTTGTACGTATACCCACACTTTTCTTACTTGCCCTTGGATACCCCCGGCCCGTCCTGTCCCGTCCTGTCCTGCCATGTCATGTTCTTTACGCGCGTTCCAACCCATGCTGGTTGGCGCGCGCACGCGCACACACATTATCGGCCGTTTCTCACCCTTCAACTTTAGTGAGTAAACTGGCCACAAGCACACGCAACACGATGCAATGCAGACGGGGATGCCGCGTCGATCGCGACTCGAGAAGAGTAATAAGAGGGGCACCAGAAGTTCCGTCTGGGAAGAACCTCAGTCTCCGCACACACCACACCGTCTTTCAAGGAGGGGCGGCAGCACGAGGGTGGGGGGTAGAGAAGCCACTGGAAGACGACAATGCAATGCAGGTAACTAACCAGGCACTCGTCATTACAGTGAAGGCTTGTAGTCAGTAAGCCATTCCCAGCCGTCGGCTACATAGCATGGCAATAGCCTGTGCTCGACCGAGGACAGCGCAGCGCCATTGCTTGCCAGTGGGCTGGGCTGGGCGATTGTTCCTAGTTTGACTTCTTTGTGGGATTCTTGGAATATTAGTTTTTAATCTATTGGGAGGAGCATGGAGTTGGAGTTCAACGCCGTCGTGTGTATGAGTAAGGGAAACTTGTACTTGTGTAAATAGACGATGGATCTGAACTTACGAGTGGATTTCGAAATCTTCATGAATGGACACTATCATACCCAGTCGTCAATTGCCGGTTGCGAGACGTCTCAAGGGCGGCAGCGCGGAAACGTGCATACAATACCGTACAATACCGCTGCTAGTGCTCTAGTCTGCCAGTGTTGCTTGTCAGTAGCACACCGTGGCCAATGGCAATCATGAGATCTGCGACTCCGGTGTAATCCAAGATTGGAGGAATGGCGTGCAGAGGGAAAGTTGTTGGAGTTTGTGTCAAGTTTCAGAAACGGGCCACTAGCTGGTCTGGAATTGGCCAATTACATATCGTGGGCCTACCGTGGCGCACTCAACAGGGGATATCCCGAGTAACGGTTTTTCCAGCGGTCGCACTGCGGCTAGGTGCTACCTAAAGTATTAGAAACACCGTTAGTGCCAGGACACACGATAATAGCTTATTTCAAGTCAGTTCTCGACTAGGTACGTGAGTTCTATCTAGCACGCTTCTTTACCTCTAGCAGCAGTGGTAGTCGTAGTTGTAGTGACAATTGCTTACGGAGGAAGAGCATGCGCTACGAGACGAGAAAAACGTGCATGCGCAGGGCGAAGAGAAAGTGCCAGTCGGACTCTGTCATAGTGCGCCCGAGGCATGCAGCGTGGTTGGTGTCACTAGCCACTGAAGTGCCAGGGTGGGGTTTCTGGATGGTTCTCGGTGGCTGACCAGCGCCAATCTCATTGGCGGCGCCGTAATTTATCAATCTCACACAGCTTCCGACCCCAGTCACCCCTCCTTTGCTCTGGAGGGGCGGCCGAGAGGTCTTGACATCATAACTGGAGGGAAAGTTGGCAGATGCGAAATAATGAAATTTTGCTATGCGAACTGCGCACACCTTCCAACGGGCGTTGACGTCGAGTCGTTGGCTATGGCGGTTGCCAATGCTCATTGAGATGTTTCCCATAGATACCTGCATGTACTTGCCGCTTGCGGCTGGTAAACGAGTCAGTATCTGATCCATTCAATTGGGTCGGATCGTGGGATCTGAGCCTTGTCGAGAAATCTCAGTCAGCCCCGTTGTTCATGTTAGATTTGAACAACCCAGATCGACCAAGAGTTTGGACAGGCCAGATGGGGAGGAGACGGAGGAGGGCCTATCGGTTCGCGCGGGCTGTCTGTTGCACTTGCACTTGCGCTCGACTTGCACAGAACTCGATTCTCCCGTCATGCAACGGGATCCCGAGGACCCTCCTCGTGGACTGTCTCGCCCATTGTTCCGCGACAGAATTGCGCACTGCCGAAGTGACACACAATTGCGGAACGGCCAGCTACAGCACGGACATGCACCTGATCTGGTATGACTTTGCCTAGTGGCACCCAGAAGCATCGAAATGCGTTTCCCTTTGCCCAGTGACAGCGATTCGTCTCTCATCTCGAATTGAGTTTGACAGTCAGCCCATCTTTTGGAGATAAGGTTGATGGAAGTTGCAAGCATTGCCTTTTTTGACCGCGAGTGATGCCAACCTGGGATGGCGCATGAAAATGGTGGGAGGAGCGTGTGTGCTCAGATTCCGGGCCGACCGTTGATTGCTCGGTTAGCATGGGATTTTAATAAGCCATGGCCCAGACGTTTCCTTCCATTCTAGAGACACCCCCGTACCCCGCTGCGTCACTGCTTCCCCCGCTGCAAGTACCCGACTTACCCTTGGCGATCATCCGCAGAAGCTCGGACGGGGGCAGCAGGCCAACTATCAACCACTCAGAATTGTTACCTGTTACTTGCGACCCTTCTCAGCCACGATCAGTGCTATGGGGAAATCGACATCGATCAATCTCATGCACAGAGGTGGTGACCGTGGTGTTCGTATGCGCGCCTGTGTCGAGATGATCTCCTCTTTTATTAATTTGATACCTAGGTATCAATCAGTTTCAATTGAACGACTCGACATGTTGAAGCACCAGCTTCCATCTGCATATAACCTCTTACACCCCGGCCAGGACCATCCCCGGATCTCGTATCCCACCCGGCAAAGCGGCATACGAGCTGAGGCATGCCCATAAAGCAATGAAGTCATTGTGAGGGGGTGGCAGTCACGAGAAGGAAAACTACATGCCACTACTACAAGACGGACGCCGACAGAACAGGTTATCCCAGCAAGGACCGCCTCGAACCTGCCCTGGCTGCCTGGGGCACTTGGCGAACTGCTGATTTTGAACAATCCCGAGTATCCCTTTAGCGGCCGGAGCAAAACTGCCACTAACATGCATGGGTCGCTCCTCTTGGACGCTGGGAAAAACGAACTCGAGAGCCCCAATGACCAATGACGATGACTGTCCGCACCCATGGGCGCAAATCGATCCTAGACCAGGTGCCAGGGTCGGAAGCACTGGGAAGTCGAGCGCATACTGCAGCTCAAGTGAGCTTACCCATGCACCATGGAGGCCATGAATCAACCTGACGTGTGGCTGACCCCCCAAGTTCGACCACCACGTCGTATTCCTCCAACAATTAACTTGGTTTCGACGGCAGAAAATGCCAACGGCCTGGCATACCCCTGCCCTCCTCTCCCGTCCGCTGAGGCTGGGATCGCGATTAGGCCCAGATGGTTCCGTGAGGGCAAGTCGATAGGATGGGGTGCAGGCCAGATTCTAACCGACTGTCCCTCCCACCCGATGTCCAATGACGCAGAGAGCTTCGGGCTATGATTCATGGGCTAGTAACAAAACTCCGACTGGACATCATCTACACTGCTATTGTTTCATCCCGTGCGACTACTATACATAGCCCCGAGTGTATTTGTTATTCTGTAAAGTGAGGAAACTCACTACCTTAAAGTCTATATGAATGCCCCCCGAATTCACCGACGTCGAACTTTTGTATAAGCTTATCCTTACAGCTTACTCCTTCCTCTTCTTTTATCTGAATTTGAACGGGTTCCGTACGTTGGCTCTCAAAATGGCTGACACCATGTCTACCCCACAAACCCCTACCCCCAGAAGAACTATGTTCAAACCTTCGACCAAGACTCCGCCTGTCAAGAGATCTAACAAGCCCTCTACATCATCTTCTCAGAAAGCGCCGCAGCCCAGCGCCGACGCTCCCAGCAAGCCCGCTGACGAGCCGGCGCAAGATGCGGCGCAGAAAGCGCGCTCTGAATCCCCACGGCCTCCAAGAGCGCCTCCAAGAGCTCATCCAAGTCCCCCAAAGCTCCTCCCAAGGCATCTTCCGATAAGGCTGATGCTGAGTTGAGCAACGGCGAGGGTTCTGCTGGCTCGGATGCTGCTGGGCGGACGGACGACAACGTCTCCACTTCCAACGACACAGTCAATCGCAGCACAGACGCTGCCAAGGACACCTCGAAAGATGGCCCCCCTGCCACTCCGACACGCAAGCCACGTCGCTCGCCCGTGCAGAAGAAAGATTCAATTGACGAAGAAGCTGAGGGGCAAGATGAACCCGCAGTAGGATCCACCAGCAAAGATCAAGATCAACAATCTGCTGCACCCAAGAGCGCTTCCAAGAAGACTAAGGACGCACCAACCAACGCTGCCCAAGACGCTGCCCTCAAAAAGACCGAGCCCAAGAAAAAGTCGCGACCTGCCACCCCTTCCCAAGACCTTGCGCCGCGCAAGAAGCAGGCATCTACATCCAACCAGCACGACGAAGACGACGACGTCGCCGACGACTCATCCGAGATCTCGCACGATTCAGGCATCGCACTCGAGAAGACCTCCAAGCTTAAGAAGGCCGCCCCCAAGGACACGGGCGCGACAGATACTGCAGAGAAGAAATCGAGCTCGGTGAAGAACAAGAAGCCCTCCAAGGACGACGCTTCCAAGGACGCCACTGAAGCTCTCGATAAATCTAAAGACGAGGCGACGAAGACGCCCAAGGAAGAATCTGAGGACACCAAGGCCCTGCCTAAGAAGAAGAAGTCAAGCACTGCGCCCAAGCAGTCCGACAGTGCTCAGGACGCTTCGCCACAAGACGCCCCTCCTACCGAAAACGCTCCCGACGCGAAGAAGGCCGTCCAGGACTCTGCACCGAAGAAGTCACCCAAGTCCACTTCGCGGAAGCCATCTCAGTCTGTCGAGAAGGTCGGAGACTCTGTACCGAAGGAGACTGATACGAAAGACAAGTCGCCTAAGGAAGACGCTGCACCTGTACCCAAAAAGGCATCCAAGAAGGCCGACAGCGTTAAGGACTCCGCATCCAAATCTGTTGACGACACTCCAGACTCTACCCCCAAGAAAGCATCCAAGGCTGTCGATAGTAGTAAAGATTCTGCTCCCAAGGATCCTACACCCAAGAAGGCTTCCAAGCCTGCCGAAGACGCCAAGAACTCTACACCTAAAGACTCTACAACCAAGAAATCTTCCAAGACTTCCGACGACGCTCAGGAATCAGCACCCAAGAAGGCATCTAAGACCGTTGACGGCGCCAAGGACTCTGCATCTAAGGAGCCACCTAAACCCGATATCAAAGACAGTTCACCAAAGCCTGACGCCGCTACCACCCCTGAGAAGGACCTGAAAGCCAAGGACGTTTCCAAAGAGCTTTCGCAGAAGGATTCGGCTGCTAGCGACAACGTCAACAGCTCCGCGCCTAAGAAGGAATCTTCTAAGCCCAAGGCCCCGAAGGCCCCTACCCAAGAAGTAGACGAAGCGTCGCAAGACAAGGCACCCAAGGACCAGAAGGCTGAGAAGCCTGCCGAGCTCTCCAAAGGAACCAAAGACGCCTCCTCCAAGGCTTCCAAGGTAGCCGATACTGCTGAGAAGCAAGCCCCCAAGGAGGACGGAGACGCTCCTGCGAAGAAGCAGACCGAGGCCGCGAAGACCTCCGATACCCCTTCATTGTCGCGCGGAACTTCCTCTAAGCCCGCGCCCGCCAACGGAACTCAAGAAGTTCCCGACACCGCCAAGGATCAAGACGAACAAGAAATCCCCGAAGCAGCCAAGGACCTCGCGAAGCAGCTGCCAGGTGGTGACGACGACGACATCGACGATCTTGACCGCCCGGAAGATCTCGTGAAGTATTTCTCAGATCTAGGCCACCCTGAGATGGGAGAGTTTGTCAAGGCCCTTATCGCACAAGCTCCCGAACAAGAAGAGAAGAAGCCTGAGCCCAAGGAAGAGTCCAAGCCTGTTTCCAAGCCAGAGTCCAAGACTGAATCCGAGCCTGAATCTAAGCAAGACTCGAAGCCCGACTCCAAGGCTGAGTCCAAGTCTGAGATTAAGCCAGAGTCCAAACAAGAGTCTAAGCCTGAATCTAAGGAAGACTCCAAGCAAGAATTCAGCCCTGAATCTAAGTCTGAGTCCAAACCTGAGTCCAAGCCTGAGTCCAAGCTTGAGTCCACGCAAGATTCCAAATCCGATTCCAAACCCGACTCTAAGCAAGAGCCTACACAAGAGTCCAAGCAAGACTCTAAGGCCGAATTCAAGCCTTCCCCGCAACAGACTAAGCCTGAAACTAAGCAGGATTCCAAGCAAGACTCTCAGCCGGGGTCCAAGCCTGAAGAACCTAAGCAAGCTTCCAAGTCCGACTCCAAGCCTGAATCCAAGCCTGAGTCCGAAGTTGTATCTAAGTCCGCGACTAAACCCGAGGCCAAGATGCAAGACGCGAAGAATGTTGGCAAGGACAGCGCTAGCGCCACTGGCGCTGGTACCGTTGATGGTTTCGACGGTATCTCGCGTGACCTGATGCAGGCACTCCCCAAGGACGACGAGCTCGTCAGTGAGACCAATGTCAAGGCTGATGAAGCCATTGACCAGACCAAGTCCCAGGCTTCCGATGCCCAGAAGTCCCAGGATGTTGCTGGTGACGAGTCACAGAAGGTCGACAGCAAGGCTGACGAAGCTAAGTCTCAAGCTTCAGATGCTAAGCAAAAGGGTCAGGAAGCCGCTGGTGATGCGGCTCAAAAGGCCAATGGCGTTGCCAAGGATGTACAGAACAAGGCTACAGACAAGACTTCCGGCGCCTCCAAGGATGACCAAACACCCACTGGCCATCAAGAGGACCGGGAAGCTGGCCAGGATCAACTGTACAACTTGAGCAATGGTCAGCAACAGAACGGCAACAAGGATGGCGGACATAGTCAATCAGTGGATAACATGGGAAGACCGGCACGGATCAACAAACAGGTGAACTTCCCCTTGCCTATCCCTGAGAGACCCAATGCTTCGAGACAGGGCTCCAACACGGGTGCTGACGGCGGGGACGGGTCGCAAGACCCGCCCGAGGAGTTCTTGGATCCATTCATTCACTCTCCTCGCGTGTCAACGGCTAACATTGACCCGATTCCCAAGATTCAGAAGATTACACCCATCGGCAGCCAGCCTCCGGCTAACCTGTCCGACCTGTCCAAGGGACTCGTCGGCATGACCATTGACGATGTCGCCAATGTTGTCGACGAGTCCGGCAAGGTGCTTGGTCATGCGACTGGTGACTTGCCGTCCATGATCGGGAAGAAGGTCTCTGACAAGGGGTGAGATCTACGGGGACAACGGGGAGCTTATTGGCTACGTCACTGAGAACTTCACTGCCGAAGCGCCTGAGAAGCCTCAAGCACCCAAAGAGGAAGAGCATCAAGAGCCTCCTCGTCCCTCTGGCACTACACCGCTGCCTGGAAACCTACAGGTGGACATGGAAGGCAATATCATGGACAGCAATGGCAACATCATCGGCAAGCTCAACAACCAGCCCAACCAGCCCAACGGCCTCAGCGGTGCGATTGTGCCGTCGGAAAACAAGAGCCAGGGACAAGGCCCCCGCGAGGAGCCGAAGGAGCAAGGGCAGTCGGACGAGAACAAGCCCAAGGTGGACGAGAACGGCATCCCCTGCCGACATCTTCCTTGATGTCAAGTCTACATCGGATGGTATCCAACTGACCATCCGGATTCCCACGGTCTTTAGGCAGGAGAAAAAGTTTGAGGTGAACTCGGAGGAGCAAAAGCAAACTTCCTAGTTCCAATTAGGCGCAGATAGCTAAGATGGACGGATGGTACTGGAGTAATCACTACGGACGGGGCTTCTAGGTTCGCGGGAAACAGTCAGGATCTACAGTGAGAAGCGTATTGACAGCATTGGATGGCGGGGAAGTTTTTGGGTTTCGGGTTCGCATCTCCTATAGTATTTGGCGGCGGGCAAGTTTTGATGGGCGGGCAACTTCAAGGGACGGTAATTTGCAGCTTGCAAAATAGGACGAAGTCAATTGCGTGGTCACGATTTATGAAATCCCATTTTTGTTGTTATCATGCAATTGAATATGCATTTCCAAATCAGAATTCCGACAGATATCCGAACTGTGAATACTGGTTGCATCGGTTTTCTCATGGCTGACTTACAAGTTCGATTTGGGTAGTCGCGCAGGTCAATCAAGAAGTGGTCGAAGAGCCACAGGACGGCTGAAAAAGGGCGGGCGTTTGGGACGGTGAAAGCCACAGACGGGCGGGACAGAGAAGAGCTAGAAATTTGGGAGGAAAACAGGACGGGAGACGGGCATCGAGAACGCAATCGACCCCACCTTGGCTGCCACTCCAACTACCATTCTGACCATTACTCTCGACTACTCTCGCAGTCGGATCTTGAAGACAAGCGACGGAATGCAACAGCACCAGCCATTACGCCATGACTAAACCGGACATGACGTTGTATCCCGCCGATCACCCAATCGCCGCACTCCCAGAGCCTGTGGCTTGACGTGACAGCCAGCCAAGAGTCGCAGGCCTGCGTCCAAAAACCGGATTGTCGAGGGACCAGGCAAGCGCAGGCCACCAATCCGTGTGTCAGCCACTTTAGACGTGACGTTGGTCTAGCCCGGAAACTGCGGGGACTGCTCGAGTTACAGTAGCCTCGAAGCAGAAAGGCGAATAGTCAGCGGCTCTGTGCGGTCTCTTGCATCGCGCATCGCTTTGTTTTCCCCATCACCTGCCAAGGTCCGCGTCTTGACAGGGGGGCGTGTGGATGGATGCATGGATGGGAGGACGCTTACGCCCGTTGTTAGGTGGACTCCCTCTAGGTGCGTAGGCTCCTCACTAATATCAACATTAAGATCGAGAGGGAGCGAAACGGCCGGCCTAGCTGCCTAGCAGCCATCCATTCCGCAGGCCGCTACGCTAGCAAACCTGCCCACTAGCCTGACCGGCCGGTCGATCAAACGGTCGCTTCATCCTCCCACCCCCACTACCCAAGTACTCATCCCAAGTACCTATTCTTCCATGCAGTCAGTCATGGACAATAGGATTCTTCCGACCCAGACCATGTGCCTAGACGGGCAATTTCATCGTCTTGGGGGTGTGGCTCTCTCTAGTGGCTGAACAGTTACCTCTATTTTTGTAGGTCCCCAGCACTACTTCCAAGTTTTTCCTGCTCGATCCAGGCCCTGGACTTCGGTATGCGCACCCCCCAACAGGTCGTGTAAGTCGGCACCAGTCACACCCTGCCTGGGCTGGCTCGGGGAATGTGTCCGGCGGCTTGCGGGCAGTCACACAGGTAACAGGCGTATCCCACTGGTACAAGCAGGCAGGCAGCAAGCAACAAGCAGCATGGGCAGAGCATGGGGGAGCCATGGTCAATCTGGAACAACACAGCTTCCAAAAGCAACCAGCATTACTTCATGGGAAACATTCTGGACGGCACCCAACTGCCACGCAGCCTCGTTTTGACGACTTCGATGCTCGATCATCGAGATCCACGAGTCCACAGCGAATCCACCACCCTATGGCGTATTGTGAGCCACCCCCATACTCTCGACCTTGTCGACACCAAAATCTTGTTTTGCGTCCCAGACCTTCGAGCAATGTCTGCCAATGGAGACGCACCGGTAGCCCGCCCAGCTAGAAAAAGTAGTCTGGACCGGACTGATGCTCCACCAACGGGTTTTGGGGGTTTCGTCGCAGGAGTCTGTCGGGTCGTTCTGGTAGTCGTGACGGCAAGCAAACAGCAGCCACTCCCAGCAGTGACCTCGAATCCCCCATCACCCCCTGCCCTCCCCCTTGCACCAAGTGGGATCTGCGAGGAATCCGGTTCCCATCCAAGCTCCATCCTGGCAGCCTCAAGTGTGGCTGATATCATCGCAAGCGCGCCGTCGTACAGTCATGACACCTTTCTATGGTTCTGCCCAGGGTTTACCGTGTTGATGACGTTCGGACGGTTTATGCCAATTTGGGCATGACGTCGAACTCACTGGCTAGGACGATAGGGGGCCTCTGCGAAACGGCCCAAGACAGGTAGGGATATCGAGGATAGCAGCTCTCCGTTACATGGAGTATGGTTCCGTCGCGTAGCCCAGCCGTGGTGGAAGCTCCCTGTGACGTAAGTCGCCTGGAAGCCGGCACCTTCGACTGCTGGATGGTGTTCTTGGGACAGCTTCACGGTCGTCATCGTTTCTGATGGAGCAGACACATATCACATAAATACACATTGCCGCCATTTCGTTACACCCTCTTCTGTTATTCCTCATGACCATTATTGATAATAATACCACCACCGCTATTATACCCATATCCCACGAATGAGTAACGAAGCTCATCCAACTGTACAACATCGACTAAAACCACACAACTTAACGAATATCACGAGATACCATCCTGTACAAGTATTTCCACTACCTCCTGACTTCACTCCCCCACAAGAACCCTACGACCCCTTCACCACACATCCCGCCGCCATGTCTTCAGCAGTAGGAGACGCCACCAGCAAGCTGGACCAGACCAAGAGCCAAGCCGGCGACGTCGGCGACAAGGCCACCAAGCAGACACAAAAGACCGCCGGCGACGCCAAGGACACAAAGGTCCCCGGCAAACCCGACGTGCCGCGCAGCGTCCCGGACACGAACCAAGATGACCTAGACGACAAGACCAAGAACCTCGACGTCGAGGACGACGACGAGCTGGACCCCTCGACGCACGAGGGCGACGAAGGCGAGATGGTGCCGGCCGCCGGCCGCATCAACGAGAAGGGCGAGGTCATAGACGACGACGGCAACGCCATTGGCCGCGTGACTGACGGGAACGCCAAGGACTTCGTCGGCTACATCGTTACGCAAGAAGGCGACGTCCTCGACGACGAGGGCGGCATCTGCGGCAAGGCCGAGCCCCTCGAGGACGTCGCGTCCGAGCTCGGCAACTACACGACCACCTCCAAGGACGCTACCAAGGAGGCCACCAAGCTTGCCCAAGACAAGACGGAGCAAGAAGGTGGCGACGAGTCCAAAGAAGAAGGCGGCGGCCTCGGCAGCGCCCTGGGCGGTGTCGGCAAGGCCGTCGGTGGTGTCACAGGCGGCGTCGGCAAGGCGGCCAAGGGCGCTACCGGCGCGGTGGGTGACACCGCGAAGGGTGCCACAGACACGGTCGGCAGCGCGACGGGCACCAAGGACGCCACGGACAAGGTCGGCGATACCGTCAAGGGCACCACCGACACCGCGGGCGACGCGGCCGAGGGCGCGACTGGCGCCGTCGGCGAGACTACCGAAGGCGTCACCGACACCGCGCAGGACGCTACCAAGCCTGTCACTGGCACTGTAGATGATGCTACTGGTGGCGCGACCGGTAAGGTTGGCGAGACTGTCGACGAGGCCGGTGACAAGGTCGGCGAGACGGCTGATGAGGCCGGCGAGACTGCCGAGGGTGTCACGGACGAAGTCGACGAGAAGGTGGGTGACGTCACCGACAAGGTTGACGAGACCGCTAAGGGCGCCAAGGGCAAGGTCGACGAGACTGCCGAAGATGTCGAAGTACCCGAGGGTGCCGAAGACGTCAAGGGCAAGGTCGACGAAGCTGGCGAGGGCGTCGAGGTGCCTGAGGGTGCTGAGGGTGCTGAGGGTGTCAAGGAGGGTGTCGAAGGCGCTGTTGATGAGGCTGGCGAAGCCGTTGAAGGCGCCGAGGGTGAGGCCGGCGAGGCTGTCGAGGAGCTTGGCGAGAAGGCACCCATCGAGATCCCCGAGTTCGCCCCCACCGTCGCCAGACAGGTCGTCGACATGTTCCAGGGCCCTTTTACCGTTTCCGACAATGGTCAAGTCAAGGACCAGAACGGTAACATCCTCGGCAAGCTGTCCAAGGACCAGGATCTCCAAGACCTCATCGGCAAGGAGATCAAGGCCATCGACGAGAAGGGCCAGCTCCTCGGCGAGGATAACGCAGTTCTCGGCCACGTCGACCTGGTGCCCGAGGGCACCGTCGTCGACCGTATCCGGGAAGAGATTCCTGAAGCCGGCGAGCGCCTTGATGCTCTTGAGGAGGAGGCCGAGCGGAAGCTGCCCGACATTTCCATCCTCGAGGGCCTGAACATCAACAAGATGGGCAACGTCGTCAACGAGAAGGGCAACGCCGTCGGCCGCGTCAAGTCTGGCGATCTCAAGAAGATGATCGGCAAGCAGCCCGACGCCCAGGGCAAGGTCTGGGACTCGCGCGGCAACGTGATCGGCGAGGTCGAGGTCCTGCCCGAAGCCGAGGAGAACGTCTCGGGTCCCTTCGAGGACTTCCCCGACGCCACCGTCGACAAGAACGGCAAGGTCATCTTCGATGGCCGCCAGGTTGGCGTGGTCGTTGGTGACGACTTCCAGAACCTCATCGGCAAGAAGGTCGATGCCGATGGTGACATTATCGACAAGAGCGGCAATGTCATCGGCCACGCCGAGCGCAAGGAGGAAGAGGAGCCTGAGGCCGAGCCTGAGCCAGAGCCAGAGCAGATTGACTACTCTTCTCTCAAGGACAAGAAGGTCAACAAGTTCGGCAACGTCGTCGATGACAAGGGCGCCGTCTGGGGCCATGTCGTCCAGGGTATCCTGAAGCACCTCGTCGGCAAGAAGATTGGCGAGGATGGCCACATCTTCAACGACGCCGGAAAGATCATCGGCAAGGCCGAGCCCCTTCCCGATGAGGAGCGGGAGGATGCCAAGGAGGATGGTCCTTTCGCTGACTTTCCCGACGCCGTCGTTGGCGACAAGGGTGCCATCATGTACCAAGGCGAGCGCATTGGTACTCTTGTCGAGGGTGACGAGAAGAAGCTCAAGGGCAAGACCGTTGACGCTGACGGTGAGATCCTGGACAAGAACGGCAACGTGCTCGGTCGCGCCGAGCGCTGGGAGGAGGAAGAGCCCGAGCCCGAGCCTGAGGCCGACTACTCGGCCCTCGCCGGCAAGCGCATCAACAAAGCCGGTAATGCTGTCGACAGCCACGGCGACATCTACGGTCGCGTCATTGAGGGCGACCTCAAGCGCCTTATCGGCAAGATGTGCGACAAGACCGGCGCCATCCGCAACGAGGGCGGTGACGTCATCGGCCGTGCCGAGCTCATCCCCGAGGCTGAGCGCGAGGGAATGAAGGAAGGTCCCTTCACCGAGCTGCCCGGCTGCACCGTCAACAAGGAGGGTCACATCGTGACTCCCGGCGGTGACATCGTCGGTCGCCTCACTTCCGGCGACCCGAAGACTCTCTTCGGCCGCGCCGTCGATGACGATGGTGACATCCTCGACAAGAACGGCAACGTGCTCGGCCACGCCGAGCGCTGGGAACCCGAGGAGGTTAAGAAGGACGTTAACCCCATGTCCGGCCGCAAGGTGAACAAGGAGGGTAACGTCGTGGACGAGAACGGTGACCTGGTCGGCAAGCTGACGTCGGGCGACCTGAGCCTGTGCGCGGGCAAGAAGATCGACGACGATGGCGACGTGATCGACCAGAAGGGCAGCATCCTGGGCCACGTGACGCTGATCGGCGACATTCCTGACGAGCCGGAGCCGGAGCCCGAGACCGAAGAGGAGTCCGAGGAGGACAGGCAGGCGCGCCTCAAGATCGAGCAGGACCGCGAGATCGCCAAGCGGATCTGCGTCTGCATCGAGCACTCGCTCGACAAGATCCGGCCCATCTGCAAGATGATCACGGAGAACATCGACCGGGTCGAGCGCCAGCCCGAGGACGAGCGCAACGAGGAGGAGCTCGTCAAGACGGTGAAGCCGCTGATCGAGGAGGGCGGCAAGATCCTGACGGAGGCCAACGGCGTGATCCGCGGCCTGGACCCGGACGGCCGCATCGCCGGCAACGCCAAGGGCCGCGCGGCGGCGCACGAGGCGAGCCCGGAGGAGTACCACCTCGCGGACCTGCTCAAGGAGCTGACGGGCACGGTGACGGAGACGATCGAGAACGCGAAGCGCAAGCTCGAGGACATGCAGTACGCCAAGAAGGAGCTGAACCCGCTCTGGGGCCTGCTGGCCGAGCCGCTCTTCCAGATCATCGCCGCGGTCGGGCTGCTGCTCTCGGGCGTGCTGGGGCTCGTCGGCAAGCTGCTGAACGGCCTCGGCCTCGGCGGCCTGGTGAACAACCTGCTCGGCGGCCTGGGCCTCAACAAGGTCCTGGACGGGCTTGGTCTGGGCGGCGTCGTCGGCGCCGTCACGGGGCAGGACAAGAACAAGAAGGGGGGCAAGAAGGGTGGTTTCCTCGGCATCTTGTAGGATGCTTTTCCCTGCCTAGTTACGGAGTGCTTTCAGGCATTCCGGGCGGGAATCATTTTCACTGTTATGATGGTCTCTGGTCTCTTTCTCTATTGTCACGATGAGCGATGATTGTATGAACATTTCAGTTATTCACACACTGTCTGTTACGGAATTGGGATTACTCCTGGCTTTTGGTATTAGCGTTTGATTTTAATCTGTCGAAAAGTCGGGTTTTCTGTAGTATTAGTTATTTAGCATAATTGCAAGTTCATGATAATTCTTATCTAAACATCTTCTCATCTTCAATAATGATAGTGTACAGTGAGATATTCTCCGGATTCTCTGTAGACAGACTGCTGAAGTAGGGGACGTGGATAGCTTCGGATTTCCACAGCGTCTGGGTTGCTTAGCTGCCTGGCAGAGAACACGCATCGCGGGAAACACCACAGAATGGGTCCCCCGGCAGTTGTTACTAGCGTACCGGTTCTAAGCTGCTTAGCTGCCACTACCAAGCTTTCCCATCTTTCCTGGCAGGCGTGCATGATGGGAGTGTCGAGGACATGACGTGATGAATGACGTCGTGGCGGGCGGTAGAGGGGGTGCGCACCCTTAAGCTCTGCGCCCGACGTTTGGGATATGCAAGATCGCATTTCCAATCAGAGCACTGGGAAGGCACATGCCACACATCTAACATATCATCGTTGCCCCAGCCTGGCAGCATCTACAGTAGTACTATCAGTAGACGTATCGCAACTTCCTTGTTTTGGATTATCCCCGTCTTGTGGCTAGTGGCGCTGACACACCTGCTCGAGTACTCGATAGACTTAAGCCCCCCAGGAAGTCCAAGAGGATCTGGATCTGATCTGCGACAATTCCACCATATTACATACTTGCCTACCTTGTATCCTAGTACCTACAGATTCGCGAATAACATATCTATCAAACGGTGTCACTATTACCTAAGCATTCGCTATCAGATTGTGTATTGCAACTACCTGCCTCTCGCAAGGCTCGCCCAGAATGTCGCGAACGTTGCTGCTGTGTTTCATCCACGGCTTCAAGGTACGCTACTCGTGTTCTCGTGCAGTGATGTACTGCGGTATGTATCAATGATCGGGCGGGTGGGCTGACGCGATAAGTAAATCAGGGAGATGATGATACCTTCCAGAACTTCCCGTTGGATCTGAAGAAGGAAGTGTCAGCGAAATTGCCCGACCACAATGTGGAATCGGTCGTGTTCCCCAAGTATGAGACGAAAGGGGAGCTGAAGCAGTCGACTGAGTTGTTTCTCGACTGGTGAGTAATATTGGCCGCGAAACATGTCGATTGAAATGTGCGATTCTGATAATCTCATCAGGCTGAAGGAGAGAGTGATGGAGGTGCGGAAGGCGCACAGTGAGCAGCCATGGCCGCCGAACGATCGCAGTGTGGGCGTCATTTTGGTCGCGCATTCAATGGGGTAAGATATGTTCCAAGACACGAAGAGGCGCAAGCCACTTGCTAACCGGCCTCAGGGGCTTCGTGGCGGCAGACTCACTGTTCTCAGTATTGAACGATCGCCTTGCGAATGAGAAACATGACGATCATATATACCCTCCGATCCAGGGAATATTGACCTTTGACACACCATTCAACGGGCTGGCGAGATCCATGTTCGTTTACGGCGCTTTCTCCAACTACCAAAAGGTTAGCAGTGTGTTTAACGTCATGACCGCGCTGTCAGCAGCGCCGGCAGGACTCGGCAAGATGGCCATGAAACGCTCCGCAGCCGTTCTGCCGGCGGCGCGCTCGTCGCGACCGGCGTGGAAAGGCTGGCAACTCATCGCACTGCGCACCGGTACCGTAGGCGCGATCGCGGCAGGTGGAGTGACGGCCTACATCCACCGCGAGAAGATCATGGAGGGGGTGCGGAACATGCGCAACCTGAACAAGGAGTCGATGAAGGAGGGCGTCAAGGAGGGGTACCAGAACAGCGTCGACGCGCTCAGCCAGGGGCTGGCGTACATCAACCGCGGCAACGTCGGGAAGTCGTTCGAGTACCTGTCGGAGCACTTCACCTTCGTCGGCTCGCTCATGAAGCAGCAGGAGCTCAACCGGCGGCTCGAGCGCATGGGCGAGCTCAAGGGCGTCGGCATCCACAACTTCTACTGCTCGCTCGGCGAGAACGGCGTGTGGTCGGGCGGCTACTTCGTGCCCGAGCGCACCTTCTGCGCGGTCCCGGACAGGGACCACCTGGCCCACCCGCTGTTCTCGCGCCAGGTCATCAGGAAGGTCGAGGACGAGGTTCAGGCCCACATGAGCATGTTCCACCCGGACAAGAACGAGAAGTACCAGTCCATGACCGAGGAGGCCAGCAACTACGTGGTGCGCTGGTTCAACGACGACTCGCCGATCGAGGACGATCCCAAGTTCGCGGCCCCGCCGCCGCCGGAGCCGATTGAGCAGCCGGTCGAGACGGATGTGGACGGCACGCAGGTCCCCAAGACGGAGGAGATTGCCAAAGCAGAAAAGGTCGAAGAGGGCGATGAGTCGAAAACGCAGGCTGGGGGTGACGATGGGGCAGACCGTGGCGATCTCCCGTCGCCCCTCGACATCGCGGCGGCGGCGTCTATGGTACCGCTGCCGGACGACGATGACGCGGCGCCCGCGACGCTGCAGACGGAGGGCGGCGATTACGACGAGCAGAAGAGGACGTACATGCGCTACCTCTTCGGCGTCGCGCAGTCGGCCGGCACGGGCCTGGCGTCGTACGTGCCGCGGCAGATGCCGGATATGCCCCAAATGCCTGGGATGCCGCAGATGCCGTCCGGGCCCAGCTTCAAGTCGTTTATTCCCACTCAGATGCCCAGTATGCCCTCGGTGAATGTCTGGGGCAAGAAGCATCAGCAGAAGTCGTCTGATGATGCGTCGCAGGAGGCTGCTGTCGAGGCGGAAGTACCGAAGGAGACGCCAGGTGCTGCTCCTGCTGTGGCGGCGGAGTCGGAGACGGCGAAGTAGAGAATCCTAAAATGCCTTGGATAATGTGATTAACGCTGTACATGAGGTTCCCGAGGTTTGGTTTCAGCAGTTCCTTTTTGAGGGTGCTGTGAGGTCCTGGAAGAATTACTTTATGATGCCCTGGTTGTCAGGTTTTCGTTGTTAATACTATGTTTGGTTTATGATTGGCATTCTCGGTTGATCTCCAGTGACGGATCGGGTTTGCACCTATTGCCAGCCTGCCTAGAATCTAGATTGCCGTTCATCTCTCGCCAGGACCTGGCTTAAACAAAGTCGGTTTAGGTACGTGGCGCCATGTATTCGACTTCCCTTCTCGTCGCGCTTTTCGCTGGCATAGCCACGTCCTTGCCAAATGACATCTCAGCCAGAACCCTGGAAGGCAATCGACACAACCCCTATTGCACGTGCGGTGCTTTTGACCCTGGGTTTCGAAAGAGGGCCAAGCAGGGTCCTGGCTCTAGACATGGCGACTTCTGTTGCTTTGCGCTTTTGCGGGCGGGGGGGGCAGGCGGGTTTAATGGCCCGTCAGCTTCCATCACTGGACTCAATATTCAACATTGGTACCGTCTCCCTAGCCGCAAATCAAAACAGCTTTCATAGAAAGTAGATAAAGACAATAATAATAAAAATAGCAGAAACACGGGCCATAGGAGCCTACAATCCAATCAAAATATCTTTTTTTTTTTGGCTTCAACGCAAGATGGGTTGCACCATGACTTTCGATCTTGTCGCAAGCTGTGTCTCTTTCGCCGGTCCTCTGTTCTACGGGGATGATGGCCTGAATAAGACCCCGCTTTGGGCGGGTAGCGTTCTGTAAGTTCTTACTGACAGGGGGGAGCTAATTCTGTACGGGGTAAACTGTTGAGCTTTCTGAGCACCCGCCAACGTTGGAATCACCATTAACGCAACATATTGTTTTTCTTCAGACCTTTTCCAGCTTTGAATCTCTTATGGAAAGGTAGGTACGAGAAGAATGCTTACACAGGGAAACGTGTTTTACAGGTTGTATCAAGGCCAAATTGCATGTGCTTTCGTTCAACTAGATGCCCAATTGTATTTGGAGAAAGGAGACAGCGACCGTCTGTAAGAGCTTATCCCACCAACCCACGTATTGGTCCTTGGCCAAACGTAACACCCGAACACGTATGGCTCAGAGTTCGCATTGGTAAGGGTCTTATATTCCCTATCGTGCCAGTCAGTCATCAAAGATGCCACGCCCACCATAACTTGTCCCGATATGCACCCTGGATACCCCGCGGGCGTCCACCGCGTCGGCCGAATGGACGTCTGGTCCGCCACACCCGCGAACCCAGAACCAGAGAAGCCGTTCGCGGACGCAAACTCGTGGCCGATCCGCACGCGCGCCTGCTCGTGGGTGCCGACCTGCCCCGCGTGATTCCTCCCCGCAAGCACCGCGGCCTTGCGCCCTGCCGCCTCGGCCAGGACGCCGTCCACGTCCGCGGCGGCGTCCTGGACCGCTGCAAGCGCCGCCTCGTCATCGACTTCCTCGATCTCGACCTGCACCAGCTGCTGCTGCCGTTGGTGCGCCGCGGCCGGCCAGATGGCCTCGAGGTCGTCGACAAAGCCCGCGATCTGCTCGATCAGCTTGTCGAACTGTTTGCCGTCGTACAGCGCCCACGCCGCTTTCTTCGCGAGGCTCGTCTGCTTCTGGTGCTGGAGCACGGTCTTGCCTAGGTGTTGGTGGAGTCGTCGCGCGACGGGTCGCAGGTCTTCGTCGCGCCAGACCGCGAGGTCGTCGGGCTTCGCGCTTAGCTCGTACCGCTGGGACTTCTTGCGGATGGATTGGAAAAGGAGGTCAATCTCTTCGAGGACTGATTGGACTTGTCGCGTGGAAGGGTCGGCCGACGATACTGTAGCGAAACGCGGATCCTCGTGGATGGCGACCGCTTCGCCCCAACGGCTCAGTCGTGTCTGGGCGACGTCGAGCTTCAGCCGGCAGCGCTCGAAATCTCGGCCGAAGTGGCGGGCCAATTGGACGTACTCGAAGCAGTCCACACAGTCGGTGAAGAGAGCGGCCACGCTCAAAGCGCCCGCGACGGTACCAAATACCTCAGCCATCTATTCAGATGTTGGTAGACAAATACTACCAACTCAAACGATTGACGAAGTCACGTTTTGGGGGCGTGAGGGGTGGCAGACTGGTGGGATATCATTGGTCCCCTAAACATTGTGCGGCTGATCCCAGCCGTACCCAAACATTTCCGCAAATCATTCTCGCAACACATGTCGTTTGAGTAACAACTTGCAACGTGGCAAGAGACGATACAATGCCGAATCGACAGGAAAATTGCGCTGGAGTTATCACGGCTGACGGTCACGCGAGAGTCCAGATTGGGGACAGTCACAACCATACCGTCGTCAATAACTACCTGAACTCGAATCCAAAGCTTGCAGATTCTTACGATGGCGACACCGACGATGAGCAAGTGCGCACCGCGTTCCTCCTCCGACTCAATACCTCACCGTATGAGGACCGCAAGAATAGAAAACCGAATCGGGTGGAGGGCACCTGCGAATGGTTCACCACCCACGATCTCTTCCGGAGCTGGCAGGAAGAAAAATCGGCAATGCTATGGGTCTCTGCGGATCCGGGGTGTGGCAAATCGGTCCTCGCAAAATACCTGGTAGACGAGGTTATGGCTTCAGGCACTACCCGAACAACATGCTTTTTCTTCTTCAAGGACGACTTCGACGATCAGAAAACTCTGGAAGGCGCTCTTTGTTGTATTCTGCATCA
This sequence comes from Apiospora hydei, assembly GCF_038363865.1. Taxonomy (NCBI): domain Eukaryota; kingdom Fungi; phylum Ascomycota; class Sordariomycetes; order Amphisphaeriales; family Apiosporaceae; genus Apiospora; species Apiospora hydei. The sequence continues at coordinate 2,355,168 of NW_027117369.1, forward strand.
ACTCTTCGTCCAGAAGCCTGATCTGCTTCTGCACAAGTTTCTCGACAGTTTCGACGAAGAAGGAGAACAGCTCTTCTCATCGTTTGACGAGCTCTGGCGCATGTTGATTGAGGCAACCGGGCACCATAATCAAGGCGAAATAATATGCATTCTTGATGCTCTGGACGAATGTGTAGAGAATAAACGCCTAGCCGCGGCCTTGACACAATTCTATAACAACGACAAGATGGTTTCACCACTGAAGTTCCTCGTGACCAGCCGTCCATACCTTTATATTGGGCGAGAGTTAAAGGCTCTCGAAGACTCCCAGCCTACTATCCATCTCAGTGGAGAGAGCCCGGAAGAGGTAGACAAGATTTCCCAGGAGATCAACCTTGTCATCGGACAACGCATTAAGGAATTAGGCGAAATGCTCCGGCTTCCCATGGAAGAACTTCAGGGTTTGCATGCCGAAATCACTGCGATCAATCACCGAACATACCTATGGGTTCACCTCACGTTTTCTACATTGGAAGAGACCGTTTTTCTCTCCAGGGCGGAACTGCGTGCTAAGATCCACGAGCTGCCTCACACAGTCGAGGAAGCCTATGACGGCATACTGCGCAAGACTTGCGACCCCGACAAGGCTCGGAAGATCCTACACATTATTGTTGCCGCAGATAGACCACTAAGCCTCAAAGAGATGGCTGCCGCATTGGCTTTTCGAGGCGAGAGTCATCAGTGCCATCAAGACCTTGAACGAGACCTTACATCACCAGAAAGCCTGCACATCGCTATCCGAGAAGCCTGCGGGCTTTTCGTCGTTATTCAAGCCTCGGAAGTATTTCTTATTCACCAGACAGCAAAGGAGTTCCTGGTCTGCCTGCCGCCCGTACGAGCGACGACTTGTTCCCCCTTGAAATGGCAGTACTCCCTTGATCCAGAGGAGTCACACCATTTACTTTCAGAAATATGCATCAAGTACTTACTCCTTGCTGATTTTGAAAGACCGACGACAGTGGAAAGCTCTCGAGCAATAGGAGACGAGCGCCAATTCAGCTTCTTAGAGTACGCTGCGTGCAACTGGGCTTACCATTTCCGTCAAACACGTAACTCTGGCGCCAACCTGGAGCATCTGGCTCTGAAGCTTTGTGACGTCCGTTCGCCTTCTTGCTTGCACTGGCTAGGAGTGTACGGGGAAAAGCGAATGGATAAATGGATCTCCCTTGAACTGTCCACTTCTTTGCTCATCTCGTCCTATTTTGGCCTAGATAAGCTGGTCGCTTCCATCCTCCGAAACAGCAAAACCGATGTTGCTGTGAAGGGAACCTCTTATCACAGAACAGCTCTATCCTGGGCTAGTGAGAAGGGATACCTTGCGATAGTTGACCTGCTCCTGAAACACGTGAACAGATTTCAGGTGTTCTTCACAGACTGGTCAGCATCCCATACCAGCATTGTCAATCGGACTGATAGATTTGGTAGGACGCCACTTTGGTTTGCTGCAGCCAATGGTCATCTGGATATTGTGCAAGCCCTACTCCGCAAAGGCGCCAAGGTTGATGTTCGAGACCAACACGGATTTACCGCACTATCCTGGGCAACGCAACACGGGTACAGTGATATTGTGGCACTCCTACTCGAAAATGGAGCTCAACAAAAATCCAAAAGCAGCCAGATGGATTCTAGGTATCTAGATGGCTCTACCCCTCTTATAAAAGCTGCTCGAGATGGTGACGAAATCGTCTTGAAAATGCTGCTGAATGGGGGAGCCAAACCAGGTACTCAAGATTTCAATGGCAGAACGGCTTTGGTACACGCCTCAGAGAGAGGCTTCGACTCTGTTGTGAAGCTGCTTTTGGACCGGGGTGCTGATGTCGATGCTACCACAGCTTTACTGTATGCCGCGGCGCACGGCCACGACCGTGTCGTGAAGCTTCTTTTAGATCAAGACGCCGATGTGGGTCATTCTGATGCAGACGGGTGTACGGCATTGTTCCTTGCCTCATCCTGTGGCCATTATGCTACCGCCAAGCTGCTCATTGACCGAGGGGCTAACATCGAAACGACGAATAAACATGGCTTTACCTCATTGACAGCTGCTGCAAGCGGTGGCCACGACACTGTTGTCAAGCTGCTAATGAAACGAGAAGCTCGTATTATTAATAGCGAAGGGAACTCAGCTCTATCTCATGCAGCACATAGGGGCCACCTCGCTACTGTTAGGCTGATTCTGGAGCAAGGGGCCGGCATCGTGACTATGGATGAACTTGGAATATCTCTGGCATTTGCTTGTGACGAAGGTCACGCTGATGTTGTAGAGCTTTTCTTAGACCGAGGGGTCAGTGTTAACAGGCAGGATAGAGACAAAGGACGTACGGGTCTCTCGTTGGCTTCATCTAATGGCCGTGTCGCTGTAGTGAAGCTGCTTCTAGACCGAGGGGCCAGCATTCAAGCCGAAGACAACAATGGTGCCCGGGCTCTGATGTACGCCTCGGTGGGTGGCCATATTCCCGTCATGGAGATGCTTTTAGATCGATACTGGTGGACCGACATTAATGCCCAAGATAACGATGGTTGGACAGCTCTGATCTACGGCGCGTGGAAAGGTCGTATCGCCGTTGTGGAGTTGCTTTTAGACCGAGGGGCCGGCATGGATGTCCGAGACCACGATGGTTGGACGGCTCTGATGTACGCTACGCGGGAAGGTCATCACGCCGTTGTGGAGTTGCTGCGTGGTCGGAATGCTCATAATCACGTCTCACAGTTTGGCCTTGGCAATGTTGCCAGAGGCACCAGACGAAGACGTTGACAAGCAGCACCAGTTTGACCGCTGGGGCTTGCGGATCACCCCCAGACCGAGCTTCGATTACCCCACGTCCAAGTTCCGCACTCTCCTGGTCGGCTATTTCTGGCTATCTTCGGCCCCGCGATTGGCCTACCCATACAGCGACCGTATCATTCCTCCCATCACATGGAGCAACGATCACCTCCGAATGTCGCTGGAACCAATGCAACAATACTCTCTTCTTCAACAATTTGTCGTGCTTGCTATCCTGACCAACATCGTAATCTCGTTCCAATAGCCTAACACCTGATTCTGCAAAACAATGCCTGTCACGAGCTTTGATTTCAAGGAGAAGTACCGATATCAGAATGGCTTCGACTCGTACCATGAGTAAGTGTCCATTTATTTGAGCCTCTGTGCGATTAAATTGCTCACTGCCGCCTTCCAGGACGGAGTCAGTAGAAGGTGCTCTGCCTATAGGCCAAAACTCCCCTCAGAAGCCGCCCCACGGCTTGTACGCCGAGAAGCTGTCCGGCACGGCCTTCACAGCACCGCGGCACGAGAACAAGCAATCATGGCTCTACCGCATTCTCCCATCCTGCGCGCACCCGCCGTTCCAGGAGGACACGACGGGACCGTTCACTTCAGATAAGCCATACAGCGCCTCCAAGCTCCAGTACATCCCCAATCAATTGCGGTGGGACCCGTTCGACCACGATGGGCAGACGGACTTCCTGTCCGGTCTGAGGCTCGTCGCTGGCGCGGGGACCCAACACTCAAGCAGGGAATTGGCATGTACATCTACGCTGCTGGGAAGTCTATGGATGAACGAAGCGCATTCTCCTCGGCTGACGGTGACCTGTTGATCGTAACTCAAGACGGAGTGCTGGAAATCCGTACCGAGCTCGGCTGGCTACTTGTGCGGCCCATGGAAATCTGTGTTATCCCACGCGGTATCAAGTACCAGGTTCACCTCCCGAGTGGCCCGGTCCGCGGATACGCCCTCGAACTCTACCAGGGCCATTTCACCCTCCCAGAACTGGGCCCCATCGGCTCCAACGGCCTAGCCAACGCCCGCGACTTCCAAGCGCCCGTCGCCTGCTTCAGCGAAGACAGCGGCGTCACGGCGGCCGAGGGCCCCAACACGTACACCATCACGGCCAAGTTTAACAACACGCTCTTCACGACGCAGCAGGCCCACACCCCCTTCGACGTGGTGGCGTGGCACGGCAACTACTACCCCTACAAGTACGACCTGGGCCGGTTCAACACGATCGGGTCCGTCTCATTCGACCACCCGGACCCGTCCATCTTCACGGTGTTGACGGCGCAGTCGGACCACGCGGGCACGGCCATCGCCGACTTCGTCATCTTCCCGCCGCGCTGGCTGGTGGCCGACGACACGTTCCGGCCGCCCTGGTACCACCGCAACACCATGTCCGAGTTCATGGGCCTGATCGACGGCGTGTACGACGCCAAGAAGGGCGGCCAGGGCGGCTTCATGCCCGGCGGCGCCAGCCTGCACAACGTCATGAGCGGCCACGGGCCCGACGCCGCGAGCTACGAGGGCGCGCGCGGCGCGGAGCTGAAACCCGTGCACTTCGGCAAGGGCAGCTGCGCCTTCATGTTCGAGAGCTGCCTCATGGTCGGCGTCACCGAGTGGGGGCTCAATACGTGCCAGAAGGTGCAGAACGCCTACGTCGACCACAGCTGGGGCGCCGTCAAGGTGCACTGGAAGAAGCCGGAGGGGGCGAGCACGGATGGGCATCTCCTTAAATGAGCGAAAGTTAGGTGATTGAAGCAAGCGTGCTCTAATATACATACATATACTAAATTGACGGTAATAAGGGGAAATTGCAGGGTATTATCTCGTTAAGTAGCCGAACAAAAAACCAAAACAGTCTAATACACACATTACATGACCCCTCTCCTGTGTTTTTCTCATTCTGCCAGCTTGAGTTCGGGGTATTCGGGGAGTGGTATACCGCCCTTGTCCTCGGGCATCAAGCTAAGAGCCAGCCTATCAATCTTGAGCGTCGTGACAAATTTGCCCAACGAGTGCAGGAACCAGATCCCCCAGTCCGTCTGCGGCGCCGCAATGGTCGGCGCGCCGGGCATCAGGGCCTGGACCTCGTCGACGAACGGCCGCAGGATCCGATCGTAGCCCGCCAGCGCGGCCTGCACGTCGTCCTGGTGCCGCGCCAGCTCGCCCGCCAGCACGTACGCGCCGACCAGCGACGCCGTCGTGCCGCACCCGGAGATGGGGCTGGGGCAGTAGCCCGCGTCGCCCAGCAGGACGACGCGGCCCTTCGACCACGACTCCATCTTGACCTGCCCGGCCTCGTGCGCGTAAAAATCGTCGGTGCCTTCCAGCCCCGCGAACACGCGCTCACGGCACCACGCGTCGCTGTCCTCGAAGAACGCGCGCCAGATCCGCTTCTGCTCGGCCACGCTCTTCTTCCCGGTGGCCCCCGTCGCGTCGCGCAGCGTCGCCGCCTGCGCGCCGTCGTTGCAGAACAGGTAGCACTGCGTGTCGGGCCGGTTGTTGGACCGGAACGCGATCATACGCCGGCCGGACAGGTGGTGCACCACCGCGACGTCGCTGTCGTGCGCATCGTCGCGCGGGATCGTGAAGTAGGCGCCGTAGCTGTGCAGGGTGTGGAACGCGGCGCGGCCCGCCGCGTCGCCCCAGGCTTGGCGGCGGGTGCGGGAGCCCTGGCCGTCGGCGCCGACTACCAGGTCGAAGTGCTGGTGTCGGCCGTTGCTGAGTTTCACGTCGACGCCGCCGTCGCCGTTCTCCTTTTGGGTAATGGACTCCACCGACACCCCGAATTCGTACGTGACACCACCGCCCCCCTCGCCTCTCCGCCTCCTCCGACGCCCGCAGGCTGGCCTCGTACAGCACCCGCACCAGGTCCCCGCGCATGATCTCGTACTCACTCGTGAGCCCCTGGCCGCCCTTGCCCGAATCGTTGACGCCGACCTGGAACTGGGCGCTGCCGCGCTTGTCCACGAAGGCGACGCCCCGCTCGTGCACGCAGACGTCCCGCACGGCGTCCAGCAGGCCCAGCTTGCGCATCACGGGGATCCCCTGCGCGCGCAGGTCGATCTGCTGCCCGCCCGTGCGCAGGGCGTCGCAGCGCTCGACCACGGTGATGCGGTACGCGGCGGACGGGTCCGCGGCGGCGGCGCGGAGGAGGAGCGTGGCCAGGGCGGGGCCGCAGACGCCGGCGCCGACGATGAGGATGTCTAGGGGCATGGCTGGCGCTGGAGTGCTTCGGGTTGGTAAATATTTACCTAGGGGGAAGAGTGGGTAAGTACTTAGGTATCGATGTGGTGGGTGGGCACGATGCCTTCTTTGGGGATCTGGTCAAACAAGAGGGAGACGTTCTTGTTGCACCTCGTTGTAAGCAGTAAATGGTGTTGGTTGATTGATATGGTATCGCATTGATGAACTTCACGAAACTTGGGAAATTGCGGTGTGGATGCGTCTATCTGTTGAATACATGACCAGTCTATATATTTCTCTCTCTATATTCCATATCAAATGTCAAATGACCGAATAATACTGCAAACGCCGTAGCGGCCCTCGATGCCGCCCGAGATCCATCAGATCCATCGTTGCCGATGCTATGGAATGTGCGGTACGAGTCAGGTTTCAGCCGCCAGTCCAGCAAGTCTACGACGTCACCACTAACAGTCGACCAGACGAGGGGCGGCGCTTGGGATCGTTAGCAGCTTAGCTGCCCTGGGAATGGGGGATGCGCGGCGCTGCAACTCGGGCCTTCCAGGCACTAATTCGGCAATTTCGAACGAACTGCCTCTGGAGTAAAATCCATCTTCGGCCGATCATGGTTTGTACGATCTTCGGGGCTCGGTCATCAGCCAAGTCCGACGTTTTGGGCCTGCTCATCGTAACTGCAATTGCTTGGCGGCCGTTTCAAGCCGTGGCTGACTGCGGTTTTCATTTCTTACCTCATAGACGTTTCGATTTGGTAGTTAACGCCATTTTCAGTCAATTGTGATATTTATTGTTTGTCGACTCATCTTCATCTTGGTCATTTTCTCTGACGGGGCCAGCCGAGCTGATTACCTCCCCCGTTTAATTCCTTTGATCGCCTCAGTATTGGGTACTGGTACCGTTGCTCCTTTCTATCATAGACGACATGGGCAAATACTTGGGCGACGTGTGGAAACAAGAATTGAACGACGAATCGGGAGTAAGGAGAGCATTCAGGCATGAGCAGTGGTGAGGTTGGACAAGGTCACGCAAGAAACGGGGAAGGAAGTGATTCTGCAAACCCCCACGTTGTATGGGATACAAAGACTAGATCTAGCAATGCAGATCGACTTGACATAAACCCGCTTTTGCTGCCCGTTTCCGCAAATCAGTGGCCAACTGCTCTCATCTTGAGCCTGACCTCCAATCCGCCCTCCTGCCTAGGGAACCAGCTATTAGTGACGCGCCACCGCGACGCCAGGTTCGCCAGCTCGATGTCGTAGCGGACGGCCAGCGTCGCGACCACCTTATACGCCTGGAGCAGCGCAAGGTTCTTGCCGATGCAGACGCGCGCACCCGCCCCGAATGACAGGTCCGCCGCGTTCATCGCCGCCAGCCGCGCTTGGTACGCCGCTTCCGGCTCTTCCTCGCCCTTCAGCCAGCGGTCGGGGCGAAACGCGTCGGCGTCGTCGCCGTACACGGATGTGTTACGCGCTACCACGTACGGATTCAGTCCTACGATGGTGCCGGCGGGGACGAATCTTTGATTTTGATCCTGATCCTTGCTGGCTTCGGTGCTTGTGGCAGATGGGATCACGAGCCTGCCTTCGGGAACGTATCGCTCGAGGTTCATCGCCACGCCGGGCAACATGCGTATCGCTTCGCGCATGACGGCTTCGAGGTACGGACTTGATCGGGCGTCGCGCCAGCTGACGGGCCTCGTTTTATCTTCCACGATTCCGTCGAGCTCCTTCTGCAGTCGCGACCAAACAGCCAGGTCCCGGATTCCGTAGTAGAACACAGAGCGAAGTGTGATGGCCGTAGTGTCGGCTCCTGCGAGAAGGTTGATCATCAAGTACGAGATGATCATCGAGTCGTCGACTGTTTCGGGATCCGATTTCTTTACCTCGATGAATTTGTCTAGGTAGTCTGGCTGCGCCGGGTCGTGGTAACTGCTATCTGTTCCCTGGGAACGGTCAACGAGGTGCTGTAGGGCAATGTTGACAGCCGCTCCGAAAGATGGTGGCCCGATCCGATGTACTGGGTTCTTGTCCAGCCAATAGTCTAAGACGGGAATCTGACTCACGGCGGCAAAGTAGTCGGTTGACTTCTTTGCCGCGTGAAGAACTCCATTGAAGTCGCATCCCTTCTCGAGGAATCCGATAGGCTGGCTGAAGGTGACTGTCCCAACGACATCCCATGCGACTGACGGGGTTAGGCCTGGACCAATTTCAAGGGTTGAGAGATGGGTAACTCACAAAAAAGAAGCCATTGGTCCAGACTGCATTCAGCGCCCTTGCTTTTCTTGACGTAACGTGATTCCAATGTCGTGCAGAACTCAGTGAGTACGTTGTCAATGTGAGGCTCAAGAGGTAGGACACCATTCGTGGAGTAGTGCTTCGAGATGGGCTTTCTCCACAGGGTGTGTATTCCCGGGTCCGTCTGGCTGAAGATGTTGTACACAATCTTCCCATCCACTATTGAGCTCGAGCCGTGGTAGAACTCGGTCTGCCAAATATGTCCAATTCATCAGGTCAATTGTCTCATATCAGCATCTGGATCGTCACATGTACCTTTTTCCATTGAGCTTTGGTGCTGTAAAATATCTTGACCAATTCGGGCACATCCAGATCCAATATGTTCGGCCCCAACCGAACAATAGGGCCATATTTCCTGTGAAGCTCGTGGATCACAACATGAGACCGACCTCGACAGGTGATATACAAACGCCACAAGTTAGTAACTCCTAGTCGGAACTAGCTGTCAGTTCGCGAACCAATGTGGGAGTGTAGCCTACCCTTACTCGCAAGGATCGGACCTGGGTACTGCTTCAATGGATCTCGCTGATGAAGAAATAAAACAAGGGATATGAGCGCGACCAATGGCAGAAATACCCGTAAAAGGTCAGGGTCAAGACTGAGTGTTGTCCTCCGGAGAACATCGAGAAGTGTGGTGGCAGAGTCCATGATGAGTTGGTGTGGTGAACAATTGCGACTCGGCAAACCTCGTATGCAGCGTTTCCATGGTTATCTCAAGGTAATGCGATATGTTTGCTGCAAACACTAGTCGCCTTTTCTCCCCGAAGAACTCAAGTGCTAGATAAATCCTGGGAGTCATGGTCGGTGGCATCGGCTGAATGGCAACGCGGAGAACAGGGAAGATTTACAAAAATGCACCTGTAGGCACATGAGGCTTAAAAAAGGCTCTTGTACTGGGTGATGGTTGTAGCGACGAACTTCGATGGGGTGGAAAGCCCAGGGTGTAATGCGTGTGACGAGTTACCTCATGCATATGGCAAGTTTAGTGATTTCCATCATCTAGTTGGATGCGGAATGTTTGGGTTCCAAACGTCCACGGTGTCAGTACCGGGATAGAGGTAGCATTCAATGTTGTTGGTTGGTTCCAAGTTATGCGATGTGCCAACCTGCAAGCCAGGGCTTCGGTAACGACCGTGGAATGTTTCGTCGCAAGCCACGGGCAAAGTCTTAGCAAGCAAGCACACCGCTGTTTGTCGTATAAGCTGAGTCAATCGAACATGCGCACATAAATCAGGAGGTTGAATATATGCTGCGCTTATTTGGGATATCCGAGTTTTGGATGTAAGGAACGTCGTCCAAAGCTGGGTAGCCTGCGGTGCATCGGGGTGGGGGGTCATAGGCGACTGCGTCTTGTTCACGATGTTCGCTTTCAAGGGAGACTGGTCTTGAATCCATGCCAGCAGCATCTTAGGGAGACTTGGCGACACTCGATGGCCACAGTACAGCAAACATGCATTTCCAAAGCCACCAAAATCGACCCGGTTTGTCGCTGATCAATCCTCATAGCCACGACTTTCAATCGGCTTGATTCGCCCGTGCATCTCTTGGGCCATGAGCCCCAACGAGCTTTAGGTCTGCTTGCTTACGGAAAAGCAGCGAGAATGAGTAATGAAACGTGCCATGAGCCCCAACGAGCTTTAGGTCTGCTTGCTTACGGAAAAGCAGCGAGAATGAGTAATGAAACGTGCAAGGTTGGCGCACTCCGATCAGAGGATCAAGGTATCCTTTTTAGCTGTCCGCTTTCCAGGTGCAGTGCACAGGTCTTCTCAGCTCGTCGGGAAACCACAAGGAATATCCCAATTGAAACCATTCACGCTGCGGTCCATCCACCCTGCGGCAAGATGATTGATGGGCGCGGAGGCGAGACACTGGTCCTGGTGTGGACTCTTTCGGGCGTCTCACTGCTGATGGTTCTTCTCCGAATGTATACCCGTGTCGCTATTGTTCGATCCATCGGTGCTGATGACTATGCGTATGCCACGGCGGGAGTAAGTAGCACCCAAGAAACGATGATAGCGGATTGCCAGTCGGCCGCTAACTTCCATATGAAGGTATTCTTTATCCTGTACACGATATTCACCCACATTTCAGCACTCTATGGATTTGGCCAGCATATACACACTCTGAGTCCCGACGACGCAGCTTCGGCGGTATTTTGGGAGATCATGTGCCAAGCGGCGGCAGTGATAAGCATGGCGCTGGCCAAAATCTCTCTTGCGCTTTTCCTCTTGCGCATTGTGGTGGTTGCCTGGCACAAGATAGCCATATGGACGTCGATAATCTCCCTCTCCATCATCTCGACATCAGCGTCGGTGGTGCTGTGGACACAGTGCCGACCAGTCAACAAGATCTGGGATAGGGAAAGGGTGGGGGGGTATTTGCGATACTCCTTTGACCCCAGCTGCAACAACGCTTGGATGTGAGTATGCCGTTTTTCGTGTAGGGATCACCATATGTAACATGCAGCTGAACATCATATAGCTTGGTGTGTGGTGGTCGATTTCTTCCTGGCCATCTTCCCCTGGTTGTTCATTTGGAAATTGAACATGCCAAAGCGTGAGAAAGTCACGATAGCTGGGAGTATGAGCCTCGGAGTATTGTAAGTTGATGTCAAGCCCCGTTCCAATTGGCACTTCCCTGAAACAGAAAGCGCTGGAATCGCGGGAATAGTCAGAACGGTGGAACTTGGCGGCCTCGATGGTCCAGACTTCACTTGTGAGTTGTTCCTGTTACGTTGGATGATAGGCGAACGTGGAGAGTAACAGCTGTGGTGCAACAGACAAGACGGCGCCGTTGGTCATCTGGTCCGCCGTCGAAATAGCCGTGACCATGGTCTGTATCGTCATCCCCGTCATCCGGCCCCTATACCGAACCATTTCCGAATCGGCCAGGTCGTCATCCTCGTATCAGAAGCACGGCGCAGGGAGAGATCTTTCCCAGCGAGATTCATCGGTCCAGCTTCGAACCATTGAAGGTAGTTCGGTTGACGGGGCGGAGTATCTGTCACCCAACGACTTGCTGAAGCGGGATATGAGGCTCGGTCTCCGAACACTCTCCATCACGCATATTGTCAGCAACAAGCCCAGTCAGGAGGAGATGCTCAGGGACGAGTACCAAAATAGTGTCAAAGTCACGGACGAGGTTTCTGTCTCACGTGAATAGCAAACCTATTTAAGATGCAGTTCTTGTGGTACGTTACCGGTATGCCGAGACTGACTCGCTGGTGGTGCGTTGCGTTGATGGGCTGTTACTTGCATGGTGATTCTGGTAATCTCGCATTGCAACAGGCCCCAGTCGGACGCTGGGCAAGCCCGCGTGACTGCTTGTCGGCGGGGCTGCGGGGTTGGTTTGACGGTTCAACAGACAGCTCCATCATTTGCCGACGAACATCGCTGGGTTGATTCTACCGCGACGAAAAAGCACTCGTCAGCTCCGATATTGGCAAGCCTGGGCCGTTCTCCTATCTACGGCCATGAAAACAACTTGATAGAGCCCCTAATCACCTGATAAACATCACTGCGAGTATCGGTGTACGACAAGAATATGGGAGCAAATTATGACGGACTGATAGCATCAGTGGTGTTTTGCGGGCCACCATCTTCAAACGGCAATGAAGCTTGGGTGGAGCTTGGGGCAGCTTTTGTCCACTCATCGGCGCCCAGAGCTGTTTGCACTTTAGGTCGTAGTGTCTGCAATTGGCCTTGCCGCCTTGGCTTCCGGCCCTGGTTGCTTGAGAGAGTAATGACCTTCAGTACCAGGTAAAGTATTCCCTAAATCAGATCAGGCAGATTCGTTCTGCAAGACTGGAGATGCAGGTCTTTTTAGAAACATCCTGGCATGCTGCCGTTGAACCTGACGGAGGGCCTTCATGGAGGAGAGGGAATGTCAATTCAATTCCCATGACATCCGGAGGGCGGCCAATAGTCAGTTGACATCCGAGATTGCCCGACATCGATCCACCTGCAAGTAGGCAATGAGGAATCCCGAGCATGTTTAAGGGCATCCTTCAATTGATAGACGTATCACTCAGCATCAATTTGGTTTTGTCAATTACTGTATCTCAGATCCAAAATAAGGTACAATCAATTGCAACCTTCAAGAATCCCCAAAAGGAGCAGCTCCGGGACGGACGGTGGAATTGGAAGCTCCTGCAGCAGCAGAGCTGTTAGCTTCGTAGCTGGCACTGGTGACTGGCCACTTACTGGGGGAAAGAACAGTTAGTGGGTGGGACCCCTCTTTAGCCGCGCACTGTAGGTGGGGATACCCCAGAAAATAGGGAATCTGGGGAAGTCGCCCTCGCTACCCGGCCGGCATGACGCTGGCTGGGCGTTGGCCCACGCCCAATGCGCGGCTGCAGCAGCTAGACCAAACCGGATGGGGCAAGTATGATGTGAGGATGTTGTCGAACGAGGTCAAACGATGTCCAACAGCTGAGCGGCCGCGCATGTACCTGAGCTTAGCAAATGTCACGCGATCGCACCACCGCCATTGCCCATTCCTGCGTCGTTCCCTCTGTTAGCACTCTACCTCGCTTCTGCTCGTCTGCCTGCTCGCTGCTTCCCTCGTTCTCTCGTTCTACCCCGCCTGACGAAACTGTGTTGATGAGCCCACGGCGGCCAATCGAAGCTCCAAACGCTAAAGCTGATTGATGGTCAGCTGCCCTCTTGTCGCTGTTGATCCCCTTCAATGTTGTGTCCCCCCAGCCCGCGGTGCCCACCACTTACATCCGGCCCCAGGTACCCTCCCAATACGCCCGGCGAGTGTTCGGTACTTGCGAACCATGGGCACGCGAGGTACTGCATCTCTGCATCGCGGGATTTCGTAGCTTCCCTTTGTCATCCCATATGTGTCAAAGGTACCATTCAACTCCCTGGCCCTCCGTCCCTTTTTCCCCTCATCGCAATAATGATAACCCCGTCCTTTCCCCGTTTGTTCCTCGATCTTCCCTCTTAATCCCCATCATCATCCTGTGATTCAACACCTTTATCATCACCATCGCCATAGTGTCTCGTTGTTACTGCATCGCAAACACCAGTCAGTCAATCAGACAAGCTCCCCTAACCAGTAAATAGCTCAGGGTCACTGCCTAGCTCTTTACTACAAACACAAACACCTCTGAATCACCCCAGATATATCTCCTGTCATTCCTCTTCTACCCCGCGTAGAAGAAATCACTTCCCCTTCCCACGGTCCTATTCAGACAACACCCAGCCACCATGACGGAACCGCTCACCAAGGTCGACTCTGCCGTCCAAGGCCTGGAGAACAAGATCACCTCCCCGGCCAAGGAGAAGCGTAGAGCGAGCTCCTATGCTGAGGGTGTTATGAACATTGAAGAGCTGAGTAAGTGCCTTCCCATGACTGCATGACTTTGAGAACTTGAATTGACCGGCTGTAACAATAGAGACGAACCGTACTCCCATTGAGGTTGCGATTGAAACCCAGCGGACAGGATGGTAAGTTGTGGTTTTGACTTTCTGCCCACTGCTGCTCTCCTTCATTGCCCCTATGTCTCGCCCACCCGCCCTGTCCAATTACCCCGCACGGGACTGACACCGAGGGAACTACAGGAAGATCAACACCTCTTCCTCCACGGTGGAAGAGAAGGAGATCCTGTCGAAGCATCTCACCGAGCCCCCCGGTCAAGAGGATTGACCTCGTCACCTCTCTGGGCATGAAGATCACCGCACGGAGCATGAAGGGCGTCACGATCAAGGACGCCCTAGATGCGATCCACAAGGCGAACAAGAAGAGGGTAAGCATACCCAGTCATATGCAATCGCATTGCATCTTTTGATGCGAGGGACGTTGCTTCTGAAGGACTGTCTAACTAACTACTTCCCCACAGAGCGATGATGAGCTTGAGAAGCCCTACCTAGAAGGCTTCGAGTGGGCTGCAAACAACCCTCCAGCGTACATGACCAAGGAAGAGGACATCGAGAAGTACAAGGATGAGGAGTGGACTGTTCTGCACATCCGCCTCCAATCCACACCGACCGTGTCCAGCTCCAGCGGCGGCGGCAAGAAGAAGAAGAACAAGAACAAGGACGACGCATAGATGTCAGACTTGGAGATCCGGTGTGGTCGCATCACCACATCACTACACGTCAGTGAGGCTCGAAGATGTTGGAACCAGTGTCAGTGTGTAGGGTTCATCATTTCAAATGTGTGGCAGTGAATAATATGTTGCTGTACTGTGCAGGTGCATGCACAGCATATCTATCTCACAGTCCGATTCGATCGATATGACCTACGTGCCAAGTGAATTGGCGAAGTGATTCATGCTGGGCTATCTACGCGCAAAGCTAGACTCTTACATTCGAAGATGCAATGAGCCTAACCCATATGACCATTGCCTACGTACCTACCTTGAGTATGTCACTCTCCAGCACGGAGTAATCGCCAGCATATGTACTTGCACACGCCAGGAATTTTGTCGTCTCTAAATGTCAATTTCGATTACAGATATACCCTTATGGCCAGCTCTTGTGTCATGAAGCCTTTGGAGAGAGTTGCAGAGCATTACTGCTTCCACTGGCCCATGAACAATAATGACCGAACGTTTTTGGGTGATCGCCTGTCTGTGCTGGCAAACCACCACATGGCTTATTTGAATCGTGTAAACAACTGTTTCACCCAGATCTCTATCGCATATTCCGCTTTCATCTGTGCAATTAATACAATTCAGAGCTGGGAGAGTGATTGGTCTCTTGTTCACTCATCGACGGCCTGCACCACGGCGAACGAGGTGGTCCAGCTGGTTCAACAACGTCCGCCGGGGAGTCTTGGTCCTAGTACGTGACACGAACGTACTGCGCAGCTTCAATTGGGCTTCTATCATCAAGCAGCATAGATCCTCTCGACGATACCCGAACCCCTCAAAGTCGAAGCCATGGGGATGTTGTAGGACGAGGGTGATTTACCACTTTGTTGATCGGGACTGAGGCTACGGTTCGAGACCGGAATGTGAAAATATAGTCTTGGTGCTTTCTAACATCATAGGGGATTGACCGGGCGACAGTTGGTTGGTCGATTCTTCACGATGCCCTCATCCAAGTTTGGGTCCAAGCTGGTAGTTCTCGTTGATTTGAATGTTGATATCATTATAGTCGCACTGAATTGCTTGATTCGGAACCATGATTTCTCTTCTCAAGACCGAAACGGAAGGCCTCCTGTAAGATATCTCGCCGCATCCTGCCCTAACCTAATTAAGCACAGCCAATATACTTCACGTAGTTGCTGCCACCTGCCCCTGATCAGAAGATTCCTCCACGACGGCCCTCCCTCTCGCCCCCGCATGTCGACGGCCCAGCGCATGACCTGCTGGATGTCGTAGTCGTGCTGCGTCGCGGGCACGTACACCCACTTCGCCTTGTTCTCGATCCAGGCCCGGTTCGGCAGGTAGGCCTCGAGCATGTAGTAGTTGTCGCGGTGGAAGGGGAAGTCGAAGGTCGGCGGGCCGCTCCGCGCGAGAAAGGCGTCGGTCCCCGCCGCGGCGTCGGCCGCGCTCATCTGGAACCGCCGCCGCTTGTTGCCCTTGTTGGCGGCGTGGCGGCGGTTGGCGCGCGTCGTGGAGTCGAGGTGCGCCTCGAGGAGGCGGGCGTGCCAGAGGCCGCCTACTACTTCGGATCCTGCTGCTAAAGCACCAGGAGTACTCTCGCGATGGAGCGATAGCGCTTTCCGAACCACGTCGGCGTTGCGCGCGAGCAGCTGCCGGTTCCACTCCGGGACGGGCTCGCTGCGCGACCAGGTGGGGAGGGGCTCGCCCCGGTCCAGGTCGTCCTGCCAGTGCGCGAAGTCGACGATGAGGCACAGGGCCGACCAGCGCAGCACGCACGTCAGGCACGTGCAGACTTCGGCCGGGTCGGGCGGGAGGACGTGGCTGTAGGGCCGCTTGTGGATGCCCAGCCTGTCCTGGCGCTCGGGGCTTTGTAGGATGGGGACGATGTCGATGTCGTCGGCCTCTTCATTATTACCGTCTACGTTGTGGCCGGTGAGTTGACGCTGCTGCTGCTGTATGTCGCGGATTAGCACCGGCAGCCGGAAACACTGGGCCAGGCAGCTGTAGCGCCAAGACACGATGTGCTGCGCGATCCGGGTTTCCTCTGACGTAATGAAGGCGTCGTAGCCCTTGCCCGCGCGGCGCAGATTAAAGAGGTCGCTGGGCCGCAGCAGGTACAGAATCTCCAGCAGGAGCTCGTACGGGAGATCGAGCAGCAGGCCGCGCGGGGCGGGTTTGGACTGCTTCTTGGCCGCGCGAAGCTGCTGCTTCCTTTGCGCCCGGTCCGTCTTTTTGGACCGCAGCGTCAGGGCCTCGGTCTTGTCTTCCAGCGGCTCCAGGTCCTCCCCTTCCTCGTCGGACGGCGCCTGTTCGGCTCGGCGGAATTGCGAATGGGGCATTTTATTATTTGTTGAATGTCTCGCCCAGGAGGATGTTTCTCAAGTCTCGATCTTTAAAAAGATTGTATGAAGGTCGTGGCAATTGCCACAAGCAGAAAGCTTCAGTAGATGCCTACTTGTGGGGAAGATCTACCACTAAGCCGCCAAGTGATTTTCGGATTTTAGGCTGCTCTAACGCCTGCGAGTCCCCCCACCTTCACCCATGGAAGGTAAGTAAGTAGCTGAACATCAATTGACTGGCTCTGTAAGTATGTGCTCCAGAGCTTTTGTTTAGGGAGGTTCCTCAGATATATTCCGAGACTTTACGGAATCCTCTGAAAATCCATATATGTTCTGGTATTGTTTCCAAGTGTATCTGTTGGCGGGTGCCGGCATGCCCGTCGTGCTGAGGGGATGCGACGAGGGAGGCAGTTTTCAGGTCGTAGTCCCCGCGTTCATCGTTGGTGTCATGGACGGCGAGCTGTGGCCGGAGGGGTCCGACGAGGGGCTGGAGCTTATCACGTTGGTTTGAGGAAACTTCTATACGGATAGATATCTCCACTGCGCCGCCGACACAGGGGCCTTCGCGAGTCGAGATATCCAGGGGGTAGCTGGATAGAAAATACGATGAGGGTTGTCTGAGAGCGGGAGGAGACATGAGAACGAAGATGAGGGGCGGTTCGTTCACGTAGCATCATTGAGGTGCTGGGTGCGATACCCACGGATGGGATAGATGACTACTTAGTTATTATGGCAGGAGTAGTCGAAGAAGACAAGAAAATCGCAATTGAGATATAATAGCAGAAGTCCAAACATCGTAACAAATGGTATTACCTTAATTTACGCCGTCCTTTCCATCTCGCTAATGAGTGTCCAAACATGCCCATAACATAACTTTCCCAGAAGCCGAATCGTTTTTTTTATCACCCACAGGCAATCCGTATTTCCGACTCAAGCTTTCTCCCCGGCCCGAATCTCGTTTTCCTCGGCCGTCGCCATGGACCCAACCCCTTTCGCTTCACCAGCGCTAGTATGGCCAGCAACACCATCCCCACCTACCGGCGCCGTGATCTTGACATGCCCCGCCTCGATATCTCTGGTCAACTGATCGAGCCTCGAGACCTTTTTATACGGCTTCCAAGCCGGGCGCCCGCTATCAAAGATCTCGTCCATCTCCTCGAGCGTGAACCCCTTGGTCTCGGGCGCCAGCAAGCTCATATGCACAAAGGCGGCGCCGTTGAAGGCCGCGAAGATCATGTACATCTTCCAGTTGATGTTCCACAGCAGGGGCGGGACCGCGAACGCGAGGATCATGTTCCAGAACCAGTTGGCCGCCGTCGACAGCGACACGGCCTTGGCCCGCACCTTGGACGGGAAGATCTCGGCCGGGTACGTCCACGAGGTCGGGCCCCACGTCGTCGCGAACGTCGCGACGAAGAGGTACGACATGGCCACGATGGCCGACGAGACGGGCTTGTTGTCCTTGATCAGCCACGTGATGTCCTTGTTGTCGTCGGTCCGGGTCTCGTCCGTGTTCGGCTGGCCGTGGACAGCTTGTAGTGCCCCTTTTCAAGCGCAAGATAGGTCAGCCAATTTCGTCCTTCTCGTTAAATGGGTTGTTGCCTCTGGATGATAACCAACATATTTCACTTACCCTCGATGAACAGGAAAACCATCATCAGAAACGCGCCAACAATGAGCGCAGGCCTGCGACCAATCTTGTCCAGATACAAGATAGCCGGCAAAGTCATGGCAACATTGATGACGTATTGAATCGAAGCGGTCGCCAAAGGCGAAGCAATCTGCGCACCTTTCATGATGTATACGATGTAGTACATCATGATGTTCATTCCTGCAATGCAAGTCAGGCTCCATCGAGACGGATCGAACGCATGTGGGTGCTAGTGAGCAAACATACCGCAGAGCTGCGACCACATCTGCACGCTCATCCCGAGCAGCACCCGCTTGAAGATCCTCGGCTTGACCAGCGCCCGAAAGCTCGACGTGGCCTCCTCGCGCTCGAACCGCAGCGCCTCCTCGATCTCCTGGTACTCGGCGAGGACCTTGGGGTGGTTCGGGTCGCCGTCGCCGTGCAGCCGGGCCAGGACGCGGATGGCCTCCTCCCAGCGGTCGTGGGCGGCGAGCCAGCGGGGGCTGTAGGGGAAGAAGAAGAGACCCACGAGCAGGATGAAAGCCGGCACCATCTGGACGCCCCAGGGGATGCGGAACGCGGCCTCGGGCTGGTCCGGGTCCGCCGGCCCGCCGCCCACCTGCGCCGCGCCGTACTGGATGAAGTACTGGATCAGGATGCCCCAGGTGATGGCCCACTGCTGCAGCGACACGACGCGGCCCCGGATCTCCTTGGGCGCGATCTCGGCCTGGTACACGGGCACGATCGACGACGCGATGCCCACGCAGAGGCCGGCTATGACGCGCCCGGCGCACAACATGCCGACGTTCTGGGATGCGCATTGAATGCTGGACGGCAACAGCCATGAGTCAGTATTTCATTTACCCTCTGAGGCAACCGGGCTGGTCCAGAGGGGACGTCGAAAGGGTTGCCTTACATGGAACCAATTATCCACAGCACGCAGGAAATCTGCAGAGCTATCTTCCGAGAGAATCTGTCGGCCAAGAAGGAGCTGCATAGAGATCCTTTTGTGGTATATACTGATCAGCTCCCACGTTCATAAAACAATGCACCGTTGGTCATGACAATATGATACGCACCAACAAGCGAGCCGGCTGGCATAGATGCGGTGATCCCGCCTTGAGCATAGGACACCGGGTTATTGAAGTAGCGCGTGTAAGCCTTGGTGCCCAGGACGCCGCTCATGGAACTAATATCGAAGCCGAACAGTCCACCGCCTAGTGTTCATGTTAGCAACCGCCCGGGAGCACCATAGTATGTAGGCTGGGCGGGTATCGCATGGGCTTCCATACCAATGGCGGCGAACGAGCAGATGAAGTACACATTGGCAGTCGAAGTTTTCTTGCGCATACTGTCAGAACGAAAGAGAGAGAGCTATCTCTCTCATGGCACGAGTTGGGTTCTGTTGGATTGCAAAGTTGGGGTGCGTCGAAAGCGGCAACGGCAGGTCTGGTCCTGTCACATACAAATGCGCGCGGGAGTGATAAAGCCGTCGGCTACTCAACAAGTGAATGGGCGGCGACCGGTATATACTACATACCTAGGTATGCATCCATCAACGGGGAAATCAACATGATGATCCCGAGACGGTGGCACAACGTGAGGGGAGGTGGGTACGGACAGCAGGGAGTCGGTGTCCAGGCGCGGCCCTTGAAATCAGGCAAGGATGGCGGATGACGATTTTGCCAGGGCAAGGATATGGCCAGTGTCAGATGGACCAATGCGTTCGTGCCCATCTTGGACTTGGAGGAACAAGGAGCTCCTTCTGGGCCTCTGACTGGGCCGGTCGCCGTCGCCAGGGAGGCCGCAGAGTACATGCGAAATCCTCCCAATGCAGTTCAGCCCTGCTTTGGGGTCACTGTCGTTTGCCGATCCTCATTGACTGACTACAGTCCAATCAAGACAAAGTCATGATCCTCCATCCCTGTCAGGTTTCCGGGCCAAGCCCAAGGGAAAATCGATTTACCCAATCCAGCAGATTTGACGAACAGAGCCTGCTGCGAGCGAGGTTGAATCCGAAGTGTTCGGGACAGATGAAAACAGAGAGCGTCCATGGAGCGCGAGTTCTGCGATAGAGGCTCAAAATTATACCAATTGCCCACCTTGATGATGGCTCGGTCGGATGGAGGTCAATAACAACATGCTATGTGACTACCAACATGTATGTGTATACCTGTAGACCCGGTTGAACCACCACCTTCATGTTAGGTAAACCCGCGCGCACATTGGTAGCGACCCCAGGGCGGGCGCATAAAGTGGCTGGCCGAAGTGGCCAATGGGGACGTTATGATGATTCCGTCCGCAGCCCAACTGTCTGCGCCGCCAGTGGCTTGAGGGATGAGCGAGCTGCAAGCATGGCGCTTCCCTACTCATGCGACGACCAAGTTGGCCTGATGCAATGAGAGGGCATTGTCACCACACCGACCGGGCTGGCCATTTTCCGTGTACCGTGGAATGAATGCGCTGGCTTCGGCCGGTGGAAGCAGTCGGAACGTGCTATGGGCCTGAAGGAAAGGCCCTACCTGCATGAAGCTGGGCTGCGGTCTGCAGGGGCTTTGCAGTCCATGGTGACAGTGTGTGTCAGACCTTACATCTTAGACATTGGCGCAGACATGCGCTTTCTGCAGCAGCCGAAACACTTCGTAAGCTAGAATGACGGGAGCGAGCGTCGGAGGTTCATCCGATGCTGAAGAGGTCGTATTACTGTGCTTACAAGCATACGCGAGGAGCAGCCCGATTATCGCGACCGTCAAGGGAGGTGGAGCAATTACCATTGTTGTCTGTCTTCCCATCGGCCAACAGCTGAAGCATACTATCCTGGATGGTTGCACGAGATTGGAGTATTGTATTTTCGTTGCATGAAGGCTGCCTGCCACAGCTGCAGCTGGTCAAGAAAGGGAAGCACGCCACGAAGAAGTATGGCTGGAAAAGCACCGAATGCTGGAGAAATATGCGCAGACAACATCGAAGTCTTCAAGCATTATTGGATACATCTCTCAAGTAGGTAGGTATAAATGTATTTGCAAGGGTTCATGTAAGGGCCATCAGAACGGCAGAAGGTGGGTAGGATACCATGTGGCAAGGTGGGTGCAGGGAACGGGAGGTTGAGCTTTGGTTTGTGGGGATGCCCCGCATCCCCAGCATTGACTTACTTGCTGCAAGGGGTACACTAGAAAGTGTCCCAGCCCAAGATGGCTGCTAAACGCTGGGTTTGCATTGTGAGAATGCTTATTTCTACCACTGCGAATGATTAGCAACGGAATACTGGGTTCTCAACCCCTTGGATTGTATTTAATGATTAGTGAGTAATAAGGCCTTATCCGTCGTGTCACAGCGCAACCTTTTGTCCAACAAGTGCCCCTGAGCAGAAGAATTCATGATGGTTGCAGCACCCCCTATGTTCGTGTGTAGGACAGTCAAGTCACCACATTTGGAGTAACTTACTCATGATACGTAACACCCAAAACCGTGTGTTAGCTGAAGCGAAGCAAGGTCCCGGAATGAGGGAACGCATCACATGCCTCACACCACCCGCGTGCGTGCAGTCTCCTCTCCACATCCAGGAACGAATCCCAGACTGCAGTGAGAAAATGGAGGCCATCAAACATTCAACAGGATAGTTGCGAGGTTTGGAAGCCAAGGCCGAACGTGCTCAAGATGCAGTAGCATGCAAGGTTCGTTTTCCTATTGCACATTAGTATCTTCGCTCCGCAAGGTCAGGTCCCTGTGGACCAAATAGGTATGAATGCTGCGGTGTGGCATATTAGCAGAACAAAATTTCACATCATGGAAACCCCACTGGGGCACCCTTTGCCAGAAACGGGATCTCAATAATCGTCTTCATTAATCGCTCTTGCGACTTGGCGGACCATCTTGCGGTAACTCAACGCAGGGGATGTATGCCGTTGGCAGGCTGTGCGGGGAAAAGCACAGCTCAGATCGTCCGCCCTATACTACATGTGATGCCGGAACCTGGACAGAAACGTTTAGCTCGCATGACGTAAGCCATTGGTCATGGCCAGGGCCGGGAAATGCTGGGGGTATCTGCAAAGCAAAGAACAGCCGCAAACCAGGAAACGCCGTGGGTCGTAAAGGTCATCTTGTCCGCCCTCCATCTATCGTATCAAATGAAATCGGTTCCGTAACGCCGGTTCCCCTTCGTGCCTCGAGTCCTAAGCGGGGAACAACTCCAGAGAGATTCGCATGCGACTGTGACGAGTGGTCTTTACTATTCAACACTGTTGTAGTCGATGCCGTGGGGACCAATGGCCGGACGTCGACTCGGCGGCGGAGGCGGAGCATTCATATCCTCATCAAGGCCCTGCAGAAAACCACGCTGTCTCTCGAAAGACTCGTAATTTCCGGCAAAGATTGGAGCCAGAATGGTGCTGTACCCATGAACTTGGGCCTTGGGGTCTCCGTTCGACCGTGGCAGCTCAGCCATTCGCTCTTGGAGCGTCTCATACGCAACCTTGAAGTGTCGCCGAATCACGGGGAAATTAGAGGAACCACCAGAAATATCGTTCGCTGGGTTGTTAGGGTCAATAATGGACAGTCGGTCCATGTTTCGATACACAAGATCCGAGACCTCATTCTGCAAGGCTTGTTAGCATTGGAACCGCGGACGAGTAACTAGGTGGGACAGTCGTACCTTGGCAACCTCTCGAGGTGGGTTCATGCAGATGGCAGTGACCTCGTAGTTGAATCTGTTACCGTAGTAATCGAGGAACTCCATGAAGCATTCACCGAGGTGATGTTCTGGGATCATAGAACCGCTTTGCACCTGTGGCATCTGGTTAAGAAGATGAACGACCATGCAGATGACAGAGAATCCACCGATGCCACCGTTGACGGGCTCGTTCAGACCTCTCATGCAGAGGAACTGCTTGATCACAGCAACCAAGATGGGCATGGCTGGGTACTGCTCTTTCCAGTCTGTGAATGTCTTGATGGCTCTGATACCATCGTACTTCTCAAGCGAAACATCAATCTTCAGGCCAGTCCAGCTGTCACAGTACTTCAAGAGTGGGACCTTGGCACCTGCGACAACCTCAATCTCGTTCATGTAGGCGACCCTGCGTCCCTCCAAGAAACGCGACATCTGCCAGAGCTTGTTCTTAGAATTGTACTTGGCGACTCCCGTCTTAAGGAAGCTCTGCGAACAAATGACAAGATCCATATCGGCTGTGGGAAGATACAGGCCTGACATGAAGGAACCAAAGGCGCGGATGCATGCGTCATTCCACTTAAACTTGACCAGGTGGTTCAGTCGGTTCACGACTTCTTCGCGAACTCGCTGTTCGAAATCGCGTGGCTTGACATATTCATGGAAGTCGACCAATTCCTTATGTAATCTGGAAACAGTTAGAACATGACTTGCAAATGGTATAATGAGCGCATGGAGCTTCATACCTGACCGACATGGAGGCAGTCTGAGAATGATCTACCTCGGCCCACGGACAAGCGTCGTGTTCAGCGACGGCGTAATACTCGCTGATGATGTTACCATCCGTCTTCATCTTGGTCACCTTTTTCAAGGGCGCATGCGGACGCTTGATACGGTCATCAAAGGTGCGCTTGCGACTGCCAAGGGCAGTTGAAGGTGTGAGATCGACAGGTGTGGCTTGTGCGTTGCGTCTAGGAAGGTTCTGTCCCACGTGGGAGGCAGCAGCAATTGCGTCGTGCTTGGGTTGGGTTTGATTGTCGTAGCCAACGGCAGCGGCAACTGCCAATGGGTTGTTGCGCAAGTGCGGGGGGATTTGGGCAATTGCTGGATGGCCGCGCAAGTGCGGCGGAAGCGACGAGATAGCCAGGTTAGATGAGGAAGCCATGCTCTGAGGTTCAGCAACTGCGGGCGTTACATTGGTGGGGCCAGATGAGGACGATGACTCTGGGCGGTTGTCGGCGCGACGTGACTGAGCAGGGAGATTGCTGCCAGTGTTCGCTTTTTCGTCCTCGCCGTCAGAGAAATCGCAGGAAATGAAGTCCGCAGCCTCAGAGGGGGCAGTTGACTTCTTGGAATCAGCCTCGACGCGTGCTTTGCGGATGAGTTGAACAACGTCTTTCTTCTTGCGGGTTGTCTCATCCGGGGGTGGAAGTGCAGTGTAGGGATCTGGGTTGGACCATCGGGGTGCTGCTTCCTCGGCAGCGCTGGTTGGGACCGAGACACGCGCGCGTTTGGCGACGGGTTCCTGGGATTCTGCATCAGAATCATCTGAAATCTCCATGGCAGCCTCATCACTGTCAGACAACTCGTCAACATCTCGGTAAGTGGCCCTTCCGTTAGCATCTCCAAGCATTTCCTCCACATCTTGGTCATGTCTCTCTACCAATAGCTCCCGTTCAGCTGCCTTCTTAGGGGCCCATCTCTGGGAACCACCGCGACCTCGATTGCCACCACGGCCGCCTCGATCGTACCGGGTGCCTCGAGGAGCAGGTGGCCTGCCTCCACTGCTAATGCCATTGCGCTGAGATCTGTAATTGTCAGATGGATATCGGCGATCGTTCCGGTCTGCGCGTCCTCCATTGCGGCCAGAGTCGTACGAAGGTCGGTAGGATTCAAATGATTCCTGGACGCCAGAAGGACGGTCTACGCGGAAGTCGAAGTCGCCTTGCGGAGGGCGATAATCATCGCGTTGGTCGCGACGGTAGTCATCCCGGGGGTCTCGGCTGCGGGTGTCGCGTCGCAAATCAGAAAATCCTCCACGAAAGACGCGGGGATCCGAATTGTGCGAAGGGGCATAACGGTCGCCTCCATTGGGCGGAGGGGGAGGGGGAGGTTGATGGTAACCGTAACCACCAGCGCCTCCGTAGCCCTGGCTAGTAGGAGGCGGCGGCGGGGGCGGCGGTTGACCTGACGATGGTCGATACCGTGACATCTCGGCGCTCGATACGATATCGCGTTGCGGGAGGGTGGTGGTTGTGGGAAATGGAAATGGGGGGATTGTGTAGATGGAATGGAGCCATCTCTCGTTCATGACGCGAAATTAGAGCTTGGTTTTGGTTTTGGCTAAAGCGCGCGCCTTCTTGATAGCACTGCACTCGAGTACTTTTTTTTCCGCAGTTGCAAGCCGACGTATCTCCGATGCGCCTATGACGAACGATAAGGACCGCGTTGCCTTATCAATAAAGCTTTCTCACCTCTACTCTGGCCGAATTAAGTCTAGCGCGCTGAGAGAAAGACAACCCATTCAAGCTATGACATTACAGCCGACAAACCCCACCTTGGTGTTCAATATGTTTTCGAGTCTGCGTCGTTCACAGACCGAAATGAGACATTGACCGAGTCTCGTCGGGCTAATGATCACCATGCTTGCCTCGAGATGATCGGATTAGGTAGCGCCTTTAAACAGTCCCTGTTGAATCCAACAAGGTAGGTAGGATATATTTGATTGATCCAATTAACAAGCCTTCAAGCCATCATACCGTGTTGTTTATCGTCGTGCATTATGGAACTTTGCAACTCAAATTCTGCTTGATGGTAATGTGATTCCGATTCCGATTCGCAAACGGGAAGCAAATAGCGAGGTGATCTGCGAGATCGCATTGCCGCTTCAATTAATGGATAGGAGGGATCCGCGATGCACCTCGCCTTTGGCGTGGTCTCAGTCGAAAGCCAGGCTCACCAGGAACAACACCGCAATAAGTGCATATCACTCAACGTTAGGTAAGGTACTTAAGGTAACCAATGCTACCTGGATCGCGATCCACGACGCCGTCATTCCTGACTTTCAGCTTTGCATTTGGGAGAGACCATTTCATTGTCCATGGCAAAGAAGCATATGGTCGCCCTCAAGGTATGGGATACCCACTCGATACGATACAGTTAAGGGGTCCAACAGTGCCGTTGCAGGTGGCTTCAACTTCGCCAAACATGCTTTAGAGTTTCCCCTGTTATTTGTTTATACATGCAGTCCTGGAGTGACCTGAACGGTTCCTGACCACCCGTCATGTATGGGAAACCATCGTGGCCATACTCTCTCAAATCTGATATTTTGGCCTCTCTTAAAACTGCCTCAAAAGCTCTCTCAATGGGATGCGCCGCCTATATAACCAACAAGATGTTTCCCTTCCTTAAGTCCGTTCAGATGACAGAATCACATACCACAAAGCTTCAGAATCACTATCTTCCTGATTCTAAGTCGAAAATCGCATCGATCAATTGACAAACTACTTACCCAAGCCAAGATGCAGCCACTTAGCATGAAGAGTATTGTGTTTGCCTGCCTTGCGGCTTTTGCCGTCCGGCCTTCGGTCGCGGCACCAAGCTCCCCCTGAAGACCCTTGCACAAACAACCCAGACTATCCCTTCTGCCGAAGAGCCCCAGTGAACGGACCGCCTCCGAAGAACCCTCTGAGGATCAACCCGACGCCGACAAGGCTATTCGTGGCAACTACACGGCGTTGGTACACCATCAAGCAGGGCCTCTTGTTCCGCCGCGGGACTGCTACGGCCGCAGCACCGACGTTGGCTATGTCCGGTTCGAGCATGACCCGGAGGAGTACGGCAAGCGTGACCCGATAGGATCCCGCAAGCAGTTCGATGAGAAATTCGTGACGCAGGCCGACAAGCTGGCCGACACCTGTGCGGCAGCGTGCCTCGAGCAGCGGCGTAACGCGACGGCCGCTGGCGAACCCTGGACTCGCCAGTGCCGATCCTTCAACATGCGGCTCAACACGGACATGAATAACCCACTCTATATACAGCACTGCCATCTGTATAGTGAGACGTGGGGACCCGAGTACTACGATGATCCTTTTTCTTACTTCCCCGAGGAGATCTGGGCTCTGGGTTCCTGGTCGGCCTCCTATGCCCCGGAGCCTCGCTCTGGCAACTGCAGCCCCCGCGATCCCGCCAAGCACCTGGTGACTTTACGCCACAAAAGCCATCCACTAATACCGGCCGAGCCCTCCGGCAATGACAGCACAGCTACCACCGACGCGCCTCTTTCGCCCACGGAATCAACAACATCAATCGTGAGGCCGGACGAGGAACAGGAACCAGATGCCGAAACGCCCGACGACATGTGGAACAAGACTTCCCGGGACGGCGCCACCATCCACACCAACAAAACGAACCCGGAATACACAAGCCTTAAGTACTGGCCTAATTCCATCCTCGCAGCGCCGTCCCGGGACTGTCGCGGGAGGCCGACGCTGGTCCACGTCCGCCGGTTAGTCGGTTCTTCCCCGTATTCCAAATCTGACCCGTACGGTCGATCCCGCGCGGTCGAGGCGCGGGCCGAAACGTGCAGGCAGGCCTGTTCGAAGCAGCGCGAGGAGGCCTTCGCGAAGAACGTGGCCCCCGCCAGTGGCCGGATGGACCACGACCGCCCGTGCCGCTTCTTCGAGATGCTCATGTTCAGCATGCCGGGCGAAAATGACCGTATAGTGCATAAATGCTTATTGTACAGCAATTCGTGGGGCGAACGGTACAGGTCACCATATCCAGGACCTGGGATGATCCCCGAGGAACGGCTTCTACCGGGTACCTGGACCGCCTCTTACGCGTATGTATCTCCTGCAAGTTCTTCTCTGTTTTAAGTGCCTGCTGTGCGGGTTGGAGCATGCAATGGGATCCATTCTTTTCTGAAAGAGCAATACAAACGCCGAGTATCGAATCAGTACGGACCCGTTTTCCAACGAATGCGAACCCGATGATATCCAGTTCGAGGGATGAAGAGGTCGAGCCCTGGGACTCGTCAATGACGAACCTAGCGCAGTGAAGGAGGCACTGACGTGCCCCCCACTCACCGCCCCTTTGCGTGGAAACGAGCATTTGATGTAGGTGTCGTGGTCCAGTGGCGAATGCTGGGAGGCGTACGATCCCTATGCCAAGGCCCGTCCGGACATGCACAAGGCCGCCGACTGGCCGAGCTTGCGGAATGCACAGTGATTGATGTTGGTTGAGACATTACGAATAGCAACGCGTACGGTCAAATTGATTTCATTTAGGAAGTACACACATATATGCGACAGACGGTGTCGTTCAGCCATTCTCTAAAGTTAATCTGAATCTACTCTAATTGCACTCTTTGCATTACATCCGCTACTGTTGTTGGTTCCCGCGCTCCGCACTGTTGTAGATTTCTCAACCACTAACCGACTCAATAGGCAAGTAGCTTGCTGGATCGCAAGGTTGAAAGCTGGATCGGCGGCCTATTCAGTATGCCTTCGAATGAAAACTGAACTCATGGTAGTGTGATTCCCTCGAACGGCGCCGTTCCTCATGCAGGTGTCTGCTATTGAACCCGTAGTGAGTTGATAGAGAGGGATCGACATTAGGGAATCTGCGAAGGGACAGCGAGCGCCCGCTCCAGTTATTTCGCCCGGCTTCGATACATGAAGATCGATAAGCCCATGCCACAGTTGGTAACAGGCCCCTGAATCCAACCTCCGTGCCTCACGTAAGCTTGTGCGGAACTTTCTCTTCGCTCGGGCTGCTTTTGATGAGAGAGGCAGCCTTGAAGAGTTTCGGTAGTCTCGGTGGTCTATGTCCTCTGCAGGATTCAGATGGACCTGGCGTCTCAAGGGAGTCGATTCGTGTACAAGTCGACATACCGGCTCTTGGCCAACCGCTGATCTACCAGGCTCAGGAGACCAAGGCGGGGAGTTTTCGAAAACATGTCCGTCGACATGTAATCATAGATGGTGAACACTGATCTCAAGAAAGGCATTCCCAGGACGCTGTCGCCGAGCTTGGCGCTTTGCCTGCTTCCAATCCCAGCGCGGCACCTATTCGCAGTCAATACGATATTGGGGCCCACACAACCGAAAGAGAACTTACATCACAGTTCCATCCTCAGCCGTATGGCTCGAATGGCTAACAAGCATATCCAGGGGGTCGACGAGATACCATACCCCATTGACTTTGAGCTCGAGCGATTGAGGAACGGAGCATTCGAAGTACACTTCTTCGCCGGGGAATCCTTGGCTACTTTTCCGACGAACCTCCGTCTTGCCCTCGAAGTTCTTGACGACTGCATGGAGGTCGTCTGTAGGTAGGTAGATATGGGGTGCCCCCGAGTCAATCACGGACACATGTTTCGCATCCGGGCGAACTTGACCTTGGCTGACCGGCGACTCGACGCCATTCATTCGGAGGCCTTCCAGGCTGACAGACCAGGCCGACGTAGAAAGGTCATTCGTGTTTTCTGGCGATCTTTTTCGATGTGTCAGCATGTGCCAATCGAATGGAGCCAGGGAGGTCTGATTTGTATGGCGAGGAGTACTCACGACGAGAACTGAACGACATCGCTGTATCTGATCGGCTTCAGCATGTACTCTTCCCTCGATTTCTCCAAGAGAAAATATCCCAGCCATTGCGTTCGGATCGCCCAGACGAGGGAAGCGCAATGAAAATAGGGGCTTGGCTAGCTTTCCTTGGGTAATCAACGTATCAATGAGCGGCAGCTTCTGGAACTGGAGCCATTGGGAAGATGATGTACGCATTCCTAGCCCTAGGATGCCTGCGAAGGATCCGTGCTGGAATGAGTCCGGCATGGCCTTGTCGATAAGCGCTATGTAGGAGATGAGCTTGACGTCCAGAATCTGAACCTAAGACGAAGTAGGAGCATGGTCTATCCATACCTGCCGAAACATTGCCGACTTCCAGGCCAGAGACGTTGGCTCTCAGAGTGGCCAGTTGGCCGGTTGAACGACCAATACCGACTTCCAGCTCAAACTTCTGGTTATGAATGATGGTGTTTTCCTGAGATGAGTATGTTAGCAATAATAGCACGGGAGACTTTATTGGGCTCAACTAACCTCGAGCTTGAATGCCGCATCCAGCGCGTAGCATCCGCTCTTCGAGTTCGCCGTATCGCATTGGTCAGAAGCGACAAAGGTATCGCCCGTCGACGTGTCAATGTTCAGCGGCATTGACTGGCCGTCCAAATCGACACTGACCTGCATTCACTTGGTTAGCAACACGGCACGAAACAAGGAGGAAGAGATTAGTAGCTTACAATGTGGTAAGCATCGTCGTTGCTGTTTGGTGGGATATGCACCAACAGGCTAGTTGCATACACTGCTTCATGGTCCGGGACGAGGTTTTCTACTTGGCTGAGGGTACTGAGAGTCCAGAACAAAGCAAGCGCGAAGGAGATATACAGGGTCGCGGTACCAAACCAGTTCCCAGCTTGCTTCATTGTGTCTACGAGCGATGATGTTGCTGGCAGAATCCGACAACAATTGTCCAGACCTGAGGTGAGAGAATGCGTACGACGCGACGAGCCGATTCCGTTGGTTTCAAGATCAAGTGGACCCAGCTGATTGCCCCCTTCTGGGGTATAAGGGGCCCGGCCGCCTGGGCTGGGGTTTTGGCTAGCCCAAATGTGTAAGCATACCTAGATCCATCAATATTTCGCAAGATGCATGCGCGTGCAACAATATCCAGTTATTTAATATCAGCAGTATGCCTCTTTCATATGAATATTGATACATCTCGTAACCTGGGTCTGTTAAGCTTAAGCTCCCCTCTCTGTTTCCAACGCATGTGGCCCCGTACAGCTTTGCGTACCTCACAGCGCTGCCCCACCATTGCTTCAGCTGGGGAGCCCCAAACCACAGCTGCCAGCAGGCCCGGACAGGCAAAGCTAGTGGGCTGAAACAAGCCTCTTGGACCCCGCCAGTGCCTGGGATGTTCTAACCAATCTGGAGAGGTACGACCTTATCCAGATTGGCTCCAAGAACGGGTTGATTGCTGACGTACTCAAAATATCCCCGTAGGTCTCCAATCCAATGTGCTGTCTCCCAAACCCATTTGGTGCCTGGCTGCTCAGCCATCATTCATACCGCGCATGCGCCCATGGCCATTATGATCAAGCGTGTCAGCACAGCCCGGCTGAATCCGATCCGTAAACATGGAAATCACCTACTCGTGCCAGCCTCTCCCGCAACGTAGTGTGATCATGCGTCAGTCCATCCACCTATCAGGGATAGGATCAGCCTGACAAGACAGCCCTGCCGAACGCCTTGCTGCTACCTCTTCCCTAATACGCATGTGCCGATTCACGTCATCGTACCGATCGGCGGTATCAGGCTGGACAGACCTTCCCCAGAATCGAGAATCGCGTCTGCCTGCGATGGTAACCCTGCTCAATGCAAGCCACCGCTATCACTAGTAGCCACCATATCACCAATGAGCGTCTTGTATGCCACGGCAGCCCATCCCTTTGGAGACAAAGACGTACACTGCCACGCTGTTCTTGGAATCCTGGCTGGCTTCTGCGTTTCTATTAGCAAAAGTACCGAGTCCCTGAACTGGTTCTGGGCGACATGTTACCTCATTCGAATGGACTGGGGCGTCTCGGTCGCAGGCAGCGCACAAGGGCTTCCACCTCCGCCCTCTACGCCCCTCTATGCTTTGTTCTGTGCGGTTTATTAAAGAATACAGCCAAGTTCACCTGCTAGGCCTCCTTCGACAGCAACCCAGACCGCATCAGAACCAAGCATGGCCCTCAGATCCCGAGTAATATTCAGCCATGTCGATGGAGACATTGATCAGGAGGAATAGCCTCGAGTCGAGGAGAAGTTGGCGGCTCCCAGCTCAGTATCGGCCAGCTTCGGCTCTGGCGTGGTTCCAGGAGTGTCGCGAGTCGCACGAAAAGTGCCGCCGTGTCACTGAAGCCGTATCTGAACTTCGCTTGATAGACTGTCGCACCCTCAATATCGTCCAGCCCGATACGGTTCAGCAATACATCGCACTCAGCTACGTATGGAGTTCCGATTCGAGTAAGCATTTATCATCATTGTGCGCCCTACTTGTACTAACCAAACCATGTACCGTCCAAGATGTGCCAATCCGTAACGCGTCTACGCATCAGAGACGTGCAACGTCCAGCTACCATACCGGGCCCAAGTTCGTGGGCACTTCGCTGCCAGAGCCACTGCCAAGGGTCATAGGCGATGCAATCAATGTGGTCATCGCTTTGGGCTTCAACTACCTCTGGGTCGACAAGTACTGCATCCAAGGGAATGACAAGCACTTGATCCATCGTCAGATCAATCAGATGGACAGGGTATACCGGAATGCAGCCCTCACCATCATCGCCGCGGCTGGCAAAGATGAGGACTACGGACTCCCAGGTGTCTCCACTGCTGTCCGTCTCAAACATTGGCGTGCCTGCTCATCAGCTTCTGAGCATTGTCGCATAAACTCAGAACCGTCGCTGCCAACCGACCGCCTTCGTGAGATTAAAGATGGCATGGTGGAGATCTCTTCAACCGTCTCCGACCTGCAGAGGGTAATACTAAATTCATGGTGGGCGACACGAGCTTGGACTCTCCAAGAGGCCTTGCTATCTCGCCGGCGTTTGATCTTCACCGACGAGCAGATGTACTTTGAATGCGACAATATGTGCCGATGCGAAGCTATTCCAAGCCATGACGCCGAGCTGGCCATGGCTCAGCCAATATACCGGGCACTGGATCTGGATCCGCGGGTCACTGTCGACAGGGGATACCTGACTCTTCTTCGGGCAATCGAATCCTACAGCAGACGAAACCTCCGCTTCGACGATGATGCCATCAACGCATTTGCCGGTATTCTCCGATACTATCATGAAGCCGATAACAGCATCGAGAACATCGTGGGTATCCCGTTCGTCTCGCTCGAGGCATCGGAGGTCCTGGGTTGGGATCCGCACTACTGGCCGAGGCAAGTAGCCGAACTCCGACGGACCAGCTTTCCGTACGCGCTGGGATGGGAACATGTACACGATTGCTGGGAGGGAGAAGACGTACGCCCGCGCCGGCGACCGCTTTTCCCTTCATGGTCCTGGGCGGGATGGGACGGTGCGATTCGGTTCGACTGGCAGTTCATGCGACTGCAGAACTTCAAGAACCACCTACACGATATCCAGCTTGAGCTGAGCGACGGCGAGAGTGGTGTCGGTGAGACGTCAATACAGTACCGCGAGCTCTTCCGTCGTTGCACCGAGCGCGAGAAACACGCGCTCCTCCCCACAGCTCTCATCGGCACCACGCTGGCCATACCTGTCAGTTTCCTAGAATTGAGGAACATGCGGAAGGGGAGGGAGTGGAGACTGTGTGGGTGTGCAGCCTCGCTGTCTCTTAGTGAGGGCGCCGAGGACCCGTGGCCCTTCATGGAGCGCTTGAAGGAACAGACCAAGCTTCTCGAGAAGACCAGCGGCGGCCGCGCCTGCTGCCCCCACGACGTTCCCGGCCCTGTCAAGAAGATCGAGATCGTCTTGCTGGGCGGCGATGACTTCCACGCCTGCGGGCTGTCGGAGAGGAGCGTGCTGTGGGTGCTGGAGACGGACGAATCGGGCACTTCGACGAGGATCGGGCGTATCAGGGTCGAGTGTAGCTTGGATCAGCTCAAGGGCCTGCTCAACTTGGATGGGCCCAAGCCTCTGAAAGAGCGCGAGTTTCGCATCGTATGATGTAGGTGCAATATCCTAGGGTATGAATAATTGCGGCACACAATAGGCCTCTCATAGATTGAATGGTATGGTGAAGATTGAGATAAGGGACGGAATCCCAGTAGCACCATGGTTGCCTAGGACAATGAGCCCATAGGGAAAGCGCGGTATTGTTACAATCACTCAGTGGAAGTCAAGAAGTGAATTGTCCGTGAATAGGCACATTCAAATTCAAAAGCTTTCCTATTCATTACCCAGTAAGCCGCCAAACTTGCCGCCTACCTATCTCACCATTTGCATTCACCCACCCCAAGACGCGTAAACAATTGGGCTATCCAAGATCAGCCATCCGCCCTCTTCCCTTCTTCACTTTCTTTCATAACACCCTCCAACTTGCAACTGTGGTTACTCTCCCGGCTGCTGACCAAACCAAAGCTCTACTTTCACAGTCCCCCAACCCAATCTCACAGCAACCATCTTACCAATACCTTTTCCTTCAGGTCAAGGTCACCCATCTGCATCCATACAAGACACGTACAAATTGTTTTGTTCATTCTCTTCCACCCATCACTCTTTCGACTACTCATTAATTATTCTTCTACCACTACCACTTCCACCACCTCGACCAAGCAAACCAAACCACACCTCACACCTCCACCCATCACTACCTCCCCTTCATCGCAACAATGGCCGAGAATAAGAAGCCTCAGTTCAGTACGCGTGACATGGAGGTCAGCGCCATGGTTTGGGCCTGCCTCGGAGGCGACATCAAGGTAAGTCTTGCATGTGGTTCACTTCACTCTCTCACATCTCGACCCGAATCGAACTCCTGCTGTCGTGGCGCCACGCATATTACCCTTCTGTCGACAACCTCACGAACCATACACAGGAGATATGGCGGTTTGGAATGACAATGGAATTCTCCCCATGACCCACCCATTATTACCTGCCACTGCCATCCTCTATCCGGTGCAACTCCCATTCCCTTCGCCACATTATCGATACACACACAATATTCCTCATTGGTATGATCAACAAGCATCACGAAACATCTCTGGCCATACAACCAAAACAGGCGTCGCGATACTTTTGCCCCGCTTCCTCTCACCCCATTCTCGATACCATCCTCATCCCCCAAACCCCCATCCTTCCTTCCCTCCTCCAAAACAAGAAATCCCAAAACCAAAAGCAAGACAAGCTGACCATGCCTCTTCTCCAAACCAATAGATCGACTTCGACAAGCTAGCCACACTCGGCGGCTACAAGAACGCCGCCAGCGCCCGCGAGTGCTGGCGCACCACCAAGATCCGCCTCCTGGCCGCCGCCGGCGTCGACAAGGACGGCAAGACCAAGGACCAGCCCGAGACCCCCAAGAACAAGGCCACCGCCGCCAAAGGTGCCGCCAAGGGTACTGCTTCCACCGCCACCAAGCGCAAGCGCGCCACCAAGAAGACCGCCGCTGCCCCTGTCATCCCTGTTGCTGCTGCTGCTGCCGCCGCCGACAGCAACGACGACTACGAGGGCGACGCCCATGACGATGCTGCCATCGCCGCCAATGGCGCCGCCGGCGATGGCTCGCCCGTCCACCCCAAGAAGAAGTCCCGCACCGCCGCCGGTGGTGCTAGTGCCGGTGCCGCCAGTGGTAGCCGCAAGAAGAAGGCCGCCCCCAAGAGCGAGGAGATCATCATGGAGCCCGTCTACGACGAGGACGAGGAGCAGCAGATACAGCAGCTGAACCTGGCCGGCGGCCACGGCACCAGCAGCCTCGAGGACGACATCGTCGGCGTGGACGCCATGATCAAGGCCGAGGAGGAGCATGTTGGCGCCGGCGAGATGCCGATGGCCGTTGACGAGGTCTGAGTTGAGTAGGATACATACCTACCTACCTACCTAACCTGCTTCTGCATCATGCACACCTTGCCCGAAGACTGGACTGGACTGGACTTGCCTGGATTGAAGAAGAGAAAAGGCAAGAAGAGGAAATATGAAGGAGGGGGTACATGCATACACACACATCTTTGATTTGCTATCTCGGACGGTTATGGTTACGGCTTACGCTTCGACGATATGATTCCGAAGCATCAGAATATGCAAGAAACCCTTGGCATTAGGCAGTCCCCTACAATAGTATGAATTCATGAATCTTCCCAATAACATCTTTCGCGCCAATCATTTCACGTGTACGTGGGATAAAAGAATATAGTATCAAATTATTTTGATAGTGTCATAATTGAATGACTGGGAGGGTGAAGTCCAAGATGGAAGTAAGTGTTGACGTTTGAACAGCATATTGCCTAACCTACTTGATACATATACTACTGGAACTTGTACTTCTCTATGGTTTTCCGGCTGTCAGAGAAGCCATCAAGAGTGGAACAGTATCGTGGATTGTCTGTAAGCTCTCCACGAGTCGACTTGTGTTGGGTGCCAATACGACATCACTACTTGATCTGATTTGATATTAGTCCAGATTCCAAGTACGGCCTATCATTTATATTTAGTGGCAGTTGGGTGTCAGTTCCATATTCGTGCCCAGGCTGGCCTAATAAGTAAGGACGCTTTCTTACAGAGCTGAAGTCAACCCCAAGTCCAGAGTTCAATTCTATTCCAGGGAACATTCCAGAATAAAAGCTGAATGGATGTACTCAATTGCCTCCAGACTCCCATCTTCATGAAGCAACCCTTTCTTTGAGTTTCCTTTCATAAGTAATTGCGAGGTGGCTATGCGTTTTTATCTGGCCAGAGGTTATCCAACTCGTCATTTCTCAGCCTTGAGAAATAATGACAGCAGCCTGTTCAGCAAGTGCGTACACAGCAGCCTGGATATGGGCACCGATTGCAATGGGAATGACCGAGGCATCAACAACTCGCAGGTTCTGGACCCCCTTGAATCTCAGGTTGGTATCCACCACCGATCCCATGGAACAACTGCCAGCACCATGATATGTCGATCTAGGACACGGGAAAA
The DNA here is from genome assembly GCF_038363865.1 of Apiospora hydei. NCBI lineage: Eukaryota > Fungi > Ascomycota > Sordariomycetes > Amphisphaeriales > Apiosporaceae > Apiospora > Apiospora hydei. The sequence continues at coordinate 2,391,857 of NW_027117369.1, forward strand.
TATTAGCTCACTTTCTGCTGGATTGGTATATCGCATCATCATAAGATCACTTACGTGCCCTGCCCTTGCACTCTCTTGTCCAATTCCTCGTCACTTGCGTCCGTGGTCAACGGCCCAAATTCGTCGAAAGGCGCCTCACCCGCAACAATATCGCGGCCCAGAACAGTGGTATCGCCCGTCATCAACTTGGCAGCCTGGCGGAGAGAATGTCGCCATACGTACTTGTCGACCTCGGTGGCTAAATAGTTAGGATCCAGCAGGGGCGGGTCAGTCGGATCCTTGGATGCAATAGTCACCGTACCCCGCGACGTGGGTTTCATAGCCATGAGGAAGCTACTGATGTGTACCCCGTCAGGCTTGAGAGGAGGCACCGCCAAGTACAGCATCATGGTCTCCATCATGGCGAACTCACGCTTCAGCAAGGGGTGTTCCGGGTCCACCTTGCCGCCCTCATCCTTGGCGATGGCCGCCTCGAGGCCTTCGCGGGGCACGGTAGCCGACACGACGTAACTGGCCGGTGAGCCCTTAGCGAACTGCGGCTCCAAGAAAAGTGGGCTTGGATTCTGGAAGTCGATGGCATAACCCTTGGTGAGATCCTTCAGCTTCCAGTTCATGCGCATCATGACGTGGTCGGTGAAGTTCTTGCCCACCTCGGGCGCTTCGAGGATGGGTTCGATCCCGTGCTTCTCCAGGACTTCTTTGGGACCCAAGCCCGAGTGCACCAAGATCTGGGGAGTTCGGTAAGCTCCGGCCGAGACGATTACCTGTCTGCCGCGGATCTCAGTTCCGTCCGCCAAGCGGGCGCCCGTGGCTTCGGGTTCTTTGGTGGCGTCCCCTTTGCTCAACAGGATAGACCCGACCATGGTCTCCGTCAGGACTGTCACACCCTCCAAAGAATAGACCGACGGCGCAACCTGGCGGGCTCCATCGCGGCGGTTCTCGTTGAGCTGGCCGACGCCCAGGTTGGTGCCGGCGTTCATGTCGTTCCCAGGGAGCGGTTCGCTGCCCATCTCGCGCCAGGCCTGCTCCGTGATCCCGGCCAGCGGGTACAAGCGGTTCGTCGAGACGGGCGACTCGATATGAAACTTGCCGTCATGGCCGTGCTGGTCTGCCAGCTCGTCGCTGTACCACTTCTCCGTCTTTTGAAGTAGGGCAACTGGCCATCGTAGCTCCAACGCCGGTCACCGACCAGGTCGGCCCAGCTGTCGAAGTCGGCACGAGAGCCTCGGAACCAACCGCCTTGCATTGTACCCGCACATTAGTCTTGGACTTGCTAGGTGGCTTTGGGTTCTAGAAAAACTCACATCCGTTGATGATAGAACCGCCGCCAAGAGCACGCCCGGCGGGGATATCCACCTCTCGTTCATCGCAGTGCTTCTGAGGCAGCGTCTTGTAGGCCCAGTCGAACTGGCCGCCGAGGAACTCGAGAGATTGGAACTTGAGGATCTCTTGGTTCTGACTCACATCCGGGCCGGCCTCGATGACCAAGATGCGGGCGGATGGCTGGTACTCCTTGAGGCGGCTTGCGACCACGCAGCCTGCCAAGCCACCGCCGACCACGATGTGGTCTCAGTCTTGAGATGAGGGCATATTTTTAGATGGGTGAATGGGGTTGATCAAGGCTCTGCTAATAGTGTTGGGAGCTGGTCGAGTAGGAAAAGGATGGAATTTAGGAAAGCAATAAGGTGCAATCAGCAGACGTTATATATCGGACTTAAGCAAGACCGCCGACGTTGGTTCTAGTTGTGACTCGGCGGAGCCTCAAGCAAGGGATGTGACCGGGGGTTTGAGTTCCCCCCGCGGAAGATGTAACGATGTTGGTGGTTTGTTGCTCAGTTATGTGGAGTATCTCGTCACCAACATGATCGTAAGGCTTCTCATCCAACTCCCCCTCGATCTTTTCTCATCACGTACTTGCAATCGATGGGTCACACGTTAGATTCGTGTTTAGCCTTTCAACTTGCAACAGTATACTACTTTGGGTGCTTCGCTGATCCCCATGCCAAACTGGGAAAGAAGTATGACGATCATTGCAACACTTCATTGGACAAGAGGCAACATCACAATCTGAATCGTAACTTGTAGCCCAAGGCTGTAATCATGATTGGGTTGGTTATTCAGTCCAAGCAGCAGCTTAGATCTCTTGAGCTGCTCCAGTCTTGCCATTAATTCCCTCTAGATGACTCTACTCTACATTCACAACCCATCCAAGCTACCCAATAGCTTCCCACCCTCAGTGACGTCAAGTGAAAGTGAAATGGGCGGTGCTAAGATACAAGAAATGGAGGAAGGGTTGAAAATAACCAAGTAAGAAAGGAATGAAACCCCTTATCGCCTCTGCTGCTGCTGCCCCTGAGACGTTATCTCCACAGCGTGCCTCGTCGGTCCCTGCGGGTCCACTCTGTCTGTATTCATACACAAGGATTAGGATCCAACTTCCGATAATAGACAGATGATAGTAGGTAGTGTGTGAAAAGCAAGAAAAAGAAAGCAAAACCGACAAGTGTACAATGACTAGCTCATCATCATCATCATCGACCACCCCCCAACACAGATGACTCAAAGCTTAGTCGGGCCCACGCAACCGCTCATGCGATCCGTGGCGGTCAGCAAGTGGGTACTCACCGAGTTCCTGGAAGCTCCGCGACCCCCGGTTCTTGTGCGAGGGCTTCAGGGCGCCGTACAAGCCCAAGGTGAGGATGTTCAGGAAGATCTCCACCGGGGAGGTGGACGTGTCCCTACTGCCGCCGCCGTCGCCATTTGCGTAGTATTTGCCCGGGGCGGCGGGGGCCGAGGAGGGCGAGGATTCGTACGCCATGGGCGGCTGGCGAGCCGAGTCGTAGCCGCCGCCCCCCGTCCGAGGGCGCGACGATCTTGCCGGACCGCTCCTTGTGCGAGGGCGAGGGGCAGCCGTCGTCCTTGCGGTAGAGGACGCACATGGTGAAGAGGTGGACGATCTTCTGCCAGGGCTGGCGGTAGTCGTACGGCTGCGCCACCTCGACCTGGCTGCCCTCGCGCGTGAGGAAGGTCTGGATGGTGCGGGGCAGGAAGCGGCCCGGGTGGAAGACGTTCCAGAGGGCCGAGTTGACGAGCATGAGCGCGGCCTCGAAGATGTAGAAGTAGTACTCGATGCGCAGGAAGGGGGTGCAGCTGCTTCATGGCCTCGACGTCCTTGTAGTCGATGTGGTTGTCGCCCGTGTGCTCGATCAGGCGGTAGAAGCATCGCACCAAGATCACGACCATGCTGACGTAGAGCGTGATCATGATCTTGCGGATGCCGCGGCGGTTCCGCAGGTTCAGCATGCCCGTGCTCGCGCCCCGGGTCTCGCAGCGGTAGTGGAACGTGCTCGCGAGGACCAGGAAGGTCAGGATCACAGCCACCTGGGTCGCGTTGGCGGTGAGCATGAGGCCGGTGCCGATCGAGGTGTTGGTGATTTTCGGGTTCGTGCCCAGCGCCGCGCCGAGGCCGTTGAGGCCCTCCACGAACAGCATGATGCCACCAAAGATGCCCATGACCCGGCGGCCGGGGAGGATGGCGAGATACGGCACAAAGTAGAATAGACGGGCGAGGATGTGATAGTTTGCGAGCTCGAGAAGCGGCCTGTTTGTTGGATGAAAAAGAGAAATTGAAGTCAGCAACCGTCTTAGAGCAGCCAAGGTGATCCGAATCATCTACGTCCCCTACTCCTCCCTCCCTCCCCCTTTCGATATGCGTGTGGAGACTTACGGAGCACAGTAGATGAAGACTTGGCTAATGATGAACAAGCCCAAGTTGGCCGGCCTAGATTCATCGTAGAGGTAGTTCGTGCCGGTGGAGGCCCAGGCTCGGGCGGCGTAACCGATAACAAACAAGACACCACAGAGAGGGTGTAGCCCCAAGACCCTCCATGCCTTGTACCGGCTATTGAAACATGGAGCGTCAGCTTGGATCTTGCCCATGTACTTGGCTCGAATAAGTCCACTCTCGAGTTTGGGGCACTTACTGGCATTGCCAAACATGGAAGAAGGCTGAGATGGCGTAAAGAACGGCGAAGACTATGGGCAGGACCTCGTTCGGTTTGTAAACGTACAAACTGTAGGGGACTGGGTATGCTGAGTCAGTAGATGCCTAGTGGACCTGATCCGGATCGTGGAGCTCGCCTACCTGGGTCACTGTAAGCCATTTTGATTTGAGCAATAGCCGTTTCGGCGTTTGGTTGCTGCGAGGGATACAAGGGACAATACTAATGCTGATGAAATAACCAGAAGACAAGCGAGAAGAAAACCGAACAGAAACAAGAAAGAAAGCAAATGATGATGCCTTTAAGGACCGAGTGTTTGGTGTCTACCGGCTCCCAAGTTTGTTGTCAAAGGGAAGATGACCACATATTCATATATGTTTGAAGGTTGCTTGTCTCTGTCGCATTGACAACATGCAGCCCATTTCGTCCATTCACAGCGGCGTCCCTCAGGTGTTGCTTCAGCCCACGCGTCGTGTTGGGCTTGCCCCTGCTGTTTGGCAGAAGCCCGCTAGACCCGAATAGGAGTGTAAGTTCGCCAAGCCACTAGTGAGACCCCAGCCGCTGTTCCCCCAAGCCTGGGGCGGTTTTGGCAGTTCAGCGCTGGAGATCCTCTCAGATGGGTGTGCCGGTGGGGCCCGCTAAGCCCTGTACGTCGATAAAAACTGCCAAGCTTTTGGTCCCGGCGTCACACTGGCCCCAGCCCTCGATCGGAAAATTGATCAATTGATTGACTTCTAATACATATGCGTGTGAAATTGGCTCTGCCGCCTACGTAAGCTCCCTAAGCCCTGCTTGTGTAGGTCTCTTGGGCTCTCCTGTATCCCTTTGCGGACGTTATTAGCGCCAAGCCCATGCTTCTAGTTCTGCGCCACACAAGTGTGCCCTGTCCAGGATTTGTCGATCAACAATGAGCAAAACCCCCTACACAGCCGGTAAACACATGCCGACCTACAATTTGGAACATCTGATATCCCCAGTTTGGTTGATGCTATTCTCATGTGTGTTCCAAGTGGTGGCCCGCCCATAGGCCTATACTTACAAAGAACACATGCCAATTCCATCCCCGAAGTGGATAGAAGTCACTATTAAGGGGAAATGGCATGAAAAGGGGAGAAAGAGGCTTAATAGACTCAGTTTTCACGGACTCATACTATTATTTGCACGGACCAAAGGATATCAAGCGAGCCTGATGAAAGTGACACAGCTTATAGACAAGATGCTAACGTATTCTCGACTGTTGTCACATTCTCCATTACTATGCCAATATGGCCATTCCAACATCACTGTGTCCTGGAAAAAAGCCTGGAACTAGCCATCATATAATTTCAAGTCGTGTCGCCAGTCTCCCTTGGCTCAGTATAAAATGCGCCATATCCCCTAGCCAAAGCTGACCCTAATTCTCCCTAGAAAAACAACATCCAGAAAACACTACAAATACCGAGGCATAGCATACCATCAGGAGCTCGAGCACCCCCAAGAAACGCAGAAACAAGATCTCCGCACCAGTTAACCAGGGAAACTGCTTCTCCAAAAACGAAGGCAGTACCAGTGGCTCTAGCAGCAGAAGCACCACTTCAACATCCCCCTCGTCGACTAGCAGCTCTTCGAATTAGACTGCAGATTACTGGATATGGTTTTTTAACTCATTGAATCAAGGGGACCGGAGATGCCGTGTTTGATCCCAATGATGCGGAAATATCAGCCATGGCTTTGGATTTTGAGGTCAACGGCCCGTTGCGCGTTGGCAGCCACTTCTACCCACGCCATAATACTCAACCCATGTTTCGAGACAACTCGCAAGAATATGTTTTCAATGCTCCTGTAGAAAATGAAAATATGAAATATGAGTTATAAAAACATAGAATAGTTCATATAAATGCGGCGAACTTAATGGAACCTGGCTTGGTATCAATAGCTACTTGCTAGAGTGTTAATTCAGCAAGTCATGCAAGACGGGTGGTGATTTTAAGTTTACCGCCTACGGATTTGAGTTTACCGACTACTTGGTTCTATATCGATTGCTTCTTTTGCATGATTAGCCTTCGTCGGGTGGCTGATTCTAAAGATGTGCCCGATCTCTGCTAAAAACCTGCTCTCCCTTTTTTAGTTTTCGATTTCCTATAGCCTCATGAACTCAACATAGCCCATCTCCGTCAGGGCCCAAAGCAGGAATAGTGAGCCAACCGGAGAAACATATTTTATTCCCACATATACGGACCAGATCCCCAGCCAGTAGATCGATTCCTCTTTCCCACCATCCCGTGTAAACAGCAAACTGTTCAACCGCAACTCTAACCCCTCAATCCCAACCACGTTCACTCAACAAGCATACAGAGACAACGGAGAAAGGACTCTGGCTCAGTATATCTGCTATCCCAAGTTCCTTTATTCGAACACATTACAGACCCACCCATTTTCAACCTCCTCGCCTTTTCTACGCGATGTATCAACTCACTCGACATCTGTAATGAGTCCCTGCAGCTCCCTCAAGCGCCTCTTCCGCCGCAGCAAGCCAAAGCACGAAGCCAAGCCCTCGGCCCAGCCCCCAAATAAACGATACCCCGCCTTGACCATGGAGGAGTACCGCCGCCTAGGACGAGGTAGAACTGCACTGCGGTGCTATTGCATACACCATTAGAAATTCTAGCGTAGCGCGCTGGTCGCGTCAAGGGGCTGGCTGAACCCTTTCTCCATCCTACTTCAACACCAGCAGTGCTAGCAATGATGACACGGGCGCCGTCACCCGAGCTTCCCAGCATATCAAAACCGGGTATCCCCGAGGCCTCGAGGACTATGAGAATTCCGTCAATGGCGGGCCCTCACAAGGGCGGCCCCTGCGGCACTACCGACGCAATTCCGGACATATCGCACTTCGGATAGCTCTTCAACATGTAGGTTGAGAGAGATGAGGTATTTCAACTTCATTCACTCATCAGTCTTTCTACCTACCGCGTCGCTAGTTAGGGGCATAACACCGCACGAAGCATTATTTGGTTTTCTGGAATATTGAATTAATCACCTGAGAGCTGATTTGGTTATTCCCCGTTGGAATCAGTTGGGAGCCAATGACTACTCCATCCTAGCGGACTACTCGTACCATCAATGTCGGATGCTTATTCTGAGAGTTAAGCAATATTATACCACAATTATACAATCTTTCCACGATCTCACCCATCTCGCTATTCCAGTTGCCCCCAACTAGGCGGTCTTGATCGATTTGGCAGACTCGAGTGATCTGTTTACTGTCTCTGTTCCACCCGAGTAGTTGGCTTTTATAAGACACCATCATGAGCACTTACCCATTTGACCATGAGTAACTCGACAATGCGCACCACAAACATGAGACTACTATTCAACGCTAGGAGCTAGGGACGATGACTATCCACTTTGTCTTCTATGTTTGCTCTCCAAGCCTTTCACTCTGACCATGGCCCCGATGCGGCCTTTCCCCGCCTAGCCTATACTGCGAGACCAGTCTTTCAAATCCAGAACCTCCGCGGCGACCTCACCACGGTATATTTAATCGTATCTGGTCTTATATTTAATAAAGGGGACTCGAAAACTGATTTTAGCTTCGTAAGAACAGTTACGAAAGAGATTTAGTTTTCCGGATTTCCACTATAAACATCGAATAATATTTCTTTAAATAATATATACAAAGAAAAAGGAAGAAACACCGGCCATGGCTCGGGATTCTGTCTAGTAGATACCCCACTTCACTGCCTGTTGCTTGATGTTACCGTTGCAGTTCATATTGCCCTTAGCTCCAACGCGGCCATCACCACCGAACCGCTTGACGGCCTCGTTGATGATGTCAATCATGTCCTGGCCACCGACGACGAAGTTGACGTTGCCGTTGACCTTCGTAGCTTCCACGCCAAAGTGGCAGGTGCCGGACTTGCCAATCTCGCGCTGGTTCTTGCCCACCACCTGCGTGGTGAAGTCGGTGCTGCCGTCGCCCTCGATGTTGCGGATGATCTGCAGGCAGTCCTCGACCTTGGGGAGGCGCCGCTCGACTGGTCCTCGAACGTGGAGTCGCCGCAGGTGTCGCGCCCGGGCGGGATGTCGCAGGGGTAGTGGGGGCTCGAGCCCTTCTTGGTGGTGTCCCAGGACTGGAAGGCGCGCGCGGGGCTGCAGACGGGC